>NC_064645.1:439360047-440637547 GCF_023864345.2 Schistocerca serialis cubense | reverse complement strand
CCTATAGATCTGATAATGCAGTATTATATAACTTGTACCTCACTAAAAGTTGCTCTTTCTGTTAAGCTCTCATTCTCAGCTGCAGTGTCATAAATTGCACAACATACACAGTTCCAATTTTTAAAAAAAATAAGTTAACATTGACTGTCATAATCATTTATTTTTACTTAAGGATTTCATCTAACAGAGCACTCTCTTTGTTTAATCACAAGAATGTATCTTGTGGTATTTCAAAAGCCACTCACAAGGCAACATTCCCAAGTGTCAATAAATGATCTTGAAATGTGGCAGATATGTAGAGGGAACAAAATGATGCAATACATATTTTTTATGTTCTAAATTGTTCACTTTTAAGAGGTAAAACACACCCAGAAAGGTAATTTGGCGTATTAGGTTTGGAGGGAATATCCTTTTCAATTTCATTTCATTTCATTATCTTTCCATAAATCATTTACATGATGTAGGAATTATCGCAACAAAGTTATCATACGAGTATAAGTACTACAAACATAATAATATAACTTTCAAGGCACTTTTAAAAGTACAAATTTAGAGATATAAATTAAAAATTATGGCAACAAATTTACACACAATCAAAGTACTCATGTATGTCATAGAAAGTTTTGCTTAAAAGGTAATTTTTAAGCTCAGTCTTAAATTTTACTTCATCTATTATTTCCTTCGTGAACACTGGCAGAGCATTGTAAAGTTTTATTCCAAAATAATTTATATGCTTTTGGGTTTGTGTTGTCCTTACCCTATCTGCATATAAAGTCTTACAACTTCTTGTATTATAATTGTGGCAGACCTCATTTGTATGTACATATAAAAAAGGTTTCTCATATAACAGTTGATATGTAATTAACATTATTGAAAATTGTGTACCTGAATTTTGTAATAATTTGAAATTTTGCAAAATACCCCACCACCATTAATTAATTTTGAAAATTTTAGAGCTTTTGTTAAAACATTAGGTAAGGAAGCTTTCAAGCTACATTCATCTGTGTGTCATAAAGCTGCTTTCTGAAATATTATTTTTGGAAAATAATCTGTCAGATTATTTTCAACAAACCTAATTAAAATATCTAAACATTCATTATTAATCTTGTTATTTATTTTACTTATATTTGTTTTATGTTTTAAATTGTTATTTTATGATTTACCTTTTCTCCATTTGACATATATGTTTCAATTCAATACAATTCAGTTTATTAGCATCCTTGTAGTACATCATCAAAATGACATAGGACTTGTCAATAAACATTACAATTTAAAGTACATGTACATGAGAATTTATAATTGAATTTACTTGTCACTTAGACATTACAATTTTAATAGAACTATAAGAGCATTAACATAAAAATATGCAAGTAGGATAAAAAAAAAAAAAAAAAAAAAAAAAAAACACACTAGTGATTCTCACATCACAGATTATTTCCATTCTTACATTAACACTGTTTCACACTTTCATAGAAACAGCAAGTATTTAAATGTGAGCAATTACACATATTTATTATGTCAGGGAAATATTAACTGCACTTCCATTGTCAATGATTCATAAACTCTTCAATACTGTAAAAACTATTGCTCAATAACATGTTTTTTTAATTCTCTTTTAAATATGTGCAGTTTTGGTATTATTTTTAGTTCTTTGGGGAGAGCACTGTAGAGGATTTTGGGTTGGTATAGTACAGTTTTGTGACACATAGCTGTTTTATGAATTTCTCTATGGAAATCATTCCTATTCCTTGTTTTGTAGTTGTGAAATTCTCTGTTTAATGTAGAAAATTCCTCATGTTCTTTTAAGAAACATATGCTTTCATATATATATAAGGATGGTAGTGTCATGATTTTTAATTCTCTGAAAACATGCCTACAAGAGTCTCTATATCCTATACCTTTTATTATTCTGACTGCCTTCTTTTGTACTCTAAATGAATGTTTTGTTAGACTATTGTTCCCCCAAAACTGTACACCATATCTTAATAAACTGTGCATGAGTGAGAAATAAACACATAACACTGTTTTAATATTACATGAGCTTTTAAGCATTCTAAGTATATAACATGTTTGACTTAATTTTTTGTTCAATGATATTATATGCTTTTCCCATCTTAAGTGTTCGTTAAACAATACTCCCAAGAAAGTAGTGTATGATGCTTGTTCAATCTTACACTTACCCAGTTCTACTGTAAGGTTAGTTTTTATTTTATTTGTAATATGCCTGAAGCTGATCCACATTATTTTTTTTTTTTTTTGGCATTCACAATGAGTCTGTTTTCATTAAACCATCTGTCTGCTTCGTCTGTTGCTAATGTGACTTTTTCCTGTAAGTCAGCTTCACTGTTTGCTTTAACAAACAAACTTGTATCGTCAGCAAACAGTACTGCCTCTGCTTCAGATAGTTGACTTGGTAGGTCATTGATAAATATTCAAAACAGTAATGGCCCTAATACAGATACCTGGGGTACTCCGTACAAAACTCTCTCGAATCTTGATGAATACATCCTATGGCTTATCTCCACCTTCTGATACCTGTCCAACAGATATGATTCAAATAATTTGTGGGCAACTCCACATATCCCATAGGCATATAACTTCCTAAGCAGTAACTTATGGTCGATGACATCAAAGGCCTTTGATAAGTCTAAAAACAATCCACAATTTGATTCCTTTCTATTTATGGAATTTAGAACAAGTTGTAAAAAATTGAAGATAGCTGTTTCAGTTGATTTATTATTACGGAAACCATTTTGCGCATTAACCAATATTCTATTCTTAATAAGAAATTTGTATAGTCTATGATACATTATCCTTTCTATTATTTTTGAAAAACCTGACAACATCGATAAAGGCCTAAAGTTAATAACATCATATTTATCACTGTTCTTGTAAAGTGGCTTTATAGTTGACATTTTAAGTATTGATGGAAACACCCCTGTCTCAAAAGATTCATTTATAATTTCAGTGAGATGTGAGGCTATGTTTCTTGCACTTTGCTTAATGACTTTGTCAGGAATCCCATCACATCCACATGACATTTTATTTTTTAACTTATTTATAGCATTTAGTACCTCTGATTCAGTTACTGGATAAGGGAACATTGTCATGTCATTCATGGGGATTTTTACCTTGCTACTGGAATTGCATTTAGTTTTAATTAAATTTATAGCTATATTTGTGAAATGTTTGTTAAATATGTTGGCAATCTGAAGTGGGTCCTTAACAGTTTTACCCTCACTTTTAATGACAAAGCTGTTATCTTTTCTTTTGTGTCTACCTATATTTTTATTTATTACCTCCCAAGTTGACTTCATTTTGTTGTTACCTTTCTTAATATATGAATCATTATCAAGCTTCTTAGCTGCAATTATTACTTTCTTGTACAGGCTTCTATAACATTTCACATGTGCTTTCAGTGCTACACTCTTCCTGGCTGATTTATTTAACTTTCTGAGAGTGTCTGATGACTTTCTAATCCCCTGTGTTACCCATGTTTTGGTTTTATGTTTAGTTTTGACTCTTTTTATAGGAAAGGCAACATCAAAGCAGTGTTTGTAGCTTTCAAGGAATGAGTCAAACGTTGTGTTGAAATCACCACTTGATTCACTACCCCAGTTTTTATTTTCCAGAAAGTAGTTAAAAATTCTTATGCTGTCATCATTTATAAATCTCCTTTCTCTGTAATTGTTATTGATAACAGGGTCCTTGTAAGATGTGACATTTAAACTCAATTTGATACCCTTGTGATCCGAGATACCAGTGTCAATTACTTCAGTGTTATATTCACATTTGTCCTTGTTTATAAATACTTGATCTATTATAGTTTAAGACATATTTCTGCATCTGGTAACTTCATTTACAGTTGCCATCATATTATGACACAAAAACAGATTGCACAGTTGCTGTTGTTTACTACAATCATTCTTAAAGTTAACATTAAAATCACCAAGAACAATCACATTATGTTTAAGTTCATTCAGTAGTCTCTCAAGGTTTTCCATAAAAATGGCAAAGTTGCCCAATGGTGATCAGTACAAACACACAATAGTAATTTTTAATTTGGTTAGCTCACATACACTGTATTCAAAATCTTTATCTATGCATTTTAGTTTACATTTAATTTCTTTTGATTCTACCCCTGTCCTAACATAAATACATGTCCCACCCCCTTTATGGTTGATTCTACAAAATTTGCTAATCATCTGAAAATTTGGAATAATTATGCTAGACGCTTGCATTTCTTTTACCCAGTGCTCACTTATGCATAGTATGTTAATGTCTTTTAGATAGTCAGTTAATAAAACTTCTATTTCAGCTAATTTACTTTCTAGTCCCTGCACATTTTGGTATACAACTGTTAAAGTTTCATGTAGTGGATTTGCTGCACTATTTACCTTTGTACTTTCTTGTTGCTGACACTGTAAATATTCTGCCTTTTCCTTCTTCTTTGAATTGCGAAGATCCCATAAAAAATAGTCACTACGCACAGCAGCTCTTCTTATCCTGAGGCTCTTCTTTGAGATGTCTGCAGAGCAGCTGATGAGTTTCTGGATCTAGTAGAATGGTTCTTGGCTGTTGGTGTGGTTGCAGTCCTAGTTACAAGTGAGCATGAGGCATTAAGTGTGTGGAATGTGCTGACAGCTTCATCCTTGAAGGTTTCAGGTGCACATGAGTTTACATTAGGTTTGTAGGCTTTCTCATCTGAAGAAATTGTTTCCTCTTCAACTCTGCTGGATGTTTCTGACATTTCTGCTGGTACGCCATATTCTATGACTCCTTCAGATACTGGTACCGGTATGTTAGGTATCTCTCTCATCTTAAACGTTTCCTTGCAAATTTCCATTTGCTCAGTTACTGCTACAGTGAGGATACCAGGCAGTTTGTGTTGATCATTGAGATTATTTATTGTTTTCATAATCTGAGCACAGACATACAGTTGTCCTGCTCTATTTAGGAGATCTCCACTGATTATGAAGTGTTGTTTTCTGAAATCTAGCTGGACAAATGTTGAATTTGGGTAGCACTGTTATTATTTTGTGAAGCAGTCTGTTAGTTTTTTTTTTTTTTTTTATTTCTTCGTTAACTGAAAATAATAAGTAACTCAATATTATGATTTGAAATCATTCCAACAATGAAATAAATGCTTAAAACAGAATGCTTTCTTATACCATGCACATAAAATGAACAAAATTTCTTCACATAATGTACATGATGGAGAACACAATATAAGACAAAATTCAGCAGGATTCCAAATTGTTGTGGGTGACACTCTGAATATCTTGATTTGCATCAGGCATGTTTTAGTACGCTGGTAAGCCTTGGTGAAAAGAACTGATGATGTACTAGTGACTGCAGCTTAATTATATTGTTTCTCAAGAAGAGATTGACATCAAGATCATTCAATAGAACTATATCTGAAAATCTGCTCACAAAGTTCTTCCAACATTGAATGCCATTTACACCTCACGACTTTACAAGTGTTGTTGAACCCTTTCGGATCACTAGATCCTTGTCCTCTGGTATAATGTTCTGTATGGTTTTTTTACAGTGACAGCCCTAACAATAATACAGATTTTTCATTCTCACTGGGAAAGAAAACATCTTCAAACATATTTTCACTTGGTCAGATATTTATTTACCAGATTTTGATGCTGTCTCAAGAAAATTTGGGGCTTCAAAGAGAGGTTATCAAATTCTTGGTCTAAATCACAGTTAGTTCCTTTTACAGTTAAGATAAGGCATGTTGTCAGTGTGAAAAAACCATTTTGACCACCATACCCAAGGACAAGAAAACTGTTCACCTGATGATCCCAAAAGCCTCGACAACACAGGTAAAGATGTGGTACATATATGGCTTTTGATGTAGGAAGAACCTTTTGAGTGAGAAGATTTTCAGGTCTAGTTCTGTTGAGTGAATTTGATGCTAATCGAGATTTAAGAAACAATGTAATTAAGCTGCAGTCGCTACTACATTATCAATTCTTTTTATCATGGCTTAACAATGTACTGAAATATGCCTAATTCAAATCAGGATATTTGGAGGATCATCTGTTCTAACACTTTAGATGACCCGAAGTGATGTGAAGTTGAATTGCAAAATACACACCTCTCTCCCATAGGTTGACTTACTTGGTATGTACAGCCAATCTTCTTCTCTTGATTTCCGGCTACGTCGATCACCAAAAACTTATTCTCCGAAGAATACTGCTGGTTAACAGGAATTTATAAGACTCACTCACTACTTTTGAAATAATTTAGTACTCAAAGAATACTTTTAATTCAGTCATCATATACTTCAACTTCCTCAGAGAACAAATTCAATATTTCTCACATCAATATTCGAATGTTTA
Source organism: Schistocerca serialis cubense (assembly GCF_023864345.2). Classification (NCBI taxonomy): domain Eukaryota; kingdom Metazoa; phylum Arthropoda; class Insecta; order Orthoptera; family Acrididae; genus Schistocerca; species Schistocerca serialis. The sequence goes on along the minus strand of NC_064645.1, from coordinate 440,631,194 downwards.
CAAGTCAACCGACTCATCTCGCATTAGACTCGATAAAATACATCTGCAATAAAGTTGGTGTAACAACCACATAATTTATGAATCCATCTTGCCTCTAGTGAGCCCAATATGTGAAGTACTTAAAAGTCTATAATCAATTGTTCATTTTTCTTTAACAATAATCACAGTCACTAAAACAGCAAAGAATACTACATAATTACTTCTTGTTGTTTCACCTCGGCTTCTGTGGCGCTAGGGGCAAATACTTGCCGGCGTCGTTCGACCACCACGCTTACAGTCTTCTCATGACAAACTTCCAACCTGCACACAGAAACAGGTGGTGCAGTAGATATGATTCCACTCTCCCACTTATATTTAAAATGTCATGTGTTCAAGATGGTAGAAGGACAAGTGGTTCTAGAATTTATGCGGAAATTCTTGAAGTGCTACACTGTGACAATTTGAAATCCTGCTGATTTTGTTTTGTGTTCTCTGTCATCTATATTATGTGAGGAAAATCCATTCATTTTATGTGAATGGTGTAAGAAATTGTTATGTTTTAAACATCTATTTACAGATTATCATTGCTGTAATGATTTTATATCATAATAATAAGTTACTTATTATTTTCAATTAACAAAATACATATATGTCAAATTGAAAAAAAGTAAAACATAAAATAACAATTTAAAACATACAACAAATATAAGTAAAATAAATAACTAGACTAATAACGAATGTTTAGATATTTTACTTAAGTATATTGAAAATACTCTGACAGCACTATGTGTGCAGCTTATTTTCCAAAAATGGTATGCCAGAAAGCAGCTTTATTACACATGTATGTATATAGCTTGACAGCTTCTTTAATTTATACTGTAACAAAAGTTTTAAGTTATCAAAATTAATTAATGGTGGTGGGGTACTCTGCAAAATTTCAAATTATTACAAAATTTGATTACACAGTTTTTAAGAATATTACTTGCATATCAATTTTTATATGAGTAACATTTTTTATATATCATCGTTTCAAAGATATTCCCTCCAAACCTAATAGGCCTGTTACCTTTTGGGGTGTGTTTTACCCCTTAAAAGTGAAATTGGCACAAAAAAATACATAGTTCATTATTTTGCCCCCCCCCCCACCCCCACCCCCTCTACACACCCGCCAAGTTTCATCAGAATTGTTTATTGACACATGGGAATTATAGCTGTCAGACATGAAAAACAAGCTGCATATTTCCTTTAAATTCATATGAATATTTGTTTCCTTGTTGCATAAATCTAATTAATTTTTTTATAGTGATTATTATTTTTAGTGTTACCAACTTCAAAGATGCTAAATCAAGATATTTTGACTTTCATTGTTTTCCATAAATATAGCAAATTAGAAATAATATAATGACAAAAAATTCATACCTGGTGGAAAGTCAGTGTCAACTGAATCAAGGCAATCAATGGCTGGATTAGGTGACGCAGCAGTAAGTAGGCACGTATTCCAGGGTTTGCGCGGAGGTCTCAGGTGCAAATAATGTGACAGACTGACTGCCTTGCTGTGTCCCAGACCAATGAAACATGGATTCCATGAGAGACAACCATCATCAGAGTTAACTACAAATACACCTCTAGGCACTACTGCTGCAGCTTCTGTTACTGCCCAAACCGTTGCTGACAGACGATCTTCTTCCTTCAGTGGAACCATGAGTCCTTCATTCTATTAACAGTTTAGTACAACAAATAAGAACAATCTGTTTCGTGTATGACTAATTTTTTGTATAGGTTGCTACATATTCAGATTTTTTATATGCTGCTATTGTTGTTTTAGGTAACTAACTGGAAGATTTTAAAACATTTCCAACTAAAAAAAGTTTACACAGAAGAATATTGTGAGTTATTGCATTGTTAAATGACATAGCATGTAAAAAGTAAATAAATACTTCCATTATAATCATTTAAAATTCCAAAGATTAATGGATGTCCTATTCTATGCAGCTCAGCTGAAATGTGTATCAACAACAAAGAATGAGGCAGCATAAGATATCTGACACAAATCTTAAGACAAAACACAAACAACAGGAACTTTCTGCATTTCACTGTAACTCATTTTACACTGGTTGTGATCCACTGTGTTGCCAAACTGAAATATTAATAGGCAAAGTAACAAAAAGTTTTTTTTTTAGTTTCAGTCTATTTACTTACAGGCTGATTACTCAATGTTTCCCAGTTATTGTGTATACCAGACTTATGTATTCCAAATTTGTTTGAAATTTCTCAAAGAGTTGTAGTATTAGACTTCACATTTCATCCTTTTCTATTGCCATCCCCACCAATAAGGATGGAGGAAAAGGACACCAATCAGCTTAGAGAACCCCAGAGCTATGGTTTTTACACCAGTACTGATCATTTTTAAATGTTTTAAAAATAACTCCATTCCACTTACATCCCACCCCTAAACACACTAGAAATTTCTTACTGCTATAATGTTTTAGATCACATATTAGAGACTTCACTACTGAATCAGGTTGTGTATCAGATACTTTAACACTTTTGTGCTATGTATTTAGTTCTTTACTAACTAAAAGTTTGTGAGCTCAGTTGTTGGCATATATTGCCCTTAGATGAAGGAATAAATATCAGGATACTATCTTCAACATTTATACTCAGGTAATTTTATAATATTCAATTTATATTCTCACAAGTTAATAAAGGAAAGAAAAGTTTCTGATTATCTGCAATCACGATTATGCTTGCGACATTTAAAAATCTAAAAATAATAGCTTCAGAAGCAATGACAACAGTTTGTGTAAGAAAATGAAAATCCATCTAAACTATCACAGAACACAAATTGATACATAATCTAATAAAACACTTACCTACAAGATTTACATACTTACTCAAATAAAAGTTATTACCTTTCAAAAATGTATAGCTCTTAGAAAACTTAGAGGAAGGCATATTCACAATGAATTTTAAATTATATCAAACTTGTGTTACGCTATAATCCAAGCATTTAAATGCATAAATTACATCTCAAATAGAAATTCTACAGCATTACCTGTTTCACACAAATACTGATACTGTCCTCATAATCAGATTCTTGTAATACTAAAACAATGCATAAAATTTGGAAAAGTGCCTTTAGAGAATAATAAAAATTAAATTGTAATGTTGTTTCAAGAATAGTAAAACAACTTGTCAGTTTGAAGTTCTTTGTACTGTAAGAGCAGGAATGTTAAATTATATTTTTTATAGTTTCTACTCGTTGCAAAAAAGGAGAAATATTATATAAAAATTACCAGTATCTGTATTGTATTTAATGTAAATCTGAATATGCATTAGTAACCTGCATAAATAAATTAAAATGTAATAAGTGTATTGACCTTGCAGTGTGTGTACCATGTTTATAACTGAAAGTCAGAGGGTCAGAAGCTTGGTAGATGGTTTAGGAGGAGAAGCTATGTGTATGTCATGTATGGTATTGTGCTTATGGTGTAATGTTCATAACATCAAGTTATCTGTGCAACAAGAAGCTTAAAAAAACCATGATGGTTAAAAGTGACTGCCAGCTTTATTTCTAGAAACCAATTCCATTTTTAAAGAAGATGCAACACTGAAATTTTGAGCCTCTAAATGATAACTACACAGTTTTGACATGTACAAGAACTTCAAAAACAAAGATAAGCAGCAAGTTCTTACTTAGTTCATTGTCTAATACATGAAACGGTAAGGCTGAATTCATGTCAAGTGTGATAGATGCTAATTGTAGCTAGGAAATCAAGTGGAGGTCACAATCTGTCAATATTCCTTTCCAGAGAGTATATCGTACATATTCCAAATTCATTCGTAACTGCATGAGGCATTCCAGAACTGTGGTTATGTGGCACCATTTCTTTCTCCTCACTACCACAAAAGAGGGATGCTGATGATATCTTTGCCCCATAGAATTTTCTCTTAGGAAGTAATCCATATGCATTCACCAGTGCTCCCTGCCGCCGTTGGATTAGCAGCTGCAGCAGCAAGTCGTATACTCCTAGCTCACTCATTTGTTACATAGTTTAATTCTTAATTTCTTTGCATATTTTTGGTTCTTGCATTGTTTAATTCATAAATTTCGGGCGTATTATAGTATTTGAGAGTTGTAGCATCGCGTTTTAGTACCTGAATAGTGTAAATTCGCGTAGTCGTTTGTCTACTGTTTTGTTTTGAATGGCCAGTGTCGGTTGGTCGCAGTCAGTGTGCTCCCTGCCGCCATTGGATTAGCAGCTGCAGCAGCAAGTCGTATACTCCTAGCTCACTCATTTGTTACATAGTTTAATTCTTAATTTCTTTGCATGTTTTTGGTTCTTGCATTGTTTAATTCATAAATTTTGGGCGTATTATAGTATTTGAGAGTTGTAGCATCGCGTTTTAGTACCTGAATAGTGTAAATTCGCGTAGTCGTTTGTCTACTGTTTTGTTTTGAACGGCCAGTGTCGGTTGGTCAGTCAGTGTGCTCCCTGCCGCCGTTGGATTAGCAGCTGCAGCAGCAAGTCGTATACTCCTAGCTCACTCATTTGTTACATAGTTTAATTCTTAATTTCTTTGCGTGTTTTTGGTTCTTGCATTGTTTAATTCATAAATTTTGGGCGTATTATAGTATTTGAGAGTTGTAGCATCGTGTTTTAGTACCTGAATAGTGTAATTTCGCTTAGTCTCCTTCCGCCGCCGAGCAGTGTCAGCAGTGCGCAAGTAGCAGCATTACTGCATTTACTAGGCAATCTTGTATTTTAATTATCGTTTAAATTTTGTCGATTTGTTTGCGCTCCCTGTAGATTAGTTCAGACGTTCTTTGCAAAACAGTTTTTAGCATGGATAGGGACTGCAACTGCTGTGTTCGGATGCAGGCTGAGTTTGCATCCCTTCGCTCCCAGCTTCAGGCAGTGTTGGCTTCGGTCACACAGCTTGAGGCTGTTGCCAATGGGCATCACTGTGGGGGTCCGGATGGGGGTTTGTCGGGGACGGCCAGCTCGTCCCACGCATCCCCTGATCGGACTACGACTGTGGTTGCCCGGGATACTGCCCGCATTGAGGCTGATCCCTCACCTGTGGTAGAGTGGGAGGTCGTTTCAAGGTGTGGCAGGGGGCGAAAGACATTCCGGAGGGCTGAACAGAAAGCCTCTCCAATTTGTCTGACGAACCGGTTTCAGGCTCTGTCTCAGGCTGATACTGATCTTCGGCCTGACATGGCTGCTTGTCCTGTTCCAGAGGTTGCCCCTCAGTCTGCAAGATCCGGGCAGTCACAGAGGGTGGGCTTACTGGTAGTTGGGAGCTCCAACGTCAGGCGTGTAATGGGGCCCCTTAGGGAAATGGCAGCAAGAGAGGGGAAGAAAACCAATGTGCACTCCGTGTGCATACCGGGGGGAGTCATTCCAGATGTGGAAAGGGTCCTTCCGGATGCCATGAAGGGTACAGGGTGCACCCATCTGCAGGTGGTCGCTCATGTCGGCACCAATGATGTGTGTCGCTATGGATCGGAGGAAATCCTCTCTGGCTTCCGGCAGCTATCTGATTTGGTGAAGACTGCCAGTCTCGCTAGCGGGGTGAAAGCAGAGCTCACCATCTGCAGCATCGTCGACAGGACTGACTGCGGACCTTTGGTACAGAGCCGAGTGGAGGGTCTGAATCAGAGGCTGAGACGGTTCTGCGACCGTGTGGGCTGCAGATTCCTCGACTTGCGCCATAGGGTGGTGGGGTTTCGGGTTCCGCTGGATAGGTCAGGAGTCCACTACACGCAACAAGCGGCTACACGGGTAGCAGGGGTTGTGTGGCGTGGGCTGGGCGGTTTTTTAGGTTAGATGGCCTTGGGCAAGTACAGAAAGGGCAACAGCCTCAACGGGTGCGGGGCAAAGTCAGGACATGCAGGGACCAAGCAGCAATCGGTATTGTAATTGTCAACTGTTGAAGCTGCGTTGGTAAAGTACCGGAACTTCAAGCGCTGATAGAAAGCACCGAAGCTGAAATCGTTATAGGTACAGAAAGCTGGCTTAAGCCAGAGATAAATTCTGCCGAAATTTTTACAAAGGTACAGACGGTGTTTAGAAAGGATAGATTGCATGCAACCGGTGGTGGAGTGTTCGTCGCTGTTAGTAGTAGTTTATCCTGTAGTGAAGTAGAAGTGGATAGTTCCTGTGAATTATTATGGGTGGAGGTTACACTAAACAACCGAACTAGGTTAATAATTGGCTCCTTTTACCGACCTCCCGACTCAGCAGCATTAGTGGCAGAACAACTGAGAGAAAATTTGGAATACATTTCACATAAATTTTCTCAGCATGTTATAGTCTTATGTGGAGATTTCAATTTACCAGATATAGACTGGGACACTCAGATGTTTAGGACGGGTGGTAGGGACAGAGAATCGAGTGACATTATACTGAGTGCACTATCCGAAAATTACCTCGAGCAATTAAACAGAGAACCGACTCGTGGAGATAACATCTTGGACCTACTGATAACAAACAGACCCGAACTTTTCGACTCTGTATGTACAGAACAGGGAATCAGTGATCATAAGGCCGTTGCAGCATCCCTGAATATGGAAGTTAATAGGAATATTAAAAAATGGAGGAAGGTTTATCTGTTTAGCAAGAGTAATAGAAGGCAGATTTCAGACTACCTAACAGATCAAAACGAAAATTTCTGTTCCAACACTGACAATGTTGAGTGTTTATGGAAAAAGTTCAAGGCAATCGTAAAATGCGTTTTAGACAGGTACGTGCCGAGTAAAACTGTGAGGGACGGGAAAAACCCACCGTGGTACAACAACAAAGTTAGGAAACTACTGCGAAAGCAAAGAGAGCTCCACTCCAAGTTTAAACGCAGCCAAAACCTCTCAGACAAACAGAAGCTAAACGATGTCAAAGTTAGCGTAAGGAGGGCTATGCGTGAAGCGTTCATTGAATTCGAAAGTAAAATTCTATGTACCGACTTGACAGAAAATCCTAGGAAGTTCTGGTCTTACGTTAAATCAGTAAGTGGCTCGAAACAGCATATCCAGACACTACGGGATGATGATGGCATTGAAACAGAGGATGACACGCATAAAGCTGAAATACTAAACACCTTTTTCCAAAGCTGTTTCACAGAGGAAGACCGCACTACAGTTCCTTCTCTAAATCCTCGCACAAACGAAAAAATGGCTGACATCGAAATAAGTGTCCAAGGAATAGAAAAGCAACTGGAATCACTCAATAGAGGAAAGTCCACTGGATCTGACAGGATACCAATTCGATTCTACACAGAGTACGCGAAAGAACTTGCCCCCCTTCTAACAGCCGTGTACCGCAAGTCTCTAGAGGAATGGAGGGTTCCAAATGATTGGAAAAGAGCACAGATAGTCCCAGTCTTCAAGGAGGGTCGTCGAGCAGATGCGCAAAACTATAGACCTATATCTCTTACGTCGATCTCTTTTAGAATTTTAGAACATGTTTTTTGCTCGCGTATCATGTCATTTCTGGAAACCCAGAATCTACTATGTAGGAATCAACATGGATTCCGGAAACAGCGATCGTGTGAGACCCAACTCGCCTTATTTGTTCATGAGACCCAGAAAATATTAGATACAGGCTCCCAGGTAGATGCTATTTTTCTTGACTTCCGGAAGGCGTTCGACACAGTTCCGCACTGTCGCCTGATAAACAAAGTAAGAGCCTACGGAATATCAGACCAGCTGTGTGGCTGGATTGAAGAGTTTTTAGCAAACAGAACACAGCATGTTGTTATCAATGGAGAGACGTCTACAGACGTTAAAGTAACCTCTGGCGTGCCACAGGGGAGTGTTATGGGACCATTGCTTTTCACAATATATATAAATGACTTAGTAGATAGTGTCGGAAGTTCCATGCGGCTTTTCGCGGATGATGCTGTAGTATACAGAGAAGTTGCTGCATTAGAAAATTGTAGCGAAATACAGAAAGATCTGCAGCGGATAGGCACTTGGTGCAGGGAGTGGCAACTGACGCTTAACATAGACAAATGTAATGTATTGCGAATACATAGAAAGAAGGATCCTTTATTGTATGATTATATGATAGCGGAACAAACACTGCTAGCAGTTACTTCTGTAAAATATCTGGGAGTATGCGTACGGAACGATTTGAAGTGGAATGATCATATAAAATTAATTGTTGGTAAGGCGGGTACCAGGTTGAGATTCATTGGGAGAGTGCTTAGAAAATGTAGTCCATCAACAAAGGAGGTGGCTTACAAAACACTCGTTCGACCTATACTTGAGTATTGCTCATCAGTGTGGGATCCGTACCAGGTCGGGTTGACGGAGGAGATAGAGAAGATCCAAAGAAGAGCGGCGCGTTTCGTCACCGGGTTATTTGGTAACCGTGATAGCGTTACGGAGATGTTTAATAAACTCAAGTGGCAGACTCTGCAAGAGAGGCGCTCTGCATCGCGGTGTAGCTTGCTCGCCAGGTTTCGAGAGGGTGCGTTTCTGGATGAGGTATCGAATATATTGCTTCCCCCTACTTATACCTCCCGAGGAGATCATGAATGTAAAATTAGAGAGATTAGAGCGCGCATGGAGGCTTTCAGACAGTCGTTCTTCCCGCGAACCATATGCGACTGGAACAGGAAAGGGAGGTAATGACAGTGGCACGTAAAGTGCCCTCCGCCACACACCGTTGGGTGGCTTGCGGAGTATCAATGTAGATGTAGATGTAGATGTAGATCAAGTTGATTTAATTTCTCTATGTATTCAACACCTATATTTACATGTAGACCCTCCTCCAGCCGCCACCCCTTCCAACTCATCACTTTGAGCATTGCAGGAGTTCTAGCTGTACAGTATATTTCCCAGTTGGTAAGACAAATGTGTACCAATGTTAGCTGAAATTGGTCTGAACGTTCTGGAGCTATGCTTTGCATATCACACCTTCCCACCTACAGCACCAGCCCTATGGATTAAACATCACTGGCAACCACTGCCACCAGTTAGCTTAGTGATTCCAAAAACTATGAATTCAACACCAGTATATATCATTTTTGATTATGTTCACTTCACAGTCCCTTCAGACAAACCCATCACTAACAATATTATGAAAAGGAAAGTTGCTACTTACCATATAGCAGAGATGCTATAGGCGCAACAAAAAGACTGTCACAAATAAAGCTTTCAGCCATTAAGGCCTTCATCAACAATAGACAAAACACACACACACACACACACACACACACACACACACATATGAGACTGCAGTCTCAGGCAACTGAAACCAACACTGCGAGCAGCAGCACCAGTGCATGATGGAAGTGCCAACTGGATGGGGGTAAGGAGGAGGCTGTGGTGGGGAGGGGGAGGGATACTATGATGGGAGTGGCGGACAGTGAAGTGCTGCAGGTTAGACGGAGGGTAGGTGAGAGGTAGGGAGGGGAGGGGGGGGGGAGATTGGAAAGGAGAGAAGGATGAACGAGTATATTGTGTAGGTTAGGCGGATGGCGGAATACCACTGTGGGTGGAATGAGAAGGATAGTGGGCAGGACATTTCTCATTTCAGGGCACAGATTTGTTTTTGTACAAAGTTGGGAGGATAATTACAATCTGTGAAGGCTTCAGTGAGAGTCTCAGTATATTTTGAGGGGGACCGCTCCTCACTGCAGATGTTACAACCACAGGTGGCTAGGCTGTACGGAAAGGACTTCTTGGTACGGAACGAGTGGCAGCTGTGAAAGTGGAAATATTGCTGGTGATTAGTAGGTTTGATATGGACGGAGGTACCAATGTAGCCATTTCTTAGGTGGAGGTCAACATCTAGGAAGGTGGCTTGTTATGCTGCATAGGACCAGATGAAGGAAATGGGGGAGATGTTGTTGAGGTTGTGGAGGAATGTGGATAGGGTGTCCTCAGCCTCGATCCAGATAGCAAAGATGTCATCAATGAACCTGAACCAAGTGAGGGGTTTAGAATTCTGGGTTTTTAGGAAGGATTCCTCTAGATGGGCCATGAATAGGTTGACATATGATGGTGCCACGTACCCCATATTTGTTTGTAGTTAATGCCTTCAAAAGAGAAGTAATTGTGGGTGAGGATATGGTTGGTCATGACGACTAGGAAGGAGGTTGTTGGTCTGGAATCCATCAGGCATTGGGAAAGGTAGTGTTCAATAGTGGTAAAGCTATGGGCATTATATATTTTTTTATTATTTATGCATTACTTTGATCCTTGTGACTTCTCGGCAATTTTAGAGAGTTTTTGCCTTTCGCTATTGTTGACTCCCTCAGATTTCATCTAGTTTCCCCCTTTTGCATCCATTTCATCCTTTTCATCAATTTTCACGCATTTGGGTGTATTTTTGCGAAATTTTTCAGACATAATTCAAAGTCGTTTACATAATTTTTCTCATTTTTTTCCACCACCATGTATCTTTGCTCCTTCCAGCTACAGAAATCCCTAGTGAAATACCAGTCCCACATACTGTTCCTATGTTGTTGCTTGGCTCATGGAGTCCCCCCTAATGACATATTTAGCTGCCACCCGTCCCAGCACAAAGACCTCCACCTGTTTATATTCCACCAATCCTTAGCACTCACCAACATTGTCCTGCAAAATCATATCAACCAAGCCCAAACCTCCTTGCAGTACCTTCTCTCCATTCACAAAATTCTCCGGCTATGCAATCCCAAATTCCTGGAACCCAAGACAAACAATGAAACTCTTGCCCTGCAGGAACTTGAGCAACATGCACAACGTCACCTCTAAAAGCTCTCCACCCTGCTCACTTCCTACTCCTGCCTTGGAATACCACTGTCCACCACCTCAACAAAAACCTCCAAACCTCCCCCACATCCATTCATAGCTGACAAACCCTGTCTCGCAGTCCTACTACACATACACCATCCTCCAAAACTCCCTCCCACCACCACAAAGAATCCAGAACCTAAACAGACCTGTAACACAGTCATCAATCTTTCCTCCAGAAGCCTTAGCCCCACAGAAATATCAGTTCTTTCCAAAGGCCTCACTTTTTGCCCCACTCCCAAATTCAATCATATAGTTCTTATTAAAGACCGTATCTGCTTCTTCCGGTCCCTACAGTGGAAAAACTTTTTCACCACCAATGCTACCAATCAGATTCAACCAAAGACCAATATTGAACCCTGCCTAACTCAGTCCTCCATCCAACCATGATCCATCCCCAGTGCTCCCAAATCACCCCCTGTCAACTTTCCAGAATTTCTTAACCTTGAACCTTGCCTCACCATCATTCCCCAAATCCCTCAACATGTAAACTAACATTGCATCTGCAGAAAGAACCACAGTCCACCATCTAAAAACTGATCCCGACTTTATAATACTACCTGCACACAAAGTCTCCACCACTGTTGTTTTGAACTGCAAGGATTACCTGGCAGAAGGACTCTGCCAGCTGTCAGATACTTCCACCTACAAACCTTGCCACAGTGACCCCAATCCAGAAATGCAGCAGGTTCTCATCACTACTCAAATCCTTAGGCCCATTCCAGAACCTCTCCCTGGAGTCCACCTCTCTACTCACCCCTGCCATTTCCTGCACTCCTACATGCTTCCTAAAATCCATAAACCTAGCCACCCAGGACGCCCCATTGTGGCCGGTTACTGTGCCCCCACTGAGAGAATCTCTGCTCACATACATCAACACCTACAAAATATTACCTGGAACCTACCCTCCTATATAAATCATACCAACCATTTCCTCCACCGACTCTCCACAATTCCTGTCCCTTTACCACATGGTGCCCTGCTCATAAATATTGATGCCACCTCCCTTTACCCTAACGTTCTTAATGCCAATTGCCTTACTGCTACTGAGCCTTTCCCAAAGCCTGACAGATTCCAAACCAACAACATCCTTTCTAGTCACCATGACCAACTATATCCTCACTGACAATTACTTCTCCTTTGAAGGCATTACCTACAAACAAATCTGGGGTACAGCTATGGGCATCTGCATGGCACCATCCTATGCCAATCTATTCATGGCCCATCTAGAGAAATCCTTCCTAAAAACCCAGAATTCTAAACCCCTCACTTGGTTCAGATTCATTGACGACATCTTTGCTATCTGGATCGAGTCTGAGGAACCCTATCCACATTCCTCCACAACCTCAACAACTTCTCCCCCATTTGCTACACCTGGTTCTATTCAACCTAACAAGCCACCTTCCTAGATCTTGACATTCATCTCAAAGATGACTATGTCAATACCTTCATCCATATCAAACCTACTAACCACCAGCAATACCTCCACTTTGACAGCTGCCACCCATTCCGTACCAAGGAGTCCCTTCTGTATAGCCTAGCCACCCACAGTCATTGCATCTGCAGTGATGAGCGGTCCCTCTCAAAATATACCGAGAGTCTCACTGAAGCCTTCACAGATCATAATTATCCTCCCAACCTTGTACAAAAATAAATCTGTGCCTTGAAATGAGAAATGTCCTGCCCTCTCCTCCCACAGTGGTATTCTGCCATCCACCAAACCAACACAATATATTCATCCGTCCTTACACAACCCCTTACCTCATGGCTCATACCCCTGTAACAGACCTAGATGCAAGACCTGTCCCATACATCCTCCCACCACCACCTATTCCAGTCCGATCACTAACGTCAGCTATCCCATCAAAGATCAAAGGCAGGGCTACCTGTGAAACCAGTCATGTGATCTACCAGCTAAGCTGCAACCAGTGTGCTGCATTCTACTTGGGCATGACAATGAACAAGCTGTCTGTCTGCATGGATGGCTGCCGACAAACTGTGGCCAAGAAACAAGTGAACCATCCTGTTGCTGATCATGCTGCTTCACAGCCTAAGACATATCCTTCCCATCAACACCAGCTTTTTTGAATTGCGCAGGTGGCAACTTTCCCCGAAATACATCCTAAATTTCCATAACCCTCCTGGCCTCAACCTCCATTAGTCACTGTCCTCACCCATCCAGCCCCTTCCCTGTTCACATTCCAGCACTACACAGCTGTCATTCTGCCATCATACCCTGTCTTTTTACTTCATTCCTTTTCCGCTACTCCCCACACCCACCCCACATCTCCCCTGCCCTACATCTAACCTGCAACACTTTACCATCTGCCATCCCCACCATACTATCCCTCCCCCTCACTGCCCCAGCCTCCTCCTTACCCCCACCCAGTCACTACTCCCATCATGCACTGGTGCTGCTGCTCGCAGTGTGGCTTCAGTTGACTGAGGCTGCAGTCATGTGTGTGTGTGTGTGTGTGTGTGTGTGTGTGTGTGTGTGTGTGTGTGTGTGTGTGTGAGTCTGTTGTCTATTGTTTACAAAAACCTTAATGGCCAAAAGCTTTATTTGTGACAGTCTAAAGCATTGGCATGTTGATAGACACACAAACAAACACAAACACATACACAAAATTCAAGCTTTCGCAACAAACTGTTTCCTCATCAGGGAAGAGGGAAGGAGAGGGAAAGATGAAAGGATGTGGGTTTTAAGGGAGAGGGTAAGGAGTCATTCCAATCCTGGGAGCAGAAAGACTTACCTTAGGGGGAAAAAAAGGACAGGTATACACTCGCACACTCACACATAACCATCCGCACATACACAGACACAAGCAGACATTGACTCCTTACCCTCTCCCTTAAAACCCACATCCTTTCGTCTTTCCCTCTCCTTCCCTCTTTCCTGATGAGGCAACAGTTTGTTGCGAAAGCTTGAATTTTGTGTGTATGTATGTGTTTGTTTGTGTTTCTATCGACCTGCCAGCGCTTTTGTATGGTAAGTCACATCATCTTTGTTTTTAAATATATTTTTCCCGCGTGGAATGTTTCCCTCTATTTTTATATATATATATAAAAAAACAAAGATGAGGTGACTTACCGAACAAAAGCGCTGGCAGGTCGATAGACACACAAACAAACACAAACATACACACAAAATTCAACAAACTGTTGCCTCATCAGGAAAGAGGGAAGGAGAGGGGAAGACGAAAGGAAGTGGGTTTTAAAGGAGAGGGTAAGGAGTCATTCCAATCCCGGGAACGGAAAGACTTGCCTTAGGGGGAAAAAAGGACAGGTATACACTCGCACACACGCACATATCCATCCACACATACAGACACAAGCAGACATATTTTGTTTGTGTTTGTGTTTGTTTGTGTGTCTATCGACCTGCCAGCGCTTTTGTTCGGTAAGTCACCTCATCTTTGTTTTTATATATAATTTTTCCCACGTGGAATGTTTCCTTCCATTATATATTATATATTATATATATATATATATATTCACAGTTTCCTTCACAGAAACAAGGCAATAAATATCTGGTGTAGGAGGAGGACCAAGATTGATTTGAAGTATTTTCCATTATAATCATCATCTTCTTCTTCTTCATCGACATCTTTAACAGTTCCCAACCCCAGGCTGGGTCTGTTTGTAACATAAGCTTTGCTATCTAGTCTATTTTCAAAACTTAAGCTTTGCCATCTACTCTACATATACATCTACATCTATATGTATATTCTGCAAACATCTGTGAGGTGCATGACAGATAGTATACCCCACTATACCAGTTATTAGGTTTTTTCCTGTTCCATTCACGCATGGAGTGTGGAATGATTGTTTGAATGCCTCTGTGCTTGCAGTAATTATCCTAGTCTTATCCTCACAATACCTATGTGAGCTATACACAAGGGGTTGTAATATATCCCTAGAATAATCATTTACAGCCAGTTCTTGAAACTCTGTTAATACATTTTCTTGGAATATTTTACATCTGTCTTCAAGAGTGTTCCAGTTCAGCTCCTTCAGTACCTCTGTGACACTCTCCCACAGATTAAAGTAACCTGTGAACATTCATGCTGCCCTTCTCCACGTATGTTCAATATCTCCTGTTAGTCCCATCTGGTACGGGTCCCATACACCTGAGCAATATTTTAGAACCAGTCACATGAGTGATTTGTAAGCAATCCCCTTTGTAGACTGATTGCTGTTCCCCAGTATTCTATCAATAAACCCAAGTCTACCATCTGTTTTACCCATGACTGAACCTATGTGATCATTCCATTTCATATTCCTATGAAGTGTTACACCCAGGTATTTACATGAGTGGCTGATTCCAACAGTGACTCATTGAGATTATAGTCATAGGATTTGTGAAGTGCACAATTTTACATTTCTGAACATTTAGATGCCAATCTCTGCACCACACTGAAGTCTTATCAAGATATCACCAAATATTTATGCAACTTAATATATGACATGAATAGCAAGGGTTCAACACACTTCCCTGGGGCACACCCGAAATTATTACTACATCTGATGATATCTCTCCATCCAATATAACATGCTGTGTCCTCCCTACCAAAAAGTCCTCAATCCAGTCACAAATTTCACTTTATATCCCATAAGACCATACTTTTGACAATAAGCATAGGCGTGGTACTGAGTCAAATGCTTTTTGGAAATCAAGAAACACTGCATCTACCTGGTGGCCTTGATCCAAAGCTTTCAGTATGTCTTATGAGATAAGTGCGAGTTGGGTATCACATGACTGATGTTTTCAAAATCCATGCTGGTTGCCATTGAGAAGGTCATTCTGTTCATGACACCTAATTAGGTTTGAGCTCAGAATATGATCTGAGATTCTACAACAAATCAATGTCACGGACATTGGATGGTAGTTTTCTGGAAGTAGATACGCTTCTTGTAGGCGGGTGTGACCTGTGCCTTTTTCAAAGAACTGAGCACGGCTTTTTGTATGAGGGATCTACAACAGATTGTAGTTAGTAGAGGGGCTAACACAGCTGCAAATTCAGCATAGAATCTCACAGGTATTCCATCGAGGCCTGGAGCTTTGTTGAATTTTAACAATTTTAGCTGTTTCTCTACACCACTGAGACTAATACTTATTTCATTCATACTTATTTCATTCACCTTTTCAATGGTACGAGGATTAAATTGGGTCAATTCTCCTGGTGTTTCCTTTGTGAAGGAACATTTGAAAATGGAGTTAAGCATTTCAGCTTTTGCTTTGCTACCCTCAATTTCAGTTCCTGTCTCATTTACTAGGGACTGGACACTAACTTTGGTGCCACTTACAACCTTTACATATGACCATACTTTCTATGAAAGATCACTTGACAATATTCTGCTACAGTAGTCACTGAAGGCATCATGCATTGCTTTCTTGAGAGGCAAATGTGTTTCATTCAGCGTCTCTCTATCTATAGCCCCACACTTTGTTTTACATTTATTATGAAGTAATCTCTTTCTTTAGAAGTTTCTTTACAGTGACAGGTTCCTTCTCATTATGAACTGTTGTACTGGGTGCATATCCATCCAGTGCAGGGTCTATTATTCCTTTAAACTTGAGCCAGTGTTCCTCTAAATGCCCCTTCCCTGTGCTGAAAGTTTCAAGTTCTTCATTGAGATATGACACTACTGCTTATTTTTATCTAGTTTACTGAATGTACATATCTTTCTGCTTGTTTTAGTTGTCCTTTGTACTTTGGTAATCATTGTTGCCACAAACGCGGTCACTGATACCAGTTTTGATGTGGATGTTGTCAAAGAGGTCAGGTCTTTTTGTTGCAATTAGATCCAATATATTTCCATCATAAGTGGGCTTCCCAACTATCTGTTCTAGGTGTAGTTTTCTGAGAAGGAATTTAGTGAAGTTTCACAGGATGTCTTATCATGCACATCACTAACAAACTTGGATTGGGGAACTTACATATATATGAACTGGGGTTTTCCCTAAAGTTTTTGGTTTACATCAGGAGCTGAGTCTGGTGGGCAACAGAAAGATCAAGTTATAATGTTATCCCCACCCCTGATACTGGTTCTTGCCTAAACAGCCTCACATGCAACTTCAATTTCAATCTTGGTTGATTTGAGTTTCTTGTCTACTGCAATAAATACACCACCTACATTCCCCATTTGCCTATTCTTTCAATATACACTTGAATTTTCCCCAAAAATAAAAAATCTTACTGCTATCAATCACAAGTTTCAACCGGCTTTCTGTACCTAGTATTATATGAGCTTCAATGCTTTTCACGAGCTCTTCAAACTGTGGCACTTCTTTGCGAATGCTTTGGCAGTTTATCATTAGGATTTCAGTACCCTCACCTGTATGAGGCATTTCTTTCATTCTTACACTGATACTTCTGGATTTCCTACAGCCATCATCATTTGGATTCAATGGAGGGACACCTAATATAAAAAACCCCTGTGTGCACCCCACACACAGTTAGCTTCCTGAGTAGCAGCTTCTGATGCTTAGTGCACACCTGACCCATTTAGGGGGACTCTACAGTTCTCAACCCTATGGCATAAGTCCAGGAAGTTGCAGTCGAGCTTGTCATAGAACTTTTCAAGTCTCTGGTTCAGTTCTTCCACTCAATTGAAGACCATGGGGCCCTGATCAGTCCTGGGGACAATGGTGCAAATTGTGAGATTCATTGAAACTCCATGTGCAAGGCTGACCCTCTCAACCTTCCCTGTCAGTCATCGGAATGTACCAAGAATAAACTCTGAGCCCAGATGGCAGGCATCATTTGTTCCGTGTGCCACAATCAGCACTTGGTTGCACCCTGTTGCCCCAATGGCTGCCGGAATAGCTTGTTCGAATGAGGCCCCCAGGCATACAACCTGAGCACACCTGATGTCCTTTCCATCATTCTCCGTACACTTGAACTGTCGACAATTAATAGGCCTCTCCCCTTTTGTGTTTGTCTTCTCCTAACACTGGACAAAACAGGTTTCCCCAAAACAGGTGAAGTGAGTCCCACTGGCTCAGTTTCGGTTTCAGTGAAAGACAGCACCTCACCTCAAACTTATTGGTTAGGAGGATCGGTACAACACCCAGAGTCCTCCCTGTTCCCTGCACAGGATGCCTAGAGCTACCATTGACATGCCACTCACAGTCAAGTGGATGGGTAATGACAGATATTGTACTTTCTGCAGAAGAGATAGGATCCATAGGAGAGGACAGTACCTGAAGCATTCCTGGTACAGGTGTCACAAGTAAATGGCTCTCAAGAGCTCTTCTAGCACTCTGATCGCAGTGGCGCCCACTCGTTTGACAGTAGTCAGTGCGATTTCTAGCTGCTTATGAATGTCAACCAACTCATCCCATGTTTAAGAACAGCATTTGCAGTGGGACTGCATTTTGGCTGGTGCAATGTACTTCAAGGTAGTGAACAAATAACATTAAATTAAGCCCACTGGATATCTTATAATCTGTGGAGCTAAAAAGTTGCTAATTTCCTATAATAATTGAAGCAGATATACAAAACAAGTTTTCTATTAAGTTTTAAGTCCTGTTTCCCACCATCTTTCTGTGTTTACTCTGGTCCAGTCCTCAACTCTCTCTCTCTCTCTCTCTCTTTTTTTTTTTTTTTTCAACACATTCCGCCATGCCATTCAGCCAGCCATCTATCCCTCAGTCTTCCTCTTGGTCATTTCCTTCACATCTCCATTTCAAGTCTCTTCTTGGGAATCCACTTGTTTTCCATTCTCTTTAAGCGCCTATACCATCTTAGCCTTGATGTTTCTGGCCTGCTCTGCAATATTTCATCATTCACTATTTCCCTTACCCTTTCATTCCTCATTCTACAAGGCATGTTTTTTTTAAGTAAGTACCATTTTGAAATTAAAAAAAGACGTGCTAAGATATCTCAATAATTTTATTTTTACATGAAAGCCTGTACCTTAATCTATGCACTGACACCATTACAGTCTGATTCTTCCTTGTTTACATTGTGTACTGCGTGTTTAAGATGCCTCCAATAATCATGAGTCCCACCGACTGTGAAGTACCGGCTGTTTTAAGATTTCTTAGTGCTAAAGGCCTAAAAGCGATCTATATTCATCATGAGACCTATGCAGTTTATGGAGAAAACATTATGAGTGATGGAATGGTAAGAAAGTGGGTGAGAGCATTTAAAGATGGCCGCACAAATGTGCATGATGGACAACAGAGTGGGTGTCCTTCAGTCGTTAATGAAAGTTTGGTGCAGGAAGTGGACAATAAGGTGAGAGAAAACAGACACTTTATGATTTCCTCCTTGTGGGATGACTTTCCTAATGTTTCTCATAGTGTTTTGTATGGCATTGTGACCTAGCACTTGAATTACCGAAAATTGTGCGCATGTTGGGTACCGAAAATGTTGACGGATGTGCATAAAACCAAACGTTTAGACAGTGCATTGACTTTCCTTGAGCGGCACCACAACAACGGTGATGATTTCTTAAGCCAAATTGTTATGGGGGATGAAACATGGGTAGCCTACGTCACACTAGAATCAAAGCAATAGTCCATGGAAGTTGAGCAAGGGCATCGTTTTGCTGCAAGACAATGCCTGTCCACATGTGGCGAATCAGAGCAAAGATCTCATCACATCTTTTTGATGGGAAACTCTAGATCATGCACCCAGTGACTACCATCTGTTCCCGCACCTGAAGAAACACCTGGGTGGTCAGCATCTTCCAAGACGATGATGAAGTCAAAACAGTTGTGATGCAGTGGTTAACAAGTCAGGCGGCAGACTTCTATGAGAAGGGTGTTCAAAAACTGGTACAACATTATGACAAGTGCCTCAATATTGACGGAAATTGTGTAGAAAAGTAGATTAAGGTACAGGCTTTCATGTAAAAATAAAATTATTGAGATATCTTAGCACGTCTTTTTTTAATTTCAAAATGGTACATACTTAAAAAACATGCCTCGTACCTCCCCTTGTTACTCCTTCAGTATTGGGATGTAGTAACTTGTACATATTAATTCATGCTTTTTTTGTGCGACTTCTTTTTTTCCAAATCAGCCTTTAACAATGGAACTAGCCATTGTAATCAATGACAGAAAAACCTTCCTTACACTTATTCAACATAACTACTATTTCCCTGCATGTATGTGCTTCTTCTATACCATATGATTGAAAAAATGAATCTGTTAGATCTGACACAAAATTAAAAAGACTTCATGCATTACTGACAAAGTATTTGTTGTGCTGTATTAGTGTTAAACTGTTTTTGAACCTCAAATGACACTGGTGAGTTAACACATCAGCACTTGCTTAACAGTGAGTTAGTCCACCTTTGGAATGCAATACAGAAATGACTCTGCATAGTATGGATTCAACAAGTCCTTGGAAGATTTCTGGAAGTATGTGACACCAGATGTCTATGTGCAGTTTATGCAAGTCCCATAAATTATGGGCCAGTGGTTTGTGAGCATAAAGCTGGTGTGCAAAAGAATCCCAGCTGAAACTTCCTGGCAATTTAAAACAGTGTGCCAGATGAAGACTCTATCTCAGGATCTCTGTCTTTCACAGGCAACTGCTCTACCGACTGAGCTACGTGAGCATGCCTCACAACCCCTCCTCACAGCCCTACCTCTGCCAGTACATCATCTCCTACCTTTAAAACTCCACAGAAGTTCTGCAAAACTTGCAAGACTAGCGCTTCTGGTAGAAAGGATATTGCGGAGACATGGGTTAACCACAGCCCAGGGAAAGTTCCTAGAACAAAATTTTCACTCTGTAGTGAAGTGTGCACTAATATGAAACTTCCTGGCAGATTAGCACTGGGTTCTGGACTGATACTTGAACTTGGGACCTATGCCTTTTGTGGGCAAGTGCTCTACCGACCGAGCTGACAAAGCACGACTCATGACCCATCGCTGAATAACTTCTGTGAAGTGTGGAAGGTCAAAGATGATGTACTTACAGAGCTAGGGCTGTGATGATGGGTTGTTAGTGGTGCTTGGGTTGCTTAGTTGGTAGACCACTTACCCACAGAAGCCAAAGGTCACAAATTTGAGTCTTGGTCTGGCACACAGATTTAATCTGCCAGAAAGTTTTGTACCAGCCCACACTCTGCTGCACAGTGGAAATTTCAGTCAGTATCCCAGATGTGTTTCACTGGTTTCAGACCAGGCGAATTTGGTAACCAAGACATCAACATGAGTTCACTGTCATGCATCGCAAACAAGTGCACCACAATTCTGGCCTTGTGATATGGACAGTTATGCTGTTGGAAGATTCCTGCATTATAGGGAAAGAATGAAGCACAAAGAGATGCAGGTGATCCACACTAATGTTCACATAATCCACAGCTGTCATGAAACAGTCCCATGGACTCCCAAATGTATGTCTTCCATTGCACAATACTGTCCCCACTGACCTGCATCCATGGCATGTTGCATGTTTAGAAGAGGTGTTCACTTGGATAATGGCACATCTGGGTATGACCGTCAACTTGATGTGACAAGAAACATAATTCATCAAACTAGGCAACATGTTTCCATTGGACTTCCAAGCTCTATGATTGCAAATGTTGTTGGGTCAAGATTGGAACATGTAGGGAGATTGTCTGTTTCAGATGTCTATGTTCAACAATGTGCAGATCACCACCTATCCTGCTTTACAGAACAGGCAAGCCTCTGACATCCATATTCTGTCCAACACCTTGTCACCCACTCTTGGCTTCATCACCCCTCTAACACTTCCTGTAGATGCTCATAAAAGCAGCACACAAAAAACTGACTGGATTTGCTGGTCACAACATACTCATTCCCATGTGCCAGGCTATAACAATCTGCTCTTTGTCAAAGTCACATGTCAGTGGTTTTCCTCATTTCTGGCCTGTATCATTGCTAGAATGACTTCCCATCTGCTTCAGCTGGCACTCAAACTCACAGTGGGCAGTGGTCATAATGTCTTGTCTCATCAATATGGGTCTCTACTCTGTGTGACAAGTTTCAATTCCCTTGGTGAAGTCAGTCCCAATACTAAAGTGACTGCCTGCACTATGCTTGTCCATCCTCTGCTGCTGTCCAGCTGTCAATATGGGATCCTCACCAATTGGACTGATGAGGACATCAAAAAAGTTCAAAGAAGGGTAATTTGTTTAGTATTATTACAAAACAGGGGAGAGAGTGAGTTGAGGTGGCAAATCATTAAAACAAAAGCTTTTTCATTGCGGCGAGAACTTTTCATGAAATTTCAATCTCCAATGTTCTCCTCTGAATGTGAAAATATTTTGTTGACACCCACTAACACAGTGAAAAATGCTAATTGAAATAAAATAAATCAGAGTTCACACAGAAAGATTTAAGTCTTCATTTTTCCAGAGCGCTGTTAGAGAGTGGAATAGTAGAGAAACAGTGAGAAAGTGGTTCACTTTAGTGTGACTTGTGGATTAGTTATGTAGATGATATAGATGTTGTGATATAAACAGAAACTACAGACATGTTTGGATTTCCCCTGTTTGCAGCTCACATTGTTTCTAAAATGATTCACCTTATGTTTATGCTCCATTTCCTATGTACTTTCCTTACTGTGTCACGTGCCCACAGTATCACCAAGCAACATTAAATCTTGTGGCAGGCAATGGTCTTAATGTAATGTATGACTTTAGTCTGTATGATTGATTGATTGACTTATTTATTCATCCATAGAACAATATACATTGTATGGATGTCGTCAGATGTTTGTACATTATTTCTTATTAATATAAACATTCCTCTTATAGTATTTTAATTAGTTCTACTTGTTACATAGTGCAGTATTTATGAACATTAAGTTACAATCTATAATTATTTTAATTATTCATTTAAAGTGTAGTAACTATTATTTAGTAAATATTTTTTTAGGCTTTGGCTAAAGGTGTGGGGATCATTTGCATCTTTTATTTCTTGTGGCAGTCTGTTGCACAACTTTATTCCATAGCATAATGTACTATTTTGAGTTTTTGATTTATTTCTTCTGTTTCAGTGTAAATACTGTCTGGATTTGGTTCAAAGGTCATGTACTGTGCTGTCTGTAGTGTACAGATTAAGATTTTTCTTATATACATGATGTTTTGATAGATGTATTCACACGGAACTTGTGACGTTCGCCTGCTTTATTTCTTTGTTGATAGTCCTCGGTGTTGGCATACTGCATTGTTATACTGACTGAAAAATTGGGGGGGGGGGGGGGGGGGGGGCGGAAGTTCAACACTGACTACTGTAAATGATGTAGCTGACAGTTGTACAATTGCATTTTACAGTTCTTTACTTTCACTGTTCACAACACCCCCTCCCCCCCCCCCCCTCCCCCAATATTATACAATTATATGGCCAGTTCACAATCTGCAAATGTTGATAAGCCTCATTAATAGGTTGCAGGTAACATCAGCATACTGCTGCAATAGTTTGCTGTTGAATATCCCTATGAGCAGTAAAAACCTAATCACACAGTTCACATTTCTTGCAGAATAATACAGTATGTGTGATACTATTTTTCAAATAATTTAAACAGACATTGTCATTAACTGTTCTAACACACAGTCTGTGTGTGTCACACTTATTCACTGTTAAGTTGAAGCATTGTTGTTAATTTAACCAATACTTATTTCCTGTCTGGAAATCAGACGTGGACTGACTGACTCAGGACTAAAAATCGGTTCTTTATACATCCTCACAATAATAAATTACAATTAAAACAAAACTCATTCAACAATCTGAATACATCAAAAAATTCCTTCTTTTTTAACAGTTCCTTCTACCTCAACGGTTAGGTCAAATTATTTGTTTAAATAATGAAATTAACAGATATATTTATACAAACAATACTTTTGACAAACTGGTGATTATTTTGGAATTAATTAAAAGCTGGCTTTGCTAATATGTTTTCGAACATAGCCAAATAAACACTTTAAGAATCCTAGTAGTTCTCCTTCCAAATATTTATAATTATGTGGTGTCGATAGTTCATATCGATCACGAAACTTAATATCTGTGAACTCTAAGTGATCTGTCAAGCCCCCATCTTAACTTTACTGCAGTCAGTTCTTTGTTATACTTCATTCTGTATGGACACAGTGTTAAGTGTAAATATATATGAGCTATGACATATATTAGAGAGATTCGAGCGCGCACGGAGGCTTTCCGGCAGTCGTTCTTCCCGTTAACCATATGCAACTGGAACTGGGAGGTAATGACAGTGGCATATAAAGTGCCCTCTGCCACAGACCGTTGGGTGGCTTGCGGAATATGAATGCAGATGTAGATATGGGAATTATGTTTTCTATATCCTGATTACTGATCCCGTTCCCGTAGTGGTGACCCCGCAGTTCGTTCATGTTTTGCATCTTCCGCGCCCGTGTTTATGCAACAGATTATATGCACTACACAATGACAACACCAAATAATGCCTTGTTCAGAGAGGTGGAAGCACAACTCTGCTCACCGAGTTTCGTCATTTACGTACAATGATTCGTGTTCTCAACCAACGCCGTGTGCTAACCTCATTAGTTTTCAATGGTTGACAACTACGTCGTTAGAGCAAACAATGGACTCAGGTTTCACGTCACCGGGTATGCCCATCCAACAGTGAAATGTGAACTGAACAATATTTCGAATTGTGTCTCTTCAAATCAAGTGTTTCAAGAACAAAGTGATCTCCATTCAAACATGTGTTTAGCCACCCACCAGCATGCTACATCAGTTACTGTCAGGCCGTGTGCAATGCCGCCATTACTACAAACTACGCCGGATCCATTCTGCACACATGGTGTTCCAGTTGTGTCCAGTTTACATGCACAATTCAGTGTTTTGCGTAACATGGCCCCCTAACCCCGCCTCAGTGGCCCACCAAATGCACTACAGGCATGTTATGCGTCAGACAGTTTCCACGCGGGTGGCGTTCTCAATCCCCCCCTCACTTCCGTGGGTCTCGTTTCCGGTCAGTCAACCACCTGCTGCTCCCACAGCAGCACCTGTATCTGCTGTACCGGTCTCTCGCCCTGTTCCAGAAGCAGGTCATTTCCATCCAGTACTCATCACTCACAGTCCAGTTTCTGGGCCCCCCCTCATGTGCCATCCATCTGCTTGTTTCCACGGTACCGTCTGTGCCTGCCGCACTGTTTCTTCATGACACACAGTCAATTATGCCAGCTGCCGCTACTACGGATTCGCTCGCCTAGTATAAATCCAGGCCTACCGCACCGGCCTCTGACTTAACCTCAGTTCAGCTGCTACCCCAGGAGACACCAAAGCCGCTGTTGTCACCCCCTCCTGGCCGCCTACCGAAGCTACCACCCTTATACGAGGACAAACCGGCAAAATGGTTTGCGTTCGTTGAGCATCTGTTCGAGTTACATCATGTGTCTGATGACAACTCAAACTCTCTCTGCCTCATTACACACCTCCATGACCACTCAGATTTGGTTTGTGACCTGCTCCTTTCACCGCTGCCTGCACCAAAATACGAGTTTGCAAAGAAGACTATAATGGAATGACTCGCCTGCTCGACACAAGATTTAATAATCAGATTCTCTATGAGGAGCACCTGGGAGAACGTACCCCTCACAACTCTGGCGCCACCTCCAATTGCTCGTGAATGAGTATACCATGGCTAACACCATGCTATGGGCTGTGTGGTCTGCCAAACTACCTACTGATCTACAGATCCATCTGTTACCACACTCGTTCAAGTCCATCGGCTTCCACCTATGCATTGCTGACCAGTTGTATTCACTTCTGTGGCAACATCAGCCAGTTCATTCCACACCGTTCATCGGCACAGCCGCCCCCACATACCGACCTTCTGCCAGCAGAGTCAGGGCTTTCTCCACTATCCCCTTGTCTA
This sequence comes from Schistocerca serialis cubense, assembly GCF_023864345.2. Classification (NCBI taxonomy): domain Eukaryota; kingdom Metazoa; phylum Arthropoda; class Insecta; order Orthoptera; family Acrididae; genus Schistocerca; species Schistocerca serialis. Next base: position 440,605,583 of record NC_064645.1, on the reverse strand, counting down.
CTTCTCCTGGCAACATCGGCTCACTCTCTCCGCTGTCTGAGCACTTCAGGATCGCACCTTATGTACCGGTCTATTTACCGGAACAGATCAACAAGGACAAGCTGCCCCCGCTGTCACAGTCTCCACCTCCTCCTCACCCTGCTCAACCTTTCTCCTGGTACCACAAAGTGTTCAGTGATGATGCCAAGAAGTGCAGCTTGCCATGCCAACACCCAAATGCCGACCGCAGGAACTAAGAGATGCTGAGTCCTGCGGGAAACCTAACAGGCATCCTCTTACATCACAATCCGTTCACTCGTCCGCCTGGCCGGGTGCTTGTATCTATGTGACTGAAGTTGTGGCAGGTCTAGCTTTTCTGGTCGACACTGGTGCTGACATGTCAATTCTACGAGCTGTCAACGCGTCGTCGTTACCTACCTCAGGCTCAGTAAAGGTTATTGTTACCCCATCTCCTTCTCTACGTATTCCGTGGGGGTTCTACATTGCTGACATCGATGAACTGATCCTCAGTATGGATTTTTTGTCTCATTACGAACTATTTCTGAATGTCGTACAGGGTTTGGTGCTCCACCATCCTACGAACTCTCACATACCGTGCAGCCACACCTATGTCCAACGCTCTGTTTGCACTGCAACATATGATATCATACATGAGGGCTCCGCCCTCGCGGGCGCCATTGTGACCTGCATTACCAACCTACTGTCAGAATATGACTCGGCAATGCAACTCTACCAGGACAACAAGATGCTGAAACAACGCTTTGCGTCCACTTACGGCAAGCTCATCGTGGCTCGTACCTCGCTTCTGCAACTGCAGTCAACGGCACCGCCACGTAAACAAGATTGTTTGGCCAAGCCTAGCTCAAACTCTCACCAGGTTATTCCACAAACTTTACTTGTGTGTGACATTCCAACCCCCATGTCACGCTCACCTCTTCCAGTGCTGTGTGTTTCAAAAAGTGCTGCTAATGAGATTTTCACTCTGCAGCAGAGTGTGCGCTGATATGAAACTTCCTGGCAGATTAAAACTGTGTGCCGGACCAAGACTCAAACTCAAGACCTTTGCCTTTTGCGGGCAAGTGCTCTACCAACTGAGCTACCCAAGCACGACTCACGCCCCATTGCAGGAGAGCTTCTGTAAAGTTTGGAAGGTAGGAGATGAGGTACTGGCAGAAGTAAAGCTGTGAGGATGGGGTGTGAGTCGTGCTTGGGTAGCTCAGTTGGTAGAGCACTTGTCCGCAAAAGGCAAAGGTCTCGAGTTCAAGTCTCGGTCCGGCACACAGTATTAATCTGCCAGGAAGTTTCAGTGCTGCTAATGACAGTCATGTTCACGTTACGACCATGCCCACCTCTCGGACAGCTACCACGCATGTTGCTAAACATTCCCCCTCTCTCACTCACCGGCCGCATGACCCAGCGACCATTGTGGTCCCACATGTGACGCCAGCGCTGCTCTCGTCTGTGCCAGTTGTCCAGTGCAAGGTTAACAGCGGACAGTCACCGTCCATTCCCCTTCGCTCGGCGCTGCGCATGCACCCACCCCCTCCACACAAGCGCATGCCGTGTTCCCGTAAGAGACATGTGACTTTCGTGCTACCTTTCCCCACTCATTCTAATGGGTACGCCTCATCACACCCTACTTGTCCGAAGACTTGGAGCCAGGACGTTAATCAATCTCATGTGCAGTTCTCAGTATCTTCCATGAGTGATGGAACGACACACAAGATAGTTACCACTGCCAGCCCTCCTATTAGGCGTAAGGTCCAATGCCTCAAACCTATCAAGTTACGCGCGGCCCGGCAGCAGATTAATGAACTTTTGGTGGCAGGTGTTCTGCAACCTTCAGACAGCAACTGGTCTCCACCAATCCACCTCATCCAAAAACACGATGCATCTTTTTGAATGCGCAGCAATTACAGAAGCTTAAATGCTCATACCGTCATGGACAATTACCCAGTGCCAAACATCAATGACTTCACTCATATGTTATCGAGCGCCACAATTATCAATGTTATTGACTGTAAACACACCTACCACCAGATTCCCGTGGCACCTGAAGACATTCCTAAGACGGCTATTATCACGCCACTCAGTTTATTCCAATACCACTCCATGCTGTTCGGCCTAAAGAATGCAGCACAAACATGGCAATGCTTCACTGACTCTATCTTGTGACAGTTCGAGTTTTGCTTTGCTTTCTGGATGACATTCTCGTTTTCAGCAGCTCAGCAGAGGAACATGAAAATCATCTGTCTACGGTCCTCCAGACCTTGAACTCCAATGGTGTTGAGGTTAACAAAGACAAGTTTCAGTTTTGCCAGGCATCAGTCTCCTTCCTAGGTTACACCATCTCCACTGACAGAAAACAGCCTTCCAAATCTCGTGTGCAGGCTCCATGTCTCTGCTGCCCCTGGCTACTTACAAAGAGCTGTGCTGTTTCCTTGCCACCATCAATTACTATCATCGCCATCTGCCTTCCACCGCCACTGTTCAGGCACCCCTGTCAGACACGCTATCAGGCAAACAAACTTCCGGTATCAAACCCATCTCTTGGACTGCTCCAATGCTAGATGCCTTCAAGGCTCTGAAGACTTCTTTCGCTCACGCTGTGACACTCGCCCACCCCGACCCCTCAGCCGAGTTATTCATCACTACGGATGACAGCGACATCGCGGTGGGGGTAGTGTTGCAACAACTCAAGGGCGACACTGTTTCTACCCTTCATTTCTTCTCCAAGAAACTATCTATGGCTCAGAGAAAACATTCTGCATTCGATAGAGAGCTCTTTTCTGTTTACAAGGCACCAAAAATTTCCGCCCCAATGTCGAGGGATGTCCTCACCAATCACAAACCACTGGCAGAAGCGTTCTGCAACCCACCTTAGGACCCACCTCCTTGACGTTACCGCCACTTTGACCTGGTTTCTCAATTCACAATGGACGTCTGTTACATCAAATGTGAAGATAACGTGGCTGCGGATTTCTTCTCGTGGATCAGTGCTGTTTCCCGCATCATTGATCTTTCCGATCTGGCCTCCCTGTAAGCTTATGATGAAGATTCTCATGCTCTCCTACGAGACCCACAAACATCACTTGTTTTCACAAAGGCTAAATTTCCTGGAGTTTCTGACGAGGTGGAGTGTGATTCTTTGACTGGCACCCTAGGCTCTTTGCTCCAACCCGGGCTGCACCGACAGGTTTTCAACGCCCTGCATAACCTCACCAACCTGGACGTTCAAGCCACCACACGTCTCATGTCAGAACATTTTGTTTGGAAGAATATCAGATGGGACTGTCAAACTTGGGCGCGCAGCTGTGTCATTTGCCAGCGCAACAAGATCAGCCACCACCATGGGCAAGTTTGACATTCCCACAGGACGATTCCGTCATGTACATACTGATCTGATCGGGCCTCTTCCTCCTTCGGAGGGCCATAGATATATCTTATCAACTATTGACCATTTGTCTCATTGGGTCAAGGCTGTCCCTCTCTCTAACATTACTGCCGAGATGGTAGCCAAGGTATTCATTGGCTCATGGATCGTTCATTTCTGGTGCCCAGCCCCTATCACCACCGATCAAGGTCGACAGTTTGAATCCTCCATTTTCAGCATCCTCTGCAATATCTGTGGAATTAAAAAAATACACACTACCGCCTATCACCCACAAAGCAGTGGGTTGGTGGAGAAATGGCACCGCAACCTCAAAATGGCACATCAATCCCATGATTGTCTCTGGTTGGAAGCTCTCCCGTGGGTGATACTTGGTCTACGCTTGACCTATAAACCTGACCTACAGGGGACTATATTCGAATTTGTTTTTGGGAGAATCTGGTCCTACTGGGGGAACTTATTCTTCCTCAGGTTAGCGAGGATCTTCCCCCCTCGCCAGATTTCATTAGCCGGATGTGTACACATTTTCAACAAACGGGTTTGCACCCGTCCATCAGCCACTCACCGTCCGAGACTTATGTTCCCACCGCACTCTCCAACTGCTCCCATGTCATGCTGCATGACGATGCAGTTAGGCAGCCTCTTCAACCTCCTTATCTTCACCCCTACAAGGTCCTGCAGTGGGGGGACATGACTTTTGATATCATGATTCACGACCACACACAGACAGTTTCCCTGCATCGCCCGAAACCGGCTTTCGTTGACCCTGATGGTCTCACACTGCCGCAGTCGGACTCTGCAGATGATCCATCCTTGATTAAAATGAAGACATGCTCCCATCAAACTCACCACACACCTCTTCCACCGAAGACTGTTTGCCACCACTCGCTATTATCCCGACCTCGCCCCCTGTTTCACCCTGCACAGGTTTCGCGCCCTCACCTCCAATGTCGGAGATGCACACACCTACTACCAGTTAGTCCTGCAGAATGACACCGCACTGAGTGAACGATGTTTCTATAGTGACATTCAATGACTGAGTGCTCATTCTTTTGACAGATACCGAGGTCCCACCATCGGACGGACCCTTACACATCAACATTCCACAAAACCTCACACTCCCGCGTGAGTGTGACCGAGCATCTCTATGTGTTTTCATTTCTACGGACGGCTCGATCCACTTAAGGGCCACACATGCCTCCACCACGCTGTCGACCGACCCATCCACGTACTCCCAGGCCGGCCGCAGTCTCATCCGGCCACGGTGGCTGACTGACTACGAAGTGGACCTGCCTCTCGGTGCTCCACCTGCACAACCCACCTTATTCGAGATGGAAGTACCTGTGGTGCGCCTGCCTACATGCATGATTTCCACCGACATCGACACCTGCATGCCCTCACCCTTGGACATCTGTAGTACTCTGTAGTGTTGGGGGGGGGGGGGGGGGGGTGTCTGTGTGGAATTGATAGTTCGTATTGACCATGAAACTTAATATCTGTGAACTCTAAGTGCTCTGTCGAGCCTCCATCTTAATTTTACTTTAGTCAGTTCTCTGTTATACTTCATTCTGTATGGATGCAGTGTTAAGTGTAAATATGTACGAGCTATGACATACACGGGAATTAAGTTTTCTATATGCCGGTTACCGATCCCATTCCCATAATTATTACAGAATTTAAGTTTGTTTATAAGTCAACAATAGAATCTAAGTCACGAAATGATTACTGATTTCACACTATCTGTAGCAAAAGATATTAACTAGAAATGGTCAAAATAAATTAGGAAATAAATTACATACACAAAACTAAGCACAAAATTAGACCTGGTGTTATATTCCTTACGACTGAGGGACAATCTTTCTCTTTTATAGAAATGCATATTATACTCATGTATGTTAATGGTAATTAGGCAAAAATGAAAATAAAATGAGTTTAAGGAGGCAGATGGCAAAACAAGAGAGGAAGTAAAGAGAGCCCCAGCTTGCTTCACCACAGTCTGTCAGAATTTCTAGCTTTTTGAATAAATCTTTACACTACGCCCTGTTACAGCTGTTTGTTACTATTCATACAGCTCTTTTCTGTATCTTGAATATAGTCTGTCTGTTCCCAGCACTTATTCCCCAAAACATTAGCCCATAATGAGGATTGAATGTATATATCTAAAGTAGACTACTTTGAGGCATGAAATGCTGCACACAGGTGCAAGGATTGGCAGGGCATAACACACTGAGGATAGCTTCTTTGCCAAAATTCTCGTATGTTCTGTCCATTTAAACTGGTAATCTACATTCATCACCAAGAATTTGGTATCAGTTATACGATCTAGCACATCATTATTTGCTTTTTATATAATATCACTGGGTTTTTTATTTAGTCAGGAGTTTATACAGTTTGTCTTTTTCACATTTAAAGTTTCTCTATTCCTTAGGCCCAGTTGGGGATGTCTCTGAGAGCTTCATTGGCTTTTTCTGCTAACTGAGTTGAATTTTAGTCTGTAACCACTGTGGTGCTCTCATTGGAAAATAGTATTTTTTCTCCATACCTGACACTCTATGGAAAATCATTTACATATATAAGGAAGAGGACTGGGCCCACTACACTTCCCTGGGTATGCCTATATTAATACATTTTGGATCAGATAAGTGTTTTGCTACCAGTCTTTTAAAAGTATGTGAGATTTCAACTCTTTGCACCCAGTTTTCCAAATATGACTTAAACCAATTCTGTGCCATACCCTTTATTCCTAATACTTCTAATTTTTGTACTAAAATTCTGTGGTCAGCTGTGTTGAATGCCCTTGATAGATTAAAAAAAATGCCTGTTGCATTCTTGCCGTTGGCTACTGCTTCAGGTACAACTTTAGTAAAACGTGCTGTAGCTGACTGTGTACTTCTTGTTGGTCTGAATCCAAATTGTTCACTACGTAGAAGGTTGTATTTATCCAAGTACTTTATTAATCTATTTTTCATTATGGTTTCTATTGTTTCGGAAATGCAAGATAATAAAGAAATTGGTCTGTGGTTTTCTATGTTTTCTGGATCACCTTTATTTTTGTAATGGTAATACTTTTGCTTGTTTCAGATATTCAGGAAAGCAGCCCGATCTCAAAGATGCATTAATTATTAATGTTAAGGAGTTTTTTATGTTGTTTATACATTTCTTAAGGACACTTACTGAGATCTCATCTAACCCTGTGGATTTTTTTATTGTTTAATTGGTTTATTACCAGTGCCACCTCTTTCTATGTTGCCTGCAGCTCGTGGTCTCACGGTCGCGTTCTTGTCTCCCAAGCACGGGGTCCAGGGTTCGTTTCCCGGCGGGGTCAGGAATTTTCACCTGCCTCGAGATGACTGGGTGTTTGTGTTGTCCTCATCATTTCATCATCATTCATGAACGTGGCAAGACTGGGCTGAGCAAAGGTTGGGAATTTTTACAGGCACTGATAACCGCACAGTTGAGTGCCCCACAAACCAATCATCATCATCATCATCTTCCTCTGTTGTTGGAAACAGCACCAATGAGTGTGGTGGCTGGTCCTGGTAGTGTAGAACATTATGTGTCTGCAAATTTCTCTTGCAGTTTCTTAGCAGTGCCACTGAAATATTCATTCACAAAGTTTGCTAGTTCGTTTTGGTTGCTGATTTGAACATATTTGTTTTTAATCTGTGTTTCCAGGTATTTTGGTACAACATTTGTTGCCTCCTGTTTTATTATATTCCTGACTAATTTATTTTGTTATCTGCCTTTATTGGAGTTTTAATGTTTGTAAGTTTTTTTGCAGCCACCAATACCTTTATTATACAAGTTCTTCTGCAATTTTTGTAAAATCCTGAAAAGGCGGTCGGTCTGGTTATTTTTGATGGATGAGAGATACCTTAGAGTTTCAGACAATTTTTTGATACCTCTGGTCATCCATATAGCTTTTTTTATTTTATTTTATTTTATTTATTTATTTTATGCTCCAACAGAATGCAATGTTTTGGGGAATGCTTCCTCAAATTCTAACTTAAATAGTGTCATGAACTTATTAAACATTTTGTTTACATTTGTTTCTGAATACACTTCCTCCCACCTTTCATGTTGTAGCTGAACTGAGAACTGACACAGGTTTGGTTCTGAGAAGACCGTTTTGTATGCATTCAATTTAGCAGACTTTTCTATGTAAATTTTTGCTTTTAGTATGTGACAGAGATGATAGCCGTAGATTTTTCAATCCGCTTAGTGAAGCCAATGGCAGTAGATCAACATTTTACTGCAGATACGTTCTTGTTAGGCTTACAATATTTTTTGGGTCCAACCCAGGACACATTTTAAAAATTACTTGAGATCTTAGCAGTTCATTGAAGACATTAACCTTAATTTATTCAGTAGTGTTTTTCACTAGACATGACTTTTCAGGAATGGTTTAATTCCATCATAAAATTCACAGTGAGAAAGATGTATTCGTGTTGTAGGTCAACATTAAACAAACTCAAACTTTCTTTTGCCCACTGCTAAATGATGAGAAAAATAAACAGAGATAAAATGATCAAAAACCTGTAGATGAGTTACTTTACACATAAAAACAACATAAACACATTGCCTCTGTTATGTTGCCAAATGATTAACAAGTAAGAGAAAAGTTGTAGTGAAATCACTAGCCAAGCTTCCCCATCAATGTAAGCACTTGCTCCAAAATCAGTTGAGAGAGGAACATCTGTAAAAGAATGTTTAAAACATTATGTTAAACATTTAGGTATAGAATTTTAAAATGCCTTCCCAGTCATAAAATTCCCAAACCCCAGACTTTTTCCAACCCAGACATTACCTCGAACAACATTAAAAATCTAGTACTGTCCAGGAGAACCCTGGACATATGGTAAGCTTAGTTCTTATGTTCTGTCTGAAATTTTCCTTTTCATATTATTGTTATATTCAGTCCTGGATTTTCCATTGTTTGATCTTATAATTTAATTTCCATTTAAAGGACTCATTTTTCAATTTTGAAAGAAAGAATTGTAGTCAAAAACAGAAGAGCTTGTATATGGACTTGGTGCAATGTCAGTACTAATAATTTATAGATATCCTGAAAACTAATTTGTTCCACACATTTTCAGTAAAATAATCATTCAAATAATTTATGGAACATATAACTAACTAACAAAACACACAAACATTAACACCAGTGAAAGGAACAAATGTAGAAGTGTATGGACACAAATGGGTCCTTTTTTAAAGGAGCCTACAACTAAATGAACATACTTGGTGAGTACACAGATTTCAGCATTAGTTTTGTTATTTTGTCACTGTCTTGTCAAATGCAAGTGGACACACACTAACAAACCTAAACACTGCAACTAGGATTGATTCCCCCCCCTTCCCTCCCCCCCCCCCCCTCCCCCCACTCACACCCGCCTACAAAAAAACTTCTTTAGTTTTTGTTTTTTCAGTCATTTATCATCTTTTGCAGAACCCATTTTAAACATTAAAGGACCTGGAATGACGAAAATTATTTGTACTTCAACAATACATAAGAAATTTGTTAAATGTAAATAAAAGTTTTAATCATTATTGAAAGAAGTGGAAGGAGAAGTTTCATACTTGCAAAACTGTTTATGCTTAGCAAAACATTACTTTCAACACACAAGAACTGAGGGAATGTGTATTCATGGTTACAGACTGGAAACATATTGTACAAGGTCCACTCAATAAATAAGCAGAAAAGTGGTATAAAAAATACAAAATTTTTACAGCTCTCTGCCAACGCATGTGCTCTTACTTTCTCGCTCCTTTTTTCCCCATCTCCCTGCCCCACAATGTCCTGACACTGCACCTGTTGGCAGACTAGCCTCTGCACACTCCATCAGACAGCATTCATCTCTTTCCCCACCCGTACACTACTATCGCATCCCCTTCCCCAACCCTCCAGATTGCTGCTTGCATCCCATGTGCTGTTGCATTTGGTCCCTAGATGCTGTTGACGTCTTCTTTACGGTAGGTAGCAATCTACCTTATCCTACATTGTTGATATTCCTTCCTGAAGTTTCAGTTGCTTGATTTAAACTTTGACAAAGTTTATGCTTCTTTGTCATTTTTAGGTGGTGTTGTAGAATTGTTATCAGATGGATCTGACACACCTGCCTCACAAACAGTATGCTGGGAATCGGTGAAGCAAGATGGCAGCACCCTTGCAGATTTGCACCAATGCAGAAGAGTGAAGTGTCAACACACTTGTGTTAGCTGAAGGGTCAAAACCAATCAAAATTCACTGTCTGATGGCAGTGCAATGAAGTGACAGTTGTTTGAGCCAAATATAGGTGTACAAGTTGCCAGAGTGTAGCAAGTGTTGATCACTCGCCATGCTCAGGACGCTCTGTCTGTGCAGTCATGGAGGACATTGTGAGAGTTGATAAGAGGAAACAGATGTTTTATGATGAGTGATATTGCAGCAACTATGAACATTATTGTTGGATCGGCCCACCATACCAGTCATGACATACTAATGTTCAAGAAAGTGTGTGCGAGATGGGTTATAAAACATTTGGCTTCAATGAAAGAAAGGCAGCTGGATGTGTGCACGGAGACCTGGAGTTCATCTGCTTGCCCCACTCCATATTTGACACCTTCAGATTATCACATTTTTAACCCACTGAAAGAAGCTCTTAATGGCTCAAGTTTCATTGATGATGAGAAAGTCCCGGCAGCAATCCGCAACTGGTTACCCCCCCCCCCCCCCTCCCCACCAAGAATTCTTCTATGCATGTGGGATTGTCCAGTTGTGACAGAGCAGGTTGATCCCGATCATCCTAATTTGTAGACACTCCTGCATGTATTAATTAAGGTGTATGTGAAATTTTCACTAATTTTCTCTCCGAAATTCCGATGTAAAGTTTCTACATTAAGTACACATCACGCACATTATCAAAGCAATTATCAAAATGATAGAAACAAATCCCCCCCCCCCAAATTTCATTATTCAGATCATACAGTATATGTTGTCCTGGTTGGAATGAGTTGATTACTTTCATCAGAACTTATGGCCATCAAAAGTTATTGCAATTATAAAATTTCATACATCTAGCCATGGGCAAAATCAGGAAGAAAGACCACTTTCAAATTAAAGAGTTATTTTTCCTCTTTCCAGTAAAATGTTTATGATAATCCAAACTTAATTACTTTAAAAGATACTGTTATATAAAGATTTCACTGTCCAAACTTTCAGGGCCAATTATAGACGAATTACTGTAAATTTCCAGGAGCTGTTGATATCCAAAAGACTTGTGGAATGGTGGCACTGCACCCTCAAGACAGTGCTCGTATGCCATGATCAGGAGTGGACAGAGGCCCTCCCCTGGGTACTGCTGGGAAAATGAGCTCCATGCAAAGATCTGGACACCTCGTTGGCAGAGGTGCTCTACGGGGAACCGATCACCTTCCCAGGAGTGTTCATATCATAAACCACCAACTCTGTTGACGTCAATCTGCCAGACCTAGTAAAACGTGTCAGGGACCACACCCACCATATCCGCATCCTGCCACACCAAACCAACCATCTTTGTGCACAAGGACCTCCGATCATGTATACATACTACGCTCAGGAGTGATGCCATCAAACCCACCCTCCACCCTGCATACAGTGCCCCATACAAGGTGCTGAAATGACGGCCAAACACTTTTGATTTCTTGCAAGCTGAAAAAATGACAACAGTGTCACTGAGCTGCCTAAACCTGGCGTCGACTTCAGCGGACACACCCATCGGCCCCAGATGTGGCCCTCAAGCCAATTTACGGTCAGCCTGGACCTGCGAGACTACCTCCAAGAAGACATTTGCGTAACACAGCAGGAGTCACTACTTGTGGTTATGGCCAAATTCGACAATAGACAATTGGGCTACAGCATAGTCTTGAGGTCATTAGAGCACTCCATGCCCATTCCGCCTTCAATTGACACAGCAGGTCTGAAATCCACTCTTTCTTTGGATGGCTACCTCCTTGTGTGCCCCGGAGCACTTCATAACTTAACGGACACCGCCACCGCCCCTTCGGCACCATCACAGATGTAAGGGGCTGGCCACCCTTTACAGCCACCCAGGGGGGTGGACTATGATATGTTGGCCCTCACCATCACCAGCACAAGAACACATCATGACGTACACCATCACCATGCTCCACACTTTTGGGGGGAGGGGGCCCTCTGTGGGGATGTAGAACCACTGGCTCTACCCCCCAATAATATTGCGGCCTTAGTGCAGCAAGAACAACTGTATCTTTGCCAGATCAGTTTTCTGTAGTACATGCTATATGCTATACGCATTGTGTATATACTGAGAGAATAAAAGTATTCGTAGTAAGTGATGGGAGTTCGATTGATTATTTATCATCATAATTACCATGCCACTCCCCACTACCCACAAATCAATATTCGATGTTAACAAATTTCTCTTCTTCAGAAACACTTCCTTTGCCACTGCCAGCCTGCATTTTACCATTAGTCATTTTGCTGCCCAAATAGCAAAACTCATCTACTAGTTTCAGAGTCTCATTTCCTAATTTAATGCCCTCAGCATCACCTGACCTAATTATACTTTATTCCATTATCCTTGTTTTGCTTTGGTTTTTTTTATCTCATATACTTGTTTCGCAACACCTTCCATTTCACTCAATTGCTCTTCCAAGTCCTTTGCTGTCTCTGATAGGCTTAATGTAATTCACAAACCTCACAGTTTTTATTTCTTTTCCCTGAATTTTAATTCTGACTCCAAACACTCCAATTTTTTTGTTTCCTTTACTGCTTGCTTAATGTACTGATTAAATAACATGGGGATAGGCTAAAACTGTCTCAATTCCCTCTGTGGCGATAACAGATCAGAGGGTCTCACAAAACATAACTGTATCATACAAAATAGCACCCCTCGAACACTGACTGAGCTAGGACCAACCGTGTTCCACTCATTACTCTGACGGACAATACTCCAATCCACCTCCCATACATTTCTGCATTTGTCTCTCTTACTAGTGACTGGACATTAACTTTGGTGCCACTAACAGCCTTTACACACAATCAGAATATCTTTGGATTCTGTGAAAGATACCTGACAATATTCTGCTACAGCAGTCACTGAAGGCATCACACTTTGCTCTCTTGACAGCCAAGCACATTTAATTCAGCATCTCTCTGCCTATTACCTTAAACTCTGTTTCACACCTCTATCTCTTTAAAAGTTTCTTTATATTCACAATTAAAGTTCTTCATATCAATATAAGACATGAAATTGTGTTACCATATTTTCTGTTTCATTCCACAATCCATGGTATGCAGTAAACAGTTTGTGCTGTCTATAATCGAAAACAGTACCTTTACAGTGTGAAAATAGCTTACTGGTCTTCATATCAACGTTTTATGTTTAATGAGTCAAAACACAGTTCTGGAAAATGAGCAGCGCAACACATAAAGTCACTAGGTCTTTAATCACGGTACACACCAAGATCTTAAATTTAGCACTGACCAGACACTGATATTTTTCACCAGCTGTGAACACAATGTGTCGCAGTACATACATGGCACAACAACCACCTCCACTTTCCACTTGTCATTCCTGACTCTTTGTTGCTGCTTTCTATTTCAACCTCTCGATATGTCTCTACATTGCTCATGCACCTCGCTTCTCATAACACTTTCGAAGAGGGCTTTTCTTTCGACCTCTTGGTATGTTTTTACATCACTCAGGCAGCCTACTTCTCATAACACATCTGAAGATTCTGATTAGGCCTACATTATTTTACAATTTTAAATAAAATCACAATTTCTTATTGCTCTGTCCATAGAAAATGAATTCAAACATGTTAACAAACAAGAAAGTACACATTGTCACAATAACTGGAAACAACAGTCAGTCATAATAGCTGCATTATGTATACAGAAATATAATTGTATGAAACATTAGATTTCCAAAACTCATTCTGAAATAACCTTTTCAATGTATGATGAAATTAACACAGGAAAGAAGTAAAAGAAATTAAAGTAAAAGGGGAAAAAGTTGTATAACAGCCTGTAGTGTTTATCTTCAGACACCTCAAACACTGCTTCCGTTTCAAGCCTCCCAACTCTTACAAATGCCATCTGGTTTCTGTACAAGATGTAAATGGCCTTCATTCCCTGTATTTTATCCCTACTACCTTCAGAATTTCAGAGAGACTATTCCAGTCAATGCTGTCAAAAGCTTTCTCTACATCTAAATGCTATAAATGTAAGTTTGCCTTTCCTTAACCTATCCCCTAATATAATTCATAGTCATTTGGATCTCTGAGTGGGGACTTCTTATGAGGTGTCATAAGCAGTGCGCTTACCTTATGTGAAAAATGTTATGGACCGAATAGGCAAACACCTTCACCAGGTTGGGATGCAGCTGTCTTTTATAGTGGTCAGAGGATCCAGGACCTGCTAAGGACAAGGTGGATGCATTACACACTGCAGCTGTGTACAAGATGGAATACGAATGTGGAGAGGCAAATGTTGGTGAGACTGGCAGGCCAATAGCAACTTACATTCAGGATCAAGAGCGCTATATTTGTCTAGGGCAACACAACAGATCTGCAGTGGCAGAACATCAGCAAGATTGCAGAAAAAAAATAAAATTCAGGGAAGCCCATGTGTTGGCCAAGCAGCCGGTTATGACGAAACACCAAATCGGAGAGGCCATCAAAATACTTAAGGACACTAAGAACATGAATAGAGAGGATGGACTAGGGCTTGCCCCATCTTGGCTGCTGGCAGAGCCCAACAGACTGCACTGTCAACACGAGACATGACCACTATCGGCGAGTAACAGCCACCACATGGCTGATGTCCAGCATTTGATAAAAAGGAGCCAACTTCTCATTTGCCAGTGACCACCAATCGTGGCGCATTACACAAGAGCCAATAGACAACAGAGGTTACACTCTCCCTCCACCGCAATAACCTATTAAATAAAATTCCCTCTCCTTCATCCTTGTGACCAATGAAACGAACTATCTTTTTAAAATCATGACGTAATGGCATGCACAGTGAATAGTAATAACAAAATATAAGGGACACTGCATAGCTGGAATGCACCAGTAGATCCAGAAGAAGGCCACTGTAACTGTGGCCAAAACTTTGGTTTTTCTCCAGCAGTAGTTTTATACAATATGATGCGATTCCATACCCAGAAAACTTTTGTGTCGAAAGTTACCGTACTTGCACAGAAAACCATAAATACAAGTAATTAGCCTGGGCCGCAGTGATTTAAATAACTAACAATAGCAGTGGCTCAAATTTTAACTGTAAGTTTTTCAGATTTTCTTATCGAAACACCATTTTCCTGTTTTTGAAAATCTGTATCCGTTATCAGGAAACACACGTAAAACCATTATTTTTAGGTACCAAAAGTACCAACTGTGAGGATGGTCACTTCTATAATTTCTATTCAAGGCAAATCACCGAAATTTTTGCCATTTGTTCTTAAAATGATGTCCTCGTGGAACACTGAAACTTTTTCAATATCAATATCTGTTACCAAGGTCTGGAGGTTCAGAGTTACCGTGCTTATGTAGATAAAATATGCATGTAATATCCGGTTTGAGGCATAAATATAGCTGTATCCAAATTTTCAGGTTCTAAAAGTATGGACTGTTATTGGTTATCAAATAACATAATTAAAAAGACAATACACTTAATTGCCAAACCATTAGCTTATATTTTTAATAAATGTGTAGAATTTGGAGTTTTTCTGGATGCACTCAAGGTATCAAAAGTTGTTCCAGTTTTTAAAAAAGGAGACAAACATCTCCCCCAAAGCTACAGACGAGTCTCCATTGTTCCAATATTCTCAAAGGTATTTGAGGCGCTGATACACACACAAATAAGCAACTTCTTTGAAAAACACAATATCCTACGTAACAATCAGTTTGGCTTTCGAAAGGGGAAGAACACAACAGGGGCCATCTTGGAAATCATTGACCAAACCTTAACAGCTTTTGAAAATAATAACATGGTATCACTGGTATTATGTGACCTAAGCAAAGCTTTCGATTGCATTCCTGTTGACATACTACTGGGGAAACTAGAGTTTTATGGGGTGAGAGGGAGCACTTTATCTGTGATAAATTCTTATTTAAGTAACCGAAAACAATTCGTTTCAGTCAGAAATTTAAATTCTTCCATCATGGAAATCAGCACAGGTGTACCACAAGGGTCTATCCTTGGACCCTTCTTCTTCATTGTCGCTATTAATGATTTACCTAAAAATATAGCTCAACCTGTTGTGTGTTATGCTGACAATACAACACTACTTACCACACATCAGAACATTTCAGATCTGAATAACCTAACAAAAGAAACACTAGATAAGGCCCTGGACTGGTTTGCAGCCAATAAGCTCCTATGCAACCCTGACAAAACACAACAACTTTTAATGGGAACATCAAATGAAGTAGGCAATAAGTCAGTAAAACTCTAAGGTATTCACATTGACTCAAAACTATATTGGGAGGAACATATCAATCATGTATGTGAAAAAATATATCGGGTGGCATATCTTCTCTTGAAACTAAGGGAGGTAGTGAGCTTGGAGTACCTCAGGGTGACATACTTTGGGCTATTCCAGTCACATATTTCATATGGTCTTATTATATGGGGGCACTCCCCTCACATCAAAAACGTATTGAAATTACAAAAAAAAGTCATACGTATAATATGTAAAAGAGGTCATAGGGAGCACTGTTGTCCTCTTTTCTCCAGACTCAGAATACTTACAATTATAAATTTATACATCTATGTGTCTGTACTCTATATTAAAAATAATATTTCAGAATTTATTGCCAGAAAGGAAATACACGAACACAACACCAGGGCAAACGGTAATTTAGACATACCGCGCCACAGATTAGCGAGAACAGGAAATTCCCACAAAGTTAACCCACTCAAAATGTTCAATAAACTGCCAATTCATGTTCAGTCTATGGATACAAATTCTTTTAAAATTAAGTGGTACAGCTGGCTGTCAGATCATCCATTCTATGACATTAAAGAATTCTTTGAGATGCCGGAGGAGAATATAAGCATTTAAAAGTTGTCTGTAGTTAAACATATTATTTTGTACTGTGGTTAATCGCGTGTAATTACAAAGTTTATACTATAAACAATAAAATACCTTATTATATTAGATTATAAGATAGCTTATTGCGTTAGCTTTTAAAAGCTATCCTTTGTAATTTGGTACACTGCCATGCTTCAAATGTATTTATAATGTATTGACAGAAGTTTATTTTGTTATTCTGTATGTACTAGTACATCTTGTATGACGAAGCCAATATCATTGTAAAATGATCTATGGTGAATAAAATTCCTGAAATTCTTGAAAATTTAACAGACATAGTGAACACATGGAAAGGATTCTAGTCATTGCAAGCATTCTGAGGTCACCAAACTATGATTTTAGCAGTATTTTTCCACTGATAAAACTTTATGACACACTGTCTCTCAACAATGGGTACTTCAGGCGCATACATATATGCCCCAAAGTGCAACTGCAGTGACAAAAAGAGGGCTAAAAAGTCAACATCCCTGAAAAGAACTTAAAATGACTACAAAAATTTTTGTAAAATTGGAAAGACTGCAAATTCAGTAAAATATTTCTAACATTTTTACTCTTTTAAGATACCAATTATAAGTGGGGTATTCTGATGAATTGCAGTCCATGAGCAAATTATCCAAAAAATGTAAAGCAAACAATTTTGTGTTAACCGCACACTTAGGTGACAAGACACATGGTACAGTGATATATACAAATAGCAGTAGTATCTGCAGAAAGTACAGGATCTGTCATTACCCGTCAACTTGACTGCAAGTGGCTTGTCAATGGTAGACCAACGTGTCCAATACCAGAGAGAAGTCAGGGTGTTGTACAGATCCCCCTAACCAACAAGTTTGAGGTGCTGTCTTTCACTGAAACTGAGCCACTGGCCTCACTTCACCTGCTTTGGGGAAACCTGCTTTGTCTCATGACAGGAGGAGGCAAACACAAAAGGGTAGGGGTCTATTAATCGTCGTGCGGCGAAACAAGCACTGTATCATTTGCGAGATACAGAGGCGAGCGAGTGTGTCGGGACTTACCCCAGTTCACTGCTAGTAGCGCCTGTACGTAGCATACAGAGTATTGTGCTATAATCTAAGAAAGAAATTAAAAATTAAAACAGATTTTCCAAATTTTGTCAACACGTGCTTCAGTGTATTAATTTTTTAATTGTTAAATCTGATGGTAATCAGATGGATATGTTTCCCTAACTAAATTATTTTGAGAAAGAAACAAGTGGCGCTAAATAATAAAACTATAAAGCCAAAAATTGTTCCGAATATGCAAATGTATGTCAAAATCAACTGTTACAACTGTCAACTTGATCAGAGCAATATTTCGGTCAAAATCGTGTTTTTACTAAAAATTGAAGGTGCTCAATAGTAATCTCAGAAAGATGAAAATTGGTATGAAGCTTCAGTTTGATATAAAAACATTAACTATGTGACCTATAGTTTTCAAGTAATTTACCATAAACTAAATTTGGAAGAAAAACATCCTTATTTGTAATAGATTAAGTATCATTTATATTAATGACAGAAGGTTCTGATTACAGCACTTGATTACATGCATTAAATAATGAAGATCTACCACGTTTCAAGACTTTGATGTAAATAACAATCAATAAAAGGTCTCTTAAAGAAGTAGTTCAGAGGTGATGTTACACTGTCATTCAGTTCTAAAAATTCTACCTGGCATAGTTTAAACCCAGCCGAGCTAAAACTTTTTCTGTAATCAAAGCCAATTTAACTCCATTCATATAAAAATTACAAAGATTGCAAATTGATACACAACAGAATTATTAATTAATGTGTCCGAGAAAGCAGCCACTTAGATACTGCTACCTGGACATATTGCAGATGACGGCAGATGTTCCCATACGCCGTCCGCTGCGCCCATATATAAATACTCTCTGAGAGGCAGTGAGACACTCTTTGCACCAAGCTATCACTCTATCCATGTCAGTTGAACGCCAGCTTATGCTTTGCCTCGGATGATGTCACAGCCAAGATGCAGCTAAATGCATGTTTTTGGCACAAATGTGAAGTGAACTCACTTGGACTGTACACCATCCTGGATCGCTTAGATTTCACAGAAGTAACTGTGTGCTGCCCGTAATGTTAGCAAAACCGTGTGCCAAGTGGTGAGATTATTTTCCAGTTTTGTGGCGAGCAATTAACTTTGATCGTTAGAAGTCAGGGCGAAAGACCCTTTAACTGGAACTTACCTAGAGGTCGCCTCTTAAGTGCTGAGAGTGCTGTTTAATATAGAGACATTATTATTATTATCAGGAATATTAATATGTTGAGCGTGTGACATTTTATTGAATATATGGATCAATTAGAACACAAAATTTTTAATTATATCGTAGTTCCTGATCCCGATGGGTTAATAGAGAGAAGAAACATTTCTTTCAGTGAGCACAAGGAAAATGTGGACTTGCAGGCTGGAACTATGGCCCATATGTTCTCCATCACTTTCTGGCTGGCCACAAAAATACTTTTCAGGCTCCTGTAAAGAGATGGCGAACAATAATTCTTAATAAAAATTAATCCGCTGCTCCACATATGGTGTATTGGCTGGGAAATTGAACAGTGAAAGAGATCGGTAGGAAACAGAGAACTTGTTAGGCCCTAACAGGATATTGAAGTGAAATAGGCAGAAACCAGTGTGAGAACAGTGCTAAGAGTTACTTGCGAGTGTGGAAAATAAGCTGTGAATGTTAGCCACAGCAACCTTGATAATGGCAGAAGAAGGGAAGAAGATGACACTAGATCACGGATACACCGGTGCTGAGAGGAAGATGGTGCGTCCTCATGGAGCTGCGTAGACCTGCGAGCTACTGCGAGCACTCACCGGTGCTAAGGGCTCCCCCCCCCCCCCCCCCCCCCCCCCTCTCGTCCCGTCCCCCTGGAGCTATGCTACTGTAGTAGGCGATACACAACGCCATCCTCACTGCCACAGCTGCTGCTACTGCCTGTGTTATGTCACGATGCGTCGCATCACTTTTGGTGGTACACAGCACTGGCATCGTTTGTCGAGGTCAAGCAATTAAGTCAAATCAAGAATATTTAAAGTATTTGTTAATTGTTTCCAATAGGCTACTAACAGTGGAAAATACTGATGAGAATAATGTCAAAGATAAGATGGAACCAGTCTCTAACGATGAATCCTGAGAATCAGAAACTGAAATTAATGAGGATAGTTCTATCAGAGTAATAAATCCAAAGTCGGAATATGATTTGTCAGAAGTGGAATCTGAAATGAATTTCAATGTTATGGCAAAGTTAGAACCTTTTTCTGATGACGTGGTAGTTGAAGTTGACTTCAAAAATGGAAATGGTAGAATTAATAGAGTCGTCAGATAATGAAACTGAGTTCAATATGTCTGAAATTCACCAAGTCAGGGAATGCTAGAAACTCATTTAAAACCAGTGGAAACATCAAATGGCAGCGTAGAGGCACCATATTGGATGCAATTACTGTATGCTAAACTTGAATCACATCATGAAGAACTGAACAGTAAAATGAAGTCCAATAATAAATAAACAGTAAGACTGAATCTAACAGTAAAGAACTAAAGGATATTAGTAAAGAACTGAAAGAGAGTAATAAAGCATTAAAGGATGAAATGATCTCAAAACTGAATAGATATTAAATTATAAAATTGATGCCAACCACCATAATCTGCAAGTCAAAGTAGGCCAACACCTAAATAAAATGCATAGCACATTCAAAAGTGAAGTTAACATAGTTCCGCAAAGATTTCAAAGACCCACATGAACATGTGGAAGGGAGGTTATCAAAAAGCAACGAATCCAAACTTTGCTCTAATAGATTCAAAGAAGTAACAACTAAAGTAAATGCTTGTCGTAATAATATTAAGAAAGTAAAGTCTGACTATGTGAAATTATGTGAGGATGTTGGTAAAAGATTTTCTAACAGGGTGGAAGCAGTAGAATTACAACTAGAAGAACTAAATAGTAGTATTACTAACATAGAGAATAGAGTAACCTCTGGTAGTTCTTGTAACACTACTATACAACAAGTTGCTTGAGTTGATGCTGCTTTCATTGCATGTCATCAATTTTTACGTTTTGATTCAGACAAACAAATTCACCCATTAGAATTCTGGAATGATTTTGAGGATGTTTTGCCTAAAGCATGGTCAGTGCAAGAGATCATTTCTTTGATAATAAGTTATTTGTCAGTAGATGCTTTGCGATGGTCAGGTGACATAATGATAAGATGCAAAACTCTTTCTGAATTTAAAGCCGCATTACTTAATGCGTACTGGTCTTACAACAAATAAAATTATGTTTTGAGGGAGTTTTGGAATGATAACAAGTTTGCTCCAGGACTTCAGTCAATAAAAGAGTTCTCTAGAAAGTGGGTTTCTCTTCTCTCACATCTGTCAGAGAAGATGAAACCGAGAATGATTAAATTGTTACTTGAAGGTAAACTGCCTTGGTATTTGCAGAAGAGAATCATTTCCAAACCTAAAGATAATGTGGATAGGTTCATTGAATATTTACAGCAAGCAGAAAGACTGGCTATGCTGCTGAGGAGCAGGTGCTAAATAATAACAAGTTTTCTAACAATCACGTAAACAACAGAAATAATGACAGTGGGTTCAAGAATGTTAGAAGTACCAAGGTTCAGAATACAAGATTTAATTATCGTTGTCAAGGCCGTGGTAGAGGAAGAGGGGGTAGATAGTCACCACGCTTTCATAAAAGTTATTATGACGAAAGCAGAAATGTAAGTAATGTGCCATTGAGACTAGTCAAATGGCCAAATACTTCCCTATCTGATCCTGTATCAAATGAACACAACAGGCCGCATGTGGGAAACTAAGTCCCGTCCATAAGGAAACTGGCACTCACAAGGCAGAAACAGTAACATAGCCAGTAAAAAAATCACAACTCACAATCAGTCAGCACACGCAAATAGATAACAGGGATGATGAAATAGGAACAGACTGTACCAGTGATGTGCTAAATGACTCTCATTATATAGCTGACAATGTTTTGGAAAGTTTAGAAAAATTGGTCAAGGAGGAGAAAGTAAACATCATGGATAACAGGAAGGAACAAGGTAATGGATCTGAATATGATGAAGACAAAGATGAAATAAAGGCTTACATCTTCAACAATGATGGAGGTCTGAAGGTTAGAGTTGTGGTAGAGGAAGTAGAGTCAGTGTTGCAAGGTTTTGAAGAGGAGGGGTTCATGGATGAAGAGGGTAGCAATAATAATGAGATCAAGGAACCTATTAGCTGTATTGACTTGCCACAAACTGTAAAAGCAGTATTATAGGTAGCAATGTTGTGCAGGGATACAGTTGTCCAATGGCAGAGAGTAGATTAGCTGATGTGCAGCAAATGAAACTAGAGGCAATCGTCAAGTGCTGTGATTTAAAACTGGTGAACAGGTTGGAAAAGGCAGCTGAGAATGTGGAGATTGATGACTCCATGAATCTAAGTGTGAATATACTTGCAACTGAACAAAACTAGTTTAGCTGAAAAAAGATTGAAAAGGATTTATTAGAAGACTTTAATGAGGAACCTTTTCAAATTAGAATAACTCACTCTATTATAAAAACTAGTATCTCAGGAGTACCAATACGTTGTCTTCTTGATAGTGGCAGTGAAACAAGTGCTCTGTCCCAGGCAATTTATGATTCTGTTCCTAATAAGAGTGAACTGATAGTCATGAAAGTAAGTGGTTGAAGAATAATAGATACTAGTGGAAAAGTTTTAGATCAGTACAGAACGAAGCTTTGATACCAACTGGTATAGGCGATGTAATAATAGATCATCCTTGCTTAATCATGCTCAGTTTCAGTGTTGAGATATTAATTGCCACAGATTTCTGAACAAAATATCAGGGAAGGATTGATTTTGATAAGAACCATTTAGTATTGACATTACCTGATTCTCACGTAATTAAAGAACCTTTCATAGGAAATTATGTACCGAGGCAGTAATAATGAAGCATGAGGACTGCCTGTTAGGGTAATGCAAAATAAGGGATACTTGAAGCAAGATACTGAATTTGGTAATAATGTGCAAGGTGCTAATGCAGAAGGGAACTATATACTAGAAGAGATAGAGGCAAAGCTACAATCAACAAATCAAATTTCCGATAAACAGAAAGCAGAAGTAAGGGAAGTATTAACCACTCATCACTATGTATTTTCTAATACGCCTGGTGAAGTTAAAGGGTGTAAATGCCACTTGAATGTAAAGCCTGGGCAGGTATTTTTCAAGAAGCCTTATCAGATACATGTTTCAAGAAAGTAAGTGGTTAAGAGAAAAATTCATTGGGGTGTCATTGAGCAAGCAGTCAGTGAATATAATAATCCTCTTGCTGTTGTGCCTAAGCATGGCAGAAGTGTTAGATAAGTACTAGGTGCACGCCTGCTAAATGAAATTGTAATAAGGGAGAGAGACTGTCCCGAAAATATGGACGACCTAACAAAAAATTCCAAGGAGCTATGTACAGTGCATCTGTGGACATCACTTGTGGATACTGAGATTTGCCCCTGGCAAAAGAATCATGTAAATATAAACCCTTTTCGTATGAAGGAGGTTCGAGTCCTCCCTCAGGCATGGGTGTGGGTGTTTGTCGTTAGGATAATTTAGCTAAGTCCCATAAGATGTCACACACATCTGAAAATTTCACACACATTTTTTGTATGAAGGAGTGTGCTACCAATATAAAGTAGTCCCACTTGGATTAAATATTTCTGTGTGTGTGCCTTTTTAAGAGTAAATTGGGCAGGAATTGTTAGATCAGGTGACTTTTTATGTAGATGATATACTGCTGGCAACTCCCACATGAGAAGAATATATCAATCTACTAGACAGGATGCTAGAAGCTACAGAAAAAGGAGGTATGAAATTAAAGTTAGAAAAGACTGAGTGTGTAAGGAGCAAAATAAAATTCCTGGGCCATGAAATTAGCATGGAAGGAATATTACCTAATCCCTCCAAATTATGTCACTGAAAAAATTTTGGAATGCAATGAAACGTGCTTTGCACTGAGCTGCTGCTAAATGCATGTTTTTGGCACAAACATGAAGTGAACTCACGAGGACTGTGCACCATTCTGGATTGCTTAGATTTTGCGGAAGTAACTGTTTGAGAGCCGCCCGTAATGTTAGCAAAGTGGTGAGATTATTTTCCAGTTTTGTGGCAAGCAATTAACTTTGATTATTAGAAGTCATGGTGAAAGACCGTTTAATTAGAACTTACCATAGAGGTTGCCTCTGAACTGCTCATAGTGCTGTTAAGATATAGACATTATTATTATTATTATTGACTTTTTTTTTCTCAGACTTAAGTCTGGTTAAAAATGGAATGTGACGCGGACCTCGGTCAAGCGTGACTTCCTTGTAACTGTATGGTATATGTTATATTGCATTTAGGAACTTCCGGGTAATTGAACATGTATCAATAATTACAGATTTTTGTAGTTGTATATATATGTTTGGATGTAGCTGTATTGCATTGATGTACTGGTGGATATTGTGAGGTATGACTCCTGTAGTTGATAGTATAATTGGGATAATGTCGACTTTATCCTGATGCCACATGTCCTTGACTTCCTCAGCCAGTTGGATGTATTTTTCAATTTTTTCTCCTGTTTTCTTCTGTATATTTGTTGTGTTGGGTATGGATATTTCAATTAGTTGTGTTAATTTCTTCTTTTTATTGGTGAGTATGATGTCAGGCTTGTTATGTGGTGTTGTTTTATCTGTTATAATAGTTCTGTTCCAGTATAATTTGTATTCATCATTCTCCAGTACATTTTGTGGTGTGTACTTGTATGTGGGAATGTGTTGTTTTATTAGTTTATGTTTTATGGCAAGTTGTTGATGTATTATTTTTGCTACATTGTCATGTCTTCTGGGGTATTCTGTATTTGCTAGTATTGTACATCCGCTTGTGATGTGATCTACTGTTTCTATTTGTTGTTTGCAAAGTCTGCATTTATCTGTTGTGGTATTGGGATCTTTAATAATATGCTTGCTGTAATATCTGGTGTTTATTGTTTGATCCTGTATTGCGATCATGAATCCTTCCGTCTCACTGTATATATTGCCGTTTCTTAGCCATGTGTTGGATGTGTCTTGATCGATGTGTGGCTGTGTTAGATGATACGGGTGCTTGCCGTGTAGTGTTTTCTTTTTCCAATTTACTTTCTTTGTATCTGTTGATGTTATGTGATCTAAAGGGTTGTAGAAGTGGTTATGAAATTGCAATGGTGTAGCTGATGTATTTATATGAGTGATTGCTTTGTGTATTTTGCTAGTTTCTGCTCGTTCTAGAAAGAATTTTCTTAAATTGTCTACCTGTCCATAATGTAGGTTTTTTATATCTATAAATCCCCTTCCACCTTCCTTTCTGCTTAATGTGAATCTTTCTGTTGCTGAATGTATGTGATGTATTCTATATTTGTGGCATTGTGATCGTGTAAGTGTATTGAGTGCTTCTAGGTCTGTGTCACTCCATTTCAATACTCCAAATGAGTAGGTCAATACTGGTATAGCATAAGTATTTATAGCTTTTGTCTTGTTTCTTGCTGTCAATTCTGTTTTCAGTATTTTTGTTAGTCTTTGTCTATATTTTTCTTTTAGTTCTTCTTTAATATTTGTATGATCTATTCCTATTTTTTGTCTGTATCCTAGGTATTTATAGGCATCTGTTTTTTCCATCGCTTCTATGCCGTCGCTGTGGTTATCTAATATGTAATCTTCTTGTTTAGTGTGTTTTCCCTTGACTATGCTATTTTTCTTACATTTGTCTGTTCCAAAAGCTATATTTATATCATTGCTGAATACTTCTGTTATCTTTAGTAATTGGTTGAGTTGTTGATTTGTTGCTGCCAGTAGTTTTAGATCATCCATGTATAGCAAATGTGTGATTTTGTGTGGGTATGTTCCAGTAATATTGTATCCATAATTTGTATTATTTAGCATGTTGGATAGTGGGTTCAGAGCAAGACAGAACCAGAAAGTACTTAATGAGTCTCCTTGGTATATTCCACGCTTAATCTGTATTGGCTGTGAAGTGATGTTATCTGAATTTGTTTGGATATTAAGTGTGGTTTTCCAGTTTTTCATTACTGTGTTTAGAAACTGTATCAATTTAGGATCTACTTTGTATATTTCCAATATCTGTAGTAACCATGAGTGGGGTACACTATCAAAGGCTTTTTGGTAATCAATGTATGCGTAGTGTAGGGACCTTTGTTTAGTTTTAGCTTGATATGTCACCTCTGTATCAATTATCAGTTGCTCTTTACATCCTCGTGCTCCTTTGCAGCAGCCTTTTTGTTCTTCATTTATAATTTTGTTCTGTGTTGTATGTGTCATTAATTTCTGTGTGATGACTGAAGTTAATATTTTGTATATTGTTGGTAGGCATGTTATGGGGTGATATTTAGCAGGGTTTGCTGTGTCTGCTTGATCTTTAGGTTTCAGATAGGTTATTCCATGTGCAAGTGTATCAGGGAATGTGTATGGGTCTGCGATGTAACTGTTAAATAACTTAGTTAGATGTGAATGTGTTGAGGTGAACTTCTTTAGCCAGTAATTTGCTATTTTATCATTTCCAGGGGCTTTCCAATTGTGTGTAGAATTAATTGCTCGGGTGACTTCATGTTGCAAAATTATCACTTCAGGCATTTGTGGTATCATCTTGTATGTGTCTGTTTCTGCTTGTATCCACCGTGCATGCCTGTTATGTTGTACCGGGTTTGACCATATGCTGCTCCAGAAGTGTTCCATGTCTGTTATGTTTGGTGGATTGTCTATTTTAATGTGTGTGTTATCCATTGTTTGGTAAAATCTCTTTTGGTTTGTGTTGAATGTTTGGTTTTGTTTCCTTCTATTTTCACTTTTTTTGTATCTTCTAAGTCGTTTGGCCAATGCTTGCAATTTCTGCTTTTTTTCATCTAATTGCTCTATTGCTTCTTGTTGTGAGATTTTACCTAACCTTTTTCGTTTTTTGTCTGATATTTCATTTCTTATAAATTGTGTTAGCTATTATTATTATTATTATCAAGAATATTACTATTTTTGTGTGTGACATTTTATTGAATATATGAATCAATTAGAACAAAAAACTTTTATTTATAATCATAGTTTCTGAATCCACTGGGTAAATAGAGAGTAGAGACATTCCTTTCAGTGAGCACAAGGAGAATGTGGACTTCCAGACTGGAAACTATGGTCAGTATGTTCCCCATTGTTTTCTGGCTGTCCGCAAAAATACTTTTCAGTCTCTTGTAAGAATGATAATATTTAATAAAAACTAACAGGCAGCGAGTGACAGGAAAGGACACCAGGTGCACTCAGCCTGTATTGCTGGGTCCTCGTTCAACATTTTGAAGAGGCTATTCCAACAACCACTGAGGGAATAGTGTGCAACCAACTGCAGATTGTGGCACACGTTGGAACAAATGATGCCTGTCGCTTGGGCTCCAAAGTCATTCTTGGGTCAATCCACCGACTGGCAGAGAAGGTCAAGAAGGTCAGTCTTGCACATAGAGTTTCAATGAAGCTCACAATTTACAGCACTGTCCTCAGAACTGATCATGGCCCTTTGGTTCTGAGTCAAGTGGAAGGATTGAACCAGAGACTTAGAAAGTTCTGTGACAAGTTAGGCTGCGACTTTCTGGACTTGCACCATACACTTAAGAACTGAAGGGTCCCCTTAAATAGGTCAGGTGGTCACTACGCATCAGGGGCTGCTACTCAGGTAGTGTGTGGGGTGGTCACGTGGGTTTTTTAGATTAGACGACTGTCCATCCAATGCAGATAACGATAGCTGTAGGAAACCAAGAAGTATCAGTGAAAGATCGAAGGAAATGCCTCCCACAGGAGAGAGTATTAAAATCCTAATCGTAAACTGCCAAAGCATTCATAACAAAATGCCAGTTAGAAGAGTTCATGAAAAGCAGTGAGGCTTGCATAATACTAGGTACAGAAAGCTCGTTGAGCCTGAAATTGATAGCAGTAAGGTTATTGGGGAAAATTTAAGTGTATAACGATAGGATAGGAAGATAGTAAATGGAGGTGGTGTACTTGTTACAGTAGACAATAAACTCAGTTCCACTGAGGTAGAAATTGAAGCTGCATGTGAGATTGTTTGGGCAAGATTCAGTACTTGGGTGGGCATAAAATGATAATTGGGTCCTTCTATTGCCCAACAGACTCTTCTCCTGATGTAACCAAAAACTTAAGAGAAAATCTCAGTTCACTTGTATGTAAGTTCCCCAATCATACTGTAATCGTTTGTGGAGACATAATCCTCCAACAATTAATTGGGAAAAATACAATTTTGTTAGTGATGAGTGTGGTAAGACATCCTGTGAAACTTTACTGAATATTATTTGAAAACTGCCTAGAACAGATATTTAAGAACCCCACTCATGCTGAAAATATATTAGATATAAAGGCAACAAGTAGACCTGATTTCTTTGATAATGTCCACATCGAAAGTGGTATCGGTAATAACGACGCAGTTGTGGTAACAATGATTACCAGAGTACAGAGGGCAACCAAAACATGGGAAAGATATATATGTTCCGTAAACCATCTACATCTACATTTACATGAATACTCTGCAAGTCTCATTTAAGTGCCTTGCAGAGGGTTCATTGAACCACCTTCACAATTCTCTATTATTCCAATCTCGTATAGCGCACATAAAGAACGAACACCTATATCTTTCCATACAAGCCATGATATCCCTTATTTTACTGTGGTGATCATTTCTCGCCATGTAGGTCGGTGTCAACAAAATATTTTTGCATTCGGAGGAGAAAGTTGGTGATCAAAAATCAGTAATGTCTTATCTCAGTGAGGAACTCGAAACTTTCAGCACAGGTCAGGAGCATGTAGAGCATCTCTGGCTCATGTTTAAAAGAATACTTGACCATGCAATGGATAGATACGTACCTAGTGGAAGCTCCATGGTATACAGTCACTGTAAAGAAACTTCTGAAGAAACAGAGATTACTGCATAATAAGTGTAAAACAAAGTGTAGGGCTATAGATAGAGAGATGCTGTAAGAAATGCATTTGGCTGTCAAGAGCGCAATTGTGATGCCTTCAATGACTACCCTAGCAGAATATTTTCAAATGATCTTTCACAAAATCCAAAGAAATTCTGGTCATATGTAAGGGCTGTTGGAGGCAACAAGGTTAGTGTCCAGTCCTTAGCGTATGGGACAGGAACTGAAATTGAGGGTACCAAAGCAAAAGCTGAAACACTTAAAATCCATTTTCAAATGCTCATAGGAGAAGTACCCAAAATTAATCCTCAGACCACTGTCAAGATGAATGAGATAGGTATTAGTGTCAGTGGTCCTGAGAAACAGCTGAAATTGTTCAAATTGAACAAAGCTCCAGGACCCAATGGAATATCTGTCAGACTCTATACTGAATTTGTGGCTCTGTTAGCCCCACTTCTAACTATAATCTATTGTAAATCTTTCGAAAAAAAAAAAACTGTGCCCAGTTATTGGGAAAAGGCCCAGGTCACACCTTCCTGCAAGAAGGGTAATAGAAGTGATCCACAAAACTACCACCCAATATTCTTAACATCGATTTGTTGTGGAATCTTAGAACATATTCTGAGCTCAGACATAATGAAATATCTTGAATAGGATGACCTCCTCAATGCCAACCAGCATGGTTTTTGAAAACATCCATCATGTGAAACCCAACTCACACTTTTCTCACATGACATACTGAAAACTTTCGATCAGGGTAACCAGGTAGTTGTAGTGTTTCTTGATTTCCAAAAAGCATTTGACTCAATACCACATATGCACTTATAGTTAAAAGTACTAATATGGGGCATCAAGTGAAATTTGTGACTGGATTGTGAACTTTTTGGTAGGGAGGGCACAGTATGTTAACAGTGACGGAAAGTCATTGTCAGATGCAGTGATAACTTCGGATGTGCCCCAGGGAAGTGTGTTGAGACCCTTGCTGTTCATGTTGTACAACAGGTTTTTTTGCAGATGATGTACTATCTGAGAGAAGCTGCAAAAATATTTAGCCATATCTTGATAAGATTTCAAAGTGGTGTAGAAATTGGCAACTTGCTGTAAATGATCGAATTGTGAAATTTTGCACTTCTCAAAACGAAAAAACGTAGTATCCTACGACTATAACATCAGTGAGTCACTATTGGAACTGGCCAACTCATACAAATACCTGGATGTAATACTTCGTAGGGATATGAAATTGAATGATAACATAGGTACAGTCGTGGACAAAGCATGTGGTAGACTTCAGTTTATTGGTAGAATACTGAGAAAGTGCAATCAGTCTACAAAAGATATTGCCTACAAATCACTTGTGCGACTGGTTCTAGAATATTGCTCAAAATTGTTTTACACGTACCAGATAGGACTAACAGGGGATACTGAACGTGCACAGAGAAGGGCAGCACAAATTGTCACAGATTTGTTTAATCCATGGGAGAGTGTCACAGAGATACTGAAGGAACTGGAGTGGCAGACTCTTGAAGAAAGATGTAAACTATCCCAAGAAGGTCTTATCAACAAAGCTTCAAGACTTGGCTTTAAATGATTTCTCTTGGGTTATACTACAACCCTCTAGGGGTATTGCTCACATAGGGATCATGAGGATAAGATTAGAATAATTGCATGCACAGAGGCATTCAAACAATCATTCTTCCTGCGCTCCATATGTGAATGGAAAAGGAAAAACCTTACTAACTGATACTTGTAGAGGGCAAGATGGCGGTAAATAGTAATGGTAAAGTTCTTAGCTTATGTAAAAACTTGTGTTTTGATGAGGAAAAGTGTACAAAATGTGGAAAAGTGCTGAAAACTGGAATCATGTGCAAGTAAAGTAATAACTTGTATCACTTTTGATGTGCAAAAGTGGACTAATCTGTGAAAGAAAATAATGAATTTAAAACATGCTGTGTTAAGAACTCAGATAACTATCATAAAGCAAAAATTTGTGACTGTAGGTGTGAATTATCTGTACTAGTTGGCTATATGGTAAGTGAAATCCAGAGCCTACAGGCTGAAGTTACTCTCTTAAATAAGAAGTTGTGTGAATTTGAACAACAGCACCTGAGGAACGACTGTTGGCCTAAACTAAAAACCAAGGAAAGCTTTGCTGCCGTCATTACTCAAAACAGGTTTCAAATTCTCGATGAAATAGTGGGACAAGAACAAGTTCAGTCCATGCAAACTAGAAGTAATCCTTCAAGCAGCAAAAAAACTGCCAGTGCTAAGTTCAGAAAACACCAAGTGCCAAACTCGTGTGCAAAACGTGAAACTGAACGTAAACAAACCGTCCAAGGAAATGGAATCTGTGAAAGTACATGCACGAAATCGTCCCTGGAGAAAAGCAGAAGGCATGACGACAATCAGAAACACAAGCAAGGCTGGATTCTATTATATGGAGACAGCCATGGACGTGAAATAGGGCAAAACATCGCAAATATGCAAGACAACTTTGCAGCTGTAGGCCACATCCAGCCTGGAGCCCCTCTTTCTGCTGTGGTGAAGCCATGCATGCGGGATTGTGACTCCTTCTCATCCAATGACTGTGTCGTTATTATGGGAGGTTCATATGATGTAGCAAGAAATCAAGCAAATGATGCAATTAGACATGTGAAAATGGTACTGGGTAAGTTAAATGACACTAAAACAATTGTTGTCAATATTCCACAGAGGTATGATCTTATGAAACAGTCTATTGTGAACTGGGAAGTTCATAAAACAAATGATAGGATTAAAGCTCTATGTAGTAAATTTCAGAATGTGTCTCTAGTAGATGTCAGCTATCTAGAAAGGGAGCTGCACACATCTCATGGTCTGCACACGAACAAAAGAGGCAAAAAGGTTGTTAGTAGCGAAATTATTGAGGAAGTCAGGTGACATTGTCCACAAAGTGAAGAAAAGAAGTCCATTGCCATGGGGTGGTACAACCCACCTCAACAAAACCTGCCAGAACACCAGCCACCGCTGGCAAGCCAAGGAAACTTGTAAAGCCTGCTGGCCTCATTGCTAGTCCAAAATTATCCTCTTAGGTCCAGCAGGTAAAACTCAGCCTTAAAATCATACACCAGAATCTTGGTAGCCTTAGAAATAAGCATAATGATCTAGATGTAATTTCATGGATTGACAAACCCGATATATTAATTGTAACTGAACATTGGTACAATGAAACTCTGATTAGCATTAGTCAACCACTGTGTATGAAATTCTGCACAGCCTTCAGTAGAAAAGACAGGACTGGGGGAGGTGTAGCAATTTTCACTGTAAATTAAAGTAATTTTAATGTTATTGATGAGAGTACCTTCTGCTTGGAAGAAGTCTCAGAATTTGCTACAATAATCCTAAAATGGGGTAGAGATAACATAACAGTTATCGGTGTTTACAGGCCACCTGCACAAATACAGATACCTTTTTTGTAAATCTTTCTGACTTGCTTGTATATATAGACACAACATTTTCTGGGCCAAATGGTCATGTAAGTATTATAGTTACAGGGGATATAAATATAGATTATTAACAAATGATGTCAGCACCAAAAAGTTACATCGCCTGTGTGATGAATTTAGCCTGACCCCACTCATTCGGGAACCCACTAGAGAAACTGGCAATAGTAAAACATATCTTGACAACATAATAACAAACATGACCCACCTATCCCACAGTGCATCGATTTTAAAACTAGCCATCTCAGATCACCATGCAGTACAGCTTAAATTGGAGCTCCATGAGGCCCCCACTGTCACCACAAAGCAACAGTTTGTAACTAAAAGAATAATGTATAATAACAAGATAAATAGAATAAACTGCATGCTAGCACAAATAAAATGGTTTGAAAATAATAACTTTTCATATGATAGTTTTGCTGCTAACTTCTATTATTGCTTTGATACCACATGCCCAGCTGTAATCACAAAAAAGAAACAAACAAAATATATAAACAATAATATTTGGGTAAATAGTAATGTCACTGGTGCGAGGGAAAAATTAAAACTACTCCACAATGCAATACTGAATAATAGAGAGATTCCTGAGCTAAAGGAAGCCTTTAAAATATATCAAACACACTATAAGGACTTACTCACACAGACCAGGAGCAACTATGTTGCAAATAAGCTTCAAAACTCACACAACGTAACTGATGGCATCTGAGCAGTCATAAACAGTTCTAGAACTTGCAATGACAAATCCTGTATGGACTTTACTATTAACCACAATGGCATGCTCATAAAAGACAAACTGGAAATTGTAAATATTTTTAATGAATAGTTTTCTTCCGTAGGGGAAGCCATAAATGACAAACATAAAAACATGCACTACAGGTTTAAAGGTAATACATGTGACCATAGTATATATCTAGCCCCCACAAACTATGCAGAAATAATGGGCATCATTAGCTCTCTAAAACCCTCTAATTCAGCTGGGCATGATGGCCTAAATATTAATGTTTTTAAAGCCTGTAGCCAAAATGTCTCTGTACCTCTGTCTGTAGCAGTCAACAATATAATAGAATCAGGCACCTTTCCAGACAGACTAAAAATAGCACAGGTAACACCCATTTTTAAGAAAGGTGACAACAACAAAATAGAACAAAATAGTTGAGAAAGTTATATACAACAGGATTATAAACTTCCTTAACAAACACAACCTGATGTTTGAAAATCAAAATGGATTCCTAAAAGGTAAATCAACTAGCACTGCAGCTGCTCAACTAATTGAAGAGGTGTTAGGGGGTATCGAAAGCAAGGAACATGTGGCAGGTGTATATCTAGACCTGGAAAAAGACTTTGATTGTGTGAACGTTGACATCCTATTAGACAAGCTATGGAACATGGGCATTAGAGATGCTGCTTATGACCTAATAAAGTGTCATATGAGCAATAGAAAACAGTTTGTTCCACTTAAAATGGAAAGTGGTGTGTACAAATCACAGATCACTTGCATAAAATATGACTCGCCCCAGGGCTCGGTGTTGGGCCTCTTTCTGTCCTTGATCTATGTAAATAATATTAAATATTGTACTATAAATTCCAAAATTGTTCTGTATGCCGATGACACGTCCATTGTGTGTAAAAAGGAATCATGTAATGAACTAGATGCCGAGTGTAATAAAGTGACAAAAGAAATTGTTCAGTTTTTTAATGAAAGCCACTTAAATGTAAGCACCAGTAAACCATGTCTGATGGAGTTTAACAAAAGTAGTTTGAATAATGAAATGGTAAAGAAAGAGTCTAGTGTAAAATTCCTTGGCGTAACAATCCAAAGCAACCTGAAATGGGACACACATATTGACTCCCTAGCAACTAAATTGTCAAAAAATATATTTGCAATCAGTACTATTAGCAAGTTCTGTAGAGACACTGTAGTCCTAAAGACTGCATACCATGCTCTTTTCTCCTCTCACTTGAACTACGGTATTGAAATTTGGGGGGCAACAACCAAAGCTAATCTAGATAAGCTACTCATTCTTCAAAAAAGGGGTGTGAGAATAATCTGTGCAGCAAAATATAGGGGATCTTGTTGCAACTTGTTTCCAAAAACAGAGGTGTTAACTGTTATAAACACATACATTCTAAAAGCCATATTGCTTGTGAAAAGACTGCACCCAAACACTTATTCAGATTTCCACCAGTACAATACTAGAAATAAAGAAAGATTTTACATTGGCAGCAACAACACTTTACGAAAAGGGGCCTCAGTACACAGGTATAAAATTAGCTAATGCACTGCCTAGTGCAGTCATGGCTCTTCCTACAATTAAACTGAAACATCAGCTTAAGAAATTTTTAGTAAAACACCCTTTCTACACATTAGAAGAGTACCATACTTATATGAAGAACAACAAATGCTTTGTGAAATTATGTAAATAGGAATCAGTAAACATCTTATTGTAATTTTGCTGTAAATTAATGACATATTCAGAAGAATGTGTCTTGTGTATTGTACAAATAACTTTAATCATTACTGTTTCTTTGTACATGGGCAGTGTACCATTCGATGTTGAATAAAGCTATTATTATTATTATTATTATTATTATTATTACTGTGGGACATACTCTCTGTCATACACCTCATGGTGGACTGCAAAGTATAAATATATATGTAGTTGTAGACGTACAAAAATGACATTTATTGGACTCAGATGGTTTACAATTTGCAGGGATAGCTCATATATTAGTGAAGGGAGACTGAAGTGCAAAATAATACAAAAAACAAAAAAGAGTGTGGGTCCAAAAAATGTCATTAAGTAGTACAGAAAGGGGATTTCACACTTCATATAAGGAGCTCCAGAAAGAAAAATCTTCATTTCATATTTTAGGAAGTCAAAACATCAGTTTTTTTCTTTTGTTAGATCAAATTGCAACAAAAATTACTAAATGGAACACAATGTTTTGTGCTGTCATCACATCCTGCAAAAAATTGGTTTGTGTAAGTTTAGTTGCTGTGTAATGGCTCTATGTGAGCTGCTACATGGCTTGATACAACAATCATATACTCAGAACACACCTGGGTGCCCTTCCGACTTTCAGGGATGATCAATATAAGATTTATTATTCTTAATTATGTTGTATTATCACTCTTGGTACAGTCTGCAAATGTGAATGCAGGTTGTCTGCTGGATAAAATTGCTATTTTTATTTTGTATCACTGACAATGGGCCAGTATTCCATATAATCGTATCGTTATGTAAAGTGAGCAATCAATGAGTATTTTTCATGACTTTTATTAAATAAATGCTGTTACATAAAATTCTTAACTTGGTTTCTCACAGCAATGCCATATTTCCGTTATACCATTCCAATTAAGTTATTCAAACTTTCAACTTAGTAAAGTTAACCAATAAGCAGAAATTTTGTGTTGTGATGTTTGCTCATGCAAACATTCATAGGCGTCTTTCGTTAAATTTTCACAGGTGCCATTTTCAAATTGAGGATGCCTGCCAAGGCTTTGCAGAAAACAAGACTCATGTATAATGGCAACCATGCCAGGATCTCATTCAAATTTATTTATTTATTTATTTATTTGATTAGCCATCCGTAGACATTTTGCAATGTATGGATGTTGTCAGTTTGGATACAGTGATTTTTGCAGATACATTGACACTTTTATATGCATTTACAGAGTATACAAATACAATGACATTTATCACTTAAATTACATTCAAACAATTAAATATTCACTTATTGTTTAGAAACAGCGTTCCTGAAAATATAGTTTAAGGGTTTTCTGTAACAGTACATGTTGTTAATTTCTTTGATGTCCTGTGCAGCTTGTTATACATTTACAGAATATACAATACAATGTCATTATGTCACTTAAATTACATTCAAACATTTAAATATTCACTTACTGTGTAAAAACAGTGTTCCTGAAAATACAGTTTAAGAGTTTTTCTGAAACAGTACATGCTGTTAATTTCTTTGATTTCCTGTGGCAGCTTGTTATACAATTTTACACCCTGATACAAGAAACTTTTTTGGGTCTTATGCTTGTTTCTCCTATCTAGATGAAGGCAGTGGCTTGTTCTTG
Source organism: Schistocerca serialis cubense (assembly GCF_023864345.2). Classification (NCBI taxonomy): domain Eukaryota; kingdom Metazoa; phylum Arthropoda; class Insecta; order Orthoptera; family Acrididae; genus Schistocerca; species Schistocerca serialis. Next base: position 440,569,530 of record NC_064645.1, on the reverse strand, counting down.
TGCTATAGCTGTGTAAAATGCTGTTTGTATTATAATTCACTATATTTTTCTTTATATATACTATAGTGTGGAACATAAATAAACAGGGAACAGTTAGAATACCAAGTATTTTGAATAGTTCTCTGCAGTGAGCCCACTTACTGCTTTTAGTTATAATTCTCACTGCTCTCTTCTGCACTTTAAAAACTGTTTGTAAGTTGAGTACATTATTTCCCCAGAAAATTATCCCATAGCTTATGACTGAATGTACATAGCTAAAATATACAGTTCTTAGACATTCATCGCTGCATACTGAGGAGAGAACTCTAAGTGCGTAACACGTTGTAGATATCTTTTTTGTGAGTTTTTAACATGTTCACTCCACCTAAGCTGGCTGTCAATATGCAACCCTAGGAATTTTGTGGTGGGCACTTCGTCTACAGAGGTGTTATGTAGCTTTAACTTTAGGGGACTGTTTTTTCTGTTTATTCTAAAGCGTATGCTATTTGTTTTCTTAATATTTAAGGTCACTTTATTCTCTGTAGACCATTTGTAGACATCTTTCAGTGATTCATTACAATTTTCCAACATTTGTGCTGATGTCTCACTGGTGATTATAATATTGCTGTCATCGGCAAACAATATCTTCTCTCCATGTCGGATATATTGTGGAAAGTCATTTATATAAATCAGGAACCCTTCTGTGATGCTGTGAGATTGCTAGGATGTACTAATGAATGATTAAATTTCCACAGGTATCACAATTCCGGTTTGTGAATAATCAGCATTGCAAATACTGTGTTGCATATACCACATTGCTTTGTGATTTTATTTGTGTGATTTTGGGGGCAAGTTTCATTGTGTGTTATATGCATGTTTTCTGGGAAGTTTTAAATTACAGTGCATGTGACTGTATATGTGTTAGGCTGTGTGTGAAGACTGTGCTAGGTTGCAAGTAATTATAACTTGCTCTAAGATACTAAAATAATTCATCATGGTTCACATAGTCAAGGTAGGGAATTTGTTTTTCTGTGAGAGCAGCACTGTTAATTAGGTATGTTGTGTGAAAGTGTGATCCCAGTATCCAAAATGGAGACATTTGGTTGCTCAAGGAGCAGTGCGAGGATAAATAGGTCAGGCTCAGATGAAGTTACCATTAATAAGGTAGCCACAGAGAGAGAGGAGACAGGAGCAGGTGAGGCAAGCAATGGGAATATCCTCCATTTCAGCTGCACTACACCAATGGTGAACTTAGAAAGTGTGCAGACTATCTCCTCAACCAGTAGCGGGACTTTGGACCCAAGCGCAAGGGCAGACGAAAGTGAGACAATAGCGAGCAGACAAAGTACAGACCCGAATAACATGTGGGTGGCCGAATTGGTCAGGGTGATGAAAGAAAGTATGGCAAAACAAGAAAAAAATAATACAAAATTTAACTCAAAATTCGAGGGCTTCATAAACAGAGTAAATGCAAGATTTGAAGAAAGTAAGGCGCTACTGGAACAGTTTTGGAAGGACATTGTAAACGAGGTCAACAAAAAATTTGATGTAGTATGTAGTAGATTAAGCATTGTCAAGAAAGAACAGAAAAGAGTTCAGTTCGAGATGAGAAAACGTGGAGAAAAATTAGAAAAGGGGCTCCAAACATTAACAGAAAGATGTAATAGCAAAAAGAAAAAGGTGATCAGACATACAAAAGCCGTCAAAGTTACTAAAGAAGAGGTAGCTGCAACCACTAGGGCAATCTTGGAACTTGAGGGAAAAGTAGAAGTGGTAAAAGTGCAAAATAGGGAGGAAATAAAGAAGGTGAAAGAAGAGTTAGAAAAACTCGTGGAAAAGGTTGCATATATTACAATATCCGAGAGAAGCGAGAACACTTCAATGCTGAATGCAATAGATAATGAAGAAATCAAATTATTAAGGAGATTTCAGGAAGGCAAATGCGAGGTCAACAGGCGACAACTCGATGCTACAAACGAGGTACGCAAACTCTTGGCTCACGTGGAGAATCTTCTTGTGTGCAGAACCAAAAAGGGAAACCACGTGCGCAAAGGCGCACAAGAAACGAGGAATGTGATGCCTGACATGAGGACTATGAAGAAACTAGCAAACATAGGGATATAGGGAAATATCGGGAAGGGCACACAAACCTGTGTGTATGTTCTTACAGGAGAGAAGCGAAAGAATTTGACTATAAACACTTTCTCTCTTTGCGAAAATTCGAAGTCTTCCGCAACTCGGTGAACGGGATGCACCCATGTGCTTGGTTTGAACAATACCAGTTCTGTCCACCACCCAATTGGCCAGAAGAAAATAAAATAGAATTTATGTACAGGCATCTCAAGGCTGAACACGCAGTGTGAATGAGAGCTGTAACGCGCACGTGCACGACGGTACGCGAGTTTGAGCGCAAGTTTCTCTCAGCCTATTGGTCCGAGGCAGCGCAAGACCAGATAAAGCATAAGATAATGATGTTACCAAATTTAAACCAATCTGGTTTTGTGAGTCCTGCGCAAGTGTTCAAACACATGCTCCAGAGCAGCCAGTTTCTGTACAACCCTTACAGTCCAGGCGAACTGATAAGGCTGTGTATAATTAAACTTCCAACTCAGCTACACCATATTGTACTAGCCAGACGGTGTAAGGACGAGTTAGAATCGTTTAAACTACTCTTACAGGAGTTAGAGTACAACATTGGCGAGTGGGAACAGGAAAAGGCACAGTTTGCAGTAAGAGACAATGTAGGACGAAACCAGAAAACGAGTCGCGGCCGCAGTAAAACGTCGAAGTGTATGAGCTCACGGGTAGGCGAGTACGCAGACAGTAATTACCAACCATATAAAGATAATTGGGGGCACAGAAACAAGCATGGCAAATATATAGAAACGAATGGTATAATGGCCATCACAAGATGTGCAATAACCGCAATAGAGGAAAACACGAGATCAGTAACCAGCTGAGCTCACCACGAAATAACGGTGAAAAATACAGGCAGGCCCCGGAGAATAAGAAAAGGGAAACTATACCCACTGATGTGTAGATCAGACAAGCTGATCCACAAAAAAACCCACTGGAAATGGAGGGAAAACAACAGTTATGACCAATGCAGATCAAGGGAGATGGTATTAGTCCACACCCGATGACGGAAAGTTGCAGAGTACGTTACATACGTCAAGAAGATATTAGGGAAACATTACTTCAGGAACAAATGGATAGCAGGATTTCAGCCATTACTCCTGTGATTGCCATCCCAGTGAAAGGGCTATCGCTGGACTGCGTGATCGACACGGGAGTCCGATCTCGATTGTTAGTGCGACTGCATTCCGAAAATGTGGGGAGTCAGAAGCGTGGCCGACATTACCGTTGCGAGGGACGAAGGTGAAAGGGGCAACATACGGTAAAAGTGTAGAAGTAAAGTGGCAGGCTAGGATCATGTTCAAATGCCAGGACAAGGAGTTCAAGAAAAACTTCTTCATTGTACTCTTAATGAACACTGAAGTAATTTTAGGGGTAGACTTCATGAATGCTCACCAGCCAATTGTAGACTTGGGTGTAGGTATCATGTCTCTAAACAGAGAGAGGAACCTTGTTGAACTGAAGTTTGATAATTGGGTCATAAGGGACGAGTCTGAAGCCAGTTGCCTACAAATTCTCACTTACCCGGAATACCACCAGGAACTGGAGAACCTCATAAACTGTATTAGTGGAGCAAGCTTGCCGCTATCAGGCACAGAAGGGACGGGGTTTTCAGAAAAATATCTGAAAAAAGCATGCACAGCGTAGGAGACACACCAGAGGATGCCCATTAAAGATTGCTGGAAGTTTTAAGGGATCACGAAAGAATATTTTTGGACTCACAGGGTTCGATAAAAGGCTTTGACTACAAGTTCCAAGTACGGCAACACAAAAAGTTTTTCGTGAGGCCGTACCCCGTTCCGTTAGCACATATAGAAAAAGTGAAGGCAGAGGTCGCGAAGATGCTTGAGCAGGACAAAATCGAACACTACGTGAGTTCGTACAACTCACCATTTTAAGTGGTATACAAAAAGGATGAATCAGACCGGCTGGTGCTGGATTCTTGACAAATCAAGCATAACTATTAAAGCAGAAACAGACAGATCAGAGAGCATGGGAGAATTATTGCAACTCGAACAGTCCACAGGTGTACTGCTGGTTCATAGTGTCCAACGGGCACAATATTTCGGTGATCAGACATGTCGCCATCATCAACTGCGCTGACGAACTGAGCTCTGGAGCGCGGGCGACCAATTTAAATCCCCTCCCCCTGCGGGCCGCTCTCTTCGCCGTCCGCGCCCCCGCGCTGGCGGTCGCAAAGACGTGGGCGTCGGAATCTGTCGTAGCGTTGATGTGCTTTATACGTCCGCCCTGGTCGCCAGTTCGTACTTCTTGCTGAGAGTCTTCTTAATTACGTTTAATGCCGGGTCCCAAGCCTTGCTGAAATTGTAGCCACAATCTCGGTTGATAAGATCTTCCCCGGTGCGAATTTCGATAGCCTCCCTTATAACGCTGTCCCAATATTTACAGGTCTGAGGCAGGATCTAGGTACGCTCATAATCCATCTCTTGTTTCTTGGACAAACAGTACTTTGCTACTGCCGACTTATTTGGATATTTCAGTCGAGTGTGCCTTTAATGTTCTCAGAAATGATCTTCAATGGTGCATACTGTTTGTCCGATATAAGTCTTCCCACACTCACAGGGAATTTGGTATATGCTGACCTTCCTCAAACCGAGATCATCTTTCACACTTCCCAGTAATGCTTGTGTTTTATTGGGCGGGTAAAAGATGGTTTTAACTCAGTGTTTCTTTAATATACGGCCGATTTTCCCTGATAGTGCGCCATTGTATGGAATAAAGGCAGTAGTTACCCCTTCTTCCGTGACTTTATCCATCTCCACAGGTTGTGCTGTTGTGGTGGGACGGAGAGCGAGTCTAATCTGACATTCTGAGTACCTGTTTTTTCGTAACACGACTTTTAGGTGTTACAATTCCTGGGGCAGATTCTCTGCATCTGGGATGCTGCGTGCCCTGTATATTAGTGTTTTTAGTACTCCATTCCGCTGAGAAGGGTGGTGGCAGCTGTCTGCATGCAGGTACGGGTCAGTGTGCGTTTTCTTCCTATACACACCGTGGCTCAGGGTACCATCAGCTCTTCTCTTGACCATGACGTCCAGGAATGGTAATATTCCCTCTGCTTCGGCCTCCATAGTGAATCTGATGTTCGGATGTATGGAGTTTGTGTGTGTAAGGAAATCCAATAGCTTGTCCCTACCATGGGGCCAGATGACGAACGTGTCATCGACATAACGGAAGAAACAAGTAGGTTTCCAATTGGATGATGCCAAGGCTTCCTCCTCGAAGTACCCCATATACAAATGCGCGACCACCGGCGAAAGTGGGATGCCCATTGCGACTCCATCCGTTTGCTCATAGTATTCCCTATTAAACAGAAAATACGTTGAGGTCAAGATGTGCCTAAAGAGTTCGGTGGTCTTCTCGTCAAATTTCTGCCCAATAAGCTCGACGGACTCTCGTAGAGGCACCCTGGTAAATAGTGAAACCACGTCAAAGCTCACTAGGATATCAGTGTCTTTCAGTCTGAAGTTGTCGAGACGTTTCACGAAATCCACGGAATTACGGATATGGTGAGGGCATTTACCTACATAGGGACTAAGTAATTCAGCCAGATATTTTTCTAGCAAGTAAGTAGGTGCCCTAATGTTGCTGACAATTGGGCGCATAGGTACCCTCTCTTTATGGACCTTAGGGAGTCCATAAAGTCTTGGTGGTACAGGTCCTTGGGGTGACAATTTCTTGGCGTCCCCTTCTGGTATATCCGCATCCTTGAGTAGAGCCCTGGTCTTGTTCTCCACCTTCTTCGTGGGGTCAGCGTTGATCTTCCTATAAGAGTCGTCATCTAGCAGGCATTGCATCTTCTCAATGTAGTCCTTATGGGAAAGAACAACAGGGGCATTGCCTTTGACAGCAGGTAAGATAACAATCTCAGAGCACTATCTTAGGTCCCGAATGGCCACCCCCTCTCTACTGGTAATGTTAGTCTACGTAGGATTAGTTCTGGTCAGAGCCCGACAGGTTTCCCGACGCACTTCTTCTGCTGCTTCAGGTGGTAATCGCGCTGCAACCTGTTCCACTGCTCTGACGATGTCCGTGACCGGCGTGAACCTAAGGGTGGAAGCAAAGTTGAGTCCCTTCTCCAGAACCGAAACCGCATCATGAGACAGCTCCATGTCAGTGAGATTGATGATAGTTTTGCATGGTGCCTCCAGTGATGGTTTATCCGAGAGATGTGAGAACTTTGAAATCTGATGTCCAGTGGCCTTTTTATGTGCAGAATCGGCTGTCATCCAGGTAACACCATCCACCCAGTCCCAGGTCCATGAATTAAACTGATTGGCCAGCTTAAGATAAACTTTAAATAGTACTTGGGAGTTATATTCAAGGCTGTGTTGAGTAAAGTGCACCCTCTCACGTATCAAGGCAAGCCTGGCCCATCTCTTAATACTCTTGGCTGCTGCAGAATCGATCTGATGGGTGACCCTAGCAAAGTCCGGCACAATATGTTCGGTATGACATCTCTTCAGGAATGCAAGAGCACTCAGCAAACGGCGTCTTCGGTGGCGCAGCTTGTCGAGTTTGTTCAAGCTGCGATACATCTCCTCCCCGTAAAGGTATATGATGAGATTCTTCAGTTTCTCCCGGCTTATTTGTTGCTCGAACAGTCCACCGGTATACTGCCGGTTCATAGTGTCCAATGGGCACAATATTTCGGCGATCAGACATGTCGCCATCATCAGGTGCGCTGACGAACTGAGCTCCTGGGGGCGAGTGGCCAAGAACAAGACCAGGGCTCTACTCAAGGACGCGGATATACCAGAAGGGGACGCCAAGAAATTGTCACCTCAAGGACCTGTACCACCAAGACTTTATGGACTCCCTAAGGTCCGCAAAGAGAGGGTACCTATGCGCCCAATTGTCAGCAACATTAGGGCACCTACTTACTTGCTAGCAAAATATCTGGCTGAATTACTTAGCCCCTATGTAGGTAAATGCCCTCACCATATTCGTAATTCCGTGGATTTCGTGAAACGTCTCGACAACTTCAGACTGAAAGACACTGATATGCTAGTGATGTCTTGACCTCAACGTATTTTCTGTTTAATTGGGAATACTATGAGGAAACGGATGGAGTCGCAATATGCATCCCACTCTTGCCGGTGGTCACGAATTTGTATACGGGCTACTTCGAGGAGGAAGCCTTGGCGTCATCCAATTGGAAACCTACTTGTTTCTTCCGTTATGTCGATGACACGTTCGTCATCTGGCCCCATGGTAGGGACAAGCTCCTGGATTTCCTTACACACATAAACTCCACACATCCAAACATCAAATTCACTATGGAAACCGAAACGCAAGGAATATTACCATTCCTGGACGTCATGGTCAAGAGAAGAGCTGATGGTACCCTGAGCCACGGTGTGTATAGGAAGACAATGGACACTGACCAGTACCTGCATGGAGACAGCTGCCACCACCCTTCTCAGAGGAATGGAGTACTAAAAACACTAGTACGCAGGGTGCGCAGCATCTCAGACGCAAAGAATCTGCCCCAGGGTCTGGAACACCTCAAAATCGTGTTGCAAAAAAACGGATACTCGGAATGGCAGATTAGACGCGCTCTCCGTCCCACCACCACAAATGGCTCTGAGCACTATGCGAGTTAACTTCTGAGGTCATCAGTCGCCTTAGAACTAATTAAACCTGACTAACCTAAGGACATCACACACATCCATACCTGAGACAGGATTCGAACCAGCTACCGTAGCGGTCGCTCGGCTCCAGACTGTAGCGCCTAGAACTGCACGGCCACTCCGGCCGGCCCCACCACCACAACACAAACTGTGCAGATGGATGAAGTCACGGAAGATGAGGTAGCCACTGCCTTTATTCCGTACAATGGCGCGCTATCAGGGAAAATCGGCCGTATATTAAAGAAACACCGAGTTATAACCATCTTTTGCCCCCGCCCCCCCCCCCCTCCCAATAAAACACGGGCATTACTGGGAAGTGAGAAAGATGATCTCGGTGTGAGGAAGGCCGGCATATACCAAATTCCCTGTGAGTATGTCAAGACTTATATCGGACAAACAGTACGCACCATTGAAGATTGTTGCCGAGGACATTAAAGGCACACTCGACTGAAATATCCAATTAAGTCGGCGGTTGCAGAGCACAGTTTGACCGAGAAAAACGAGATGGATTATGAGCGTACCAACATCCTGGCTCAGACCTCTAAATATTGGGCCAGCGTTAAGAGGGTGGCTATCGAAATTCGCACCAGGGAAGATCTTACCAACCGAGATTGCAGCTACAATCTCAGCAACGCTTGGGACCCGGCATTGAACGTAATTAAGAAGACTCTCAGCAAGACGTACGAACTGGCGACCAGGGTGGACGTATAAAGCACATCGACGCTATGACAGATTCCGATGCCCACATCTTCACGACCGCCGGCGCGCAGGCGCGGTCGGCGAAGAGTGCGGCCCACGGGGGGAGGGGATTTAAATCGGCTGCCTGCCCTCAGGAGCTCAGTTCATCAGCGCACCTGATGATGGCAACATGTCTGATCGCCGAAATATTGTGCCCGTTGGACACTATGAACCGGCAGTATACTGGTGGACTGGTACGTGAGAGGGTGCACTTTACTCGACGCAGCCTTGAATATAACTCCCAAGTACTATTTAAAGTTTATCTTAAGCTGGCCAATCAGTTTAATTCATGGACCTGGGACTGGGTGGATGGTGTTACCTGGACGACAGCCGATTCTGCACATAAAAAGGCCACTGAACATCAGATTTCAAAGTTCTCACGTCTCTCGGATAAACCATCACTGGAGGCACCATACAAAACTATCATCAATCTCACTGACATGGAGCTGTCTCATGATGCGGTTTCGGTTCTGGAGAAGGGACTCAACTTTGCTTCCACCCTTAGGTTCACGCCGGTCGCGGACATCGTCAGAGCAGTGGAACAGGTTGCAGCGCGATTACCACCTGAAGCAGCAGAAGAAGTGCGTCGGGAAACCTGTCGGGCTCTGACCAGAACTAAACCTACGTAGACTAACATTACCAGTAGAGAGGGGGTGGCCATTCGGGACCTAAGAGAGTGCTCTGAGATTGTTATCTTACCTGCTGTCAAAGGCAATGCCCCTGTTGTTCTTTCCCATAAGGACTACATTGAGAAGATGCAACGCCTGCTAGATGATGACTCTTATAGGAAGATCAACGCTGACCCCACGAAGAAGGTGGAGAACAAGACCAGGGCTCTACTCAAGGACGCAGATATACCAGAAGGGGACGCCAAGAAATTGTCACCTCAAGGACCTGTACCACCAAGACTTTATGGTCTCCCTAAGGTCCACAAAGAGGAGATACCTATGCGCCCAATTGTCAGCAACATTAGGGCACCTACTTACTTGCTGGCAAAATATCTGGCTGAATTACTTAGCCCCTATGTAGGTAAATGCCCTCACCATATCTGTAATTCCGTGGATTTCGTGAAACGTCTCTACAACTTCAGACTGAAAGACACTGATATCCTAGTGAGCCTTGACGTGGTTTCACTATTTACCAGGGTGCCTCTACGAAAGTCAGTCGAGCTTGTTGGGCAGAAATTTGACGAGAAGACCACCGAACTCTTTAGGCATGTCTTGACCTCAACGTATTTTCTGTTTAATGGGGAATACTATGAGCAAACGGATGGAGTCGCAATGGGCATCCCACTGTCGCCAGTGGTCGCGCATTTGTATATGGGGTACTTCGAGGAGGAAGCCTTGGCGTCATCCAATTGGAAACCTACTTGTTTCTTCCGTTATGTCGATGACACGTTCGTCATCTGGCCCCATGGTAGGGACAAGCTATTGGATTTCCTTACACACATAAACTCCATACATCCGAACATCAGATTCACTATGGAGGCCGAAGCAGAGGGAAGATTACCATTCCTGGACGTCATGGTCAAGAGAAGAGCTGATGGTACCCTGAGCCACGGTGTGTATAGGAAGAAAACGCACACTGACCTGTAACTGCATGCAGACAGCTGCCACCACCCTTCTCAGAGGAATGGAGTACTAAAAACACTAGTACACAGGGCACGCAGCATCCCAGATGCAGAGAATCTGCCCCAGGAATCGGAGCACCTCAAAATCGTGTTCCGAAAAAACGGGTACTCAGAATGGCAGATTAGACGTGCTCTCCATCCCACCACCACGACACAACCTGTGGAGACGGATGTAATCACGGACGAAGAGGTAGCCACTGCCTTTATTCCGTACAATGGTGCACTATCGGGGAAAATCGGCCGTATATTAAAGAAACACCGAGTTAAAACCATCTTTTACCCGCCCAATAAAACACGGGCATTACTGGGAAGTGTGAAAGATGATCTCGGTTTGAGGAAGGCCGGCATATACCAAATTCCCTGTGAGTGTGGGAAGACTTATATCAGACAGACAGTACGCACCATCGAAGATCGTTGCCGAGAACATTAAAGGCACACTTGACTGAAATATCCAAATAAGTCGGCGGTAGCCGAGCACTGTTTGTCCGAGAAACAAGAGATGGATTATGAGCGTACCAAAATCCTGGCTCAGACCTGTAAATATTAGGTCAGCGTTACAAGGGAGGCTAACGAAATTCGCACCAGGAAAGATCTTATCAAACGAGATTGCGGCTACAATTTCAGCAAGGCTTCGGACCGGCATTGAATGTAATTTAAGAAGACTCTCAGCAAGAAGTACGAACTGGCAACCAGGACGGACGTATAAAGCACATCGACGCTACGACAGATTCCGACGCCCACGTCTTCGCGACCGCCGGTGCGCGGCCGTGGACGGCGAAGAGAGCGGCCCGCAGGGGGAGGGGACTTAAATTGGCCGCCCGCCCTCAGGAGCTCAGTTCGTCAGCGCACCTGACGATGGAGACATGTCTGATCGCCGAAATATTGTGCCCGTTGGACACTATGAACCGGCAGTACACCCGTGGACTTTTCGAGCAACAAATACACCGGGTGAAACTGAAAAATCACAATTAATGCAAAGTTTCCATGGAGTGAAGGTATTAACTTCCATTTATATGAGAACCAGTTACTGGAAAATCGTGTTGCATCCAGAGTGTAGGCAGTAGACAGCATTTTTGTGTTGTGGGAACTGCTACCAATTTAAATGGCTACTGTTCGGACTGAATGTTTCGGCGGCAACGTTCATACGAGGCCTGAACAGTATCCTTCCTAAGGACCTACATGAGAGAATTACATTATACATTGACAACGTGCGAACAGCGGAGAAATCCTGGGAAGAACACAATGAGGTGTTGAACCGTTTATTAGACGCTTTTGAACGAGAAGGTATAACAGTGAACCTACAGAAATCACTGTTTGGGCATAAGAGAATAAAGTTTCTAGGTCACATAGTTTCGGTGGACGGGATACAACCCGACCCCAAGAGAATCAAAGCGATTGCTGAATTTCCAAGGCCAACAACGAAGGGGCAACTAAGAGGATTCTTAGGAGTTGCAAATTTTTTCAAGAAATTTGTGCACTTAAGCGTGCCGGCCATGCCACGTCTCTGCACGCTAACAGGAAGGAATATGATTTGGAATTGAGACGCGCAAGCACAGGACGAATTCGAAACGTTGATCGAGGCATTAGTAAATGCACCTATTCTCGCACAACCAGACTTGAGTCGCGATTTCTACCTCATGACGGACAGTTCGGTGAACGGCATTGGTGCGGTTCTGTTTCAAGGAGAAGACACTAACGATTGGTCGACTTGGAAGCCCATTTCTTTCGTGAGCAGATTGCTGTCGCAAGCAGAAAGAAACTACATGGTCACAGAACTCAAGGGGTTGGCAGTTGTCTGGAATTCAGTAAATTTAGATACTTCTTGTACGGAAGGAACACGAAGGTTTTTTCCGACCATCAGGCACTACAATTCCTGATGTCGGTAAAGTTGGCCCACAGCAGGTTATCTCGCTGGACGCTTTACCTTCAAGAATACAATTTTACAATTGAGTATATACCAGGGGAAAATAACCTGATTGCAGAGGCTCTCTCTCAGGCTCCGATAGGCCTAAGACACCGAGTAGATGGTGACCCAGGCGAAAACAATTTCAGCATTTTGTACCTCCGAAAACTTTGTGAGAATGCCACTAAAGAATATCGGTGGCAAACAAGACAAGGACCCCATACTCAAAGAAGTGAAGGAAAAGTGGAGGGACAGAAATCAAGCTGCCATTCGGCAATACTATAGGGTAGAAAATGGGATCCTCTTCCGGAAACGGAGCGTAGGAGAACCACGGGGGCTAGTGGTAATACCAGAGGCAATGATCAATAAACTAGTGTGGTATGTCCACCTAAGCTATGGACACCTTGGGGCGTGGAAGAGCTTTCAGAAGCTTTGCGAGGCATGCTATATTAATACTATGCTAAAAAGAATACAGTGGGTGATCAGAGTGTGTAAGCCATGTCAAAGGACCAAGCCACCCACTAGATCTTTCGCCACTTCGATATACCCGATAATTCCAAACAGGTTGCGAGAAGTCGCTGCAGTGTACTTGTTTGGGCCAACGACTTGGATGAAGTCTGGCTACACGTACATTCTTGTATCCATGGAGCTAACATCAAAATTTGTCTGCTTACTCCGCTGAGGAAAGCAAAGGGGAAAATGGTGGCGGCGGCATTTATAAACAATTTTGTGCGAGAGGTCGGGCCGGTCAAACAGGTAATCTCGGAGAACGGGCTGCAATTCCGGTCTCAACATTGGCTGCAGATGTTAAAGTGGAGAAAAAGGAAGGCGAACTTCATCTCATTGTTGCACCCATCGTCGAACCCCGCAGAACGCACCATGAAAGAGTTAGGGCTATACTGCTATACAGTTACCACAAGCACAATACGTGGGATGTGGATATAAAGGCATTCCAAGAAATTCTGAACGAGTTGTCGAATGGATCAAAGATGTTGCCACCGGTATTAGTACTGAAAAATAAGGAGCCTCTGAACTGAATCAAAGAAGTGGTACCATGGCCAATAGAAAGACATCTCCGACACAAGGCGTAGGTTCGGTCACACAAGTTATCAAATAGGGGGAGCAGGATCCGCAAAAAATTCCTTAGCATTTATAGTGGACCTTACCGAGTGCGTTGCATCCCTCACGCCAAGGCTATCGAAGTCCAGACCCTACAGACAAAGAAATCGAGAGGGCTGCATCACATGTCCAACGTGAAGCCCTTCATAGAACAGCAAACAGTGTCAATGTACAATTTATGTAATATAGGACAATAGCGTTACCTTGTACATTAAATCTCACTCATAGATTTTGTGGCCATAGTATTATGTCCTAAATTGTCAACAAGGCAATGTAAGTCATCTATGTTAAGAGTTAAAAGGGTAAGAATAAGATTTACCAAGAAAACTTAATGAAAAAAAAAGATACTACATTTTGTGGAGAGAATTTATGTTGCAGCAAATAAGTCTTCAGCAGCGCAAAGAGGAATGGAGCAAGACGCCATATGACGTGTGCCAGGGGCATGGAAAGGAAAAACAAAAATAAGGAAGCTGGAGGAGTAAATTACCGTATAAATTAAGGTTGTAGAATGCATGGTAGCCATTGAAGAGTGCACTTTGGGGTGATGGTAGTTCTGTGTTTGTACTTGTTAATGTAGTATTGAAGCATTCTGTAATAATTTAATATGCATGGTAAAAATTATAGTACATGTTCTATGTATTATGTGTGAAAGTAGCTAGAAATGAGTAGTCATGCATGTGGAAAATGTGACGTCACCAGGGATGCTTTCTGCCTAGTTAGTCAAGATTGTCTGTGTGTGTTACGTATATGTGTAAAAGAATGTGACATTTGAGGCGTGAATGACATGAGAGTGTAAAGAAATGAGTGGGTTCTTTTCACACTCGATATTCTAGCTTCCTAAGTAGTGTTGCTAGGATACACAAAGCATCGATAAATGGTTCATGGAATCAAAGTTCAATTTATTTCTTATTTACCATTAAGTAAAAACACTTCAAGTGTTGTAAAAAAAATTCCTTTATTGTTGTAAAGCTATTGAGGGAATGATTAAGAAATGAGACTACTGTAAATTAGTAATAGAGTATTTTTTTACATAATAGTTGGCTGAATCACAAGCCATGGTAAATATAATTTGAAAGTTAACGCCATAAGGCACAATATTAAGAATAATTGAAAAGAGATAAATGTTAGAAAATTATTGTGAAGGGTGTATTGAGAACAGTGTTCCCCTGAGCACAGATTCACATCAAGAAGCAGCTTGCAACTGGGGAAAGTGGAGGCCACAGGCAAAGGTGGTTAGCAGTTGATGATGGTATGAGTGGGCCGCATCTGGAATTCCCTGATTGAAAAATGCTGCCCGCAGTCGCCGAAGGCGATAATGTGGACCCTCCCCACCACCCGGTGGAAGTGGCGGCCACCCCAGGCTGTCGAGAGCAGCACGAGCAGCACAGGGGTGTGGTGAGAGGTAGTGACCCACACCTGCTGAACGCCCACACTGACAGGCGACACGCCCCCCAACGCTGAGGGAGTCGCACAAAAACATCAAATGGTCACGGGCAGTCCGTACAGGCATTGCGCTGTCAGCTTGACAGCCATTGCCAAATACAAAACTGAAAATTACAGCACACACAAGAGGCGAGCTTGGTTTACCATAAGTCAGTCGTTGTGATGCAGCAGGATGGATGAGAGAAGAAAGACGGGTGCATGCAAAGGGCGTGGCACCAGTGGTGACATGTCAGCAACACCAGCACACCCACAATGTCTGCAGTACCGAATCAAGAGACATGTCAGACTCACCACCCGAGTCGAGCATGGAGGGACTGCAAGAGGAAGAAAAGGGAATGACGCTACCGAGGGGGTGACGTCATGAGCAGTGGCTGTCAGCATAATACTTGCTGATAAGGCCACACTACTATGAAATGTCAGCCATGTGGGTCCAGGCACTCGCGTCATGACAAGAGTTGATGACAGCTGGGGTGAGATCATCCTACCCAGAGATCGACACTCACCTGTCGTGGAATCACTTGCCACCATGTCCTGATGTGACTGTAAACACGAGGCACCACAGGTCCTGTTGAGCTGCTGCCAAATCGTGAGGGAGAGGCCAGAGGTAAGGAGTTGATCTGAGTGACAGAGGCACAGTTTACAGTCCCTAACACCTGCACAACAAGTTTCTCCCCCCATCCAACAAGTAGCCCAACACGGATGTCCTCAGAATGTCTCAAGCCTAGTAGTGAAGTGTATAAAAGTGCTCGGAAGTGCCACATATTCCACAAAGGTAGAGCATATGTTTGTTTTACAGTGGAACTGATTTTATATGCATAGTATCTTTATGTAATTTCTCAGAAATGTACTTAGGTTAATTACAGAGACTGATTTCTTAAAATCTGATAGTTGTACCAAAAAGGAAAACCTATTTTCAAACTGATCTTTTGTTTTCTAACTAAAGAAAATATGGACCAATGTTAAAGAAAGGACTTTACCACATTGATCCGAAGTTCAGTAATGAAATTTAAAAGCATTTCAACGACTTTATGTGATAATCTCAGAAAATTCAATCATATTTGTTTGCCAATTTAAAAAAAAGGGAAATATTTATGAAGTGCCAAAACAAGCTTGGGAATTTTGCATTAACTGTACTTGATTAAGTTGCTCATGTAATGTATTTAAATTTTTCGTGTTTAAAGATTTTGTTTTCCTCTGTCTTGTAGATTATTTCAAGGAGGCCACACTTACGAAAATATATTCATAATTTGAGTGCCCAAAAGTCGATTATTGATTTGTATACATGTTTTATGAGCCTTATGTATTTGTACATGAGTATGTGAAAGATTCTTGGGATTTCGAATGTTTAAAGTGTAGAAAATGATCATGTCTTTGTAACAATTTCAAAATTGCACTCACTTACATAACATTTAAAATGGAATGCTTGGCCGAGGTAATAGATGAAATGACTTGTTTTCAGCTTAAACGCTAAGTCATATCATGTATGTTTCCATAATGATGTCTCAGAACTACATGAGCCTATATATTACTGTGTTAGGATTATGTCAATATTCACTGAAGTAGAATAACTCATTAATAGTTAATAATTTTCATATATTATGTTCTATATATTAGATGATAAGAATTTTTGTACTTAAAAATAGTGATCAATTATATATTTACATGATACATCTCCTGCCACTAAGATTAAAAAATGTTTGGAAATGCCCTTCCAAAGCAAGGACACCTACTGCTCATTTTTTTCTCACAAGGCGAAGGTTATGTAGTGCTTCCACGTGGCTTGAAACAACAGTAAAATACTCAAAACACACCTGGGTGCCCTTCTGACACTCAGGGAAGATCAATATAAGATTTATTATTCGGAATTATGTTATATTATCACTCTTAGTACAGTCTGCAAATGTGAATGCGAGTCGCCTGCTGACTTGTGGGTGGGCTGTCTATTCTGGGTCCTGTGAATGTGGAGATGCAGTTCAGTGAACCACTGTATTAAGTATAGTGCAACTGCACTGGACCAGAGAGACTTAAGTTCCCCATGCATTAGCAGGTCCTATTAGGTTGGCAAATAGCCGCTGTGCAGACTCTCTGAGCCCTTCTGGTCACTGTGTGTGGACCCCGGATGAGAGGAAGTGGTTAGGATTCCCTGTTGAGACCCTGGTGAATATAGACGCTCTGTGTGATGGCTCCTATAGTCATCTTAGTTAGGAGAGATAGTCAGTTTGGATAAAATTGCTGTTTTTATTTTGTATCACTGACGATGGGCCAGTATTCCATATAATCGTACTGTTAAGTAAAGTGAGTGATCAATGAGTATTTTTCATGACTTCTATTAAATAAATGTTGTTGTTATATAAAATTCTTAACTTGGTCTCTTGCAGCAATGCCATATTTCCGTTACCATTCCATTTAAGTTATTCAAATTTTCAACTTAAAGTTAACCAATATGCAGAAAGTTTGTGTAGTGGTGTTTGCTCATGCAAACAGTCTTAGGCATCTTTCATTAAATTTACACAGGTGCCATTTTCAAATTGAGGATGCCTGCCAAGGCTTTGCAGAAAGCAAGTATCATGCAGCTGGTCCACGGAAATTTCTTTTGCGATAGTCACATCTCCATCAATACGTTCCCCTGCAATATTTATAGAAACTTCTATTTGGCTTTTAATAGAAATGCCTTATTTGTACTGTGGTTAGCTACAGAAACAACATAAATACTGAACACTGACACTTGAAAAACTGTTTCTCACATAATCCAGAGAGCTACTCACCAATAAATATGCCTGCCAGAAACAGATATTTAAATAAACGAGTTGGAGTGTCTGAATGTTTCTGTCCATTTCTTTACAAATGCCTGTCATCAAACAAATAAATCCGACCTACTAATCAATCTGATTCTACTCACAGTATTTTTTTCACTTCAAGTAGGAGCCATTTTGCAATGCATTTCATTCTAAAATGTTAAATATCATACTGTTACATACAGAAATCATCTTTATAAATGTAGTAGATGAGAGTAATATCGTATGCTTATGTCACTTAGTTCAGACTGCTGCCTCACTGCATGAATTAATCTGTTATAATTTATTATAACATTTAACAAAAAAATACGAAATGAAACAATTTATAACAAATAACGAACAATAAACAACTGACATTAACCACACAGCGCACAACGAAACGAAATTTGGATATCTGTGCATGTCCATGTGTTGGGAGGAAATTGGCTTGGATTTCACCTGATCAACAACAGTCAGGTGATGTCAACTGACAAAACTACCTTCCAGAGAAATCTTGAAGGTGCAATGTTGTGACACGATGGGACGAGATGGCGAGTGTGGATGCTGCCACTTCAAATGCACTGCAGAATGTTTAGACAGGACAGAACGTGATGTGATGTGATGGGCAGTGTGGAATGGCCTTTAGCTTGAGATCTGTACATTGTCGTGGAGATTTTGCCAGGAACTGGATTCACAATTTAGAATTCTATAGTGTGTAATGTGAAATAAGACCTTAATATCAAATAAATTGAATGTTGCATAAAATCTGAACTCTGTACGTATGTACTGCAGTAATATGAACAATGTAAATAAGCACTGTAAATTGATTATCTGCTGGGTGATCAATGGTTACAAAAGCCTAAGAATTATCATATGCAGATGTATACATATATTTAAATTTTACCACATTTATAAGGCTTATTTAACTTAGGATCTATGGAATTAAAATTAGTATATCTCTTTTCTTCAAATATGTGTTATGTTTTCTTCTTTTATCACGTGTACCACATTGGTGATAACTTTCCCACTATAGATCTATGGAACAAAAAGTATGTCTCATCTAATATAATTGAATCTAAGCAATTAGAGTTTGCTTTTTTATTTATCATCTCTGCAACCTTATTTCCCATCATTTTTTCGGCTATATACAATACAATATTGTTCTGGTATCATCAAGTACACACACACACAGTTTCACACAAAAACAATATGCATTACAATGAAAATTATTGACTGATAATTCAGCATATACAATATAAATTGTGTACCATAACAAAATGTAGAACAACTGCGCAATTTAATCCAGTAACAATACAATAAGTTCAAAGGATCCTACATGGAATAATAGTAGCAGAAAAATTTTTTATATGGCTACATACCTTTCACATATGATATAAATAATAATACAATCTGCTCCTTTAAGATATAACAAAAAATCATTGTATTACATTGAAGTAAAAAATCACCCTGCAGAAGAGGTTTAATGTGATATATTTGAAAACTGTATCCTTCAACATTGTTCATATTATTTATTACTTTTACATAATCTGTTTTATATAATAACAAAGACAATCACAGGTTTTGTGTGATGACCTCATTTACTCTTATTTTGTGAAATATGTGATATGTCCTCTTGTTGTACAAGTGGAGGTCAGAATTAATTTTCAAGTTGTTCTCATTTAATATTATACTACTTTTCAATGTGGGTACAAGAAGAAGGGTGTATATTTCGTTGTACAAATAGTTGTTTTGATGGCAATAATCCGAAATTTTTTATACTCGAACGTATACTACATTTTCGTAAGTGTGGAAACAGTTTCGAGTTTTGTTTTTCTACTCATATGTGATCCCATATGTCGCTAAGAGTGAAAGTGAGAAAAATATGTTTCAAATTAAACGTAGTGCAATCTGTATTCAGCTTATTTGTAAAATGTAGAATATGAGTCTTTCAGTCTTGGTTTTCATCCAGATGCAAACATAAGAATTTATTGGTAGTTAACCCTTCTGCAAAGTGGTCACTGTTATTGAGAACGACTTCTGATTTTTGTTTTCCTAAAATAAACAAAACCATTCTTTGAAAGTATTAAATTCTGGCAATTTCTGCCATCAACAAATACTGTAAATTAGGAACATGTGTAGGAATAATAATTTCATTAATATAATCATCAAACAGAAATACAGGATGCTAAGACACTGCCTTGTGGAACACCCACTGTTACTGATTGGATGTTTGATATGAATTTATTTCTTTTGACCAGATTATTAGTTGAGACAACTTGGTACCTATTTTTGAAATAGCATTGAAGCCTTTTAAATTTCAGGCATGCAGCCGTGCATATAAAATGTCTTCCACTGACATTTTGAGCGTGTATCGTCTGGCCATCGTCAGAGTGATTCGCAACACTTGCAACTCACTCTGAGGATGGCCGGACGATACACGCTCAAAATGTCAGTGGAAGAAATTTTATTTGCATGGGTGCATGTCTGAAATATAATGGACTATTCATTACGCTGAGAAAAGTTGAAAATGCACAACACTGAAACCATTTTTTTACTGTTCTCCTTCCCTATACTACTTTTGTCTAATCTTCTCAGTTAGACATTATGATTCACTGCATTAAACACCTTTGATAAGTCAACATTCATGACTAAAGTGAATCTGTTGTAGTCTACTTTGTTCAAACTGTCTTCTATGAATCATACAATAGTTGTAGCTGTTTCAGTATTCTTCCTATTACAGAAACCATGGTGAAAAGTAGGAAGGAAGTTGAAATATCCCAATAAATTTAATCCTCTGTTTTTCATGCAACTTGGTATCAGTTTTGAGAAAGTTGACATGAAATATAAATGACGGTAATTAACCAGTCATAGTGAGTCATCCTTTTTGTGTAGGTGAATTATTTTGAAAATCTGTAATTCGTTTGGAAAAGCACCTTCTCAAAATGGTCAATTATAATGTGCAAGAGAGTTTTGGAGAATATGCTCACACATCCAATCATAGTAGAAACTGGTTAGTCTACCAGGCCAGGTTTTTCAGCGATTTTATTGCAATCAAAACTTCTAGCTCGTTTATCAGATTCACCATCAATAGTCTAGCAATGATCTTCCCGTAGTCGTTTTACTGAATCTTTTGGCACAATGTTTGATTGGGTTTGTTGGAATGCTTTTGCTACACTCATTTATGAAATCAACTAATTTCTGACCCCTTTTCAAGTTTTTCTTGGCTATATCTTGAGATTATGATCTTGTCCTTTCTTCTTTTAATTTGTTTCATTGCTATTCCATATGACTTTGCTTTTATTTCATGTATCTTTGTTTATTTTATCATTGTACAGTTCTTCTGTTTCATTATCGCTATCTAGAAGAAATTTTATAATGATTTGTAAATTCAGGAAATTGTGGGTGTTTGCTTATTTTGTGGTTCTGTATTACGTGTTTCAGTGTTCGGTTTAACATATTTCATCCTGTGTTATCCATTGTTTGCTGTCTCCTGCTGCTAGTTTAATTTTCTTAGTTTTTAAGGGAAATATATTTTGAAAATACGCACAAATGTAATTCAGAATGCATTGAACACTTTTATCAGTTACTGATTCTAAATGTACCCATTCCTTTGCTTCTTTTGATAGTGAAAGGAAGAAATGTTATTCATACTGAACGTTGTAAAGTATTTATAAAATGTTTGGTTGTCTGGGATGAAAGAGCTACTCATCTAGGCCCTGAAGGTTCAATGGGTGTTGTCTGGAGTAACGTAGATTATACTCATTATTTGTGTTTTCTTGTCAGAAAGTTTTATGTCAACATTTAGTGTCCAAGCAGAAACTTATCAAAGTTTGTGAAACATTATTTGTGAGGGAAGATGAGGTTCA
The DNA here is from genome assembly GCF_023864345.2 of Schistocerca serialis cubense. Lineage (NCBI taxonomy): Eukaryota > Metazoa > Arthropoda > Insecta > Orthoptera > Acrididae > Schistocerca > Schistocerca serialis. The sequence goes on along the minus strand of NC_064645.1, from coordinate 440,548,288 downwards.
TGTTATTATAGCAATCCTTAAAATAAGAGGGTACATGGAGAAACAATAGAAAGATATTCATTAGTTGTCTTTTAGAATGACTCTACTAAGAAGTCGATGTTAAAGTCTTGACAAACTATTGTTTTCATCTTCCAATAGACAGCTAATTCTGAAGAGTATACGGAATATAAGAGATATGTTTTTATCTCCAAAGCGTGTTCTGCATATTGCTGGAGCTAACATTTGCCTTCCTGTTTTCCGTGTTTATTCTACAACAGTCAAAATTCCGTGGCTAAAGTCTATATCTGTGAGAGCGAAGGCACCACTTCTCATATGTTGGCAACAAGTCAACTTTGCATAGCCAGTGTGATTCTTCAACATAACCAATGAGATGTGAGAAGAGAGACAAGGTATTTCTAAAACCAAAACTGAATTCATTGCCTTATTTACTCTTTTTGGGTGTGTTAGTGAGTACGAGAGAAATATTTTGTGATTGAGGCAGCAAGTGCTATAAAGTGGTTTAAGTGATATAGCTCTGCACACCAACGTTGGCCACTGATGCCAGTCTGATTGATTAATTGCAGCGACGATTGATTAATTGCAGCGACATGAAAATGTATTAAATGTGGTGGTGAAATGACTTTTAAAGACTGGAAGGTTTCTGCATCAACATCGACATATACTCTGTAAACCACCATGAGGATCACGGCAGAGGTTATGTCCCACTGTGCCAGTTTTTAGGATTTCTACCCATTCCATTCACTTATGGAATGCAGGAAGAATGATTCTTTGAACACTTCAGTATAGAATCTCATAGAAACTTCACCAGGCCCTGTTGAAGTTTAATGATTTCAGTGGTTCTCAACACCACTGACACTAATATTGATTTCAATCATCATTTTAGTGGTATAAGGATTAAATTGGGGCAATTCTCCTGGATTTTCCTTTGTAAAGGAACATATGAAGACAGAGTTAGGTGTTTCAGCTTTGCTTTGCTACCCTCAGTTTCAGTTCCTATCTCATTCAGTGTGGACTGGTCATTAACTTTGGTCCACTAACAGCCCTACATACGACCAGAATTTCTTTGGGTTCTGTGAAAGATTATTTGACAAAATTCTGCTACAGTAGTCACTGAAGGCATTACACATTGCTCTTTTGACAGCCAAACACATTTCATTCAGCGTGTCTCTATCTATATCCCAACGCTTTGTTTTACACCTATTATGCATAATCTGTTTCTTTGGGAGTTCCTTTACAGTGTCTGTATACGTTCCCTCCCACTATGAACTGTTCTACTGGGTACATATCTAACCAGTGTATGGACAACATTTCTTTTATACTTGAGCCAGAGTTCCTCTGCATGCTCCTGTCCTGTACTGACAGTTTCAAGTTCCTCATTTAGATACGACGCTACCAATTTTTTATCTAGTTTACTGAACATATATATTTTTCTGCTTGTTTTAGTCGTTCTTTGTACTTTGGTAGTCATTGTTGCCAGACTGTATCATGGTCACTGATACAAGTTTCAATGTGAACATCCTCAAAGGGGTCTTGTCCATTTGTTGCCACTAGATCCAATATATATTTAACCACATTCGTCCGAGTGTTGCCTAAAAGAGTTGGCAGGTCGGCTGGCAAGTCAGCCGCGGACCGCTGGTCAGAAAATAAAACGCAATCCAAGAGAACGTGGCGCACAGCGACCTGGACGCCGCAAGCACTACACATTGGAGGGTCCTCTCGCCGGAGAAGGAAGCCATGCGTCATAGGGCTGTGGCCTATTCGAAGCCGAGTGAGGAGAACCTCGTCGACGGGGCTGAAAGGAAGTACACCACACACGCGTTGTGGGCTTGACTATACGGAGCTTATTGTCAGTCACTTCCAGCCACTCATCCTCCCACCGACGCATGACCCGTGAGCTCAACAGCGAGGTGAGTGCGTGCAAGGGGATAGCACACTGAGATACGTGTGGATCGAGACACGCCTCCTTGGCTGCGAGATCTGCCCTTTCATTCCCAGCAATGCCGACATGCCCTGGAACCCAGCAGAAAGTTACAACCTTCCCCAGTCGCTGTAGTCGGCGGAGGGCATCCTGGATGGTCTGGACAATTTTGTCTGCTGGATACAAACGTTGCAATGAGAGAAGGGCACTGAGTGAATCAGAACAGACAAGAAATTTAGGAGAGGAAGAATGTCTGATGTGCTCCAGTGCCCGCAAGATCGCAAACAATTCTGCATCAAAGACAGTAAAAGTCTGAGGCAGTCGGACCTTAAGGACACGATATGGAAAAACAACTGAGCAACCAACAGAATCCCCTTGTTTAGACCCATCCGAAAAAACAGCTACATAGTCGTGGTGCTCAGATAAAATGGCAGAAAATGCTGCATTAAAAACGGTGGCAGGAGTGCAATCTCTGTTGTACTGCAATAAATCTAAAATTACTCCAGGCCTCTTCAGTAACCAGGGTGGCAGGCGGTTAAAACCTTGGATTTGGGGTTGTACAGACTCCACACCGAGGGACTCTAGTACACGTTGCACACGGATCCCAAACGGCAACGTAGCCCGGGGACGGCGGGAAAAAAGGCGGTCCAGAGGTGGATGGGCAACAAGATGGTGAGCAGGCGATCTGGGAGCTGCAAGAAACTTACAAGCCTGGCGCACCAGCAGGAGCTGTCGGCGGATGGTAAGTGGGGGTTCACCAGACTCAGCACAGAGGCTGGGTACGGGACTGGTTCGATAAGCACCCGTGGCCAGTCGGATCCCAGCATGGTGAACAGCGTCAAGGATCCGCAAATAAGATGGCCTCGCTGACCCATATACTGTGCACCCATAGTCCAGCCGTGAACGCACAAAAGCTCCATAAAACTGCAGGAGACGCGCCCTGTCCGCGCCCCAAGACCTGTGGCTGAGGCACTTGAGGATGTTCAGTGCCTTCAGGGTTCTGGCTTTCAAATCATGTAGGTGTGGCAGCCATGACAACCTGGAGTCAAAAATTAGGCCCAGAAACCGCACTGTGTCTCTAAAATGTAGTACAGTATCCCCCATATGCAAGGCAGGCAAAGTAGAAAGATGACGAGAACGATTAAAATGAACACAAACACACTTTTCGGCAGAAAACCGAAAACCCGTCTTTGCAGCCCACTCCTCTAACCGCCGCACTGTTAGCTGCAACTGACGGCTCACGGTTGCAACACTGGAGGAGGAACAGAAAACAGCAAAGTCGTCCACAAATAAGGAGCACTGTACTGGACTCCTCACTGTAGACGTTATACTGTTGATGGCTATGGCAAAGAGGGTAACGCTTAAAACACTGCCCTGGGGGACACCGTTCTCTTGCTCAAAGCGATCAGACAGTGTGTTACCAACGCGGGTCCGAAAAAACCGCTGAGACAGGAAAGACCGAATGAAAATGGGGAGGCGGCCACGAAAGCCCCATTGATACATTTGTGCAAGAATACAGTGTCTCCAAGTAGTATCATATGCCTTACTGATATCAAAGAAGATACCGATACAGTGATGCTGACGGAGAAAAGCCTGCTGAATAGCTGCCTCTAGGAGGATCAGGTTGTCGACCGTGGACCGAAATTTTCGGAATCCACACTGAAAGCGGCTAAGGAGCTGTCTGGTCTCTAACAGCCAGACAAGACGCCGGTTAACCATCCGTTCCATGGTCTTTCCGACACAGCTTGTCAAGGCAATACTACGATAACTACCGGGACATGTGCGGTCCTTTCCTGGTTTGAGGAGAGGGATGAGAATTGCCTCCCTCCACGAGGTGGGGAACACTCCTGTCTGCCATATGAGATTAAAACATTCGAGGAGGATTTCCTTTGACGCCGCTGGCAGATGTCGAAGCATGGAGTACCGGATGCGGTCGTAACCTGGCGCAGTGTCAGAAGTCTCAGTAAGTGCCGATTCAAGTTCCCACATGGAGAAAGGGGAATTGTAGGCCTCAGAACTGTTCGACCGAAAGTCCAAGGTCGCTCTTTCGACAGTCGCACGGTAGCGACGAAACGCTGGATCCTGATTTGTAGTGGCAGTACTTTGTGCAAAATGCTCTGCCAGCGTCTGAGCAATGGCTCTGGGTGTCGTTTGGAGGCATCCCTGGTTCAGGACAGCAGCTATTGGTAAACGGCTATGTTTACCGGAAATCCTCCGGATGGCTTCCCATACTCTTGTGGAACAAGTGGAACGGTTGATGGAGTCCAGGAACTCCTGCCATGACCTTTTCTTGCTCTCTTTAATGACACGGCGTGCCCTGGCTCTCGCGATTCGAAAGGCGGTAAGATTGACCGCTGTTGGGCGGCATTTAAATCGGCGAAGAGCCGCACGCCTGTCCCGGATTGCTGAACGGCACTCTTCTGTCCACCAAGGCACAAGGCGCCGCTTAGGAGTGCCAGAAGACTGTGATATGGACAGGTCAGCAGCATGATGGACCACAAGCGTGATGTGATCCACCCATTCCTGTACGTTATTGTGGCGGTCAAAGACAGCCAACCGAGTGAACAGTGGCCAGTTAGCCCTGCCAATCATCCACGATGGTGGCCGCGGCTCCAGCAATACACCATCCAGGAGATGAATGCGGATAGGGAAGTGATCGCTGGAATGAAGGTCGTCAATGACCTCCCAGTGAACAGAGTCGGTGAGGGTTGGAGAGCAGAAAGATAGGTCAATGGCTGAGAATGACCCTGTAGCAGTAGAGAAATGAGTCGGAGTACCTGTGTTGAGGATGCACAACACTTGAGATGTTAGGAGACTCTCCAAAATTCGACCTCGAGCGCAAAGAGAAGTGGAGCCCCACAGGACATGACGGGCATTGAAGTCTCCCAGGAGAAGAAATGGGCGGGGGAGTTGGTCGATAAGATCTGTGAGAGCGTCTAAGGTCATTGCATCCAGAGGGGGTAAATAAAGAGAGCAAACGGTAAGCCTCCGAGGTGAATAAATTTCAACTGCAACTGCTTGCAGGTCAGTATCCAGGGGGAGGGCAGAGGAGTGGTGGTCATTATTGACAAACACAGCGACTCCGCCTTTGGCCCTTTCTCCAGTCAGGTCATCTTTGCAATATGACGTATAGCCCCTTAGTACAGGAGCATCAGATGGTTTTAAATGTGTTTCCTGTAAACACAAGCACAGGGGGCGTTGCCGTGCTAGGAGGTTCAGTTCCTCCACATGTGCCCGGAATCCATTCATGTTCCACTGTATAATGGGAGCCATCTATCACGGTGGGAGTACCTTCATTCTCACTTTCTGTTGGGGAGGAGAGCCCACAACAGGTGGAGGCTCAGTTTTGGGGCGAGATGACTGCCCCAGTCTGACATCAACCTCCATCGCCGCAGAAGAGGAGTCGAGAGAGACGTCAGGGAGAATGACATCCACATCAGGAGACTGTATAACTGCAGTCTCCTTTAGTGGGCGAGTCTTCGCCTTTGTCTTTGGCTTCGATGTTCTGGCTTGAGGTGGCATTGGAGCCAAAACCTCAGAAGCAGTAGCGGGTGTAGCAGTGCTGGGCAGTGCACTAGACTGGACCCGGGAAGGGGCAGGAAGTTCCATGATGTCAGCTACCACAGCCTGGTCAGATGGCAGGGGGGGAGCAGCAGGCTTCACAGGAACGGCAGCAGCACACGTACATTGACAAGCGCAGGTGCTAGTGCAGACAGTAGCAACCTCCGTTTGTGTAGCGGCATCAGTTTTCAAGACTGGTTGTTTGAGAACGGAAGAAAAGGAAGCAGCGAACGTGGGCGGCTGCATGGACTTGTAGATTTTCTTCGCCTCACCATACGGGACGCGTTTTGTAGTTTTTAGTTCCTGGATCTTCCGTTCCTCAAGGAAAACTCTGCATTCCCTACTCCACACAGGGTGATCCCCAGAGCAGTTGACACACTTGGGAGGAGAGGAGCAACCAACTCCCTCATGGGCGGCTTTACCACAATTCCCGCAAGTGGCTTCCCCTCTACAGCCGAGAGAAGTGTGTCCAAAGTGTTGGCGTTTGAAACACCGCATGGGGTTGGGGTAATAAGGCCGTACACTGAGACGTAGGAAACCTGCCTTCACATGCTCTGGCAATTTGGTGGTGTTAAATGTAAGGATAAACGAGTCAGTCTTTATGAGAGCACCATCCACCCGTTTCATAATGTGTTGCACGTCCACAATTCCTTCCCGGGACCATTCAGCCCTCAGTTCGTCTTGGGGAATGTCAACGAGATCTCTGCAAGTCACAACACCCTTGCTGTAGTTCAAGGTGTTGTGAAATTCAGTCTCTATCGCAAACTCCCCAAGAAATTGTGCCTTCTGAAGGTTCTGGACTTGCTGGAAGCTAGATGTTTCAACCAACAAGGTGCCATTTCGCAAGCACTTTACAGATTTTAATGTGCCAGCAATACCTTCTAAGCCCTTCTGTATATAAAATGGCGAAACTTTTTCAAAACTCCCATCTTTTCTTTTAATTATGAAAAACACATTCTGCGAAGCAGCATGCGTTCTGTTACTACTACCTGAATCAGGAGGACTGGCTACACGAGCCCTATTGTTGGATTGGGTGTTAGAACCCACCAGCGATCCACCCTTTCCGCTGGCAGGAGAAGAATAAAAGTTCGAGGGTTCCATCTCGGTCCCACGAGCAGCTAGGGAACTAGAAGTCCACCTAGACAGAGCCCCGCGTGCCTAGGTAAGCCTTATACAACTGGGGCGCGGCAGGTGCCCCAGAGGTTGCCCGCTTGCGACTGTTCCACCCCAACAGCCATGCATCTTATAGGCGCGCAGCACACCGTAAGATTGAGGGGTTTTTATAGAGGTTTACCTTCCTCGCAATCCAGGCGGTCAAGCCAAGATTACCATTCCCCGCAGCACACAACATTCCACCGCCGCGCCATGCGGTGGTCGCTGAAGCATGTCCGGGGGTTACGTTGACAGGAGACTGGTGGCGCTGACCAGTCCCCAGCTCAGGACCCCGGGGTCGCCAAGCCCGTACTCAGCAAATGAATGCTGAGCCCCTGGGGGGCTCCTTTCAAGACACTGTCCATTCCATTCAACTGCTCTTCCAAGTCCTTTGCTGTCTCTGACAGAATTACAATGTCATCGGCGAACCTCAAAGTTTTTATTTCTTCTCCATGAATTTTAATACCTACTCCGAATTTTTCTTTTGTTTCCTTTACTGCTTGCTCAATATACAGATTGAACAACATTGGGGAGAGGCTACAATCCTGTCTTACTCCCTTCCCAACCACTGCTTCCCTTTCATGACCTCGACTCTTATAACTGCCATCTGGTTTCTGTTCAAATTGTAAATAGCCTTTCGCTCCCTGTATTTTACCCCTGCCACCTTTAGAATTTGAAAGAGAGTATTCCAGTCAACATTGTCAAAAGCTTTCTCTAAGTCTACAAATGCTAGAAACGTAGGTTTGCCTTTCCTTAATCTTTCTTCTAAGATAAGTCGTAAGGTCAGTATTGCCTCACGTGTTCCAGTGTTTCTACGGAATCCAAACTGATCTTCCCCGAGGTTGGCTTCTACTAGTTTTTCCATTCGTCTGTAAAGAATTCTTGTTAGTATTTTGCAGCTGTGACTTATTAAGCTGATAGTTCGGTAATTTTCACATCTGTCAACACCTGCTTTCTTTGGGATTGGAATTATTATATTCTTCTTGAAGTCTGAGGGTATTTCGCCTGTTTCATACATCTTGCTCACCAGATGGTAGAGTTTTGTCAGGACTGGCTCTCCCACGGCCGTCAGTAGTTCCAGTGGAATATTGTCTAATCCGGGGGCCTTGTTTCGAATCAGGTCTTTCAGTGCTCTGTCAAACTCTTCACGCAGTATCATATCTCCCATTTCATCTTCATCTACATCCTCTTCCATTTCCATAATATTGTCCTCAAGTACATTGCCCTTGTATAGACCCTCTATATACTCCTTCCACCTTTCTGCTTTCCCTTCTTTGCTTAGAACTGGGTTTCCATCTGAGCTCTTGATATTCATACAAGTCGTTCTCTTATCTCCAAAGGTCTCTTTAATTTTCCTGTAGGCGGTATCTATCTTACCCCTAGTGAGATAGGCCTCTACATCCTTACATTTGTCCTCTAGCCATCCCTGCTTAGCCATTTTGCACTTCCTGTCGATCTCATTTTTGAGACGTTTGTATTCCTTTTTGCCTGTTTCACTTACTGCATTTTTATATTTTCTCCTTTCATCAATTAAATTCAATATTTCTTCTGTTACCCAAGGATTTCTACTAGCCCTCGTCTTTTTACCTACTTGATCCTCTGCTGCCTTCACTACTTCATCCCTCAAAGCTACCCATGCTTCTTCTACTGTATTTCTTTCCCCCATTCCTGTCAATTGCTCCCTTATGCTCTCCCTGAATCTCTGTACAACCTCTGGTTCTTTTAGTTTATCCAGGTCCCATCTCCTTAAATTCCCACCTTTTTGCAGTTTCTTCAGTTTTAATCTACAGGTCATAACCAATAAATTGTGGTCAGAGTCCACATCTGCCCCTGGAAATGTCTTACAATTTAAAACCTGGTTCCTAAATCTCTGGCTTACCATTATATAATCTATCTGATACCTTTTAGTATCTCCAGGGTTCTTCCATGTATACAACCTTCTTTCATGATTCTTAAACCAAGTGTTAGTTATGATTATGTTGTGCTCTGTGCAAAATTCTACCAGGCGGCTTCCTCTTTCATTTCTGTCCCCCAATCCATATTCACCTACTATGTTTCCTTCTCTCCCTTTTCCTACACTCGAATTCCAGTCACCCATGACTATTAAATTTTCGTCTCCCTTCACAATCTGAATAATTTCTTTTATTTCATCATACATTTCTTCAATTTCTTCGTCATCTGCAGAGCTAGTTGGCATATAAACTTGTACTACTGTAGTAGGTGTGGGCTTCGTATCTATCTTGGCCACAATAATGCGTTCACTATGCTGTTTGTAGTAGCTTACCCGCATTCCTATTTTCCTATTCATTATTAAACCTACTCCTGCATTACCCCTATTTGATTTTGTGTTTATAACCCTGTAGTCACCTGACCAGAAGTCTTGTTCCTCCTGCCACCGAACTTCACTAATTCCCACTATATCTAACTTCAACCTATCCATTTCCCTTTTTAAATTTTCTAACCTACCTGCCCGATTAAGGGATCTGACATTCCACGCTCCGATCCGTAGAACGCCAGTTTTCTTTCTCCTGATAACGACATTTAATGATAGCATTCCCATAACAAATTGCAATGTAATCGAGAAAGGCTTCAAAACTGCAGATCAAAAAACCTACAGTACACTAAATAGTTGACTAATTTGAGGAAACAAACTATGTCCGTGTACAATAGACATAGGATTGAACATTGACCACTTTAGCCTGTATAAAGATAGTAAATAGTATTAAACACCTACTATGCAAGCCTAAAAGGCTCACAGTCTCTGTAGTATTGAAAAATCTACCAATAAGTACAAGACTATGTGGAAACTAATAAATATTGTTTCTAATGATGTAAGAAACAACAGAATTAATACTTCTCCCCAAAATTCAATGTTTTTTTTCATTAAATCAGCCAGAGAAGTAGGAAGTTCTATTAACAAACCTGATGTTTGTACAAATGCAAATGTTTTATTTCACCTTTGAGCATAATTACAAGCAGTTGGTGTCATAAGAGTTAACACCATAATAATAATGTAAACTTGGGCACATGTCATTAACTGTAAGAAAATAATCCAAGATAGATATATTACATATTTAAAGAAATGCCAATAACAACAAAAGTTTCCTAACAATACACTATGTATTTAAAAAAAATCCAATACAACAAAAAGTTCCCTAACTACTATCAGATAAATGAACTAAATAGTTAAGTAAATGACAAAGATACTGATTAATCAAACAGATAATTAACAATAAGTATATGAAAGAGTAATAAGGTAGTTATACAGTGTGACATATGTAACGTTTGTAGTTAATTTTTTGTTAATTTGCATACGAAATGTGGGACATTTGAAACACAGTCAAGGAATTCTTGAGCAGAGTAAATGACTTTAATTTTCATCCATCTCAAAAGACTAGTTTTAACTTTCTTTACTGGTAATTTGTTGAAGTAGACATGATGAATATGTTTGTAACTGTTATCAGTCTTTGCAAGCCTAGCATATGGCACATTAGTTGTATGTCCACTTCTGTTATCGTCATGAACTGTCCTCCTGAGGTCAAATTTACCTAGATTCTCTTTAACAAAGACAAGGCAGTTGTAAACATACAGGCTAGGCACTGCCATTATATCTAGTTCCTTGAAATAGTCCGGACATGATTCATATGGGTTGAACCTGCAATGCATTTTACAGCTTTCTTTTGCCATTTAAAAACTAATTTTGAGTCTCTGGAAACGCCCAATAATAGTATCCCATTACTAAGGTGGGAATGGAAGAATGAAAATTATGCCTATAATAGAAGTTCCTTATTGACACGGCTCCTCACTTGTACAACAGATAGACGGCATGGGCCAGTCTGTTACATAATTTCACTGTATGAGCATCCCAGTTGAGCTTTTGATCTCTGTGAAATCCTAATAATTTTGTTTTGTTATCATTTGTATCGCCTGTGGTCGAAATTTTACCAGCTGAGTCACTGTACCTGATATGTGATAAAAAAATATCTTCTACCTTAAAATAATACCCTCCACGCAAAACTCTGAAATTTTAGCATCAGAAATGACCAATAGCAAATTCACCATTGTAGCTATGAGTATTGTAAAATAAATCTTTGATTTCTCTTTAATTGTTTGACCATTTGAATTGACTCCTTGTTACAGTGGGTTGAAAAAAAAATCTGTGATAATAGCGGGTAAAGTAATTTGTGACAACACAATGTGAATGCTGTTGCATTGTGTTAAGTAACATCAGACGTGAAATCATTTGCGTTACTAAGTCTGGAATGTAAATTCATTAGACTTGGCCACTGTTTCTATGTATCGATACAGTCAGTGTATCGATACGTGGAACTGTTTCAGTGTTTCGGAACGGCTATGGTTCACTGTTTTGAAACAGTGGTGTTTCATTCCGCCCCTGTCTCGGATAACCGGACCAGATTCGAGCCAGATACAGCCAGACACAGAAACTGTATCGTTGTTTCAAAATAAGGCTGTTTCAGTCCACCTGTGCTTGGAAAGGACTAATTATATCGAAATAGAAATGTTTCATTCCGCTCTGTGTCGGACGAGATTCCGGCTCGGCACAGGTACTGAAACACAACATACCACTTCATGAAACACTTTCAAGAGTGTTGAAATCTTTTTGACAGGCAAAAGCATATCCGAAAATAAAGCTTCGTTTCTAGCTGACTGTCCTATTCCGAAATGGCGTAACATCTGCTTTATAAACACTAACCAAACAATAAAACAACGCATACTATTCACATTCAAAATAATAAATATGTGAAAATCGTTCAGTTAAATTACACTTTTTTTGTAACATACGCTTCTCTGTTCATGTACAGTAATCATATTAAGAAACGCAAGTAAGCCTACAACATTTTGAATAAAAAAAAGGAGTAGAGTGACAGTTATTAGACACACACATAAATTTGATGTAGGTATAATTGCAAGCATTCTGTTAGACATATCAGTTATAGTGTTGCCGGCACGGTAGCTCAGCGTGTTCGGTCAGAGGGCTACGTGCCAACTGTAATTAAAAAAAAATGAGTTAGCCTATCATCAACTAATTTCAATGGCTGTCATACGACGTCCGCCCTGAGCAGATGCAACCAACAAAAGCGAACAAAATGAGATAAAAAACATAGTGTAATGGTGAACAGCAAGGGCTGGATAGCATGGTTAATTTATAGTAACAGGTTCCAAACTCCTTGAAAGACAAAAATTTTTCTGTTATATTTTGTTATTTATTCGAATTATTTGGCGTTATTTGTGAGTCTATAGTCAATGTGCCTATTATCCACAATGATTCCCTTTGTGTGCATGGAAATTAGCAGGATGGGTATATTGCCCATATTAACGGAATGTGGGAATCCCAGTAGCATATCCGTAGTTTCTGCAGTTTGCTCCCACCTTCAGTTCCGTTTGTGGTGGTTTTTCTGTCTGCAGCTATGGCTGTCCTCAGCCAATTGAAAAGTATGAAAGTCACTCGATACGAAAGCAGTGCATTTGCTGCATGAAATACGAAACTGCCAATATGCCTAAGTGATAGTTTCATACTTTCTGCAATATGATTAGCGCTCTCGCACCTCATTTGTGTTTATATGGACATGCTTATACAGTAGACATTCAACATGATAAAATGTGTAGGTTTATTAGATTACAAAACACAAACTGTTTCACTGTTTCGAAACAGCGTATCGAAAAATTACATTGTACTGTTTCATTTGTTTCGAAACAGTTACATGTTCCAGTTTGCCCATCTCTAAAATTCAACAAACCGCAATTATAGCCCTCGAATTTCTTTGAAATCACATACAATAAACATTTAAGTGTATCTGTAAAAACTACAATAAGATTATCGATATCAATGTCCACATTTCTGTTTACTCTTGGACGAAAATAAAGAAAAAAACGAAGTTAATAAACAAAATGTTTGTTGTCCCTGACGACTTCTTTACTAAATTTCGTTTTCCACTGCTGACAACATCAACAAACTAGCAGTTGTGGCACTGTAGCTGTGCGTGTGTTACTGCAAATGAACCATCTGGAACATTTAAACATGAATGTCCCTAGAATCCGATTTCATGAAACGTAGTTACTTTCATGTTTCATTTGTACCATAGCCCATGATCGGTATGTGTGCTAGAAGCTGGTGACAATATGAGGGGCAGAGGGAGACTTTTCTCTTTTCTCCTGTGTATAAGTCTACTTACTTTTACCTCTCTTTTCAATAAACCAGATGCAGTATCATTATAAATGTCCATATACCTCTTTATTTTTCAAAAATTGTTTATCTAGCTCCGATCTGTCTGCGTTCTCCTTCTAGTCATAGCACAAAACAAACATCAGATCTATATGACGAGGTAAGTCGGAATAATAGTAATTGAAAAAGAAGAATTTAAAAATTAAAAACGCACTTCAAATTTTCTGGTAACGGCGGCAAATGACAAGAAAGTTACTCTTACACGAAAGTAAACTAAATAAGGACGACAATATACAACTTCATTACTAAGAAATCTTGATTTCCAGTGCTGAGGCCACCGACCTGCCGGGTATAGTTGTGTTACTGCAAATGAACCAAATTAACATGAATGTCCCAAGAATGCAATTCAATGAAACATTGTTACTTCTGTGTGTAATTTCTACCACAGAACCTGATGGGTATGCTGAGCAGAAGTTGGCGGCACTTCAATCGTCGTTGTTTGGTTATTGGAGATTTTAATGCATGATTTATTTTTATTTACATGTTTAGTTCCATAGGACCAAATTAAGGAACAAATCTCCAAGGTCATGGAACGTATCAGCACATTAAATTACAACATAACAGTAATAGCAGATAAAATAAAATGTTTATGAATCCTAAAAAGTCAAACAATAAGTTTAAGTTAAACACAATCAAGAATGTAACATAGGAATCAGCTTCATTTTTCAAGAAAATCCTCTACAGAATAGAAGGAGTGACCCATGAGGAAACTCTTCACTTTCAATTTGAAAGTGCATGGATGACTGCTAAAATTTTTGAATTCTTGTGGTAGCTTATTGAAAATGGATGCAGCAGTATATTGACAACTTTCTGCACAAGGGTTAAGGAAAGGCAATCCAAATGAAGACTGAATTTCTGCCTATCATTAACTAAGTGAAAGCTGCTAATTCTTGGGAATAAGCTGATATTGTTAACAAGAAACACTAAAGAATATGTATATTGAGAGACCAATGTCAGAATACCAAGACTAGTGGACAGGGATTGACAAAGTTTCGCGAACCTACACCACGTTTTGTCCGAACTGCCATTTCTGGGCCAAAAATATCCTTTGCGAATGAGAAGAGTTACCCCAAAATATAATACCATACGACATAAGTGAATGAAAATAAGGACAGTAGCTAATTTTCGTGTCGAACGATCACTTACTTTCGAATAGTCAAAGTGTCAGCATTAAGTCTTTGAACAAGATCCTGATCTTGAGCTTTCCACGACAATTCACCAACTATCTGAACACTTAGAAATCTGAACTGCTCAGTTTCACTAATCGTATGCCGATTTGTGTAGTTATAACGTCGAGCTTTGTTGCATTGTGTGTTAGAAACTGAAAAAACTGAGTCTTACTGTGATTTAGAGTTTATTTTCTACAAGCCATGAACTTATGTTATGAAATGTACTATTTGAAACAGAGCCAATGTTGCACACAACATCCTTAACTATCAAGCTAGTGTCATCAGCAAATAGAAATATTTTAGAAATACCTATAATACTAGAGGGCGGCATATTGCACAAGAGTTGAGGAACCCCAACACTGATCCCTGGGGCACACTGCCATTTGACTGTACCCCACTCAGACCCTACATTGCAGTCATTCTCAACAATGTGAATAATGATGTTTTGCTGTTTGTTGTTAAAGTAAGAGGAGAACCAATTGTGAGCTACTCCCTGTACTCCATAATGGTCCAACATCTGAAGCAATATTTTGTGGTCAGCACAATCAAACACCTTAGTTAAATAAAAAAAATATGCCTAGCATTCGAAAGTTTTTGTTTAATCTATCCAGTACTTTACAGAGAAATGAGAAAATAGCATTTTCAGTTGTTAAACCACTTCTAAAGCCGAACTGTACATCCGATAGCACATTATGTGATACAAAATGCTCAATTATCCTTACATACACAGCTGTTTCAATAAGTTTAGCAAACACTGATGGCATAGAAACAGGTCTAAAATTGTCTACATTATCCCTTTTTCCCCTTTTACCAAGCAGCTTCACTACTGAGTACTTCAATCATTCAAGAAACTGACCATTCTTGAAGGAAAAACTACAAATATGGATAAGTACAGCGCTAACATGTGCAGGACAGTACTTTAATATTCTGCTAGGCTATCCATCATATCCACGAGAGTGCTTAGTCTTCAGTGATTTAATTACTGACTTAATCTCCCTCTCTTCAGTATCACAGAGGAGTATTTTAGACATCTCAGAAAGGAGTGATTCCCTGTAGAAACTAAGTAAGATATCATCAGAGTTACGAATACAGTAACATCTACTTCCTTTTACCATTCTTAATGGCAACATACACGAATGATTTTGTCTTTGTGTACATCTATGGAAAAGGACATTTCGAATCATACAAGTTTCATTGGCCCCCTTGTACAATTAATACTAAAAATAGGTACTTCAGTTTTCGTGTTCATGCATTAATATTATGATGACTGGGAGCATTCAAACTGAATACAATGTCTTCAGTTTTACTATCATTATTCTGCAGTACATTAGCCTCAAACCACGTGGTACGCCTCTCCATTACCACTGTCATGCTGTGTTGCACATTTTCAAGATTGGTACCACATGTGATGAGTGTTGTGTCATATGCATATGTCATTGCATCACATGGTACAACTGTGAGTAAATATTTTATGTAAATAATGAAAAGGAAATGTCCAAGAACAGATCCTTGAGGTACACCCTTTGCAACTGGAAAACATTCTGACATTTTATTATTTGCTTTAACTATTTTCTGCATTAGACACAGAGCATTCTCTCACTCTGTAATTGTAGAACCTTTTATGATAATATTGGGGCAGATCGTATTAAAAGCTTTCCTGTGGCGTAACAGCATTGGAGAGATAAAATATGTATTTTGTAAACAATTGTACATTTTTACTACCATACTCTCAACTGCCTTGACCGCAGAGAGACTGGATCGGAAACCAAATTGTGAGACAGTGTATATACCCTTATGATCAAAATAGTGACTCATCTGTTTATGCATGCAGTATTCTATTATTTTTAACATTATGGTTATAAGTGATATAGAAATAACTGATGATGGTCGAAGTAGAGAGGATATAAAATGTAGACTGTCAATGGCAAGGGAAGTGCTTCTGAAGAACAGAAACTTGTTAACATTGAGTATAGATTTAAACATCAGGAAGTTGTTTCTGAAAGTATTTGTATGGAGTGTAGCCATGTATGGAAGTGAAACTTGTACGGTAAATAGTTTGGACAAGAAAAGAATAGAAGCTTTCGAAATGTGGTGCTACAGAAGAGTGCTAAAGATTAGTTCGGTAGATCACATAACTAATGAGGAGGTATTGAATAGGATTGGGGAGAAGAGAAGTTTGTGGCACAACTTGACTAAAAGAAGGGATCGATTGGTAGGATATGTTCTGAGGCATCAAGGGATCACCGATTTAGTATTGGACAGCAGCGTGGAGGGTAAAAATCGTAGAGGGAGACCAAGAGATGAATACGCTAATCCGATTCAGAAAGATGTAGGTTGCAGTAGGTAATGGGAGATGAAGAAGCTTGCACAGGATAGCGTAGTATGGAGAGCTGCATCAAACCAGTCTCAGGACTGAAGACCACAACAACAACAACAAGTGATATAGGTCGCTAGTTATCTGAAGATGCTTTATCTCCATTCTTATGTACTGGTTTAACCACAGAAATTTTTAAACATTCTGGATAAAATATATTCATTGAAAATTTTATTGGTTATTTTAGTCAAAGGCATTACAGTTTCATTTCGGATATATTTAATAACATAATTTGAGAGGCCATAGTAATCCTCTGTTAGAGAATTACTGTGCTTAGCTATTGGTTCATTGACTGTCTCCTCAGTTAATTACTCACATCCTCCATGCTGGCGATACTTGAATGAGGACTGACAAAATGTGCATTTCGAATATCAGTCGTAATTGGTATCTAGTGCACTTTATCATCACAGTTTATTTCTGTTTTAATAATTTCTGATGCAGCTTTGCGTTTATTCACTGTGATCAGTATATATATATCATTTGCTTTGCACTTTACTGCCTTGATTTCAGACATATGAATCTTTCTCTGAGAATACCTTGTCAGCATTATTTTGCTTAGAGCTATAATAATAGAGTAGCATCATGAATCTCATTCCACTTAGATATGGGGTGTTCCGGTTTTTTTAGATTTTGCGGTTTGTGCAAGGTTTCTGCTTCGAGATTTTCGTGTTGTGTTTAGTGCCATGTGTTTCAAAATGTTCAGTTAACAGTTCTAAAGATTTGTTTTTAGATTCGTTTGCACCTGCAGTGATTATTATTTTATCCCATTGTATTACATTCAATTTACATATCAACTTGTTTAGCTTTTATACATTAATTGGTCTTATAATTTTCCATCTTCAGTAAAAGTTTAAATTATTTTGCTGTTGCGAGTTCGAGTCATAGTTCCTTATGATCAGAAATACTTTGATTGTGCCAAATTCTGTTTTGTTTAGATGAAAATTATATATCATATTATCTAGACGTGCTTCCTGAATGTGGGTTTGTCATTTATGAAACATAAGTTAAAGGATCTTAGTATATTTAGCAAGTGGTTACTATTTCTATTCTTATACGTAATATCTATATTGATATCGCCAAATATTAGTATACTGTAATCTTTGTATTTGAGTAGCAAAATTATTAGTTTCTCCAGAAGTTCCACAAACAGGTCCTCATTGTGTTTTGGGAGGCGGTTTACTGAAGCTACTATAATTTCCTATTTTATCAATTTTATGCTTGCAGCTTCAGATTTTGCTTTTGTTTACACCAGTTCACTTACATCTATCACTTCATAGATTAGATTTACGCAATTTTTAACATATACAAATGTACCAACATGTTTAAAACTTGTTGTACAGTAGCTGGTTGCTAATTCAGATCCAAATGGCACACATAATTTTAGTGCTTCAATGCTAAGCTAGAGTTCCTTTATTGAAGTCGCAGTGTAGTTGAATTTTTCCAGCTACTACTCAAGTACATTAAGTTTTTTTTTTTAAGATACTGCGCATTAATATGTAAAAACATTACACTTGTACTTATCTTACTGTGGTTTTTCTATAGTTCTACAATAAAAAAAAAACCCCGAAGTGGAAGGGAACTGCTGCTTTTCTCTTCCTAAGCGGCCGACCATTTGACGAGTTTTCCAATGCTTTCTGCTTCACTTTTAGCAAGGCATCCACTTGTTTTGAACCTTTTGGTGAAGCATCGACTTGTTCTGCAGGTTTTGTTGAGGCATCTATTCGACCTGCAGCTTCTTGTAAACCATTCATTTGACCAGCAGCTTCTCCACCTGAAGTTGTTTCTTGTTTCCCTCTTGGTGAGGATATTTTATGAAATTACGGTGTTATTTTTGTTGAATTTGTGTGTTTGGTTGAGTCATTCTCAGTCACAAGATTAGTTGATGATTGCAGAGGATTTACATTGCCTTTTGGTCACAGAGTTGGCTATTCTTTCGGCTATCAGTCGTTTGTCCAGTTTATTTACATGCTGACCATTACCAATATGAAATCTGCGACCAGTACTGTTTATATCCATAGTTTCAACGTTTCTGAATTCACTGAAAATTGAAAATATTGTTTGGAACTGTTATTTCCTTGTTTGCACAAGACCGTTCTTGTAATTCGTAGTTTTATGGTATGTTGCAGACTATAACATTTGTGTGAGTAAGACAGCTTAGGCACTTTTTTTAAATTACTTGCAGCCACTTGCGTTTTGTTTTAGTACATGTCATTTGACCCGCCTATTAGAATTACTTAATCCTTCGATTTAAATTAGCACAATCAGCAGATAGTATTAAATTATCTATTTCTGATAGCATTTGGCTTGAGAAAGCTGGTTAGTTTTAACGTTGGCGTTTGATCTATTTGTTCAGCTTGTCTTCATCTGTGGCTGTCTGACAATATTATTTTTTCGTACAATGTAGGCTTTCACGGGCAGTGTTGTCTTCAGTTGAAAAGTCACCTACTGGAAAAGTTTTCTCCCCGTTCGTTAATAAAGTCACGGACTGTATCGGTGAAGTTCTGGCCAGGTATGGGACCGAAACAATCTTCAGACCCACCAAGAAGATTAAGGAATATTTAAGAACTGCAAAAGACACCTGACACCCCCTAGCAACACCTGGGGTATACAACATTCCATGCAGTTGTGGACAAGTATATATTGGAACAACGAAAAGAAGTGTAAATACCCGCTTAGCCGAACATAAAAGAAACTGTCGCTTAGGACACATCTAAAAATCGGCTGTAGCTGAACATGTTTTTCTAGATGGGAACCACGAAATTAAATTTAATGAGACAAGCGTTCTAGCACGAACATCTCATTATCATGCGCGCATGTATAGAGAAGCAACAGAGATTCACAAACACTATAATAATTTTAATAGCAAAGAGGAAGTTTTAAAGTTGGAAAAATATGGACATCGACCTTGCGCCAGCAGAATGACAATCGATTAC
This sequence comes from Schistocerca serialis cubense, assembly GCF_023864345.2. Classification (NCBI taxonomy): domain Eukaryota; kingdom Metazoa; phylum Arthropoda; class Insecta; order Orthoptera; family Acrididae; genus Schistocerca; species Schistocerca serialis. The sequence goes on along the minus strand of NC_064645.1, from coordinate 440,528,937 downwards.
TCGTAATCGAGAATGATGACGCCTTCCAAAATAGGCAAACCGTCGGCATCATGTGACGAATGGTGGTGCCCTCGATGTGTTCTATAAATGCGAGAGTACCTGGAGCCTCAGTGGCAGTAGCCGGACGACCTCAAAAGATGTGTCCCACAGATGGAGACGAAACGTTAGGTAGAAATATTATATATCGACCACGGCCTCTCAGCTTGGAAGTTTCAACTGAGAATATTATTTTTTGTTGTTGTTAGTGATTGTGTTTGTGCATTGTTGTTTGTAGATTTCTTCATGTTGTTTTTTCAATGCTAATTCAACACTGTGCTCTACCAGTATTTTTTTCAGATCTGTTTGTCTGGATAACTGGTACTGTTCATCTGTTTCTTTCCAGTTGTAGCATCAATACTCCGTATTTTTCGCCGATTTTTCCACTCGTCTTCTTTAACTGTGCACAGTTTCACTTACTTCTACTGTACTATGGTTTTCCATTTTAATATACGAAAAGTTCATCACAATTGTATTTTAATGTATGTATCTCGTCTATTAGTGCCATAATAATTTCGGTTTTAATGTTCAGTTAATTTTGATCACATTTTGCACACAGCCATATTTTCCATTTTAAAGTGGCGTTTGCATATTGAAAATAGAATATTGTTTTATATTTGACACATGTTATACATTTATGAGCTCGTGTTTTACATTTGACAAATGTAATACAGTTATGAGCTCACTGTTCACAGTATCAATATCTGGGATCGGGAAATATGTCCATATTACCCTTGTAGGATGTAGTTGCTAAGTAAGCAACCTCTTTATCAAATTTTTCTATGTCCTATGCTTTCATTTCTGTTATTTTTGCGGTAATATGACACACCAAGCCCTTATTTTACCTGTATCAATAGTGTCGTTTGCACTTTAGACATTTTTCTCGCAATTTATTTGTTTACTAACATGAATATCATACTGTCCATTTATGCAAGCCGCCATCTTTATGTATGTAGTTGACCAACATGAACAAGTATGTCTATTAAAGCTTCTGAAATGACCAGACAAATATTGCAATGTACTGAAGATAGTTACAGATTAAATTGTTAATCCCTTAATATACACAATTGAATCTATTACTGTCCTCAGTAGATTTCAAGATAAGTCAGATGTATCTACACTGCCTGATAGTTGTGAATTTCTCAACAAGTGGTGTGGTTCAGTGGTAGAATGCCACACTACAAATCCAAAGACCTAGGGTTCGATCTCTAGTGAACCCTATGATTTTTAACTGTCACTTATCACTACTTTTATCTCTGCAATATATATTGATGTGCACAATGTTGAGATGCAGAGAGGTTTGGCATCCACATCAAAACTGTAGGTCCTCCTATAACTGGCTGGGTGTGTCAAAACAAAGGTTGAATAAAGGTGACAGCAAACCCCCTCCATCAGGGCCATACACAGCGAATCACTGTAGTGTTCAAACAATCTTGAGGTTGATAAATGTTTTACTTTTTATCCTTTAATGTGTTGTATGAACAAGTACATACCCATAGGATATTTTCCTGATGAGCTTAAACTGTCCAGAGGAGTTGCAGAATATAAATAGTAAGATAAAGACTCTTCTTCAGGTTTCAGGTAAGTTCCTATAATCCCATCTTTTTCTAAAGTACCGGGCTCTACAATTTTCCAGTCTGTTTACTTCAAAAAATCAAAGAATAATTAGTAGATCACAATATCTTTGTAGGAAAACGTATTTCTTTTTGATGCCTTAGACCTTGTAGTCAGATACCTCATTTAAGTATCTGAGGACAAAAGTCAGGCTTTGTGTTCTAAGCAAAGGCTTTAACTGTGTAGAGCAGACACCACTTCTAGAACAAATGGACTTCTATGGCGTTAGAGATAACTATTACCATCATATCCACAGCAACATAACCAAGTTGTCTTTTTTGGCAGAGACATGTTCAGCATAGAACAAGTTGAGGTAGGTGCTCCTCGGGGATCTGTACTGGGCCCTTTCTTTTCCTACTCATAATTAATGATCTGTTATCACTTATTAAAACAAGCACAAATCCATATGAGGACGTTAGAACATTTCTTCACAACTTTAATCAGCTCAGTACTCCTAAAACGTGCATTGCAAAGAAAGCTACTCTAGTCCTTTGACTACTGAAGGCGCACCACCTGCTTGGCATGCTGAGGCGTCGCCACCTGTGGCGTAATCCATCTACCTGCGCTGCATGCCTGTCTCTCGGAGCCGCTGCCGGGACCGGTTCGGCCCGCGCTGCTCAACCCGCCCCGTACTGAATATTTCTCGGCTGAATACGACTCGCGCAGAGCCAGCGTGAATTTTTGGCGACTTTGAGCTGTAATATCTCCAGCAATAGTTTTTGTAAGGAAATAAAATTTGGCCATCTTGTACAACTTCAAGCGTTCTCTTAAGAATAATAACGAAAAGAATTTTACGAGCCATATTGAGCCAGAAAATTGTAGGTAAATCTGCCAAAAAAAAAGGTGCCCGAAAAAATTCCGAAGTCTGGCTTCTTGCATCTCCTGAACTAATGCTATGACGCATTTGAAACTTGGCATGTAGTAACCTAACAACACAAGGTTCTTAAATATAAAGTTTAATTTCTACATCAGTTTTCAGTACTCAATGAATTAAGCACAAAATTGAATATTTTGGAAAAACTTCAAAAATGCGGTATTTTGATTCCGATTTTGCTAAAAAAACGATGATCCATAAAACATACCAAGCTGTACAACTAGAATGAAAGTTGGGCGCGAAAATCAGACCCAAAATAATGTAAACTACGAGTTAGCATATCTGCTAGAGTGAATGCATTATGAAAATGAAATTTAGAGTGCAATAAATTGACTGCACAACGATAAGGAATAAAAATTTTTTATTCCTCCACTATTTTCCAACAATCTATAAATTAGTCGAAAAGATGTTGATTTTTATGGAATGATGAAAGCAGGTTGTATTCGATTCTTCTTTATCAAATACCGTTTTCTATTAATGCTTCAAAGCTAGTCTCACTCGAAAAACAATTTTTAAGCACCCCCACCCTCCTCAGAACAATGAGTTTAATTTTCAATATTGGCTAACAACTGAGGCAAAATAGCAAGAAAAATCGCACTGAGAAAAGAGTTTTAACTTTGGCATGTTGTTTCTCATTGATCAAAGGCGTTTAAATCAGTTATGGTAAACATGTTTTAAACAAGTAGTTGAATGTGATCTACTTTTGTACTACTAAGGATAAGAGAATCTAACTGCCCATGTTAGTTGTTAATAATTTAAATGTATCGTACACATATTAGTGTATGGGTTCTGTTATACTGGCGCAATGTACTTGCCATAATAACATTTGCTACCGTATAGATATTGCGCCATCTCAACCACCAAGTCCGTTCATTTGCCAGTAAACTGCTACATGTGAAGAAGTCAGGCTCCGTTTGAATAATTTTACACCTGTTGCGTCTATTTCCCGTCCTTTTTGATCCAGGCTTTGGACCGACACTGGCGAAGTTAAAAATAGATTTATATTTTTTTTACATTTTTGCCTTTTTTTAGTAATTTATTCAGAAGCGTCAATAAATTTTCTCAGATTTAGTTCCCATTGATTAATAAAGCTTCTTTGTATGATAAGTCTCAAAGCAGGGTGCAACGGATAATGGAACGTTGCAAGCTTTGCATTCATATCTAACGTCCCGGCGCATTTTCTGTTTCATGCAAACCACGTACCTGTGCATTAGCGTACTTTTCTGCGAATTTTCACTCACGATAACAGCGAGAAAATGTCTCCCTGTGAATCGCTGAGCATTCTCGTTATCGTAGCGCCTTCCCCTACCAGCTTTTTTCCATTCTGTAGCATATTTTTCTACAATCTCCCTTACGAGAGAAAGGTTAAACTCTGCGAGTGCCATTTTTCGCTCTCTTACTGACCGGTGCAGAGCATGAGCATTTAGAATGCACAAATCCGTGAAAAAAATATTTCTTATACCGTTTCACAGTCTTACGCACTGATCCCACGGAGCTCTGTAACAAGTCACAACGGACAACTGCACCCATACTCGAATTGTAATCTACAGTACATTGCGGCTTCTTTAGTTTTTCGCCAGTATTTCTGTCAGTCTTATCTGTTTCAACCATTTGTGTTGTGTGGCTTGTGGTCAACGTGTACACCTCTCTCTTATCACACCACTTGATAGCAAAGACCTTGAAACTTCCTGGCAGATTAAAACTGTGTGCCGGACCGAGACTCGAACTCAGGACCTTGTCTCCACAATATCCTTTCTTCCAGGAGTGCTAGTTCTGCAAGGTTCGCTGGAGAGCTTCTGCGAAGTTTGGAAGGTAGGAGACGAGGTGCTTGGCGGAATTAAAACTGTGAGGACGGGGCGTGAGTCGTGCTTGGTTAGCTCAGTTGGTAGAGCACTTGCCCGCGAAGTGCAAAGGTCTCGAGTTCGAGTCTCGGTCCGGCACACAGTTTTAATCTGCCAGGAAGTTTCATATCAGTGCACACTCCACTGCAGAGTGAAAATCTCATTTAGTAAAGACCTTGTCACTGGACCTAAATTCAGTTTCTCCTCATTTTAATTTCTTCTGCAGTTTTGGCATGTTGCATTCGTCCTTATGAACAGTGCCACATGCGGCTGTTCCATGGTTGTGAAGCCAGAGGAACAGGTCTGGGCTGGAGTTGCCACTACATCGCCACATATTTCCCAAATTGTGGAACCCAATTTCTGGTGTGCCTGTATATACAATAAAATCTAAAATATACCCACTGTGACAGTCACACAGTACAAATGTTTTTATTCCGAATCTACTTCACTTGGTTGGAATAAATTGCTTAAAAGATAATCGTCCTTTGAACAGCAAGAGACTTTCATCTATACAAAGCTTATGATGTGGGCGAAATGAATTACAAAACCCCTAACGAACTTTGTCACCAATCGTCTTAATTTTAAATAGACTGTCGCCTCTGGTACTCACAGAGTTATCACTGAAGTGTAACATTCTCAGAAGTAGACAAAAAAGGTCTCGGGACATAATTTCGCTGAAAACTGGTGTGTTCAAAAGTGTGTCTCTGGACCAATAATCACTTAATTTTAACTTCTTAACTTACGCCATTAAAAGGCAAACAGCAACAAAACAATACATTTCCTCAAATCCAGTGTCTTTCCACTTCGACAGTCGAGAATTCACAGATTCTGTAGTATTTTCTCTGGTGTAAACGTAAAAACGATTTGTTTCGTCTGCAATAAATTGCAACAGTTCTTGAGACATAAATATCACAAAAAATGAAAGAATGCTTGGGTCAGTATCTAATTGACATTTTGGCCAGAATTCGAGTAGTCGAAGTAATGGTTTAACGGCTGGAAATCGGTTTCTTTCCAGTCAAATGTGTCACTGACAGTAATTCTTGCTCTCCCCTCTGATGTAAAGGGCTGAGGACTATAGCTTCGAGAGTCTGTTGAAGACTCATCACTGTTAGCAACATCAGATAATTCACACTCGCTGTCGCTCTTAGTGAGCATATCCACCATTTCTTTATCTGTGCAACCACGGCGCGTGACATTTCTTACGTAGAAAACAAGAAAACTGACGAAAATAAAGGAATCTAAGTCGAATTCTGCAAAGAGCGAACACAGCAACAAAGACATATGCACTCTTGAACTACACAGTCAGACCACTGAAAAGCTACTAGAAGAGCAGGGCGGAAAGATAACTCTGTGTGTGTACACGCCAGTAGCGCTCAGGTGCCTGTGACTCAGCGCTCCTAATACCGTCCCTAGCGGTGGGAAGGCCGGTGGCGCGGGATGCGTAAACTCGTCCTTAGCGCTGTAGGGAAGACCCAAGGCAGCGTGTATACACGTCAGGCGCGCCAGGGGAATGGCGAAGCATGACGGGTTAACATGTCCGCAGCAGTCAAAGGGCTATTGGTTAAAAACAAATGGATTCTTTCTGAAGGAAAATAAAACTCAGTAGACGGTTTTTATTCTAAAATACAAGCTTTCTTCAGATGATCCAATTATGTTATGCTTTTGGTGGTATATTTAGATGACAAATCATCTTGATATCAACATATAAAATATATTAGTGATAAGTAGTCTAGAGTAATTTATTTACTACAGCAACTTATAGATCTGTATTTCAAATATATGTTAGAACATCCTATTCTCATTTTTACGAATATATATATATATATATATATATATATATATATATATATATATATATATAAAGGAATGTATAAATTGTAATGTTAATAGGGATCTATTGTTCTTTTAGATTATTAATTGCATTGTGCTATGTATGTTGTGTTATCTATTGCTGGAAGTCCCAATAACGATTAAATTATTTCTATTATTACTATTATTGTTATTATTATTATTATTATTACTTTGAAGCTTAAGTTGTTAACATATAATTATAGTAAATGCACAGTTTGTGCATCGTTTTGTATTATGAATGTGACATGGATACCATTTTATTCCAGATAACGATCTCAGGTTTCATCATCAAAGAATTACATCTAAATTGTTAGGAAATATATCTACATACAGTTACTTTAATTAATTTATCAATAACACTACATCAGCCCTGGAAATTAAATACCTGAAACTGAAGAAAAGTCAGTACAGTTGAGAAAATCATGTTAGCTGTTGATTTATGTCATCACAGTGGAGACAAAGAAAATAAACTTTAAATAGTGTTTATTGAGTTTCAATGCCATTCATGAAGTTTTTCTTACAAAGCATAGCATAATATTACGTAATGGGTTTACTGCAGTTTTTGTGTATCTTACATTTCTTTGAAGTTGACTACCATAATTAAAATTGAGCACACATAATGTCAAAGGTATGTTCTGGAGTTCTGTCACCCTGGCTCATCATTCGACTAGATGGATGTAGGGAAAAAGGATTCAACAAAAATGTTTCTCCTCTCCTTATTCTGAAACACTGTTGTGCAATCATACCATTGGAGCTACAGATTTCACAACTCTACAATAGCATGGTGTGTTGTTTTCCACCCTGTCATGAAGATGATAGTCGCATACACGACTAACAGGCAGATAAATGTTTCGGGGTTCTATTCCGGCAATGCTCTGTAAAGGTTCTCATGTGTTTTCAGTGCAGAACATCGCCAAAACCCGCACTGAGGGCTAAGAAAATATAATTTCCGTTAAAAAAAAGGAGACAGCCAAACAAAACCAAAGCTACAAAGGAAATACTGAATTCACAGTATATCCAATTGATTCTTTGCTAAATATGAAGTTTAGTAGAGTAGCAGAGAATAATTTACAGAAAACAGTCTGTACATCAGATCCCACGAGTCCATCCCCCCTCCTCCCCATATGCCTTCCATAGCAACATACATTTCTTCTTCTATCATTTCAGCAGACATGTCCTTCCGCTTGTAAATGTTTTCAGTGTCCTGTTCCACCCATCCACTCTATCCTCTGTGTTTAAGAGAGGAAGTCTTTTTTTATTCAAACACTGATGTTGAACACTTTCTTTCTATGATCAATTCTTTTTCGATTTCTTCACATTTTTCCTGGAGCCATTCGCTTTCAGTTAAATTTCCCATTAATTCTTTTGCATGAGTGATTTATATTTCTGTATTTCTTTCTGTTTCTGAAGATTTTTGTATTTCCAAACTACGTCAGATCAATTGAAATATTTCTTCTGTTACCAATAACAAAGTTTTCTTCTCACTAGCCTTCCTTGTAGCTATAAATTTCAGCCCAAATGCTGTAATTGTCCTTTTTAGCGACATCAATTGCTCTTCAGCTGAACTACATTCTATGTTATTAATTATCACAGTATTAGAACCTCAGGAATTTCAGACACAGATCATCGTTTCTTGTACTTGAGTATTCTTTTTTTATGTGATGACTGTATCTTTTTACATCTAGAGACCAGAGACATCTTATTTAGTAAAACAATATCCTCAATAAATTGCACCGAAATACAGGCAACGAGCTTCATATAATTAGTTTGTCATCATAAATGTTTATTGATGACTGATAATAAAAGTCTTGATGTAATTAGTTGAAGAAAAAGTCAGGAGCAATCTTACCAGGTAAGGTGAAAAGGTCTTTAAATATTGTAGTTATTTTTTGAACCTTTAAAAAAGCTGCATGCAAGAGAAGGGACTTTTCCAGTGAGGTGACAAGAGTCATGGGCTAGCGATATGCTCATGTACAGATGGCAGTAGTATCACATACACAAGGTACAAACGGGTAGTGCATTGGTGGAGTTGTCATTTGTATTCATGTGAAAAGGTTTCCAACGTGATCGTAGCCGCTGACAGCAATTAATAGACTTTTAATGTGTAAAGGTAGTTGGAGCTAGACGCACAGGACGTTCTGTGTTGGTAATTTTAGGGAATTCAATATTCTGAGAGCCAGAGTCTCAACATTGTGCCCAAAATACCAAATTTCAAACATTACCTCTCACCAGAGACAATGCGGAGGCCGACCAAGAGCATAGAGTTGTCAGTACTAACAGACAAGCAACAATGAAATAACTGTAGAAATGAATGTGGGATGTATGATGAACGTATCCGTAAAGACAGTGCAGCGAAGTTTGGCGTTAATTTGCTATGACAGCACATGATCGACACGAGTGTGTTTGATAACAGCATGATATTGCCTGCAGCACATCTCCTGGGCTTGTGACTGTATTTGTTTGACCCTAGACGACAGGAAAACTGTGCCCTGGTCAGATGAGTCCTGATTTCAGGTAAAAGCTGATGGTAGTGTTCGAATGTGGTGCAGATCCAACGAAGCCATGGACCCAAGTTGTCAATGAGGCACTGTTCAAGGTGGTGGTGGTTCTTTAATGGTGTGGGCTGTGTTTACATGGAATGGACTGGATCCTCTGCTTCAACTGAACCGATCATTGACTGGAAATGATTATGTTCAGATCATTTGCAACCATTTACGGACTTCATGTTCCCACACAACGATAGATGATAATGCGCCATGTCACTGGGCCACAGCTGTTCATTGTTTGGAGAACATTCTGGACAACTGGAGTGAATGATTTGGCCATCCAGACCGTCTGCTATGAATCTCATGGAACATTTATGGGACAATATCGAGAGGTCAGTTAATGCACAAAATCCTGCACCGGCAACACTTTCACAATTATGGATGGTACAGGCAATATAGCTCGATATTTGTGCAGAAGACCCCAATGACATGTTAAGTCCATGCCATGTCCAGTTACTGCATTATGCTGAGTAAAGAGAGGTCCGACATGATATTAGTGGGTATTATATGCTTTGTCACTCATTTTTCTTAGTAATTTTATGTCTCCCTGACTGAAAAAATTATTAATCAACGTCCTTGACCCTTTAGACAGTTTGAGTTACCGTTAACACTTATCACTTTGCAACTTTTCCCGTTCATTCTTACAAAAGCTATATGACTTCTTGTGTAAATTTCTGGCTCTGGTCAGTTTGTGTAATTTAAAATAATACTTAATGCTCTTGTCACTTTGGATAGAATAAAAAATAAATATTTTTGTGGTCACTGTGTTGTAGTGGGTGAGTAGTTACTCTCAACTGTTTAAAAATTTTCTTAGGCAACAGATTTTACATATTTACAGTCTCATTTCTTTCTCACAGCTTATCCATGTATTCCTTGGAACATACAGCAGTTCTTCCTTTAAAATTATGTGAAACTAAGCTACACACTGTAAACATATTACAATACAAAATGCTTGGTGTTATCCTATAGGACCACATGATCCAAGAACGGTAATTACATATCTTTCTTTCATTAAATCAGATCCAAAAACATGTACAGTTTATAAATAGAATTTCATAAATTCAAGCAAATAGTTTCTTTTAAAAATTAATAGAATCTTTCAGTTTGTCTATTTCTTCCTCTCCACCCCCCCCCCACCAATTCTGTCTATCTTCCCCTCCATGTCGTTCTAGATATCCTCCTCCTCACCCTCTCTGCCATCTTTTTCTCCCCTCTCTCTTTGTCCATCTCCTAGATTCCTCTCTGTCTGTCCAGCCACTCATCCACCTTCTCTCTGTCCACCTCCTCCACCATTCCTTCTGTGTCCAACATCCCATTATCACCCCTACACCCACCCCATGAAGGTTGGTGGTTTGCATCCCCACACTATTTTCTCTCGAAAGTAAACTAGTCTGTCGGTTCTGTGCAGAATTTGAGAGGAAAGAAATATATATGGAAAACACTAGCAACAGAAGGGCCATCTGCTAAGACATCAGTTAATAACTTCTGTGGTACTAGAGAAAGCTGTAGAGGATGAAAACTGTAGAGAAAGGCAGAGATTGGAATAGATCCAGCAAATAATTGAGGACATAGATGGCAAAAGCTACTCTGAGATGAAGAGGTTGGCACAGGAACGGAATTAGTGGCATACCAGTCAGAAGACCGACGACTCAAAAATAAATAAATAAATAAAATAAAATAAAAAATATGTATCAAGTTCAGTTGAAACTGATCCATGGGTTTAAGAAGAGATAGTGAACGTCACATGCGTAGGTCACATATTACACACATATGTCTAATTCTCTGCTGTTCTACGCATACAGCCCCAGAGAGGATGTTAAATTTATCTGTGGTCTTCAGTTGTATGGCTTGATCTTAGGTTCCGAAACATGCTGGCAAGATTTTTGCCTCACTTGAGTGCTCATTCTTACGACCTGGTTGATGTGCTGAACGGCACAAATAAGAGACAAATTGCACTTTGTACTTTTAAAAGCATTTCAAGTCAACTAAATATACAGGAAGACGATTTTCAACATTTTTAAGTCACCTCTCACAATATTTTTATACAATAATAAGTCGTGTACCTAACAAATTTGGTTGAAATTGCTGCAGAAGTTTGTGAGTTTTTCCCCTCCTAAGGGATGTAGGTGGTTCCTAATCCTGCAGTTCTTCTTTCCAGATAGTAAGTAATCAGTAAACTACCTATTGTTTGAAGAATCGGACTATCCTGTACAAAAAGGCTTCAAATTTCTGATTAATTTACGTATATGTTAAGTATTGGACATACAGCATGTAAGCAATAAAAAGTTTAGAAAAGGTTTGAAATAATTTTTAAAGTTCGTCGGAAGTCAATAAGTGTCAACTTTATCAAACACTCGTTGACTATATTCTGTGTAATTTGGCTCAAATTATAAGAAACGCTAGTTTCACACACACACATCTATGATGTCATATCTCCTGAACTACGAGTCGTACAATAATGCAAATTTGCAGGCACATTTGCTGGTATATGTGGGTAGTGTCTGGAAAATGTGTTGAAAAGAGTCAGTAGTAACGGCGTGATAAGCTATAGCGTTATACATGATGTGGCTGTTTTATTGCGTGAACGGCGAAAACGTAGTACATGATAAACGTTCTTCATTTTGTAGAGAGTGTCAGCGGGAAAAAGTCTCATAAGCTTTTGAAATTACGTGTTAAGTTGGATGCAAGTCTACATCTATACTCTGCAAACCACCATGAGGTGCATGGCAGAGAGTGTGTCCCATAGTACCAGTAATTGGGGTTTCTTCCTATTCCATTCGCCTATGGTGCGCGGGAAGAATGATTGTTTGAATGCCTCTGTGGATGCAATAATTATTCTAATCTTATCCTCATGATCCCCATGTGAGCAATACCCCTAGGGGGCTGTAGTATATCCCAAGAAAAATCATTTAAAACCGGTTCTTGAAGCTTTGTTGATAAGACTTTCTTGGGATAGTTTACATCTGTTTTCAAGAGTCTGCCACTCCAGTTCCTTCAGTATCTCTGTGTCACTCCCCCACGGATCAAACAAACCTGTGGCAATTTGTGCTTCCATTCTCTGTGTACGTTCAGTATTCCCTTTTAGTCCTATCTGGTACGAGTAAAACAATTTTGAGCAATATTCTAGAACCAGTCGCATGAGTGATTTGTAGGCAACCTCTTTTGCAGACTGACTGCAGTTCCTCAGTAATCTACCAAAAAACTGAAGTCTACCACATGCTTTATCCACGACTGTACCTATGTTATCATTCAGTTTCATATCCCTACGAAGTATTACACCCAGGTATTTGTATGAGTCGGCCGTTTCCAATAGTGACTCACTGATGTTATAGTCGTAGGATACTATGTTTTTTCGTTTTGAGAAGTGCAAAATTTTACAATTCCATCATTTAGAGCAAGTTGCCAATTTCTACACCACTTTGAAATCTTATCAAGATCTGGCTAAATATTTATGCCGCTTCTCTCAGATAGTACTTCATTACAGATAACTGCATCATCTGCAAAAAGCCTTATGTTACTATTAATATTGTCTGCAAGGTCATTAATATACAATATGAACAGCAAGGGTCTCAACACACTCCCCTGAGCCACACTCGAAGTTATCATTCCATCCAATGATGACTCTCCATCACAGTTAACATACCGCTCCCTTCCTACCAAAAAATTCTCAATCCAGACACAAATTTCACTTGAGGCCCCTATCATCGTACTTTTGTCAATAAGCGTGGGTGTGGTATTGAGTCAAACGGTTTTTGGAAATCCAAAGCTTTCAGTATGTAATGTGAGAAAAGTGCGAATTGGTTTCCACATGATTGATGTTTATAAAATTCATGTTGGTTGGCGTTGAGGATATCATTCTGTCCAAGATACCTCACTACGTCTGAGCTCAGAATATTTTCTATGATTCTACAAAAAATTGACATCAAGGATATTGGGCGGTAGTTTTGTGTATCACTTCTACTACAATTCTTGCAGACAGGCGTGACCTGTGCCTTTATCCAAGAACTGGGCATGTTTTTTCTACGATAGATTATGGTGAGAAGAGGGGCTAACTCAACCGCAAATTCATTAAAGAATCTGACAGGCATTCCATTGGGTCCCCTGGAACCTTATTCAGTTTCAACAATTTCAGTAATTTCTCTACACCACTGGCATTAATAGTTATTTCATTCATCCTTTCGGTGGTACGAGGATTAAATTGGGATTTTTTTTGAGGAACATTTGAAAACAGAATTAAGCATTTCAGATTTCACTTTGATAGCCTCAATTTCAGCTCCTGTCTCATTCGTTAGTGACTGGACACTAGCTTTGTAACCGCTAACAACCTTTACATATGGCCACAATTTCTTTGGGTTCTGCGAAAGATCACTTGACAGTATTCTGCTAGGGTAGTCACTGAAGGCGTCACACATTGTTCTCTTGACAGCCAAATTCGTTACATTCAGCATCTCCATATCTATAGCCCTACGCTTTGTTTTACACCTATTATGCTGAAATCTCTGTTTCTCTGCAATGACTGCACACTATCGAGGTTCCCTCCCATTACGAACTGTTCTGCTGGGTACAAATCTATCCTGTGCATGGTCATCTATTCTTTAAAACGTGTGGCAGAGCTCCTCTACGTGCTCCTCACTGAAATACGACGCTTATGATTTTTATCTAGTTTACTGAACATATGTATCTTTCTGCTCGTTTTAGTTGTTCTGTGTACTTTGGTAAACAATGTCGATACAACTGGATCATGGTCACTGGTACCAGTTTCGACATTGTAATGTTTCACATGATGTCTCATCACGCCCACCACTAACAATCCTGGATGAATGTTGTCTGGATATTTGCCCGCAGTGATTTATGGTTGTTTTTCACCTCCACACCTTCGAGATGTATGTGGTCCTTACTCCTACAGTGTTTCTTACCAGATACCAAGTGATATATGTACCTTGGATGAAATCGATTCAGTGGTTTAGGAGCAGATGTTGAAGATACGTTTTTATAAAATTCGGGGATTTCTAGAGATCAATTAAAATTCGGGCAATGTGTCTCGAGGCACTATGGAACTGACTTACCTCATCTATATCAAAGCCATCGAAGCCTTCTTTGCTGACGTTGAGAACTAGTGAAGGATCTCCTTGAAAAGGTGCTTGACAAATAAGTGCCAAGTTTGCAACAGCTGGAGATGAGAGTGGCAGAACACCCCAGTCAACGCAGTTTGTACTGTAAGAGAAAAACTATCGGAAACATCAGAATTAAACAAGATTTTAAACATGGCTGCAACAGCAACTGTTGAAATTCTTCACGATAAAGGATGACAGCCAAAAACAGTAGACAAGAATGTCTCGATAGTTCATAGGCGAAGTAATGGTGCTAAACTGTTCGCTTTGACCCTGTGCCTATAGTCATGTTGTACAAATGGAGAAGGTGTCGTAATTATTGACGACGTCTTTGGCACAATTGTTTTATTAATCTCCGTTGCATGATGTAATTTTAGATTTTTTACTTCTGATGAAGGTATATTTATATGTACCGAAACCTTGGTCAAGAATTTTAATAAATATTTATCCTGCAACTGTTTTTGGCTGTCATCCTTTATCGTCAGAATTAAACGTATTTGTGAATTATGACTAGGATACATTCTTACCTGTAGAAAAAAACTTTTCCTTTAATGACATCCTTTCGGAAACCATACGCTAGAAAATAATCTGATTCTGTACCAAGTATCTTTCCCCAAAAATAAACATTCGTGAAATTATTTTCATTCTGCAAATTTGTAAGAGAGTTATACAAAACAACTTGCTGTTCACAACTAAGCGTATTTCCTGCAAGACAGACATAACTGAGATCCCTATCGAGCCTACGAATGTCCATTTCCTGATTGAAAATATTCACATATATTCTATCCTTCTTCGTAATGTTGTGGAGCAAAACGACACCGTCTTTTAGCAAACACAGTGTGAAACTCCACAGCGCATCTTCAATACTGGAAAGATCCTTCAAACTGTACGTATTGAATTTCCCGCACTTCAACAATGCAAACAGACTGTCACGTGTTAGAGACGTGAAATCTGACGTCAGTACAAGACAACGTAGCCATTGCTGTAAGTTCACGGAGTTTGCTAAGCACAAGTGATCGCGAGGGTTGGGAGAGCGTCTTGTGATTTTGTTGTTGTTGGTTCGTTTGTGGTACTGTAATTACGTGAAGCCGTAAGACCAGCAGACAATGGAGATGTGATTATTTCAGGTTTGTATCGTACGGTTGATTTCTATATTTTCAAAGGAATTCTTAAACTGTATCCACAAATACATGACAAAGGAATACCGTTTTCACTTTGGAGTGTTCCGTTATATGATTTCGTCTGGACCTGTCACTAGAGTAAAGGTCATTGTAGAATGCATTTGTACGAAGAGAATTATTTTGATTGAAGTGTCAATTAATTTCTGTGTTCTTTTTATATTCGTCTTCGGTAATTGGTTCAGAAACATACATCTGTCATACAGTGTCTTTGATAGTGGATTTAGCTTACGTCTTGTATTTAGCTTTCGGAACATGTTTTAATTGGCATAGTGGTACTTTTTTATGTTTCTTAAGTTGCCACTCGGTCAGTGTGGTAGGCAGCATCATTGGCAAAAATTGCAAACGCGCTTTCTACGTGTAAGTGCTTTTTGTTTTGTTTCGTTACGAATGTGTCCCGACGCACATCTGACAGCCTGTCGCTGCTTTACTTAAATGTTTAATGTTAGTCATAGTGCATTCGAAGCGGAGGTGTAGATCGTGTGAAGACATTTATGGAATAACAGTTCAAAAATCAATAACCCGAGCAACATTGTAAATAACACGTCTTTACCTTTGATGGTTTCGTAGAGCAGAATTACTCCAGCCCCAACTACAACCTCAATATTATTTATATTTTTATGTGTGTTAATACTCTTGAAATATAATAGTATGCAACCGATGACATGTTTGCTTGAGGAAATGTTTTAGGCCAGTGAATTTAATTTCACCCGGAGGAGAGTGTAACATCAAATTAACAACTTATTGTGGGAGAACGAAAAAGCACTCGGTTGAGACCTAAAGTATGTCTGTGGGGGAAAAAAAGTGAGGGGGGGGAGTGTTATTTTGGGCATTTCACTAAAATACGAAAATCGTTCCAGTACGCGCCAATGCATGTGTTTCGTAGTTGGGTTGGTATTGCTTATAAATACTTCTTACAGCCAGACAACGAAATTCTAAGCAAAAGGAGAATTCGATAGCTACACAAAATCATGAGCTCGTAAGCATGGGTAAATGAATTACAGTAATGGTTGAAATAATCGTTCGTTTCGGTGAAGTTTATGGCGAAGAAGACCATTGTCTCTTTGAACTGGAATTTTAAAGCTCCGTGGATTATGTTGCAAGATGAAACTTTACTACCTTTATTCGTGTATTATTAACTAGTATAGTTTTACAGATCCAATTGTCGTAGATGTTTTTTATGTTCAAGCAAACGTTTAGTAATTTATTTTCATTATTTTCACATTTAATTGTGATCAATGATTTCAAAATGTTTTACTAAGTTCACTTTAAGTAATGTACTGTAACAGAGTCTTTGTCTTGTCAGAATACTCATAATACAATTTGTGGTCTTGAAATAAACAATCTTGTCAACCTTGTTTTACTGAGGCTGGTGTTATAAATGTCCGGCTTTATTCTTGAACCTAGGGACTATACAATGAAAACTCCTGTATTGTAAAACGAGGACATCACAATTACGGTACTTGAGGACTGCCAAATATCCATCAAATGTTCTCCAACAAATCTAGTTGGAAAAATGTAATGTGTTTGGGTGTCACGTTATACAGTAAAATGTTAGAAGGAAAAAAAAAAAACTTTTTCAAGTGTTACTCAAAGTAAGATTTTCCTAGTAAAGCACTATTTTTATTGAGCACAATAATTTTTAAATATACGAAAACAGCAATTTTGTGCAAATGCAGCTTAATCAATGAAACTTAAGTGTCAGAATGCTGTGTATGTTTTCCTTTTTTGTTTATGCTGTATGTTGCACTATTTTGGCATATCAGGTAGCAATTGTGGAAACTGTACTGTGTGCTAAAGTGTAACCTGTAAGAATAGAATACAATTTAAATTTCCAAAACAGCCTTTTACTCTGCTGTGTTTATTGTTTTTGATCCTCAAGAATTGTAAGTGTATATGCACCAAGTGGTAAGCATACATTACAACACTTAAGAACTGTGTGTCCATATTATATTTGTTTTCTAGGTTTGGTGAATGGATGATTATTATTTGAAGCACACAGTTTTGTGATAGAAGAACATTTTTCAGCGATTGGTTTAGTAATTTGTTTACATGAATAAGGAATTAATCTTTATAAGACATACGTTATAGTGATAAAATAATAGTAATAATGATGTTTTCATTGTTTTACAGCTAACACACAGGCGGGGAGACGATTTGATTCTCGGAACACGAGCAGCTGTTGAAGGTACTTACACTGGTGTTTATTAGATGTTTTTAGTACAGAACAAAAATCTTTCGAGAGGTAGTATTAACATAATGTAAATTAGAAATCACTAGGCAGCTGTCAAACTTAGCTGGAAGTCTTACCTTTTTGGTTTCTCTTTAATGCATTAAAAATAGTGTTCTAACTCAATAAACTATAGATACAATAAAATCTCGCATGCTTTATCTCCTATGATGAGAACAAGAAAAAAATAGGCTGTAATGTAGACAAAAAGGGTGTGGTTGTTTGTCTGTGTTGTGATATATTGGTTATAATGGCATATGAATCTGTTGTGTAACCTGAGGTTGACCTTCATTGGTGCACCATTTTCTCTTTATGTAATATGTTTTTCTTTATACAAATAATATTGCAAGGTAAATAAAAAATAGAGGAGGGGATGTAACAAACCACTATCAGGAAATTATTAGGTTCTCTGCTATAATATGTACTATGGAATAGTTTATAGGTTGCACTTTTTTTAAGCAATCACATTCATGTATGTCTAGTTACTATGAATTCTTTCAATGTATTTCAGCTGTACCTGATTCCCGACATCTACACTTTAATTGTATATTCATCCATAGTCCTTTTGGTTCAATAGCATCAGACATGTCAGAAACACACACAAATGGTATAGACATATAAAACACTAACAGATTAGAAAAAGGCTGGAAATCGGCCGTGGTGTAATTGAAGGAACCATCCCAATGTTCACCTTAGTAACAAGGGGGAAATCATAGAAAACCCATATCAGGATGGCTTACTACATTTTAAACTGCTAGAGATGATGTGCTCAAAAAGGTCTTCGGTGCCATATTGACATGTTTTTGTTAAACATAGTATTGCTGATGGTCAAATCCCATTTTTATACCAAGTGCATATCGTCTACATCTACATTTATACTCTGCAAGCCACTCAACGGTGTGTGGCAGAGGGCACTTTACGTGTCACTGTCTCCCTTTCCTGTTCCAGTCACGTATGGTTTGTGGGAAGAATGACTGCCGGAAAGCCTCCGTGCATGCTCGAATCTCTCTAATTTTACATTCGTGATCTCCTCGGGAGGTATAAGTAGGGGGAAGCAATATATTCGATATCTCATCCAGAAACGCACCTTCTCAAAACCATCTGAAATCTTTCTTTAATTTGTCAACAATTTTTTGTTGTAGCCAACTTACTTAAAGCTAAAATTTTTTGTGAGGTTGGTAACCTAATAGGCAAAATATTAATAACCATGCTCCAAACACAACACTTGTAATATTCACTATGCATATATGTTTCCCACATTTTTCTGGGATGGTATACAATATCTGCTTGTGACTGCTTCCTCAAATAAGGAAAGCAGATACATTTGTATTATCATTCAGGACAATTGATTCATTCATGTTGAGACAGGAAAGGATTAGAGGAAGAGAATTACCATAAAATTCAAAAGGATAGTTGCAAAATATATTATTTCCTGCAAATATATTGCCACCAAACTTAAATAAAACAGTGTCTATATGTCAATATGAGGCAGTGTGTAGGTGTTATAATGTCAAATGGGAAGGAGAAGATATAAAGTAAAATGACAATTTTTGTGTATACAAAATATTTTGAAAATGCATGGTAAGCTACGTCTATAGCCATTCGGGAACTTTTACTCCATATGAAATAGCTAATTGGTAGTGGAAGGGACTTTGAATTAAATTACATACTGGCCCTAACTACAAGAAGACATGAGGAATTCATTCTGTAAAGTCACAGTGACAATAACTTGTGGGTGCACAGCCATAAACTTTGTGAGAACATGTTTTATTTTTGTAAGTCAATTGAAAAGTTTCCCATCAAAAGAGGTAATTAGTGGCAAGACATGCAATGTACAAGATTCTTTGCTGCTATAAGACTTA
The DNA here is from genome assembly GCF_023864345.2 of Schistocerca serialis cubense. NCBI lineage: Eukaryota > Metazoa > Arthropoda > Insecta > Orthoptera > Acrididae > Schistocerca > Schistocerca serialis. The sequence goes on along the minus strand of NC_064645.1, from coordinate 440,509,794 downwards.
TTGCTTGTTGATGCATTCGTTCATGTCCATCAAGTAATTGCTACTGTAATATTGAGCTTTTATGAATGCTGTTGGAAAACACTAGCATTGTACGAATGAGACAAAGCTTTGGCTTTGGTTCTGTTTGTTGGCAAGTTGTGAGATTTCAAAATGACATCTTGGCTAGGTTCCAGTAGAAATGTCTCATTTGGAGGAAGACCAAACTCAGCCCTTTGTTATGTTTTGAAGGTCATGAATACTTCCACAATTCGTATTGTCAACACTATTAAGATAAAGTAGAAAATTCATCAATCTGACAAAAATAGCAGGTGCAGTGAAGCAAAGTAGTGAATGATAAATTATCTTTTTTTTATAAATTTTCTTATTTATTGCCATGTCCTTTACATGATTCACAAACAAATATTCAGTTTTATGTGATGCCTAATGAGGCAGGTGTTTCAGTAAATTTCATCTTCGTTTTCAGAATATGTAAACATTTATTTAAATGTGCCAATGAACATTTCAGTAATAGTTCAAATATTGAAAGAACAATTTCTTTAGTACCAGAAAGTTAAGTCTGAACAATGCATTTTTATTATGTTAGCCCACACAGTGTTGATTAAACTTGTTTCATTTTTTAAAAAAGAGTTTCGCTCACTCTTTTCTCACATTTCGGATTTTTACTAACACTCATTATGTTTCAGGTGGTGATGTACAGATGCTAGTAATGGATGGGTGTTGTTTTATCTTATACTGTTTTCTTTCAAAAATTAAAAAAGGGAGAGATGTTTGCCACAGTTACAAAATCTTTTAAAAATCGAATTTTCATCAGTTGATATTTGGACACTGCTGAAAGAAACCCGTAGGCACCAATGGGAAGTTGTTGTCATTGTCATCATCATCATCAGTATTATCATGGTATCCTTCTAGGAAAAGTGGACAGGATGTTTTTGACTGATTTGCCTATTACGTTACTAGCCTCACAAAAAATTTGGCTTTAAGTGAGTTGGCTACAACAAAAAATTGTTGATAAATTTAAGAAATATTTCAGATGATATGCACTGGTATAAAATTGGGATTTCGCCATCAGCAGTTCTCTATTTAACAACAAACATGTCAATATGACACTGAAGACCTTTTTGAGCACATCATCTCTAGCAGTTTAAAATACAGTAAGCCATCCTGATATGGATTTTCCACGATTTACCCCTTGTTGCTAAGGTGAACACTGGGATTGTTCCTTCAATTACACCATGGCCGTTTTCCAGCCTTCTTCTATTCTGTTAGTGTTTTATATGTCTATACCATTTGTGTGTGCTTCTGACACGTCTGATGCTATTGTGACCTATAATAAACTGCTGCCAGAAGAGGAGAAAATCCTTTCACTTAAGCTTAACATGTATCTCATCAAGTCCAGATGCCTTTACATCGTTGAGTGCTTGTGACGATTTGCCGTTCTGCGATTATTTATCTCATGGTCTGCCATTTTGGCATGTGTGCTGTGACTAAAATGAGGAACTGCATTGCAAACTTTCACAGTGAAACCTTTATGAAAGTTGAATAAGAATTTTGGCCACATCCCTGTCATATTTATTCTCAGTGTCACTATTTTCATGGTGGAATAGATGATTTCGATCTGTGAACTACTTTGCGAGACTTTATTGGCAAGATTTTTTCCCTGGAATTCTTTGGATGGTTCTTGCATTGCTCTCCTTACACTCATTTTTGGCTTGCTTGAGCATTTGTTGGTCAGCAAGGCTCTGCTATAACTTAATCCTCTGATGACACTCTGTTATTTTTTGTAGCATCTTTGAGATTGCTTTTGAACCACTGTGTCATTTCTGTCCCACATAACCTTGCGTGACAAAATACAGGTCTGAGATACATGGTACAGTCACAGTAATGTAACCACCGTTTACATTTTATGTCAGTGTGCAGTAATCACTCGCAGGTGGCAGCACTAGCAGTGGAGGGCATGTAAAGGGTGTCAGGGGACACGGAAAACAGTGCAGTCGTCACAATGCAGAAATAGAGCAATTCATCTTACATCAGACGACGTGATCATTGGCTTTCGGGCCTTAGGTGGGAGTATTTCCAAAATGGCTAAGTTTTTAAACTGTTCGTGTGCCATCATAGTTAAAGTATACAGTGCGTGGCAAGGCAACTGTGGTGCACCATGGGCCATAGAACAGGAGTGAAAGATGTTTGTGGAGATATGTACTGGCAAATAGATATGCAGCTGTTGGGTAAATGACCACCCAGATGAACCAAGGGGCTACCAACAGTGTGCCCTCAATGGCCGTTCAGCTGACACTGCTGTGTATGGTCCTCTGCAACAGGCGCCTGGTTCGTGCACTCCTACTGACTGCTGTTTATCAACGATGAAGGCTAGAATTTGCGTGCCAGTATCCGGGCTAGATGTCTACTGAGTGGTGACAGATAGCCTTTTCAGACGAATCACATTTTGTGTTCCACCAGACAGACAAGTGTCAGTGTGTATGACATGAAGTGTCTGAAAGCAAACACAAACACACTGTAACAATCATTGGAAGGGTCTAGGCTGAAGGAGGCAGCTTTATGATCTGGGGGAATGCTTTTGTGACATTCCCTGGGTGATCTTGAGATTTTGGAAGGCATAATGGGTCAACTCAAGTTTGCATCTATCCTTGGGGACCATGTCCACTTCCTTACAAGCAGTTTGTTTTTCCTCGGCACAATGTCATGTACTACCGGTGGACAATGTGACGTGTCAGACAGCTTGTTGTGTACATGTGTGGTTTGAAGAGCACCAGGATAACTTTACCATACTCCTTTTGTCACCAAACTCCCAGGAGTTAAACCCAATCAAGAATCTGAGAGATCTCCTTGATTGGGCTATACGCACCACGGTTCCTCAATCGAGAAACCTAGTGCAGTTGGCCACAGCACTAGAGTTGGCATGGCTCCATATCCTTGTTGGTGCCTTCCTGAACCTGACTGACTGTCTTCCTGCACATCTCACAGTGGTCTGCACTGTAAAAGATGGTTATTCAGGCTTTTGACAAGTGGGCATATTACTGTGACTGGACAGTATCTATTGTCAATGCAGTTCTCAAACAATGGAAAATTCAGGATGGAATGTAACAATTTCATGAAAAGGAAAGTTGCTACTCTCCATTTAGTGGAGATGCTGAGTCGCAGATAGGCACAACAAAAAGACTGTCACAAATAAGCTTTCACACACACACACACACACACACACACACAACTGCAGTCTCTGTCAACTGAAGGCACACCAACGCATATTTTATCTATTTGTACTCTACATCTTTGTCATCAGACCTGAATGTATGATGTTGATGCTTCATATACTTTGCAGTTATACTTATGTGCCCATATGGGGCTTTGACACTATTGTATTGAGGGAACAAGGAGGTTATGAAACTGTAATGCAGCTTCCTTGTGGACTCAAACTGTACATATATTATTGTCAGCATCAGTCCAGCTGCATCCTGTGTCCCTATCAGCCTCCAAGCAGGAGGTGAGGTGATCTAATTCTTTTGCTTTCATTCCGGATGGCTATACTTCATATGATATATAATGTTAGCTGACAGAATTTATCTGTGCTGACATATTTAACATTCCCAAGATGCACAACATTGTTTTGGTGTTATGTGTGATAATGTGTCCATAACAGTGTTAGGGCTCACCTGCGGAAGGGATACCGAACTGCTAGTTGTAGTCTGTCCCACATTAGTCTTCTTTGTCACATGTTTGCTCCATGTCTGTTGTCTTGGCTCTTGAGATGTAATCTGCTACCCTCCCTCTTCTGACACACAATATTTCCAAGAACAAGAATGCTTTCCTGACAAATTAACTTAATAAAACATGTGGAAACTAGTTTGATGTATCAGTAAAATCATAAAAAATGTAACTCATTTCCAAGCAGAAGATTTATTTTGCTTGTTAATAATAGGAAATTGCGTACACATCAGTAAATGCTATCCTTAGAATCTATGGGTTTGTTATCTTTATAAAGAAAACTTATGAGGAACATCATACTGTTTGACAAAAAATGAGGTACTCAGAAGGGGATAAAGAAATGAAATGAAACTTCATGGGTTGAGAGAGTGAACTTTTTATTTCAGTAATAACAGTGTAGAGTCGAATTTACTAAGAAGTTGGCAGTATCGACTCACCTGTTGATATGACATTGCATCTCCTCTGACATGGATGTGCACATTGATATGGTAGGGAATGGTGTATCTGCTTCTGAAGCAGGCAGGCCCACAGTTGTAATTGGTTGCTGTTGTCGTGTGTACTGGCACTGGGACAGAGTTTATCTCTGATGTGGTTCAACACATCTGTCGGGGAAAGATCTGAGGATCTTGCCAGCCAAGGGAGTTCCTCAACATCATGTGCGGACAGTTCCTATGTATGGATGAGCATTCCCCAGTAGAAAAGTGCCCTCACGGTACTTTCACATGAGAGGTAGATGCTAACAAGAGACCACGGGATGTCTGTGATGTGCTACTGTCCCCTCACACTACAAACCCTGGCCTCAAATCCTAGCTGATGGCTCTCCATACCATGATGCTAGGAGTAAAACTGCTGTGCATCTCCAAGACATCAGAAGAATGGGAGCTTCTCATAAGGTCGCTGCAATACTTGCCGATGATGCTCATGTAGCAGGGTGTATACAACCTGGGAAATCTGGGAAAAATCCGGGAATTTTTTCATCCGGGAGAAAACCAGGAAAAACCCGGGAATTTTTCATTGTTTTAGCTTTCAGTTAAATTTTTGTAATTATGACTGGTAAGAATTGATTCTCTAGCAAAGAATGTTACAGTATCCTGCTACTGGAGAATGATACTGCAGCAATAAAATATAAATGAAAAAAAGTGAAATTTTAGTGGCAAAGGAAATGCATCATCTACAACAACAAAACACCGTGCATGCACATGTCAGCAAACAGCAAAAATATGTCAAAGGCCTTAGGGCGAAGACTATGTAATAATTAGTAACAATAAACTGTTTTCTATGAGCGTGACGTCCCAAACTGTTTACATTAGGTTCATTTGGCCAGTTGCCAGTGGGCTCATGCACATGCGCAGTTTTGTGTATGAGCAGTACCTTCTCCCAAGCAGTCAGATGCTAACGAGAAAAATTTTTATCGCGCGCCCTAGCTGCCAGGTTCGCGCGTGTGCAGAGTTGTCTGAGGTGTAGTGGGGAGGGGGTTGGTCTCCACGTGACCTGTGTTTGCGTTAAGTGATTTCGCTGTTTCCTCTTCGTTTACAGCTCCCACGTCAAATGGAAAGAGAACGGATTTCTGCGGCCGGGAGCTATCAAGTGAATTATAACACATTCACGTAATTACGGAGGGCAGAAATATATTATTAGTTTCAGTTTTCTGATTTTATTTTATTTCCAAATTAGTAGCACTCAAACATTAATTGCCTTGCAGAACAATGAAGTTATTTTTGTCAGTTTGCTAAAGAAATTTGGCTTTATTAATCTTTCTCTTGAGGCAATCGGTTTATTTGAAACAAAGTGTTTTGTTCCGCAGAATTGGCTTGTTCCAACTGTTCGCTGAATTTAAAGTGCACGTTTTCATCTTCTACCATGTATGGCATTATGCCATAATAAAGAACCAAATATGAGATAGTACAGTACTAGTACTCCAAGAAAATTTACACCCCAAAAACCACACTGAAAAGCTTAATATCAGATGGGACCTACTTCATTGTGAATCTGAAAAAAAACCAATGTGCACTTCAAGCCGAATTATGCATTTTAATATGTTTTATGAAATTCCGATGCTTTTGGAGTATCCTCTGATGTCCTGTTTCATTTATGGCGTAATGTAAGCTCTCTTAGTGCTTTATACATATGAACATGCAGGCTTCCTACACCACTTTTGCTGCCCCCGCACAGTAATGCCTGTTTTCTGGCGCTCTCTGGCAACTGCTAAATCAAATCTATTTCTAACAGTCTCGGGATAGAAAAGCGTTACTTTCAAAGTAAATTTCTTTTTACGCAAGATGAATTATGTTATGTGTGAGGAAGTAGGGTGAATTTCTTGAATCACAGAGCGTTTAAAAGTGAACACTTTGAGGACCAGCCACTTACAAGAATTTCAAGTCCAGAAAACCAGACATTTATGTCATTATTTTAAATTTACTGGGACATTGTGTGATGTATCTTGAAAGTATAACACATGGAAAATAGATCAATATTACATGTTAAAGCTTAGCTTCTCTTGTAGCTTATTAATTGTAGAGACCAATATTATATGTGAAAGCTTAGCTTTTCTTGTAGCTATACTATGTATATTAATGTAAACCAGGGGTCTCCAAACTTTTTAGTCCGCAGGCCACATTGACTTCTCCACGAAGTCATAAGGGCCAAGATATAGCTAGTGGGATTAAAGCACCCTAGCACTCCATGATTACCATAATGTAAGGCTAAAGGAAAGATGAAATCGCAAAAATCTAAGGTTGTGGGAATAGCTAGCACTGAAACGAACTACGATTTTTATTTAATTACATAATTTTGATTGGTGGACGTACCTGACCGAAATTCTGGCGAATTTCACCGACAAAAAAAGTATGTCACTGCACATTCTTCACTAAAGCGTCCTGCAAAGTTAACGAAATCTCAACATCATTGTTAGCAACACTATTACTGCAAGACGTAATAGAGTTAAAGTATGTCAACGCATTGTTATTTCAAGCGACGCAACAATAAGTTTAGTTATGTAGTCTTGCAGCGAGTAGCAGAGCCAATGTCACGGTGTATTGGTCGCGATAGGCCTCGAAACTCAGTTGTTGGTGGTATAGGTACCACCTCAAATATTTGGCGTGCCGGATACCGCGGATGTCCGGCCAGCTAACTTGGGCCGGTTTGCCGGCTCTCGCGGGCCGGTTTCGGCCCGCGGGCCATAGTTTGGAGACCCCTCATGTAAACCATTAACTTTTCCTCTTTGTGGGGTTGTGCTACATAAGTGATCTTGCTATTGGCTGACTATAACACGTGTCCTATGCTCTGAATATCTGCTGTCACTGAATATCTGCTGTCATCGGCTGGCGATATCATGTGGCATGAGATATGACTGGCTTACAAAAGGACATCTCAATCTCAACGCTCTGGAAACTAATGTGCTGTGTTTGGTGCTGTTCGAATTTATTCTTTTGTAATACGAAAATATGCAGCGTATATGTTGCTGCACTTCAAAGGTCTTTCCAAAACTTCTCTCCTTTTTTTCATCAAAAGTCTTTCCAAAACTTCCCTCCCCTCCCCCCCCCCCCCCCCCCCCCTCGCCGCAGGAAGTTCTACGCTAGTGTATAAAATGTGCATATACATGGCAAGTATCAGGCAAGCAAGAAAGAAGCTAGAAGAGAGGTGGCGGAGGAAAGGAGAAAGTGGATGGAGGAGGATAGTGAAGGTTCAGAAAGGGTGATATATGGGATGATTAAAAGTAAGAGGAAGAACGGTACGACAGAGTATACTCTAATGGTAAACAGAAGTGGACAAGATGTAGAGAAAGAGAAGGAACTCAAGAATATGTGGAAGGAGTATTTTGAAGAACTCCTGAACTCGAATGGAGACCTCTATGAGGAGGAACAAGCTGAGGAGAAAAAAGAGGAGGAACAGCAAATAGGAAAAGACCTTACGTGGGGAGAAGTGGAAGAAGCATAGGGCAAGATGAAGGGAGGGAAGCCATCAGGTCTGGATGAGCTAAGTGTAGAGATGGTGAGAGCAGCGGGAGAGGTGGGGATACAATGGCTGTATTGAGTAATGAAAATTTTATGGAGACAGAAGGTGATCCCATAAGACTGGAAGGAGGGAATAATTGTCCCGATGTGTAAGAAGGGAAATAGAAAAGAGTGCAAGAACTATTGAGGGATAACATTGATGAGTCATTGTGCAAAGATTTTTGAGAAAATTTTGGAAGCAGGAATTTGGGCAAAATTAGAAGGAAGAATGAGAGAAGAGGAACATGGCTTCAGAACAGGAAGGTCCACTTTGGATCTAATTTTTGCTGTAAGACGACTGCAGGAACAACACCATGAATATGGAATAGATCTACTAATGACCTTCCTGGACATTGAAAAAGCGTATGATAGTGTATGTAGAAGCAAAGTGTCGAAAGCCCTGGAGAACAGAGGAGTAGCAAAACAGATTATTTGGAGGATTAGGGAAATGTACCATGGAAGTGTGAGCTGTGTGAAAGTGGGGGCAGAGAGCTGGGATTGAACAGAGGACTGGCTTGAGGCAGCGAAGTGCACTTTCACCATCACTCTTCATTGTAGTGATGGATGATATAATGAGTACAGTAGCACAAGGAGTTTGTGAAAGGAAAATGAAAGCTATGGTGTTCGCAGATGATCTGATGATTTGGGGAATGAGGAGGAGGAAGTACAAGAGCAAATGGACATATGGGAACAAACAGTACAAGAATATGGGATGAAATTTAGTATAAGTAAGAGTGAGATGATTATCACAATAAGAAATAAGGAGAGAGGAACAACGAGAATAACAGTTGGTGGGGAACAATTGAGGAGAGTGGAGAGCTACAAGTACGTAGGAAGCCTAATACAGGAAGATGGAAAAAATGACAGAGAAATAAACAAAGCAGGGGAGAAAAGCAGAAGCACTTCGGAAGAGTGTCAGAAGCCTGATATGGAGCAAGGATGTACCCCAAACCAGTAAAAAGGTTATATACCAGTCATACTGTGTCCCAATCCTGACATACGCATCAGAAACCTGGGTTATGAAAGGAAGAGAGAAAAGCAAAGTACAAGCTAGTGAGATGAAATTCTTGAGAAACAGTATTGTAGTGACATAAGATAGACAGGTTAAGAAATGAGAGGATCAGAGTGTTAATGAAAGTGGAAACATTACATTAGGAGATAAAGAAATAAAGGCTGAGATGGTATGGACACATTAAGAGAATGGAGGAGAAGAGGATACCCAGGAAGATACACGAGATGAAACTGGAAGGAAAGAGACCAAGAGGAAGGCAGAGAGACAGATGGCTGAAAGGAGTAGAGGAATGCGTCCAGAAGAAAGGAGAAGACTAGACCAAGGTGAAGATGGAGGGATGGTGGCAAGACAGAAGAGGATGGAGAGGCCTATGTTCTATACACACCCGGCCAGAGGCTGTAAACTGTCCAAGATGATGATGACGATGATGATGATGATGATGACATGGCAATCATCCCGTGTGATGGTCAGAGGAATATGCCCAGCTTCGCGTCCCATGCAGCCCAAAGTCAGGCTACTGATACAACTGAATGCCACACAGATCTGGGTAATGCACAGTTCGACCAAATGAAGAGCCCTAATGAGGCCACTCTGAAACTGTGTCCAGCATGTCCATGTCCTTCGCAGTGGTATTTCAACTTCTGAAACTGTTCTGACGCCTTGTATGCACTTCCAGGCTGGCAACAACATGAATACTTTCTGGAAGTCATTCTGCCTGTCACAGAGAATACAATTTTAATCTTTTACATATCTCCTGATAATGTATAGATGTATCTTTTGTCATCTTAGCCTTTTTTTTGCCATCCAGTGTTTTTTACCTGCATAATTTGTACACACTTGTCGCACAGTTAAGAATTTTATGCTTTTTGTTCAAACTTAGTAGCCAGATCACAGAAAGAAGGTCAAAGGAACACAGCAATTTTATGATAGGAAGTAATTACAACCTTCTCCCATTGAAAAGTAAGAGCCCAATCTTTAATCCTTTGTACCTCCTTTTAAAAAACACATACAGTTTCAGTTGTTACACACCACTAGTTAACCCTCTATTGTATGTTGTTGTTCTTTGGCAATAAACTGTAAATTTAATATAATGTTAAGGAAGAGACTCATAAATGCTGACCTTGCAGTCTGGTAACATACGCATTCTGGCTGCATTGAGCTAGACTATGTTTAACGTCATGATGTTGGTGGAAATCGTTGAAAATCAATAATCTTTGCTGAAGGTAGTGTGTACATAAACGTGTGTAAACAGCTGAAAGAATGAATTATTTAGACCACTTCTAGTTAGCTTTGTAATGTACATAAACACTTGCTTAATGATAGCACATAATATGTTTCCATGTCTCTGTAAATGAACAATTCAGAACCTAAAATATTGGATAAATCAAAATTTCTATTTTCAACCTGTTACGTAGTCATTTTGTGTCAGACCATACCCCCAGATCCTTTTTTCCCCCCACTGAAATTGGTTTCCTAAAAAGGTCGTGCAATAGAGTGTTAACGATAAACTTTTCTTCTGTAACATCGTGAAGTCGTAATTGTAACTTCAGTAATTAAACTCGCCTCACAATTGTTGCCAGTGACATTATAATTTTGTTGAAGCTTTTAAACCAGAGAACAACTAACTGATTAGGGGGTTCTGTGTTTATAGAATGAGTAGCACAAGGAAGCTGTTCTGATGCTTTTATGGTATTGACTGCAGGATTGGAGACAAAATTATGGACCATGTCCAGTGATATTTGCTGGTCATCCATTTTCTCCTCTATTTGTTTCACAATTTTTTGCTGGGTTTTCTTAGTGTCTAGGATTTTAGTTGTAAATGAGAACTTGATCTGCATTCATGCATTGTGCTATAAGGGTCAAATAGTGCACCTTTTTGTGCAAATTGGTCTGTGTGTCAACTGTCACAGCATATACTTTATTAATAACTTTGTTAACAACTGATGGCTTTATGCCACTTCGAATTGCATCAGCCAATTTCTTGACGTATTTACTTAAGTAGAGGGATGTACCATGACATCTGAATCATTGATCTCTCAGTAATGCCCACATAGAATCTCAGCCTAGTTGTATGAAAACTTAATAAGAAACAACGTTAATAGGTTTATTTTCTTGGCACCGATTGCAACACGCTTTCCTGTAATACTATTTTTATTTTTGCTGGTAGCCCTGAAAGAGCTGTGTCATTGTGAGATATCTGTTTCAGTAAGACGTTCCTGAATGCTGCATGATATCTACCCAGTAGACTTGCTTTTTTCATCTTCAATCATCTTCATCCAATAGAAATTTATTCCATTATCACCTTTTAAACATTGATGTTTCTTCAGTGTACGTACATTGGTTTGAATCTTAATTTGTTACTGCACTCGCTTCTTCAGGATGCTTAATTAAAGGTACACCACAAATGAGAAACCTGTGTTGGCTCAAGTCATGCAAAGTTGAAGATATTGTTTAGTGTATTTGTAACCAAACAGGGAGAACCTCTGTGAAGGTTGGAAGCTAGGAGATGAGGTACTGGTGGAACTAAAACTGTGTGGGTAGCTAGTGAGCTGTGCTCCTATAGTTCAGTCGATAGAGTACTTGTTCACTAAAGGGAAAGGTCCTAGGTTCGAGTGCCATTCTGGTACGCAGTTTTAACCTGCCAGGAAGTTTCATGCGCTATATTATTGGGTATTTTTATAATGAACAGTAATGTGTGACCAGTTTCTGTAGTTTGTAAAATCCTTTCCTCATGTAAAGCTTTCCATTTTAAGTTGTTAATTTTACACGGTGTTGTTATATCTACTATTTGGTCTTGCAGATGGCTGATGTGGATCCTGAGACTCTGCTGGAATGGCTGAACATGGGCCAGGGGGATGAGCGTGATATGCAGCTGATAGCTCTGGAACAGTTGTGCATGTTGCTGTTGATGTCTGACAATGTGGATCGATGCTTTGAGAGGTAGCTGATTCTCTGTGGTCAAATCTATTATTTTGTGAATGGATGCACAAAAAATTTAGTCTTATTAAAATCAGTGGTGGTTGAAAGCTGATGTTACGGTGGATTAGATACAGTTACAGTTTAGTGCTCATAGATCTATCAGACTTCTTATTTATCTGTCATGTAGTATTGACTCTCACTAGGTTAACAAATCTTCATACTATTTCCAGTGTTTTTCCAGTTTTCAAGATAATTTTATTATATCTCTAGCGATAAAACTGTGGCTTCTGTGATAATTGTGTAATTTGCTTCCTGCATAAAGTGTAGGGATATCAAGTGGGCTGACAAGTGAGTGTTGTTACTATGCCAGCATAAAGATAGCAGTAACGGTCGGTATGTTAGTTTTGTTGAATACCGATTACTTTTAACTGTTCTTTGTATCTATTCTATTTGTTTTTCTCTATCACCACAGAAACATTTTTAACTGTAAATACAGATCGTAATACTTCAAATGTATTGTGCAGTTCCAAACACGCAATATACAAAAATTCAGGAAGTATGACAACAATTAATTGAATTTTGGTTTTACATGTGCTACTGTTGGAAATTTTGATAAACAAACTACGAAAATGTTTTTCCCACAAGTTAAAAGAAATGTCGTAACAAAATAAACGTTCACTAAACAAGCTATGATTCCTACAAAGACTCTTCTTTCATCTAATGAAGTTGCCCGCCACATTGCAAACAGCATGAAATATCTCACCATAGTGGAAAACCTGCTCTTGACATGGTATTTGTTAGGATTAGGTGAATCAGTTGCCAAGAAACTTTAAACTGTGTCTTTGTCACACAACATTAATAGTTGTTGGATACTTGATATGGTTGGTACCATGAATGATCAGTTGGGTGAAAACCTCAAAGGTAATTAGTTATTCAGTTTGGTGAAGCTATAGACAACCAGTTATGCAACTCTTAATTTGTTACATGTGGTTTATACATGACAGAAGATTTGATTAAAATAATATTTTCTCCAGGAAACTAACACATGGAACAAAAACAGACCCCTTACACTCTTTATTGGAAGAAACCAACATTAATTGGAAAAATAGTGTTGTAGGTTCGTAGTACGGCTGGCTGTTACACTGCATTGCAAGCTCTTATCTGTAAAGAAGCTCCTCATGCTATTCGGGCACACTTTTGTATTTACTGAGAGGCACTGGCAACAAAAAGCATTAGCCCTGTATTTCATGAGATTCTTAAATGGGTGATCAAAGTGATAAATTTCATTAAATGTTGGTCATTTAAATCAAAATGCTTTTAGCATATGTGCATCGACATGGGAGCTGAGAACATTTCCCTAACTTATTACAGGAACTGTTGCTGGCTTTTGCGTGGGAAGTCTTGAAGTTGACGTATGAACTCAGGAATGAACTTTACCCTTACCTTATTAATGAGAAATGTTTTGAGTTCTGACAAGTATGTATCAGTGACTTAGTTTTGAAGCTGGCGTATCTTTCTGACATGTTTGAAAACTCAATTCATTGAATGTATCCCATCAAGGCAATGAGACTGACATTCAGCATCTGTCAGAGAATTTTTCTGCCTTCTGAAAGAAACAGCTATGTGAAAGGAAAAGTTGGGTAGTAAAGATATGGATTACATTACAGTGATGCCCCTGTCAGTTCATGAACTGAGAGCTCTGGTGCACTTAAAAAGGTCTTAGCTTATTCTTTATGCTGCTGTTGCTGCACCAGCACCCTCCATTTGGAGCCTCATGCTGATGCACACGTCCACACTGTCATATGACCAACCTCGCTATTTTCATCCAAATATTGATGTTGCCATGAAATCATCATCTCTTGTATGAGCCAAAGTTTCCCTGTGTGGATGCTGTGACTTTAATATTTCTAGTGTTGGATCCTGTGGTACACTGTGTTGATACCCTGTGTCTGTTCAACAGGTTTGTCAAACTGCAAATTTCCACTGTAATACAAAGATGTGGGTGAGAGAACTTGCATCGGGATTGAATACAAAAGGAACAATGTCGACTTCTGACCAGAGGGAGTAACACTTCAAACAGTCTGTACTTTAAAACTTTCTTGGGAGACCAGTATTAGATTTTGATGCACTGTGGAAGGTTAATGTAACCCATCGACCTTCACATTGACGATGAAACAAGGAAATTGCATCGTGATTGAATACAAAAGGCACAATTCCGACTTTAGTCCAGGGGCATAACGCTTCAAACAGTCTGTGTTGAACCTTTCCTGGGAGACCAGTATTAGGTTCCTATGCACCACGACAGGTTTACTGTAACCCTTGGACCTTCACATTGACGATGAAACACAGAAATTGCATCAGGATTGAATACAAAAGGCACAATGCCGACTTCTGTCCAGGGGAGTAACGCTTCAAACCGTTTGTGTTTGGAACCTTTCCTGGGAGTCCAGTAGTGGATTCCGATGCACCACTGCTGGTTTACTGTAACCCTTTTACCTTCGCATTGACGATGAAACACAGAAATTGCGTTGGGATTGAATACATAGGGCACAATGCCAACTTCTGTCCAGGGGGAGTAACGCTTTAAACAGCCTGTGCTTTCAACAATCCATATTGTGCCCTGTACTGCAGATTTCTCTGGCTGATCCAGGCTTGTGTATCATCGATGTCAGATGCATCTGTCTTTCACTGTGTGACAAATTAGTCCACTGTATAAATTCCTGCAGCTACAAGGAATCTTATATTGACACTAGACCTTCTCACACAGATTTTTTTTCCACATAGGACTCTGACAATTGTTGACAGACGGAAGATGCATTTAACTTTGTTTCTTCAATAGGATTTCAATTTTCGAGAAACGCCACTGGGTTATAGCAGCACGACTGTTCCAGTTTTAGGAAAGGGAGAAGGAAGTAGATGAAGATCAGACAGAGACTGCAATACTGTGAGAAGAATTTGACATAACACCGATTGGCCTAAGTCAAAACAATGCACCTAGTGTATACAAAATTTCCTCAAAATTATTACGACTCTTGCAAGAACCAACCATGACAAAACTGTTCCTCTTGGTATGTGTGATCCATTGTTATGAAGGCTTATTCTGATATGCAGGTTACATCGGTGAACTGTGAATGTTTCAGCGTGTATTTACACTTTTCTAGCCAGCATCTGTTTCATGAAACTGGATAAATCTGAAGGCTCAAACTAAAATCTTTGGGGGAAAAACAAACAACTATTAAAGTGCATTGTGTGCTCCCAATTTATAGCCAGTAACAAATTTCAAGTTCACTTTCTCACATTTTCTACCTTGTATGGAGGTGGAAGAAATTGAGATGTATGATTCCTGAAGGATATACTTTCCTCCACTCACTCCTGCCAGAAATTATGTAGTTGCATGCTTCTACAAACACAAGAATGTGTATTGTAAATCATCTCCCCTGTGTTGGTCTCCTTTAATGCTAGATGCAAACCCTCATATGTATATTGCTACCATATCATTTTGTTCATGGTAACGTAAGCTGGTCGATCCTAGGCATACGTAACATAAAAGTAAGGTATGGATTTTTTACCATAGTTGTTTGTTTCCTAAGGATCTGCTGAGCACATTTGCCCAAAGGTTCAAATTTTATCCCAGTTTGCTGCATCAAGAGAACATAAAACATTCAATTGAGTGTGTTAACGAAGACATGCTGTGCTATTGACAGTACGAGAGCTGTTCAAAAAGTAAGGTGGCTTTTCAAATTGCGCAGTCAACGTACGTTTGATTATCAGTCTTTTTTTAACACATGTCCCGAATATACGTTCAGTTTCAAATGTATAGCATACTTTGCTTGTTTTTGGCAGATAGAAAGGTTAGATGTGTTTTAGTGTGCTCATCGATTTTCCATTTTTACAATAAATGGAGCAAAGAATTTGCATCAAATTTTGTGTGAAGAATCATAAAAGGAGGTTGTATACATGGAAGAATCCTGGAGATACTAGAAGGTATCAGATAGATTATATAATGGTAAGACAGAGATTTAGGAACCAGGTTTTAAATTGTAAGACACTACCAGGGGCAGATGTGGACTCTGACCACAATCTATTGGTTATGAACTGTAGATTAAAACTGAAGAAACTGAAAAAAGGTGGCAATTTAAGGGGATGGGACCTGGAAAAACTGACTAAACCAGAGGTTGTACAGAGTTTCAGGATGAGCATAAGGGAACAATTGACAGGAATGGGGGAAAGAAATACAGTAGAAGATGAATGGATAGCTTTGAGGAATGAAATAGTGAAGGCAGCAGAGGATCAAGTAGGTAAAAAGACAAGGGCTAGTAGAAATCCTTCGGTAACAGAAGAGATACTGACTTTAATTGATGAAAGGAGAAAATATAAAAACACAGTAAATGAAGCAGGCAAAAAGGAATACAAGCGTCTCAAAAATGAGATCGACAGGAAGTTCAAAATGGCTAAGCAGGGATGGATAGAGGACAAATGTAAGGATGTAGAGGCTTATTGCTCAAGGGGTAAGATAGAAACTGCCTACAGGAAAATTAAAGAGACCTTTGGAGAAAGAGAGCCACTTGTATGAATATCAATAGCTCAGATGGAAACCCAGTTCTAAGCAAAGAAGGGAAAGCAGAAAGGTGGAAGGAGTATATAGAGGGTCTATACAAGGGTGATGTACTTGAGGACAATATTATAGAAATGGAAGAGGATGTAGATGAAGATGAAATGGGAGATACGATAGTGCGTGAAGAGTTTGACAGAGCACTGAAAGACCTAAGTCGAAACAAATCTCCAGGATTAGACAACATTCCATTAGAAATACTGACGGCCTTGGGAGAGCCAGTCCTGACAAAACTCTACCATCTGGTGAGCAAGATGTCTGAGACAGGCAAAATACCCTCAGACTTCAAGAATAATATACTTATTCCAATCCCAAAGAAAGCAGGTGTTGACAGATGTGAAAATTACCGAACTATCAGTTTAATAAGTTACAGCTGCAAAATACTAACACGAATTCTTTACGGATGAATGGAAAAACTGGTAGAAGCCAACCTCGGGGAAGATCACTTTGGATTCCGTAGAAATGTTGGAACACGCGATGCTATTCTGACCCTACAACTTATCTTAGAAAACAGATTAAGGAAAGGAAAACCTACATCTGTAGACTTAGAGAAAGCGTTTGACGAAGTTGACTGGAATACTCTCTTTCAAATTCTAAAGGTGGCAGGGGTAAAATACAGGGAGCGAAAGGCTATTTACAATTTGTACAGAAACCAGATGGCATTTATAAGAGTCGAGGGACATGAAAGGGAAGCAGTGGTTGGGAAGGGGTTGAGACAGCGTTGTAGCCTGTCCCCGATGTTATTCAATCTGTATATTGAGCAAGCAGTAAAGAAAACAAAAGAAAAATTCAGAGTAGGAATTAAAATCCATGGAGAAGAAATAAAAACTTTGAGGTTCGCCGATGACATTGTAATTCTGTCAGAGACAGCAAAGAGCAGTTGAACGGAATGGACAGTGGCTTGAAAGGAGGATATAAGATGAACATCAACAAAAGCAAAACAAGGATAATGGAATGTAGTCGAATTAAGTCGGGTGATGCTGAGGGAATTAGTTTAGGAAATGAGACACTTAAAGTAGTAAAGGAGTTTTGCTATTTGGGGAGCAAAATAACTGATGATGGTTGAAGTAGAGAGGATATAAAATGTAGAATGGCAATGGCAAGGAAAGCGTTTCTGAAGAAGAGAAATTTGTTAACATCGAGTATAGGTTTAAGTGTCAGGAAGTCGTTTCTGAAAGTATTTATATGGAGTGTAGCCATGTATGGAAGTGAAACATGGACGATAAATAGTATGGACAAGAAGAGAATAGAAGCTTTCGAAATGTGGTGCTACAGAAGAATGCTGAAGATTAGATGGGTAGATCACATAACTAATGAGGAGGTATTGAATAGAATTGGGGAGAAGAGGAGTTCGTGGCACAACTTGACTAGAAGAAGGGACCGGTTGGTAGGCCATGTTCTGAGGCATCAAGGGATCACAAATTGAGCATTGGAGGGCAGCGTGGAGGGTAAAAATAGTAGAGGGAGACCAAGAGATGAATACACTAAGCAGATTCTGAAGGATGTAGGTTGCAGTAAGTACTGGGAGAAGCAGCAGCTTGCACAGGATAGAGTAGTATGGAGAGCTGCATCAAACCAGTCTCAGGACTGAAGACCACAACGAACAAAAATTGTTTTGGAAAATCGTCAAATTACCATAAGAGAAGTTGTTGAGGATGTTGGCATATTGGTCGTCTCACATCAAGCAATTTTGTTGGATCTTTTGGACATGAGATGTTCCAAAACTTCTCATTTTTGATCAGAAGAACCATCGCTTGAGCATTGCTCAGGAGCTCTTGAATGACGTCAATAATTATTCTGATTTGCTCAAAAAGATCATAACTGGTGACAAAACATGGATTTATGGTTATGATGTTGAAACCAGAGCGCAATCGTCCCAGTGGAGGTATCCCGGAGAGCCAAGACTGAGAAAACCATGCCAAGTTCAATCAAATGTCAAAGTTATGCTCAATGTTTTTTTCAATTACTGTGGCATAGTGCATCATGAATTTTTACCTCAAGGTGGAAAAACAATTCAAGACTTCTGCATCATGACAATGTACCTGCTCATTCATCGGTGCTTGAGAGATTTTTGGCTGAAAACATGACAATCATGCCTCAGCCACCATATTCACCAGATTTGGCCCCTGCAACTTTTTCCTGTTCCCAAAACTGAAGAGACCTGTGAAAGGATAAAGATTTTCAGCGATTGAGGAAATAAAAACTGCATTGCCGGAAGTACTCGAGGCTGTACAGAAAAGTGCTTATGAGAAGTGTTTCGAGGATTGGAAGATGTGTTGGCACAAGTGTATTGTTTCTGAGGGGGATTACTTTGAAGGGGACTACTTGAATATTGATTAATAAATAAATACTTTTTCATAAAAATAAAGTCATCTGACTTTTTGAACACATCTCATAACTTGTAGGAATGTGTTGTTCATACAGGCACAGCAGTCAATTTCTGTTGATGTAAATAGTTATACTATCATTAATTCCTGTAGCATTTTAAGACATTCATCAAACTCACTGGTGTGAAATTAGTCTGTAATTGGGTCTACTCCTAGTATAAATGATACAACTATTTTTATGTTTATTAAGCAGTTAGTGTATGACATGACCCATTGTATATATTTAAGCACACAGTCTTCCAGATTAGTCTTCATGGGACTGTTACATATACACCTTGCCAAAATGTGGTTTTATGACTCTTTTTCTATTTACAGCTGCCCACCACGCACGTTCCTCCCGGCACTATGTCGCATATTCTTAGACGAGTGTGCTCCAGACAATGTTCTGGAGGTGACAGCCCGTGCAATCACATATTACCTGGATGTCTCAGCAGAATGCACTCGGCGCATCGTTGCCATGGAAGGGGCAGTACGTGCCATATGTTCCCATCTTGTCGTGGCAGAGCCTGCCTCTCGAACGAGTAAGGATCTCGCAGAGCAGTGTGTCAAGGTGATTATTTTCTTTCCACACTGAAATTATTTTTGTACTGATCGAGAAGGGGTAAGGAAAGTACTTGCTGGATGAAATCGTCTTACACATAGGTTTTTCTTGCTTTTGTAGTCAAAGCTAACTAAACGGTGTGCATTTTTGTCTGTGTATGATGACAGTGTAGTGTAAGTTTCAGAAGCAAATGAAATAATATACCATCAGTTTTGGGCTGTCATTATGAAAAATGCGTTTCAGTGCCTCTAAATGGGTGCCTTAACACTCCCCCCCCCCCCCCCCCCTTCTCTCCACCGTTTTTACACCTTCCACCCGTGTAGTTTTCCCATGTAGTAGGTGTCGTCATACTTGTAGAGTTGTAGAGGGAACAGCGATTTATGATGCTGTTACATACTGAAGAGCTGGTTGTCCATTTGCCTAAAGCTGCGGCCATTAGTCATGAAACGCCTGATTGTTTTGAAGGTGCCAGACAGTTGCTAGCAGACAGATGGCAGTTCTGTAGTAATGTAAACGGACAACATTTTCAGCAGCATCTGTAAAACAATATTCATCATGTGGCAGTTTTAACATTGTCTCAGAACATGATTGGTCGAAAGCCTTCATGGACCTCTAGTTAAGAAACTGTGTGCCTGTGACATTTTTGTTACATTGAAAAAAATTTTCTTTTATCTCCTCCAAACACACTAAAATTTTGTATGCAGTGTTTTCTTTTATGCCTGGTATATAGACAGTGGGATGGATAACAGTTAAGTCTCAGTGGTAAGAGTTTTTAAATGCTCTTGTCATAACAGAGTTGCAAAATTAGTATTTCTTCAAGTGGTTTTCAAGATTCGTTACAATATTTTAAATAAATCTGTATCAGTAAGTTATTTGTATAATACTCCATAGCCATCTAATACAAAAGTCTTACCTACTCGATTAAATTCACATTTTTTTGTGTACATCTGGTAGAATTTCACACCTACGGAAGCAGAATCTATGTACTGCTCTCCTTCCTTAAAAAAAAAGTTATAAACACTGGAGGTTACTGTCAATATGTTCAGTGACCTTTCCGTTAAATAAGGAAATTATCATGTGCTAATCATCATTCCACCGTGAAGCTCAATCTTAGTGACTACCAACTAATCTTCGCTGAAACATGCGTAACATGAATGGAATCATTGACATGAAGTTCCTGAAACTGGATTACGAAAGCACACGTATGATGTTCAGGATGGCGTACTTGTGGGCTCAAGGGCATAGCAAGGTGCAGAAATACAGTACATGGACCAACTTACATATGTCATATGAGTGATCCTTGTTTTGTTTACTTGATCATAGAGAGCCCTTTATCCACAGAGCTGCTATGGTAGATGTTAAGGACCCAGTCTTGTGTGTGCCAGGAGAAGCTCTGTGTCTGCAAAGTAATTCTTGGAATACAGCTTTTGTTTTAGTAGTAGTAGTGGTGGTGGTGGTGGTGGTGGTGGTGGTGGTGGTGGTGGTAAAAATTCTTTTAAAGTGTGAATGTTTTTCTTTAGGTTTTGGAGCTGATATGCACAAGAGAGGCAGGTGCAGTCTTTGAAGCTGGTGGCCTCAGTTGTGTACTGTCATTCATTCGGGATAATGGATGGCGTGTACACAAGGATACACTGCATTCAGCAATGGCTGTGGTATCTCGGCTCTGTACGAAGATGGAACCACAAGATGCCAGCCTGCCCAGTTGCGTAGAGGCGCTCTCCACTCTCCTCAAGCATGAGGACAGTCATGTGAGTACACTGGTATTCAGTGCCTGTTAACCATTAGTGGACACTATTGTTAGAAGAATATTTCATTGTATTCACAGTAGGTCCATTTGCACTTTGAAACTGGTTTATCTTTGGCTGTATTGCTCAGCATCTCGTAAAAAATGCAAGAAATTATCTAGTGATACACACAATCAAACTTACCTTCAAGAGATAAAATTTCTGTCTCCCAATCCTTATCCCCTTTGTACTTTCCTTAACTGGATTATTCTTTCTGCTTTCCATTTTCTTTTTTTCTGCTGATCCATATTTACTTCCCACTTTGCCCCTTCTGTCTTATTTGAGCTGAAGCTGGCACAGTGCTCTTACCAATGTACTATCCTCAGACTCCTACAGTGATTCCTTCTGCTTCATCTTTGCCTCTCTTCCTCCTCACAACAGGTGAATCACTTACAATTTATGGTTTGGGTGTTGTGAACTTTCTTCCCACCTTCCCCAGCTAATCTATCTTTCCGTCCAGAAGAGTGAAGATGTAATTCGCATGTCTGGTAACAGTGATTTCTACTTTTAATTATTTGTTCTTGTGTTACTTAGAAGTATGTCTCCAGATGATACATATGTACATACTTCATAAACTAAGTTTGGCGTGATGTTCCTCGCTAAGAGAATTGCGCAACGAAAGTGGTGCATTGTCAGAAGAGAGGATATGTTCCAGATTTCCTGCAGACACAGTTCTGCTGCAATACGAATAGCAGGTGAATCACAGTGTGTGAATGAAATGGTATGGCAACTGGAACTTTATTCCGAATTGTAAGGGGGACAATATGATTCTTGTGGGAAAATGCTTAATTTGCACACAGTCTCACTGTGAAATTCTGGGAGTATGTGAGTAAGATGCAATGTTGTGCCCAGCATTATTCGAGTGGTGTCAACGATTTGACTGAGATTGTTCAGACATGGGTGATGCTGATTGAGAAGGAAGGCCATTGACAGTGACGCCAGATGACAGTGTCCAAGCAGTCGAGGAACTGATTCACAGCAGTTGTGGAATGACTATCCTGGACATGCCCAGCAGACGCACATCTCAATAGGCAGTGCTCTTTTCGCTATCTGAGAATGAGAATGTCTGCAGTATCAGACATTGTGCTCACATTAGGTTTCGCAAACACTGTCACCTCCACTCAAATGTGCAAGATTTACGGTGTCCTTGGACTGTCATAAACATTCCTCTGTGGAAGGCTTTGTTTTCCTGATTTCTCAAGCTACATCATTATGGGCAATAAGAGACGGGTCCCTCTACACCTACATACATACCCCACAAGCAATGCAAGGAGTATCACATACCAGTACTAGTCATAATTTCACACTTGCAACAAAGAGAGTGTTTGTGGGACAGAGGCACACGACCTTGCCTGTGTGGAAGAAATGTGAAATTGTGCCATCAGCTGAGCAGATCATAGCCACCATTTTGTTCGCCTTTGAAGGAGTCATGTACACAAAGTTTGTCAAAGGGTACAGTCATTAATGCCGATTCATACTGTGCAACATTGACATTGCTACGCAACAGTAAAGAACAAGAGGCGCAGGATATTAAGCAAAGGCATTGTTGTGCACTATGCAATGTCCCACATGGCATGCACAACACAAGCTTTGGTAAAATGTTTTTGATGGGACGTTTAGAAGTATCCAATGTCTCTGGGGCCCAACATTCATTTTCCGGGTTCGAGCTTGGTGACCCTGAAGTTCCTGAGCTGAGGACTAGTAAGCGACACCAGTCCTCTGTCACCATAAGCTCTGGGCATGCTTCAGCGACCATCGTGCGCCGTGGTGGTGGAACATTGTATACCACAGGGAACAGCAACCTTGGCTTGACCGCTTGGATCATGAGGATGTTAAAAATCTCTAAAAATCCCTTCAATCTCAAGGCGCGCTGTATGCTGATGAGATGCATAGCAGTTGAGGTGGAACAATCATTAGAGTGCAACCTCTGGGAATCCTGTTGCACCTCAGCTGTATAAGGCTTACCTAGGCTCTGTTTAGGTGGACTTTCATTTCCCTAGCTGCTCGTGGGGCCGAAATGGAACCCTCGAAATTGTATCTTTTTCCTCCCAGCAGAAAGGGTGGCCACTATTAGGTAGTACCACCCAATCAAATGAGAGGGCTCATTTAGCCAGCCCTTCAGGCTCAGGGGTATCTGAACCCATGCTGCCGGTCAGAATGTGTTTTGATTTTTAAATGGAAAGAGGGCAGCTTTGAAAAGCTTTCGCCATTAATACACAAGAAGGTTTAGAGGGCATCACAGGTACAGTGAAATCTGTAAAGCGGTTGCATAACAGCAAACTGTTGGTCGAAACAGCTAATTCCTGGGTGTATACGACCCAGGACAACCGGGAGATCCGGGAATTTTTCATCCGGGAGAAAACTGGGAAAAACGAATTCTGGGAATTTTTCGTTGTTTTAGTTTTCAGTTAAATTGTAATTTTGGCTGGTAAGAACCATTAAGCTATCAAAGGATATTACTGTATCCCGCTACTGCAGCATTAAAACACGAACGAGAAAATAAAACTTAAATTTCAAAGGAAATGTGCCATATATAAAATAACATAGTGCTCGTACAAGCGTCTGCCAACAGCAAAATGTGTCAAAGGCTTTCGGAAGACTATGCAGTGCTTCATAACAACAAATTGCCTTCGATGAGTGTGATGTCACAAGTGTTTACATTACTCATTTAATCAGTTATGAGCGGGCTCATGCACATGCACTGTTCAGTCGCGTATGAGTAGTACCTCCTCCAGCTTTTGGCTACAGAAATGTGGCTGTTGGCTGTGTGAGCAGCAGCAGCAGCAGCAACCAGCCACATGTTACCTGGAAAAATTTTACTGGCGCGCCCAAACTGCCAGCTTCACGCTTGCACAGCAGGCCCGGATCTAGTGGGGAGTGAGGGCAAACCGGGGTATCTGAACCAGGCGGCAATTTCAGGGGGAGGGGGCAAATTCATATACTTGAGGAAGAAAAAAACCTTGTTTCACAAAGCAGCTAGCATCCAGTGGAAGTCGGTCTATCGATTATTCATATGATTTTGAAACGCACCCCTGCTGGTTTTTGAACACATTCTAAGTTGATTTCTGAATGAATTATAAGTTGATTTTTGAATGTGTGCATAGTGTACGCAATGTCTCTGCCAGGGGAATCCTAGTCACATCTAGAAATAAACTTTCCTGCAGACAAAATGGGACGGGGCTATGCGAGCTGAGCGGAATCAAGCCGAACCGGTGAATGCCAAGTGTTGCTTGTTTATGTGGTTGATTTGGTTTGCGAATGTTCAGTGTTGTTATAATTACTCGCGAAATCCATAGATTCAGACTACCAGAGTTACAACTAACAGGTAAGAAATATGACGTATTATCTTCTTGGTGTATCCAAGAAAGTGAAATTTTGGCAGAAGTTTTTTGGCCAGATTGCTACATGAGACAGGGCCAGTTGTAGTCCCCGGCTAGCAGCTGCTTAAGTTCCATTCTGGGAGTAGCACGGAAAACGCATTGTACAAACACGTAATAATGCTTAATTGGAGAATGACTGCTGGATAACTAAACTAGTGATTGTGGCAGGGTTAGTGAAGTTAACTGGAGAGTGACAGTGGTAGGAATAGTTACAGAATTAGTGATGACAAGACTGTTTGTTAGAACGAGGAAGGAGAAGAAGCGGCGACATCACACAAATTATGGAAGAATATGACGATTCCAAATGTATACAAAAATTTCGTTCTACTACTCTTCGGTCTCGTGCATGAGAAACTGGAGCGTATGAATGAAATGTGAAACTATTTCTAACGTAAAGCTTTTTGCTTGTATTAGGCCAAATAGATATTTCGTATTGTTACTTGTGAATTATTTTCTGACGTATTATAAAAATGATCATTATTGCCAAAACAGTCTTGCCTATTTGGTGTGTGTGTTACAATTGCTGAAATATTAGAAAGGTCAATTTTGTTTTTTCCAGCACACAGTAATAAAATAGATGTAATCAGTTTGAGAAACCACACCCGTCTTGGGTACTATTTGTATTAACAGCTTTTTCAGTATTAGACAATGACATTTCTATTTTTCATGTAGCAAAACGTTTGATGAACTTTGATAAGATAATAGTCCTTTCGCAGAAAGGAAAGCACGCCATGTAAAGCTGTAGCAAGATTAGAGAGAAACATCACTAGGACCTAAGGATTGAAGAAATGTGTACTGTCTTGCCTGTCTCTTGTCTTTACTGGTTTTAGGTGTCCTGTATTTAATTTTATATCACACAGAAGAGCAAGTTATTAGCTAATAGGCAATAAAGAGTCCAGTTTTTCTGAAGAGTTCTTGTTCTCCTAGTTACAAATAATCCTATCCAGTATTAATTGTGATGGACTTTTTACAAAGAGAGAGAGAGAGAGAGAGAGAGAGAGAGAGAGAGAGGACAGGACAGGACAGGACAGGATGTCAAACCGGCCAACTGGGAGCAGGAGAGGCGGTACATGCCATTTTAATTTCCACTGTCCTGAAATAGTTTGATGACATCCATTACAAAATATACACGTTTGAGTTCCACAGAGGGAAAGACAGTGATGTGCGGTGTAAGAATGTTGTTTGAAGATGCTTGGCACATCACCGCACGCTTAAGACCAAATAACGTGTCTTACATTTCCTCGAAGATATGTCTTTTATGTATCAGACTCAGGAAGATGTGCGCTACAAAATGAACTTATTTTTGAAATGTGTCTCTTTTTTTGTATTTTATTTTTTATTTTTGACGTTCTGATGCGCAGAGCAGTAAGAGTTATAGTGGGGGGGGGGGGGGGGGGGAGGGGGGGGGGGAGGAGTCTCCACTCCTCTTTGTTTACTGCTCTCATGTCAAATGAAAACAAGACAGATTTCTGTGGCTGGGAGCTATCAAGTGAATTAAAATACATTCACATAATTACGGAAGATTAAACTATGTTACTAGTTTCTGATTTTATTTTATTTCCACCTTTCTGACAGTCAAGCATTAATCGCCTTGTAGAGCAATGAAGTTATTTTTGTCGGTTTGATAAATAAATTTGGCTTTATTAAGATTTCCTGCTGAAGCAGTCAATTTATTCCACACTATTGGCTAGTTTCAACTGTTTGCTGCATTTCAGATGCACATTTTCATCTTCTAGCACATATGGAATTATGCCATAATAAAGAACCAAACAAGAGATAATACAGTACTGGTACTCCAAGAAAATTTACGTCCCGAAAACCACACTGAAAAGCTTCATATCTGGTCCAGGTCTATGTCATTGACAATCTGGATGTATGAATGTGCACTGTAAGGGGAGCTATGCATTTTAGTATGGTTCACGAAATTCTGATGCTCTTGGAGTTTCCTCTGATGTCTTGTTTCTTTTAGGACATAATGTAAGATCTTTTAATGTTTTACACGTGCAAACATACGGGCTTCCTACATCACCGTAGCTGTGCAAGCACGGTGATGCCTCTTATCTGGAGCGCTCTGACAACTGCTGAAATGAAACTATTTCTAACAGGTCACGAGAAAATATTGCGAATTGTTGTTCGGAATGTGTTATTTTCAAAGTAAATTTCCTTTTACGCAATATGAACTATGTGCGAGAATGTAAAATGGATTTCTTAAATCACAGAGTGTTTGGTCTCTTTTAAAAATCAACTCTTTGATGATGAGCCATTTAGAAGAATTTCGAGCCCAGAAGATCAGAGATTTATGTCTATATTAAAAATTTTGCTGGCGTATTTGTGTGATGTATCCTAAAGTGTAACATGTGGTAAACAGATCAACATTATAAGTGAAAGCTTAGCTTCTCTTGTAGCTTATTAAACTTAGAGACAAATATTATGTGCAAAAGCTTTGCTTTTCTTGTAGCAACACTATGTATATTAATTTAAACCATTAACTTTTCCTGTTAGTGAAATTCGAATTTTTACTTTCGTAATACGAAAATATGCAGCATACATGTTGCTGCACATCAAAGATCTTTCCAAAACGTGTTTATTCCCCCCGAGTATCGTTTTCTAAAGTGCCAGGAAATTCTAGCCGTGTGTAAAACCATATCCTGTCAATGGATAAGTTTTACAATTCCGAGGGAAAGTATACTGTCACTTAACATGGCAAAAGTATATTTTCACCCAGGAGAAAATGTATTTTTAACTGGGAGATCTAGGAATTTTTTCTCCTTGTCTGCTTATACACCCTGTAATTCCCAACAAATGACAAGCTTCTGGAAAGCATAAAGCCCTAGGAATATGCCATAGAAACGAAGCTCCACAGCACCTTGAACTACGGCAAAGATGTTGTCATGTAGAGATCTGGTAGGCACTCCCAAGGTGGAACTGAAAGGTGATTGGTCTCAAGAGGGAATCGTGGATGTGCAAAATACATTGAAAAGGATGGATGGAGATCTAATAAAATCTGACTCCTTCATTCTTACCTTGAATAGCACGAAACTACCAGAACATATCAAGGTAAGTTTCCTTCGCCGAAGTGTATTGGCCTATTTCCTCAACAAAGTGTGTTTTTTTAAATGCCAGCACATTGGACACACCATCTCAGGATGTAAGGGAGAAACTACTTTTGGTAAATATGGCAAGGCTGCCCATGATGGAGTTGGTTGCTCCTCTCCGTGACTGCAGCTTTTTCCTTGAAGAAAGGAAGACCCAGGGATTAAAACATTGAAATGCATTCCATATGATGAGGCCAATAAGATGTAGAAGGCCATGCAGCCCTCCGACATTCACTACATCTTTTGCTTTGGCCTTTAAAAAGCCTATTCTGACAGCCAGTGCTTCTACACAAAAGGAGGTTACTGAAGTCAGCACTGGTACCTGCATTTGTCAGTGCTCTTGTCAAGTGGCAGTTGTTTCAGAGCCCATAGCTCTCCCAAGAACATCAGATAAAGCCACAATTGCAGATCTCCTGGTATCCCCAAAGGCAGGTCTGGTTAAAAAAAATAAATAAATCCAGCACTCTCTCTCTACTGCTGCTGCAGTGGTTCCCACAAAGCCCTCCGAGGCCAAGAAAGCCAATGGGAGGCTTCCAGCAAGGGCGAAAACAGCTGGTAGACTGTCATACAATTTTAGTGTTTTTCGACATGACAGTTCTACATCTGCGTCAGAGCGAATGGGATTTAAAGTCGGCCCAGGGCAACCACCTTGCCCCATTGTTGACCCTTCACCCTTTGCTGTCTCCCCACCCCAGCAGAAAACAGGGTGAAAGTGCAATCCTCATGATAAATGGCTCCCTTACTATGGTGGAACATGAATGTGTTCAGGACTCATTTGGAGGAACTGAAACTCCTGGCACAGGCACACTTCATGTGCTTGTGTTTGCAGGAAAGATGTTTCAAAGCATCTGACATCCCTGTGCTGCAGGGCTATACCCTCCACTGGGAGGATGACCTGACTGAAGGAGGAGCCAAGGGAGGGGTTGCTGTGTTTGCCAATAACAAACACCACTCGTCCTTGGTTACTGATCTACAAGCAGTAGCGCTTGCTGTTCATACGAGTCATATCATTATCTGCACCCTATACTTACCTCAGCAGGATGCCATAGACTCTTGAGGTTCTCTCAAGGCCTGGTTGTACAACTCCCCCATCCATTTCTCCTACTGGATGATTTCAGTGCCCATAATGCAGTATGTGGCTAGAACTATACTTGTCCAGAGGTCAAGTCTTGGAGAACCTCACAATGTTTCCGGAGCTGTGCATCCTCAACACAGGCAGTTCCACTTATTTGTCTACTGCTGCTGGTTCATCCTCAAATCAACCTCTCTTTCTGCTTTCCAGTCTTTGCAGACTCAGCACAGTGGGAAGCATTCCAATGAACAGTTCCCACTGTGGATCCACCTACTGGAAGGAAGATTATTTGAACAGGAGATATCGAAATGGATGGGCTAAGTGGATGCTGTTTATCCAGCTGGTTGTGTTTGGCCACTGCAACAACATTCAGGAATGGGTGGATCCCAT
Organism: Schistocerca serialis cubense; assembly: GCF_023864345.2. NCBI lineage: Eukaryota > Metazoa > Arthropoda > Insecta > Orthoptera > Acrididae > Schistocerca > Schistocerca serialis. The sequence continues at coordinate 440,480,890 of NC_064645.1, read as the reverse complement.
TAAGCGAGTGATCCATCATGCCTCTGACTTATCCTTCCCAAAATATTTGGGTCATATTAGGAGGCAGCCTGTACCTTGGTGACTGATGAGTGCCATTCAGCAATCTGGGACAGGTGTGCTGCTCTTCAGTGGTTTAAATGCTGTCCAACAGCAGACAACCTCACAGTTTTCCAAGTCACAAGAGCCAAGGCTCAATGCTTAATTGAGGAGAGTAAGAAAAGGTCATGCCATGTGTTCCTGGATTCTATCAACTGTTCCACTTCTCTCCAAAAGAATGGGAAGCCATCTGGAGAATTTCCCGTAAACACTCATTTACCAATAGCAGCAGTGCTGAAACAGGGGTATCTCCCAACCACACCCAGAGACATCGCTCAGACAGTGGCAGAGCATTTTGCAGCAACTACAGCCAATGCCAGCCAGGATCTGGGATTTTGCCACTACCCTGCGACTGAGACAAAGTTAGATATCATCTCCCACAATTTTGACTCCTACAACTACCTTTTCTCCAAGTGGGAGTTGGAATTGACTGTCTGACACTCATGATACTGCAACCAGGGCTTGGAGAGAGGCAATTCTGATACCTCACCGCAAACCAGGAAAGGACCCTGATTAGAGACCAGGCAACTTCTTAGCCGCTCTCGGTGTGGATTTCAGAGATTTCTATCTACTGTTGACAACCTGACCTTACTAGAGGTGATTGTTCAGCAGACTTTCCTACATAAACACCACGGTCTCAGTGTATTCTTTGATATCAGTAAGGTGTTGATAATACTTGGGGACACAGTATCTTCATGCAACTCCATCAATGGGGCTTTTGTGGCCACTCCCCACCTCCATATGGTCCTTCATGTCTAAGCCCTGTTGAGGTCCCGAGTTGATGTGCTGTCCGGTCATTTTTAGCAGGAGAATGGTGTGTTTTAATTCTTATCCTGTTTGCTGTAGCCATAACCAGTATCGTGTCTGTGGTGAGGAGTCCCATACAGTGCTCCTTATATGCGAACGGTTTTGCTGTTTTCTGTTCCTCGTCCAGTGTTGGAACAATGACCCATCAGTTGCAACTTACACTTCTGAGATTAGACGAGTGGGCTACACAGACAGGTTTCCACTCTTCTGCAGAAAAAATTGTTTGTGATCAGTTTAATAATTCTCATCACATTTTTAATTTACAAACTTGCATATGAGGGATACCCATTCTACATTTTAAGGCTCAGTAAGATTTGTGGGGCTCATTTTTTGACTCCAAACTGTTGTAGTTACCACATCTGAGAGACAAGAGTGCCAGAATCCAGAAGGCAAGGAATATCATAAAGTGCGTTAGACACGTCTTGGGGAGCAGAGGGGGCATATTTGGTCCAGTTTATAGGGGTTTTATGCATTCATGGCTAGACTATGGATGCACAGTGTATCGGTCAGCGAGACCTCCTTCCGTGAAGGTTATTGATGCTATCCACCACAAGGGGATTAGGCTGGTCCGGTCTTGTTGCCAGTCTCTGTGCTGAGACTCACCATCCAGCAGCAGCTCCTCATGGTGTCAGGCACGAAAGGTCCTCGGAGCTCTGAATTACCTACACACCAGACTGTTATTCATCTGACTTTGGAACGCCTTTTCTCCACATCCTTGAGCAGCAATGCTGTTTGGGATCAGTGCGCAGCGTGTGCTGGAGTCACTTGGTGTGGCAAACGTACAACCTCAATCCAGGGTCTTAACCACCTGCCACCATGGTTACTGCATAGGCTCAGAGTAATTTTAGATCTAGTGCCGTACAGGAGAGACTGCACTTCTGCATATATTTTTAGTATTTTATTTTCTGTAGTTTTAACTGAGCACCACAACTTTGTAGTTGCCTTTGCAGATTGGATGAAACGGGGGAATTCCATTGGTTGCTTTGTTGTTTTTCCTGATCATGTCCTCAAGATCTGATTACTTCGAGAATTCTTTGTCTTTGATGCAGAAGTGCGTGTGATCTTGTGGGCATTGGAGCAGATGGGCCATGGTTTGAGTGGTAAATGCTTTGTTTGTTCAATTTCTCTGAGTGCCCTTCACTGTCTACAACACTTGTACGTAGTAGATAAAGTAGTTCAGGATATCCAGGATGTCCCTCATCAATTACAACAGCTGCAGAAGGTCGTGTTTTTCTGCTGGGTACCAGGACACATGAGTATCGTGGGGAATGAAGGGCAAATGTAGCAGCCAAGGAGAAGTGTAGCGATGTGCTACCCCACTTGCATACTATTACTTCACTGTTGAGGTACAGAGTCATGTGCAGAAAGGAAAACGAATGGCTGGAAGTGATTGATAATAAGATGTAGCTAGTAAAGCTCACTATGCGGCTGTGGCTTACCTTCTCTCGGCCACAAAGATGACATGAGGTCGTGCCTACTCATCTTTGCATAGGCCAAAGTCGTCTGACACATTGCTCCTTGCTCCAATAAGAGGCTCCTCCGGTGTGTGGTGCTTGTGGTGTACAGACAATTGTGCACCACATTTTACTAGTGTTTGATTTTTGGACCAGAGGGCAGTGGCAGATTTTGCAGCATATCTGCCTTCTAGAATGAGATTTTCACTCTGCAGTGGAGTGTGTGCTGATATGAAACTTCCTGGCAGATTAAAACTGTGTGCTGGACCGAGACCCAAACTCGGGACCTTTGCTTTTCGCGGACAAGTGCTCTACCAACTGAGCTACCCAAGCACGATTCATGCCCCGTCCTCACAGCTTTACTTCTGCCAGTACCTCGTCTCCTACCTTCCAGACTTTACAGAAACTCTCCTGCCTTCTATTTTAAGTGACATTGAAATGAATGTGATTAGTTTTAACATTTTGTGATACCTATGTTTTTTGGAAGTGGTCAGCCAGTTACTTAGCCCTGTGGTTTTCTTTTAGCTCTTCTGTGGTTTTACTCCTATTTCAATCACAGGAGTAGCAGTTTTCACCTTTCTCCATTGTATTAAGGCGTGTGAGATAGTGATTGTGTGGGTTGACATGAGTGGGGTGGATGTGAGTGAGTGTCATTTTTTAGGTTTCCTTGTTACTGTGCGACATTTTTAGACATTTTATCTACAGTTGTTTCTTTTAATATGTGTAAGGGTATTATAATCTCGGTGTTGGGTGCCCGTAAGCTCAAGAAAAATACACGCGCGCACACACACACAAGCACGCACGCATGCACACACACACACACACACACACACACACACACACACACACACACACACACACACACACAACCTGAAAGTATCTGCCATACAGTACAGATCTTGCGCCATGTGATTTCTTTGTCAACTAACTGAAAGTACACTTGAGGGGGAGGAGGAGAAGCGGACATTCACACAGTGATTAATGGCTATTCCGTGACCAAGGAACAAATTTCTGTCATCAGGGAAGTGAAAGATTGGTTGAATGTTTTGACTGTTGTTTACAGGACTTGGTGACTATGCTTGAAAAATAGTGTCTTGGACTTGTATCACCTTAAAGTGTAGTTCAGCACTGAGTAAAGATTACTTGACCTGCCATAATGATGTGTAACTTACTTTTTGAAGTCCTCTCATATTAGCCAGTTTTTCTGTCTCACTGTAATAGTAACAATTTCTCAATTTAATATTTTCTTTGAACTACAGTTACCAGATTTGCTGAGGAGAGTTCTGGCAAAATGAAAATAATTTAGGAGTGAAGGAGACCACTCATTGAATAGTAGAAGCATTGAGTTGTTGGTGCAGACACACAAATGTGGTGCCGACTGAACACAGAGCCAATGAGTCGGTTCAGGGCACAACGATGATGACCTATAGATGTGGATTGGGACGGGTGGCAGGACAGATTTGGGGACTGTAGAGTAGAGGGAGTGGATGTGCTGTGGGTTGTTGGAGATTGAAACTAGGAGAATCACAGGAGTGAGTGGTGTGTTGCAAGGACAACTGTGGTCTGTATACTCCACAAAAACAGAGGTTTCTACTTTAACAGCTTAAAAGTCTTTGGCTTCCATATCATTTGCAGACTGACTGACATCTTTTACTTTGTGCACTGTTTTATAGCCCATAACTGCCGGTTTGTCAGTGGGGGGAGTGGGGTATTTGCTGTCCTGCAGCCAGTCATGCTTGTCAGACCTCTACATGTACATGCAGCACAGTGAACATATGACCCTTGAGACCTACTTCCCTTGGTTAAAAAAAAAAAAAACCTGCCCGAACAGGCCTTGAAGGCTCAATGGTACCGACCGGTCGCTGTGTCATCCTCAGGCCTTAAGCGCCACCAGATGCGGATACGGAAGGGCCTGTGGTCAGCACACAGCTCTCCCGGCTGTAGTCAGTCTTCGTGATCAGTTTCCTGTTGGTCATAGTTATTGGGAAGTGGAAACCATCACACTACCAGTTCTATTAACTTCGGATTTGTAAAAGTTTTCTCATTTTCAGAACTTAATGTTCTGCATGTATTTGGAGTACCATCATATCTTTCAACGGTTGACAGCTATGTTTATTTTTAGTGTGTGTGTATTTTCTGCTGACTCACCCCAACTGAAGTTAATGCATGTGTTTGGGTTATCATGTTTCCAGTTTTATCATGTGCTATTTCATCAGACCATGTTCCGCACCCGTGTATTTCTTGAGGTTTTTAAGCTTTGTGAGGTAGGTTTCTAAGCTTTTTTGTGTGCAGCCTTCTTTAATATTTTTTTCTTTCACGCTGGCATCTCAGTCCACAGCTGCTGCGATGTAAATTTGTATGGTGTAGAAACCATTTTTAAACTACTCTGTGTGGAACTTAAATGGTAGAACATAATAAATGTTGGTACTGTTACTTGTCACATTTTTAAATTTTTGTGGTTTACCCAGCAATTTGTAGGCTTACTGCATTATGGGCAGTTAGTTTAAAAATGTACAGCTTAATAATTACAATTCATTTCACTGTTTGCTTTACTTATATTTATTGGGTTGTATTCCTTATAGGTTGCTGATGGTGCCTTACGCTGTTTTGCATCACTAGCTGATAGATTCACACGCCGTGGTGTCGATCCAGCTCCTCTTGCAGAGCATGGACTGTGTAATGAGCTGCTTACAAGACTGTCGAATGCTGTTGGTCCTGTTGTTGCTCCTAGTGCTGCTAGTGGTAAGTCTTATTTGAAGTTTCTATGGGTAAAGAAATTACTTGAATGTGGATTTATTATTCATGAAAGGGGAAGAGTACCTTGTTGTAGTGTAGAAGAAATTCACTGGATTTAGTTATTGAGCTATTTATTAACAGGGATCAGATTTTTTGAAGTGTATATAATTTAGTTTTCACACGTTCAGTTGATCAGAATTTAAAGAGTTTTGTAGTACTAAAGAAAGATAAAACCTCATAAATTTAATTATTTTGCAAATATTTCATTTCATTATTTCCAGTAAAATATTGGCTAAATTTAGTAACTACCTTACGTTATAGCCATCTGATAAAGTAATAAGTGGTATAATTAAAGTCTCATTTTACTGTACGTTTTAAATTCCAGTGGAAAGAATCTTGTACTTCTCTGCATAATAAGCTTAAGACAGCCCAAAGAGTAATATTTCAATTGTGGCCCTTTTTCAGTAATTTTAATTGCATAATGCCTGTGGTAAGAAGCCCCATTCAGGTCTCTGAGCATGAAAGCTAGTATTAATTGTTTTCAATTATGTGTTTGTGTGCGCCACGCATCAATCTTCAATAGGTAAGTTGTTGCCTTTCCCTTGCTTCAGATATTTTTCAGTCTAGGAATTTCCATTTTGTTATAAGTGTGTGTTCTTTTTAACTATTAATATTTTGGTGCTTATTTTTCAGAGCTAACAGTTAGGTACCCCATTTTAAACTTTTAGAGATTCATTTTGACTTGCTAGCCTCATTTTTTACTAAAACTTTTTGTGGGCTTTCCGTTGTTAGACTTTAACTGTGTGACACACCCGAAGGATTAAAAATCAATTATCATAAAGCACCAAACATTTTAAAGGCATGGAGAGCAGAGCAGTACATCTGTTCCTTAGTATAGAACCTTTATATGAATGTGAGCTCATAGTCAGACTGTACAGAGGCCCATATCCACGTCTTTACATCAGGCGGCAGCGAGTCTTGGCATGAAAGACCTAAATAAAGTGTACAGTGTGCAAGTCACATGCGCTCCTTACTACTATTCAACTCTCTATGCAGTGACAATTAAACACTTGCGAGCAATGAGGTAGATTGGTATTCACGGACAGGGCCCTTTTTTTTATTTTAATGATTACAATAAATGTTGATCTGTTGTACTAAGATTACAGAACAACGCTTCATAGGTTCTTTAGATGTTCATAATTATTGTAAATCTTAACTATGTATCAAATAAAAATTACTCATTTTGTAGCTTCTAAATTTTCATTGTACAATATTCTAGGTAAGTTTCAATTTGTGTGCCCTGGGAGGGGGGTGTAGGTGGGTGGGCCGTGTTTGGTTCATTGCTTTCCTTGGTTGTATTCTTGGGATTCACATTATTTATACTTTGACAATTTCATTACAAGACTGCATGCAATTATCATTATAAGTGCAGTGGAGCAGATTAATTTTAATTGTGGAGAAAATTTTATGTTGTCATTATTCCCTCCTCCAAGAAGAGAATATTATTCAGAATAGGTGGACTTCATTCTACAAAAATTTTGCTGACAGTATATCTGAATCGGAGTGTTATACAGATCCAAGTCAAATTTTTGCAATTTTGTCATTAAGACCAGATTCATAACATTTGAACATTATTTGAAGAAAAGGAATGCCAGTCTTGGCCCATGGGCAAGTTAGGGAGTGTGACATAGGTAAATTTCCATTTAACACTGCATAGTTTGGCCATGGGCTGCAGCAGGATGACACCCTCTTCCAGAAATGAGGGCTGTCTTGAGTATTACAAATAGGGTTTTATGTCAGAATAGTGTAAATCGAGCTGAACAAACCTTTACCTCTGAGGAGTGTGTGTGTGTGTGTGTGTGTGTGTGTGTGTGTGTGAGAGAGAGAGAGAGAGAGAGAGAGAGAGAGAGAGAGAATTATTTTATGTAATTGCTTTTGTTTAGGTACATCTGGCACAACAGCTACAACTGTTGCCCCCGAGACCAAATCGTCAGCCTCTGTATCAACTATTATAAGCCTTCTTTCTACACTCTGTAGGGGATCTCCAACCATCACACATGTAAGTTTTCCGTATCAATATGTTATCAAATTGTACTCACTTGAGTGTTTTTCATAGAGAATTTTCAGTGGGTAGAATACTGAAAAATGTACTGGTTGCTTTAAGGAAGTTGTTGGTAGTTAATAAAAGGAAGATTGTTGACAGCATTTACACAGAATGTATTTACCTCTGTTTCAGGATCTTCTGAGGTCAGAACTACCAGACGCTATTGAAAAAGCATTGAAAGGTGATGAGAGGTAAGATTAAATATCATATTTTAAGTTTATATCAGTAGTCCAAGGTAGGAAACATGTAGTTGATATTAAGAATGAAGCCTGGGTAGGTGAACAAGAAGAGTCCTTTGCTTCAAAGCATTGTGTTTCGTGAGTGTTTTTTTTTCTAAAGACAGAGTGGTGTAATGGTGGTGTAGCAACTACTCTGGAATGCTTAACCAACTGCTGATGTCGTGCCACAGTTTGTCCAAAATGTACGTACGTTAATGTTTTTAAACAGTGAAGAAATATTCATTGCTTAAGTGTCCAAAAATTCATTTCAATGAAAATAATGAAATTTTGAAAGTATAGTGTTACTGGATAGCTAAAAAAATGTACTCATCAAGCAGCAGCTCAGATGTTTAACCTCGGCAGTCAGTAGAGCGGTCATACATACAACATATTCCTACTGTTTCTGAGGACTAGGTTGGACAAATAAAATTTATCCTTCCTTGCTTCTTAAAGTTCGTGCAGTGTAGGTTTGCCACAACTTGGAGTCCAACCATTCATCTTCTGATATCCTTTCCTACTGCCAAAATTCAGCTTCCCTTTACAACATCATAAATATTGTAAAATTTTAGAAGCTGTACATGGATTGGAAGGATCGTTTTGTAGCTGCTTGCTTCAGAATCCATTCTACACCATTGTTAGGCTACTACCTGTGACTTCTAGCACTGTATGCCCACTCCGTTGGTACAGAGACGTGAATTCAAACAGTTGGTGTAGTGGCCGGCATGAAAATAGGGCTTCAAGGTCACCTCGCTGTCTTACAGCATTGACAGTTTTTTTATAATGATAATTTCAAATGTTTGTAAAAATAAAAATTGGGCAACTCTGTTTTTAGTTCAGAATGTGATGGAGTGCTTTCCAAAAGAAAAAGCCCACTAGCTGCTAGGAAAAAAATTTAAACTAACATTACAAGAAATTTTGGAGGAAAATAATTTTTTACTTCAACCTATGGTAGTAACAGAATCGTAATCGGACTGAAAAAAATAAAATAAAATAAAATAAAATGAACATCCTCAAAGTTTACCGATGCATATGCTGCGCCTTTTATATCGGAAACATAAAAGTATTCTGAGATAAAAAATAAAATATTACAAGAGGTGTGAAACTGTGCCAAGTGCGTAGTGAAAAATGTAGTTGCTGATGAATTTTCATTCTGTAGGACTGTGAAGAAACTTCCCATGAGAAGGTTGTTAAGAAAAGTACAAAATTATTTTTGGTAACATTAGACATAATTATTGTATTGTATCACGTACAGAGGCAAATTACTTCCGCGACATTCTGTGTGCGGCAGCGCGCGAGTCGTAGGCTGTCGCAAAGAGTTTTGTTCGGACGGCTTGCTTTAATAGGACCGAGAATATTCCCTTTTTCCCGAAAATATTTTACTGGCTGCTAATACACATCCGTTGTCATTGCATCCATCACTCAAAATGCCAATATACGCTACGCTAAAGTAATTCAGGGTGTATACGAACCGGGAGATGCGGGAAAAACCCGGGAATTTTTTCATCTGGGAAAAACCCGGGAATTGTTTACAATTCCGGGAATTTTTCATTGTTTTAATTTTCAGTTAAATTTTTGTGCTTTTGAGTGGTAAGAACCAATACTCTAACAAATGATATTACTGTACCCCACTACTGCGGAATAACACTGCAGCAACAAAACATGAACGAGAGAGAGAAAAAAAAAGCGTAAAATAAACTTAAGTTGCAAACGAAATGCGCCGTATACAACAGAGCACAGTACTCATACAAGCGTCTGTCAACAACAGCAAAATGTGTCAAAGGCTTTTGGAAGGCTATGCAATGCTTCATAACAACAAATTGCCTCTGATGAGCGTGACGTGACAACTGTTTAAATTAGATTACTTTGAGCAGTTGTGGGCAGGCTGTTGTGCATGCGTAGTTGACTCGGGTATGAGTAGTACCTTCTCCCGCTTCTTGTTACAGAAGTGTGGCTTGGCGTCACTACCTAATATTGCCCAGTTTGGAAATATAGTAAATCCGGGCCTGATGCACAGAGCAGTCTGGGTTGTGGTGGGGAGGTGGGTCGTCTCCACGTGACCTGTGTTAACGTTCAGTGATTTTGTTGTTTCCTCTTCGTTTATTGCTCTCACGTTAAATGATAAAACGGATTTTTGTGACCGGGATATATCAAATGAATTAAAATACGTTCGCATAATTACGGATGGCTAAAATATGTCATTAGTTTCAGATTTTATTTCCACCTTTCTGACAGTCAAGCATTAATCGCCTTGCAGAACAATGAAGTTATTTTTGTCGGTTTGCTAAAGAGATTTGGCTTTTATTAATCCTTTCTGCTGAGATAGTCAGTTTATTTGAAACGAACTGCTTAATTTCACACTGTTGGCTGGTTTCTACTGTTCGCTGATTACAAGTGCTCGTATGATATTATGCCATAATAAAGAACCAAACATAATACAATAATGGTACTCCAAGAAAATTTATATCTGAATCTGGACATACGAATGTGCACTTTAAGCCGAATTATGCATTTTAGTATGGTTCACGAAATTCCGATGCTCCTAAGTATCCTTTGATGTCTTGTTTCTTTTATGACCTAATGTAAGATCTCTTACTGTTTTACACGTACGAACATATGGTCTTCCTGCGTCATCGCGCGATGACGACTTTTATCTGGCTCTCTCTTGCAACTGCTGAAACGAAACTACGGTATTTCTAACAAGTAGCGGGGAATATATTGCGAACGGTCGTTTGAAAAGCGTTGCATACATTAAAAGCAAATTTCCTTTTACGCAATATGAACTATGTGCGAGAATGTACGATGAATTTCTTAAATAACAAAGCGTTTTACTCTGATTTAAAAATCAACTCTTTGAGGATGGCCATTTAGAAGAATTTTGAGCTCAGAAGATCACACATTTACGTCATTATTAAAAATTTTACTGGCTTATTTGTGTGATGTATATTAAAGTGTATCACGCGCAGAAAAGATCAACATTATACGTGGAAGCTTAGCTTCTCTTCCAGCTTATGAATCTTGGAGACCAATATTATATGTGAATGCTATGTAGATTAATTTAAACCATTAACTTTTCTTATTTGTGTTTTCGCGCTACTTAAGAGTGATCTTGCTATTGGCTGACTACATCACGTGTCCTATGCTGTCATCAGCTGGCGAGATCACGTGACATGAGTCATGAGTGGCTTGCAAAAGCGCATCGCAATCTCCACTTCAATGGTTCGGAAAGTAACATGCGGTATTTGGTGGAATTCGAATTTACACCTTCGTAATACGAAAATATGCAGCGTACATATTGCTGCACATGAAAGGTGTTTCAAAACGTGTTTTTTTTTTCCCCTGAGTTTCGTTTTCTAAAGTGCCGGGAAATTCTACTTCGGTATATAAAACCATAAACATTCAAAGGATTGATGAGTTTTACAGTACCAAGGAATAGTATACGGTCACTTAACACGGAAAAAGTGTATTTTCACTGGGAGAAAGTGTATTTTTACCCGGGAAAAATCCGGGAATTTTTTTTCGTTGTCCACATAGACACCCTGTAATTGTAGTTATTTTGAAGCCAATATTTTCACTGAAGTCGAGCAAAATACTTGTTCAAAAGGTTTTGTGAAACCCAAGTTTTATTTAAATTTGTTGTAATTCTATTATTCTCAGCTTGTGCTTGGTACACAAAAACCTCGTTCTTACTACTGCAATGCCCCTGTCTTGTGTCACAAATTTCGTCCATCATTGCAGTTTCTGAATTAAAACCCAAGTGAGTGGAGAAGACAGTGCATTGAAGTAACTGGCCAGAATAATCAATTTTATCATGGACATTACCCTGCATTTCTCTACCGTCGGATACTATCCTCTGTCGTACTAAAGAAATACAATTCTATGGTCTAGTTTTTTGTAAAAGTTGTCAAATATCATAGATTTCTGTGCTGTTCTCGGAGAATCAGAATAGGTGTTGGGACTGTTCTGATGTTACTGCACTGTTTATATAGACAGTCGATACACCCAAGCACCACAACATTTTGTCATTTTATGAACTGCATTACCCTTACCACAAAACAGCCAGTAAATCCTTCTTTGAAAAAAAAGGAGTTAAATTTCGGATGTACAAGTAAACCGAATGCAGTAAGATTATATGTGAGTGTAAAGACATTCAATACAGGTTTTTAGGAAAAACTGTTGTTAATTAATGCAGAATTGACAATCTTATTTTAATTGACAGTTACTATCAAGTATACTAATCGCCACCACTTGTGATAAATTTATCAGAAATCTACAATAAGGGAAAAACATTCGCAGTATGTCCTCTATAACTGAAATGAATAGACATACATTTAAATAAAGTCAGCTTTTTACATAGATGGCACCAACCTAAACTGAATGATCTTATGGCTCCGTGTCTTCAGATTCACTGTCGCTTGTTTCAACCAGGTGTATCATCACAGATTCCACAATGGTGTCTCTTAAAGCTTGATTCAAGAATATGTCATCGAATTTGGCAAAAAATGTCATCGAATTTGGCAAAAAATGTCATCGAATTTGGCAAAAAATGTCATCGAATCTGGAAAATTGTCATCGAATTTGGTGTAAAAAGTAGCACCAAAATTAATAACAATGAAATTGGCAAAACAAAATAACAGGAAAAAAAACTGTGAAATTGGCAAATGAATTTGCTGCAAAAAATAGCACTAAATTTAGCACAAAAATAGCACTGAATTTGGTGTTAAAAAAAAAAAACCACCAAATTTGATGCAAAGAAATTCATATTTGACAATAAAGTAAATCAATTTTTTCCTGTCCCTAACTATAACGTCTGTTGACTCAAAAGTCAGAATGCTGAGATTTATAGATGATTACAGACAAAGAAAATTGTAATACCACTTCTGTAGACTGCTTGAATGAAAAGTTGCAATTGATGCCCTTATGAGGTATTATGTAAAGTTTCAAATGTTATTGCTGTAAAGAATAAGATACTTGAAATTTTGAAGTAAGAAAGCACAGCAGAATAAGTTAGAAATGTATGAAAAATGTATGTTATATGAAAGCAGTGGAATTAAATTCATGCTGTGGTGACATAATAGTACAATAATTCAAGAGCCTGAATCAGAAAGAAGTGATGGAGTGTGTGTAGCTCCTCAACAGTGTAGTAGAAATGAGAATGAAGGACATTGATGACAAAAAAAAAAAAAAAAAAAATGGAAAACACGACTTCCTTTCCAGTGGATTCTGGCATCTATGAAATTCCAAAAATTTGTTGAGTTCGACTGTACAATCGATCATGATTAAAGTTGTGTAAACACCTTTCTTATAAAATAAAACACAAATGACATGTTGAAAGTATTCTAAGTTTCAGGAAGTATCACGGAAACACTTTGTTTTGAAATACAAAAAATTGTTCAAACTGGAGCATAAGTCGCCGGTTATTAGATAATGAAATCTTATTGCCAGCCATATTGCTGCAGTTTCCCATACATAAATCTAAAAGCTGAGTGTGACCACCGCCTAAAATTTGCGAACGAAATGTTGTCGTCACTTTGTACTTCTCATACTACTATGATTTTAATACTTTCATACAAACACTCACATCTGCACTTTCTTTTTCTGTCGCCATTTCACAAGAGTAAATGCAGCACGAGCTCACATGCAAAGAAGGGGTACATCCATAGCAGACTGCTTTCTCAGTGACACAGTGTGCGGATACGAGTATGCCCACGGGTACACGCATTTTCTCCACAAATCTTTGTGCATACTGTTGTATTCCCATGTTTGTGTGATTGTACAGGAGGAAAGAGACATCACTGTGGGCATACTTAAGAATACATCACATTTTCATAATCCAAACTATAATTTGATCAACATTTTGTAACACGAGATAGTTTCGACGCACAGTGTTCTGCTTGTGTGTCAAATACTAATCAACTGTTCATATGGTTTCATTACCAGAAACAGATAGCTAGATTCGTAATTCACCCGTTAGAATTGATATTTATGGTCGGTCTACTTATTTCTGAGACAGAAAAAAATTTTAAATAATTAAAAAAATGCATATATACCACTGTGGGAAAATGTTTTAAACAGACCAACTGTTATTGGGAGAAAGAACAAAAACAGTATAAAAAAAGAGCCTCAGTATTACAGCTATAATATTGTAAACAGTATAATTTATTCTGTTTGATACAGACTGAATATTTGAGAGAAACTTCATTTGGAATGAGATGCTAATAAGGCTTTAATATGTAGCTACACAGTTGTGAAATGTGCACTCCAAACATGCAGCAGAATCTGCCTGTGCTCTGTTTCTATGGTGGTGATGGCTTGTTGTCATCAACCTACTCGCTGTGACAGAGGCTTTAAGTGTCACTGTCACTGTTGCTATTTATTGGAATAATCCTCTCCTTTACTGAATTTTCCAAAACAGCTTCATTCTGCTATGCTCTTTCCATGACACTGTGTCTGTATGTTTGATTGCTTATTTCGTCTTCAGGGGTAACATTCTGACTGCTTTTTTTATTTTTTGTGAGTGCTTCAGCTGCAGAGAGCCTTTTCATTGTTGTCTGTCCAGGCGTGCTTGACAACTTGACCAGAACTGAGCACTAATCACCAGTGTTGAGTGCTCTATACATACCACTACCGCAAGAGCTGATCCATGTTTCATTGGGCCTCACAACTTTGTTCATACTCATACTATGAATCTGCCTTAAAAATCGGAATTGCCATGCAGCTATGTCCTCCCTTTCCATCAACAGCTTACAGCCACAGGGATGTGCATAGCGAAAGCCTAGGTTGTGTTAAACTGTAAATAATGACTTGTTAGCAGTTAAAAAAGTTGTGGTTCCTTAAGTGAGAATAATAGTTGGTGGTATCAGATGTTCTTTTCTGCTGTAATAATCATAAACATGAAGATGAATCGCATCCTCTGCAGAAAAATCTGTGTTGAAACTTAGTGGCAGATTAAAAGTGTGTGCTGGAACATGACTTGAATTTGGGACCATTGTCTTTTATGGGCAAGTGCTTCACCCACAGCAGAGAACTTGCCTGCAAAAGCAAAGACCATGAGTTCAAGTCACAGTTCGGCAAACAGTTTCAATCAGCCAAGAAGTTTATCAGTGCTTCTGTGGAGTGAAAATCTCATTCTGAAGTCTACATGTGTAAGCCTCTTATCCATACAATGTTTATCTAGGGTTTTAAGCTTCATTGTTCCTCCAACTTCCTTTTTTTTTTCTCAGATGTTTCCTTGTCAGTCTTTGTAAGTGGTTTTTTTCCCAAAGCTGCAGCATTTTCCTTTATTACCTTGTTAATGGAAAGGGGTAGGCTATCATTAAGTTTTTCAGTCCCAGCGTAGGCATGTAATGCACATACCATTTTTATTGACCGACCTGTTACGATAATCCCCTTGCCAGGAGAATGTTGTTGATCTTTACTGCTCATAACTTTTGACGCACCTCCTGTTGGCATTGTTCAGCATTACACAGAAAATAACAGTAAGAACAAATAAAATACCAGCTCCTACAATTGTAAAAACTAAAACAAAGTCACAGGGCGCAACAATCAAGCAGGGCAGCTGGCTCCCTGTAGCAGAAGTGAAGTGCAGGCTGGAAGGATTGTGATAGGGTGAAAGTTTGGCAACTTTGGGTGCTTGCTGTGGCTACGGGTCTCATGGTATTGGCACAGTGGGGTCCGTGCCACCCATGTGGACCTCCTCCCTAATACATCCATCATAGCTGTTGATCCTAAAATAATTTTGAATTGACTGTAGAAAGCAACTGATGTAAGTTTCTTAGAATCACATGAGCATTTTTTTAGATTATACATAGCACTTCCATTTCCTGGTAATATGTAAAAGCTTGGGTACACATTGTTGAATTTTATAACTTAATTGACACTATTGTGTGAAAGTTGTCATAAATACATTTGACATTCCACAGTCTCGGCTTTGTGACGCAGAACTAAGTACTTCTTTACATTTACAGGTGTTCCTTGGACTCAATGCGCCTTGTGGATCTATTGCTGGTGCTGCTTTTTGAGGGTCGTAAGGCTCTTGCACGCTCTGGTGCAGGTGGCAGCCAACTCCTACCGCGGCTTCGTCGTATGGACAGTGCCGGAGAGAAGACACACCGACAACTGATAGATTGTATTCGCTCCAAGGACACTGATGCCCTTATTGAGGCCATTGATAGTGGAGGTATTACAAAAATAATTACTTCTTTCTTATTATTTTATAAATTACTAGCCGGTACTGGTTTGATTTAAAATTTTTGTAGCAAACAAGTTGTTATTGTTTTTTCTTTTGGCTTAAAGTACCGCAACTTTCTAACAATAGTAAGCATCAAATGTGGCCACTGAACCTACCTTTGGGAGCCGCATTAAAATTAATGGCTGAACAGTATATTTAAATGTGGGTTTTATAACAGTAATATTATGAGAAAAGAGAGATTGCTACTCACCATATGGAGTTGTTGAGTCACAGACACAAACGCATTGCCACTCTCTCTGGGCACTGAGGCCGGACCAGAGACAGTGGTCTTTTTTCCCCGTCTGCAACTCAGTATCTCCTCTGTATGGAGAATGGCAATCTTTACTGTTCATAATATTGCCGTCTTGGATTTTCCATCATTTGATTAGGGTTTTTTTGAAGTTATTAGAAATCCTGAACTAAAGTAAATAATTAAGCACATTGTTGTTATAATTTTATTTTCAAGTACTTGTTTTGGTAATTCTATAAACATTTGAGTGTATGAGAGTGTACTTTGAGTCATTGTCTTATAGCACACCAACTTTTTACAGAAATGAACTACATGAACATTGGAGAAAAATTGCACTTTATAAGAGGTTAAGTTCTGATGAAATGCCGAGAACTTTTCAGGGTGTAGTTCATTGCAGGTAGACATCTTCAGGAAGCAGGTAAACATGTCAGAATGTAAGGGACGAAGAACATACATTTGTCTTACGTATGTTTGTCCACAAGTTAAATGATTTGTAAGATTTTTTAAATGAAGTAATTGGCAGAATAATTATCTTTTTTTAATCTCAAATGACTTCTCATTTCAAACACTACATTACTGTTAAGATTATATCATTTTTACGAGGTGGCATGGGTACAATGAGTTGCAGTTACATTAAGGAAAAGGTCATCTACAAGTTGAAAGGACTCAGTGCAGATGCCAATTACCCATCATGTCTCGGAACAGGATATTGGCATAAAATTCATGCAAATTTAGAAATATATTCAAGCAAACAATAGCGCGCATGTGTTGTGTGTTTCGTTTTGTTTTATAATATGCAGTGACTACATAAAATTTCAAATAATTTATAGCTGTGTAGAATAAAGACTGTCAGCTGCAGAGGGGCTTGAAATAGTGTGCTTTTGCAAAATATATCTGTGTTCAAAGGTTGAAAATAGGTAATTAATGATACGATACATGCATTCAAATATTTCTGCAAAGCATTATGGAAAGTATATCAGGAGCAAAAAAGTTATTTGTACACTGACATATTTTGGGTGGAACATTCACAATTTGCACTGGACTTGCAAGAATTCACTCTCTTTAGTTGAAGACGGATCACCTTCTTGGTGAACATAGTCCAGCAACACTGTTTACTAAACAGCCAAGAAACGCAAATGGTGAATTCAGGATGTTTCCAGTCACTTAAAACAATTGTTATGGTTGCCTGGGTAGTACTGTAAAGTACAAAATTAACTCCTAAATGAAAATATTTTTGTCTGCAGGTATTGAAGTGAACTTCATGGATGATGTTGGACAGACCTTACTGAATTGGGCATCTGCTTTTGGCACACAGGAGATGGTAGAGTTCCTGTGTGAGAGAGGAGCTGATGTCAATAAAGGTATGCACATAGGTTTCTGTTCATATGCATCACATCTAAATAAATGTAAACTTTAGAAAAACATTAATGAATTGGGATTTTGTCCTATTATACCAGCATGTAAGGTGTCTGAAATCTTTGGTTCTACTGAAATATCCCTAATTCATGTCCGTTGTAATTGCTGGGCTGCACAAAATTTTGCACGCACAATATCTATGCAACACCTGATTTCTTTTTGTACAGAACATTTTTGGAATACTTATCCAGGTGGAAACCTACATACATGAAAACTATCTTGTGTAAAATATGGGGAATGAAGATTAATATTTTTCTAGGAGGAAAACTCAACTTTTGGATTTTATTTCATGAAACACTTCATCTTGGAGAGCCACAAATGAGTGTTTTAATTTAATAATGTATAAGGAATTGGGAATATGAGTGACTTCTATGAACAGCATCACATTATTATAGCCAAGAGACACACAAAACCAACACCCCCAGCAGAAGTATATAGGCATACTTGCTATGCAGGTAATGAAAAGTTTGAAAGAATATATGATCAGACAAAAGTAATAGGTAATTTATATTTTTAATGGAGATGAAAATTTATGGTGGAGTATCATAATTCAACAGCAGCAAAATAAAGATAAAGGCGATTAGGAGAACGTGGGTAAGGGGAAAAGAATGAAAAGGTAATTCATCTCCTATAATTTTTATTGGAGCACAATCTAATCATTGCAAACATGGTCTAAGAATTATGGAAGGAGGTGTATATGTGGGCCAGGAGACACCAGAAGATTTTGGATTGGTTATATAATGGTAAGAAAAAATTTTGAACTGAAATATCTTTGCAGGGGAAGATGTGGACTCTGACCACGATTTATTGACTAAAGACTGAAAGTTACAACTGAAGAAATTACAGTTGGTTGTAAAATTAAGGATGTGGGATCAATTAATTGAAAGAACCAGTGGTTGTTGAGAATTTCAAATGGACGGTGGTCAGAGAGAGAGAGAGAGAGAGAGAGAAAGAAAACTAAATTTAAGTGTTAGGAAATCTTTTCTGACAGTATTTGTGCGGAGTATAGCTTTGTACATAACTGAAATGTGGTGCTGCAGGAGAATGCTAAAAATTAGATGATCAAATCAGCTAACTAATGAAGATACAGTAAGTGACATCAGAGAGAAAAGGAATTAATGACACAGCTTGACTTAAAGAAGGGATCAGTTGATTGGATACATCTCTAGCAATCAAAAAATTGTAATAAGATTAGGGAGGAAAGTCTGAGAAATAAAAATTGTCAATGGAGATGAATGTTGGACTGCATAAGCAGTTTTTCAAATGGATGTAGGTTTCAGTAGTTAGGTGGACACAAAGACGCTTGCTCAGGATAGATTAGGGTGAACAGCTACATAAAATCAACCTTTAGGCTTGACACCATGAGGTACACCTTTTATAACTACCCGAGCTTTAATTCATTGATTTTCTTTACTTTGTAATGGTAGTTTCACGTTTCAAAGTTAACAACAATCAGAGAATAAGCTTCAGCTCTCAGAATAGATGCTTCGTGAATAAGGTGAATTGTTGCGAGTGAGTGTCACACTTGTTTCTGTTGCAAATCGTATAATTTAATTACAAATATTGAAATGCAACACGTTGCTTATGTCAGATTCACGGAATTCAACCTTTCTCATAGTCATAATGTTCTCGACATTTGATACATATTTAATGTTAATTAACCTGCAAAATAACACATGGTACCATCTAAACCATTCTAGTTCAGATGTATAAAAATAACAACTAGTCTTAGACTGTCTCGGCTCTTTTTGCATGTTTATTGTAACCCATTCCCTCTGACACAACTTCACCATTACAGTTTGACGCAGTTTTTGAAAACTTTTTGTTTGGGTCAACATTAACACATGCCCGCCCCCCCCCCCCCCCCCCACACACACACACACACACAAGAGGGGGGGGGGGGTTCTGCATCATTATTCTATTAAATAAGTGTTACATGGATCACTATTACTATCAGATTTCTACCTTTGCTTCTACCAGTTTCTCTCTTCACTTTTTGAGACAGTACACATTCAATAAGATTTAATTTCCTTTGGCCCTCTAATAGTCTAATTACTTGCCCATTACTTATTCTTCTAGTGATCCATAAATTATATTAGTTTTTCATAAAAATTTGAAATGTTAAATTGGCTTACAAACAAAACCCCATTGTGTTTACAGGTCAACGCTCATCTTCCCTACATTATGCTGCCTGTTTCGGACGACCAGCTATTGCTAAAGTACTTCTGCGCCATGGTGCAAATCCTGATTTGCGTGATGAAGATGGGAAGACTCCTCTGGACAAGGCTCGTGAAAGGTCCGATGAAGGCCATCGTGAGGCAAGTTGTATTAAAAACTTGTTACTAGTTTATATTGTCCTTTTTGAAGATAAACAGTGTTCTTGAACATAAATAAGTCCACCTCTTTATGAGCTATCTAGAGGGAATCACCCTAGCCATCAGAGATCCATCCGGAGGCCCTTGTCTGTTTCATGTTCCCTGGTATCGTCACAGTTTGGACCCAGGGCCAAGACATGTTTTGCTTATTCCTTGGTGGCCTCAGTACCTTCTTTCTTATCCACTTCATGTGGTCTTATTCAGCCCAGCTTGCTACCTTCTTGTACCCTGACCTCCAGCTCTTCATTATCCATAAAACCCTGTTTCGGTGTCAAGCGCACCAACCAGTTCTCCCTTTTTGTAGACGCTGCAAAGGCTCACTGCTCTTTCATAAGTACGCATGTGGTGAGCACAAGGTCTCGAGCTATTGCAGCATTTACTTGCTTTCTTGTCCTGCAGTCTCCCATCTTTTCTTTTTTCTCGCAGTGGCAGCCCTTGGATGTTGATTTGACTATTTTAGAAGGTTCTGCTGTCTTTTGTTGTTTTCTTATTTGTTACACCACTTTTCAGTTGAAATAATTTTTGTCTGCCCCTGGGTTTGACTTCAATTTTCAGTATCCCCCCCTCCTGTAGTTTGGATTGACTGGGGAAGAATGCCTTAAAAACAGCCTACAGTGTTAATGATCCTTTGTGCGCAGTAATTGCATAGACTTGTATATGAACTTGAGCCAGTGTGGTAGCCAATCCAATGTTGTGGGATCATTAGGTACCCTTTTGGTAGAGCTCTTAACAGAATGGGCATCACGCTTCTGATCCATGAGCTAGTAGTTACCCATGCATGCCACAGTAAATGCCCATCTTCCTGGGGCTTCAGGACTCCCAGCAATGGTCATCATGCCAAATGACCTTTTGTGTGGCTAGGTGGCACCCTCAATTGGATTTGATGTCATTAGGGTGGATGTTTTTCACATTAAATATATCGAATTGAATCAATGCAATGGCCATTCTGATTTGGTTTTAAATATATCAAATTGAATCAATGCAATGGCCATTCTGATTTGGTTCTCTCAGCCGATAGGTCTGGATATTTCAGTGCTACTGCTTTTCCTACCCTGACTCTCAGGTGGAGGAGGGACAAGCCAGACTGGAAGTGAAACAGTTTAGTCACTACTTGATGTATAGTATTACAGGAGGAAATACTTTTATGGCAACAAAACCATTATTTTTTATGGAACACAAAGGAGAGAAATTTGGTGAATTTCACTGATTGGGAAAAATGTATACTGATCACCATCCTCCATGTTCACAGTTTTGCCTAGTATTTAGAAAGGAAAAGAAAATACAAGAACATAATTCACTTGACTGCCTGTCACATACCAAGGCAAGAAAAAATATGAACACCTGCATCCTGTCTTACATGATGACCAACTACGCAAAAATCCTGCTGTCACTTTCTGTGCTTGTTTTTTTTCCAAACCAGAGCTACCACTGGTCTCTAGTCTCGTGGTTGCTATGACAGTATCTTCAGGAACAACTTCCCACACCTGACAAGAGTAACAGCTTCCTTGTCCAGCATCTACTGATGACAGGACACTCTCTCGGGCTCACTCTCCCCAGAAACATACAGGTCAGAGGCCCAGCACCAGCCATCTGCTGAAGGAGCCACAGCCTATTTGTCTCAAGGCAGCCTTCTCTTAGTCTGTCACCACACACACCACGGATATGCCCTTGCAAGAATCTTGGCCACCAAAAGCTGCAGAGGAATAATAATAATAATAATAATAATAATAATAATCATTTTAACCAGACATAACGTCTGAGAAAGGAAAGAAATAATAATAATAATAATAATAATAATAATAATAATAAACCCCGTGGAGGCCCGGGAAAAGAATCGGCCTCCGGTATGTTCTGCCAGTCGTAAAAGGCGACGAAAAGAACAAACCACTAATAGGGCTAACCCCCCTTTTAGTGTGATTAGTTGGTTCAGGATAGAACTAAAGAAGCCTTGGACAAGCGCCGTCATGGTCGGGGACGACGCTTGAACCCTATGCCCGCCCACAATGGTAACAACACTGCTAGCCAACTGGAAAATTATTTAAATCCAAATAGAGGTGTTTTGCAGGATATGCTTCCTGCAACCACCCTAGAAGGAAAACAAAGACAGAGGATGAGATGATCAGATGAAGTTAATCGACACCTCATGTTCTGTTATTACCAAGCAACAAACCTAGGAACCAACACAACTGGATGCAGATCACAAGTATACACAACATTTATTACCAGATACCCTGAATTAAAATTTTTAACAGAACAACGATTAGCTGATCAGATCTGTGTAATAATAAAAAATAACAGGATACCCCAGTCAGAATTAGAAAACATCAAACAACAAGCACAACAAATACTGGAACAAAATAATGTGCAATCAGAAGAAGAAGAAAATACAGTAATGGACTCAAACATCCCAGAGCAAACAAACAAAGAACAACATGCACCAATTAAACAATCAGAGGAAAACGAAATCTTAAGACAGCCACCAGAACAAGCACAAATAGAACACGAAGTGACACAGATGTTAGATATAGAAGAAAAATTTCAGCTAACATATATAGAATACAAAGACACAAATACAGACATTAGACCATTCTTGCGTAGACCACCAAATAACCCACAAGTCGAAACAACAATAAATACTATCAACACAATCATACACAACAAAATAAATGAAAACACAACTATGGAAGAATTACAACTACTGGTTTATATAGGAGCACTCACTACACTAAATATACACACTAGGCAGAGATCAGAACCAACCAACACACAGAAGAAACCCACAAAACCAGCATGGCAACACAGGCTACAGATCAAAATAGAAAAACTGAGAAAAGACATCGGACAGCTAACACAATTTATAAGAAATGAAATCTCGGAAAAAAAACGAAAAAAGTTAGGTAAAATCTCACAACAAGAAGCGACAGAGCAATTAGACAAAAAGAAGCAGAAATTACAAGCATTAGCCAAACGACTCAGAAGATACAAAAAAAGTGAAAATAGAAGGAAACAAACCAAACATTCAACACAAACCAAAAGAAATTTTACCAGACAATAGATAACACACACATTAAAATAAACAATCCACCAAACATAACAGATATGGAACACTTCTGGAGCAACATATGGTCAAACCCGGTACAACATAACAGGCATGCACGGTGGATACAAGCAGAAACAGACACATACAAGATGATACCACAAATGCCTGAAGTGATAATTTTGCAACATGAAGTCACCCAAGCAATTAATTCTACTCACAATTGGAAAGCCCCTGGAAATGATAAAATAGCAAATTTCTGGTTAAAGAAGTTCACCTCAACACATTCACATCTAACTAAATTATTTAACAGTTACATTGCAGACCCACACACATTCCCTGATACACTTACACACGGAATAACATATCTGAAACCTAAAGATCAAGCAGACACAGCGAACCCAGCTAAATATCGCCCCATAACATGCCTGCCAACAATATACAAAATATTAACTTCAGTCATTAAACAGAAATTAATGACACATACAACACAGAACAAAATTATAAATGAAGAACAAAAAGGCTGTTGCAAAGGAGCACGAGGATGTAAAGAGCAACTGATAAGATGCAGAGGTGACATATCAAGCTAAAACTAAACAAAGGTCGCTACACTACGCATACATTGATTACCAAAAAGCTTTTGATAGTGTACCCCACTCATGGTTACTACAAATATTGGAAATATACAAAGTAGATCCTAAGTTGATACAGTTCCTAAACATAGTAATGAAAAATTGGAAAACCACACTTAATATCCAAACAAATTCAAATAATATCACATCACAGCCAATACAGATTAAGCGTGGAATATACCAAGGAGACTCATTAAGTCCTTTCTGGTTCTGCCTTGCTCTGAACCCACTATCCAACATGCTAAATAATACAAATTATGGATACAATATTACTGGAACATACCCACACAAAATCACACATTTGCTATACATGGATGATCTAAAACTACTGGCAGCAACAAAACAACAACTCAACCAATTACTAAAGATAACAGAAGGATTCAGCAATGATATAAGTATGGCTTTTGGAACAGACAAATGTAAGAAAAATAGCATAGTCAAGGGAAAACATACTAAACAAGAAGATTACATATTAGATAACCACAGCGACTGCATAGAAGCGATGGAAAAAACGGATGCCTATAAATATCTAGGACACAGACAAAAAATAGGAACAGATAATACAAATATCAAAGAAGAACTAAAAGAAAAATATAGACAAAGACTAACAAAAATTCTGAAAACAGAATTGACAGCAAGAAACAAGACAA
The DNA here is from genome assembly GCF_023864345.2 of Schistocerca serialis cubense. Classification (NCBI taxonomy): domain Eukaryota; kingdom Metazoa; phylum Arthropoda; class Insecta; order Orthoptera; family Acrididae; genus Schistocerca; species Schistocerca serialis. The sequence continues at coordinate 440,456,888 of NC_064645.1, read as the reverse complement.
AAGCTATAAATACCTATGCCATACCAATATTGACCTACTCATTTGGAGTAGTGAAATGGAGTAACACAGACCTAGAAGCACTCAATACACTTACACGATCACAATGCCACAAATATAGAATACATCACATACATTCAGCAACAGAAAGATTCACATTAAGCAGAAAGGAAGGAGGAAGGGGATTTATCGACATAAAAAACCTACATTATGGACAGGTAGACAATTTAAGAAAATTCTTTCTAGAAAGAGAAGCAGAAACTAGCAAAATACACAAGGCAATCACTCATATAAATACATCGGCTACACCACTGCAATTTCATAACTACTTCTACAACCCTTTAGATCACATAACATCAACAGACATGAAGAAAGTAAATTGGAAAAAGAAAACACTACATGGCAAGCACCCGTATCATCTAACACAGCCACACATCGATCAAGACGCATCCAACACATGGCTAAGAAAAGGCAATATATACAGTGAGACAGAAGGATTCATGATTGCAATACAGGATCAAACAATAAACACCAGGTATTACAGCAAGCATATTATTAAAGATCCCAATACCACAACGGATAAATGCAGACTTTGTAAACAACAAATAGAAACAGTAGATCACATCACAAGCGGATGTACAATACTAGCAAATACAGAATACCCCAGAAGACATGACAATGTCGCAAAAATAATACATCAACAGCTTGCCTTACAACATAAACTTTTAAAACAACACATTCCTACATACAAGTATACACCACAAAATGTACTGGAGAATGATGAATACAAATTATACTGGAACAGAACCATTATAACAGATAAAACAACGCCACATAACAAACCTGACATCATACTCACCAATAAAAAGAAGAAATTAACACAACTAATCGAAATATCCATACCCAATACAACAAATATACAAAAGAAAACAGGAGAAAAAATTGAAAAATACATCCAACTGGCTGAGGAAGTCAAAGACATGTGGCATCAGGATAAAGTTGACATCATACCAATTATACTATCAACTACAGGAGTCATACCACACAATATCCACCAGTACATCAATGCAATACAGCTACATCCAAACATATATATACAGCTACAGAAATCCGTAATTATTGATACATGTTCAATTACCCGAAAGTTCCTAAATGCAATATAACACATACCGTACAGTTAAAAGGAAGTGACGCTTGATCAAGGTCCGCGTCACTCCATTTTTAACCGGACTTAACGTCTGAGAAAGTGAAGATAATAATAATAATAAATCCCGTGGAGGCCCAGGAAAAGAATAGGCCTCCGGTATGTTCTGCCAGTCGTAAAAGGCGACGAAAAGAACAAACCACTAATATGGCTAACCCCCCTTTTAGTGTGATTAGTTGGTTCAGGACAGAACTAATGAAGCCTCGGACAAGCGCCGTCATGGTCGGGGACGATGCTTGAACCCTATGCCCGCCCACAATGGTAACGACACTGCTAGCCAACTGGAAAATGATTTAAATCCAAATAGAGGTGTTTTGCAGGATATGCTTCCTGCAACCACCCTAGAAGGAAAACAAAGACAGAGGATGAGATGGTCAGATGAAGTTAATCGACACCTCATGTTCTGTTATTACCAAGCAACAAACCTAGAAACCAACACAACTGGATACAGATCACAAGTATACACAACATTTATTACCAGATACCCATAATTAAAATTTTTAACAGAACGACGACTGGCTGATCAGATCCGTGTAATAATAAAAAATAACAGGATACCCCAGTCAGAATTAGATAACATCAAACAACAAGTACAACAAATACTGGAACAAAATAATGTGCAATCAGAAGAAGAAGAAAATACAGTAATGGACTCAAACATCCCAGAGCAAACAAACAAAGAACAATACGCACCAATTAAACAATCAGAGGAAAACGAAATCTTAAGGCAGCCACCAGAACAAGCACAAATAGAACACAAAGTGACACATATATTAGATATAGAAGAAAAATTTCAGCTAACATATATAGAATACAAAGACACAAATACGGACATTAGACCATTCTTGCATAGACCACCAAATAACCCACAAGTCGAAACAACAATAAAAACTATCAACACAATCATACACAACAAAATAAATGAAAACACAACTATGGAAGAGTTACAACTACTGGTATATATAGGAGCACTCACTACACTAAATATACACACTAGGCAGAGATCAGAACCAACCAACACACAGAAGAAACCCACAAAACCAGCATGGCAACACAGGCTACAGATCAAAATAGAAAAACTGAGAAAAGACATCGGACAGCTAACACAATTTATAAGAAATGAAATCTCGGAAAAAAAACGAAAAAGGTTGTGTGTGTTATCTATTGTCTGGTAAAATTTCTTTTGGTTTGTGTTGAATGTTTGGTTTTGTTTCCTTCTATTTTCACTTTTTTTGTATCTTCTAAGTCGTTTGGCCAATGCTTGTAATTTCTGCTTCTTTTCGTCTAATTGCTCTGTCGCTTCTTGTTGTGAGCAAACTACATGGCAAGCACCCGTATCATCTAACACAGCCACACATCGATCAAGACGCATCCAACACATGGCTAAGAAAAGGCAATATATACAGTGAGACAGAAGGATTCATGATTGCAATACAGGATCAAACAATAAACACCAGATATTACAGCAAGCATATTATTAAAGATCCCAATACCACAGCAGATAAATGCAGACTTTGCAAACAACAAATAGAAACAGTAGGTCACATCACAAGCGGATGTACAATACTAGCAAATACAGAATACCCCAGAAGACATGACAATGTAGCAAAAATAATATATCAACAACTTGCCATACAACATAAACTAATAAAACAACACATTCCCACATACAAGTATGCACCACAAAATGTACTAGAGAATGATGAATACAAATTATACTGGAACAGAACCATTATAACAGATAAAACATCACCACATAACAAACCTGACATCATAGTCCCCAATAAAAAGAAGAAATTAACACAGCTAATCGAAATATCCATACCCAATACAACAAATGTACAGAAGGAAACAGGAGAAAAAATTGAAAAATACATCCAACTGGCTGAGGAAGTCAAGGACATGTGGCATCAGGATAAAGTTGGCATTATACCAATTATACTATCAACTACAGGAGTCATACCACACAATATCCACCAGTACATCAACGCAATACAGCTACATCCAAACTTATATATACAATTACAGAAATCCGTAATTATTGATACATGTTCAATTACCGTATTTACTCGAATCTAAGCCACACCTGAAAAATGAGACTCAAAATGAAGGAAAAAAAATTTTCGCGAATCTAAGCCGCACCTGAAATTTGAGACTCGAAATTCAAGGGAGAGAAAAGTTTTAGGCCGCATCTCCAAATCGAAATAAAATTTGGTCCATTGTAATATGAGACACAATTTAGGTCGAATGAATGACGCTACAGTTGCAGTAGTTTGGTTCGAGTCGTAACCTTAGCAGTTAAGCTTTTTCTTTGTTATAGGTGTTTACGTCACTCTAAGCTGAAAATGGATTACTGTACTGTGTCATGCATTGTTTGTCGCATTCTGATAATGCGTGTTTACGGCCTGTCGCCGCTTGCGCCATGGCTTGCTTTTGTGCGCACTACCGCTGCTTACAATTAAAAGAGAGGAATCGTCTCATTAGCGAAACAATGACAATAGACTGCTATTTGATGTTACTTACACTGCTGCTTTATTTGATAATAATCAACAAGAACAAAATAATACACTGCGTATGATAGAAGATGTTCTGAACGATAGTTTAGCGAAAATTTTTCTCCGTTTGAAAATCTTTGCGGGCGCCTCTTTAATACATTACATTCTGCAGAGAAATTAGAGTCATCTTAGATTTAAAAATCTAGTCAATTGCTGTGCTTCATTTCTGACTGTATCACTATTAGGCATAAGAATAATACGAATATAAACGTGACATGATATGTATATTCTTCCGCGTTTGCTGTTGTCTCACTCTAGTTTTGTAGTTTATTAGGCAGACAGGATTTAAATGAGATAGCAACAAACACGAAACAATACATGGCAAAATGTTTATATTCGTATTATTCTTATGGTGAAGAGAATACTGCGTGTGATTCACAATTCATAGAAGTTCCTATTAGCAACCATCTCTTCTCATAGGTAGGAAAAAATTCAGAACGTAGAGTTGGCCATATTGACAAACATCCCAAACAGACTTGCCAGTCGGATTTTCGTAGTACATTGAAATGCTGCTACATTCGAAGATGAACAATACGGAATTTGTATTTACTTCGTTGGATAATGTATGAAAATGCAGTGGTTGAAACTCGGGGCGGAGGAAAAAAGCTCGTCTTCCACCTTTTTTTAAATTTATTTACTGACACAGAGGATTTGGTGCCAGTATTTATCTTTGTGTCTACAAAGCATGCCTGTGTAGCGCTACATATATTAGACGGCAGAAGTTAGTTGTGGCGGCACCCATCAACATTTTTCGGAACTTCTGCTTGCTTTGCACTCGATTCTAAGCCGCAGGCGGTTTTTTGGATTACAAAAACTGGAAAAAAGTGCGGCTTAGATTCGAGTAAATACAGTACCCGAAATGCAGTGTAACATATACTGTACAGTTAAAAGGAATTCACGCTTGATCAAGGTCCGTGTCACTTTCCATTTTTAACCAGACATAACGTCTGAGAAAGGAAAGAATAATAATAGTAATAATACTCTATTGACCTTGGAGGTGCCAGATCCTCCCACGCAGTAATAATCTGAACCAATGTTCATTTATGTGATTCCATCCCCTCTGGTAGCTGGCAGTGATCTTGGGTCATGACTGGTCCTCCTGGCCCCTTCACACCTAACTAGGGCACCCTTAACATGATGATCCAGCGGAACTGTAATGGATGCTGCTGTCACCTACTGGAACTGCGACTAATTTCCTTTTAGTTCTACAGTCCGTATCACCCTCCAAGAAATTGACTGATGACCATTCCTCAATGTTTTGGGGTTACCATGCATTCTGTGATAATTGAACTTTTCCCAGTGTTCCTAGAGGAGTCTGTATGTTTGTGCGCACAGATATCATCAGTGGGTGGATTCCTGTCCATACCATGTTGAAAACAGTAGTGGTGTGAGTGCAGACTATCCCAGAAATCATCATTTATAACATTTATTTACCTTCAAGCAGGACTGTTAGTCCCCTTGTGATGACTCCTTTATCCAACAGCTCTCCCCTCCTCTCCGCCTCCTCTCGTCCCCTTCGCTTGAGGATTTCATTGTGAAGCACACCCTGCGGAAAATAACACATTGTCTGATAGGACCCTTCTCATTGACCAGCTTCTTTCAGATCTCAGTTCGTGTTTTCTTAGTGATTGTACTACTACCTACTCCAGTGCCAGTCATGGCACCTTTTTGACTGTTGACCTTATATATAATACCATCACTTCTTTATCGTGGCTGATGGATCAATTACCAGATGAGCTCTTTAAAGATCCAACTGACAGTTATATACCTCTGTTGTTACATTCACTCGTGCTACTGGAACTGCTATTCCTCTTTCATGCTGCACTGTTGGCCAGTCCCATGGTGAATCAAAGACATTGTAATATCTATTCAGGATCATTGTAGGGCCCTGTAGTGTCTTGAGCTGCATCCTTCACAGGCCTCAATTTTAAGCAACTCCACACTAAGGCTGACTGTCTTATGAAGTGCAGTAAGAAGGATGGTGTTGGTATTACATCTCTTCCTTGGAAACATAAGCTTCTCCCTCCCAGTCATGGAACAAATTTTATAGTCTTCCAAGCTGTCAAACATCAGCAACTGTTCCGGGATTAATCCTTCAGGATGGTCTATGTATTGATGATTCATTGGTTCTTGCTGAACACTTGTGACCCACTTCGCGAAATGTCTGCATCCTCTTCTTACCCAGCTACCTTTCAAGTTTCACTTCCCTCCCTCTTCTGCCCCCCAACCTCACCAAGCCAAATTGTAAAATGAAACTTTCACTGACTGGAAACTGCTTCCGGCCCGTGCCTCATTTTCCAATAACAGCCTGTGACTCTGAGTCAATTGATAAACAGATCATTCAACATTTGAATACTTCTCAAAGGCTACATGTCATCAGTTTCTGTAATTGTATTTGGCTAGAACACATCTTCCCTCAGCAGTGGCGAAGTATTATCATTGTCTCACTCCTTAATCCAGGGGAAAAGCCAAAAATCTACTGGCAGTTACCAACCAGTTAGCCTCACTAATGTGTTCTGCAAACTGCTTGAAAGGATGGTTGTCCACAGATTATGCTGGTTTCTCAAATCTTGGTACCTTTTGTCCCATGTTGGTATGGTTTCTGGGAAGGATGATCGACAACCAACCATCTGGCTAGGCTGGAAACCACAATCCAACAGGCTTTTTCTAAATTACACCACTTCTTTGCAGCTGTTTTTAACTCGCCAGTTATTCTGGGTGCAGTTGGTACTCCACTCAGCTCTCCACAGGAGAATGATGCCCTTCATGACTCCGTGCTGAGTGACACACACTTCCTCGTCACTATCAATGAGCTAGTGACCTCTGTCCAGCCACTGGGCCACCCCCACATGTCATGTCAACGACTTCCATATTTGTTGCAGCTCCCACCCTGTAGCCATGGTGGAATGCCAGCTCCAAAGTGCCATCTGAAGGACGTCAGCTTGTACCCTTTCCCGTGGTTACCAATTTCATTTGCAAAAATGTGGTTCACGAATTCTTGTCATACCATGGCCTATACTGTCCCAGAACTCTACTTGGATACCCAGCACGAGGACGTTGTTGCACAGTCTTTATTTTTGGACCTTCTGTTTGATAAAAAGCTGTCTCAGCTGCCCCATATTCATCCTCTAAAGACTAGAGTGCATTTAAAATAATCAGCTACTTTTGACAGTTTGGTTTGGAGCGAGTGCAGAGGAGCATAGTTGACAGTGTGTGCAGAGTACATCAGTGTGCGGCAAAAATGCCATGCTAGTTGACACGAAAGCTAGCAAATTTGCTTGACTGCTTGAACAAGAAGTCACTCAAGCTGCCTGATCTGCAGTCTTTCTTAAATGATGTTAAAGAAACTATTCAGGGAAAAAATCTTGTTTCGTACATGTCTTAGAGCTTCATTTAATTGGATAGATAAAGTCTATTCACCAAGCAGTGGCAGGAGAACACACACACACGCACACACGCACACACGCACACACGCACACACACACACACACACACACACACACACACACACACACACACACACGGGGGGGGGGGGGGGAGAGAGAGAGAGAGAGAGAGAGAGAGAGAGAGAGAGAGAGAGAGAGGGGGGGGGGTAGGTAGGTAGGTTTAACTTAAGCCAGCTGTCAGAGCCAGTGGCTCTTCTTCCAGCAGAAGAGTTGAAGGGGAAGGAAGAGGGGAGAGGGATGAAGGAAGAGGACTAGAGAGGTTTAGTGAAAGGGGTACAGCTTGGAAAAGTCGCCCAGTACCCCAGGTGAGGGGAGACTTAACTGGATGGGATGAGAAGGAAAGACTGATTGTTGGGGACTGCACCTGACGAGATTTGAAAACCTGAGAGCTCAAAGGTGGAAGATGGTAACATGCAAGACAGAGATTACTGCTAAAACATTGTGCATGACAAGATGTAGAAAACTAAAATGAGTGAAGGTGGAAGTAGTTAGTGTGAAGAAACACTGAGACAGAAAGAATTAATCTAAATTAAGACCAGATGTATAGCAAGAACCAAGAACATTTAGCGCTAGTTCCCACTTGCGGAGTTCTGAGAAACTGGTGTCTGGGGGAAGAATAAAAATGGAATGTGTGGTGAAACAGGCACTGAGGTCAAGACTGTCATGTTGTAGAGCATGCTCTGCAATATGGTATAGTGTGTTGCTGGTATACATCCTCTGTCTATGCCCATTCGTCCTGACTAGTAACTGGGTGGCAGAAGTGCCAATCTAAAAGGCCAAACAGTGGTTACATAACAGCGGGTATATGATGTCTTTTCATGGATGCAAGAGGTACAAGGGGTCTGACAATGGTATTGTGGAGATAGGGAGGTTGATGAAAAGCTGTTTTAGGTGTGGTGGGCAAAATCTTGGACAGAATGGATCGCATTTTAGGGGATGATTTTGGAAGTCATGGCCCTGGCAAAGTAGCTGATTAATACATTCAAACCAGGATAATATGTGTGACAAGTGGTTTGTTCTGAAGTTGTTGTTTGGAAGGATCAGCAATACTAGGATTGGAATTGATGGCCTGGGAAATTTGCTTTAGAACTAGACTTGGGGGGGGGGGGGGGGGGAGGGATGATTACATCCAGTGAACGGGAGGTGAGATTGGTGATGTATTGCTGTAAAGAGTTCTCATCCGAAAAATGTTTGCCTTGAATGCCACGGCTGTATAGGAGGCAACGTTTGACGTGGAAAGGATGGCAACTGTCAAAATGTAAATATTGTTGTTTGTTAGTAGTTTTAATGTAGAATGGAGTGTGGAGCAGGCCTTCAGTGAGGATTAGATCAACATCAAAGAAAGTGACATGGGATTTGGAATAGGACCATGTGAAATTTAATTGGGAGAAAGTATTTAGAGATTGCAGGAATTTTAGCATGTCAGCCTTACCATGAGTCCTTATGGCAAAGATGTCATCAGTGTATCTAAACTAAACCAGAGGCTGAAAGCTTATGGATCTCAGAAAAGCCCCCTCCAAGCAACCCACTAAAAGGTTGACATAGGACGGAGCCATCCTTTTTCCCGTGGCTGTACTCCTGATCTATTTGCTCTCAGAGTTGAAGGGTAAGTATAAAGTTGATTAAGGTGAACAAGAAGGATGTCATAGGTTTGGTATCAGTGGACACTGACTTAGGAAATGTTCAGTAGCAGACAGACATTGTATGTGAGGTATGTTGGTATAGAGGAAGATGGCATCAGTGGTGACAAGCGAGGTGTGTGGAGGAAGTGGGTCGGGCACGGATTCCAGACAATCTAGGAAATGGCTGGTGTTTTTAATATAGGAGGGAAATCTTTGTACTATGGGTTGCAGGTGTTGATCAACTAAGGCAGATATACATTTGGTGGGTGCTTTGAAGCCATCAACTGTAGGACGGCCAGTGTGATTGGGTTTGCGTATCGAAGGAAGGAGGTAAAAGGTAGGCCTGTGTGGTTTGGGTGGAGTAAGAAGTTCTAAGGAATGGGGTATAAGTCCTAGTGAGGGACCTGAGGATTTTAGGAGCAAATGCAGGTCAGTTTGAATTACATGGATGGGATCTTGATGGCAGATGCTATATGCAGAGGTGTGAGACACTTGTTGCAGACCTATACTTACACACTCCTGTCAGTCAAGTACCACAGTGGTAGAGCCTTTGTCTGCTGGGAGGATAATGACAGTCATAAGCTTTTAGGGAATGTAGAGTCTGGAGTTTTGCAGAGGACACGTTAGGCTAATGTTGTAGAGGGACCTGAGGAGGAAGGGTTGTGAAGCAATGCTGTACGTGAGGAATTCTTGGAAGGCTTGTTAAGGGATGATTCTGAGGAAGTTGTGGGTGGTCAAGTCGAGATCACTGCCAGAATTGTTCAAAGCAGAGTTCAGTGTCATGTTTACTGTTGTAAAGGTTTTAGGATTGGGGTTGCAGAGCATGCTCTACAACATGACAGTCAAGACCTCTGTGCCTGTTTCACCACACACATCTGCATTCTTCCCCCAGACAAGAGTTTCTCAGAACTCTGCAGCTGGAAACTTGTGCTACAACATGTCTGTGGTTCTTGTCACCCACCTGGCCTTAATTTACATTAATTTCTTCAGTCTCTCATCTTTCCTGCACAGTAACTACTCCTTTCTTCACTCCATTTTAGTTCCCTACATCTTTCATTTTCTGACCTGTCTCTTTTTTGCCGTCATCCCTCCCATTCTGTTACATACAAAGAACTTAGCTTTTCGCTCTTATTAACTCGTGCACAATGTTTTAGTAGTAGTTTCTGTCTTGCATTTTACCCTCTCTTCCACCGTTAAGCTCTCAGGTTTTCAAATCTCTTCTAGTGCAGTCCCCAACAATCGGTCTTTTCTTCTCATCCCTTTTGGTACGTCTACCCTGACCCAGGGTTCTGGGTGACTTTTCTGAACTGTATCTGTTTTCCTAAACCTCTCCAGTCCTTTTGCCATCCCTCTTCTTTCCCCTTCAACTCTTCTGCCGTAAGGAGGAGTCACTGGCTCCGAAAGCTTGCCTAAGTTAAACCTTTGTGTGTGTGTGTGTGTGTGTGTGTGTTTGTGTGTGTGTGTGTGTGTGTGTGTGTGTGTGTGTGTGTGCGCGCGCACACTCGTTCTGCAGCTGCTACTGCTGCTGCTGCTTGGTGAGTAGATTTTTTTATCTATCCAGTCACATTATATTATCAGTAGTTGATTATTTTCGTTGTTGTCTTATAGTTTCATTTATCAGATTTATAATGTGCTGCCTATTATTTTGTTAACGGTCATACTTATTGCGACATTTCGAGGTTAGGTGAAATTCTAAGGGACATTCTTAAAGTTTGCAATGAACAATGGGGATCACTATGATTTTATGTTTGGCGTGTGGTAGGTGTAGGTCGTGTTACTGCATACGAGATATAGGTAACATATTGATTATTTTTTAAGCTGGGAAGGCTATCTCTGTCTTATCTCAAGAAGGTGTAGCGTGTGTAAAGTGCTCAGTCACTAATGGCAGCCTAAAAAGCCAGAATGAAATATTTATAAATCCCTTGTATCTCAAACGATTTGAGTTGTCAAAACAAGATTTTGGCAAATGATATCACACATCATCACTGTGCATAAACTTACTGTTGTTTCTTGCCATGCTTCTTTTCACCTGGGCCCATATATTCTCAACTGGATTTAAACGGGTGTGATATGGAGGAATCATGATTAAACTATGCCAATTAATGTTAGCCAGTTCGTCAACGTGGTAGCATGGAGTTTTCGGTTTCTATAGAGCTAGAAGTTCCATTGACTCTGCCTTATACAGGTTCAACTTCATTCCGTGGAACATTTCTTTGTACTTACAAGAGTAAAATACTTGCTTCCTTCCACTGCATTGTTGGAGCTTTATCCATCACAACAGACTGGTATGGCACATTGTTCATTAAAATTGTCGAATTTGGAGGAATATTTCGCAGCAAAAAATTGTCACAGCTGGGCAACATGTTGTTTCACAATACTGGATGACTGTAAAATACTTGAACACCAAAAGATACCGCTTTACAATGAGAGTTAACAAACACAGGTGCACCTAATGTGTGACACCACATGGTACTTCTTATCCACAGCACGGCAATAGGGGTGCTTTGCCAATCGAACTGCTGGCAGTGTTGTAGGAAAAGTCAGCTTGCTATTGGTGTTACCTGGTCAACGGCGTCATGTTGCCCGTTAGCCAAATGTCAAGTTGCAGCTAATTTTAAATGCTTTGTAGCTACATGAGGAAGTTTAACTCTTTCTGCACCTCTTCGGGTACGGATTTTGCTAGTCCCCTCTGCACTTACCAGGCTCTTGTCTCATTCCGACTGGATTATGGTTGCCAGGTTTATGGCTTGTTGGCACCTTCAACTTTGAAATTGTTAGAATCCAATGAATGAAAATTCAAATGTGGTGATTATTTTCCAGTTGAAAATTTAGTCAAATTCTGGGATTTTTTGTTTGAAAGTACCCTAGTCGATATCCTACCAAATCTTTCTCAGACCCAGCTTGCGCTCCAGCTTAAATAACATCATTAATGGATAGGGAAACGGTAGCCTTTCTACCCAACCTTCTTCTCTCCAAATTCACTATTTAACTAATGAGGTGAATGGGTGCACAACAAATGTTTGTTACAGCATTGATGAACTTGAATGTGTCATGCACTTAAGTTCCTGGAGAATTCTCCTGACTGAATAGTTGGGCAGCCTTACCACAATAACAGTTAAATATACTGCATTGTTAAATTAAAAAAGCAATCCTCAGTTCCTTTCTTAATAGAATTGTAAATTTTTCATATTATATTACAGCAAAGAAATAAACTCTTCGAAAATTCATTTCTGCTTCACATGCCCGTCACCTGTAGGGCTACTGACAGTCAGCTCTAGCTGTATTAGCAGTCAGGCATATTTCTCTGTTACAAGCTGTTAGCTGTATGTCCATGACAGTAACATAGTGCATTTCTTCCTGAGTACATAAGTACATCATGCATAAAACTGAATAACAGATTATTTAACATTTTTTTTTTTCTTGTTCACCTCTCTCTGCCATACTTCTTGCCATCTCACAAGTAACATTTAACACTTTGGAGACCAGCCACTTAGAAGAATACCGAGCCTAGGAAACTGGCCATTTATGCTGTTATTTAAAGCATTACTGGCACATATGTAATCAATGTATTTTCAGCACCAGTACATACTAAAAAAGAGCCAAACTTCAAGATTTATCTTTCATATTTACTTTAGTTCTTTAATAGATACAAGTTTTAAAATGATTGACAGAAAGTATAATTATTCACCCACGAAAGAAGTGTCAGGTGATTCAGTGAGCAATTTATTCCTCTTGAGCATCCAAAATTTCTTGCTCACGCAACAGATATCACGTATTTGTAGAATAATTCCAGCAAACTGCAAAACCTAACAAGTACACACTCGAAATTGCGTCAGTGCAATTGTATTGACTCGGCCATTCGCAACAGCAGCTGTTACTTTTGCTGATATGTCTTGTTAAACAATTCTAGAAATTGACGACAGAAGGCAACACCAGTCAAGGGACAGGTAGCGAGACATCTGTACATTGTTCTCGTATGAAACGAGTCCAGTTTACGAGCTGCTAGTGGCTCGCATATCCAGAAAATGATGACCCAACTTCCACTCGGCTCTCCAAAGTGTTAAGTTAAATTTTCTGTAATACAGTTTACAGATCTAAATTTATTTCGGAGTTATGAATTTTCTTTCCTTACTCGATGTAAGAAATTCTATTTAAAAAGAAAACAGAAATTTAATTGCAAAGTTGTAATCCAGAAACACTATAAAGGCTATCAAAACACAAAACATAGAAGTATTTTCTGCTTCTGGGATATGTGACTGCCACTTAATGGAAGTAAGGTCAACATTAATTTCCTGCGCTCGAGATCTCACAGGTATTAGTTATAAGGAACGAAAACTCGTCTGTATCATGTTTATTACGGATCTACTCTGCAGGTGGCTGCTATTCTCCAGAGTCCTGGTGAATGGATGGTTCCACAGGAGACACGCGATGCCACAGAGGACCCAGGGACTTCGACAGCGGACTCTCAATCGTCGTCGCAGGCATCGGGTGCGGGTGGCATTTCGGAATCTGCACCTGCACCTGCACCTGCAGCTGCAGCTGGCAGCAGCCGTGATCAGGGCCAACAATCAGAGCCTGGAGGTACAAAACCACAGCAAGAGCAGCCAGAAACACAATCCTCCTCACAAGAACCAGACTCGCAGCAGCAGCAGCAGCAGCAGCAGCAGGACCAACATGAACAAGAACAGCAGCCACGACCATCACCACAGCTACCCCCACAGCAGCAGCAGCAGCAGCAGCAGCAGCAGCCACAGCAATTGGCACAGCAGCAGCAGCAGCAGCAGCAGCAAACAGAAGAGAGTTCAGAACCAAAGGGGGACCCTGAAATGGCTCCTGTCTATCTTCGAAGATTGCTGCCTGTTTTCTGCATTACTTTCCAGTCTACTATGCTTCCATCTGTCAGGTAATACACTCACATTTTATTAGACTGTTATTAATGTAAGAGTATTATTAATAGATTTACTATGTGCCTTATGAAGTAGGCTACTGTTCCACATTCCTATTTGTAGAGTAATGTGAGTTTGTATTTAGTGAGATAATGCCTTTGTTGAATCCAGCGGAGTTGGAAGTGGCATGTTTTTTAGGCAGCTTTATAGTTGTGGAAAATAATTTTGAACTGCACATCCAATCAAGTTACACACAGAAAACAAGTAGTTGTAATAACTGTATATTTTTAACAGGTGGCAGAACCCTTCATTGTTACCACGGGCAATCTGTTTTACTAAATGGCTAGGTTCATGGTTCACAGTCCCAGTTGGAGGTTACCTGCCTAATGACTTTCAGGGGCAACAAAGATTTGATTTTCAATATTTTGCATAGCTATTGACCAAATTTGAAAATTGAAAATGTTGTCATAATCTAGTCATGAAGAGAGATAATCGTATACTAAAGGTTTAACACAAAAAGACAAGAATTACAGCTATAAACTGTGTATATGTCTTGAGGCATCATAACTCTGCACTCAAGTACCCAGATTGTATTCATCCAGTATTTGATAATGAGAGCGCTTAACATCATCTTACAAACTTTACATGTAATTTCAAACCTTTGCGAAACTTTTTTCCCCGCTGCAAATGCGCTCTCCCACCTCTGCCCACCCTCCCACAATAATGAAAGGAAAAAAGTTCATCGCTTACTACATTTTTTCTGCTCTGGGCTAAACTGTCAGCATCAGACATGACACTTTAATTTATTACTTCTTTACTAATGATCCCGTTTCCAACACATTTTGTAGACAGTATTCACGTATACTGCTGAATGTACCTGAAAAAATTATATTACATTGTAGTGTGACACGTAGTTCAGGAGGTATGACTTCCAGATTATACTCACCCAGGATTTGGTAATGAGAGCACTTAGAGGACTTCTAATAAACTTTAAACCTGATTTCAAACCTTTTCTAAATTTCTTTAAGTACGGGTTCAAATTAATGATATGAATATAATAGAGGGAAACAGTCCACGTGGGAAAAATATATCTAAAAACAAAGAAGATGTGACTTACCAAACGAAAGCACTGGCAGGTTGATAGACACACAAACAAACACAAACATACACACAAAATTCTAGCTTTCGCAACCAACGGTTGCTTCATCAGGAAAGAGGGCAGGAGAGGGAAAGACGAAAGGATGTGGGTTTTAAGGGAGAGGGTAAGGAGTCATTCCAATCCCGGGAGCGGAAAGACTTACCTTAGGGGGAAAAAGGACAGGTATACACTCGCATACACACACATATCCATCCGCACATACACAGACACAAACTAGAATTTTGTGTGTATGTTTGTGTTTGTTTGTGTGTCTATCAACCTGCCAGCGCTTTCGTTTGGTAAGTCACATCTTCTTTGTTTTTAGATATATTTCTTTAAGTACGTGTTGATTCCAGTAAATTTGTCTGTAAAACGTGTTTGTCAGTGTAAACAGCTTTGTGGAATCTTTCCGAGTGAGTGCAGTGCCGAAGGCACCAGATATATGTTTAGGAGGAATAGGGTTCAAATCCTGATCTGGCTATCCCGAGTTACAATTTATGGTAGATTCCCTGAAAAACTTGAAGCCAATTGGGGAATCTTTGTTTTAGACAGATCCATAGTCTAGGTCCTTGTCCAGTTTGAGCTTGTGCTCTTGACACACTGTGGCTGTGAAAGTACACATTGAACTCTAATTATCTTTCCATTTTAACTTCTAATTCACATGTTGCTGGTAATTCAGTATCTACAAGAGTCAGTGTGAGTTCATGTGAAGACATTAACATAGAATGCCACAGTGCCTAACATTCCTGACTGTCCTCTCCGGCTCACATCGATGTTTCTCCCGTGAGCCTGATGTATCTGTTGACAGACCTGGCAGAGTAACAGAAAATACCAACAGGGTAATTTTTGTTGTTTAGTTCTCAGTTTGTATGACTTGTCAGGATAGCTAAGCATGTTAAAGTGCAGCTCCTGGGACTGGGAGGTGCACGTGCCCTTTGATTGAATCCACTCGGCTGATTAACAGTGAGGATAGGTGTGCCACCAGCCAGACTGGATGTAGTTTTTAGGTGGTTTCCCACATCCCATTAGATGAATACCAGGTTGCCAGCGAAGTCTCGCCTCAGTTACATTATTTGTAACATTTAGCGAAACTTTGCCAACTTTCGCATGAATAACACTGCACGCAAACAGTTGGGGTACACACATTCCGTCCTGGTGATAATGGGGTGGTGGCAGGAGGGGCATCCATCCCCCTTAAACTACCATGCCAAATTTGTTAACAACAATGCCGACCGTGTGCTGGTGCGGGACAAAGGCAAAGTAGCAACAATATCAATTTGTATTTTTTTGCAGTTCTTGTGGGTGAATAGATACTTGTAACAAATCATAATAATCAAGACAATATTCGCAAAGTTTAAATTGCAGTTGCTGAACATTTATTTTCATTTTAACTCAGATACTGAACATATTGCTGTTTACAATGTTCGTTAGGATCAGTATCATCCACAGGTTCTGTGGAGTCAGTTTTCAATTACACCTCATGTAATTAGTAGCAGTTTACTGAACTGAACTAATTGACTGTGGCTCAGCTCTGTTTTTCTGAATGACTCCGTGAATGCTCAACAGAGAGTGACTGTGGCACTGCTCACATTGCCCATTTAAAAGGTTGCATAAGAAGGCTTTTACAAAATGTTAAATTACAAAGTAATTAATCAGTACGTATAATACATTACAAAAGTAAGGGTACAGCGTGCATGCAGCTAAACCTCAGAAACGATCAAAGTAGTTACGTGGTGTGGTAGCCCACTACCCTCCATCCATGAAGAAGATTCCCATTTTTATCTGAAGGGTGCGCTTTCGAAGATATAAGGGCTGGGAAGTTTCGCCCTCTAGAAATTTATAGAACATTTGAGAGTATTTGAGAGCATTCTAAAATGTTCCAGAATGTTCCACAATGATATGGGAAGTTCTGAAATGTTCAGTAGTAGTCTGGAATATTCAGGAAGAATCCAGAATGTTTGAGAACATCCCGAATCATCCCAGATCATTGTAGAACATTTCGGAACACTTTCGAATATTTTGGAACATTCTGGAACATTGTGGACCACTCAGTCTTTTTGGTATGTTGGGGAATTCACCACTTGTGGGGCTACCCATTGGTAGGGGTATATAAAGCAAGACCCAGCACATGTGTGTCTGTTTGTTTGCAGTTCACACAAATCTACAGTTTTATTTCAATTTTGATAAAGTTTGGCACACTTTAGCTTCAAGACAAGAGGAAGATTGATGTCTACATGAAATTTTATGATCTGACATGAAACACATATGTACCTAATATGCCAAAAGGAAAGGTTGTTACCAAAAAACACTAAAAATTCTTGGAGGCCGTGCTTGAAATTTCTACGTTATTCCATAATGAACATTTGGGTGGAGATAGTGTATTTGTTTTTTAATACACACAATAAATAAATTATATATAAAGGAGAAACATTGTTACCAAATGTCTCGGAAAGTACTTGACTGATTTCCTTCAAAATTCTTGACCAATTTACTTGAAATTGCTACATTAAGATGAAACAGTGAAGAAAATTAATGAAAAATTAAATTCGTAACAAACAAAATATATCGTGGTAAACTGACTGTAATTCCTATCGTGAGAATAAATCACAGTGGCGGCATCAGTCTCGGTCAGACATCACTAGATTGCTGGATGAGTGAACGCATGAGAATTTGACAGAAACAATATTGAAAACTCTTATTTATAGATAGTTACTGTTGTTACAAATGATGTATACTCTAGAAGAAATTTTAGTTTGTATTTCACAGTTATTTTTATTATTAAAATCCACAGTGCCATACAGACACTAAGACAGGTCATGGATATAGTACCAGCAAAAATCAGTAGATCTTGGGCCGATCAAAAGATTGACAGAATACAACATTTGCCGAACTGTGACGTAAACTATTCAAACAGTTTGAGTCGTGCTCAAACACAGCCCTACTTGAAAAAGTGAAAACTGAGCTAAATGGTGTTTTATTTTGAGTTTTTGTCTAGGTTAATCACTTAAAATAATTTTATTAGCTGTCATTATTGCAACTGCGCTAAGTCCGGGACTTACCCCGCCTGTGTGTCTCGGGCCTGGTCCTCAGACAGAAATGCTGGTTGCGTCTTCTGTACTGTGTGACTGAGTGTTCGGGTGTTTTGTTTTGAGTTTCCTGTCGAGCTTCCATTGAGGATCAGTGAGGTTTCTTCTGTTGAACTATGCAAAAACATGATCTGTGTGGAATGTTGGCTTGAATTCATTCAATAACTTCCCAATGTGCATGTGCCCAATGATTTGGCGATACACAGATTGGTGGAGAAATTTCAAGATACTCGATCTGTGGTTCACAAACAAAGGCCTAGAAAACCTAGTGTTTTAACAGAAAATAAACTAGCTGAGCGATGTCAAGAACATCTGCTCACAGAGCTTTGTACACACTGAAATTGAATAATGATAATGCATCAACTGAGCAACTCTGAACTCAGTCACTGTTGCTCAACATCGTTATTGTAACTGGCTGTTACAGTCTGTGCATGCCGGGAAGTTGATCGTGAGATTTTTTTTTTTTTTCTGATTAAGCATGGCTACATTTGTCAGAATAAGTAAATTCTCAGAACAATAGACTTTGGAGCTCTGAAAATCGTGAATTACATCAACAACTTCCACATGACGTGAAAACAGGAGTATGGTGTGCAATTAGTGCAACTGAATTATTGGACCAATATTTTTCCATGAAACAATACCTTTTGACAAGTATGAGAACAATATAATGCATCATGATTTTTTTAAAAATTTGTATCCTCGAAAACACCTAATGAAAAGATGTCTGGCTATTTCATTCAGAGCAGTGCAAGACAACACATTGCCAGTTCTTCTATGACGACAGTACAAAGCATTTTTGATGATAGAATAATAGTTGAATGGCCTTGTTATCCAGATCTAAATCCGTGTGATTTTTGTCTATGAAGAATGTTAAGACAAATTGTATGCAACCAATCCCCACATGCTCGAAGAGTTGGAAGTCAGGATTTGGCTAGTCATTTCCCAGATTTCGGCAGCCAAAATTTGTCGAGTGCTTAGTAATGTGTTCAGGAGATGTCAGGCTGCTCTTATCACAGAGGGACATCATTTTGAGTTCTTACTGTAAGTTTGTTGAGAAATTTGTCCATAATATGTTATCTGGACAAAATTATTGCTATTATTTGCTGTTGGGTATATTCCACAGTGTTTTAGTTCTTCTTATTTCTTAATTTTTATTGTTTAGTTGTATAATGTGGTGTGCTAAGGATCCGTGTGTGTGGCTATTTGTTTTAGTATAATTAACTCTCTGTATATTTCTTGGTGTCTGATGGGGAAGTGAATAAGCCAGTGGATCATGGAAGGGGGGGGGGGGGAACTCTTTTGTACTGCGTTGGGTGACAGGATTTGGCAGGTTACCAATGCAAGCAGATTTACTACAAATGCCAAACACACACATGTTGTTAATTTTCGCAATCACCAGCTGCGGGTAGTGAAAAGTGGGGCCTTAAATGTACTATGTCCATCTTAAAGCACGCTTATTAGTGCTGTCAAATTTTTGTGTTTGAGTTTCTTCTGTATGTTAAATTTTGAATATTTTCTGAAATGTTTGTTTACAATATATTTATATCATTGTCATCCCTCAACTCAGTTTCACTGTGAACAGTAAGCATTATAAACATACAGCTTGTGAAAGCATTTTGATATTTCATGTACCTACTGAATCAAGATTGGATGAGGAGGAGAAAGAGAATGGTGACAATGATGATGCTGAAAGCGATATCTGATAACATGGAGCTTTTCCACATTGCCATGTTTAAAGTGATCAGTGGAGAATCCTTTACAGAAGCCAGACTGAACAGTTGTCAGAAAGTTATACAATATTTCCATGCCAGACACATTTACCTGCACTGAACAGCCACTCACAACAACATGCTGAGAGTCACTTCATCACATAGGGAGGCTGCAGCTATAGACTGCTAATGCGTGCTCTCTCTCTCTCTCTCTCTCTCTCTCTCTCTCTCTCTCTCCTCTGTGTGTGTGTGTGTGTGTGTGTGTGTGTGTGTGTGTGTGTGTGTGTGTGTGTCAGCTGTCTGTAATGTGCATAGACCAACAGCTTCTAACTACACACAATTATTAGGTATTATATTGTGTGACACTAATTTTTCGTTCCGTGAGAATACCTTAAGAGTAGATCAGATTGAGAGACAGACAGGGGGAGTCGTGAATTAGTCTGCATCATGAGCCTTACTGTACGTGTAATCCAGAATAAGTAGCAAGGCTGTGTACTGCTGTTCTTTCTGAATGAGAATTTTGTCGTTCTACTAATTTGTCACCTGCTGCTGATACTTCTCAAACACTGATTAGGCTACCCATGCTGCACCTACACAAAACTAATTGTAAAAAGAAAAACAAAATATTAATTCACAAACATTTTGCTAAAAGAGAATGGTGCATAATGGTTCTTCATAGAGAAGACTGATGAAAGCTATGCTGGATGGGTATCTCTCTCTTCTTAATCACAAAATCAAATTTTAAAAAGTGAAGTCTCTTGAGGGTGTTCCAGAACACACAAGTAAAATTCGCAGTACTTCCAGTGTTCACTTAACAAAGTTTATCATGAAGAGGAGAAATAAATGAAGGGATGAATGGGCAAATTATTTTACACAGGTCAGAAGTATTTTATGAAACATAATTGATAGTATTGTATACAGAATATTGCTACATGCTGTTTGTCATTTGGCAAGGTGTAGCCGTTGTTGTCACTGGCTGGCAACATGTAATAACCAGTTCAATTCCCACATCATGTAAGATTCATGATTTCTAAAAGGTTCTGGAACTAACTTATTTATTGAATATAATGATTTACTAAAACATTCTATGTATGTGTAAATAGCACTGAGACATTTCAGATCTGTCTCTATTTTTGTGGGGCCTTAATAAATGTGCTTTCTGTGTGAAATGTTTGTTCTTCTTGATGATACTGCTACTGTAATTGCACTTGATTCTGGATTGTATTTGACATAGTTTGGTTGAGATGCTGAGTATCCCAGATATAGATGTTGATGTGATTCCAGTAATATTACCCAATAGCTGTCACATTTATAGGCAGGCACGTGAAAGTGTAGTACATTGCTCTTATGATCTGTTCTGTCAAGATATCAAGGAGTACAAAATGTCAGTGAGTCAGATGCCTATCGGGCACCCAGTATATTTGTCAGGAGAGAACGTCCAGGGTCCGATGAAATTACTAGTAGGATTCGCTAATAATGGTTGAGATGACACAATTCATCTTTGCAACAGCTACTTTTTTTTGTGAGCAATACAGCCTAGCGTTGGTTTGAGACTGAGGAAACGCTCGAGAGCTGGGACAAATTTCATTCAGATCTTTAGAAAATCTTTGACTACAATCAGTAGAAGATCTGTATAGCTCAATAAAGGAGACTAATGTGTGGGGGAGATGACACAAGATTGCTTTGTCAAATGGTGCCAGTACACCGAGGCAAAGCCCCCAAAAAGAGTACACCAAAAAACATTAGCAGACTTCCAAATGTTGTACTGATGGCATTTATGGAACACCATATGTGATGATACATCGATAATAAGGCTAATAGTGGGAGGAGAGATATGAGGGTTAAAGTTGAAACCATGCAGTTGATGCAGCAGCACTGAATGTCAAACACAGCCATGATTAGATAGCTTTGTTAATTGAGAAAGAGATTTGTTGATCATTGCCAGAGATTTCTACAAGACAAAATACCATTGAGTGCTTACCCAGCAACCTAAAGGTCTGCCCGACAATCGCGCAGTGACCACAACAGATCAATGTGAGGCTCCCATTACTACTTTAAGAAAAACAGACTAGATCCAAATCTGGGAAGAGCTATAGTCTGTTCCAAAACAGTGGATCTCAGGTTTGTAAGTAGGGGCAGCAATGTCGCGTGCCTTACATCAGGGCCGGCCATGGCATGCCAGACTTCACGCATGCACCTTGTACGGGCCAAGGCCCGGCCTGTTACTCGACTTTGCTTGGTCCTTCTCGGAAGTACCCAGAACAGTGCACCATTTCATTCAGCTTTGTGATGTGGTGGGTTATAGTCAGAAAAACTCCGAATTTGGCAGAATCATGCAGTCAGTGCTGTTTAAGGTTTGCTATTTGTTCATGGTATGTCCACAGGTCCAGTGACTGTTCACACACACACACACACACACACACACACACACACACACACACACACACACACACACACACAGAGAGAGAGAGAGAGAGAGAGAGAGAGAGAGAGAGAGAGAGAGAGAGGTTTATTGACCTGTCGTCAGAATTCTTTAAAATGCATGGGAACGACAGACGAGGTGGGTGAGATTTCTCAGTTTGCGTAAGTGACTGGTAGTGCGTATATACTAAGAAACTACATTACAACATTATCCAGAAAGAATTTAGAGATTTAGTTGACAATGAAAGAGCAAAAAATAACAACAGTCGACAGATGGGATTCTACATCTACATACATACTCGGCTAGCCACCAAGAAGTGCGTGACAGAGGGCATAATTCATGCCAAAGTCACATTTCCCCCCCCTCTGTTCCACTCGCAGATCGCACGAGGGGAAAAAACGACTGTCTGAACGCCTCAGTACAAGCTCTAATTTCCCTTGTTTTTGAATGGTGATCATTGTATGATTTGAATGTTGGTGGTAATAATATATGCTCTGCATCCTCAGTGAAGATCAGATTTCGGAATTTAGTAAGCAGCCCTTCCGTTTAGCGTGTTGTCTATCTGCAAGTGTGCCCCACTTCAAACTTTCTATGAGATTTATATAATGGAAGGAAACATTCCACGTGGGAAAAATTATATATAAAAACAAAGATGAGGTGACTTACCGAACAAAAACGCTGGCAGGTCGATAGACACACAAACAAACACAAACATACACACAAAATTCAAGCTTTCGCAACAAATTGTTGCCTCATCAGGAAAGGGGAAGGAGAGGGGAAGACGAAAGGAAGTGGGTTTTAAAGGAGAGGGTAAGGAGTCATTCCAATCCCGGGAGCGGAAAGACTTACCTTAGGGGGAAAAAAGGACAGGTATACACTCGCACACACGCACATATCCATCCACACGTACAGACACAAGCAGACATATTTAAAGACAAAGAGTTTGGGCAGAGATGTCAGTCGAGGCAGAAGTGTAGAGGCAAAGAAGTTGTTGAAAGACAGGTGAGGTATGAGTGGCGGCAACTTGAAATTAGCGGAGATTGAGGCCTGGCGGATGACGAGAAGAGAGGATATACTGAAGGGCAAGTTCCCATCTCCGGAGTTCGGATAGGTTGGTGTTAGTGGGAAGTATCCAGATAACCCGGACGGTGTAACACTGTGCCAAGATGTGCTGGCCGTGCACCAAGGCATGTTTAGCCACAGGGTGATCCTCATTACCAACAAACACTGTCTGCCTGTGTCCATTCATGCGAATGGACAGTTTGTTGCTGGTCATTCCCACATAGAATGCGTCACAGTGTAGGCAGGTCAGTTGGTAAATCACGTGGGTGCTTTCACACGTGGCTCTGCCTTTGATCGTGTACACCTTCCGGGTTACAGGACTGGAGTAGGTGGTGGTGGGAGGGTGCATGGGACAGGTTTTGCATCGGGGGCGGTTACAAGGATAGGAGCCAGAGGGTAGGGAAGGTGGTTTGGGGATTTCATAGGGATGAACTAACAGGTTACGAAGGTTAGGTGGACGGCGGAAAGACACTCTTGGCGGAGTGGGGAGGATTTCATGAAGGATGGATCTCATTTCAGGGCAGGATTTGAGGAAGTCGTATCCCTGCTGGAGAGCCACATTCAGAGTCTGGTCCAGTCCCGGAAAGTATCCTGTCACAAGTGGGGCACTTTTGTGGTTCTTCTGCGGGGGATTCTGGGTTTGAGGGGACGAGGAAGTGGCTCTGGTTATTTGCTTCTGTACCAGGTCGGGAGGGTAGTTGCGGGATGCGAAAGCTGTTTTCAGGTTGTTGGTGTAATGATTCAGGGATTCCGGACTGGAGCAGATTCGTTTGCCACGAAGACCTAGGCTGTAGGGAAGGGACCGTTTGATGTGGAATGGGTGGCAGCTGTCATAATGGAGGTACTGTTGCTTGTTGGTGGGTTTGATGTGGACGGACGTGTGAAGTTGGCCATTGGACAGGTGGAGGTCAACGTCAAGGAAAATGGCATGGGATTTGGAGTAGGACCAGGTGAAACTGATGGAACCAAAGGAGTTGAGGTTGGAGAGGAAATTCTGGAGTTCTTCTTCACTGTGAGTCCAGATCATGAAGATGTCATCAATAAATCTGTACCAAACTTTGGGTTGGCAGACTTGGGTAACCAAGAAGGCTTCCTCTAAGCGACCCATGAATAGGTTGGCGTACGAGGGGGCCATCCTGGTACCCATGGCTGTTCCCTTTAATTGTTGGTATGTCTGGCCTTCAAAAGTGAAGAAGTTGTGGGTCAGGATGAAGCTGGCTAAGGTGATGAGGAAAGAGGTTTTAGGTAGGGTGGCAGGTGATCGGCGTGAAAGGAAATGCTCCATCGCAGCGAGGCCCTGGACGTGCGGAATATTTGTGTATAAGGACGTGGCATCAATGGTTACAAGGATGGTTTCCGGGGGTAACAGATTGGGTAAGGATTCCAGGCGTTCAAGGAAGTGGTTGGTGTCCTTGATGAAGGATGGGAGACTGCATGTAATGGGTTGAAGGTGTTGATCTACGTAGGCAGAGATACGTTCTGTGGGGGCTTGGTAACCAGCTACAATGGGGCGGCCGGGATGATTGGGTTTGTGGATTTTAGGAAGAAGGTAGAAGGTAGGGGTGCAGGGTGTCGGTGGGGTCAGGAGGTTGATGGAGTCAGGTGAAAGGTTTTGCAGGGGGCCTAAGGTTCTGAGGATTCCTTGAAGCTCCGCCTGGACATCGGGAATGGGGTTACCTTGGCAAACTTTGTATGTGGTGTTGTCTGAAAGCTGACGCAGTCCCTCAGCCACATACTCCCGACGATCAAGTACCACGGTCGTGGAACCCTTGTCTGCCGGAAGAATGACGATGGATCGGTCAGCCTTCAGATCACGGATAGCCTGGGCTTCAGCAGTGGTGATGTTGGGTGTAGGATTAAGGTTTTTTAAGAAGGATTGAGATGCAAGGCTGGAAGTCAGATATTCCTGGAAGGTTTGGAGAGGGTGATTTTGAGGAAGAGGAGGTGGGTCCCGCTGTGACGGAGGACGGAACTGTTCCAGGCAGGGTTCAATTTGGATGGTGTCTTGAGGAGTCGGATCATTAGGAGTAGGATTAGGATCATTTTTCTTCGTGGCAAAGTGATACTTCCAGCAGAGAGTACGAGTGTAGGACAGTAAATCTTTGACGAGGGCTGTTTGGTTGAATCTGGGAGTGGGGCTGAAGGTGAGGCCTTTGGATAGGACAGAGGTTTCGGATTGGGAGAGAGGTTTGGAGGAAAGGTTAACTACTGAATTAGGGTGTTGTGGTTCCAGATTGTGTTGATCGGAATTTTGAGGTTTTGGAGGGAGTGGAGCTGGAAGTGGGAGATTGAGTAGATGGGAGAGACTGGGTTTGTGTGCAATGAGAGGAGGTTGAGGTTTGCTGGAAAGGTTGTGAAGGGTGAGTGAGTTGCCTTTCCGGAGGTGGGAAACCAGGAGATTGGATAGTTTTTTGAGGTGGAGGGTGGCATGCTGTTCTAATTTACGGTTGGCCTGTAGGAGGATGCTCTGGACAGCCGGTGTGGATGTGGGAGAGGAAAGATTAAGGACTTTTATTAAGGATAGGAGTTGACGGGTGTGTTCATTGGCTGAGTTGATGTGTAGGTGAAGGATTAGGTGGGTGAGGGCAATGGATTGTTCAGTTTGGAACTGGTATAGGGACTGATGGAAGGAAGGGTTGCAGCCAGAGATGGGAACTTTAAGTGTAAGGCCTTTGGGGGTGATGCCAAATGTCAGACAAGCCTGAGAAAATAGAATATGGGAGTGTAATCTGGCTAGGGCGAAGGCATGTTTGCGGAGGGAATGTAAATAAAACTTAATGGGGTCATTGTGGGGGTGTTGTGAGGGTGACATGGTATTAGAAGGTGGAAAGTGTTAACATGAGGTGAAATGAAAATGAAAATAAAAATATATGGGGAGAGATAAAGGTGAACCGGAAAGAAACAGGAGATCTGGAATGAAAAAAGGCGAAAAGGTGTTGGTTACAGCTGGGCTATGTTGGACTTGGGTTGGTAGATAACGATGTGCATAAAGGTTAGGTGGTTGTGTTGCCGCCAAAACACGTTAAAGGACGCAGAAATTCGGGAAAATTTCGAAAAAACTGCGTGTAGTATATTAAAAGGAGTGGTATTGTGGTGGCAGATTATGAAAATGAGACTAACAATTGTCTGACGAAGAAATAATCGCGTTAAAACCTGTGGGAAGCGGCTAAAAATGATCGGTGGTGTGGGAAAAACGGAAATGGAAATAAAGCGAAAGTTATTAGAACTGGCCGAAATGGTTGTTTAAAAGGTGAAAGGAGCTGTTTGTGAACTAGAAACGGTGGATATTATAGCGGCGGTAGTGCTGAAAGCGGCAAAAAATTTTTTTGGTTATGGTTTGGAAGTGGGTTACGTATAATTGAGTGTATATATATAGGCGGGATAAAATAGTATAGCAGATTACGGTAAAAAGGAGAAGGTGAATACAAAGTGAAACTACTGGCAAAAACAGAAGGAGGAAAATAAGACGACAGAAAAGATTTCGAAATGCAACAGTGACAATAACTAACGTAATTGTTGGATTCAAATTAATGATATCAATATAATGGAAGGAAACATTCCACGTGGGAAAAATTATATATAAAAACAAAGATGAGGTGACTTACCGAACAAAAACGCTGGCAGGTCGATAGACACACAAACAAACACAAACATACACACAAAATTCAAGCTTTCGCAACAAATTGTTGCCTCATCAGGAAAGGGGAAGGAGAGGGGAAGACGAAAGGAAGTGGGTTTTAAAGGAGAGGGTAAGGAGTCATTCCAATCCCGGGAGCGGAAAGACTTACCTTAGGGGGAAAAAAGGACAGGTATACACTCGCACACACGCACATATCCATCCACACGTACAGACACAAGCAGACATATTTAAAGACAAAGAGTTTGGGCAGAGATGTCAGTCGAGGCAGAAGTGTAGAGGCAAAGAAGTTGTTGAAAGACAGGTGAGGTATGAGTGGCGGCAACTTGAAATTAGCGGAGATTGAGGCCTGGCGGATGACGAGAAGAGAGGATATACTGAAGGGCAAGTTCCCATCTCCGGAGTTCGGATAGGTTGGTGTTAGTGGGAAGTATCCAGATAACCCGGACGGTGTAACACTGTGCCAAGATGTGCTGGCCGTGCACCAAGGCATGTTTAGCCACAGGGTGATCCTCATTACCAACAAACACTGTCTGCCTGTGTCCATTCATGCGAATGGACAGTTTGTTGCTGGTCATTCCCACATAGAATGCGTCACAGTGTAGGCAGGTCAGTTGGTAAATCACGTGGGTGCTTTCACACGTGGCTCTGCCTTTGATCGTGTACACCTTCCGGGTTACAGGACTGGAGTAGGTGGTGGTGGGAGGGTGCATGGGACAGGTTTTGCATCGGGGGCGGTTACAAGGATAGGAGCCGGAGGGTAGGGAAGGTGGTTTGGGGATTTCATAGGGATGAACTAACAGGTTACGAAGGTTAGGTGGACGGCGGAAAGACACTCTTGGCGGAGTGGGGAGGATTTCATGAAGGATGGATCTCATTTCAGGGCAGGATTTGAGGAAGTCGTATCCCTGCTGGAGAGCCACATTCAGAGTCTGGTCCAGTCCCGGAAAGTATCCTGTCACAAGTGGGGCACTTTTGTGGTTCTTCTGCGGGGGATTCTGGGTTTGAGGGGACGAGGAAGTGGCTCTGGTTATTTGCTTCTGTACCAGGTCGGGAGGGTAGTTGCGGGATGCGAAAGCTGTTTTCAGGTTGTTGGTGTAATGATTCAGGGATTC
The DNA here is from genome assembly GCF_023864345.2 of Schistocerca serialis cubense. NCBI lineage: Eukaryota > Metazoa > Arthropoda > Insecta > Orthoptera > Acrididae > Schistocerca > Schistocerca serialis. The sequence goes on along the minus strand of NC_064645.1, from coordinate 440,429,009 downwards.
CGGACTGGAGCAGATTCGTTTGCCACGAAGACCTAGGCTGTAGGGAAGGGACCGTTTGATGTGGAATGGGTGGCAGCTGTCATAATGGAGGTACTGTTGCTTGTTGGTGGGTTTGATGTGGACGGACGTGTGAAGTTGGCCATTGGACAGGTGGAGGTCAACGTCAAGGAAAATGGCATGGGATTTGGAGTAGGACCAGGTGAAACTGATGGAACCAAAGGAGTTGAGGTTGGAGAGGAAATTCTGGAGTTCTTCTTCACTGTGAGTCCAGATCATGAAGATGTCATCAATAAAGCTGTACCAAACTTTGGGTTGGCAGACTTGGGTAACCAAGAAGGCTTCCTCTAAGCGACCCATGAATAGGTTGGCGTACGAGGGGGCCATCCTGGTACCCATGGCTGTTCCCTTTAATTGTTGGTATGTCTGGCCTTCAAAAGTGAAGAAGTTGTGGGTCAGGATGAAGCTGGCTAAGGTGATGAGGAAAGAGGTTTTAGGTAGGGTGGCAGGTGATCGGCGTGAAAGGAAATGCTCCATCGCAGCGAGGCCCTGGACGTGCGGAATATTTGTGTATAAGGACGTGGCATCAATGGTTACAAGGATGGTTTCCGGGGGTAACAGATTGGGTAAGGATTCCAGGCGTTCAAGGAAGTGGTTGGTGTCCTTGATGAAGGATGGGAGACTGCATGTAATGGGTTGAAGGTGTTGATCTACGTAGGCAGAGATACGTTCTGTGGGGGCTTGGTAACCAGCTACAATGGGGCGGCCGGGATGATTGGGTTTGTGGATTTTAGGAAGAAGGTAGAAGGTAGGGGTGCAGGGTGTCGGTGGGGTCAGGAGGTTGATGGAGTCAGGTGAAAGGTTTTGCAGGGGGCCTAAGGTTCTGAGGATTCCTTGAAGCTCCGCCTGGACATCGGGAATGGGGTTACCTTGGCAAACTTTGTATGTGGTGTTGTCTGAAAGCTGACGCAGTCCCTCAGCCACATACTCCCGACGATCAAGTACCACGGTCGTGGAACCCTTGTCTGCCGGAAGAATGACGATGGATCGGTCAGCCTTCAGATCACGGATAGCCTGGGCTTCAGCAGTGGTGATGTTGGGTGTAGGATTAAGGTTTTTTAAGAAGGATTGAGATGCAAGGCTGGAAGTCAGATATTCCTGGAAGGTTTGGAGAGGGTGATTTTGAGGAAGAGGAGGTGGGTCCCGCTGTGACGGAGGACGGAACTGTTCCAGGCAGGGTTCAATTTGGATGGTGTCTTGAGGAGTCGGATCATTAGGAGTAGGATTAGGATCATTTTTCTTCGTGGCAAAGTGATACTTCCAGCAGAGAGTACGAGTGTAGGACAGTAAATCTTTGACGAGGGCTGTTTGGTTGAATCTGGGAGTGGGGCTGAAGGTGAGGCCTTTGGATAGGACAGAGGTTTCGGATTGGGAGAGAGGTTTGGAGGAAAGGTTAACTACTGAATTAGGGTGTTGTGGTTCCAGATTGTGTTGATCGGAATTTTGAGGTTTTGGAGGGAGTGGAGCTGGAAGTGGGAGATTGAGTAGATGGGAGAGACTGGGTTTGTGTGCAATGAGAGGAGGTTGAGGTTTGCTGGAAAGGTTGTGAAGGGTGAGTGAGTTGCCTTTCCGGAGGTGGGAAACCAGGAGATTGGATAGTTTTTTGAGGTGGAGGGTGGCATGCTGTTCTAATTTACGGTTGGCCTGTAGGAGGATGCTCTGGACAGCCGGTGTGGATGTGGGAGAGGAAAGATTAAGGACTTTTATTAAGGATAGGAGTTGACGGGTGTGTTCATTGGCTGAGTTGATGTGTAGGTGAAGGATTAGGTGGGTGAGGGCAATGGATTGTTCAGTTTGGAACTGGTATAGGGACTGATGGAAGGAAGGGTTGCAGCCAGAGATGGGAACTTTAAGTGTAAGGCCTTTGGGGGTGATGCCAAATGTCAGACAAGCCTGAGAAAATAGAATATGGGAGTGTAATCTGGCTAGGGCGAAGGCATGTTTGCGGAGGGAATGTAAATAAAACTTAATGGGGTCATTGTGGGGGTGTTGTGAGGGTGACATGGTATTAGAAGGTGGAAAGTGTTAACATGAGGTGAAATGAAAATGAAAATAAAAATATATGGGGAGAGATAAAGGTGAACCGGAAAGAAACAGGAGATCTGGAATGAAAAAAGGCGAAAAGGTGTTGGTTACAGCTGGGCTATGTTGGACTTGGGTTGGTAGATAAGATGGGAACTTGCCCTTCAGTATATCCTCTCTTCTCGTCATCCGCCAGGCCTCAATCTCCGCTAATTTCAAGTTGCCGCCACTCATACCTCACCTGTCTTTCAACAACTTCTTTGCCTCTACACTTCTGCCTCGACTGACATCTCTGCCCAAACTCTTTGTCTTTAAATATGTCTGCTTGTGTCTGTACGTGTGGATGGATATGTGCGTGTGTGCGAGTGTATACCTGTCCTTTTTTCCCCCTAAGGTAAGTCTTTCCGCTCCCGGGATTGGAATGACTCCTTACCCTCTCCTTTAAAACCCACTTCCTTTCGTCTTCCCCTCTCCTTCCCCTTTCCTGATGAGGCAACAATTTGTTGCGAAAGCTTGAATTTTGTGTGTATGTTTGTGTTTGTTTGTGTGTCTATCGACCTGCCAGCGTTTTTGTTCGGTAAGTCACCTCATCTTTGTTTTTATATATAATTTTTCCCACGTGGAATGTTTCCTTCCATTATATTGATATCATTAATTAGAATCCAACAATTACGTTTGTTATTGTCACTGTTGCATTTCGAAATCTTTTCTGTCGTCTTATTTTCCTCCTTCTGTTTTTGCCAGTAGTTTCACTTTGTATTCACCTTCTCCTTTTTACCGTAATCTGCTATACTATTTTATCCCGCCTATATATATACACTCAATTATACGTAACCCACTTCCAAACCATAACCAAAAAAATTTTTTGCCGCTTTCAGCACTACCGCCGCTATAATATCCACCGTTTCTAGTTCACAAACAGCTCCTTTCACCTTTTAAACAACCATTTCGGCCAGTTCTAATAACTTTCGCTTTATTTCCATTTCCGTTTTTCCCACACCACCGATCATTTTTAGCCGCTTCCCACAGGTTTTAACGCGATTATTTCTTCGTCAGACAATTGTTAGTCTCATTTTCATAATCTGCCACCACAATACCACTCCTTTTAATATACTACACGCAGTTTTTTCGAAATTTTCCCGAATTTCTGCGTCCTTTAACGTGTTTTGGCGGCAACACAACCACCTAACCTTTATGCACATCGTTATCTACCAACCCAAGTCCAACATAGCCCAGCTGTAACCAACACCTTTTCGCCTTTTTTCATTCCAGATCTCCTGTTTCTTTCCGGTTCACCTTTATCTCTCCCCATATATTTTTATTTTCATTTTCATTTCACCTCATGTTAACACTTTCCACCTTCTAATACCATGTCACCCTCACAACACCCCCACAATGACCCCATTAAGTTTTATTTACATTCCCTCCGCAAACATGCCTTCGCCCTAGCCAGATTACACTCCCATATTCTATTTTCTCAGGCTTGTCTGACATTTGGCATCACCCCCAAAGGCCTTACACTTAAAGTTCCCATCTCTGGCTGCAACCCTTCCTTCCATCAGTCCCTATACCAGTTCCAAACTGAACAATCCATTGCCCTCACCCACCTAATCCTTCACCTACACATCAACTCAGCCAATGAACACACCCGTCAACTCCTATCCTTAATAAAAGTCCTTAATCTTTCCTCTCCCACATCCACACCGGCTGTCCAGAGCATCCTCCTACAGGCCAACCGTAAATTAGAACAGCATGCCACCCTCCACCTCAAAAAACTATCCAATCTCCTGGTTTCCCACCTCCGGAAAGGCAACTCACTCACCCTTCACAACCTTTCCAGCAAACCTCAACCTCCTCTCATTGCACACAAACCCAGTCTCTCCCATCTACTCAATCTCCCACTTCCAGCTCCACTCCCTCCAAAACCTCAAAATTCCGATCAACACAATCTGGAACCACAACACCCTAATTCAGTAGTTAACCTTTCCTCCAAACCTCTCTCCCAATCCGAAACCTCTGTCCTATCCAAAGGCCTCACCTTCAGCCCCACTCCCAGATTCAACCAAACAGCCCTCGTCAAAGATTTACTGTCCTACACTCGTACTCTCTGCTGGAAGTATCACTTTGCCACGAAGAAAAATGATCCTAATCCTACTCCTAATGATCCGACTCCTCAAGACACCATCCAAATTGAACCCTGCCTGGAACAGTTCCGTCCTCCGTCACAGCGGGACCCACCTCCTCTTCCTCAAAATCACCCTCTCCAAACCTTCCAGGAATATCTGACTTCCAGCCTTGCATCTCAATCCTTCTTAAAAAACCTTAATCCTACACCCAACATCACCACTGCTGAAGCCCAGGCTATCCGTGATCTGAAGGCTGACCGATCCATCGTCATTCTTCCGGCAGACAAGGGTTCCACGACCGTGGTACTTGATCGTCGGGAGTATGTGGCTGAGGGACTGCGTCAGCTTTCAGACAACACCACATACAAAGTTTGCCAAGGTAACCCCATTCCCGATGTCCAGGCGGAGCTTCAAGGAATCCTCAGAACCTTAGGCCCCCTGCAAAACCTTTCACCTGACTCCATCAACCTCCTGACCCCACCGACACCCTGCACCCCTACCTTCTACCTTCTTCCTAAAATCCACAAACCCAATCATCCCGGCCGCCCCATTGTAGCTGGTTACCAAGCCCCCACAGAACGTATCTCTGCCTACGTAGATCAACACCTTCAACCCATTACATGCAGTCTCCCATCCTTCATCAAGGACACCAACCACTTCCTTGAACGCCTGGAATCCTTACCCAATCTGTTACCCCCGGAAACCATCCTTGTAACCATTGATGCCACGTCCTTATACACAAATATTCCGCACGTCCAGGGCCTCGCTGCGATGGAGCATTTCCTTTCACGCCGATCACCTGCCACCCTACCTAAAACCTCTTTCCTCATCACCTTAGCCAGCTTCATCCTGACCCACAACTTCTTCACTTTTGAAGGCCAGACATACCAACAATTAAAGGGAACAGCCATGGGTACCAGGATGGCCCCCTCGTACGCCAACCTATTCATGGGTCGCTTAGAGGAAGCCTTCTTGGTTACCCAAGTCTGCCAACCCAAAGTTTGGTACAGATTTATTGATGACATCTTCATGATCTGGACTCACAGTGAAGAAGAACTCCAGAATTTCCTCTCCAACCTCAACTCCTTTGGTTCCATCAGTTTCACCTGGTCCTACTCCAAATCCCATGCCATTTTCCTTGACGTTGACCTCCACCTGTCCAATGGCCAACTTCACACGTCCGTCCACATCCAACCCACCAACAAGCAACAGTACCTCCATTATGACAGCTGCCACCCATTCCACATCAAACGGTCCCTTCCCTACAGCCTAGGTCTTCGTGGCAAACGAATCTGCTCCAGTCCGGAATCCCTGAATCATTACACCAACAACCTGAAAACAGCTTTCGCATCCCGCAACTACCCTCCCGACCTGGTACAGAAGCAAATAACCAGAGCCACTTCCTCGTCCCCTCAAACCCAGAATCCCCCGCAGAAGAACCACAAAAGTGCCCCACTTGTGACAGGATACTTTCCGGGACTGGACCAGACTCTGAATGTGGCTCTCCAGCAGGGATACGACTTCCTCAAATCCTGCCCTGAAATGAGATCCATCCTTCATGAAATCCTCCCCACTCCGCCAAGAGTGTCTTTCCGCCGTCCACCTAACCTTCGTAACCTGTTAGTTCATCCCTATGAAATCCCCAAACCACCTTCCCTACCCTCTGGCTCCTATCCTTGTAACCGCCCCCGATGCAAAACCTGTCCCATGCACCCTCCCACCACCACCTACTCCAGTCCTGTAACCCGGAAGGTGTACACGATCAAAGGCAGAGCCACGTGTGAAAGCACCCACGTGATTTACCAACTGACCTGCCTACACTGTGACGCATTCTATGTGGGAATGACCAGCAACAAACTGTCCATTCGCATGAATGGACACAGGCAGACAGTGTTTGTTGGTAATGAGGATCACCCTGTGGCTAAACATGCCTTGGTGCACGGCCAGCACATCTTGGCACAGTGTTACACCGTCCGGGTTATCTGGATACTTCCCACTAACACCAACCTATCCGAACTCCGGAGATGGGAACTTGCCCTTCAGTATATCCTCTCTTCTCGTCATCCGCCAGGCCTCAATCTCCGCTAATTTCAAGTTGCCGCCACTCATACCTCACCTGTCTTTCAACAACTTCTTTGCCTCTACACTTCTGCCTCGACTGACATCTCTGCCCAAACTCTTTGTCTTTAAATATGTCTGCTTGTGTCTGTACGTGTGGATGGATATGTGCGTGTGTGCGAGTGTATACCTGTCCTTTTTTCCCCCTAAGGTAAGTCTTTCCGCTCCCGGGATTGGAATGACTCCTTACCCTCTCCTTTAAAACCCACTTCCTTTCGTCTTCCCCTCTCCTTCCCCTTTCCTGATGAGGCAACAATTTGTTGCGAAAGCTTGAATTTTGTGTGTATGTTTGTGTTTGTTTGTGTGTCTATCGACCTGCCAGCGTTTTTGTTCGGTAAGTCACCTCATCTTTGTTTTTATATATAATTTTTCCCACGTGGAATGTTTCCTTCCATTATATTGATATCATTAATTTGAATCCAACAATTACGTTTGTTATTGTCACTGTTGCATTTCGAAATCTTTTCTGTCGTCTTATTTTCCTCCTTCTGTTTTTGCCAGTAGTTTCACTTTGTATTCACCTTCTCCTTTTTACCGTAATCTGCTATACTATTTTATCCCGCCTATATATATACACTCAATTATACGTAACCCACTTCCAAACCATAACCAAAAAAATTTTTTGCCGCTTTCAGCACTACCGCCGCTATAATATCCACCGTTTCATGGTTCACAAACAGCTCCTTTCACCTTTTAAACAACCATTTCGGCCAGTTCTAATAACTTTCGCTTTATTTCCATTTCCGTTTTTCCCACACCACCGATCATTTTTAGCCGCTTCCCACAGGTTTTAACGCGATTATTTCTTCGTCAGACAATTGTTAGTCTCATTTTCATAATCTGCCACCACAATACCACTCCTTTTAATATACTACACGCAGTTTTTTCGAAATTTTCCCGAATTTCTGCGTCCTTTAACGTGTTTTGGCGGCAACACAACCACCTAACCTTTATGCACATCGTTATCTACCAACCCAAGTCCAACATAGCCCAGCTGTAACCAACACCTTTTCGCCTTTTTTCATTCCAGATCTCCTGTTTCTTTCCGGTTCACCTTTATCTCTCCCCATATATTTTTATTTTCATTTTCATTTCACCTCATGTTAACACTTTCCACCTTCTAATACCATGTCACCCTCACAACACCCCCACAATGACCCCATTAAGTTTTATTTACATTCCCTCCGCAAACATGCCTTCGCCCTAGCCAGATTACACTCCCATATTCTATTTTCTCAGGCTTGTCTGACATTTGGCATCACCCCCAAAGGCCTTACACTTAAAGTTCCCATCTCTGGCTGCAACCCTTCCTTCCATCAGTCCCTATACCAGTTCCAAACTGAACAATCCATTGCCCTCACCCACCTAATCCTTCACCTACACATCAACTCAGCCAATGAACACACCCGTCAACTCCTATCCTTAATAAAAGTCCTTAATCTTTCCTCTCCCACATCCACACCGGCTGTCCAGAGCATCCTCCTACAGGCCAACCGTAAATTAGAACAGCATGCCACCCTCCACCTCAAAAAACTATCCAATCTCCTGGTTTCCCACCTCCGGAAAGGCAACTCACTCACCCTTCACAACCTTTCCAGCAAACCTCAACCTCCTCTCATTGCACACAAACCCAGTCTCTCCCATCTACTCAATCTCCCACTTCCAGCTCCACTCCCTCCAAAACCTCAAAATTCCGATCAACACAATCTGGAACCACAACACCCTAATTCAGTAGTTAACCTTTCCTCCAAACCTCTCTCCCAATCCGAAACCTCTGTCCTATCCAAAGGCCTCACCTTCAGCCCCACTCCCAGATTCAACCAAACAGCCCTCGTCAAAGATTTACTGTCCTACACTCGTACTCTCTGCTGGAAGTATCACTTTGCCACGAAGTAAAATGATCCTAATCCTACTCCTAATGATCCGACTCCTCAAGACACCATCCAAATTGAACCCTGCCTGGAACAGTTCCGTCCTCCGTCACAGCGGGACCCACCTCCTCTTCCTCAAAATCACCCTCTCCAAACCTTCCAGGAATATCTGACTTCCAGCCTTGCATCTCAATCCTTCTTAAAAAACCTTAATCCTACACCCAACATCACCACTGCTGAAGCCCAGGCTATCCGTGATCTGAAGGCTGACCGATCCATCGTCATTCTTCCGGCAGACAAGGGTTCCACGACCGTGGTACTTGATCGTCGGGAGTATGTGGCTGAGGGACTGCGTCAGCTTTCAGACAACACCACATACAAAGTTTGCCAAGGTAACCCCATTCCCGATGTCCAGGCGGAGCTTCAAGGAATCCTCAGAACCTTAGGCCCCCTGCAAAACCTTTCACCTGACTCCATCAACCTCCTGACCCCACCGACACCCTGCACCCCTACCTTCTACCTTCTTCCTAAAATCCACAAACCCAATCATCCCGGCCGCCCCATTGTAGCTGGTTACCAAGCCCCCACAGAACGTATCTCTGCCTACGTAGATCAACACCTTCAACCCATTACATGCAGTCTCCCATCCTTCATCAACGACACCAACCACTTCCTTGAACGCCTGGAATCCTTACCCAATCTGTTACCCCCGGAAACCATCCTTGTAACCATTGATGCCACGTCCTTATACACAAATATTCCGCACGTCCAGGGCCTCGCTGCGATGGAGCATTTCCTTTCACGCCGATCACCTGCCACCCTACCTAAAACCTCTTTCCTCATCACCTTAGCCAGCTTCATCCTGACCCACAACTTCTTCACTTTTGAAGGCCAGACATACCAACAATTAAAGGGAACAGCCATGGGTACCAGGATGGCCCCCTCGTACGCCAACCTATTCATGGGTCGCTTAGAGGAAGCCTTCTTGGTTACCCAAGTCTGCCAACCCAAAGTTTGGTACAGATTTATTGATGACATCTTCATGATCTGGACTCACAGTGAAGAAGAACTCCAGAATTTCCTCTCCAACCTCAACTCCTTTGGTTCCATCAGTTTCACCTGGTCCTACTCCAAATCCCATGCCATTTTCCTTGACGTTGACCTCCACCTGTCCAATGGCCAACTTCACACGTCCGTCCACATCAAACCCACCAACAAGCAACAGTACCTCCATTATGACAGCTGCCACCCATTCCACATCAAACGGTCCCTTCCCTACAGCCTAGGTCTTCGTGGCAAACGAATCTGCTCCAGTCCGGAATCCCTGAATCATTACACCAACAACCTGAAAACAGCTTTCGCATCCCGCAACTACCCTCCCGACCTGGTACAGAAGCAAATAACCAGAGCCACTTCCTCGTCCCCTCAAACCCAGAATCCCCCGCAGAAGAACCACAAAAGTGCCCCACTTGTGACAGGATACTTTCCGGGACTGGACCAGACTCTGAATGTGGCTCTCCAGCAGGGATACGACTTCCTCAAATCCTGCCCTGAAATGAGATCCATCCTTCATGAAATCCTCCCCACTCCGCCAAGAGTGTCTTTCCGCCGTCCACCTAACCTTCGTAACCTGTTAGTTCATCCCTATGAAATCCCCAAACCACCTTCCCTACCCTCTGGCTCCTATCCTTGTAACCGCCCCCGATGCAAAACCTGTCCCATGCACCCTCCCACCACCACCTACTCCAGTCCTGTAACCCGGAAGGTGTACACGATCAAAGGCAGAGCCACGTGTGAAAGCACCCACGTGATTTACCAACTGACCTGCCTACACTGTGACGCATTCTATGTGGGAATGACCAGCAACAAACTGTCCATTCGCATGAATGGACACAGGCAGACAGTGTTTGTTGGTAATGAGGATCACCCTGTGGCTAAACATGCCTTGGTGCACGGCCAGCACATCTTGGCACAGTGTTACACCGTCCGGGTTATCTGGATACTTCCCACTAACACCAACCTATCCGAACTCCGGAGATGGGAACTTGCCCTTCAGTATATCCTCTCTTCTCGTCATCCGCCAGGCCTCAATCTCCGCTAATCTCAAGTTGCCGCCACTCATACCTCACCTGTCTTTCAACAACTTCTTTGCCTCTACACTTCTGCCTCGACTGACATCTCTGCCCAAACTCTTTGTCTTTAAATATGTCTGCTTGTGTCTGTACGTGTGGATGGATATGTGCGTGTGTGCGAGTGTATACCTGTCCTTTTTTCCCCCTAAGGTAAGTCTTTCCGCTCCCGGGATTGGAATGACTCCTTACCCTCTCCTTTAAAACCCACTTCCTTTCGTCTTCCCCTCTCCTTCCCCTTTCCTGATGAGGCAACAATTTGTTGCGAAAGCTTGAATTTTGTGTGTATGTTTGTGTTTGTTTGTGTGTCTATCGACCTGCCAGCGTTTTTGTTCGGTAAGTCACCTCATCTTTGTTTTTATATATAATTTCTATGAGATTTGTAACACTCTTGCAATGGCTAAATGTACCAGTCACGAATCTTGCCGCTCTTCTTTGGACCTTTTCAAGTTCATGACTGAGACCCAACTGGTAATGGTCCCATACAGACGAGCAATACTCTAAGACTGGATGAACTAACATATAGTAAGCAATTTCCTTTGTTGAAGGACTGCATCGCTTCAAGATTCTACCAATAAACCACAATCTAGAGTTCGCCTTGCCCGTTACTTGTGTAATCTGATCGTTCCATTTGAGATCATTTCGAATAGTCACACCTAGATACTTGATGAACGTTATTGCTTCCAAAGACTGGGCATTTATTTTGTACTTGTACGTTAATGGGGATTTTTGCCTTGTTATACGCAGTAGGTTACACTTACTAATATTGAGAGATAACTGCCTGTCATTACACCGGTGGTATTTTCTGCAAATTCATTGTTCTGCTCATCAGAAGCACTTTGCACTAAATTTGCGGGCATGGAGCATGTGAAAAAATTGGTGGCACGAACAGTAAAATTTCTGAAGTTGCACGCATTATTCCATTGTCATTTGTAACAGTTTTCATTGGAACTGAACAAAGCATACGGAACCTTTATATATTACTGCAAAGTACGTTGGTTAAGTCAAGGGCCATGCCTGGAATGATTTTTCAGTTTGAAACTCATAATTGTTGAATTTATGAAGGAAAAATGAGTGCAGGAATGAAAATGAAATCATCCGGAATGGATGGCAAACTTCGCGTTCTATGTGGACCTGACTGCACACTGCCCAAAGTAAGACATTGCAAGGTAACTTCTGATTTGATGGGGATTAATTTAAAAACGAAATCACAATGTACATGGATCACATTCTGACAAAAACAATCCAGCTTCCTAAGCTCACTGGCGTTAAAAAAAGTGAAATTTGAAGAATTCATTGCAGTTGAAAGAATTACAGGAGTAGGCTTATAAAGGTTTTGAAGACACTATCAACCTCGAATTATTTTCAAGCTGTTTGAGGTTGTTTGCCATTTTAGTTGAAAGTGACCCTGTGCACATGCAAATGTAACCAATTGACTTGCACGGTAATTCCAGGGCGTCTACATTGCTTTTCTCACGTAGGATCTCTCTAATGAGGTTGCAAAAGTGTTACACTGTCTCTGTCGACATATATGTGTGAAAGACCTTTTTTCGATTATGAAACTAAATAAGTCACGAGTAGTGGCAACGTGAGTGCAAAGCTCTGAAATTTTCTGCGTCTGTGCATATGCTGACAGTTTGTACCAAATAAAAATTGTCTTCTGTGCATCAAAAATAGTTAACGAAAGCTGAAAATTTGTTTAGTTTGTGGTCTGTTGTTGAGAAATGTGAAATATAAATCAGTTGTATGCATTGCGGCTGCACTGCCATTTAAATTTCCCCTCTTACCCCTCCTCATTCTCAGACAGCATGGCGTGATGGTGAGGAAAACATGCCAGCTAGACTGAGAGCTTTGCACTCTGCCCTGGGCATGGCCCGCCAACCGAAATCTTGTCCTCCCCCACTCCAGGTCATCCTCTTTGATGTAGTGGTTACAATCACAGGTTCAGTTCTTGCATCCTGCATTTGTTTATCATTTAGTATTTGTAATGTTTGGAAGGTCTGGTTCTTATTTATTTATGGAATATTGAAAATTTTCCACGTCTAGAATGGCTACATCATTACCTCAGTCTGCATCAAACCTACCAACCACCAGCAGTACCTGCATTTCAACAGCTGCCACCCATTCGACACCAAGAAATCCCTTCCATCTTCCATACAGCCAGGCCACCCATTATCATTGCATCTGTAATCGTGAGCAGTCCCTCAGCGAGGTCACCAATTAGCATTGCATTTGTAACCATGAGCAGTCCCTCTCCAAATATGCCAAGTGTTTCACGGAGATATTCAGACTTTGTCCAGAAACAGACCACCTCTGCCGTGTCTCCTCAGACTCCTGCTATGCCCCACTTACCCATTGTCTGGCCACAAAGGAGTAGCACTCCCTGGCTCTGTAGCATCCAGGACCTGAACAAGTTAATCACTTTCTCTGCCAGGGCTTTCACTACCTCTCATTGTGCCCTGAAATGAGAAATATCTTTCCTACTATCCTCCCCATTACTCCCACAGTGGTGTTCCGCTGCCCCCACCCCGAACCTATGCAGTATCCTTGTCTGTCCCTACCCACCCCTGCCCCCAACCATTTGCCTTGCATGTGTATTCCTGCAATAGACCCAGATGAAAGCCTTGTGCCCATACATCCTCCCATTACCATTTATTCCAGTTCCTTTCATTGGCATCTCCTACCCCATCAGAGACAGGGTCACCAGTGAGGGCAACCATGTGATCTTCAAACTTAGCTGCAATCATTGTGCGACATTCTACATGGGAATTGTGACTAACAAGCTGCCTGCCCATAGCTTGTGGCCAAGAGACAGCTCAGCCACTCAACTGCTGAATGTGCCACCCAACACAATGTGCTTCTTCATAGCTTGTGTCATTTGGATTCTACCCACCACCACCACCACCAGCTTTTCTGAATTGCGCAGGTGGGAACCCTCTCTACAACATATTGCTCATTCCTGTCACACACATGGCTTCAAATTCGTTAGTATCTGTCCCCCACCTGTCTGTACCCATCACTGCTCCCACTACAGTACACATGCCTTCTACCCTGATTCAGGCGCAGTAAGTCCTTTCCTCTTCCCATACATAAGTTACCAAGCTTCTTTAGGCTATGCTACAGCAGTTTTACTGGGAAGTCCTTAACACCCTCGTACAGTCCTGATCCCTCCCCATGCGATTTTCATATTTTTGTAGCCCTGACAAAAACGTTTTGTGACCATATGTATACTTCAGATGAAGAGATGCACACTAAGCACAATCATGGTTCCATAGGAAACCATCAACATTTTTCCATGAAAGCACTGACTGTCTTTTCTCACTGAGGGATAAATGTATTAGCAGTTACGGTGATTACTTTTGGAATAGTAAACTGTTAAATTACTTTCTCCATCTGGCTCATTTTCTTTTGACTGCCCTCTGTACAAGAAACTTGTGTTACACACACACACACACACACACACACACACACAAATTGTCATCTACAATCATCGTTAACATCGTGTCTCCATGTGTCTTATTTCTTTTGTTATGTCTTTAAGTTTTATTCTTCCATCAGTGTTACTGTGCATCATATTCTTCAGTGCTGACTCCTTTATTACACTCACATGAGTGGCTCTATCTATTGTGAAACTCAAGATTCCCATGCTTCGCGGCCCTCATCTTATGTTTACGAAGTCATTCTTGCCATTTCAATGTACTAATCAATTCTGTACTGACACCGTTCGTTCATTTCCCAGTTTCTGAGTCTTTGTTCTTGCCGGTGTACCATTGTTGTGACACTGTCAGGCCAGTGTTGGGGTTCTTTACGAACATAACAGTATAATGGGTCTTGCCTTTTCACACAGCTCTGAATGTCATTGAAGATTGCGTCGACAACATGGTGTCCCTGCGATGACCTCTGCACAGTGTTTGGTGTATCCTTCTTGGAGGCGATGGAGAAGATAGTGTATCATTTTCTCTGCTTTTGCGCAGTTCTGCTGTGTGGTATCTGTTTTCCTGACATGGGTCTCTGTAGTGCAATCCCTTATGGGATTGCATCCTTTCTTAAGGTGCATTTACACCTGTGCAACTGTTCTTGTGCACCAGATGCCTGCAGTTATTGCATGAAGAGGCAAAGAGGTGCCTGCAACAGTGCTAATTCATGCATACCTCTGAATTGAGTGTGTGGTGGCCTATTCACAAGTTCCACAGTCGTGGACCTTTCCACGATTCTCTCTGGTTAGTGCTTTGCTTCACTATGTCTGACTGTTAAATGATTCAGTTCTTTCGCACACATTAAAATTTGTCTTTGCATTAGCACTTTGGCTGAGTGGTCTAACTAGAAACGCTTGGAATTTGGACAGTATTACCATGTATTTCCTTTTTCTGGCTGTTTAATTCCCTGGATTACAGAGCAAATGAAAGTAAAGAAATGTCTATAGTTCCTCACAAGTAAGAGCAAACTGGAAACAATAGTGGCAAACATTAGCAACATAAAGAGCCAAATTATTTAGGAATAAAGATCTCTCTCTCTCTCTCTCTCTCTCTCTCTCTCTCTCTCTCTCTCTCACACACACACACACACACACACACACACACACACCTGTCTCCCTACATTATGCCCCGTCGACTGTAGAGAGATAGGTGTGTGTGTGTGTGTGTGTGTGTGTGTGTGTGTGTGCGCATATTTTTCCTGCAGCTAGAAAAAGAAAGTGCATTCTGGAATCTAGTCAAGCTCCATATCTTTTGTTTGTGTACCTATTGATGATGCAGTGCTTCTTCCTTTTGGTGAATAGTCTCCATTATTCCTAAATAATTTGTGATTTTCAACCAGAACTGTCCGTACATTATCAAAATAAAAACTCTTCGTTCATACTTCCTCCCCAGGGGGTTCATAGTTCTTTCACGAGTTTGTGTGTGGTATGCATGGGACCCCGAGATGTTGCAGCCCTTTCTTGCTTCTCGGGCTGCGTTTCCTTCATCGTGCCCCTCCCTCCCCATCCTCACTCCTTGCTTGCTGCTCCCTTCTTCCGATCCCTTTGTTTTCTTGTTTATATTGACCTGGCTATCCGCCTGGTTCCCTGTTTTCCATGTGATTTTGTTCCTCTTGCCTGTTCTTCCATGCTTTTTGGTGTTTTGGTCCCCCCTTGGGATTTGATTTCCACTTCTAAATTTTCTGCTTTTAGCGTGAGCCATTTGGGGAAGAACACCCACCCTATCATCTACGGCATGGATTCCTCCCCCACTCCACTTTCCTTTTCCATTCCTTTCCCATTCCCATTCCTTTCCTTCCCATCCCCTCCGTAGCCCCCCCCCCCCCCCCCCCCCCTGCCCTCTGCCCCGCTAGGTCACAAGCATGTATAGCTAGTCCATGTGGTGGAGCCCCCCTTTGCACTGCTAAGTTGCCAGCACATGTAGCCAGTCTGCATGGTGGGGCTTTTATGTACCCATCTAACTGAGCCCGCTCCTGACGACACAGGGGTCAAATTACTGATACCTGAACTGTTGTCTCCCCATGTATACCAAGGAGTGGTTGCTTGTACTCCTGGAGCATCGGAACTCCCGACAATGGCCGCCTTGCCGGATGGTCCTTGATGTGGCTGGGTGGCACCCGTGGGGAGAGCATCTGAATGGAGTGGGTGGTATCAGGGTGGATACTTAGCACATGGAGCGAATCAAGCTGTAGAAATCTGGCATCTCTTTGAGTGGTAACAGAGCATTGAATGCTGCTTCGTATGACCTTGCAGCCTTCACTTCCCTCGCTACAGGCTGGGAGGAGAGCCAAGCTCGCTGGCTTGAGGTGAAACACTACCACCACAACCTGATCTGTACTAGGACAGATGGGGACACATTCACTGCCACAAAGATGATGTTTTTTGTGGAGGATATTGAGGACAAGTTTGTCGAAGTGGAGTCTGTCAGTAAGATGCGGTCAAGCTCTGTTGATCAAAGCGTCTTCTGCTGCCCAGTCTGCAGCTCTTCGTGCTTGTGATTGTCTTGGCGATGTCCAGGTGTCTGTTATCCCTTAACAGTCACTGAATGTGGTCCAGGGAGTGATTTTTCATAGGAACCTCATCCTTCAAACTAATGAGAAACACTGGGCTAATCTGGAGCGGCACGGCATTCATTTTGTTCAACATATGCAGAAGGGTAATAAAGACAACCACACCGATACCGACACCTTTATTCGAGGAAGATAATCTCCCAGAGAAGATTAAGGTTACGTGTTACTGATGTGACGTGAAGCCGTACATCCCACCACCCATGAAGTGCTTTCGGCATTTGCATATTGGGCATATGTCTTCCCACTGTGCGGTGACTGTGGACACTCCCTCTATGAGGGAAGCCCTTGTGTTCCACCTCCTGTGTGTGTAAGTTGTCATGACCACCACTCTCCATGCTTAAGGAAGAACAGAAGATACAAAAGTATAAGTCCCTGGATCGTCTATCTTACACTGAGGCTCATCAACAGTATGACCTTCTCCACCCAGTGTTGATGTCTTCTACTTTTGCCTCTGTTACATCCTTTCCCTCTCCTACATCTTTCTTTACTCCAGTCCCAACCCCTCTCCTCTCCCTCTCCCCTCCGGGTGCTGCTCCCTCTCCCAGGCTGGAAAAGGGCCCCCCTTCTTCGGCACCTGCCAGTGATGGGGCTTCCTCCTGGGACCCCTCCCCACATCATCTCTCAGGCCAGAGGCCTGCTACCACAATTTGGTCACAGGCTACACAGTCTGTGCATGCCAAGGTCGCTCACTCTCTTTTGGTTCCAGAACTTGCCAAGCCTGTTCAAAGAAGAGGAAGAAGAAGAAGAAGAAGAAAAAGAAGAAGAAGAATAAGAAGAAAAAGAAGAATAATAAGAATTAATAGTCCCAGAACAAGCTACCCCCTTCCACCTCCCAGTGCCCCCAGTGGTGCCAATTTCCCCCTTGTAGCCTGTCTCTGACATGTTATTTATGGATGTCACCCCATCCTTGTCGGTGATGATCACTGACCCAGTGACAAGACCTCCCCTAGGCTTCTTTACGCCTGACGTGCACTCTCACCACATGATAATTCAGTGGAATTGTAGCGGATATTACCATCACCTAATCGAAACACAACTTGTGCCCTCTTATCCTACATTGTGTCTTGCTCTGCAGGAAATGCATTTCCATGATGACCACTCTCCATCGTTTCGTTGTTATCAGGTGTTGTCAGAACCGTGCCAGCCCCAAGATTGCATCTCAAGAGGTCTGCACTTTATTCGCACCGATGTCATTAGTGACTGGTTTCCCTTCATACCAACCTGGAAACAATAATGGTACGAGTGCAAACAACCTCAACAATCACCATTTGCAACGTCTTCCTCCCTCCATGTAGGCCACTTTCTTATGTTGAACTACCTACCTTAATACAGCAACTCCCATCCCTGTATCTCCTTTGGATCTTCAATGCACACCATCCCCTGTGGGGGAATGCCACTTCAATGGGTAGTGGGTCTTCTAATTGACCAACTTATTACGGGCTTTGACTTGAGTCTCCTCAATGACAGTTCTCCTATACACTTCAAGTGCCACTCATGTCACCTTTTCTGCAATCTATCCCACAATTTTCTCCCCTGCTCTCTTAGCTTGACTACACTGGTCACCCCATGATGATCTTTGTAACACTGACCGCTTTCCGGTGATTCTATCATTCCCCTGCCACCGCCAGCAAAACAGGCTCCCACATTGGGGATTCCGCAGAGCAAGATGCTTCTTATATGCATCTGCTGTGCACTTAGACACCTCTCTCTCTCAAATTGCATTGATAATGGTCGTGCAAGATGTGTCTGACACTGCACTTCACGCCGCTGGTGCTGCTATCCCCCTGTCCGTAGGTCCCCCTTGTCATTAACTGGTACCATGGTGAACAAAGGCTGTAGCAGTAGACGATCAGGACCGCCGATGGGTTCTGCAACGATTTAAATGACACTCCTCACAGACTAAACTAATTGCATTTAAGCGTCTCCGTGCAAAGGCTCACTACCTTAAACGGAATCAAAAGGAGTGCTGGGAGCACTATGTTTCCTCCCTTGGGACATGTGCCTCTTCATCCTTGGTTTGGTCTGAGTTGTGTAGCCTTCTGGGCCACCAGTGATAGCCAACTGCCCGAGTTCTTATCCTACAGAGAGCTCTGTGTACTGATCCATTGGCCCTTTCAGAATTGGCATTATCTTCCAATCTTGCTACCTTTCTCATGCAGAAACAAGAAGTTAAAGAAACACCCCTCTGTTTCGACCCCACCGAGCAGAAATCTGTAATGAACCATTCACTGAATGGGAATTCTTACAGGCTCGGCAACATCTACTCACGGTCTTTCAGCCGAATTTGGCTCATGGGGTTACACCACCCTGGAGTCCAGGAAGAACCCAACATCTCTTGGCAGCTACTGACTGATCAGCCTGCCCAGTGTACTTCGTAAGCTGCTCAAGAGAATGGTTAGCTTAAGATTATATTGGGTTCTCGAATCTCGAGGTCTTTTGTCCCTGTATCAGTGTGGCTTCTGGAAAGGATGATCTGCTAGTGACTATTAACTCAAATTGGAAACAGCAGTCTGACAGACTTGCTAAAAGTCAACGCCTTGTCGTGGTCTTCTTTGATCTACACAAGGCATACAACATGGCTTTGCGCCATCACGTTTTAATTAACCTCCATGACTGGGGCTTTTGTGGCCATCTTTCAGTTTTTATCTGCGAGTTTTTGTCCCACTAGTTCTTCCGGGTTTGAGTTGGCACTTCCCTAAGCACCCCTTGGATCCAATAGAACAGTATCCCACAGAGTTTTCTGTTAAGTGTCACAAACTTCCTCAAGGTCATCAATGTGCTTTTAACCTCTGTTGGGCTTCTGGTTACCCCGGCATTGTATGTCAATGATTTTTGCATCTGCTGCAGCTCCCACTGAGTTGTGTCTGCTGAACACTATCCGAAAGGCCTTTGCGTGAGAACTTTCCCATAGCTTCCAATTTTCTCCCTCCAAAACGTGGCTTCTGCATTTTTGCCATTGAACAAACCAGTGCCTAAATGTTACAGGGCAGTCCCATTTCTTGGGCCTCCTTTTTTATCAATAAAAAGCTGATGTGGCTGACCCAATTTGCTACCTGAAGACTATCTGCATGAGAGCTCTTAATGCTCTCCGTCTCCTGGTTCCACAAATCTTGGTGTGCAGACTGTGCTACTCTTCTCAATCTTTACTGTGCTCTGGTTTTGTCTAGACTGGATTATGGTTATCAGGCTTATGGCCCAGTGGATCCTTCCTGTCTGTGAAACTACATGACCCTCTTCATTATTATGGAGTGCATCTGGCTGTCGGTGTTTTCAGCACTAGTCCTGTTGACAGCGACAGTCTCCTTGCACAAGTGGCGATTCCCCCTCTACACATACGATGGAGCCAACTCCTAGAGGTCTCTGTTGCTCCTATGATATTCAATCATATTGTGCATTCCGTCCTAGAAGAGTTCCAGGGTGCTACCATCTTCTACACTGACGGTTCTAAAACGATAGATAAAATGGGATACGCTTTTACGTCTCCCACTGACACGGAACACCATTTGCTGCTAGTATCATGTATTCTGTTCACAGCAGAGCTGGTAGCCTTTGACATGGCCCTCTGTTTTGATACTTGGGCCTCCCTCCAACGTGTTTTAATATGTACCGACTCAATGAGGAGCCTGCAGGCTATAGAACGATGCTAATCTTGTCACCCTTTGGTCTCTGCTGTCCATGACCTTCTCTCTGCCCTTGGCCATGAAATCTGCTTGGTTATCTTTCCTGGGCCCCAAGCCATGTGGCCCCCCCTGCGGGTTCGGGGGTAAGAATAGCCCCGTGGTATTCCTGCCTGTCGTACGAGGCGACTAAGAGGAGTCTCAACTGTTTCGGCCTTTAATGTGATGGTCCCCTAAGGGGTTTGACCACTCCATTTCTAAATTTTTCCGTTAGTGCGTACCATTTGGGGAAGGACATCTTACGTGGTGCATCTTACATCCATCTTGCCCTAAGATCTGGCACACCTGATTTTTCATGGAGTTGGACTTACATCGAGCTTCCGGCCACATCCACTGCAGTGTGTTCTGGGTGCCATACATTCCCTCCAATGTGCAATTCCATCTTTGCCCTCATGATGTACATGGATATTTCGACACCCGACATCCAGCACGGTAGCCAGTCCGTTGTGGTGGGGTTGTCATGTACCCTCTTGGTGGTAGCCCCCTGACTACACAGAGATCGCACTGCTGATGCCTGAGCTGCTACCTCCCCACGTATGCTGAGGAGTAGCTGCTTATCCCTCTGGGGCATCGGGACTCACGGCAAAGGCCATCCTGCCAGGTGGTTTTTGCTGCGGCTGGGTGGTGCCCGTGGGGAGAGCCCCTGGTCGGAGTGGGTGGCATCAGGGCGCATGACCCGCAATGAAGCGTGGTACATCGTCTCTCGCTGGTGGGCCTCCACCAGCAGTCTCTAAGCGATCGAGGTCTAACTTCAACGGGAAGAAATTTGATCAGAGATCGTTTCCCTCCCTGGCCACTCCATGGGAGGAACGCCTGGCTAAAGACAGCAGTGGGGAATATTCGCCCCGGTACCTCGTGTGTACGCGGGTTGATGGGGGCTCGTTTATGTCGACCAAGCCCCAGTTGTTTGTGGAGCATTTAGAGGACAAGTTCGGGGAGGTGGAGGGCTTGTCCAAAATGCGCTCTGGTTCTGTGCTCATCAAAACGGCATCCTCTGCCCAGTCACGGATGTTGCTCAATTGTGACAAGTTGGGGGATGTTTCAGTTAGCATCACGCCGCATAAGAGTCTCAACATGGTCCAGGGTATTATACTCCACAGGGATCTTCTTCTGCAGTCCGACGATGAATTACGCGCCAACCTCAAACGACGAGATGTTCACTTCGTCCGGCGCATCCATCGGGGTCCGAGGGATAATCAGGTAGCCACCGGTGCCTTCATCTTGGCCTTCGAGGGTGATGTCTTACCCGAAAAGGTTAAGGTGATGGTTTACCGTTGTGATGTGAAGCCATATATCCCTCCTCCGATGCGGTGTTTTAAGTGCTGGAAGTTCGGGCACATGTCATCTCACTGTACTTCCGGCATCACCTGTCGAGATCGTGGCCATCCTTCCCATCCCGATACTCCCTGTGCCCCGCCTCCTATCTGTGTTAACTGCGGAGAAAACCATTCCCCGTGCTCACCGGACTGTAGGATCTTCCAGAAGGAAAGGAAGATAATGGAATATAAGACTCTGGACCACCTGACCTACACCGAGGCAAGGCGGAAATATGAGCGGCTCCATACTGTGCCCATGACATCCACCTATGCCGCTGCTGCAACACCGGTACGATCCTCTCCCATGTCGTCACGTACTGTTGCCTCTCAGCTATGTCAGAATGAACCGGCCCCCTTGGTTGTGGGGGGCACTTCCCCCTCTGTTGCTCCTGCTCCTTCTACTCCAGGAGCAACACCACCCCAACCATCGGGGACATTCGTTCCCCCTTCCCAGCCGGAGAAGCGTGAGGCTTCTTCGGCTACTCTAGCCAGGAAGGGGTCCCTTGGGGCCCTCCCATCCCAGGCTTTGCCCAGTGCCAAAGCGGACACCCTCAAATTTTTGAAACAACAACCGGTCGCTGGTCATAGGGCTTCACAGTCGTCGTCCGTCCCCGAGACTGACCCAGAGGGGCCCTTCCAGCCAGACCCTCCAAAGGCACAGTGTGCAAAGCAGTTGAAGAAAAAGGCTCCCAAGCATCCTGACATTGCGGTGGCACCTGTCCCACCGCAACCTTCCAACTCTTGAGGATGAGGTGGAGATCCTGGCTCCGCTGCGGACCTCGATCTCGCCGGTCCCTCCGACGCCATGGAACGCACTAGCACAGGTGCTCAGTCGGAGGCAGCAGGTGACCCAGTGGCGTAATCTGCCTTCCCAGTCCCGTCACGCCTTTCCCAGCCATGGACAACACCATCCTCCAGTGGAACTGCAGCGGTTTCTTCCACCATCTAGCTGAGCTCCGCCAACTTATCAGCCGTCATCCTTTCCTCTGCATTGCTCTGCAGGAAACTTGGTTTCCAGCAATGTGAACCCCCGCCCTCCAAGGCTATCGGGGTTATTATAAGAACCGAGCAGCATATGAAAGGGTGTCTGGTGGCGTCTGCATCTATGTCCTTAACTCTGTTCACAGTGAGTCTGTCCCTCTATAAACGGCTTTAGAGGCTGTCGCTGTTAGGGTGTGGACGCCGCAGGCTATTACCGTCTGCAGTCTTTACCTTCCACCGGTTGGTGATGTCGCGCTGCATGTCCTGGCTGCACTGATAGCCCAAATGCCGCCACCTTTCTTGTTACTGGGCGATTTCAATGCCCACAACCCTCTATGGGGTGAGACTGTCTCCGATGACCACGGTCGTGCTGTGGAGCATTTGTTGGCTCAGCTTGACCTTAGCCTCTTGAACACCGGTGCTCCCATGCATGTCAGTGTGGCCCATGGCTCGTTCTCGGCCATCGATCTCTCTCTTTGGAGCCCCGGACTTGTCCCATCCCTCCACTGGAGGGTGCATCCTGACCTGTGTGGTAGTGACCATTTTCCCATCTATTTGTCACTGCCCCAGTGTCATTCTTATGGGCGCCTGCCCCGCTGAGCAGTGGCGAGAGGGTCTTATTGTCCCCATCTTGAAGCCCGGTGCGGACCCACTGGCGGTGGACAGCTATTGTCCCATTACCCTCACCAACGTTTTGTGCAAATTGCTCGAACGTATGGTGGGGCGGCGTTTGTGTTGGGTCCTTGAGTCGCGCGGTCTCCTCGCTCCATCGCAGGGTGGCTTCCGTCGGGGCCGGTCTGCTGCGGACAATTTGGTGCGGCTGGAATCTGCCATCTGTACGGCCTTTGCCCGACGTCAGCATCTTGTTGCTGTATTTTTTGATCTGCGGAAGGCGTATGACACCACATGGAGGCATCACATCCTTGCTACGTTGCATGAGTGGGGTCTTCGTGGTCGGCTCCCAGCTTTTCTTCAAACCTTTCTATTGCGCCGCTCTTTCCGGGTGCAAGTCGGTGCCACCTCTAGTTCATCTTATACAATGGAAAATGGGGTCCCGCAGGGCTCGGTGTTGAGCGTCTCCTTATTTCTAGTGGCCATTAATGGTCTGGCTGCAGCCGTGGGGTCGTCTGTGTCTCCTTCTTTGTATGCCGACGACTTCTGCATCTCCTTTAGCTCCACGACTACGGGAGTCGCCGAACGCAGGCTGCAAGTAGCCATTCGCAAGGCAGCATCATGGGCTCTGACTCATGGTTTTCAGTTCTCTGCAGCCAAGACTCGAGTTACGCACTTCTGCAGGCGTCGGACGGTCCACCCTCATCCTGAACTTTACCTCGACGGCCACCTGCTTGAAGTGGTGGACACTTGCCGCTTCTTAGGACTCGTCTTTGATGCCCGGCTCACATGGGTTCCTCATATTACTCAGCTGAAGCAAAAGTGCTGGCAGCACCTCAACACCCTCCGCTGCCTGAGCCACACATTTTGGGGTGCGGATCGCTGCACGCTGTTGCGATTGTATGAGCCCTTGTGCAGTCCGGGCTTGATTATGGCAGCCTGGCCTTTGGGTCTGCATCACATTCAGTGTTGACGTTGTTAGACCCCATACACCACTGTGGGGTTCGGCTTGCAACTGGCGCTTTTCATACGAGCCCCGTGGATAGTCTACTGGTGGAGGCCGGGGTTCCCCTGCTGCGGATTAGCCGCCATCGACTGCTCACCGACTATGCTGTCCACGTGCATTGCTCGCCGGGCCATCCCAATCGTCGCCTGCTTTTCCCTGCCATGGTCCTCCATCTGCCCAAACGGCGACCTAGGTCTGGGCTTTCCATAGCTGTCGGCGTCCAGTCCCTGCTGTCGGAACTTGGGTCATTCCCTCTTCTGCCTCCCTTCAGAGTCCGTGCACCTACGCCTCCCTGGTGTTTGCCCCGGCCGTCCATCCGTCTGGACTTGGCACAGGGACCCAAGGACTCGGTTCCGCCTGTGGCCCTCCGTCTTCGTTTTCTTGCGCTCCTCGCCTCATTTTCGGGCTGAGAGACTGTCTACACTGATGGTTCCCTGGTTGATGGTCGCACTGCCTACGCTTTTGCTCACACTGCCCATGTTGAACAGCGCTGCTTGCCGGCTGGCTGCAGTATTTTTACTGCAGAGCTGGTGGCCATATTGCGTGCTCTTGAGCATATGCGTTCCTGCTCAGGCATGTCCATCGTCATCTGCAGTGACTCCCTGAGCAGCCTCCAAGCCATCGACCGCTGCTGTACCTCTTCTCCTCTGGTGTCCTTTATTCAGGAGTCTGTTTCCGCCATTACCCGTTCTGGTCATTCGGTGGTCTTTGTTTGGACCCCAGGTCACGTTGGCATCCCGGGGAACGAACGTGTTGACAGGCTGGCCAAAGGGGCGATCGACGCCCCAGCTTTGGAGATCGGCCTCCCAGCTCCTGATCAGCAGTTGGTGTTGCGCCGTAAGGTGTTTGGGATGTGGACTGCTGAGTGGCGTGGCATGACATCTCCGAATAAACTGTGGGCTGTTAAGGAGACGACCGATGTGTGGCGCTCCTCCCTGCGGGCTTCTCGCAGGGACTCTGTCGTCCTGTGTCGGCTCCGCATCGGCCATACCTACCTGATGCACGGCCATCTTTTGCGTCAGGAGGATCCCCCCCCCGTGTCGGTGTGGGTCCCGGCTGACGGTCGCCCACATTCTGTTGGAGTGTCCCCGACTGCGCACCCTCTGGCAGTCTTTTAATCTCTTGGGCACTTTGCCTTTGGTTTTATGTGACGATGCCTCCATGGCTGACGACGTTTTAAATTTTATCCGTAGTAGTCCTTTTTATGGTTCCATTTAGGGAGGTCCTGCACCTTTCCCTTTCTGTGTCTCTTGTCCTCGAGTGTCTCATATTTGGTTGCAGATTTTAGTGTGTAGTCAGCCTTTTGTTCTCGTGGTCAGTCAACCAGTGTCCGGCCATCTTCTTTTCTTCTGTTTCTTTCTGTCTGGTGTTCCTCTGTACTCTTCTTGTCTGTAGTGTTCGTTGCCGCATTTGTGTTCTTTCAGTGCCTGGGGGGGGGGGGGAGTCTCCTTCCCCTTGGGGTTTTACCTGCTTCGCACATTTATGTCTCACCTGATTTTGGAATGGGGGACTGATGACCTTCGCTGTTTAGTCCCCCCTTAAACATCCCAACAACCACCACCACCAAGCCATGTGGGCATCCCAGGGAACGAACTGGCCAAGTGTTTGGCTAGAGAGACAGATAACTACCCCCACCCCCACCTCCAATCCCTTTCAGGATTCCACATGCAGATATGTGGATACACGTCAGATCTCTCTTTTGCCCAAAAGTGGAATGACATCTGGTGCGCAACTGCTCTCAGTAAAACTCCACACAATCACGGAGACTACTGCTGTTTGGCGCTCTTCCTTCCGCTCTTCTCGTAGGAGTCTAATGAGCGACCCACACAATGTGGCTGTGGAGCCAGACTGGCAGAATTCCATATGTTGGTGTAATGACCCCTTCTTTTGCCCCCTTCATACTAAGTATAGCCTTCCAGATTCCTTGTCTTTAATATTAGCAGATGATGCACAGATGTTTGAACTGGTCCTCAGTTTCCTATGTGAAAATGGTTTTTCTTTTCAGTTATAAAGTGTTGTATTAACAGAATCTTCCGTCAGTTCTTGGTATAACAACATTATAATAAATGAAAAGCACCAGTTTGCTTTTGTTCTACAATATTAGTTTTATTGTTAACCAGTTTTTGGCGTACAAGGCCATCTTTAGACCTTCACCCTTGAGGTCCCCGAAGAAAATCTTAGCAACCCTATGGAAACGACAAATGGTGAAGAGCCAGTCACACTTGTTTACGAGGTGTTTCTTTTTTAAAAGAAGGTGTGATGTGTGTTCTGTGTTAGCCATGATTTCTCTGTTAATGTAAATCATGCTCTTATTTACACTACCCACCCCTTTCAAAGTCAATACAAACCTTCCCGTCTACATGACATCTCATAAAAGGTATAAAATATTCTATACAAAATAGAACATAATATGCTATAGTATCATCACTATTTAATTATTCGTCCAATATCGTATGTTCTGCTAACGTAATATTCACTCCCGTTCATTAAGGCAAATATGCGTTAGGAAATATAAATTTGAACTCTGGACCGACTATGACGGTACTTGTGTCAAAGAATAATGCAGTTGTCCTAGGGCCAGCTCTGCGAGGACAGAAACCTCGTGTAGAGCAAAAAGGCAAAAGCTGGCTTGACTATGATACAATCTGCATGAGAATAGTATTCCTGTGACTTAGGGAGATAAGAACTGACCAGGCACCTAATATATATTGTCCGAAGGCTGTGCCAAATGACTAAGATCGGAGACAACGTGTGCATTCTCTGCCTCGTGGTGCAGCCGTGCAAAGTCGGGACATCTGACTGGAACAAGAAAATCTCTTACCAGGAGCAATTTTGAATGATGTAATAACAAATTCTCGCTGGTAAGGTTTTAACCAGTATCTCTAAGTGTGGGAGGATAGAATAGTTTGAGTTTAGGGGAATTTGGTGCAGGAAAATTACTACACTCCACCCGTTAACTAAGAATGTTAACGTCCCTGGGGGATAGATGACTCCCCGGATCCCATGGATCTGACATTAACTTCACTTGAGCAAGTGCATACCAGTACTTCTTGTTAAATTTTGTTCGAAAGTCTCCACACTTCAAAACAATCACCACTTCACTAGGTAACACAACTTTGTTTTGGATAAGCTTGAATTCTTTCCACATGTCATCTATAACCTTGCTAGCATCATTAAGTTTGGAAGAAGCAATACGTTACCCTTACAACACATCCTTCACTCCTGTAACCCTCTTATCTCAATCTTTCCCCACTTCCTCTACCGAACAGTTTCCTCTTTCGTATGCTAAGTGTTTTTCCTCTTTTGTGTGATCCTATTGAAGACTCGGTGCTTCTGTTGTTCACATCAGTTGGTTTGTTTTAAATGACCAAGGAGACACACAAAAAACAAAATTTAATGACCATGTTTGCATGTTCTGTGGCGAGGCACTGCAGGGCCATGTGAGAATCAGTCACTGCTATGGTGATATGTAGACACAATGAGAGGGGGGGGGGGGGGGCATATCATCATGTGTTAGTTTTATTAATTTTTTATATTTTTTGTTGTTTTATTATAAAACTATTTCATTTTAGCTATTCGACTGGTAAATTATAAATTCTGGCTTTTACTTTACGTTAACATATCTTACAACTTGTAAGCCCAAATGAAGGAAAACACCTGTGTGCTTTGCCTATGTGCAGTGAGCATGTAATCTTTGTATGTCTTAAGTATACTTTAGTGTAAGACCTATGCAACAGCTGTTGTGTATTCCCAAGCTCACATTATACTTTGTGCATCCATAATGCATATGTTGAGTGTGTTAGGACATGGAGTACATAAAATTCTAAAAACTATGATGTGCATCTATAGTAATGGTGATAGTGGTTTCAGTTTGATGATACTTACACCACCTGCATTCATAGGTCAGTGAATGTTGATGTTTTTGTGATGTGCAAGTGCAGAGACTTGTGTGGGATAGTATGCCATCAACGAATTTTTTCTAAAGCAAGTTGCATTTTTTGTAGCGCATCTTAAGATTTCACTTTTTACTAATTTTAACTTTTAAGTGATTGGTTATACAGGAACACGCGGTGGTTCTGTTCTATACAATACTTGATAATGATTGAACAGTGAAATTGTGCAGTCATACAGCCAGTAAAGAAAAGATGACTGCTGCATTTGACATTAAATCATTTGAAATAATGATCTGAATATTAAGCTATTTGAACTGAACACTGCAGATAAAAAGAAGGCTCCTTATTGTAACATTTCATGGTTTCACTGCAGACTCTAAATATCTACAAATATTATCTGTTTAGTAAAATGACCTTAATCGTACCTGTTGAGTGTGTAGGGTTTCTTGGCAGTTTGCTCACAAATTTTGTTCAGAATACAATTTATATTAATAGCTCATTACATTACTTGTGCTTACAGGAAAGCCAGCCTGGGTCTCATCAAGAAGATGGTACATTACATCCAGCCAAGCCTGTTAGTTGAAGTGTGTAGCCCCGAGTCTCCAACATATAACTTTGGTACAATGTTGGTTGAAGTTATTGCAACAGTATTAGATAATGAGGTACTTATTTAAAATTTTACTAGCTTAGCGCTTGCTGCTTCGCTCATGTAGACTGCGTTCTGTACACAGAATTTTTTTATTTTACTTTTTTTAATCGAATTTTTTATGATGTTCATAAATTGCAACACATTCTAAACATTTCACGCTATTTAAGGTCATAAAAGGATGGCCTTTGCTGAATGTACTTCTGACCAAAAAGAGATTCTCATCGGTGGAGTCTGATTTTTTGTTAATTGTCTCTTTTGCATTCTTGCAGTGGTATTTCCATAGAAACTTCATCCCCTGACAGGGAAGTAAAATATCAATTTCATAATTTACCTTTAATTTTTTTAACATAATAAAATATATTTTTTTAGATTTTCGTCCCTTATTTTACCCCATTAGTGGTTGAATTTCCAAAAATGCTAAAACATTAATTTTCTGCCAGGAAGTTTCATGTATTTTTTTGTTTCTAAGTAAGTAGCCATATACTAATTGTCATAGGTATAGCTTTAAAAAAGCTTTCACAATGAAATATTTTCATAAAACATGTCACCCCCCCCCCCCCCCCCTCTTCACTGCCTTAGGGATTGAGTATTCAAAAAAGAGAAAGGTGTGTTTTTCAATTTCTAACAGAGAAGCCAAATACAAATTTTCTTAGATTTACGTTAAAAATGCTTGCATAATGAAATATTTCCATAAGAACTTTCATCCCCATAGGGGTTCAATTTAAAAAAATAGTGAAATGTAATTTTTTAGATTCCAACCAAGAAACGTAATTCACATTTTCATACATGTAGCCTTAAAAATTCTTTCAAAATGAAATATTTCATAATACGCGCTCTCAGTGGTTAAATTTCCAAAAACACTGAAACACACATTTTTTTTTTTTTTTAATTCGTAACCAAGGAGTCAAATACCAATTTTCATAATCTACGTTTAAAAATACTTAAATAGTTTCTTTAATAATGATTTGTTTAAAAATAATCCACTATTTTACCCCCACAGGGATAAAATTTCAAAAAAATGTTGAAACATGTATTTCTTTATTTCTGACTGAGAACCCAAATACCGATTTTCGTAGGTCTATCTTCGAAATTGCCTCAATAGTGAAATGTTTTCAAAATACTTTTCAAAATACTATTTCACCCCCTTAGGAGTGGAATTTTGAAAAATCTTTTCTGAAATGGTGCCTACAGTATAAGATCAACACCATCTGCAAATTTCAAGTTTCTGTCCTTAGTGGTATGGGCTGCGCAATGATGTCCTTAATAATCATCTCTCTGGAATTGTTTCATAAGACACTTGTCTCACTGGATTCTGTGCATCCTATTTTGTCCACTGCCTGATTGCGGTTTAATTTATTGATTCTCCCAGAAAGACTGGGCAATCAAACTAAGGCTTATTAAACGATATTATGTTTGATTTTTGTGTGTTCCATTGGAAATCATGACCTGTATTTATTATGTTTTTCCCTTCACTCTACCCTATGTGTGCGTGAATGTGACTGAATGAGTGTTTTCACGTGTGGTTTCGGGTTTCTTCTGTGGGGGGCCGCTGAGTTGGTTGTCGTCTGCTAGGAGCAGGTGATGTTTGCTCCTCGTTTGGAGGGTAGCACAGGATGACCAACTTAGGATCCTAGTACCTGGTCAGAGAGGTTTACCCCTGTTAGTCTGAGGTTGGTGTTGGAAGCCTACCCGTCTGGTAGATTTCGTTGCACCGTTAGTTAGGTGAAGCTCGGTGGAGAAAGGACACTCTGCAGCTAGCAGTTGGTGAGTATAGTTCGCAGGTCCCAGAGGTGGTATCTGCTGACAGGAAGTAAGTTGAATTAGAACTTCCTTATGTTAAACTCATGGAATATTTAAGTACTTCAGCTTAACTGAAATGTGTGTAGTTACGTATTTTTGGAATGTGGCATAATGATTTTATTAAAAGAGTTGGCGATGATGGTGGTTTGAAATTAAAAGTGCAGAAGTTGCTTTGTTCCTTTCGGACATCACGGTGTGGAATTTCTAGCAGGGAATATGTTTAGGAAAAGCTAGTCAGTATAACTTCAGGTGAATGTGAGAATAATAGTGTTTTCGAGCGAGTGTGACTTTTTATTGTTCTTATTTTCTATTCTCTCTTTGTGTTCGTCTTGTACCTCGTGTGTGGTAACCTATGATCCTTCTGGTCTACTACGGCACTGCAGTAGGTTTTCATATTACCAGTTTAATTGCTTCGTGTGTATAATGTCAGTAAAATATCAGTTTTTCGTGCGCATAGAGCAAATGTTTGTAACGGTTTGTTTCTGAATGGACCACGTGTAAGTTGAAACAATTGGGGGGGGGGGGGGGGGGGGGTTTCTCCCTGGCTGAGTTAATTTTATTTTGTGGTGGCAAAATCATTCTGGTATTGCACCATTAAAATTTCTTAAATTTGTGCTTGGCTTAATGTCTAATTTCTGAACAGTTAACTCGTGATCAAGTTTACCATGTGCTGAAGTTCAGCCGTTCATAAGCGGCAGGCATGGATTCCGCATTGTATATCTAGTATACAAACCTTGCGAACGGATAAACCTCTTTCCAAGCTAGTGCATGAGCATAATGGTGATAGGTATCTCTCTGAACTATTTCTGTTGTGGGTATGATTGAATTACTGTGTTCCACTTCCCTTTTGTGTGCTTTTTAATTGCACTATTCTACCATTTTGGACGAACTGTTTAGTTAAATTTTTTATCCAGGCACCAGTCTTGTGTATTCATAGGATGTGCATCAAATTCAGTCATGAAATAAATGTGCTAAGTAAAAGATAAATTCAGCGTCCTTTATCTTTTCATTGGTGCCACTTTTCAAATTAATATTCTGTTCCCTGATTTTTTAAAAGTTAATCTGCTTGCTTGTGATGAACAAAAATGGGAGTTAAAATCCAAGTGAATGGCATACTGTCTCAAAGTTAAGGAATTCACATGTAATTAAACAAGCTCATTGATGTACGACATACAATGCTGTTCATCTTGTTAGTTTCTTTGAAAAAAATTGCATTCCTATAATTAAATTCTTATTTAAATTAAACTGGTAATTTCCAATTTGGTCTTTTGTTAATTGTTAGGAAGGGCTTGGGCTGGTGGCGACCCTGTAATTTTTAAATTTATACTTGTGCTTGTGAGGTGGCTTAACCAGAAATCACGCACAAGGGTTACATCTCCATTATTCTTGGTGCGTAACGTATGTTGAGCCTTGGCTAGGATCCGTTTACAGTTCTACACACATACTTTACAGTTGAATAGCTGAACTCTTAAGAATTCTTTGTTGTTGGCACTGGTAGGAGGAACTCAGATGATTGAAAAAGTAAAACTAAAATTTAGGTGTGGTTTTCAGCATCATTAAATACATGGTGTTTCAAACAATTAATCAGATTTAACAGGACTTTATCTTCTACTTGAACGAAGATAGAAGCTTGAGGTGAATTTTAACTTACACACAGGGCTACAAAGTTCTTATTTTACAGCTAGTGCCATTGCATTTGACATGCATGCACATACAACCTTGGAGTACATTTTTCATTTACCTTTCTCAAAAGTTCAGTATGCCCTCTACAAAAACGGACATCCAGACAATAGTCATACTCATCCCATACTTTTGTGAGCACATCTAGACGTACTGCATACACCACTGTTGCTGCTTGGCACCAAAATTCATTCAAAGTTAGACAAATCCTTTACCAAACTTCCACAAATAAGTCACATATGTTGAGATCAGGTTACATTGGAGGCCAATGGTGCAGTGTGAGAGATATGCCTCTTTTGGCCAGTTCATTGCTGTGGCAACTCATTGTTAAGAAATGCTCTGAAATGCAGGCACGAGTGTTAGTGGTGCTGAGCCGTGCTGAAAAATAAAATTTTTGCCATTTTATTGCAATTTTGGAAAAAGCCAGATCTCTAAATGTCTTTTTGGCATGTAAGAATGGGCTGAAAATCTTTTCTTAGGAAATTGCCCAAAACATGAAGCTATGGCCTTTGACTGCTATGTTCCCCTTATTCTTAATTGTGGTAGTTATCTTGTTCAGTTAAATGGAACATAGTCTCAACACCAAAAACTAAAAGTTAAGGAATTATCTTCTTTCTCCACACACAGAATGATTTCACGAAACTTAACATGTCATTTTCGGTAATGAAGGGCTTGTGCCAATTGACTCTTGTGTAGTATGAAACAAGT
The DNA here is from genome assembly GCF_023864345.2 of Schistocerca serialis cubense. Taxonomy (NCBI): domain Eukaryota; kingdom Metazoa; phylum Arthropoda; class Insecta; order Orthoptera; family Acrididae; genus Schistocerca; species Schistocerca serialis. The sequence goes on along the minus strand of NC_064645.1, from coordinate 440,396,319 downwards.
ATGTTGCTTTAAAACAAAAGGGGGGGGGGGGGGGGAGACACGTGAGAAATGACCAACTCGCAGATGGCATGAGGAGTTGACGTACATATGCTATATTCAAAGCTTTGCAGTGTGCTGTATGTCTGATTTACCCTTAAATAAACAACCAGTATCTTGCAACTGCTGATTCCATTGTCAAATAGTTTTAGCTGTTGGACTTGCAGTGTTGGACTCCAAACAAACTGCACCTGTTGAAATGAAGAAAGCAAATGACCTTTTATCACTATCACCATTTCGACTTGATCTGTTTTGGGTAACGAATGAAAGAGCAGTCGAGCTTCACCAGGGAGACCCCTAACCCCACAGATAAGTCACAAGGTGAGAGATCTGGAAACCCAGGAGGACACAGGCAATGAAGTTCATCTTCTGTTTCTCCTCTTCTATAACGTCAGATGTGCTTAGAGAATTTCTCTCTGTTACATAAGATGGTATGTAAAGACCACGTTTTTATCCCCCCCAAACCTGACACTCTTTAAAGTTTGCGGCATAACATTTCTGAAACTGATACCAGCTGCTTCATGTGCGGCAGGAAATGAGCAACAGTTTTGATGTTTGTCATGTAACTTGTGGTGCTTAGATTGAATGCATAAAAATTGGACCTTTACTCTTTCCAGGAGCATTGGAGCTGCATGTCTGTCTTTTGTAGTTTGGAAGCAACAAATGTTCAAAATCTGTTCCTTATTTTTGAATAGCTCTGTACATCAAATATTGCTGTGGATATAGAGGTGATGTTACCAAAGGTTTCACTTTTGTGAGATGATGACATAAATATTTTTCCATATGAGACTTCTCAACAGCGTGTATCACAACAGATTAGGGTTTCACAAGGCTGTAAACTATGGTAGAGAGATAAAATATGAAAGGCATAATAGCTGTCGAACAGAAATGTTGTTGCTTATTGTTTGCTATTATCTAGTAATAGTAGGATGTTGACCTGTGAAGCACAGCACCCTTATGAATAAATGGAACTACACACACCTATGGAGTAGCATATAACACTACATTTCACCCCTACCTCAGCCGTAACATGCTGTGGCATGGATTCCCCGAAATGCAGAAAATGCTGAGTAATCTTGATGCATAACTGCACATTTCCCACAGTCTAGCTCTGAACGCAAGTTATCCTTGTCCTGCACAAACACTTTCATGTTGTGGGCGATCCTCAAAGAATTTTGGCTTCATTTTGAAGTGACAGGATGGAGCAATATGTCAAGGGTACAGGTCACTTCAGAGGTGCTATAGGTGAGCATGACTACACGTGATGAGAGAGTAGGTTCCCATGCCAGTTGCTGGTGAGAGACATTGGCAGATAGATTTGGGGTTACCATTTCTTCCTATGTAAACATGTGCCACAAGAGAATGCTTCCACCACCTGCCTGAACAGTGCCCTATTGGCAAGCCACACACATTGCCTAATGTTTTCCAGTGTACTGGTAGCCTGGCATCAGCTTGGGTCCTCCTGTCGGATACGAAGTACATATCATCCTGGTTTTAGAAAACTCTTAGGTGAAAAAATTGATTTTTGAATATCTTACAGTCTGATACTTCTGGTTGGTAAAGCTTCCATAGTTACTGTACCACCTCAAATTCAGTAAAATGTTGCATGAAGATGTAAAGATTTTGCAGGGGCAAAAATGCGCTGTGTAAACTTTGTGTTTGATTGATTTTAGCTAACACATTGCAGTGTATGAAACCTAGATAAGACATTGAAATATTGTTTAAAATTGGGAGCAGAAGGATATCTCATTTCATTCTTGAGTTATTAGTTTTAATATCTGAATGATGGTTGCGCTCGACGCACCCTTTCACATCATTGCACATTGCAGATCGTGTGGTCATTACAGTAATCATATGTCATAAACAATTTGAGATATCGAAATGAGGTTTCTTGCAAAATGATAGCACACAATGAAACTTGAAACCTTTTTGTTTACAAGATTCGAGGTAACTCATCCATAGCAGTGAGGGGTTGGTGACTAAGGGCACATTTAGACATCCATAGCAGTGTCGGAAAACCCAAGGAGCACATGTAGACATATCCACAACACCTGGGAAACGGCACAACAGGACATATATACATGCCGACAGCAATGAAAAGGTTAATCTTTGTGCCCTTTTATGTGCAATGGCCAGAGATATGCATGTGAAGCAGCAGCTCCTATTATTCATAGTGAGATGATGGTACTGATGGTATGGCTGCTCACGCACTGTTGTCTAATGCTGAACTGGTAAGTGATTTACTGGTCTGTGGCCTGTTACAATTGTCTGAAATCGCCATCACTAACACTCAGTTGACCATGACACTTTATATGAAGGTGATTTTCCCTGAATTGAGGTGCTCGTGGTACTTTCTTGACAGCGTGATACCTGAAAAGATTACTACCTGTGTGATTTTGGCACTGGAGCATCTCATTCCTTAAGTGCCAGTGATCTGATTGTGCTAAAATTTGCTGCTATTGTACAGATTGTCCATACTGGACTAGATTGTAATGCCAATTGAAAAATAAAAGATCCTACGACAACATAGTATTGTGATAAGCCAAGTTCTTCCATTTGCTGTGGTGATAGAAGTTCTCTGTTTCCAATGCAGAGCAATTTGTTAAGTTTTTCATATTCATATGTTTAATATGATTTGGAATTATTATTTATGAAAATAAGTCTTTGAGTCATTGCATTTTAAGTGGCTAACTCTCATTACACAGTTAGTATTTGCAGAAACAATAGATTACACTAGTTGTGTGCTTTCGGGTAAATGCGGGTAAATGTCGTCAGTGTGTTGATAATTAACTTAATTTACATACTGTCACCTCTGAGAGGAAGTGGTTTTCTGCCTAGTGTTACTGCTTTCATTTAATACAAAGTATTGTGCTTCCTACTAAAGGGTTATTTTTGTTGCAGGAGGATGAGGATGGCCACCTAGTTGTGTTACAGATAATCCAGGATTTGATGACAAAAGCACAGGATATATTTCTGGATCACTTTGCCAAACTTGGAGTTTTTTCCAAGGTTCTACAACTTGCTGGTCCACAAGATGCAGTGGAGAAGAAAGAAGAACCTCCTGTAAGCTGCTTTTTTTGTGTGTGGATGTATGCATGTCTATTTGTTGCTATCCCTCAGGCTTCTCTCCATCACCAAATTCCCCATTACTTGGTACTAGGGAATGTGTCATATCAACATTACCTCCTCTTTGTCAAGTTGTGCTATTAAAGTATTTTCTACCCTACTCGAATCATCGCCTCTTTGTTATCCAATTTACCTGTCGAGGTTCAACAGTCTGTGTTGTTCTCTGTATTGTTTGTTTCATTTTTAAAGATGACCACATTTTATGTTTCTGTTCTTCACAAATGCTTTTTGTGCTGTTACTGGGTGAATGTGCACAATAATCTTTTACTCCATGGCTGCAGAGAGCGAGCGTTTGAAACTTCACTGGAAGAAATGAATCTGTGTAGAGTAGTCATGCCTGGAGAGCTCAGTTTGTAAAAGCATTGCCTGTTAAAGGCTAGGATCTGGGTTAGAGTCCTGATTTTAACTTGCCAAGAAGATGGAAGTGATCTGTGGAACTCTATTCGGAAGCCTCTCAACAATTAGAAAACTACCTGTTGGAATATGTTCGAATTGCATGTGAATGTATTACTGTGGATGTGCTGGTCTGTGTTGGAAAAACCCCTAACACCTCTTAAAGTTTTCATATGTGAGCTATTTCATAAAATTCACCTGCCCCACGGTTTGTTTGGTCTAATTATTATTTTTTTAAATTTTGTGTAACCATTATGCCATTGTATAGAAACTTCTTTTATTAGATGAATTTGTGAGGTCTAAATGAATTCAGTATCACAGAGTGAGATCAGCAGCAGTTAAGATGTTGGACTTGTATTTGTTAGGAGTAGGTTTCAAACTCTGGTCGGCCATCATATTTAAGTTTACTGTAGTTTGTGGATATGATTTTGGGCAAATGCCAGACAATTCCTGTGTAAAGACATTCTTCTGACACTCCGTCTATAAAAATTACACCATCAGTTTATGCAGTATTCATAGAGGAAAAGTAAAAAAGATATCAGAATCACTCTTATTAGTTTATTTTCATTCAGACATATTCTTCCTCTTTTGTGTTGCAAGCAAGTTTTCCACCTCAATGTTACATTTATTGGCATTCACATATTTTAATTTCTCTTTGTGAGCTTTGAAATGTAGCATTACTCTACCTGATTGCATATTCATCAATATAAAAGTTAATGAAAAAATTAAATAATGAAATATTTAATTTTATAGTTATCAAGTGATACCTATTACAAATTGATACAGTCTTAATTATCTATCACTCTGTTGTTGTTCTCAATCCAAACCAAAACATATCATTTAACAGACTGTCGGCTCTCTCTCTCTCTCTCTCTCTCTCTCTCTCTCTCTCTCTCTCTCTCTCACACACACACACACACACACACACACACACACACACACACACACACACACACAGAGAGAGAGAGAGACACAGAGAGAGAGAGAGAGAGAGAGAGAGAGAGAGAGTTAGCAGAAAGAAATCACAAACTTGTAATTAAATTGGGGTTAAATAGGAAGAAAGATGTTTTTGGTTGCAAAATCCTTGAATTCCCTCTACCTCCATCCCCCCGCCCCTCCCCATTGCACCAGTGCCACATGTTATTATGGTAACCATAAATATGTTGTCTATCTTTAACTACTTTGAACATTCACATTTGGCTATTATTTTCCAATTGTTTCCCTTTTAGGAGGAGACAGAGCAACAACCACCAGAACCTGCTGTTGAGGATGCTAAAGAGATGGTTGCTGGCAAGGCTTACCATTGGCGTGACTGGTGCTTGTGTCGTGGGCGTGACTGCTTGTACATATGGTCGGATGCAGCAGCACTTGAACTGTCAAATGGTAGCAATGGCTGGTTTCGCTTCATCCTTGATGGCAAACTCGCAACAATGTATTCGAGTGGGAGCCCTGAGGGAGGCACTGATAGCTCTGGTGTGTTACGGTTTGAACAACTAAAGATACATGTTGCGTAAATGCTCTCTGAGATGTTGTGGTGATTTAGTTGCTCAATAATAACACTGTGTGTCTCGACTACAGTATTTTATTGACTGTTACACGTTACACATTTTTGCATTACGCCATTTTCAGAAGATCGATAATAAAATGGGCATCAGTGAGAATAGTACGATAACATCCAAAGCATAACAAGCAGTTGAAACTTAACACTGACACAGAATTATAACATAGTTTTACAGATAACAAAAAGCAGAATGAATCTATCCAGTATAGGTACATAGTTATCTCGTCGAGCTTGGTGAAATGACTTGTAAATGCAAACTGTTTAGCACGCACTCACAAATCCGTAAGAAGAGCAGACCACCAAATTGCATTCCACATATGATGGTTATATTTATACAGTTACGTGTCATACGTAATATTTGTACAAAAAATACGTAGTAATGAATACACAAATATGGATATAATCACTGTTATAACTAAGAAGAGCACACAAAGCTAAAATTGTAAAGTTGTCTTTTAGTGTGCAGTGATGAGCATGTTGTATGAGGTTTAGTAGGTGGTGGCTAATTGTAAGGACATCAGAATGATACATCAGGAATGCACAGGGCATCAAAATCTGATTACTTACCATAACCACCATACAATACCATAAAATAATGAAATTAAGAACCATAGTAAAAGTAACTCACATCTTCAAACAGTGGGAACTCGAGGTTGGAATAAAAATAATATAAGGAATAGATTTCTACTTATTGTAAAGATGACCCATGGAGTTACTGACAGCCATAACAAAAGGACGGTTACACATGCAACTATTGGCCAAAGCCTTCCTCAGCAAAGAAAATGTACGCGCATTCACACAAGCAAGCACACCTCGTGCATACACTGCCGCCACCACCAGCATCTCCGGCCAGAATGTCAATGAAATGGCATTCTGGTCGGAGCTACCGGTGGCGGCGGCAGAGTGTGTTTGAGGTGTGCTTGCTTGCTTTAGTGTGTGCGCGCGCGTGTGCGTGCGTGCGTGCGTGCGTGTGCACATTCTAATAAATTTGCATTTATGTGTCATAACATTAAGGGTGATGAGATACTTTGTGTCTGTATTGGACATATTCATTATGCTTTTTTTGCTATCCATAAAAAAGTTGTTCTTTGGGTAAGTGTTAAGTTTTATTTGCTTGTTTTGTGGTACTTACTATTTTTGTTGTTATCACACGTTTCTCACTGATACCCATTTTACAAAAGATTTGATGTGGAGGACATCTGCATCTAAGTAAGATTCATAAAGTAAGAATCTGCTTCACTTGTAATAAAAATTTAACTTGTGATTGGTTTCTGAGCAGGAGAGCTCCATCCTCGCATGCTAATGACTGTAAAGACTGTATTTACAGTTGTTAGCACCTGAGGTTGGAGCTCTAATGCTCTGAAATTGGTTGTGCAGTTAAAGAAATCATTATTACGACTGATTCATATTCTTATTTTACAGATACCAATTTCATTATAGATTCTTTGAAAATGATGCAATGCTGAAACTCTTAAGATATAATAAAATCAAGAAAACAATGTGCTCAAGACAAATAATGTTGCTGTAGATGAAAAATTAAACTTACTGTTATGTTTGAGGCTTACTTAGTTTTGAAATTTAGATTTTTTTTGTATCTTCATAATGTCTATCAGCTGTTCTAAAATACGTGTCAAGTGGGGAAAATGGTAGCTAATAATTGCGTAAGCATTACAAGTCATTTTGCTTTTGCAGCCCAGCTCATTGCAAATCATAAAAACTTTATATTTTGTTGAATTCCCCCAGGAAAATATTTTAGTGGTGGTGTTAATGTTATAATGTAATATAGTGTTAGAAGTATCTGTAATTCCACTGATTGGAAGTCGGTGTCCAGTGCTTTGGCTCTGGATTGATTTTCTTGTAGATTGGTTATATTCCTCAAGAGCATGGTTATATTCCTCAAGAGAATTCGCGTGAAGGGAGTCTTGAAAGAAATTAAGTTCTCTGTTACTGTATGGCACTGTTCAGGGCTCTGCAGACCTGCTTATTTAATTACTTTTATAATAAATATGGGATAACTGTAAGAGTGAATGAGTGAGTTTGAATGTTGAATGACCGGTACTTGTGAGTCACTCAGTATATGGAAAGTGTAGTATGTAACAACCGTGTGTGTAGGGTTACCATACATCCACATTGACATGGGCATGCTCACATTTTATCATTTAATGTAATAACCCCATACATTTTTAGAGTTTCTCTAATGTCTGCATTTTTTAGTTTTAGGAATTACAATCTTTTAAGTGTAAAATTTAATTTTGGACATTCCAGTTGCAAAAACTTCTTCAAATGTTTGTATCAACAAAAGGATCTTTAAAAATAATTCAGTTCAGTAAAAAACACACATGAGCCATGTGGGATGTTTGTAATACTTGTTATTTTGTTTGTTATATATGTAGTATAGCCATTTGATGACATAAAATTTAACCAATGGTGTTTCATTCAGCAGTCCTAAAGGGACTGGTCTAATCTCGATAGGAAAATGGCATCATTGTTTTATAGCAACATTTAAAAAAGTAAATAAAAGTTAAATTCTAGCATCGCTATATATGATAGGGTTCAACAATGTTTACATTATTCTATCCTCTTACAGAGATCCAGACTAGAACTGCCCTAAAAATGAGTTGTTCAGTACTGTTACGGGTCTAGCCATTTTTGGGTTTAAAAATTTGGTAACCCTACATGTACGGATCATAGGGCTTTGAGTATGAGCACATGTGAGGTATAGTTGGGTTCGCATGTGTGAGCAGTGGGTAAACTAGAAGTTACACTGTGTCTTGAAACCTGGTCCTAGCACATAGCTTTCTGTGAGAAAACACTGAGATGACTAATATGGTTGACATGTCATACTGACAGAAGGCACAGTGCTGGCAGTGTATTACCCTTTTACTCCATAAAATAATACTGATGCCTGATATTTAACCCACAGTTATTTAGTGATTAGAAACTTGTGTACTGTAACAAGTACTGACTGTTAGAGTAGTTCTCTTTCATGTTTGGACTTGATAACCTCTGGTGGAGCACCAGTGTGAATGGCAATCTGTTATCTTACGGCTTTAATGCATAGGTCCATTATGCTAAAAATAATTGTCTTCAGAAAATGATTCAGGAAGTATCACATCAATAATAATGATTCTTGTGTGAATAAAAGATGTCACTTGCAGAGGTAATGTGTAGGCTAGGGTAATGGGCAACCAGATTATTGGACTGTATCAATTGCCAATTGAACTATAGTGTAATCTGATTAATTGTAATAGAAGCGATTCCCCATCCAAATTACAGAGATATTAGCTACAACATTTACCTGAAGCTATAATTAGAAATAAAACAATACTGTGTAGTACATTTAATTCAGAAGCAACTGATGTAGTGATATTACAATAATGAACATTAAGATCAAACAGATGAAAGTTACAAAACATATTCAAAGTTTACATATGCACCAATGGACATATTCATTACCGTACAGTTAAAAAACGGAAGTCTGAACTAAGCTGGAAATTTATATGCTGCATTTATCAAACAATGGATGTCAACAATTGTGAAAAGGAGAAATAGCTCACCATAAAAATGGCATATTCCTGCAGACACAACAAGTGGAAAGACTGTTACACACTGGAGCAGTCGGCCAAAGCTTTCTTCACAAAAGGATGGGAAAAAACACACCATTCACACAAGCAAGCATATGTCGTGCACAAATGGCCACTATCTCCAGCTCCTTGGGCCGGACTGCAACTGTTATGTTGAGCGAACGCAGCCATCCTGAGTGAGGCAGGCAAGATGAAGGGATAGTGGTGTACAGGTGAGGGGAGAGAAGTGCCCTGTCTAGCAGTGTGTGCAAGAACTAGAAGGCTGCAGGACTATGTTGCCAGATGCAGCTTTGAGAGGCTGTGGGGGTAGGAGGGGGAAGGGAGCAGAAAATGAGGGGGAGCAGGGGGCAGGGGAAAGGACTGATGGTTGCATAAACAGTGTGTGCCACACAGTGAGGTTGAGGGGACATTGAGTGGGAGGAGGTGATAGAACAGAGAGGATTGGAAACTATTGGGTGAAGGGTTTGGGGACAATAGGTTATAATTGGTTGAGGCCATGATAATTTTGGGAGGGGAGGATACATATGGCCAAGGTTGTGAAGCAGCCATTGAATTCAAGCATGTGATGTTCAGCTGCACGTTGTGTGCCACACGGTGATCTACTTTGCTCTTGGCCATAGTTGGCAGTGGCAATTTGTCCAGGTGCACAGCCGGTTGTTAATCATACCAATATAAAAAGCTGTGCAATGATTGCAGCATAGCTGGTGTATGACACAGTTGCTTTCACATGGGGGCCAGCCTGTGATGGGGTAGGATAAGTCTGTGACAGGACTGGCATAGGAAGTGCTGGGTGGGTGGATGGATGGATTGTGCAGGTTTTGCACCTGGGTCTTCCAAAGCTTTGATACCTGTGGCAGGGGGCTGGGATTGGGAATGGCACTGGTTTGGACTAGGATGTTGTGGTGGGTGGTAGGTACCAGAACACCACTTTAGGAGGAGTTGGAAGAATCTTGGATAATATGTCCCTCATTTCAAGGCATGATGATATATAATCAAAGCCCTGGTGAAGAATGTGATATAGTTGTTTCAGTCCAGGGTGATAGGTGATAAAGGGGGCACACCTTTATAGCTTGTCCTTGGGGGTGGTAGGAGCATTGAGGGCTTGGCATGAGAAATCTGTTAGTGGACTGGATATTAGGATAGTGCTTATCTTTGAAGGCCTTTGTGAGACATTCTTGACACAGCAGTGTGGCTATGTGGGAGGGATTTTTTGATGTGGGTGGGATAGCTGCTGTCAAACTGCAGGTACTGTTGATGGTTAGTGGATTTAATGTGGACAGGGGTGTGAATGGAGCCATCAGAGAGGTGATGGTCAATGGCCAGGAAGGTGGCTCGCTAGGTTGAGGAGTACCAGGTGAAGTGGATGGGAGAGAAGGCATTGAGGTTGTTGAAGGAATGAGGGTAGGGGTGTCTTGGCCCTGAGTTCACATTACAAAGATATCATCAGTAAACCTGAACTATATCAGGGGTTTAGAGTTTTGCAGGGCTAGGAAAGTCTTCTCTAGATGACCCATAAACAGGTGGACATAACTGGATGCCATGCGACTGCCGATGGCTGTGTAGTGTTTTTTTTTTTATTTATTTTTATTTTATTTTGTGTGTGTGTGTGTGTGTGTGTGTGTGTGTGTGTGTGTGTGTGTGTGTTTGTTTAACTTCTCTTCAAAGGAGAATGACCCCATCCCAGAAGTCCAACATAAACTTCAATACCAGCTTAAAGCTTTAGTCCATTCCAGAATCTCTCCCCTGAATGCAATTCTCACTTCACCTCTATGACACCCACCTTCTACATGCTTCCCAAAATCCACACACATGCAACAGTCCTGGACATCCAATTGCGGCTGATAATTGCACCACTGGAAGAATTTCAGCACTCATTGATAGACGTTTTCAATCAACTGCCTCAAAGGTACCAACCATTTCCTTCACCAACTCTCCACCATCCCCACCCATTTACCTCATAGATCCCTAATCGTCACTGTTGACAACACTTCCGTATACACCAACATCCCTCATGCCATTGGTTTTGCCACTATAGAACAGTATGTCTCCCAAAGTCCTTCAGACTCCCAGCCCTTAGCCTTACTCCTCATACACTTTACTAACTATATGCTAACACCCAATTACAGCTCCTTTGAAGGGAAAATAAACATACAAATCCAGGGCACAGCCATTGGTACTCAACCTTCCTAGCTTCCTGAAACTCCAAACCCCTGATCTGGCTTGGGTTCACTGACTATATCTTAATGATGTGGACTCAGGGCCAAGACACCCTGTCCTCATTCCTTCAACAACCTCAATGCCTTCCCTCCCAACAGCTTCACCTGGTACTCCTCAACCTAGCATGATACCAACCTGGCTGTTGACCACCATCTTTCTGATGGCTCCATCCATACATCTTTCCACATTAAATGCACTACCCACTAACAGTACTCTCATTTCGATAGCTGCTATGCCTTCCACACCAAAAAATTCCATCCACACGGCCACTTGCAGATTGAATACTGCAGTGACATGAACTCCCTTGCCCAACATGTGGTATGTCTTACAAAGGTCTCCACAGACAGGCACTGTTCATGATACCTAGTCCACAAATAGATTTCTTGTGCCATATCCTCACACACCCCAATCCTCCCACCACCCTCTTCATCAGTGGAACAACTAAACCACATCCTCTGTCAGGGCTTACCTGTCATCATGCCCTGAAATGAGGGACATCCTACCCAAGATTCTTCCATCGCCATCATCATCATCATCATCATCATCATCCAAGTCCATTCCTATACCACTCCCAATCCAAACCCATTCCTCTGTCTACTCCTCTTCTTTTCTGTTACACCCTGTGGAAAACCCATGTACAAGACCTGCTCTATCCATCCACCCAGCAATTCCTCTTTCACTCCTGCCTCATGCTTATCCTCTTATCCTACCTCATCAGAGGCTGGACCACCTGTGAAAGCACCATGCCATATGTCAGCTCCACTGCAGTCATTACACAGGTTTTTATATTGGTGTGACTACCAACCAGCTGTCCACCAGGATGAATCGGCACTGCCAACTTGTGGACAAGAGCAAAGTAGAGCACTCTATAGCACAACATGCAGCTGAACATAATATGCATGATTTCAGAGGGTGCTACAAAACCAGAGTTAGTTGGATCCTCCCCTCCACCACCAGGTTTTCTGAGCTGCGCAGATGGAAGTTATTCTGACAACACATTCTCCACTCCTAAAATTATTTTGGCCCAACCTATGATAACCTACTTTCCTCACACTCTCCACCCAAGTTTCTTCCCCTCTGCTGTATCACTTCCTCCCATTTCATGTCCTCTCACCCTCATTCTGCACCACTCTCTGCCAGCGCATACACTGGTCTTCTTCCCTTTCTACTCCTCTCCTTTCCCGCTACCCCTTCCCCACAGCCTCTTGATGCTGTGCCTGGCATGTTGTCCGTTGTCCTGCTGCCCTCTAGTCCCTGTACACTCTGCCAGACAGGCGTACTCTCTCTCTCTCTCTCTCTCTCTCTCTCTCTCTCTCTCTCTCTCTCTCTCTCTCCCCCTCTCTCTCCCCCCCCTCTCTCTCTCCCTGTCTCCCCCCCTCCACCTCCTGCCCATCCCACCTGTACTCTGCTATGCCACCCCCTTCCCTGCCCCACTCCGGATTGTTCCTTTTGTTCAACCCAACCTTTGTAGTCTGGCCAGAGTGGCTAGAGATAGTGGTCATGTGTGTGTGAGTTGTACCTGCTTGTCTGAATGTGTGTGTGTGTGTGTGTGTGTATGTGTGTGTGTGTGTGTGTGTGTGTGTGTGTGTGTGTTTTCCTTTCATTTCTGAAGAAGCCTGTGGCCAAAGGCTCAGTGTGTAGCAGTCTTTTCATTGTGCGTGTCTGCAGCTCCACGTCGCCTTTACGGTGAGTAGCAATGTGTCCTTTTCATAATTTTTGATGTGCTACATTTATTGTAGGTTGGTGCATACTTCACCAGTTATTTGCTGCTCGAGTCCAGATCTAAAATGATACGAATATGGTGCACAGGAGCCAAAGAAGCACTAGATACCATGACAATAAATTCATCCTCAGTATCTGTTTATAATGGCTTGTGAAGGATAACCTGTGTCATGAATAAAATTCTATTACTACGTACCATTTGTATGTTTCTATTCAACCAGTAGGTTATCTTAGCTTTTTTTATATTCTTCACTTATCCGAAGATGAACTTTAGCCAAAAACCAGTAATGTTCATAAGACTCATCTTGAACCTATGGCAGAAAAAAATATTCCAGTTAATTTATCAGCCGTTGTTGTATGGATATCTGAGGCTGTTTGTATTATACATAACATGCAAAATAAAACTGGCCTAGAAAATATTTACAATAAAATTGATGTGGAATTGGTCCTTGTTAATGAAAATCACAGAAAATGCTGGAAATCTCCACAGTTGACATTGATGCAGTGCTGGGCCTGATTTTTCAAATTGAGAAACCCATGCAGTAGCTCTGCCCGAGGTATAGTAGCAGTAGTTTTATCAATGTTCTGCTGTACCTCTTCCGCAATGTCACAATTATTTGAGTACACCTAACCCTTCAAAAATCATAGGTACACTTCATCAGAAGAGAAAGTAGGTGATCAGTGTGGGCAGGAGATTGCATCACCTATGCTGTGTATCCTCTCCTCACCAAACACATGTTCTCATGACAAGGTTGTCAAAGCAAAGTGTACTGTTGCTCCATCTTGCTGAAAATATCCATTCAGTCATTTATATTTCGTGGGATGATCCATATACGACTTAAAAAGTTTCTTGGTGAAAGGATCATTTTACATTGCAGTCAACAGCCTTTGTGCACCAATCCTGAGATTATGCAGTGGTTCTTCAAAGTTCTGGCGGGGATTTCCTGATGCATTATGGTGGGTCTTCTATATCCTGAAAGGTTGAACCAGGCCTTGTCTGAAGAAATGAAAAACTGAGGATCTAAAAGCAGTGATTCCGCTTCACTTGGAAAGTAGCAGCAGAACCCAACACATGAAAGTTTGTGCGGGTACTTCAGCTTGTGCAAAACAGTAAATTTCTAAGGATACGGGTCCTTTTTGATAAGCAGTCTCTTAATATCTTCTTGCAGAGATAGTGACTTCATTCCAGACTTTTATTAAATCGAGCAATGTATTCTGGCATTCAAACTATTTTTCGGATAGTTTTTTATTCACTTCAGAGCCCATTTTGCACTGCATTTCCACTAAGTTTTGCATTGCATATTTTACTAGAAGTTTTGCCAATATGCTTCAAGTCTTCAGCTCGTGCACAAACAGCTCCACACGTATTTTCCATGATATACGCCTCGCATAATACTCAACAATGAATAAGTGCTATTTTTATTGTGAGCTCCATTTGCGTTACATTCAAATGGTCACTAACCATGTCTGCTCCTCTCACTCACTCAAATGTAATGAGAGAGCGTGCTGGAAGTGTGCAAGTGCAAACATGTGAAAGTAACTGATTGGTCCCTAGAGATCAGTTTCCAGCATTTTATAAGATGAGCATTAACAAGGCTCAATTCCACATGTCTTTCAAATATTTTCTGGGCCATTTTATTTTGCTCATACCTGCCCGGATTAAACATGAAAGTGTCACATTCTGTGTAAGCATGATGGAAAGAGAAAATGAAGTACTGAAAATGAATAGAGAGAAATAGCATCAAAATTGCAAGGAGAAATATTTGGAGTAAACCTCATATTAATTTCTGTGATATGGAGTAACTGTCGGATGACGGTATTATAGCATTATAATTAGCATGCGGCAACAGAAATGAACATGAAATAAGAAAGACAGAAATTCTAGCTTCCAAAATCTTCTGTTTGTTTGACAGAATAAAGGGAAAGAGAGTCTATGATTATTTATGTATTAAGCAGAAGACAAAAAGGTCACCTAGCTCAAGGGAGATTCTGCAAAACAGAGTGAAAAGAAAATGAATGGTAGTAGGCAAGATTTGACAACCTGTAATGGGTAAACATGATGCCTGGGCTCTTCAATTTTCTTTTCTGACTCCACACATATTTATGAACTTTTAAACTGACAGTCCTTGAAGTTACTTCAGTTGTCCTGTATAGAGAAGTTTGGTGCTAACATAATATAGGCTTGCCTGCGATCTGCACGACACAATTTGTGGATCTGGCCAATTTCCAGATTTTCTGCTTCTGTTTGAAATGTTAAGCAAAAGCCACAGAATGTACAGGAAGAATTGGTGAAGTATGAGAAATATGTGAACTAGTGAGAAAAATAAAATGAAACAAAATTGAATTAGGTGAAAGAAAGAGAAATGACTGAACCAATAGGGAGAGGATAGTGATTTGTATTTGTAAATAACCTCAGTCCTGCATCTTCTCCAGTCTCCCTGTTGCTGTACATATTCAAGTTTTAATTTGAAAATTAAAACGGCTATTATGTCTCTCTGCATACTGTTTCACAATTATAGTCATAGTTTTCATTACCCATTTGTGCCAGTCAATTTAGCAATGCACCATTCACATCACTTGCTTTCTTATTTGTAGTGTTTCAGGGAAAGTACTTTGAAAAGTAATAAATACACTATATCCCAGTTGTTTTATTGATGTTGTTCCCCTTTTTACATGGTGGCTTGAATATTAAAGTTGTATTTGAGGAAAAACGACTAAGACATTTAAAAACTGAGAGAGAGGTGTACAAAATATGTTTGTATTCAATCCTTGTTTGTAAAGAGCAAACTTTTGCTCATCAGACTCATCAGAGCTGTTTCTGTGGTATGCTCTTTATACGGTATTTGTTCTTTCACTTTTTTTGTTTTTAGTTATGCCATCAGGGAGCAGAAATTTTTGTTAGTTTCAAAAGTTATGAATTTAATTTGTGATTTTACAGAAGTATTAAAAATTGTATACGACATAACATAATAGTTCTTATCTTACGGTTGAATTTAAATGTTGGACATTTTTTCAGATAAAAACAACCTTATATGGTAGCTGTTAGTGTAATGTTGTAACCGTTTATATTTTTTCATATTACTTGTTTCAGTTAAACACTGTTATAACCGTCTCATGCTATGAAGAGCGTTTTAACATTATGACTAGATAGTTGAATGTCAATATACAGTTGCATATCAAATTCATGAGAGTGTTAGTGGCTTAATTAACATCAGTCCTTGCATGCAGCTGTTTGTTTGGTTTTCTACTTCTCATATTTTCTCTAACAGCCTCCTCGGTTTCCTGTTACTAAATATACCCTTTCTTTCTCCCAGGGAAAGGAAGAAACACAGAAACGCTCACAACTGAAGGTAAGGCTCTTTAAATTTGGCAAGGTTTTCTAAGAAGGGGGGGTTTAGGTGAATGGGACGAATTCGTGTTGCCCTTCTGGAGCCACATCTTATACAGAAGGTAAGTTACTGAAAGAACTCATGGATGATGACTTGGGAAGTTTCAAATGGAAATCTGGTCATTTCTTTGGTGATCATTATTTTCAGTTGTGTCAAGCTCTCTGGAAAAAAAATTGCCCCCCCCACTCACGGATGGAGTGTAGTTTCCCCTTTTATTCCTATTACCCAACAGAACACATTGTCATAGCAATGAGAGGTGTCAGCAAAAATTGCGTCTGGAATATATTCTTTTTTGCTTGAGGAGGTTGCTTGTGTTAATTGTGTTTATATATCTCATTAGATGACTTAAATGTGCAATGAACTGGCAGTGAGGATCATTGTTTCCATAAACATCAGGATTACAGTTGGCTGATATTGGTAAAATTTCACACATTACCTGACATAATTTCTGGCTTTACGAATTATGGTAGTAATATTTTCAAAAACCAAAACTATAGTTTAGTGTTGAATTTAACTGATGCTGAGTTTAGAATGGTTACTGGCACAGAATACCACAATAAATCTTGATGTGTAGCTGTTAATGTAGAAATGTGAGCTTGAGTTGGATTCGTTCCAGTGTGTAGTTCCCAGCCACTGCTCATTTCTGTGTATTTGTGTAGGTTACAGCAAATCATACAAATATTTCAGACCGCTTCCTGCAGTGATTCGATTGTTAAGGACACAATAGAGATACATTTGTGAAAAAGTTTTATCAACAAAGTCTGTGGGTTACTACTAAATAAGATTTGAAGTCCATGAATCTCTGTGATCCAGTGGCTGTTCGCTGTGCAGGCTTGTGGATGCCTTCTTCTGTTGCTGGCTGGTAGCTTGCTTCTCATATCGCACAGCTTGTTTGCAGAATGTGAATCTACCAATTCTGATCCGTGTTGTGAAAAACATTTCTCCTTCAAAATATGTTTTAACAGGTGAAAACTGCACATTTCAACTTCACAGGTTTGTTTTCAAATTAAATCATTTGGGGGCTAGGGTCAACACAGTAAGGACTGTCAGCCAAGATATTAATGTAGTACTCCATGCCAAAAAGCATTTATTACTAAATACAGATAAATTTTAAACGTAATATATTTCATAATAGTGAAATATTGTGTACTTCTGATTATAACTGAGAGTAGTATAAACATTTATTGTTTCAATACATCAGTAAAGTTTTGACAGGAGTTTTTGGGCAATCCACTTAGAGACAGTGAATGAATTAGCCAGAATTCATAAGAAACTTTAACTATGTTTATTATTCTGGCAGGCCATTCATGAATAGAACAGGGAAGCAGGGGGGGGGGGGGGGGCTTCTGGAGTATAGGTGTAGATGTAGATGTAGGGTATGAACTGCTCTCAGCTTAGTGCATGAAATGGTATGTCTTACCTAGAGCATCATCAGATCAGTGAGGTATTAATGTAGTCCAGTCAGTGATGGAAAACTAGTGGGAAACATCATATAGTCGCAAACTTTTGTGCATTGGTAGGGGGAGTGTAATGAATAACATTGTAAAAATCCTGACCATGAGAGTGGGAGGGGAGGGGGTGTTTAAAGGACACTTCTTTGTGTTTCTTGACCATCTCTAAAATGTTGGTTTCTAGTGAAAATGTTTTGCATTACAAAATTGAACTGCATTAAATTTACTACAAAAAGGTCCTTTTCATTTTTTCTCCTGGACTGATAGTTTGCACATTGCAGGGGATGGCAAAATCGTATATTATTAAAAATAGTGTTTCAGTGGTATAAAATTAATGCGTATTGTTAAATAAGAAGAACAAATGTAAAATGTTTGTGTCACATCTAAATACAATAGAACCATATTAATGGATAAGTTTTGTTCTGGGGGTAATACAGGAAGGAAAGGCAGGGAAGGTAGATGGCTGGATTGTAGTTGTACACTTCCCTCTTCCATAGGTCTACAAAGTGAAGAGCGACCAGGCAGTTTTACATTTCTCTGTACCACCCATTCACAAAAATCAACTTTGCAGGGCCTCACAAAATGATACTGATCCTTCCACAGCTTACCTTAGAAATCACAAATCGCTGACACAGTATGCAACCATGTTGGGAGGTGTTCATTCTCCCTAAAGTGTGTTAGCGCTATGTGGAATACAGATATGAACTACAAAAATATTAATGCAAGAAATGTGCAGACAGAATCTATGAAAATCTCAGCGCACCATTCTACATTGCTAGAGGGAAATTGATTTGTAGTCATCCTGTATGGTAGCCGTAACATTCTTCTGGGCAAGGCAACTTCTCCCACCATGAATGCTGCTTGCTTTTCAGTTTACAGACTGTCTGCACCTCCCCAGCATTTTCTGTGCAGGTCTCTCATGTGAGTAGGCAAACTAACTTCACTAAGCTCATGTTTGTATAGTGGGCTTATTTTTAGTTCATTAAAGGAGTATTTATTTGAAATTGCTAAATGAGCTGTTACATAAATCAGCTCAACAGCTGGAGCTGCTAACTGTACTACACTGAATAGCTTGCCCCCAAGTATAACCTGCTGTGGATATGTATTCGCAATGTTGATTTCATTGTCTGCACTGTCAATGACTGGAATACTTTTCACAGCGTGATGGTATCGAATGCATCACCCCAGCCTCAGCTCTTCCAGCACTGAAGAGGCCCAGAGGCTTAAATTGGCTTTTTCTGAACAGAAATAGGTCACATAGCATTATGGAACTTCAGTATTTCAACATTAGACAAACAATACATTACAGCAGATAACTGTTCTAGACATGAACTTAATCACTCTCATTCCATCACACATATTCACTCCCACATTTCAAGATATACCATGGAAGTTATTGTCATTACACTAAGTGCAGCCCACTCTAGAATTGCCAGCAATTCCTGAATGGAAGTGATTTCTACATCTACATCCATACTCCGCAAGCCACCTGACGGTGTGTGGCAGAGGGTACCTTGAGTACCTCTATCGGTTCTCCCTTCTATTCCAGTCTCGTAT
The DNA here is from genome assembly GCF_023864345.2 of Schistocerca serialis cubense. Taxonomy (NCBI): domain Eukaryota; kingdom Metazoa; phylum Arthropoda; class Insecta; order Orthoptera; family Acrididae; genus Schistocerca; species Schistocerca serialis. The sequence goes on along the minus strand of NC_064645.1, from coordinate 440,377,283 downwards.
TGTTCGTGGAAAGAAGGATTGTCGGTATGCCTCTGTGTGGGCTCTAATCTCTCTGATTTTATCCTCATGGTCTCTTCGCGAGATATACGTAGGAGGGAGCAATATACTGCTTGACTCTTCGGTGAAGGTATGTTCTCGAAACTTTGACAAAAGCCCGTACCGAGCTACTGAGCGTCTCTCCTGCAGAGTCTTCCATTGGAGTTTATCTATCATCTCCGTAACGCTTTCGCGATTACTAAATGATCCCGTAACGAAGCGCGCTGCTCTCCGTTGGATCTTCTCTATATCTTCTATCAACCCTATCTGGTACGGATCCCACACTGCTGAGCAGTATTCAAGCAGTGGGCGAACAAGCGTACTGTAACGTATTTCCTTTGTTTTCGGATTGCATTTCCTTAGGATTCTTCCAATGAATCTCAGTCTGGCATCTGCTTTACCGACGATCAACATTATATGATCATTCCATTTTAAATCACTCCTAATGCATACTCCCAGATAATTTATGGTATTAACTGCTTCCAGTTGCTGACCTGCTATTTTGTAGCTAAATGATAAAGGATCTACCTTTCTGTGTATTCGCAGCACATTACACTTGTCTACATTGAGATTCAATTGCCATTCCCTGCACCATGCGTCAATTCGCTGCAGATCCTCCTGCATTTCAGTACAATTTTCCATTGTTACAACCTCTCGAGACACCACAGCATCATCCGCAAAAAGCCTCAGTGAACTTCCGATGTCATCCACAAGGTCATTTATGTATATTATGAATAGCAACGGTCCTATGACACTCCCCTGCGGCACACCTGAAATCACTCTTACTTCGGAAGACTTCTCTCCATTGAGAATGACATGCTGCGTCCTGTTATCTAGGAACTCCTCAATCCAATCACACAATTGGTCTGATAGTCCATATGCTCTTACTTTGTTCATTAAACGACTGTGGGGAACTGTATCGAACGCCTTGCGGAAGTCAAGAAACACGGCATCTACCTGTGAACCCGTGTCTATGGCCCTCTGAGTCTCGTGGACGAATAGCGCGAGCTGGGTTTCACGTGACTGTCTTTTTCGAAACCCATGCTGATTCCTACAGAGTAGATTTCTAGTCTCCAGAAAAGTCATTATACTCGAACACAATACGTGTTCCAAAATTCTACAACTGATCGACGTTAGAGATATAGGTCTATAGTTCTGCACATCTGCTCGACGTCCCTTCTTGAAAACGGGGATGACCTGTGCCCTTTTCCAATCCTTTGGAACACTACGCTCTTCTAGAGACCTACGGTACACCGCTGCAAGAAGGGGGGCAAGTTCCTTCGCGTACTCTGTGTAAAATTGAACTGGTATCCCATCAGGTCCAGAGGCCTTTCCTCTTTTGAGCGATTTTAATTGTTTCTCTATCCCTCTGTCGTCTATTTCGATATCTACCATTTTGTCATCTGTGCTACAATCTAGAGAAGGAACTACAGTGCAATCTTCCTCTGTGAAACAACTTTGGAAAAAGACATTTAGTATTTCGGCCTTTAGTCTGTCATCCTCTGTTTCAGTACCATTTTGGTCACAGAGTGTCTGGACGTTTTGTTTTGACCCACCTACCGCTTTGACATAAGACCAAAATTTCTTAGGATTTTCTGCCAAGTCGGTACATAGAACTTTACTTTCGAATTCATTGAACGCCTCTCGCATAGCCCTCCTCACACTACATTTTGCTTCGCGTAATTTTTGTTTGTCTGCAAGGCTTTGGCTATGTTTATGTTTGCTGTGAAGTTCCCTTTGCTTCCGCAGCAGTTTTCTAACTCGGTTGTTGTACCACGGTGGCTCTTTTCCATCTCTTACGATCTTGCTTGGCACATACTCATCTAACGCATTATGTACGACGGTTTTGAACTTTGTCCACTGATCCTCAACACTATCTGTACTTGAGACAAAACTTTTGTGTTGAGCCAACAGGTACTCTGAAATCTGCTTTTTGTCACTTTTTCTAAACAGAAAAATCTTCCTACCCTTTTTAATATTCCTATTTACGGCTGAAATCATCTATGCCGTAACCGCTTTATGATCGCTGATTCCCTGTTCTGCGTTAACTTTTTCAAATAGTTCGGGTCTGTTTGTCACCAGAAGGTCTAATATGTTATCGCCACGAGTTGGTTCTCTGTTTAACTGCTCAAGGTAGTTTTCAGATAAAGCACTAAAAAAAATTTCACTGGATTCTTTGTCCCTGCCACCCGTTATGAACGTTCGAGTCTCCCAGTCTATATCCGGCAAATTAAAATCTCCACCCAGAACTACAACATGGTGGGGAAATCTACTCGAAATATTTTCCAAATTATCCTTCAGGTGCTCAGCCACAACAGCTGCTGAGCCAGGGGGCCTATAGAGACATCCAATTACCATGTCTGAGCCTGCTTTAACCGTGACCTTCACCCAAATCATTTCACATTTGTTATGGTGAGAGAAGCACAGTAACTTTCTGGTCATTTGTTAATTCACCAATAAATACAACACAGTTATGTGGCTTTAGAACATGTTGTCAAAGACAGACCATTTTACAATATGCTGTCAATGACAGACAGCAGCAAGATATCACATTTACCAATACAGTCCCTTTCCCACCAATACTACATAGGTCTTTGACAACACCACACTTACAAATTAAGCACTTTTCAGCCATTGTTTATAGGAATATATTTTATATAAAAGCTCATATAAATGCAAATAAATACTCCCATAGTAAACTTAAAACAACTCCACTGTACAAACACAAGTTTGGTGAAGCAAGTAGTGCTCGTGGCGTAGGAATTCGCCTTTTCCAGAAGAGTGCTACAACTGCCGTACAGGATGACTAATAATCAGTTCTCCTGTAGCAGTGTAGAACAGTGTGCAGGCTTACATAGAATCTGTCCATATGCTTTTCTTGGGTTTGTATTATTAGCAACTCATATCTGTATTTAATGTAGTCTTAACCCACTTTGTCAGAAAATGTCTCAATTGAGATTCAGTTAAACATGATCTCAAGTGACTAATGAATTATAAGTCTAGAGAGGTATTTCTCTTTCCTCACTGGAGATCTTGCTCTTACTGCAGATATCTCTATGATAACGTAGGCTGGTGTTTATTTCTTGTCTTTCCATGTAGTCATTAATTTCTTGCTACTTTAGGGTTGTGCCCTTCAAAATAGTCTCCTTCAGCTGTTGCACAGTGGCAGAGGCATTGTTTTTAGTCGTCTTAGTAATGGTGGAAGATTTCTGCTCAAGTAACTTTCAACCCACAGGTTACAGTCTTTTCAATGCAGTTATTTTCGTTACAGTTCTTCTGGATGTTATCGAAAGTACCAAAGTGATGCTTTTTCAAGGGTTTTTTTTTGAAGTGTGGAAAGAATAAGAAGTTTTACAGGGCAAATGGGAGTCTGAGAAAATGTAGGAATGCTTTTTCTTGCCAAAAGTTGATGGAGACTATCACATGAAAAGACAGTGTCTTTGTGGTGTAGTATCCAAATAGATACAGCACGTGTGATCACATGTGCCCTCATTTTCTTGGATCTTTGAAAGACTTTTTGATAAAAAGTTTGACAATTTGTTCTGGAGGCACACATTCCCTGTGCACATTCCTGTAGTCATCAAAAAATGTATTCACTCTTGCCTTCTTGGGACAGGGAGAATTTTTGGTGTGCCACTTAAGAATTCGACATTTTGTCTCTGAGTCAGATTTGAAAATCCATGATTTGTGACATGTGATAATGCAACCGAAGAATTCTGCCTCTTTGAAGGTTGTACACAATATCAAGACACACACATATCACTGACTGTACTTTGTTTCAACTGAAGAAATTCTATTCAACAATCTTTTGTGCATCTCCTAATCTAGTATTAAAACTGAAGGACACTGAAGCTGTTCAAATTTTACCCATCATTGATCATTCTCTTACTTAGTTATTTGCCAATCTGATCGCATTACACGTTTAATTCCTTCTATATTGGTGTCTTGTTAGAGTTCTCTGCATTTGACCTTCTTGTCTCACTTCTTACCAATCTCCTTAAAAGGGCAAGTGGCAAATTACACCTGTGCCCTGGATAGGGAATGTTTTCCTTAAGCTCTTTGTAACTGTTCATAATGTACAATAATGGCTTTTCCAGCTTCACACAAAATTTGATAATGCAGTTTTGGTGATACTTTGCCATCCCTCATCCTCAATGCACTTGACAAAAATAACTTCACTTCTAATGCTCCCCAAGTTCAAGCTGGTACTCAGTCAAAGTTGTACCAAAGGAATGTGATGGTGCAGTTACATAGGAAAAAGCCTAATTATCATGATATTAAAACTGCAAAAAATCTTCCTCACGGGGATGTTTACACTCACTTATTCTTTTCATGGACTGTCAGCAAATGTAATTGGGAGTGCAATAGAACTGTGTACACAAATTACCCCAAATGACACAGCATACATGGTTTGTGGGTACAGGTGTAATAGATACAGATGTAGTACTTGAGTCGGGATAAAATGTGTTAATCCAAATTTATCTCACCAACCTAATGTAACACAGTTTTTAAGTGTTTGCTTACACACAGGTCCTTCTTGAAGATTTATGTCTTATACGCTGTAGCTTTCTCTTGCCTGTTGTGCAACAATGAAAAGTAAAGATGTCATTCTTAAGATTCTGTACCACAGTTGGTAAAAATATTGTCTGTCTGTCTGTCTGTCTGTCTGTCTGTCTGTCTGTCTGTCCTTCCCTGTTAAAAATCTTTTTCTCAGGAACAGATAGATGTATCAAGTTCAAATTTGTCACATACTGAGGTATACAGTCCATTGGCGGTGTAAAAATTGAAGCTTTTAAGTCAATGCAGTCAGAAGATACGGTCATTTGTATCACATAGTTTATTACTCGCAAAGTTACTTATCAGAAACTATAGGGTATTTTCTGTTGGTCTAAAATCATTAAATTGGCAGGAAGCAAGGTTTCACACTGGATGTAAAGGGGAAAAATCAGAAAATTGGTAATTTGTAATTCATCACACAAATATGTGTCTTTTGTCACTTGTTATCCACGTACAAATTTAAAATTAAAACATTCTCGAAAATCATGGAATTCCCGAACTGACTCCTTGCCAGTATCATTGTTGATTATGGGAAAAAATCATAGAGATTCTCTGTTCCAGGGTTGGGTGAACTATCTACGTACATAATTAAGTTTGTTATATGTAAAAAAACAAAGATGAGGTGACTTACCGAACGAAAGCGCTGGCAGGTCGATAGACACACAAACAAACACAAACATACACACAAAATTCAAGCTTTCGCAACAAACTGTTGCCTCATCAGGAAAGAGGGAAGGAGAGGGGAAGACGAAAGGAAGTGGGTTTTAAGGGAGAGGGTAAGGAGTCATTCCAATCCCGGGAGCGGAAAGACTTACCTTAGGGGGGAAAAAAGGACAGGTATACACTCGCACACACGCACATATCCATCCACACATACATACACAAGCATACATATTTAAAGACAAAGAGTTTGGGCAGAGATGTCAGTCGAGGCAGAAGTGTAGAGGCAAAGAAGTTGTTGAAAGACAGGTGAGGTATGAGTGGCGGCAACTTGAAATTAGCGGAGATTGAGGCCTGGCGGATGACGAGAAGAGAGGATATACTGAAGGGCAAGTTCCCATCTCCGGAGTTCGGATAGGTTGGTGTTGGTGGGAAGTATCCAGATAACCCGGACGGTGTAACACTGTGCCAAGATGTGCTGGCTGTGCACCAAGGCATGTTTAGCCACAGGGTGATCCTCATTACCAACAAACACTGTCTGCCTGTGACCATTCATGCGAATGGACAGTTTGTTGCTGGTCATTCCCACATAGAATGCATCACAGTGTAGGCAGGTCAGTTGGTAAATCACGTGGGTGCTTTCACACGTGGCTCTGCCTTTGATCGTGTACACCTTCCTGGTTACAGGACTGGAGTAGGTGGTGGTGGGAGGGTGCATGGGACAGGTTTTGCATCGGGGACGGTTACAAGGATAGGAGCCAGAGGGTAGGGAAGGTGGTTTGGGGATTTCATAGGGATGAACTAACAGGTTACGAAGGTTAGGTGGACGGCGGAAAGACACTCTTGGCGGATTGGGGAGGATTTCATGAAGGATGGATCTCATTTCAGGGCAGGATTTGAGGAAGTCGTATCCCTGCTGGAGAGCCACATTCAGAGTCTGGTCCAGTCCCGGAAAGTATCCTGTCACAAGTGGGGCACTTTTGTGGTTCTTTTGTGGGGGATTCTGGGTTTGAGGGGACGAGGAAGTGGCTCTGGTTATTTGCTTCTGTACCAGGTCGGGAGGGTAGTTGCGGGATGCGAAAGCTGTTTTCAGGTTGTTGGTGTAATGATTCAGGGATTCCGGACTGGAGCAGATTCGTTTGCCACGAAGACCTAGGCTGTAGGGAAGGGACCGTTTGATGTGGAAGGGTGGCAACTGTCATATGTGTTGAAGGAAGTTGCATAGGGTGATATCTTACTGAGATAGTTGAAACCCAATGGAACATTATTTGTTATCCATGTCATATTTTTTTGTTATGTAATTTGTCTACCAGATAACTCTGAGGAAGTTGATTTCCTTATTTTTGTTTTTATTAGGAAGTGGGTGGTATCCAAACTCTTTCTGTTGCAAATTTTACTTGAACATAAATGCAGATACTAGCCAAACCTGTTGATTGCACTGTTGTATTTGACCACAAATGGCACCTTTGCAGTGTTCTGTATAGTTGTAAGAGCATTATGTTGGGAGAAGCAATTTTGAAAGTGAGCAAATTGTTAATGCTTGTTTGGTGGGTGCATCTGTAATCAAGATAGCTAAAGCATTTGGTGTTTCCAGAACACAATATCAAAGAGTTGTACCCCATACAGGGAAAGTGGAAAAACATTGTCCACTAAGTCACAAAGCGTATGAAAGTGTGTTGAGTGACAGTGATAGTCATTGAAGATAATTGTGATGAAAAATGGATGGCAGCTGAGAAGGTCATTGCAGAACTGTAAGTTGCACTGGCGAACCTAGTCAGTACCAGAACAGTGCTAAGGGAACTCTACAAGCAGGGAATTGCAGGGCAAGCTGAAGGAATCCCAAAACCATACATTACTGATGTAAATGCCTGAAACAGGAAATTGTGGTGCCGAAGCCTTAAAACCTGGACTATGGAGCAATGGAAGAAAGTCATTTGGTCGGATTAGTCTGGTGGCATACTGTTTTCAAATTTTGGCATAATTTATGTCTGAAGAGTGAAACATTGTGCCAATTCGGTGGCGATTTGGGCAGCCTTATCATGGTATTTCATGGGCTGCAAGCTTGTGTTATTGCCAAGGATTATGTGACCATCCCACAATATAGTGTTTGTTTGCCTATGGTGATGCGGTGTTCCAAGATGACAGGGCTTTTGTATCCCACCTGGAAGGCGACACGTGGGTCTGCTCCTGAAAACTGAAAGGTTGGCTGAATGTAGGAAGTGAGTAGGAGCAGGAAAAGGTAAGACACGTCGGTACTGTGTTTCAACTTGTAGATGTTTACTATAGGCAAAAAACAAGTTAATCAATGGTTACATAACTTTGCAATGAGGTGCGAAGTGTCACACTCGTCTGCTCTTGATCAAATGGGCAGAATCTGGAGCGGAGCTCGTAGAGCTCTCCTGCTCCGGCTAGAGTGCGCTGTCGTGTATTTACGCCATAGCATCATAGCTATTGATACCACAAGGGCCACACAGTTCTCATAATCCACGACTGGTTTTGTGGACACAAGGATGAATTGTCACATCTTCTCTGGCCACCTCAGTTAATAGATATCAATGTTATTGAGACTTTGTGCACACTTCTCTCCAAAGTAGACCACAATCACCATACATTTCAGTCATAGTTTTCTGAACTTGCCCCTAACTTTCAGAAAGAATGGTATAAGATTCACTTGGAAACCATACGGAACTTGTAAGTTTATCCATTCTGAGATGACCGGAAGTGGTTTTGAATGCCAGCAGTTTTTCCACATCGTAATAGGTGTGTTCATGTGTTGTTTTTTTCAGTGTTTACATATTGTTATCTGCATTGTGTATGTAGAAAGGCTTATCAAATAGATTTCAGCTTAGAGTTCTTGTACAACTGGGTGAAGTTCCATAAGCCCATTTTATATGCTTTTAAGCGTTGCGCATTCACATTTATTTAAAACTCTGCACCGTGTGATAATCATTGAAGGCTAAAGGAAGTATGCTGAAATGTAACATTGTTGCAGTATGTTTTCAGTATAGCAACAATGTTACATTTTCAGCATTGTTCAGGACAGGAATTTACTGGATATGAAGTTTGAAATTGCAGTTGAGTAGCTAACACACAGGACCGTGTACGTATGGAGAAACTTGAAGGAGAAATTAGTTTAGATACATGATAATCTGAAAAGAAACAGCATTGATTCGGAAGACTGAGTCATAAGAGAGAATGAATAAAAATTAAGCTCTAGAACACAGTGAATAAGAAAGTGGAAGACAATTGCTGACCAACGAGAAACAAAGTAGTGGTAGTTCAGTATTCACTACTTCAATTATGAAAGCCTACATAAAGTATGTAAAAAGATATTTGCATCCTTTGTCAGACTCATTTTTGGCGGGAACTATTAAGCATTTCAGATTTCAATTAAGTGAGGTATACATTGTTGGGAATCTCTCATATCAGAAGACTCAAGAGTGAGATGAATGAAAGCTTTGTTATGATTCTCATCAGTAGGTGAAAAATTAATTACGAGAGTTACTTTAAAGCCCACTTACCACCCAATAAATCTCCATGATTCAACCACAAATTTTGAAGACTACAGCAAAAAAATAAATAAATAAATAAAAATTGCTTAACAGTTTAATAGAGATGACAACCTACAAAGCTCAGGCGCCTCCCCCCCGCCCCCCCCCCCCCCTCCTCACACACACACACACACACACACACACACACACACACACACACACACATATAGAAACTATTATGCACCTGGAATGCTAAAGAGAGAGAATAATTAGATGATAATTATCTCTTGTGTCCACAGAGAATCGAGGGGAATTTCTTGAGAAACTGCAGCGTGCTCGATCCCAAGTGAAGCCCAATACCCCGAGCCAACCAGTTTTGACGCATGCTGGGCCGGCTCGACTAGTAGTAGGGAACTGGGCATTGTCCTCACGAAAAGAGGGAGAGCTTCATATACATAATTCTGATGGCCAGCAGGTATGTATTTATGTTGTCATAATCTGCATTGCTTAATCCTTGAGGTCCTTTGTTTACTCCAGTCTGCTCAGTGTTATGTGGGTGATCCTAATTTGCCACTGTAATTTATAGGAGTCAATAATTGTGCTGCTTGTTAAGGTGACTAACCTAAGAGGTGACCGCTACAGGATTGGAGTGGAAGGTGGCAGAGGTGAAACGTAGAGCAAGCCTTAAGTATGAATTTACAGTAGGTCTTTTGTCATGGAGCTGGGAGCAAACTTATAACAAGTTGTGTATGTTCTGAAGGTTGGATGGTGAAAGGGTGGAAGGGAATTGGAGGAACATTGACAAAGAAGTCTTTCTCATTATAATCACACATCAGTCACGAACCCTGCCTCTCACATTGATCCCAGAAACTTCAAAATATATGGTCAAGGACAAAGTGTCAGAAAATAATCCACTTGTATGAGTACTGTGAGAATAGAAAATAGTGGAAAAGCAATTTAACATTAATACTTTCACAAACATGAAGCTTTTAACAGGAATGTGTTTATGTTTAGTAAAGATACAAATATTAGTAATCCATTTCTTCTTAGGTTGACCAAAGAGCTAGCAGTTGTATATATACTATTATGAAGTTATTTTTTGTCACTTCAGTATTGAGGATTTAATATAAAACTGCAGAGTATTTGTGAATATCATATGTAAATATTTATTTCATTTAGAGTATATTTTTCATGTGAAGTGTGTGGTTTTTTAATTGTTCCAGCAAACAACTATTTTGCGTGAAGATCTACCCGGTTTTATTTTTGAATCAAATCGTGGTACGAAACATTCATTCACTGCTGAAACTTCACTTGGTCCAGAATTTGCTGCAGGATGGACAGGAAAGCGAGGAAAACGGCTACGATCAAAGATGGAAGCTATGAAGCAGAAGGTATGTTAATACTGTAATTACTGATACCGTGTCGGTCAGTACTTTTGGACCTTCAGAGACCTGTTTTGGCATAGTTAACAGTTAGCTGCAGTCATTCTTTTGTGCAAAATATGTTTTCAGTTCCCACTCTTTTGCTGCCCACGAAAAAATATCTAATCAGAACTAAATTTGCTTGAGAATTTGTATGTGGTTTTGCAGCCAATACTTCATAACACAGTTTTGTGAGTTAATTACTATTAATTTTTAGTATTGCATTTGGCATAATATCATAAAAGGAAAGTAATATTATCTTCAGTTTGTAGAATTAACACTGATTGTTTAGAAATACCAGTAGTGAATAGTGTAAATGACCTGCATCCGACGCTGTGATAGTTAGGTTATTGTGGCTGATTGCAGAGAGATGATACACCAGTGTTGTTGCCATAGATCAGGGTAAATTTTATCCAGTGCAGTGTGGTTGTGAACTATGTACTAGTGCCTGGAAGGAGATCATGAATTGCTGCAGTTACAGCAGCTACATGTGTGCACCTGTGCGCGTGCGCGTTGGCGATATATGAATTTTGTTAAGCAAGTGGTTTTTTTTCCCCTCCAGGTGAAAGTTCAGGCCCAAGAAATCTATGACAAGTATTTCAAGGCAGCTCAGGCACAGCCCAGAGGAGTAGTTGCAAAGCTTGGGAACATTGTGGCTCAAATTGAGCTAGCATGTCAGAAACAGGTAAGCCTACATTGAGTGTACTAATGAAATCTCACAAGCAGAAAAAATTGCTAATGCTTCCCTTGTGTATGAAAACTGCTTATGCTTTGGTTATCCATGTACCTAAATTTAGGTCAGTCACCATTCTGTATACAGTATCAACCTGCTTTTACGTTCCCGGAATTAACATTTTTCTGCCGTTTACGACATTTTTTATCCTTACCGTCAAATTTCCTATTCCCACAGTGTTCATTTACAACTGATTTTGCTTCAACATATTTATAATTTTCCCCCCGATTTACACATTACAAAAAAAAATTTCATGGAGAAAAAATGACACTGGCATGATGCTGGCCATCCAGTAGTGTTAACAAATATAACGTGGTTAAGTTTCTTGACACCAGGGCACTCTACACAGCGGATTTTAACTGCTGACCATGTAAAAGTTGGAACAATTCATGCTGCATCTCCTGCTGCTGCCAAGCTCTACTTGGCGTGGTGGCTGATAGGAGTAACTCAGTTTGTTTGAATGAAGATATAGTGACCAATCACAACCATTTCTTAACTGTCTCCACTGCGCAAACACAGTTTGGTGATTGCTGTGATTGTGTCGAACCATATTTAGCGTGTTTTGGGGTTTGGCCACTTGTAGTGCTAGTTGACACCGTCATTCACTTTGCATTGCTCAAATGTTTTTAGTTTAAACACAGCACCAGTTACATATCTTTTTTTCTGCTGTGCAAAACTCGTTTCGAGAACTTATTTTCGTTGTCAAATGCAGTATTTACGTATGTATTTTTTGTGATGTTACACAAGCAAACAATGTGAGTGATTATTTGCATGTGTGTGGTTTTCTACATAACCAAGGAAGCACAGCACCTGACCACCTCGGAAAGATGGCTACAGTGTGCGAGAAGCAGAATTACATATATTCAAACACCACACAAAATACTTGTGTACGTATTTGCATTTGACAATCAGAAAAAATCCTCGAATAGTGTTGTGCTGTCATGCTGAGCATGAAAATAAATAAATACTGCAGTATTTCATTATTTAAATAATGAATGACAGCTGCAAGCTTTCAAAAACATTGATTATGACATATGAAATGGAGTCAAACATTCCTACTTCCGAGACAGTTATCAGTTACACCAGCAGTTTTTATTAGATAATAAACAAGTCCCTGACAAGTCTTTTGATCCCTGTTATGTACATATGCCATACATAAAGTGCGAAAATGCGAGAGGTATCCTGTAAAAGTGGGATTTCACTGTATATTTTGCATCCCATTAGGTGTACTATGTGACATCAGCTTTGTTCAGAATTGCCTGATTCTTATTTTGTAAGTTTTGTTAAATCATTTTCCGTATATTTCCTTTACATCAGATAAAACCTACTTATTATTTTAGTTCTGTCTTGTTTGTTTTCTCTCTGGTGGTTTTTTTTTTTTTTTCCTTACACAACTTCCATAGTAGGTACAAAAAACAAGGGGAGACACACACACACACACACACACACACACACACACACACACTCTCTCTCTCTCTGTTCGACAGTTGCCCATGTAGCAGGTGGGGGTGCGTTTTCGCTCGTTGAGAACAGGGAAGACATCTAGGGCAGGAGGAGGTGAGGAAGTATTGGAGAAAATGTTGGGTCAGCCATTAAAAGCAGTTTATAGAATTTGTTTGGGAACTTCACCTTCAAATAAGAAATAATTATGGGTTGGATTGTGATTGTTGTGGAAGATAAGGAAGCAGAAGATATAGTTGATGTCAATTATGTTAGGATAGGTTGTGTTCCATTGTGGAAAGGTCATTGCTGTGCTTGATGTAATTTCCATAGTGACAAGATAATTGTCTGAGGATGAGAAACTGTGAAAAGACAATGAGAGCAACCTTTCTTTTACTTCTCAGTACTTCCCTGCCCTCTCTTTGGCTCGTGTGTCTTAACATCTCTTATGCATTCCCGAAACATTCATGTGATAGACAACCACTCATAAACAGTAGTTGCAGGGTGAATGCACATGCGTTTTACATGTACGAGAAAAAAGCCTAAGCTACTCGGAATTTCTGATTATTTATTTGTGGTTATACAGCTCCACCGGAGTTAGTGCTTTTCCTTCTTTGTAGTTTACTGTTTCAGTGTGTTGTTCTGTAATTATTGCCATTCTTTCAAATTACAGCACATGCGTGGTGGCGATGCGTGGCGTGATAATCTCCGTTCTGCTCTGGGTGAACTGACAGCTCTTCTGCAGGAAGAAGGTCTGGTGTCAGCCTACGAGTTGCACTCGTCGGGCCTTGTTCAGGCGCTATTGCAACTTTTAGCTACAAGTTACTGGGATCAGGGCCAGCACTCGCGCACCACAGCACGCCTGCAGAAGCAGCGTATCCGAGTTTTTAAACGGTGTTTTCAGGTACACATGCATTAAGATAAATGTTAAGTGTGTAGATAAGAGTAAACCTGAATAATAAAATACAATTCATAGCTGAGCTAGCCGTCCATGTATAATTATCTCAGTGAAGACAATACAGAATCTGATGGCCTCCTCCTGTTGGGCTGCCAGGACCTGTCATCGCACATACCCATTCCTATAATGCTTCTTGTGGGATATTTCCATCTCCTCCTACAATATCCTCCATCCAACACCACCACGTACTACCACTACCTTCCTCCATTATTTGCCTGACTTAAGAGCTTCCTAAAACTTAAGTGTGTGTGTGTGTGTGTGTGTGTGTGTGTGTGTGTGTGTGTGTGTGTGTGTGTGTGTGTGTGGGGGGGGGGGGGGGGGGGGGTTGTGAGAGGAAACTTCTCTATTGTGCACAAATGCGCCTATGTACCTCAGGTGTGGAATGTTGGATAAGACACACCTAGTGTGTGAAAATGGCAAACCTGTTGTCCTACATCCATTTGTAAAGCATTTGACAAAAATTTTGCATTTACAGCAAAAGTAGTCAGACCTTTACATTCCAGATCAAATGTCAATATATGACATTAAGGAAATCAGTTACATATAATATTTGCAGATCTGTATTTTGCAGCAACACAGTGCATTAGAAACAGTTGCCAGTCGTCAAAGCATAGCCTAATTGACCCCTATATTGTTTTGTTATGGAGAGTTTGGAATTAGTTAAGGTGGAGCTATCATTGATTACTCATTAATACGCCATCTCACAGGCATTTGACATCACATAATGAAAATAAGATGAAAACAAAGCAAAACCTTTATTAATGTGTGCTCCAATATATTTAATACCGCGAAAGTATAAGATACAAGAAAAAGGTTTCATTGTGATGGTGTAGTCAGTTTGTAAATGATTCATTGTTGGCATGCTCTTCTTATTTTGTGCCCGCACTTCTTGCTCCAAGCCATTTTTTTCTCTCTCTCCCTTCCATTTTCATCATTGCCTTTCATTATTTTTTCTCTTTTCAGCATTGCTAACGTCAAAGTTTGTCTATTTCCTACATTGCTTGATTCATCTTCCCACTGACAGGAGTACTGTAGAGCATTGGTTATTTAAAAGAATCGGATTTTTCAGGTTATCCATCATTTACAAAAACGTACTAAACTAGTATTCATAGAAATTTGAAACAAACAAACAAACACTGAGTTTAACACAAACCTGTAAATATATGTTTTGTATACCACATCTTACAAATAACACCGCATAAACGCTACGGTCGCGGGTTCGAATCCTGCACGGGCATGGATGTGTGTTGTCCTTAGGTTATTTAGGTTTAAGTAGTTCTAAGTCCTAAGGGGCTGATGACCTCAGAAGTTAAGTCCCATAGTGCTCAGAGCCAGTTTTGAACACTGCATAAATGGTTTGAAAATTGCAGATGACCATTAAAAAGAGGGCACCAGTTTAATACGTATTTGTTTCAGAGCTGAGACACTTTTCTACTGCTAAATCTCGCTAATGTTTCAAAGACAGCAACAGAACAGCATCTGGTTTTTCTTCTTGTGAAACCAGTTCACAGCTGTCTCAAGGCATCCCCACTGGATGGACTGTTCACAGCACGGTTGTTCTCCTTTAGTCAAGACAGTGTAAGTAGATCCCTGACAGCTTGTAGCACTGTTGCCAGCTTTCAACTGTGAAATGCCGACAGCTGCAGGCAGAAACAGTTGCCGTCTACAGTGCTGGGACAATACTGAGGCATTGCTATAGAGATATTTGCACCACCACAACTGTAGGGTGTCTGTCATCGATGAAACCGACAGGTGTCTGTCGTCGATGACACTGACGGTTGTCTGTCGTCGATGACACTGACAGTTATTTCCTCATCTGCCAGTACTTGATAGTCGGGTTCAACACTATTGCACTCAAGCCAGTCTTCAATATTTTCCTGATTGCATTCTTCGAATTTTGAAAATTGCTAAGTTACTATCAGTGTATTGGTTGGCAGTAAGTGGTAAAATGCCAGATTGGCCAGCCCAGAATGGAGCCAGTCCAATGCCAGCAGAACTTCAAGGTGCATACACAATGTTAAATTTGCTGTCTGGAACACTTTCGGTTAACTTGTGTGTCATTTGATCATTATTCAGATGATTGGTGCTCTACTGTATTTACTGTATTCTGAGCATAACTGTTTCATTTTTGCCCCTTTCCCCTCAGGTTATCACCTGATGGTGAAGAATTAGAATAAAAATGTTAATATTCATAGTGTTACGATGATTACTGCCACCATTTATAGGTAAATAAGCTTGCTTCTTCAGTCTTATTAAAAATTGTGTGTTTAGCTACAAGTCTGGAAACAACAGATTAGTCCATGAGACTTTCCTTTTGATGAAAAAATAGAAAAAAAACCATGGTTTCTTATGGTGTGGGTAATAGGGTAATAGTTTTAAAGTGGATCAGATTTTATCATTGTCCTTAAAACTTTAGTTTTACTCCTAGTGACTTTCCCTGTAATGCACCAAGGAAAATAATAATAATTATTGAGCAGCTAATGTGTTGTGAAACATTAAAAATTTTGTTGATTATAATTTTTGTTGCAAAAGTGAGTTTTCACACTTCTCCTCTGAGATGGAAGTTTATTTTTATTGTTTATTTTCAAGGCTTTCTAATTTCAGCATTAGGATCTAGGGGAAAAAACATGACTGTAATTGATTACATTTGAATAATATATTTTTGTTGAAATTAATTGAAACGGTTTCATATGTTCCTCTTTTATTATTAGGACAAAGATTCAGGTGTGAATTCAGTGTCTGTCCTGGTGCACAAGTTGGTTGCCGTTCTCGAATCAATAGAGAAATTGCCCATTTATCTCTATGATAATCCTGGCTCAGGATACGGGCTGCAGGTAAGTGATATAAATCCCATTATTTCAATTTTTCCTGAAAGTATCTTGGAGTATGTATTTGCTTTTGCAGACTGCCGGTTTTCTTCCTTAGAAATGTCCTCATTCAAGTTTCCAAGCTAAGCATTCTAATTAAAATTTGTGTACTTGTCAGTTGGTTACTCACTTCGGCAAAGTGAACAGAATATTTGGAAAAGGAATTAATTGATTAACATCAGGTGACTCAAATGTGGTTTACCAGCCCTATAGTATCACTTCCATTGAAACATTTTGCTATAGACCAATAAAAAATAAATAAATAAAAAAAAAGAAGAAGAAAAAGAAAAAAGAGGTGGGAGGAGAATAGAATAAGACTTGACAGCTGTACAGTTTTGCTGGACAAAGTATAAAGTTGGTAGAAAATTGGTATTGGCCCAAGCAAACATGCGGTGCTATGAGATAGCTTTCCACCATTGTTTTAGTTTGGCCACAAGTGCTTTTGTGAAGAAATTTAGCTTAGCTTGGCGCTACATCATGTAGTCAAATAAAACTTAAAATTGACAGAATATTTGACATAAAGGTAGTAATAACTGCAACGTCTTTAAATTTCAGTTTTTGTGATTATGTTAATACCAGTTGTTATTCCTGGTGGAAAGCAGATGAGCTTTTTCTTCTGGAATTATTAGTAATGTAGTATTTGTATAAAGCGTGAAAACAGTGTCGCACTCCATGTTTTAACTAAGTGTAATTCTGTTAATATCGGGCTTCCGAGGCCCTCCACAGTTTCAGATTGAAATTTTTTCCCCCCTATTTAAAATTTTTACTGTACAATCATAAACTGAACTTTTTCTGCCTAACTTTACAATATTATTGATATTAGTAATTGTACAACTATAAGTCTAGTAGCTGGGTCTCTCTGTTGACAAAAAATAGTATTTCTATTTCCTTATGGAAACAAACTTTTGATTATTGCCCTTCTCTCTCCATTTTGATCGACTAGGGACCACATCAGTTCAACTGTCTCTCTTTCTGAGCTTTAACTGCTCCCCCCCACCCCCCTCCAATTCTCGTGCATTCGTTTCCAGTGTTGGTCTTTTCTCTAGAGTCCACACCTTCCCTGTCTCCAGCTTTGACATTTCCTGAAAACATTTGTAATTTTTCTTTAAGCAGATCTCTTGCTGGATATCTTCAGGGAACATCCAGGAAAGTGATCCACTTAAGGAAAAATTTCGAACACTCAATGGTTTCCAGGAAAAGCTGAACCTATGTGTTATTGATATTGGTTGTTGTGCATCTGTAAGTCTAGTAGCTGCACTTCTCTATTGACAGAAAAATATTATTTCTCCTTTTTTGTTGAAACAACTTACTATTCTGTATCTCAGTGTTGTAGCATACAGTGTTAACAGCTTCACATATTTTTCTCTTTTCTGTTGTCATCAAACTTGGATGGATCAAACTTTGTACAGTGAACTGTCTTTGACTCATGAACAAAGTTATATAATGGAGCAGTGAGTATAATTGCTGATTTACCTGGGATTCGTATGTTTTTGAGCAAAACTTTTGATTCATCTTAAACAGTCTGTACTAATATCCTTGAAGAGCAAAGCGTTCATTGAACCTAAGAGCACTGATGTGTGTGTTCATTAGTTTTCTAATATCTTCCTCTAGATGTCTTAAGATTTGTGGGAAGTTCAGAGTTGAAGGAATAATTGGGCAGAGATATCCCATACCATTAAAACTGTTTCAAGCAGCTTTCCAATCCGTAAACTGAGAAGAAAATGGTTGTAACAAAAAGAGGAAGAATACATATTAGTGGAATGCGCCTGAACCACCTTTATTATTACTGCACTGGAAAGTTCTGGATGGAATTCAAACAGCGGCCAGAGTAAAGATATGTGATTGAGGAGCATTTTCCTTTTTTCCCCCTCCGAAAGTCAACAAATGACCCGTTTTTCAAAATTTAGTTTTTGTAGTTAAAAATCAATCTTGGTACCATGCATAACCTGTTGAAACAGTTTTGTCAAAAGCCAATATTTACGGTTACAGGGCGTTGAAAACAAAGATTTTTTGTAAAACACTTGATATTTGGTCTCGGCCACTTAAAGCAAAAGTCAATAAATGCAAACTGTGTGGGGCTCCTGAGAGACTTAAAGGGAAAATAACTTTCTAGGATGTTGCTGACAATGATAATGGGAGAGTATTCTGCAGAAAAATAGAAAATAAACTGTAGACAAGCACTTGCCACCATTGCCAACATCAGAAGTAAATTAGTTGTTTATACAACAAAATTTTCTGATTATTGCTCAGTTCGAGCAAGGTTTTTCAGGACGAAGGAGCATCAGTAAAGAAGCAAAAAGGAAGAATACAGCATGAGAAAAAACATGGCTAGACAGCACCTGTATGTACCGCAACATTTGAAACATCATCAGAGATGTCCAAAAACACTCTCAAAAGGACCAAGAGCTGGAAAAAACGAATCAATTAACAACAAATCACAGCTTCCACAAACTGTGTGCAAAGAAAGTTCAGTGCAATAATGGAGGAGGAAAACACAAATGTGGTTACAGTATAGTTAGATATAAAACAGAATCAGCTAAAATGAAAGCTCTCTGTCGAAGTATCCTACTCAAGCCAGGATTGTCTATACAGTTTCTACATTACAGTTCATTCTTGAGCACAGACAAATGAAAGGACTGCTTTTTATACTTAGCTTGAAACAGGAGGACAGAAAGTATGTAACTAAGTAGCATTTGCTCTATTAAGTTTTCCCAAAAACCTTGAGGCACCCCAGCCAGAAAATAGTCCAAATTTGGTTATTTTCTGAGTCTTGTACCAGTCAAAACAGTTACAGTAATTTCGTGTGCACTAATGACCTTTGTGGACGAAAGCAAAAAATTTAATAAGCTGATACATTATTTCCCTATTTTTGGTCATGGCTGTAGCAATGACGGAGTGTTTGGTAGAGGGCTAAAGACTACAGGAAAAGGAAGTATTCTTTAACCAACTGAGTACTATAAAGTGCTGGAACAATATGGCTTCATCAAGCTGCTAAAGTTTGGGAGACAAAGGATATCAGGTACAGTACACTAAAAGCTCTATGATCTAAGATGCATTTCAAAATAACAGCTCAGTGAGTGATGGCAAAAAGTCTGATACAGAGTATTTTTGTCAGTATCGGACACTTATAATGGAAGCTCAGGAGAGGTTGAGGTACAGAAATGCAGAAACAGCAGCCAGGAAGTGAGGCAAGCAGCCACCTTGGTAAAGGAGAATGTGGCCAGCAAGGAAAAGAAAAACTGGTCTTAGGCATTTTAATGTACCAGAAGGAGAAGAAGATTTTTATAAGGACATTGTTGAAAGTGAGCAGTAGATTTCCACTTTAGTGTTGTTGCACCCAGTGTTTTCTGTTATATTTCAGAAGTGTTTGTTGCTATTTTCCACGTCTGCCTGTCAAACATTTATGGAAAATATGATATTGGAGTGTAATATCGTGGTGCATTATAGTATTTCTATACAAAATGAACAGTAAAGTACCTTCTAATGTAATAAATGTTAAAAATAAAAAAGAAACGGAAAAAATTAGTTTGAATATGTATAGACAAAACTTTTAACTTCATCTTGCATTTATTGACTTTTGAAAATCTGGGAAATTTCATTCCTCTATTATGAAAGAAACAATGAAAATTTTAGAAAAGTCAAACACAATGTCAGAATCACGCCTGCAAAAGCTGTGTAACTGTTAAATTATCTTGTTTACATAATTAGTATTTTGATATGATACTTTAAAAAGGTGTTTCCTCAAAGATCTACATTTTTATGTTTGCAGAGTTTTGAAAAAATGCTCCTCAATTGAGACAATACTCAGTAAATGGGCACATAAGAACAGTTTTGCTCTTAGTTTAGCTTTTGGACATCCATAAAAATATTTTAAAGTGCTTCACATAGTTCTTACGGTGAGTAAATTAGCGGTACTTACAATAAATTGTTAGTATACTTCACAGAAGTACCTTGCAGTGGTTGCTTCTTCATGTTTACATATAACTTGTCTCATTCCACTTCCTTGAAGGCTTCCTTTCATGATGAGGCTCATGGAATAAGATTGTTGAGTTAACATACTTCACCAAAATCACTCGGATACATTGTCCCACTTGAGGTGCAACATATTCTTTCCATGTATCTACCGCCTGCTGCCCCCTTCCCCTGCCCTTTTTAGAATAATTGCGAGAGACTGGAAAACAAACAAATGGATAAGGGGACAGACAAGTAAAAGTTATAATTGTGACTGTAATTAAAATTAAATGGTAGCGGGTGGACGCTATATCCAAGTGAATGGGTAGTCATTATAACAAGGAATTTCTTTCTTGGTTTCCAAGAGATCAGTAAAGACACACACATTTGCGCAATGGAAACTGGGTGGACAACATCAGGAAAGGTGAAATAGGAACACCGTTGAAGACATAGGTTCTCTGACCAGGGAGCAATTCTTCACTATAGACTGAAAGCTCTGTGCATGCTTCAGGAACACTCTTCTGTGTTATAGTGGAATAGTGTATGGTAAGTAGCCCTGTAAGAAATGGTTTCTCAAGGTGAGCCACATGTTACGCAGGTGATTGAATGGTGGTATAGATATAGAAGCAGCTACTGCACATGGGTTATGTTTGGGTTATCCAGTGAGTGATGCTGTGCTTGGGCTGATGATTATTTTCCTGTCTTTTAGTGGGATCAAATTGGTTCTCAGTATGCTACCAAAAAAATATTCTGCAGGCCATGAGCAAGTGCTCCTATATGTGTAACTGTAATTTGAAGGCATGTAATGCGTCTTCACAGTAACCAAAAGGATTATGGTTCATTTGAAAAAGTATCACCATTTTACTTCATAAAGAGTTACAAATAATTGCTCTGATACTGACATTTCGTGAGTAATTGAGAAAGGTGACAAACAAAGTGGAAGAAATGTCTATTACTCAATAACCCCCCCCCCCCCCCCCCCCAACCTGTGGGTCCAGGGGTTAGAATAGGCCCGAGGTGTTCCTGCCTGTTGTATGAGGCAACTAAAAGGAGTTTCACACGTTTCGGCCTTTATGTGATGGTTTGACCTCCATTCGTCAAAATTTTCCCGAAGAGCGAGCCAATTGGGGAAGGGTGCCTTACAAGGTGCATTATGTCCATTGCGCGTTGAGATCTTTAGCCCTCTTTCTTGTTGTCGCATTGCAGTCCTGCCCATTCTCCATCTCTTGGGTGAGGACACCTTCCTGGGTATATTTTCCACCACACACTATGCAGTGTCAATTTCTGCATTGATGATGAACGTGGACTTCTTTGCGCCTGATATCCAGCACGGATGCCAGTCCGTTGTGGTGGGGCCGCCATGTACCCTGATGGTTGTAGCCGCCTGATCACACAGGGATCGCTCTGCTGATGCCTGCGCCGTTAACTCCCCACGTATGCAAGGGGTAGATGCCCATCCCCCTGGGGCATCGGGATTCCTGGCAATGGCCATCCTGCCAGGTGGCCTTTGCTGCGGCTGGGTGGCGCCCGTCGGGAGGGCGCCTGGTTGGAGTAGATGGCATCAGGGTGGATTACAGGCGATGAAGCATAGTCCACCATCTCTTGCTGGTGGTGAAACACCAGCAGTCTCTAAGGGATCATGAGCTCAATTCAACGCACAGAAGTATGACCCCAAATCGTTCCCCTCCCTGGTAACACCATGGGAGGAATGTCAGGCTAAGGATGGCAGCGGATCTTATTTGCCCTGGTACCTTGTATGTTCGAGAGCTGATGGGTAATCTTTCATGACGATGAAGCCTCATTTTTTGTTGAGAATTTAGAGGACAAGTTCGGGGAGGTGGAGGGCTTTTCCAAAATGTGATCTGGGTCAGTCTTGATCAAAACAGCATCCTCTGCCCAGTCACAGGAGTTACTCACTTGTGAGAAGCTGGGTGATGTTTCTGTAACCATCATGCCCCGTAAGAGCTTAAATTTGGTTCAGGGTATCATATATAGAGCGACAAGGTGTACATTTTGTCCGGCATGTCCAGGTTGCCACCGGTGCCTTCATCTTGACCTTTGAGGGTGATACATTGGCCGAGAAGGTCAAGGTGATGGTCTACCGCTGTGATGTAAAGCCCTATATCCCTCCCCCGATGCGGGGCTTTAAGTGCTGGAAGTTCGACCATATGTCATCCCGCTGTACTTCCAGTGCCACGTGCCGAGATTGTGGACACCCATCACATCCCAATACTCCATGTGCTTTGCCTCCCATCTGTGTCAGCTGCGGAGAGCACCATTTGCCTTTCTCGCCTGACTGCAGGATTCTCCAGAAAGAAGCGAAAATCATGGAGTACAAGACCCTGGACTGAATGATCTACACTGAGGCTAAGAGAAAATTTGAATCCCTGCACCCTCTGCGTACGACATCGTCGTACGCCGCTGCTACAACAGTTGTGGCACCATCAGCTCCGCCAACCCAGGTCACCTCTCAGAGCTGGAAGACTACACCTGCTCCCTTGATGGTGGAGGGCATTTCCCTCCCTGCTGCTCTTGCACCACCTACTTTGGGAGCAACACTCCTCCAACCATCGGGGACGTTCATCCACTGGAGAGCACATGACGACCTGTATGGTAGTGACCACTTCCCCATCTTCCTGTCACTGCCCCAGCATCCGGCTCACGGATGCCTGCCCAGATGGGCTTTGAACAAGATGGACTGGGGAACTTTCACCTCTGCTGTCACCACTGAATCTCCCCCACAAGGTAACATCGATGTGATGGTTGAGCAGGCGACAAGCACAATTGTTTCTGTGGCAGAAAATGCGATCCCTCGCTCTTTAGGCTGCCCGAAGCATAAGACAGTCCCTTGGTGGTCACCAGAAGTCGCTGAAGCAATTAAGGAGCGTCGGTGAGCTCTACAGCGACACCCTTCTCTAGAGCACCTCATAGCTTTTAAACGGCTCCGTGCCCATGTTTGCTACCTTATCAAACAATGGAAGGAGGAGTGTTGGGAGAGATATGTCTCCACCATTGGAGGCCATACATCACCTTCCCAAGTCTGGGCAAAGATCAAACGTCTTTTCGGGTACCAGGCCCCAAAAGCTGTCTCCGGTGTTACAATAAATGGCAAGTTATGTACTGTCGCAAATGTGATTGCTGAGCACTTTGCTCGAGCCTCTGCATCGGAGAATTACCTCCCAGCCTTTCGCACACTCAAACGGCAGCTGGATGGGAATGTCCTCTCATTCAGTACATGCTGCAGTGAATCCTATAATGCCCCATTTACAGAGTGGAAGCTCCTTAGTGCCCTCGCACATTGCCCCGACACAGTTCCTGGACCTGATCGCATCCACAGCCAGATGATTAAACATTTCTCATCTGACTACAAGCGACATCTTCTTGTCATCTTCAACTGGCTCTGGTGTGATGGCATCTTTCCATCCCTGTGGTGGGAGAGCACTGTCATTCTGGTGATCAAACCCGATAAAAACCTGCTTGATATGGATAGCTATCGGCTCATCAGCCTCTCCAACGTTCTTTGTAAGCTGCTGGAGTGATGACCTCAGATGTTAAGTCCCATAGTGCTCAGATCCATTTGTAAGCTGCTGGAACGTATGGTATGTCGGCAATTGGGTTGGGTCCTGGAGTCACATGGCTTGCTGGCTCTGTCAGGGCAGCTTCCACCAGGGTCGCTCTACCACTGATAATGTTGTGTCCATCGAGTCTGCCATCTGGATAGCCTTTTCCAGACGGCAACACTTGATTGCCGTCTTTATTGACTTACATAAAGCATACATGACTTGCGACATAATGTCCTTGCCACATTGTATGAGTGGGGTCTCCGGGGACCACTCCTGATTTGTATCCAAAACTTCCTGTCGTTCCGTTCTTTCCGTGTCCATTTTGGTGACTCCTTAATTCCATCCATATCCAGGAGAAAGGAGTCCCGCAGGGCTCTGTATTGAGTGTCTCTCTATTTTTAGTTGCCATTAACGGTCTAGCAGCAGCTGTTGGGCCGTCTGTCTCACCTTCTCTGTAAGCAGATGACTTCCACATTTCATACTGCTGCTCCAGTGCTGTTGTTGCTGAGCAGCGCCTCCAGGGAGCCATCCACAAGGCACAATCATGGACTCTAGCCAACGGCTTCCAGTTTTCAGCCGCAAAGTTGTGTGTCGTGCACTTCTGGTGACGTCGTACCGTCCATCCGGATCCTGCACTTCACCTTAATGACGATCCACTGACTGTAGTGGAGACATATCAATTCCTAGGACTGGTTTTCGATGCTCGATTGACCTGGCTCCCTCATCTTCATCAGCTTAAGCAGAAGTGCTGGCAGGACCTCAGTGCCCTCCTTTGCCTGAGCAACACCAATTGGGGTGCTGCTGCAGCTCTACAGAGCCCTTGTCCAATTCCGAATTGACTATGGGAGTGTGGTTTATGGTTCGGCAGTGCCTTCGGCATTGCATTTACTCGAACCTGTGCACCACTGTGGGGTTCGAGCGACAGGAGCTTTTAGGACGAGTCCGATTGCCAGTTTCCTGGTGGAGGCTGGTGCCCCTCCACTGCAGATCAGACGTGCACAACTGGTCACCAGTTATGCAGCACATATTCATAATTCCCCTGAATTACCATCTCCTTTTCCCGCCCGCGGCAGTCCATCTCCCGCATCGACAGACCAGATTGGGGCTAATGATTGTGGTTCATGTGCAATCCCTTCTCTCCGAACTGGGGTCCTTTCCTTTACCACCTCTATGTGTGGTCCGTTCACGTAGGCCTCCATGGTGTACGCCTTGGCCGCAGCTTCGGCTGGACATTTTGCATGGCCCTAAGGACTCCGTTAACCTCGCCGCTCTCCACTATCACTTCCTCTTGATTCTTGACGTGTTCCGGGGCTCTGAATCAGTTTACACCGACGGCTCAATGGCTGATTGTCACAAAGGCGTTGCGTATGTTCATGGAGGACATATTGAGCAGCACTCCTTGCCAGTTGGCTGCAGTGTTTTCATTGCAGAGTTGGCGCCATATCTTGTGCTCTTGAGTACATCCGCTCATGCCCTGGCGGGTCATTTCTCCTGTGTACTGACTCATTGAGCAGCCTACAAGCTATCAACCAGTGCTACCTTCGCCACCCTCTGGTAGCGTCCATTCAGGAGTCCATCTATGCCCTGGAACAGTCCCGCCGCTCCGTGGTGTTTGTATGGAACCCAGGACACGTTGGAATCCCCGGAAACGAATTTGCCGACAGGCTGACCAAACAGGTGACGTGGAAACCGCTTCTGGAGATAGGCATCTCCGAAGCTGACCTGCATTCTGTCTTACACCACAGGGTTTTCCAGCTTTGGGAGATGGAATGGCATAACAGCATGCACAACAAACTGCGTGTCATTAAGGAGACTATGAATGTGTGGAAGTCTTCCATGCAAGCTTCTCGCAGGGAATCAGTTGCCCTCTGCTGGCTCCGCATTGGCTATATGTGGCTAACGCATGGTTACCTACTCCGTTGCGAGGACCCACCTCAGTGCCGCTATGGCTCCCAAATGACAGTCGTCCACCTCTTGCTGGACTGCCCACTTTTAGCCGCTCTGTGGCAGACTTTTCACTTTCCCAGCACCCTGCCTTCGGTGTTTGGTGACAATGCCTGTTTTACGTGTTGTCCGTGACAGTGGGTTTTATATTTCTATATAGGTTTTAGCGCATGTACTTTGTCCTTCTGTGTCCTCTACCCTAGTGCTTTTAGAGTGGAGGTTTTAATGTGTTGCAGAGTGGCTGGCTTTCCCTTTTTATTCTCGTGGTTGGCCAGCCACTGTAATCTGCTTTCATGTTTTACTCTCTTCTATTTCTAGCATCTCTGTTGTTTTCTTGTCCTCTTTTACTCCTTTTAGTGTTCGTTGCCTTCCCTTTCGTTCTTGTGACTTCTCCTTTCTTTCCGTTTTGTGTTATATGCTTCTTCTGTTTTATTCTCACACTTGTGGCATTGTTTTATTAGGGGACCGATGAGCTCGTAGTCTGGTCCCTTCTCCTGCCTTTAAACCAATCAACCAACCAATAAACAGCAGCAAAACTTGAGACTGTGTTGCTTACTGACATATCACAGAGTTTCATAACACATTGGATTTTTGGAAGAGGTTTTTTCAAGTGGAAGTGTAGTGAGAAATAACATACAAATAAGAATATTTCGAGCACACGTGTGTGTGTGTGGCGGGCGGGGGGGGGGGGGGGGGGGGGGGGGGGGGGGGGGGGGGGGGGTTGGTAAGAAATTTTACCTTACCAATGGTGCAGGAACACTTAACTGCTGGTTGTGTCATTTGATAAAGTCACACTGGAGAACATAATACTTCATTGTGCAGATAAACTTCACAGCTGCTTTTGCCACACATGCTGCATGATCTGCGTACTGTGTAGAGAGAACTTGCTTCCAGGTCAGGAGAAGGTGGTGTCGTAATTGTTGGTGAACGAGATCATGACGATTTAATTAGTTTGCAAGTGCAACAGCTAAAGTTGTATGTGGCGTGCATTCATAAAGTTCAAATTATCGCCTCAAAAATAGTTAGGTAATTAATTTTTTTGTTTGGTTGCAGGTACATGGGCACAGGCATGGTACACATTGCTATCTCCATACCACATTGATTGCAGAACTTCATTTTTTGAGATGTGATGATGGTTAAAACATACTGTTTCTTGTACAATTGCTGTTGAGGTACAACAGTCGTATGTCTTGTCATGTGTGAGGAATGAGAACAATCTACATATAGAACTAAAATTACATACCTTGGTCGAAAAACGTGTCCAGTGTTCGGGAACACCCATTTTCAGTAAATTAGCGGCAGCCATCAGAAACTTGGATTCAGATGAAACGTAATTGAAACGGAGTTTGAAAGACTTTTTGGTAGGCATTTTAACAGGGATTGTTAGACCAGCTGAAGTAAAAATGTTGGTTAGGTTTCAGTTTTGAAAGTACTTGGTCATAACAGTCAGATTACTAGGTATATTCTGTGTATGATAAATTCATTAAAAGTGCATAAGTATGTTTCATTCTGACAGTGTATTAATTCTACAATTATTAATATTTCCAGTTTACTGTAATGTATTCACATTTCTTGACAATCTCCTAACAAATGATCAGGGAAGTGAGTGTTAATGTTCAGATCTTGTTTATTTTTTATGTTCTACTTTCTGACATGTTCCACACTCCCGAGAATCATCTCATATTGGGGTCTGTGGAATGACAACTGAACCTAATTTAAAGAGATTCAACCAGGTAGTTTCAGCTACAGATTTAAGGCCACTGGCTTTTAACTGTTTTTCTGCTGGAGAAATTATAAAATGACTGAACAACACCAGTCAACATAGACATTTATTTACACAGAACATATGGATCGCGGAAGTTACATAATAATTTAGTTACAAATGCACACACATAGACAGACATTCAGAGGTCCTGTTTAGTGATCCCTCACAGTTTCCAAGCTGTGCCAAGCATAGGGCATATAGGGCCTACATCTATGTATTTGATATTGATGTGATACTCGTACTAAGAGATTCTGTATTATACTACTTCCTCCCTGTTTTATTAAGTTGACTATTTTAATCCCCCCCAAAGTGCTTAGCTCATCTTTTTACTTTAGCCTTAAACAAAACCAAACAATGGAAAATGTGGTATTGGGTGGAATATGACAATATTATGAAAAGAATAGTTGCTACTCACTATACAATGGAGATGCCAAGTCACAGACAGACTCAACAAAAAGACTGTCAAAAAGTAAGCTTTTGGCCACCAAAATTCAGTTGGTCATAAAATTGTGTGTGCTGGTCATTATATAGTCTGCAAAAAGTTACCATGAACATCTGACCCCATCCTGCTAACTAATTTTGATTTCTGTCATTTTGTGAATGGATAGTGATAAGTTTTCAATGCTTCTTGCAGATACTCACAAGGCGTATTCGATTCAGACTGGAGAAAGCTCCGGGTGAATCATCATTGATAGATCGCACAGGACGCTGCCTCAAGATGGAACCGTTGGCAACTGTTCAGCAATTAGAGCGCTACTTGCTGAAAATGGTGGCTAAACAGTGGTATGACTATGAACGTACAAGTTTCTCTTTTGTACGACGTATTAAAGAACAAGGGCGCATTACATTCTTGCAGCAACATGATTTTGATGAAAATGGCCTCTTCTACTGGATTGGCACTAATGCAAAGTAAGTTGGGCTATGTAATTCAGCCATTCGTGATGTATAAGCTTCACAGCATAGTTCATGAATTATTTTAAAAAGACTTCCTAGATAAAAATAGTTTCATAAACATGTTTGAAGGCTGTGTACTGTAAATACCAGCATGTTTAATTGCTCATATCTTAGTTAAAAATTTGCATAATTTGATCCAGTTCTCAATCGACCCCATTTCTTAACATGTTAGATAAGTGTTTTCTCCATAATAACCAGGTCATTGACACGCACAAACAGCTGCTGCTAGCAAGATTTTTACTTTTTGTGAACATTCACATTAGATTTCAGTTTTCATGAAATTATAATTTTCATAATACTTATAATATAATAGGGTTAAATACATATTTGAATTCTCTGCTTTGTTCGTATGAAGGAAACAAGTCAAGTACGAGTATTGCTTGGTAAAATATTTTTTCAGGAATAACTAAGATCAAAATAATGGCTCAGTTACATCCTCAGAAAGGTCATATCTGAAACTTTCTATTCATTCACTCATTCTTAATTTTATGATTTTCCGCATAGAGATGGCTAATCATTTTCTCGCAGCAGTAGTCATTTGATAATATCTTTTGGCAATATATTTGGCAAGATAGCTGCTGTGAAACAGTTACTGTTATTTACATGCAAAATAAATTGTCTTTTTGTCATGTTTTTTGTGTGTTGTATTTCTTAAATGGTTCTTCAGCATTATATCCAATATTGGTGTAATAACTAAAATATTTTGATGAGTTAACTGCTGATGCAACTGTGTGAAGCTAATATTGTGAACCAATTCATTTAGTACCTCACCATGAACACACACTGGCATCCATGAGAAACTATGGGCAGGAACGCCCCTGAAGGGGAACTTGCCTGTAAAATGGAACTTTGATACTAACTTGCTTAGCTTCACCTATCCAATAACTGTATTTTGAACAAACTGATAAGTGTTGGTACACTTCAGTTAGAAGTCCTAAAATTCACCTGTTTCTGGAGATACAGTACAAAAACATGAGGCCACATTCTTAGAACATCTAAACACACACCACTGTGAAAGAGAAGAAAAATGGAGAACTTTTTCTTCTAGATTCTGCAGGTCATAGATAAAGGAGATGGCTGCTTGAGTCCAACATACCAACACCAATTTTCATGTTACCAACTGTCATCATCATCTCAACACAGTGTGTTACTACAGGCACTTACACAAAGACTAAATGCTGTATCGGATTCTGAGTGCTCGTAGAGTTTAGCATCACATCTACTTTGTGTGTGTGCGCGCATTATGGGTATTCTGAGAAGCAGCTCTGCCTTTCAAGCTGCACTGGTGGTGGTGGAGGGGGTGGGGGGGAGTTGCAAGGGAGGGGCTATGGGAAAAGCACATAGCTTAAGTTTCCTTACTGTGTTTAAATTTAATTGTAGCCTGTTGCACAAAAATTGGAGAGGAAGAGAAAGGGAGCACCAGACTTAAAACACTGTAATTTATTTTGTAACAGGTAGGAGACTTTCACAATCTATATGGAAAAAATAAATCACTGACATGTTACAAAATACAGGTATTGCAGTGTCATTATGAAGAACATAATTCATGTCTCAGTTAAGAGCGGATACCTTTAATTGAGAACCTCGTGGTGGTAACACGAAAGTATCTTGGTTTTTTAATTTTGATGAATTTAATAAATTTTTGCCATCCTCACATTAAGGTGATGTCCTCAATATCTGCAGCCTGTCTTCATTATTTTGGATATATATTTGCTATTATGTTGTGCTCAGTGAGCTTTTGAAATTTGTTGGGAGAACAGATACTGAAATTATAACTTTATCTTGTTTTTGACAACCTCGGCACACAATAATCACGCGAATATTTACAGGACAAGTCCAGAATGGGTTAACCCAGCACAGTTTGGACTTGTAACTGTGACTTCATCAGATGGCCGTAACCTGCCGTATGGACGTCTAGAGGATATACTGAGCCGTGACACCTCTGCCCTAAACTGCCATACAAATGATGATAAGCGTGCTTGGTTTGCTGTTGACCTTGGCCTCTGGCTTATTCCTACCAGTTACACGTTGCGCCATGCTCGTGGTTATGGGAGATCTGCTCTTCGGAACTGGCTGTTTCAGGTAAGACTGGGAACAGTCTAGGGAGTCATTTTTTGTGTTATTTTTAAGAAACAGTTCCACATTAAGTGTAATATAAGCTTGGAGGTTGGGGCTGAGCGAGGATGTAGCATTCGTATTTTTAAACTGTGGGTGATTAACTCAAGACAGTGAATGTATGTTAAACAAAAATAGACACGAAAGTTGCTGAAGGTGACAGTGCTGAAAATAATTTTGTATATTGGAATGTGTGAATGTGTGTGTGTGTGTGTGTGTGTGTGTGTGTGTGTGTGTGTGTGCTACATGCTTATTGAGTATTATGAATTATTACACAGTCACAATTTGCTATTAAACCAAATCATTTCTTTTTCCACATAATTTCAATAAATCAAATTTTTGAAAGGTTTTAATAAAATGTAAATGGGGGAAGAAATGTTTGCACTAAAATTCAACAAAGCTCCAAGCAAGGACATGTTTACCCCATTGGTTTCAATCAATGACAGACTAGTTGGTAATATTACTGAAACCAAATTCTTAGGTCTTCAACTGCAGAACAATGTAAAATGGAATAAGCATATTGAATATCTTAATGTGGAACTTAGCAAGTCATGTTACTTTCTTTGCTCTATAAAATCGTGCTGTAATGAGAAAATAGTAACGAATGCATACCATACTTACTTCCATTCTCACTTTATACATGGAGTCACTTTCTGGGGAAACTTTGACAGCTAATAGCACTCTCAAATTACAAAAAAGTGCCATTAGAATCTTGTTTAGATGCAAAACTAGAGACTCTTGCAAACCTCTGTTTAAGATATCTGGTATTCCTCCATTAGCATGTGTATGCCTTTTGAATACTCTTATATTCTTTAAAATAAATGTAATAGGTAAGGATGCAGTCTGCAAAAAAACTGCGATGTACATGATCGGTTTACTAGATAATGCAAAAATTTATTTAGAACCCAAATCAACACACGTCTATGCCAAAAGGTTCATTCCACGTGGGTGTTAAACTTCATAAAAAAACCTTACGGTAAACATAAGAGCTATTACTGAGGTCAAAACCTTTGGAAAATCTCTAAAGTCTTATTTACCGCATCAGTGCTTTTACTCCATTAAAGGATATTTAAATTTATGAGGTGTGTTATATATACTACTTAGTGTATAAAGCATATTATTGTAAAATTAAACAAGTGTGCCTAGAAATTACTTATAGAAGTGTACTTAAAACTTGACTTGGCCATTGTCTTATGCAAATGACGTTTTGTAGACAACAGGACCAAAACTACGATACAGTAAAATACCTTGCATGCTTGCCTTCATGGTAGGACTTTGTATGTAGATTTCAAGGCACATTCATTTACTTACATTGTGGTCAGATAGTTATTGGACAAATGGCTGTATTTCTTTGTGTCTCAACCTTGTGTTCAATCTTCATATGTAATTGAATTATGTTCTGGAGTTAAGCTTCCTCTGTTTTTTCTTGCGTAGTGGTCATGCTCACAGTATATTTTCTCATTCAGTTTGTGTTGTAGAAATTTGTGGTATGTGATCCCTTAAAACTATACCTTGTGCATCCTAGTTTAGATATAATACTGTCTTTCTAATTTTGCAATGTGATGCAATTAATTTTTGCACATCTGTCCACTCGTTAACTAGTTCATCTTTCATTTTTGCCTTTCCTGTTATCCGTTTCTATGGAGAAGATAAAATTATAATTTTTGACTATTCCTCAAAACTTACGGAAACTTAAAGCATACAGCCTTAGGGAAAAATGGTGGCCATTGTGTAAATGATTTTTTATTATTTAAATAATATAAACATAAGCAATGAATACTAGAAGCATTGAGTTGTCATCAGGAACACAAAAAAGAATGAAAACTTTGCTTGGTTTCGTTGCCGGGACTGGAGTTCAGTTGGTAGATTGGAGGGGAGGGGTGTGTCTCAGTGAGCTAGAGCACCCGTGCACCTACATTTTAAGTGTAGGGTGAGGGTGCAACAGATTCATTGAGATTGAGGCTAGGAGGATTATGGGAATGAAGGATGTGCTTGGAGGATAGTTCCTATTTGCGTAGTTCAGAAAAGCTGGTCTGGGGGAAGGATCCAAATGACACTCTATGAACCAGCCATGGATATAGTCTATTGTGCTGAGCAGTGTGTTCCGCCACTAGGTGGTCAGGTCTGCTCTTGGCTGCAGAATGGCAGTTGACATTCATTTGGGTGAGCAGTTGGCTGATTGTCAAGGCCACATAAAAAGCTGTGCAGAAATTGCAGAAGAGTTACTATTTGACATGGCTGCTTTCATTGGTGGGGTCCTGTCTCTGATAGGATAGGATAAGCCTGTGCCAGGACTAGAGTAGGCTGTGTTGGGCAGGTGAATCAGGTAAGTCTTGCACTTGGCTCTTACTTAGGGATATGATGCCTATGGCAAAGCGCAAAGTGTTGGGAGTGAGAGGACATAAGGATGGAGCAAGATGTTGTGGAGCCTGGGTGAACAGTGAAATACCACTTAAGGATCATAGATAGGATGGTCCCTTATTTCCACCATGGTGATAGATAATCAAATTGCTCAGTTGCTCCAGCCTGGCATGGTATTGAGTGATAAGTAGGTGCTCCTTTGCAGCAGGTTCTTGGAACTGGTGGAAGGATTAGGAGAGCGTGAGGATAAGGCACGGGAAAACGTTTGCAGACTGCGTTTGAGGAATAGTGCTTATCAGTGCAGATACGCTGTCCACCTGCTGTCCACAGGGGGCCAGACTATATGGGAGTGAGATGGTTTCCCCCCCTGTGGAAGAGATGGCAGCTGTCAAAAGGCAGGTACTATAGATGGCTAGTGTGCTGGAAATGGATGAAAGTTGAAAGTATGGTTGGAACCATGAGAGGTGCAGTTACACGGCATCTTCCAGTGCCAGTGTGTTTATGGGTGATCTAAAGGAAACCTTCCTGGCCTCCCAAAGTCCATGTCTGGTTAAGTTAATTTGTAACATATTAATTTATAACATATTAGTGATCTGGACCTAGGGCCAGGACACCATTCCTTTACGACCTCAACATTTTCTCTTGTCATCCACTTCACGTAGTCCCCCTCTGCCCAGTCGGCCACATTCCTGGACTTAGACCTCCACCAAAAATAAGGTCGCTGCTTATCTGCATAAACAAGCCATTAAAAGACTGCCTCAGAAAATTGCAAAACATTATTCCAATTGGCCTTTAGAAGGGGCTTGTGCACTCACTATGGTGCACTCACTCCATCTGGCAAGATTAAAAAGCAGACTGGAATCCTTTTGTCCAAGTGGATTCTGTCTTAAGCTACAATGTCGATGTACTTTAGAAGGGGGGAGATGAAGGAGAGGTGAGAGATGTTCTTCGTTTCTGGGCGGGACGATAGACAGTCGAAGCCTAGGAGAAAGATGAGATAAAATTGTTTAGATGGGCGTTCCTTTGCAGATGTCTAATGAGAGAGGTTGTAGGGCTAGGATGTTAGAGGATTTTTATTTTTTATCAATTTTCAGTTAATTTGAAATTTTACTATATTTACCCAGTAGGGTATTTGACTGTTTTCTGGAAATTTTGTTAAATGATTAATTACATTATTTTATCCCCCTAACATGCTTTCCTCTTGAATGTCAGTATGCATTTATAAAAATGAAAATGAGTCAGATAATTCGAAAGCTCAATAAAACACTCCATTCCAGTCATATGATGCCCGTGATGTCACTGGCTATCTCGCTGCTCCTACTGCCATAAAGCTATTCACAGTAATGTCATGTTTTGGAATTTACATTGCATAAAAATGGTTACAAATGGTGCGTAGTACCATAATTTACAAACACATCTGTAATAACTCCCGAAAAAGTTTGAATGTTCCAGAGAATGTGAGAGATTGGTAGAGTGTCAAATTTTACAAGATGATGTCCATAAATTGCTGGTTTGACTCCAACCTGGAAGAATATTTTCATTTATTTATAAAACTACTCGACATTCGTCTTATGTGATAATGTAATCACAATCACAAAATTTCATCAGACCAATCGGAAACAGAATATTATTGTGTTTTCCTTGTTGTTTACATGCACTTAAATTTGCAGTTGTTATTCACACGTCACCTTCAAAAAGATATTTTGTAATTAATGTGACCATACACTTTGTACTTTCTTCTTCTTCTTTCATTTCACCCTCTTTGGGGCATGCTGGATCAATCATTTCTTTGTGTGTTCTTTTCTTAGGGCCCAGTATTTCTTCATTCTTTCTGATCTTCTTTTCCTCTCTTCTTCCGAGATGAAGGGTTTGACTTTCGTGTAGATTTGTCTTGGAACCTTAGGTTTTCATCTTTAGTAATTAATTTAGCTGTTCGATCGATAAGTGAATTTTCTGAAATCTTTCATTCTACTAGGTCTTTCTCAGTTTCTTTAAACAAGTTGGGTTTCATTTTGCGGTTACGGAAAAAGTCAGATTTGTTTGGTTAATCTGTTGGAATTGATTCCGAGATGACCATAAAAATTTATCCTCCTTTTTGCATAGTATCTGAAAGTTTTCAATTTTCTTGTAGAGAGTTTCATTTTTGAAGTTTATAATCTTATTGTCTTGAAATTTTGGTCCTAGAATTTTTCTTAAAATTTTTCTTTACTTTAGCTCAAGTTTCTCCATTTGGCCTTTGAAATTCATGTTTAGTGTTTCTACTGCATACAGTGCTTCTGGCTTAATCACTGTCTTGTAATGTGTAATTTTGGACCCCCATGATAGGGATTTTTTGTTGTATGTATTTTTTTGTAGTTGGAAGGCCAATTCAAGTTTGCTTATTCTAGATTACATTGCTTTGCTTTCCCCAGCATTCCAACTAATCCATTCTCAGAGATATTTGAATTCTTTTACTATTTCAATCTTTTGTTCTTTAACTTTGAGGTATTTACATGAGTGCTTGATGTTTGTCTTTGTACTTTACTAGAAACAATATTTTTTATCTTCATACTGTCCAGCTAGGATCGCAGTTTTGTAAACTTGTAAAGTTTCATCTTGTGTGAAGATGAAGTAAGTCTGTTTTAGCATTGACGTTATTTTACACTCCCAAACATCACAGACCTTAAGTTTGTGCTACCTGCATGGTGTACATGCTTTATATCTTTTTATATAGAAAAACTCATTGTCATACACCTCGTTGTATTGTGGGCGTATGGTGATATCCTCACTACAAGTAATGCTTTCCAAAAAAAGTGAATTGTTTGTTCACAAAGGAAATGTATTTATCCTCTGTTGTCCATTTCTCAGAGTAAGATTAATGTGAAGCTACATATATCATACTCCTATCATTGAAACATCTACTACGATCTGTTCTTGCTAATGCTATTTTCGTATTTTGTGTAAAACTTTTAGAAATAACTGACCCTTCAGGGACTTGAACGTTCGACCTCATTATCCGTAGTCAGATGTGCTATCCGTTGCAGCATTGAACGCCTCGTCAGACCAATACCTCTGCTTGGGTGTCTTCTGTATAGGAAATCAGCACTAAGGTTTGCCAAGAATAATTTTATTGTGCTTTGCGTCATATCTCATGAGTGATAGTCGACAGTCTAGTTTTTAAATAGTGGCCCATTTGCAAAAGTTCTACAATTCCTCAGTTTTAAGTGAGTTTTGTAGACGAGTTTAATGATGTTGCAAGAAGCAGGGAAAAGAATGTCCGTCATTGCACATATTGCCGCTGTAAATGGGTGCAGCACAAACACATAAACTTTCACAGTGTTTCCCACTATCAGCGTTCACAGAATTCCATTTCTGTTGTTACTCAAAAGATGCAATTGCATTTTCCATTATTAAATAGCTAAACTGTTTGCAGAAAAAAGATGTAAAAACATTGTAACTTTAGTCTGTGACGTCACCACACCATAGCATCAGGCCCCTAACCCAGCATTTTCAAATACATGACCAAATCTTGATATTTAATGACTTTTAAGCTTTAATTACATGAAAATAACATTTTGTGAGAATGTTGACCATAAATGCTATTTGAATGTTATTGACCTGAATAACAACAGTTCAAATCATATTTTTAACACAGGAAGGTAGCCTATTATGAGATGAGGTTTTCTCCCAAATTCATCATTTGAAAAAGACGGGATAATCTTATATTTGCAGGTTAAACAATTGCTATTGAGGTCAGCTTTTTTGCAATGCTGAATGGATTAATATATATATAGTGGATGGATTAATATATAATAATTAATATAGGGGTTGTCTTAAATTTACAGATAAAGTTTTGTACAAATTTATTTTGAAGAATTTCAAAGAGTGGGTCTTAGCAAATAATACTTTAGTTCAAGTAGCTCCAGATTTCTTGATATGCCGAAGTGCCCTATACAGTATCGATCTTGTTCAATCAGGTGGCATTTTACTCAACAGCAACGAATACGAGAGAAACTGTGAACTAGCTGCTACAACAGTGCCATTGACAATTATGTGAAACACAGGAGGAAGTAGCATTAAATTCTGTCAACTTACAGACTTCTATTGTTTGAATGGGTTTGCAATAAAGGTTCTCATACATGTGTGGATACCATACATTTGTGCTGCTTTTTAAGTAAAGGTAACATTCAAAGGTGAAAATCTTATCCTACATAAACCATGAGTTGATTCTGAACCCAATAAATATTTTGTTTGGTTGTGAGAAACTAATGATTTATGAGATATTTGATCACTGGTCACATATTAGAATGTTGATGAAAAATGTTACCAGTTTTTAATCAGCTTCAGAACAAGATGGGGACATTCAGATGAAACTAGGGAAAAAGTTAATCCAGATTAAATTTGTAGAGACAGTACCAACAGAAATATCTAGATTGCGGGATGAGCAAAAGTTCAAGAATTGGACTGATGAGTGAATGTTGAAGAACATAAGGTTTGGAGGAGGAACACACACCAGATTGACAGAGAACTGTAATAAGTGTGGGGAGGGGAGTTGTGGGCAGGCAGCAGATTTCATCTTGCTACAATCATGGAAACATACAGTGCGTACTTTAGCCTTACGAAAATGTCTACCATGTTTAAACTGCAGTTCGCCTCAATCCATTTGTACTCTGAATCGAATCGATTTCAAAATTGGACAGATACTTAACAATGGCATACATTTTTGCAGGAGATGCTAAAAGTCTGGATTGGGGCCACTGGCGTACTTTCATGTTTCATGCAGCAATGTCATTGATGCTCTCCTTGAAGTATGATGGGAATGATAGGTGGTGTGTTAGCTGCTGGTTCTGCACAGGCAATAAGAGAGTGGTGGGCAGATGATATGCTTTTGTATCGAAAGACATTGTAACATTCTCATGTCTGTATAGATGGAAATCCTCTTTTATGTTCAACAGCTAAATATTTGTGATCATCATCATCCTGATTCAAAATAGTTGTTCCACAGATGAGAAGCTTAACAAAAAAGGCAGTAAAGATAAAAATTAATGCAAACAATTTCTTTTTGTTTATTTTACTTCTCCTTGAATTATCAAAACGTTAGACAATAAATGGAATAAATTTAGAATAGGTGTAATGCTAATTTTTTAGGCTGATACTTTCTCAATAAAAGTTTGTAATTTTGATTAGACAGAATACGGGGGTGGTCGTCTTATACTCGGGTAAATGAAGCAGTTACCCTCCACAGATGCATTGCTAGATGCTTATGTAATGTACTTGCACAAACAGTCTACTTATCTCCAATTAATTTATTTCTTATGAATCAATCTCTATCATGAAAATATAAAAGGAAGGAACTTTCTCCATAGACAGTATTCCCTCCCCAGCCACATGGACACATGAAGAGCCACTGATTTTTATTCCCCCAGATTTCACTATTATTCTTATTGTGGAAGTTGGCTAATCTTCTTCTTCTTCTTCTTATTCTTCTTATTATTATTATTGTTGTGAATGATACTAAACATAACTGTTCTAGCAAATCCAGTCTCATCTTTCTAGTTGTAGTGCGTTCATCGACATGTACTTTCATTTTCTATCATACCTACTGTTCATTACATTAATTGTTGATTATAGAGACTGTTCTGTGATCCAGGTCTCCTTCTTCTTCTTCTTCTTCTTCTTCTTCCGTTTTCCACCCTCCCTCACTACTTTTTGTTTTAATGTACTACCCCCCATGCAAAAATTACTGAAAGTAATTCTGCAATTTTAATTAGGAAATAGCCACTCAAACACCAGACTGTGTTTAAGTGTTTAATTTATAGCATAATGACACTTGAATGTAGCATAATGACACTCGAATGTTGCACAAATTTGTATCAGCACTTGAATTTTCTGTTCTAATTCCTCTATCCAGGTGTCAAAAGATGGTGTAAATTGGACTACACTTTATACTCATGTGGATGATGGCAGCCTGAATGAACCAGGCAGTACAGCTTCATGGCCTTTGGAACCACCAGCTGAAGAAACTCAAGGATGGCGCCATGTAAGGCTGCAACAGGCTGGGAAGAACGCTTCGGGTCAAACACATTACCTCAGTCTGTCAGGGCTGGAACTGTACGGGACAGTAACAGGCGTCTGCGATGACCTTGGTGAGAACTAGCACTTTGTGTCAATATTTTGTATCCTCTTCATAATTAGCACATAAAATAGAATCCCTTATTACACATTTACACATTTTAATTGCTTGACTCCGTATATAGCAATAACATAATAGATTTGCAGTGGCCATGGTAGACAAGGGTAAATTAAATATAAACCAGAATTTTTGTTTTGCAAATTTTTTTGTAAATGGAGAGTGGTGTAATTGTTGCTGTCATTTCCGATGATTGATTGTTCTCCACAGCTGGAGCGTTGACATACTGTTTCTTTAGTCAGAAACTAAATGTCAGAGCAAGAGGTACTGCCATCTGTTGCGCAACACTTTATAATAAAGTCTCTCACAACAGAGGGCACAAAACCATCTGAAATTTTTAAGACTTCTGGCACAGTTTGGGGCCAATGCCATGAGAGAGACTAAAGTGTATGCTTGGCACAAACAGTTTTTATGAGCATGAGACACACTTGAGAGTGCAGCTCACTAGCATCGCTTGAGGACCAGCATGGCTGAGGAGAATATTTGCATTGTTAGCCAGCTTATTCAAGATGATCACCGAATAACAGTTGCTGAAATTGATACTGGGGTTGACATAATCTATGGTAGTACTCTCAGGCGATCATTACTGACAATGTTGGAGATTGGAAAGTGTCCCAAGGTGGGTGCCCCATCTTCTCACCACAGAGCACAAATTTCATTGTCTTGAGGAAACTGGTATTAACACACTACAGAACTGAAAGGGAACTTTTTTTGCACCAGACGGTGGCCTGCAGTGAAACATACATGCACTTAAACACAGAATCGGAAAAAAAGCAGCATGGAATGTACAAAAATGATGAATCAGTACTCATCAAAGCAAAAAAACTCTCCCATGGGGAAGGTTCTTGCAACAGTGTTTCTTGATCTTAAAGGAGTTCTTCTCGTTGATTTTCTCCATGAACATTGTTCTGTGAACTTTGCATACTGTTGCCAACTTTTGAACCACACAAAATGTGTGTATCATCAGAAAAGGTGCTTATTTATGATCTGGGATATCATCATGCTTCGTGACAGTGGTCTAACCCAGGCATCTGCCCAATCTCAACAAAAAATTCAGGAATTATCCCAGACTATACTAGAACATTCTCTCTAAGGAGTGGAGTTATCGCCCTGCGATTTTCATTTATTTGGATCACTAAAGGAGGCTGTCGAAATACACAGATTTGATGGCTATGGCGCTTTTGAAGTGTTTGTATGCAGCTGGCTGTTGACACAGCGATGTTCATTTTACAAACGCAGGATCAAGAAACTGCAACTGACTATATAGAAAAATAAGTTTGTGAGTGTGAATTTTTCTGTAGGTTAAATAAACCTGTATATAAAAAAATTCCAGTTTATATTTGATTGACCTGCTTATTATCAAAAAATCAGTTTCATCTTGTTGGTGAAAAGGTTACTCGTTACCTTTGCTAATATATCTTGTTAATTTTTATCTACTATAGTAAAATCCCATATTAATGAAGGCACTGTTAAGAAATTTCTGCTTTTAATGAATATTCCTGTATGCCCTATTGAATTTTCCATTAGAGTTATGCTATTGAAATTTGGTGTAGAGGAACCATACTTTAAGAAAAGTCTGGTTTTAAATAATAAAATGTTTAAACGTATTGGAGACTGAATCCCGATTCCAAACATTTTTGAACAAGCCGCGTTAAATGGGTTATTGGATTAGTCATTCTAAATCGATTTTTATTGCCAGTAGTGGGTCATAGGGTCTGGTAGATAATTTCAAACAAGTGCTGAATTCTGCATGTAAGTCATGTGATTGAGGTCTACACTGTGAAAGTTTTTGGGCAGCAAAAGAAGGAAGCTGAACATTCAGCAGAAGCTGACATTTATTTGAGATATTGAAGGCAATTGAAATGTTACACTCTTCTACAAGGCAAAGAAATACAATTTGGCACCTTCGTCTTAGTTCAGTGTGTACTGCAAAATTAGTAGTGGATCCATTCCCATAGATCAGAATTTATTATGAGATAAGGTCTGAGAAAGCTTTCTGGAATTGAAGCTTTGTCTTTTTCTTTTTATTAAAAATTTCGCTTGCAGCCTCTGGACTTCAGCCTAATTTGTTGTGTGGTAGTTTATATACTGAATGGCTGTTTTCCAGAGGTATGTTTCATTCCTAGAACGACAGGATATAATGAGTATGAATATTTTACAGGCTACGCGTAGTTTCCGCCTGGAATGCTGTAACCTACTAGTGTTGAATTGTACTGGCTGTGGGGTCAGTATCAGTTGCTGTAGAAGGAGATGATCATGATTTCCCTGAATAGTGTCAAAGATATTCCAACAAGTGACATTTCAGGACTTTGTTGTAAAGACGGTGTTCTGACTATTGTACATCACGTAGATATAAATGACTTTGCGATGCTTTTCTAAAGAACCAAGCAGAACTGGATGAAGGTGGCTGGGATGATTATGAGGAGGAGAATTCTGCACAAAGTTTTGCTGCAGCTCTTAGAAACTATTTTCCCTCATCCACTATAGAGGAGTTTGTTCTAGACAATATCAACTGGCTAGAGTGACAACTCAGTATGTATGCTGGCCAGAAAAACAAATTTTGCTCATTGTTCATTCTCTGCCCCAAGAAAGGAAGTACAATATTTAAGGGTTTTCCTTTTCATTTAATCACACTTATCTGTCACATTAGTTGAATAAAACAAGTTTCAAATATAAACAATTTCTTCTTCATTCTGGATGCCTGAAAAGTCATTCGCTGTACACTCTTGTGATCAAATTCAGTTTGTCAGAGACAGATTGCTTTACTTGCATGCCTTCTACATTCATCTCTAGTCAGACTTATTTAAATGTATTAGAGAATCAATCATAACAAAACTGTTCCATCTGAGGTACAAGATATACGAGATAAATGAAATGCACTCCTCAAACAGTGGAAATTCCAGGATGGAATAATGGCAGTATTATGAAAAGGATAGATTGCTATTCAAAATATGGAGGAGACACTGAGCCGCAGACAGGCACAATTAAAAGACTGCTATACGCTGTAGCTTTCAGCCAAAAGACCTTCTGATGCAGAAAATGTGTGCGTGTGTGCAGCATGAACTCATATACACGTTATGACATTCTTTGGCCTCTGCGGCTGTATTGAGTTGTAACTTCCTGGTGGGAACAGAAATCCAGTGGTGGGGATAAGGTGGTGCCATAGCATTATGTGGGAAGGGTTGGTGGGGGGGTTTGGAGAGTTCCTATCTACACTATTTAGAAAATGTGATGTTGGTAGGAAGGATCCAGATGGTGCAGGCTGTGAAGCAGTAATTAAACTGAAGCATGTTGTGTTGGGCAGCATGTTCAGCAACTGGTTGGTCTAGCTATCTGTTGGCCACAATTTGTCAGTGGCCATTGATGGAGAAGACAGCATGTTAGTCTTCAGGCACACGAAGAACACAGCAAAGCAGTTGCAGCTTAGTTTGTAGATCAGATGACTGCTTTCACAGGTAGCCTTTCCTGTGACTGGTGTGGAGTAGGTGGTCATGGGAGGATGTATTGCACAGGTCTTGCCTTCAGGTCTATTGTAGGGATATGAGCTGTGAGACAAGGGGCTGGGGCAGTGGTGGAATGGAGAATTATGAGGCTATTGTGTAGTTTCAGCGGGTAGTGGAATACCACTGTGGGAGGGGTGAGGGGAGTGCTTCTTCGTGGCCAAATGGTGGGTATGTTAAGAGGTGCTCGGTGACTGGGGAGACAAGGCTTAGGATATTAGTTTGTGTGCAAGGTCAAGTGGAAAATTTCAATCTGTGAAGACCTCGGAGAGACCCTTGGTATATTTGGAGGAGGACTGCTCCGTACTGCAGATGAGACAACTGCGGATAGCTAGGCTGTACGGAAGGGACTTCTTGATATGGAATGGGTGGCAGCTGTCAAAATGGAGGTATTCCTGGTGACTGGTAGTAGGTTTAATATGGACAGAGGTACTGATGCAGCCACTCTGGAGGTGGCTTGTTGTGTTGAGGAGGACCGGGTGAATTGATCTGGGGACAAGATGTTGAAGAGGGAGGGGGTTTCAGCAGTGTCACACTGACCCCCCCCCCCCCCCCCCCTCCTGTGCTCCCTACACACACACACACACACACACACACACACACACAGACTCGAAGAATGCTGCAGTATACAAGCCGGGTGGCAGCAACACATGGGCAGGTCCCAACCTACTGTGTTTACACCTGTAAAAAATTTTACTAAAAATCACATGGATGTGTTGATTCCAGTAGTCACATTTGAGACCACGCGAGTGAACTGAATTAGAAAGAATATTTTTCACAGATTTTAGTAGTTCCTTTTGTTTACGTATTTCATTGTTCGATTTCCTCACTGTAATTGTAGACTTCCATTCTGCGTTAAATGCTTATATATAATGCAATCAAGCAAAGATTAATGTTTTTATGAAATAAATACACATTTTGAAAGATCTCGCATGAGATTAGGGAGAGGTGGAGGAGGTTGAGCCAAACCTCACAGACATCTCACCAAGGAGGCAGAAGGGAGTGAAAAAATTCCAAAATTGCCTCATGTAAGTAATGGACGGCCCTCTGTCTCCTTTCTAGACAGACTACACTTCCCCATTATTCTACCAATAAACCTATTTCTACCATCTGCTTAACCCACAACTGAGCCTATGTTATCATTCCATTTGATATCCTTGCAAAGTGATACACCCAGAACTTCTATGAGGTGGCCAATTCCAACTACTTGTTCTTCTTCTTTTTAAGTGTACAATTTTACATTTCTGAATGTTTAATGTAAATTGCCAATCATTGCACCACTTTGAAATTTTATCAAGGTTTGATGGAATATTCATGCAGCTTCTTTCATTATAGATAGCTGTATCATCTACAAAAAGCCTTATTTTAATATTGTCTGCAAGGTCATTAATATACAACATGAATAGCAAGGGTCCCTGGGGCACACCTGAAGTTATTTCCACATCTGACCTTGACCCTTTACCCAAGATAACATGCTGTATCCTTCCTACCTAAAAATCATCCATCCAGTCACAAATTTCACTTGATACCCCATATGGTCGAACTTTTGACAATAAGCATAGATGTGGTGCTAAGTCAAATGTTCTATGGAAATCGAGACATACTGCATCTACCTAACTGCCTTGAGGCAAAGCTTTTAGTTTGTCATGTGAGAAAAGTGCAAGTTGGGTTCTACATGATCAT
Organism: Schistocerca serialis cubense; assembly: GCF_023864345.2. Classification (NCBI taxonomy): domain Eukaryota; kingdom Metazoa; phylum Arthropoda; class Insecta; order Orthoptera; family Acrididae; genus Schistocerca; species Schistocerca serialis. The sequence goes on along the minus strand of NC_064645.1, from coordinate 440,333,115 downwards.
TGTTTTTGGAATGGAGGAGGTTATTCTGTTCAAGATACTGTAAGTTTCAGCTCAGAATATGTTGTAAGATTCTACAACAAATCAGTGTCAAGGATATTGGATGGTAGTTTTGTGGATCACTTCTACTACCCTTCTTCCAGACAAGTGTGACTTGTGCTTTCTTCCATCTACTGGGCATGGTTTTTGTTAAGGAGATCTACAATAGATTATACTTAAAAGAAAATCTACCTCATTCACAAATACCATGTAGAATCTGATGGGAACTCCTGTGGGCACTGGAGCATTGTTCAGTTTCTCAACACCACTGACAATAATACTGATGACTTTAGTCTTTTTAGTTTCGAATTATCTGTTCTAGATAGTTTTCAGATAAGACCTTCAGTAATGTTTCACAGGATGTCTTATTCTGCCCAGCACTAACAAAATTTTTGGATAATTAAAGTCTCCACCAATGATTACAGTACAACTGGGGAAGTTACGTACAAGTGAACTGAGGTTTTCTCTAAAGTGTTCGGTTAGGTACTGTTTTGTGCCCAACCCTGATATTTAGTTTTGCCCAAACAATCTCACATGCAGCTTCAATTTCTATCTTGGTGGATTCGAGTTTCTTGTCTACTGGAACAAATACATCACTTCGATTTCCTATTAGCCTAACATTTCGACATACTCTTAAATTTTGTCAAAAATGTTACAGCTATCAATTTCAGGTTTTAGTCAGCTTTCTGTACATAGTATTTTGTGAGCATCATTGTTTTTCAGGATCATCTCAAACTCTTGGCACTTCGTTGCTAGTGCTTTAGCAGTTAACCACCACGATTTCAATACTTTCATCTGTTGGAGGCATCTTACACTGATGCTTCGGGGTTCCCTACAGCTATCGTTATATGGACTGGATAGTGTGTCGCGTAGTCTAAAAAATCCATGTGTGAATCCCACACACCGTCAGCTATCTAGCAGCCTCTGATATGTAATACACTACTCATAAGGGTTGAAAACTGTTGGGTCCCCCTAAATGGTTCGCAGAACATTTGATTCAGGCATTCCACTCGACGCAGAACGAAGTGGCCACAATCAGTTCTGCAGACAATGCTACAAATTATGAGCTTTGTTGAAACTGCTTGCACAAAGCTGGTCTTATCAGCCTTCGCTGCCAATCACTGGAATGATCCAATTATGATCTTAAAGGCCAGACGACAGGAACAATTTGTTTCAATGTTCGCCATAATCTGCAGTCGGATGCAGCCTGTTCCTTCAATGGTTACCAGATTAGCCTCTTAAACATATTGTATGAAGACTCCAGGCTTACACAATTAGTGCACCTGATGTCTTTCCTATTCCTTGCTGCCATTTCCCTAAAGGATACCATCAGTCACCATATATTTGAACTGAGAATGCTTAAGAGATTCCTACCCTGTTGCGTTTTCCACCTTTTGACACTGAACAAAACAGGTTTCTTGAAATCAGGTGAAGGTGAGTCCCACTTGCTCAATTTTAGTTTGAGTGAAAGACAGCACATCGAAAGTTTGAAGGCATATCAGATGACTTCAGAGTGACGAAAACAGCAGTGCACCACTTGGTCATCTCCACAACGTGCAATAGGGTGTGGTGCAGACCATGAAGTGGTGCATCCACACCATGCCATGCCATCTGTGTGTGAATTAGGCCCAAGAGTTGTCTCTGGTGCACCCTGAGGGAAATGTTTGTAGAATAATGATTCATTGGGTTGAAGTTATATTTACAGATAATGGATGTTCTTTAAAACTAGATAAAACAAATTTGAGCATCAATATGTCATTTGCAGCAGTTCCATCCGTGCTGTAACTGGTATGCAAACCTTGAAGTGAAGAACCTTTCAAAATCCTAATGATGCTGCTCTGTACATTTTAACAGTACAAAATACTGTCCCCTCAGACTGGACTTCAACCAGGGGAGCAAGAAGGTGTTGGACAAGCCAGTTGGTCAGTTTCACATAGTAGCACAAAGCCTTGTCAGAAACTCTTGCAGTGCATTGCCGGACAAACTTCCTTGCCAGCGAATCCACGTCATCAGTTTCCTAGTGGATATCCACAAATTCTGCACCTTTGACAGACTTTGCTGTGGTGCAAATTAATTATAGATTCACTTCTGGAAACAAAATGAACAGCGAGCATTAGTTTCATAATTGTCTACACAATGTTGTCTCTATTTCTGTTGAAAGGGCTACTTTCCTTTTTTTCCTGGTTTATACTGAAAAACTTGAGTTGTTTTGTAAGTATCAAAGTATCACTTGCTCTTGGTTTTTTCTTTTGGGGGTGGGGGGCAGGGGGGTGGGGTGGGGGGTGGGGGGGGTGGAGTTAGAGGTGTACTTCTTTTTGGAAATAATTTCTCATAAACTCTGTTATGGAAATTTTATTTCCAGGCACTTTTAGAATCCTCTTGTCCTGTGCTGCTAAGTCCATCTCCAAAACAACCTCCATTTTCGTCTAACATGGGTAGTAGTGAGAGGAATAGAAGGGTCTATGCACTGATAGATCACTGTGCTTAGAGCTGCAGTCGCAATTAAGCCATATTACTGCGTGTTCCCTTGCTGTAGCCTTTCAGTATGAACATTACAACTGAAAATCCGACCAAATTTGAAATTTGTTCTGTTTTTAGAGGAAAAAAACTTAAAGAAATTTGTACTGCTTATGGAATGTATGTGGTGTAAATAAATTGTTTTATATCGAGACATGGTGGATTTTTGAACATCCACCGTAAAATACAGACTTAGTTTCCACTTCTTCACATGCATAACAGTGGCCTGCCTCCCAACACTTGGCCTTGGATGAACTTCAACACGCTGTCACGTATTGGTTTCAATCTTAGGCAGCAGGAACTTATCAACTCATTAAGAGAGATGATAAATGCTTGAATCTGAATGGTGACTTTGCAGGGAAGAAATAAAAAGGTTTAAGATTTTTCTGATGATTGTATTTTAACAATTCTAATCAGTATTTTATTTGTAGCTTAACATAGCTTATTTTCTGTATAATCTTGGATAGTATTCTGCCCAATAGAACTTTGCAATGCTCTGTGATGCATGGCATAAGCTTGCATGGTTCTCCACTAGAGGCAGCTGTCATTCTTTAAAGCCTAAAATATAGTTGAGCTGTCAGATGTGAGACACTACAGTTCGTAATGTTTGCAGCCTTCACCTACAGAACCTTCTGCTCATTCTGGACATACCTTTCATGGATTTAAAATCACTAATTGTTGGTCAACAGCAAAGACATTTGCGGATGGTAGATAGTGTCGATCCTCTCTGGGTTCTCAGTTTGTGTGCAAGTTATTTGGAATGTAATGATCCATTCCTGTTGGCTAACAAGTGGAGACCGTAGTGTCTAGGCCTGTGCTATGCCATTTATCACATACACTTAATAAAACCATCTGCCTATCCTGCATTCTAGGATTGTTAAGATTCTCTTTCTTCATGCATATGTGAATTCACTTCTAGAAGTCCTCTGCTATTTATCTTTTTCTTCCAAGCATCCACACATTCCAGTTCTATCCAGGGTGTTTCAAAAATAGCCATCAACTTCAGTAATAAATATTTTATTTTGTATAGAAAAAAATGATTTCTCTCTCTTATGTTGTTGGACTTGTACTGTTAACCATCCCAATGTTCGGTCTCCCTGTATTTTCTTGGACTGGAAACCAGACACATTTAAAAAGTGCTGTGTCCTTGCGACTTCCTTTCTCAGTTGCTTATTTGCTAGATGAAGGAATTATTTTTACCGTATCCACTGTTACGGTCAGTCTTTGTGTATAATAGCTGCGACTTAGTAAGTGTATTAAAAATGCTTTGTTTAGTTGTTATGTCATTTTGGAGATTTTTATACAGAGTTGAATGTTCGGATCACTGTAGCTTCAGGAACAAACAAAAACACATTCAACTTTCTTAACAGTGTTGATAAATGTGGAAGACCAGAATTATTTCTACACAGTCACTTTTAATATATTACATACACACAAACAGTCCTTGTTAAATTTTGATACGCTTGTTAGGCTTGTACTGTAGTGAATTATAGAAGTGTCTGTCACTCAGGTTGTCCAAGTGTTTGTTCATTGAAGTATGTTGTTCTTAGACTTCTTGGACTTTGTCACAGTGCTTATAATTAATATAAGTTTTTAGGAGGAAGATATTCCATTGTGACTTTTACTGCCCTGCAGTAGTAGAATATTGTCCATGAAAGATAAAGAACCAGGTTGGGTTTTGCTCAAAGCTTTCATCCATAACGCACTAAATGCCTCGTGCATAGTGACAGATGTTAACCACCAGGCCAGTCGCACAGCGTCAGGCATGTGGTTCTGCTGTGGCCGCTGCTGGCTCTCTAAGTGCGTGTTGTTTCCAGATTTATACCATCTTCTGGGACATTCTTACTGATATTATTGTGAATTCTGTCATGTAAATGATTTCATTAGAAATTATTTCAGGTTATTGCATATACAAAACAGGTATACATATTTTATGGGTCGTTTCACTTTGGTGAGTTAAATACCTGTGTAGATGACACCAGGTAGTAGCAGATTTGAAATTCCATGTTATGCCAAGAATTGGGAACATCCTTATAAGTACCACTATTATTTTCTTGTAATTGTTCTGAGTTACCTGACTGTGCAGAGTATTACCAGATAAACATGCCCAGCATCATAAGACATAGGACAATGTCTTGCAGATTTAATGGGGATGGTAGTGGCAACTGTACAGAGGCAGTTGGCCTGGCTTTAAAAATGTGTGTTTTACTTGCTAAACTACAAGTGGACATCATCTTGCCATGGCAGCTCTTGAAGTCCACAGTCAGTGTTCTGTTTGAGGTACATATCCATGGCCACTGTAGCACCATGGGTACAGTGGATTTAATAATGTTTGAATAGAATGGTGTCCACCAAACATGATCGTGTAGGACAGGAATGGCTCCAGATGCTTGTATGTGCATTTTCTGCAAATTGACAGAGCTGGATAATGAAAACCCAACTAATTTGTGGAATAAAAAAAGTTCATATCTGTTCTGTTGTGAATCTGTGAATAGCATACATTTTATTTACGTGGTTTTACTTCTTGTACCAAGATGCAGGGATAGGCGTGCATACTTTTCCTCATCTCTTACCCTTATGCAAGAAATTTCTAAAGGTCTCGAGATGTCACAGTGTATCTGTGCTCCTATGTCAGAGTTCTTGTTTGTGTACTTATCCACTGCTTAACATCTCCCAGTATTTAGCATGGTTGTATTTACTTGTATCATTGCAAGTGCAGTATATTTTTTTGAAGCCTTCCTTTGCTTTGAGACCAACCCCGTGTAGACAAGGAGTAAATGGCAATGTAGAGCACCAAAAGTTATTTCAGGTGGCCTTTCTGAAAGTCTTGGACTATAAAAATATGTTTTTATTTTCTTTCAATTAGTGTGAGCCATTGACAGAATGGTACTTCACACTATCAGTGGTGGTTAAGAAACAAAGGAAGAAATCTTTTTGTGATAGAGCATTCACTTACATGACAGGTAAAGCTGCAAAAGAGGCAGAGGCAAGTTTACGAAGGCAGCGTAGGCTGTTGCGGACACAAGTGCTGAAGCAGCTTGTTGTTGGTGCTCGTGTGGCCAGGGGGCTGGACTGGAAGTGGCGTGATCAGGATGGCAGCCCACCTGGCGAAGGCACTGTCACGGGTGAGCTACACAATGGTAAGACACTCTTAAATTACCAGGTATTAAAGTAGGATAAATACAAGCAGTTTCTTGTATGCTGTTTGAAAATAGAGAGATATAAAGTAGTGTGTTTGATTTCCCCTTTGAGTTGTGCATTCTTTGGTCTTTGGTTGTAGATGATTGTTGCCATTTCATAGTGTTGTGGTGGGCAGATTTCAGTCATTTTCGCTATTAGTGTGGTAAACAACTGTTCAAAGGTGCCAGAAACTGAATACAAGAGGATGCTAACACCAAATACTTAAATATGCAAGCTGTTGAGAAAAAACTTAAACTGCCGTTGACATACATGTTTATGATTTGGTTAGGCAAAGATTAACGTTTTTGTGCAAATATTGGGTGTCCCTACATGTTACTGGTGAAGGATAATCAATTGTGACTAATATTGTTACTAACTATGTTTTTAATTTTCCTTAAACTGGCATGGAGGATATAAGCTAATGCTGAAATAATACTGTTCATTTCAGAGGTGTGGTGCAGGAAAATGACTTTCTTCTAATGAATGTCATGATATGGTTGCTAATAAATAAACGAGCCACATATTAACAGCCTCCCGTGTTGATAAGCTGTTTGTGCAATTCTGAGAGATTTTAAAAAACGAATAGTTGTGTGTCATTCTTATTGGGTTGGTGTTCAGGAATGAGACAGAATTATGAAGCTGTTGCTGAAAAGTGGAGAGACCCGAGTTAGTAGGGTGAAAAGACGGTAGAAAAAATGACTGAGGACTCAACTTTATGTTGATTTTTCGTAAATGAAATAATCACTTAAAAGATGAAAGAAAAAAAAAAAATGTGACTGCAAACACATGTAGTTTTGAAAACAATGATGGTTTGTATCTTGAATTATCCTCCAGCACTTAATCTTATTTAAATTTTAATTGTTTTCAAAATATAGATGAAATATGAAAGTGATATCAAGTGAAAGTTTCTATGTACGTGAAAAGTATAGAGATTAATATGTTGATTGACATAGCAGATCAGTCAATTAATTGTGATTGTGACACAGTTTCATGCTCATAAAGTCACTAAACAGAGTTTAAAGTGCTAAGCACCATCAAATTATTGGATAATTGTCATATTTTCTTTGAAATTGCTGATATCTTGGGGGGAAAAAATTGAATGGTTAATGATGTATCCGTAGTGATATTACAGGGTGTATACGACCCGGGAGATCCAGGAAAAACCCAGGAGTTGTTTAGAATTCCGGGAATTTTTCATTGTTTTAGTTTTCAGTTAAATTTTTGTGATTTTGACTGGTAAGAACTAATACTCTAACAAAGAATATTATTGTATCCCGCTATTGCAGAATAATACTGCAACAACAAAACATTAACGAGAGGAAAAAAAAGGAACGAAAATAAAACTTAAGTTGCAAAGGAAATGAGCCGTATACAACAACAAAACACAGTGCTCATACAAGCGACTGCCAACAGCAAAGTATGTCAAGGGCTTTAGGAAGACTATGCAGTGCTTCATAAAAACAAACTGCCTCCAATGAGCCTGACGTGACAACTGTTTAAATTAGATTCGTTTGAGCAGTTGCGGGCGGGCTCTTGCGCATGCGCAGTTGAGTCTCGTATTTGTAGTACCTTCTTTCACTTCTGGTTACGTAAGCATGGCTGGGCGCCCCTACTTAATATTGCACCGGTTCGGAAATATAGTAAATCTGGCGCTGATGCTCAGAGCAGTCTGAGTTGTGGTGGGGAGATGGGTCGTATCCACGTGAACTGTGTTTGAGTTCAGTGATTTTGTTCTTTCCTCTTCGTTTATTGTACTCACGTTAAACGATAACAAACGGATTTTTGTATCCGGGAGTTATCAAATTAATTAAAATACGTTCGCATAATTACAGAAGACTAAAATATGTTGTTAGTTTTAGATTTTATTTTGACCTTCCTGACAGTCAATCATTAATCGCCTTGCAGAACAGTGAAGTTATTTTTGTCGGTTTGCTAGAGAGATTTGGCTTTCATTAATCTTTTCTGCTTTATTTGAAATGAAATGTTTAATTTCACACTATTGGCTAGTTTCAACTGTTGGCTGCATTTCAAGTGCACTTATGTCACTGTGCCATAATAAAGAACTAAACATGAGATAATACAGTACTGGTAGTCCAAGAAAATTTACATACGAATCTGGACATATGAATGTGCATTTTAAGCCAAATTATGCATTTTAGTATGGTTCACGAAATTCCGATGCTCTTGAAGTATCCTCTGCAGTCTTGTTTCTTTTATGACATAATGTAAGGTCTTTTAATGTTTTACACGTACGAACATATGGGCTTCCTGCTTCATCGTAGCTGTGTAAGCACAGTGACGCCTATTACCTGGCACTCTTTTCCAACTGCTGAAACGAACCTATTTCTAACAGGTCGCAGGAAAATATTGTGAATGGTGATTTGAAAAGCGTTACATTCAAACCAAATTTCCTTTTACACAAGATGAACTATGTACGATGAATTTCTTAAATCACAAAGCGTTTGACTCTCATTTAAAAATGAACTCATTGAGGACAACCATTTAGAAGAATTTCGAGCCCAGAAGATCAGACATTTACGTCTTTATTAAAAAATTTTACTGGCACATTTGTGTGATATATCTTGAAGTGTATCACGATCAAAAAGATCAACATTATATGTGGAAGCTTAGCTTCTCTTCCAGCTTATTAATCTTAGAGACCAATATTATATGTGAATGCTATGTAACTTAATTTAAACCATTAACTTTTCTTATTTGTGTGTTTGTGCTACTTAAGAGTGATCTGGCTGACATCACCACATGTCCTATGTTGTCATCAGCTGGCGAGATCACATGACATGAGCTATGACTGGTTTACAAAAGCGCATTGCAATCTTGATTTCAATGCTTCGGAAAGTGACATGCGGTGTATGGTGGAATTCAAATTTATACCTTCATAATATGGAAATATGCAGTGTACATGTTGCTGCACATCAAAGGTCTTTCAAAACGTTTTTCCCCCCTAAGTTTTGTTTTCTAAAGTGCCGGGAAATTCTACGACGGTATATAAAACCATAAACATTCAAAGAATTGATGAGTTTTACAGTGCCGAGGAAGAGTATACTGTCTTAACACGGAAAAAGTGTATTTTCCCCCAGGAGAAAGTATATTTTTAACCGGGATATCTGGGAAAAATCTGGGAATTTTTTTTCCTTGTCCATGTATACACCCTGTATTAGTTGTGATGGTGTCTCAAAATTACGACGCTGCAAAATGCCATCACTCACAATTTATATAATGTGCTCTTGTGATTTGAAACAACAATCACCTCTGTTTTCCAGCACAAATAAAGGTTACTTGCCCTAACATTGTGCAATTTGAAGCAAAGTTACACGTTCTCTGCAGCTTTCGCATTGTTACAATAGGCCATTCAAAGTCAATAAGTAAGTAAAAGTTTCTCGTTCCAGCCCTAGATGGGCCAGTTGGTCCAACCACCCACCGTATCATCTTATGAAGTAGTGTCATTGGATGTGGTATGGAGGAGCATGTGGTCAGCACACCGCCCTGCTGGTCGTTGTAAGGTTTCTTGACCATGGAACCGCTACTGAATGGTTCAGCAGCTCCTCAGTTGGCAGTACCAAAAATTGAACCCTGATCCCCGCATAGACAAAAAAGGTCCATGTGTAATTAAAATACACTTTCCATTGGTTGATGTGTTTTTTGAAATGAAATGTATACCTCTACAAAAGATTTGAATTGAAGTATCGCAGAAGATGGTGATCATTTTCTTAGTGAATTTTTAAGGGGCATTCAAATGAAACCCGCTCACTAGTGTAAAGTAACGGTAACAATTTTACTAACTCAAAAATGTAGTTTACACACAGTACACATACTCAAAAATAGTGCCAAAACTGTTGGCACATTTATCACATTGCAACACTATCCGGTTGATACTGTCATTGAAGACAGTAGGCTGTTGTCAGAAGGCATTAATGGCGTGGGTGGTGCCCACGCAATACCCAGTAATCGATGGATTTCGTCTAAGGTGATTCTGCGGTTGTCAAAGACTAAAGCATTCACTTCCGCAACCATTTGCTATGTGATGACATCATGAGCCTGTTTAGGACGAGCATAGTCTTCCAGTGACGTGCGCCCCTCAAGGTATTGTTTGCGCCATTCCACAACTCTTGAATGACTCGGATTCTACTCACCGTACACAGCCCTCGTCCGTCGATACATTACATGACCTCCAGCTCCCTCCACTGCCAAAAATCAAATCACTCCTCGTTGTTCCTGCTTACTCGCCTGCATGTTCGGTAGTGGATGATAACTTGTATATCCATCTTCTCTTCGGCGTGAAACCACACTGGTGCTATGTAACATCAAATGGTGTGCACGTGTCAGTCTCTCTACCAATAGGTGGCGCCACCATACTCACAGTTATGTGGTCCCACCTTAAGTGTAGGGCAAAGGTAGACGCACTCACCAGGTTTCATTTGAATGAACTTCATACATTGAAGGAGTTGATGGTAGGTTGCAAAAACTTGTTTAGTGATAAAATAAGTATTTACATAGTGTGACAGAAATGTAAATTAGGGTTAGAGTGGTGTAAAGAGATAGTAAATTCCAACTTCACTTTGTCATGAAATGTGTGTTTTTTATTACATAACACACAAGTGAAGACGTAAAAAATATATGCTGTTGTATGGCTGTAGTAGGAAAAAAGGTTGATGTATAACATAGTGGCTGGAGCATCAAAGGAAACAGTTTGTAAAGGCATAAACGATATTTTAATGTTTACTTTCCAAATTTATTAAGTAAAGCATACCACTGACTTCATGAAATAGTATGTTAGTATGGTTCACATGATAGAAATAAACTTCTAATACCTACTTGTGCTCAAAAAGATATTGTTAGCAGTGATGAGTTTCTTGTCAACTCTTATTAAAAGTTTTAAAAAAAGTTGGAGAGATTGTTCCTTGTATCTTGTGAAGTGTGAAAGGCAGTTACATTAAATAGAAAGTATTTTACTAATAGAAACAGATTAATTACAGGCTCTGTGTGAAATCAAGAGACTAAATTATTCTCTGGAAAGTACAAACATAATAATCTGTTGAGAAATTAAATCATCAATCATTGTTTGGTTTGCATCAGGAATAAATCTTCTAATAATGAGATGTGTAGGTTATTAGTCTCACATTTCTGGATGAAATTTATTTTTCTGATAATTTTCAGAGTTCTGTCTTTGGTATGTTAACAGTTTCAAATGCTGTGAAGAAAATAAAACTATGATATTGAGCCTATTTTGTAGAAATAATGTGTTAACTTTGTCATCAGATTATGCAACTGTAGTAATCGGTTCACCAGTACCACTGGAGCAATGTTTACGACAATTGAAACACATTGTCTGCACATAGAGTATTTCAGTTTAATATTCATTTTAGGGTAGGTTTTGCTCTGTATTTCAAACACATACTGTAAGGTTGAGATTTAGTTCTTGTATAATATTATACCTGCTTCTTTGCATGAGTATCCAAATAAAATGAAATGTTTAAAACTTTTTTTTTCCCTTCTCCCTAAATTACCCCTTCTTGCTGCATTTTGTGTTAATTCTTTTTATGCTTATGTACACCTGTACACTGTACTTGCATGTTTTGATGTTTTTACAAATACAGCGTTCCAGAAATATTTGACACAACTGGTATTAGCGTTAGTTGAACCCTTCATGTTACCAATTACAATGTTTCTGCCCTTTTTAACATTGAATTCCTCCTCATTATAGAGGTATGATTTTTATAGTACACAGACAAATTAAAATTTGACAGATTTCATTTAAATGCATATTGTTTTCCCTTGTTTCATTAATTGAGATTTTCCACTAAAAACCACATGAAAACAGTTGTGGTTATTTGGCTACACTCTGCTGAAAGTCACTAATTTCTGTTGTTTAATGACTTAAAATTAGTTGAATCATAGATGAAACTTGTCTGAAATTCAATAATCTCTGGTGTTAATGATTTAAAATTAGCTGAATCGTAGCTGGAACTTTTAAGTTTCAGTGACTGGGGAGCATAATATTGCACTTATCAATATTGAACCTGTCTTTGGGTGGTGGATCTATTGGGTAAAATTATAGATATGAGGCATTATTTAGGAAGAGATTGTCATAGTTTTTCATTATGTTTGACACTGCAAAAAAAAAAAAAAAAAAAATCCCATCTTACTGTCCTACTTGTTAGCAGCCACTTCTACAATTTCTATTAAGGGTAGCTGATCATTTTAATCACCAGGGGAGGGGGGGGGGGGAGGGGTTATGCAGGCCCTTTTCTATTCTTTTTTGACAAGCTTTTCAATCTGTTGCTTTCTCCCACTGTTCCTGCAGTGAAAAACGATTACAGCTTCATAAAACTGCATGCTGCATGGTAACATTCACACCTGGTGTGACTGGCAGTTAATTTCTACAAGATGTTTTTACCACATTGAATATTTAATCACAATGTATGGACTGTGTGCTTCGATGCTTATGGCTTTGTCGTGAATGAACTTGTACCACACATAATCTTATTTTCCTTGACACCCATCTACTTTTTTGCTTCTGATTTCTTCACTGCTTTGAGGTTATGCATGTGTCTTCACAGAATCTGTTTGTATCCTGTTTGTGATGTAAATTGAAAAGATGTTATGTCTCTGCACTTTTCCTGTTCTGCACATGCTCATGCTAATGGGAGACTGGACGATGGCAGTTTTTGTTTGTTGTTAATCTCTTCTGATATATGTATTTGTTAGATTATTTAAAATTCAGTCTGTGCATATTAAATATAAAATATGCTTTTCAGTGTCTCTTATTGCTCACAAAGTTGACTGATACATTTTAATTACAGGTTTGATGTAGAACATCGTACTTATATTTAATTATAGTGATTGCTATTGTGTTTGTAGTTTTCAGAAATAGTCCACAGTACAAAAGTGATTTTGGGGCCCCAGAATGAGTTGAACAAAACATTGAATGCATTGGTATAAAGTAGGATATGTAGTTCGTTTTGATACAAACAATAATTGAAACAGTAGATCTTAAATTTGACCATTGATATCTTGCTATATGGGCTTCATATCAGAATCTCCCATGCCATTTTGGTCTTTTTGCTGTGTTTACCTTCGTTTCTACAACCACACCCTTGCATACCTGCAGCAACTGTCAAACAGTGGAAACTCCAGCTTGGAATATCAACAATATACAGAAAAGGTGGATTACTACTTACCATAAAGATGACGCGTTAAGTTGCAGATAGGCACAACTAAGACATTTTCACACTAGCTTTTGGCCGCAGCCTTTGGCAGAAAAAAGAAACACGTACACATTCATTCAAACAAGCAAGCACACCTCACACACGCGACTGCCGTTTTCAGCAGCTTGGACTGAACTGCAGCTGTCATATCCCTGTGGGAGACCCAGGTTGTGCAAGACCTGCCTAATCTACTCATCCAGAACTTCATATTCCAGTCCTGTCACAGGCCTAGCCTACCCCATCTCAGGGCCAGGCCACCTGTGAAAGCAGCCATGTCATGCATCAGCTATGCAGCAATTATAGCACAGCTTTTATATTGGCATCATTACCAACCAACTGTACACCTGGATGAATAGCCACCGCCAAACTGTGGGCAAGGTCAAAGTAGACCACTCTTTGGCACATGGGCAACTGAAAATAACAGGTTTGATTCAGTGGCTGCTGCACTACCTGAGCCATTTGGATCCTCCCCTCCACCACCAGGTTTTCTGAACTGTGGAGCTGGGAGTTTGTCCTTACAACACATACTCCACTCCTGAAATTATCCCGGCCTCCACCTATAGCAACCTACTGTCCCCACACCCACTACCCAAAAGTTACCACCCCCTTCGTCCTGTCACCTCCTCTTTATTCTGGTCTCCCACCATCTTTGTCTCTGCCAACACACCCACTCATCTATCCCTTTTCCCACTCCTTTCTCACTCCCCAATTCCCTCCCCCCCCCCCCCCCCCCCCCCCCCCCCCCCCCCCTCCTCACAACCCCCTGACACTTTGCCTATTGGCAGTCTAGTCCCTGTGTGCCACACAGTGCTCTTCTCGCCCCCTCCCCTCCAATACCCTGTCATCCTGTCCCCTTCCTTGCCCCTTCTAGATTGCTGCTTCCATTCTATGTGACAGCTGACATCTGGACTCCAGCTCGTGCTGCTGGAGATGGCTGTCTGGTATGCATGAGACGTGAATGAGTGTAAATGTGTTTCCATTTCTGAAAAAGGTTGTGGCCAAAAGCCTAAAGCGTGAGGGTTTTGTCCATGTCGACAATGTAACAGGCCCTTTTCACAGTAAGTAGCAATCTGTCTTTTTCTTATATTGTTCACAGCAACTGTGTGTTTTATAGTGGATTCCATGTCCACCTTCTGTCCCCATAACCTCACATGCTCCACAGTCTCCCACACTTTGTTGTGGATATCCAACTTATCCCCCAACCCCCACTCGTCTACTTTGGCTCTTACATGGAAACCCATCGCCCCCTCCACCCTTTGTCTCTCTCCCATCTTGAACCCATCCCCACTCCCTCTCTCTCCACTAGCCTAGTTCCTATATCCCCCCACCCACCAACCTTGTTGTTAAATGTCCAGTACTACTACTCCCTTTCCCCCTAGGATACCCCTTCAGTACTCACCTCACATTTGCCTCTTGCACCCCTACCTATAACCCTTTGCCAGCCCCCTCCATATGCGTAAGGGGGAGGGGGTGATTAGATCTCCCCCCCCAAGTCCTGGTCCTAGTTGTTTCCTTACATAATGTGAAGATGAAGCAGTGATCAATCAGCAAGAAGGTTTTTATCTGAGATGGATGTTAGTAGAAGTAAGTGTTCTGTCTTGCCATTCATCATCATCATCATCCTCTCTAAGTAATCCAGTTGAGTCTCCCACCATACGAACAAAATTCATTGCTAATAAACAGGTTCAATGCCTAAAATGTACAAAAACTATGAAAATCAGCCCATTTTTTAGATTTTTGATCAGCATCAGGCAATGCCAATGCAGATTTTTAGAGCATGTCTTGCTTCTATGTCCTATGGCTTGTGTGCTTTTTGCACCCTAGCTGCCATGTGACCCCTCAAACTTATGCTTTCCTCCTTTCCATTAAGGGAAATTTTGAATGAAAATCACTTCACACTTTTAACCATTAATACATATCTGAAACACATTGTTTTGTACATGTCAGTTTTTTAAATTCAGATGTATTACTTTTGAAGCACTTATTCGTGTTTTTCAATATGTAATGGACAAATTTATTTATAGTGTTAATAACAGGGCAGAAAGACCCACACTACATGAAAGATGCAGGATTTTATTATACTCCCAACATTCTAAACCCCTTGCTGAAATGTGAATATAGTAACAGCCAATTTATAGAGAGCAGAGTCTTGTGCATGTGCAGCTTGTGCTAAGGTTCAGACTATCTACTGGTTGCATTCCACCACCTGCCTTCATATTACTAATCTGATGGGCCCATACATTGTGATGTTAAACACTAGTTTCCTCTTACAGCCTTATCAATTGTTTCAAGGAAAGAATTATACCACCAGAATTTCAGATCCTTTATCGTCTTACTTCAGTTGCCATAAAACAGTCTTTTGCTGTACTACATTATCATTCTTATATTATGCTGGTCACCACTTACCTTCAGGTGGCACAACACCCAATACAGAATTTTTTTTAAAATATATATATATATATATATATATATATATATATATATATATATATATATATATATATATATATATATATATATATATATATATAACACTCAGCTTTTGGAGCTTCTCAGCTCTTGCAGTGACAGATTCCTTCTCCTGGCCAGAAAGCAGAAAGTATTTGGGGGTAGGTAATAAAAAAAATATGCTTTATGCTAACTTCAGTTCAGAGGTGTATAAGAACAGCCTTAGTTCTTGCAAAAGACGATCATTTTTAAGGTATAAATAACTTTATTGTTTATTAAGTGATCATTTCTTGGAAGTGCTTTGTGAATGAACCACTATCGTTTGTTTTTGTTCATCTTGGAACACCCAAGCAGTAGATGGCTTCCTAGTTTTCACCCATGAAGATTTATGCAGACTTTGCATTTCCTCAATAGTTTGTTGAGCATTTCCATATGTCGGTGGACACAAGCCTTTTCTTGAGCTTAATCAAATTACGTGGAATCTATTGAGAAGATACTTTTTCACAACTAAGTGTTCAAACTTATACAAATTATTGCTGCCTTAAATATGCATAAGGATGCCTCCATGTCGTATTTAGTCGCATACTGATCCTCCTCACTCATGTTGTGCATGGCATCAATTTTTTTGTAAACAATCAAGTGATTTTAGTTAACTTCACTAAGTACATAACAGACAGAAACATGACTGTTAAGGAATTCTTCAGAACAATAATTGTAAGATGTCTTTACAGAAGATAACTGAGTACCAAAATTCATTAACCATTGTTCTCGTGTTAGATTTTTACAGAAAATGCTAGAAAAAGTATCATCCAATGAACCTTTGCATGAAGTTTCTATTTTTCACAACACTGTTTCTGTGAATACTTACTGCAGACAAACTGCTCACCCAGTTTCTGCTGTTTTAGCAATAACTAATGACATATTCAAAGTCAGTAATAACATCACATTTCAATAGTGCCATCTTGTAGTCGTAAATCTGTTATATGCCCACAGGTTGATTTTAATGACAGAATGCTGTACAACTGATGCTCATATCGATGATAGTGTGTTTCCTTTTCTTCTTTTGATGTGATTACCCATGGAGCTAGTCAGTTGTAGAGGTGACTGCAGTTCAAAGTAAATCAGTATTTTCCACATAGGCAGTTCGTGTTAAATTTGAGAAGAAAAGCTTCAAGTACCTGAAGAATCTTTAATACTCTTAAATTTGCTTCTGTAGTGACCAGTAAGAAACCAATTGTTTAGAAACGAAATGTAGAATAATGGAGACCTTCATATGTAAGCACTTGTAGCTACATACACTTTGTGATGCCACTACCAATACTGCAGTTCCCTTCCTACTGAAGAATAGTGGTCAGATAAGTATGTAGACAGTTTCAAAACATGATTGTCTTCCAATTGAGTACTTGCAAATGTGTGTATGAATCTTACATTAAACTGCTGTATAACGTATTTCGTACGTTAATTGGGCGTATGTTAGTATGGGTCTTTTTGCAAAGGTTGAAGATCCATATAAATTCTTCGTGTAGCTAACAATTAACCCATTAACTTCAGGTCTTCTGTAACACTATGTGTAGGCTTTTTGCTGTGGCGGATCTCATTATTAAAATCTTCTGTGTCAAAGTTCTCCAAGGTTCTTTAAAGGTAGATTTACAAAACTGCACATCATAACAGTGATGTGTTGTTAAAATATATAGGCTGCCCAATGTTGTGAGGGTCTAACTACTGTTGATAAATGAGTCTACGCTCTCACGAAAAAGGTGTTCATCGTACAGGCCATAGTTGATCCCGTCCTCTAACCACACTCTGTGGGCATAATGTTCTTTACAACAATGTCAGCAACGAAATGTGGGGAAAAGGGGGGGGGGGGGGAAGAGGAATGGAGAGTAAAAGAAATGTTGCCATTTTTGAGTACATGCCAGTTTTGGAGTAGCAGTTAAGACACACTCAGAAACTGGTTGCAAAAATAAATAGTAGTGATATAATTTACTCATTACTTCCACTGTGGAGATCCTAGCAGGATACTTGTTACCTCCTCTTTTCGAACTGACTTCTTCGGAGCCCCAAATAATGCAGCAGGACTCTAAAATAGTTTTGAATGTGATTACCTTGACAGGTGTACTGCTCTTTCCCAGAACCCTCCCAACAAACCCAAGTCCTCTGTTTAGTGCCCTGTTATTGATTTCACATTTTTAATTCATTTTAAATTGCTTGTTAATATTACCTCCAAGTATTTTAACAATGCCACGTGATCTGAAAGTTTTCCACTAATGGTGTGGTTTGATGCTAATTCTTGCTCTTGGTTGAGCATTTTCTTATGGTTCCCTCACCCTCACCGGTAAGCAGAGTTTTCATTCAGTATCCCATGTGTACAGCAAAATGTGGTGTAGCTTAATGCTTATTTGAACAGCACTTGTTGCACTTGGAGACTGCCAAGTTCAGTGTGGGGTGATGTATATTTTCTTATTTATTCAAAGAAGCCAGCAGGTTTGTGTGCTTTTTATGTATTGTGTAAAGCTCCTGCCCATGAATGTCATCAGATAAGTCATTTATAAACAATAATAATCTCCCCCCCCCCCTCCCCCCCCCCCTCCCCCTGCATTTAAAGATTCACAGTACTGTGTTTGCAAGACTGTAGACATTATTTCACTGAGGTGTCTGATTTTGTCTATATTCTGGGTGAGCTGTTAAGTAAGATGAAAGTTTAGTAATAAAAATCTTAAGTTTGCTAGGTAATCACTCAGAAACTGAAAACACATTCCAAACTTTGAGGGTTTCTCAGGTAAACAGGAATATGATGGTTTGGCAATTGCTTTTTTCCTTACTTGTTGTAGTCGAAGAGCTTCTGATATTCTTTTATTCCTTGCTGTAGTTGTTTTCATTATGCTAATTAGTCTTGCTACATTATGTATTCAGATATTAAGTACAGACCTATCTGTGTTGAGTTTGTTCTTAATGATCTCAATTTTATATAAAATAAATGGTGCATAGAACATAGTGTACAAATCTTACCATCATAGAGAACCAGAAAGTATCAGACATTAGGAAAGCCTTGGATCTTCATTAGTGTGCTTCCAAATAAATTCTTGTATAATTTGAGAACGTCCTCTGAAGTTTCGTATTGCTTAGTTAAGTGAGAAGGTTAAGGCTGCAAATCTGTAACATTCTTCTTTCTACTGATTGGCCAATCTCCTCCTACTTTTTTCAGTGTGTTACCTACCTTTGCCTTCTTTGGGGATGGCTACTGAGTCTTAATTTTGACAGATTTATGTGGTTCTTGCCTTGCACTCCATTCACAGGCTACTGATTTCTATTCTTAAAAGCTGACTGCCTGACTGCATCCCTCAATTATAACATTGCTTAGCCTTTTAAGATACACAGTCATAATCAATTTAAATGTCAGTTGTGCATGTTTAAGTAGAGATATACAAGCATATCTTGTGTACCACCATTCATGCCCACCAAAACCAAACTAAATGTTTGATATACTTCTTGTGTCTGGAACTTGACTGTTTTGGGAAAGTTATAAGAAAGGACAAATAATTCATTTTTTCCCCAGTATTGTTTGTTTGTATTAAAGGGGGGGGTTTGTGTATGGCTGCATTTTGCAGGTGGTGTGTGGACAGCTCTTGTAATAGAAAACTGGTGGTGGAAAGGAGAAATTTGGCTTGAAGACAAAGACTAGTGTACGGATTAATTTCTTCATCACGGTATGAGTTTGTAAAGCGAGGAGAAGGGAAGTGGATAATTGTACGTTTCATTAGTTTTGGTATGAGAGTACTGTTGTGAAAGTCAGTGGCTGTACTTGTTTCCTGATCTGAGCAACAGTTTTGATCTAGTACCCAACTTCATTTACGTTGTGTTCTCTAGGGATATGGGTAATTTGTTTCCGTTCTGGGGAAGGTTTGAGGAACAACATGAGATTTTAAGTACATTATATTTTGTTTCACTTGCATGTAGTTCTTTTAACCCTTCTCTTTGTGCAAGCAGCGTATATCAGATTAATTGCTCTGCTACATCGTATCTTTACCAGAAAACTATTACAAGGCAACAACGTTTAATATAATACTGTCCTTAGCAAAAGAACATTTTAAGGTAAGTTTTATTTGGATCAGTTCAGTTGCTTTTCAAGTAGAAATAATGTCATCTTTAGAATGCTGCTACTGTTATTTTGATCATTGTGTGTTACTGACACCATATCAGAAGGAGCAGAGAGATAACATACAACTGATGTCACTTAGCTAAATGTCATCTAAAGGGACAAAAAATCTGACCTTGCAACCAAGATTTTTCTCTCTGCAAGTATGAAATAGGAACAGCAAGCAAAGCACCAATTTCTATTGCCAAAAAAGTGAGACATAAAACCTTACTGGAAAAAAGGAGCTTCTCGTCCAGGCTTTGAATGGCCAAAGGTTGTTGACTGGCAGCCGTGTCATTCTATGCCTTGTGACATCATGCAGCTGTGGTGTGAAGGAGCATGTGGACAGCACACAACTCTCCCAGCTGTTTTGCTGGCATTCCAGACCTTGGAGCTGCTACTTCTCAATCAAGTAGCTTGTCAGTTGGTATCACAAGGGTAAGCACACCCTGTACCAGCCCTCCCACCTGGGAAAATTCCTCGGCTGTACCAAGAATCGAACCCAGGTCCTCTGCATGGCAGCAGTCTTCGCATGGAGGTGGACGTAAAACTCTGAGGACAAAAAACATTCAAAACAGATTTGTGCATAATTAAAAATTTTGCACCAATATTGATTGTAAGTGCTAAATTTTCGTCTTGAGGTGCCACAAAGAGCAAGTTTTTTTGGTTCGCCTTGGACACTCCTGATATTGAAAAGCATTAGAAGCTGTTATTGTTTTAGTTGTAGCTGCTGTTGCTGTCTTCAATTTTTTGTGACGACTATCACAGATAGATTTCTGAGACACGTTAATAATTTGATAAGACATTTTGTTTTGGTGATGGTTATTGGCACTTTCAAGTGTTTTTTAAGATATAATCTCTGATATGGAAACTTTTTTCAAGTTATTGTATTAGTTATTCTGGTTGTTGATATTGCAGGAGGTAAAAATATTTGCTGATTCCACCTCACCTCTACTCCTTATGCTATAGTGTAAAATGGAACAGTTAGTGTATTTTGCCTTAAAAGGCAGGAGGTAAATGGCTAAAAGTATGTGACTGTCAAAAAGTGCATTGTAGAGGTAATTGAAAGAGGCACATGAAGTAATTTTGTTTCATTAGCATTTTTTAAACTCTTCAACTTGCAAATGGTAGTAATTACTAATATAACATGATCTCCACCCATCTTGTAGGACCTTGTCCCTTCCACAGAGCAAAAGTTGACAAGATATTCATCTTGTCTGCGTGTTACTGCAAATCAAATTATAAAACTAGCAGATAATTAGTATTGAATATTATACCAAGTGTGTTATTGTTGCTTTCGTACAAGTAACAGAAATGATTTGAATTCATTGGAAACGTCTGAAGTTGCCTTCGTTGTTCATCTGGCCTGTCAGTACCAACAAGCATAGTTCTCATTTTTCAGTAGTAATCTGTTTTGAAGACATTGTGAGTAGATAACTTTCTTTGAAATGAAGTCAAAGCTGTCGGCTTTATCCACTGAGCTTTTCTGAATATCACGGGACTCAGTTGTAGGTTCAGTTTGTGTAGACTTTTTTATTGAAACCTATTATATTTGATTAGCTCATAATATGACAAGATTTATTCAGTTCCTTGACCACCAGTACTTACAATATTCCCATAGCACTGAAATACAAGGATGGATTATTTTCAGTATTGGTAGTTGAAAATAATTAAAGTGCAATAGTGTGTCATTCTTTGTCATCCTGTCTGCCAGAATTGTCACTAGTGCTCTTTCATGACATATCAGGAGTGATGTTGTGGAGAACTGAAAAAAGTTAGCACATACACACACACATACCCCATGATGTATATTTGAACACACAAAATACATTCTGATATAGAATGCACACTACACATCTTTTCACATACCTGTAACATTTCATTGTTGATGGGAGATCGCATAAGTTCTTACAGACAAGAGTTTCAGGGGATTTGAAAATAGCCACGTAAGTTAGAGTTCCTAAATGTGTTTTATTCTTTATTTACACCTTCATGGTTGCTTCCTCACTACATTGTTCAAAGTTTGTGTCTGTTTCCGTGATATGATTGTGTACTTTGCCATGCAATGTAGGAAATGCTGTCTCACCCCCCCCCCCCCCCTTCCCCCCTGGTCTCTCCCTCCTTTGCCTTGGTCCACTACCTAAACATATTTTTGAGCCATGGACTCTTGAAACACTTCTGGCCTCTGTAGGCTAGTGTTTTTACACTTTAAAACCTCTGTCCCACCCTCTTCAAATACTCTTAAAAATCTCTCTATGCATGCCTGTGTGCTCTGGTATGCGCGCACTCCCAGTCGCGCGCGCCTGGGTATGCGCGCATGCCCAGTCACGCGCGTGCACACACACAGACACAGACACAGACACACAGACACAGACAGAGAGAGAGAGAGAGAGAGAGAGAGAGGAACTACATAGTATCCAAAGACATTTAACTTTTTCCAGTTTGATATCCTTTATCCTAATGCATTCATAAACAAATGAAATATATGAGGAAGTATTTTTCATATTACAGTAATGAAATTGAGCTATTATTACATCTAATTATATGTTAAACATCCACCACCACGAGTTTTTTAATTTCTTTCGAAGTAATTTCATACATGCAGAAATAAAAAGCTCTCTGTGTCACAGATAAAGGAGTGCTTGAGTTTTCTATTCTGCATGTAATTTTCACTAACCTCCTTGCTGGCTGCTTCAGTCTTCTAGATAGTGGTAATTAGGAAACAGTACTATTATATCTGAAGAGAGCCCTAAGCACCACGCATTTTCAGAACTGTTAGACTCTTCAGGGACAAATTCAGGGAGGTGAGTTTCACCTACATAAAGGTGCTTGTCAACCCATTCTGGGGGAAGATATGCAGTTCGTCCCCCTTCAGGGATGTGTGGTTGTATGTCAAAAGGCTGGATCGATGTCACGTGGGACCACGGAGGTTCCAACTCTTACCGCATGGGTGCTGAGGGAAAGTACGACCTTCGCCTGGCAGGAACACCTTCTGGGGCAGGGGTCTCAGATGCCGACGCACCCAAGACGCCGACAGCTCCTGCTGGTAAGCTCCCGACCTGTGCTCTCTGTCTACTTCTGAGTCCACGACTGTTCTGTATTGAGACTACTTCCTTGAATCAGAGAACAAAGACCTGACTGATAATCATGACAAACCATCTTTACTTCAGTGGAAAGGTAGGATTTTGTAACTGTTTTTGGTTCTGTATTTTTTAATTCCTTGCCTGGATAATCTTTTTCAATAATTTGATCTTTAGAAGTCTGAATTAATCTGATAGTAAAGCTTCTCAAAGTGAAACCTTTGTCTACAGTTATGCAAAGAATCAACTCCATTAATGAAACAAAGGGAATATAGTATGCAGCTTATCATTTATGAACCTTGATTTTGTCCCAGTAGTTGAAAAACATAACAAGTATCTCCTTAGTAATGACTGAACTTTAATTTCTCCTTTTAAAGTAATGTAGAATGGATTTTTGTACAACGCTATTATTGAGGAACTTTCTGCAGTAAGTTCCATTGTAAATAACATCATGGCTGTTGGTGTTGCTAGATCAGCAGTTAAAAATCCCTGAGCACTTTATGAAGCAAAAAAGTAAGCTTTATTTACAATGAAATTGGTCCTTGTGCAAGTTACAAGACAATATGTGTATTTGCCAAAGCACAGATAGTCAGAAACATACCCATTTTTATCTGAATATACTATTTATATGAGAACACAAAAAATTGTACACTTCTCATTAAAACAAGATAAAGTTTGTAAATTCAATTTTTAACTGATCTTCATTGTACTAATTAGAGACTTCTCTTAGAAGTTCTACATCACACAAACCAACATTTCTGCTGAGATAGCTATAATTTCTGTACGACCGGAATCTTGTTTGTCCACTATGTGAGAGTGAAAGTAAACTTACATTGTGGATCAACCCCAACAAAAGACCTTTTTATGTGTGGAGACAAATGCACAATACCAAAATAAGAGTGTATGTATTAAGGGATATTTTTTGAACACCTAGCTGTAAGGTCTAGTTTTCTATTTCATAACATTCCAAAGTTGATATTAAAATATCGTACATCCTAAAAAAAAAAAAAGAAAAAGTGAATAAAACTGTTACTTTAACATAGCAGTGAAGTTTCAGATATCTCCGTCATGGGTTCTCTGTTGATAATAAGCTACAGTTTCTCATATTTACATTTATCACCTGGATATAAATGTGCTTCACTTGTCTTTATCAGCAGCTAAAACCTACAATGCTCTGTATAGGGTCACCACAAAATTGTTTACATTGCTGTGTTAGGATTATTATTGTTACTTGGTGCGTTGGAGCCAGTAACTTGTTGCAAGGTGCATGTGTGACAGCATTCATGTAATTTTAGTATCATTTGAAATCATGACTGTTATTCTGTGACTCACTTCCTACATAATTCAGCAGCTGAACCATTTCTTTGTCAACAAATAGCCTCCCCCACCTTCTCCCATGTGTCAGATATTTTGCTTCCACATTATAGCTGACTTTTCACAGCTGAAATAATGTTCTTTAGAAAACCTATTTTAT
Organism: Schistocerca serialis cubense; assembly: GCF_023864345.2. NCBI lineage: Eukaryota > Metazoa > Arthropoda > Insecta > Orthoptera > Acrididae > Schistocerca > Schistocerca serialis. The sequence goes on along the minus strand of NC_064645.1, from coordinate 440,309,019 downwards.
ATATTTATGTCATTATTTATAGACAGTGTAGGCTTTTTATTTGTCCACATATCTAAATCATTTTTCTATGAGTTGGCCTTACAAAGTCTAATTTGCTGTTGAGTAATAGATGCAAAACACAGTGGCCTAATGTTTAAGATAGTGCTCTTATGTTTCCTGGGGACGGAGGTAAAATATTTTTCAAATGATAGAGCACAGCAATCAGTCGTCCTTTTCTTTAAGGTTTTATTAGGCAGATCTAGATTTCAGCAAGTGCCTAACCATTATCAGTGCACTATCTCATGGTATCAATGTATGTCATAGTTCTAGTAGTCATGAACGAACTTGACAGAGGCCTGAACAACAGGTGACTGACATACTAGGACATGCATTGAAATCATGAAATAGTGCATTGATAATGGCTAGACACTAGCTGAAATCTAGATTTGCCTAATAAAACCTGAAAGAAAATAACAACAGATTGCTGTGCTCATTTGAAAGTCATATCACAGTTGTTAAGTGCACCCACATTCCCAATGGAAGGTAACTTGAGGGGTGAAATATTTGTCATCTTGGTGAAAATCTTTTTGAGATGCACCTGAACTACTTCTGGTGAAGCATAGTTCCTTAAAGAATATAGCAGATTCATACCCACCTTTGTTAAACTGACCTTTGTATTTAGTGATATCTGTATCAAGACATTATACTCTTACTTTGGTTATAGTGCCTGGTACAAGGTGGCAGCATAATTACGCAATGTGCTGAAATTAAGTGAAAGTAATATTGTGAATATCTACATGTTACTTGACAGTCTGACATTTTATCTAATATAAAATTAATTTACTTTATCCTGTAGCCTTGGTTTTTCTATAGCAACTGAAATGTGAACATTTAAAGTGGACTCTCATACATTTATAAACATGCTTTCATCTGCTTAGAGGGGTAAATATAATTAAAAATTCACATGCTATAATCATTTGTTCTTGTTTCTCGTACTGAACGTCGTGGTACAGTGGTTAACACATGGAACTCACAGTTGGGAGGTCAACGATACAAATCCTCTTCTAACCATCTAGATTTAGGTTTTTTGTGGTTTCCTGAAATTGTTTAAGTCAAGTGCTGGGATGGTTCCTATGAAACACCATTGTTGATTTCTTTCATCCATCTTGTCCTATTCCAAGCTTGAGCTCCATTTCAAGACACTAAACTCTAATCTCCCACCCTTGTTGTTACTCAGGTATTGTAGGACCAACAAAAGATTTCGGTTTATGCCATGTCTAACAACACACACATCAGAGATTAGAACAAAAGAGTCATTACCGCATTTTTAACCGCAGCCTCTGTCATCAGTGTTGAAAGTGTCAAAAAAACTTTCACTTTGTGACTTTTGACTTTTAGTGGTCTTAGTGTATGCTCTTATTGCAGAAGCTAAATTGCTATTTGTATGTTAAAAATGGGTCTTTAATATTGAACATTGTCAGGAGATTGAGTTTTATCGTTGGCAAAAGTTTGATAGATGTTAAGAGTATTATAAAGCCAATGTTATTGATGTGTCATGTAAAGTTAATCAGCAGTTTTCGGAAAATGTGTTGTAGATCAGCAAATGAACCATACAAACTGTTTCAAACTAATAATGTAGCTGTATTGCCCCTCAGATGTTAATACTGGGAAGTTAAAGTAATGAAAATGAAGTGGATCAAAACCTGGTGGTTTACACATTGGAGAGGCATAATTTCAACTAAGTTTACAAACTGAATTTTTGGTGTCTTCAATTCATCTCTACGCATGCAGTTTCTTCCCACCACTCCTTGATCATAACCGGAGCGGTGTGAAACAGTTAGTAATTGTCTCACATGGTGTGATACGGTAAATGTGAACATGGTGAGGAAGAGGGCAATGGAGGATAAACAGGTGTATTGAAAAGAAAAATCAAATTCGAGAAAATAGTAGCAGATTCTCGTTGGGAACACAGGTAACTAAAAAGAGTACAGTAATAAGGACACTTTTTGAAGAATTGATTGCTAAATTCAGTAAGCAGTTAATACGTCCTCATCTGCGGGAAGACACATTGTAGAGATATTGCAATAAGATCAATGGAACTGAGGATCCACATTTTGCGATCGAGAAGTCGTTTCACTCCCAACGGGTGACTGTGTGGTGTGCAATGTTCAGTCACAGAATAATTGGCTCGATATTCCTTGATGGCATGGTAACTACCAAATAGTATGTGAAGGTTTTGGAAGATGATTTCATCTCCATTATTTAAAGTAATCCTGATTTCGACAATATGTGGTTCAAGCAAGCCGGAACTCCACCCCATCAAAGCAGGAGAGTATTTGATGTCCAGGAGGAGCACTCTGGGGACCGCATTCTGACTCTGGGGTACCCAGAGGTCAGTGGCATCGTCCTCAATTAGCCATATTCTCCATACCTGAGCACATGCTGCTTATTTTTGTGGGGCCATATTAAAGACAAAAGTGTACAGTAATAACCCCAAAATCATTGCTGAGCTGAAAATAGCTATTCAGGTCATCGACAGTATCAGTGTTCTGACACTTCATTGGATTATGGTTTTGTCATGACGACGTGCATATCGAACGTGTCATAACCTAAATTTGAATATCTGTAGTCACATTTACTTGTTGAATAAAGTGCATGCACACTGTAGTTTGTAACTAATTTACTTTTTTTTTCAATATCGTTCAATAACTGTCACACTATACAAACTTTGATCTTTCTGTTTGGAATTGCTAGATTCTTTTGGTTAGAATATACAAATAATTCAAACTGTTCTGCAGTAATATTTGATATCTCTTTGTATTTCGTTATACTCCAATTTGTAAATGTCACAGGAACTTTTTTTCTGGTTGCACAAATCCCCATCATTTAGTTATTAAGGATTCAAAGTCTATTTTATTTAACAAATAACAACATTAGTCTGAAACCAACTTCATGTAGTTGCAGTTATCTCAAACAGCTTAAATTTTCTAGGAAATATTTACATCACCCAGTAACAGAAGGAAATAAATACAGATGGCATATTACTTCTGGTTGGAAAAACATAGATCTTATAATCTAGCTTCAAATTCTTATAGTTGTTACTAAATATATTGCCCTTATTAATAAATTCTTTAATTGCTGATCGATACAATGAATTCTTTTCATTACTGGAAAAAAAAAAACACTGTAATACAACAACCAAAGTTAAATAAATGGGGCATTATTTACTGTTATGTCTTAAGAGATTTTCCTGTACAGTGTGTTTGTAGTCAGTTGTGGTTTATGTATAGAGTGCACGCCTTGGTGGGGGGTATGGCTGTCATAATTTATTTTTGTGTTGTATTCAGTTAAATAAAAGAAAAGTAGAAGTAGATAAAGAAAAGTTCTTCAGTATCAATAATTCAGGTGTTCATGTCATCATGTGGATAATGAAATCAGGGTGATTATGGAATGATTCAGCCAAAAGCAGCATGCAACCACAACTTGTTTTTCCTTTAGATGCATAGTAATAAAATAATGCCACTTGAGGCATCTACAGTAACTACATCATTAACTGATTGCAGTAGAGGGTAAGAAGATTCACCTGTTGAATCACTAGAATATGGTAATTATTGCTTTTAATGGCCGAATGTCTCTCCAGCAACCCCTCTTCCCTCCTCCCACACACCCCCATTACCCCTCTTCCCTCCTCCCACACACCCCCATTACCCCTCTTCCCTCCTCCCACACACCCCCATTACCCCTCTTCCCTCCTCCCACACACCCCCGTTACCCCTCTTCCCTCCTCCCACACACCCCCGTTACCCCTCTTCCCTCCTCCCACACACCCCCGTTACCCCTCTTCCCTCCTCCCACACACCCCCGTTACCCCTCTTCCCTCCTCCCACACACCCCCGTTACCCCTCTTCCCTCCTCCCACACACCCCCGTTACCCCTCTTCCCTCCTCCCACACACCCCCGTTACCCCTCTTCCCTCCTCCCACACACCCCCGTTACCCCTCTTCCCTCCTCCCACACACCCCCGTTACCCCTCTTCCCTCCTCCCACATACCCCCGTTACCCCTCTTTCCTCCTCCCACACCCCCCCGTTACCCCTCTTCCCTCCTACCACACACCCCCATTACCCCTCTTCCCTCCTACCACACACCCCCATTACCCCTCTTCCCTCCTACCACACACCCCCTTTACCCCTCTTCCCTCCTCCCACACCCCCCGTTACCCCTCCTCACTCCTCCCACACACTCCCGTTACCCCTCTTTCCTCCTCCCACACACTCCCGTTACCCCTCTTTCCTCCTCCCACACACCCCCGTTACCCCTCTTCCCTCCTCCCACACACCCCCGTTACCCCTCTTCCCTCCTCCCACACACTCCCGATACCCCTCCTCCCACACACCCCCGATACCCCTCCTCACTCCTCCCACACACCCCCGATACCCCTCCTCCCACACACCCCCGATACCCCTCCTCCCACACACCCCCGATACCCCTCCTCCCACACACCCCCGATACCCCTCCTCCCACACACCCCCGATACCCCTCCTCCCTCCTCCCACACACCCCCGATACCCCTCCTCCCTCCTCCCACACACCCCCGATACCCCTCCTCCCTCCTCCCACACACCCCCGATACCCCTCCTCCCTCCTCCCACACACCCCCGATACCCCTCCTCCCTCCTCCCACACACCTCCGATACCACTCCTCCCTCCTCCCACACACCTCCGATACCACTCCTCCCTCCTCCCACACACCCCCCGATACCACTCCTCCCTCCTCCCACACACCCCCGATACCCCTCTTCCCTCCTCCCACACACCCCCGATACCCCTCTTCCCTCCTCCCACACACCCCCGATACCCCTCTTCCCTCCTCCCACACACCCCCGATACCCCTCTTCCCTCCTCCCACACACCCCCGATACCCCTCTTCCCTCCTCCCACACACCCCCGATACCCCTCTTCCCTCCTCCCACACACCCCCGATACCCCTCTTCCCTCCTCCCACACACCCCCGATACCCCTATTCCCTCCTCCCACACACCCCCGATACCCCTATTCCCTCCTCCCACACACCCCCGATACCCCTATTCCCTCCTCCCACACACCCCCGATACCCCTCTTCACTCCTCCCACACACCTCCGATACCCCTCTTCCCTCATCCCACACACCCCCGATTCCCCTCCTCCCTCCTCCCACACACCCCCGATACCCCTCCTCCCTCCTCCCACACACCCCCGATACCCCTCCTCCCTCCTCCCACACACCCCCGATACCCCTCTTCCCTCCTCCCACACACCCCCGATACCCCTCTTCCCTCCTCCCACACACCCCCGATACCCCTCTTCCCTCCTCCCACACACCCCCGATACCCCTCTTCCCTCCTCCCACACACCCTCGATACCCCTCTTCCCCCAATACCCCTCGAGTCGCTTTTCCCTCTGTGCCCACGCCTGCCCCCTGTAAATTCTCTTACAGTGTGTGTAGATGTTGAACTTGGTATTTGGCAGCTACAGCAACACCAAGCAGTGGTACAACCCAGCAAATAAGCAGCAGTAAGGCCAGTGGAAAGAACGGAAGCAGCAGTGTTCTTGCAAGCCGCAAATCTAGTTCAACTCCGAGCCTGCCTGACGCTACTGAAGTTGGTGCAGCACGGGCGTCCGTTGCAAGCACAGAACAAGCTGCATCAGCTGATAATCTTGCAGCAAAGGTAACCTTTTGTTCTAGTTATGTATTCTATACACATTTTAAGATCCTATCATTCTTTCTGTCATTTTTAATGTGTACCGCTGTCCCCACCATACTGCCTCTCTGAGGGGGAGGTGTTTGCATGAATATCCTTCCACAGTTTATTTCTTCCTCTTGTATTCTTTTAGTGCAGGTTCACGGAAAATATGGTATGTAAAGAGACAGTAATGAAAGGTAATAGTAATGCGCACTACTACAAAATTTAAGACACCAATTTTAATCATGCCTATAAAAATATTGGCAGCTAAATTACTAATGACAGCAAAATAAATATGGTATAAATTGTATACTGCCAAAAGAAAGGAGGTGCTAGATATGTTAACATCAAATATAAATTTAAGTTTTGGGAAGTATATTGTAAAGTTATTTGTCCGGAATACATAATAACCTTGTACATAAGAAGAGAAAAGAATATTTTTAAATGTGGTGTTAACAGAAGAATGCTGGAAAGTAGGTGGATAGATAAGTAACTGAAAAAAGAGGTAGAGTATTGATTTCAAGAGAAAAGTGACCTTGTTGGTTTTATTATGGTCTTCAGTCCAAAGACTGTGTCCAATGAATAGAAAAGCAACTGGAATCACTCAACAGAGGAAAGTCCACTGGACCTGACGGGATACCAATTCGATTCTACACAGAGCACGCGAAAGAACTTGCCCCCCTTCTAACAGCTGTGTACCGCAAGTCTGTAGAGGAACGGAAGGTTCCAAATGATTGGAAAAGAGCACAGGTAGTCCCAGTCTTCAAGAAGGGTCGTCGAGCAGATGCGCAAAACTATAGTCCTATATCTCTGACGTCGATCTGTTGTAGAATTTTAGAACATGTTTTTTGCTCGCGTATCATGTCGTTTTTGGAAACCCAGAATCTACTATGTAGGAATCAACATGGATTCCGGAAACAGCAATCGTGTGAGACCCAACTCGCTTTATTTGTTCATGGGACCTAGAAAATATTAGATACAGGCTCCCAGGTAGATGCTATTTTTCTTGACTTCCGAAAGGTGTTCGATACAGTTCCGCACTGTAGCCTGATAAACAAAGTAAGAGCCTACGGAATATCAGACCAGCTGTGTGGCTGGATTGAAGAGTTTTTAGCAAACAGAACACAGCATGTTGTTATCAATGGAGAGACGTCTACAGACGTTAATGTAACCTCTGTCGTGCCACAGGGGAGTGCTATGGGACCATTGCTTTTCACAATATATATAAATGACCTAAGAGATAATGTCAGAAGTCCCATGCGGCTTTTCGCGGATGATGCTGTAGTATACAGAGAAGTTGCAGCATTAGAAAATTGTAGCAAAATGCAGGAAGATCTGCAGCGGATAGGCACTTGGTGCAGGGAGTGGCAACTGACCCTTAACATAGACAAATGTAATGTATTGCGAATACATAGAAAGGAGGATTCTTTATTGTATGATTATATGATAGCGGAACAAACACTAGTAGCAGTTACTTCTGTAAAATATCTGGGAGTATGTGTGCGGAACGATTTGAAGTGGAATGATCATATAAAATTAATTGTTGGTAAGGCTGGTACCAGGTTGAGATTCATTGGGAGAGTCCTTAGAAAATGTAGTCCATCACCAAAGGAGGTGGCTTACAAAACACTCGTTCGACCTATATACTTGAGTATTGCTCATCAGTGTGGGATCCGTACCAGATTGGGTTGATGGAGGAGATAGAGAAGATCCAAAGAAGAGCGGCGCGTTTCGTCACAGGGTTATTTGGTAACTGTGATAGCGTTACGGAGATGTTTAACAAACTCAAGTGGCAGACTCTGCAAGAGAGGCGATCTGCATCGCGGTGTAGCTTGCTCGCCAGGTTTCGAGAGGGTGCGTTTCTGGATGAGGTATCGAATATATTGCTTCCCCCTACTTATACCTCCCGAGGAGGTCACGAATGTAAAATTAGAGAGATTAGAGCGGGCACGGAGGCTATGCAGCAGTCGTTCTTCCCGCGAACCATATGCGACTGGAACAGGAAAGGGAGGTAATGACAGTGGCACGTAAAGTGCCCTCCGCCACACACCATTGGGTGTCTTGCGGAGTATAAATGTAGATGTAGATGCAGATGTAGATCGCTTCACAGAAGTGTATTGTGTGTATGCTGCTTCATCTTTATATAACTGCTGCAGCCTGTGTCCATTTCAAACTGCTTACTCTACTCAAGTGTTGGGCTCTCTTTACAATTTCTAACTTCTATGTTTCCTTACATTATCAAATGTTTCATCTTTGATGCCTCTAGAGCTGTCCTATCGACTGATCCCTTCTTTTAATCAACCTGTTCCAAAAAATTTTGTTTTGCTCAATTTGATTCTGTACTTCCTCGTTAATTATTTACTGTATCCATTATTATTTGCTATATCTTCAGCTTTCTTCTGCAGCATCACTTTCTGAAAGCTTCGATTCTCTAGTGGTCTAAACTGTTTATTGCCCATGTTTCAGTTCTAGACAAGGCTATGCTCAGGACTAATACATCTGAGAAAGACATGCTAACACTTAAATTCACACTCAGTGTTAGTGTTATAACCTTTAATCACCAATAATTGCTTGGATATTCAAACACACTCACTTAGAAACAATAGCTGGTTACATCATAACAACTCAGTATCTCTTATTCGACTGCCGTGCCATGACATGCGGCCGGCGCCGTTCGTAGCTAGATGGCGCTCGCGCACTCAGCCGAGTTGCGGAGCGCCTCTATCGCCGTTTGTGCGTACTGTCGTGGAGGCACCGTTAAATGTCGTGGCATTGTCACAACACTTTTCCCCCCTTGAAAAAAAAAAAAACACTCACTTCCTTGGAGACATGGACAGTGCGGAGACATCCATGGCCTCTTGTGAGGCCGCGAGAAGAACTCGCGGAGAGACACGAGAGTATGGTCGAAAATGTCCAGGACGGAAGCTCTTGCGTGGAACGTGCCTCCTGGACGAGATGATGGGTGAAAACTCCGGAGCAGCATCCATAGGTGTCGTGGACCTGGGGGTGTGCTCCAGCGAGATGGGTCCCAGAGAAGGCGGCGTCGCGACTGGGGCTGGTTCCGGCGTACGCGGAAGCGGTAGCGACGTCGGCTGCGTCGACACGGACAGTAGATCGGCAGCAGCAACAGGACTGGCTTCTCGGGCTGGTGGAGGCGAAGGAAGGGGCGGTGGCACCGGCGTGGCCATCACTCGTGGGCGCATCTGGTCGTAATGGCGAACAACTATACCATCGTCCGTACGTATTTCACAAAGCTGGCGGCCGCAAAGAGCCTTGACCACCCCTGGAATCCATTTAGGGCAAGATCCATACCTTTGTGCCCACACGTTGGCACCCAACGAGTATTTTCCCGCACTAGGGGTCACAGCACAAGGCCTGACAGGGTGAAGCAGGTGCAGTAGAGTGCGCGGTTGGCAGCCATGCAAGAGTTCAGCAGGGCTGCGATCACCCAGAGGCGTGAAGCGATAAGAACTCGGAAATTGCAGCAGAGTGCCATCTGTGGAAAAATCACTAAGGAATTTTTTCATCTGGCTTTTGAAAGTGCGGACAAGGCGCTCGACCTCCCCATTCGATTGCGGATGGAAGGGTGGTGCTGTAACATGATGAATCCCGTGTCCAGTGCAAAAATCACGGAAGGCCTGCGAAAAGAACTGAGGACCATTGCCCGTGACGATCGTGGATGGAAGACCTTCTAGCGCAAAGATTTTGGACAAAGCCAGCGTCGTCGCTGCAGTGGTGGGCGACGGACATCGAACAACAAACGGAAACTTCAAGAAGTAGCCAACTTCAACAGTAGCCAATAAGTACCGAGGAAGGGGCCGGCAACGTCAGCGTGCACCCGTTCCCGTGGCTGCGCCGGATCAGGCCACGGAGAGGGCATTGTACAAGGTGCAGCCAGTTGTTGAGCATACTGACCACACGCAGCAACCATGTGGGCGATGTCCGAATCAATACCGGGCCAATAAACGTGCCTGCGGGCCAGGGACTTAGTCCAAGAAATACCCCAATGGCCTTCATGCAACAGCTTGAGAACATCTTTGCAAAGAGAGGCTGGCACCATGACCCGTGGAGATGCACCATCCGTGGCCAGAAGAACACCACCATCACGAACAGACAGACGAAGGCGCAAGGCATGGTAGTTGCGAAGGGGATTCGATGCCCGGCCCTTGGTCCTGTCTGGCCAACTCCGTTGAACAAAACCGATCACCTGACGCAGGACCGGGTCCTGCGCAGTAGCCGATGCGACCTGCGAACCTGTAAGTGGAAAACCCTCAACGCACGACGTTCTTCATCATCAATGTGGAAACAGAGTAGTTCATCACATTCGAAAACCGGATCGGGACCCATCGGCAATCGCGACAATGCGTCAGTGTTGGCGTGCTGGGCCGTGGGGCGATAGTGAAAACGAGACAAGTATAAGGCCCAACGTTGCAGGTGGTGAGCTGCCTTATCTGGAAGCGACGCCGATGGGCTGAACAGAGAGACCAGTGGCTTGTGGTCAGTGATGAGGTGAAACTTAGAACCATACAAAAAAACGCTGAACTTTTTTAGAGCATAAATGATAGCGAGCGCCTCCTTTTCGATTTGAGAGTAACGCCGTTGCGCATCGTTGAGTGTCTTGGAAGCATAGGCGATGGGTCGTTCCGACCCATCCTCATACCGATGGGCGAGAACAGCCCCTAGGCCATACTGTGATGCGTCAGTCACCAGAACCAAGTGCTGACCCGGACGGAATGTGGCAAGACAAGGCGCCAACTGCAAATGAGCCTTCAGGCGGACAAAAGCCTGCTCACACTCATCGGACCAACAGAAAGGGACGTTTCTGCGTTACAGCTGATGCAGAGGATGAGCTACCGCCGCCGCGGATGGAATAAATTTGTGGTAATAAGCAATCTTGCCTAGAAACGCCTGAAGTTCTTTGACCGTAGACGGCTGGGGTAGAGCGTTAATGGCCGCAACATGCTGACGTAGAGGACATATACCCTCACAGGACAAGTGGAAACCAAGATACACAATGGAGGGTTGGAAGAACTGTGACTTGTCCAGATTGCACCTCAACCCAGCCGAATGCAAAACCCAAAACAGTGAACGCAAATTGCGAAGGTGCTCCTCAGTGGAGGCCCCCGTGACAACAACGTCATCCAGATAGTTGATGCAGCCGGGAACGGAAGCCGTGAGCTGTTCCAAAAACCGCTGAAAAATGGCCGGCGCACTAGCGATGCCAAATGGTAACCACTGGTACTGATACAACCCACAAGGAGTGTTGATGATGGGAAATTCCTTGGAAGAAGCATCCAACGGCAACTGATGGTACGCCTCCGATAAGTCAAGTTTGGAAAAGAACTGGCCCCCAGCGAGCTTGGTAAATAACTCCTCAGGACGGGGAAGAGGATAAGTGTCAATGAGGCTCTGAGCGTTGACAGTGGCTTTAAAATCACCACACAATCGCAGATTCCCATTTGGTTTAGAAACCACCACGATTGGCGATGCCCATTCGCTGGAGGTAACAGGAAGGAGAATCCCTGAAGCTGTTAACCTGTCTATCTCAGCCTTGACAGGTGCACGCAACGCCACCGGAATAGGGCGTGCCCAGAAAAAACTTAGGGCGAGCTGTAGGTTTAAGAGTAATGTGGGCTTAAAAATCCTTGGCACGACCCAGACCAGCAGAGAACACGGACGAAAATTCAGAACACAATCCATCCAGCTATTGTTACGGAATATCTGCAGATATGAGGTGCACATCATCATCAATGGAGAACCCGAACAACTGGAAAGCATCATAACCGAACAGGTTTTCAGTGCCCGCATGATCCACCACATAAAACGTGAGGGGCCTAACAACAGACTTGTAGGTAGTGGAAGCATCAAACTGGCCAATGATAGGAATTTTCTGTTTATTATAAGTTCTCATATTTCGTGTAACTGGAGACAAGGGAGGAGAGCCCAACTCCAAATACGTGTGAGAATTAATGAGAGTTACTGCAGAGCTAGTGTCCACTTGCATGCGAATGTCTTCATCCAGAACATGAACAGTAACCAACAACTTATTTGTTTGAGAAAGCACACGGTGAACATCCATGTCCGATGCCTCATCCTCATCGACAGCAACCTTAGGGGACTGACACACAGAAGCAATGTGGCCTTTTTTCCTACATGAATTACACGTGGCCCAACGTTTTGGACACGCAGCCCTGTCATGCTGTACGAAACAACGTGGACAAGAAGAAAGTGCGGAACGAACCTGCTTCTGTGGTTGCTGTTTTCGCTGTGAGCGTTGCGGCCCAACACGAAGTTATTTACGCGTGTGAACTGTCGCCACATCTTCGTTCTCCTGTGAAATAGGCAAATTTTCCGTGTCGAAAGTTGACTGTACAGCGCCTACATCACACAACGCGTCTGTTTGCGTGCCAGCAGCGTGAGACACTTCAAAGGATTGAGCGATGCTTAGAACTTCCGACAACGACGGGTTTGGCAGTTGTAGGGCACGTTGCCGAACTTCTTTATCAAGAGCAAGCCGTAGAATAGCATCCCTCACCATTGAATCAGCATAAGACTCATGATGAGTGTCCGTGACAAACTGACATTTCCTACTCAGACCGTGTAGTTCCGCCGCCCAAGCCCTGTAAGCTTGATGGGGCTGTTTACGACACCGATAGAACGCCACGCGGGCGGCAACGACGTGGGTGTTTTTTCGGTAATAGTTAGACAATAAGTCACACATTTCTTGGAAGGACAGAGAGGCAGGTTCCCGCAGAGGGGCTAACTGAGATAGCAGCTGATAGATCCGTGGGGAAATCCAAGATAGAAATAACGACTTACACATAGGAGCGTCGACAACGCCGAAAGCCAAGATGTGTTGCCGCAAATGCTTCACATAATCCTCCCAGTCTTCAGCGGCCTCGTCGTAAGGAGGGAATGGAGGCGGAGAAGAGGAAGACAGACGATGAGTAAGTGACGTTGACAACGCCTGAATAGCAGCCGTCAGCTGTGTTTGTTGTGCCTGAATAGCAGCCGTCAGCTGTGTTTGTTGTGCCTGAATAGCAGCTGTGTTTGTTGTTCAATGAGCGCTTGCATAAGCTGTTCCATGTCTGCCCTGTCACGAACACACAAATCCACAACGCAGGGAAAAGATCCCATCCTCGTCGCCAAAAAGTGTTATAACCTTTAATCACCAATAATTGCGTGGATATTCAAACACACTCACTTAGAAACAATAGCTGGTTACATCATAACAACTCAGTATCTCTTACTCGACTGCCGTGCCATGACATGCGGCCGGCGCCGTTCGTAGCTAGGTGGCGTTCCCGCGCTCAGCCGAGTTGCGGAGCGCCTCTATCGCTGTTTGCACGTACTGTCGTGGCGGCACTGTTAAATGTCGTGGCACTGTCACAACAGTTAGCAAATTTCTCTTTTAAAAAAAATGCTTTTTTGGTATTGACAGTCTGTATTTTAAAGCCTCTCTACTTACACCGTCATTAGTCATTTTGCTGCCCAAATAGATAAACTTACCAATTACTTTTAGTTTCTTATTTCCTAATACAGTTCTGTTGGCATCGTCTGATTTAATTCAACTACATTCCATTGTCTTCACTTTACCTTTTTTTTATGTTCATCTTATGTCCTTGCCTCAAAATACAATCCATTTCATCTCAGTAACTCAGAATGAATGAACGTCTGTCACTTACTCCAACTGAGATCTTTCAGTACTCTGTGAAATTCTTCCTCCTCTATACTCTGTCTTGTCTTCTTCTTCTTCTTCTCCTTCTTCTTCTACTCTTTCTATAGTATTGGTTTCAAGTTTTTCTCTTATATAGATCCTCTATACGTTCCTCTGACCTTGCAGCTTTTTCTTCCTTAATTAGTATGGACTTGTCATTCAGTATCTTAATATTCGTACAGGTGCTTGTCTTTTCTCCAAAGGCCATTACAGTTTTTCAGTAGACTGCATCTATTTCTTCCCTAGTCATCCATGTACCCACAGGCCTGCATTTCTCATCTAGCCAGTCCTACATTGCCATTTTGCAGTTCCTATTAATGTTTTAGACATCTGTATTCTCTTTTTCCTGTTTCATGTGCTGCTTTGTTTCCTCCCTTCCTCAGCTGCATTAAATATCTCATGTGCTATCATCAAAGGGTGTCTAATGGTTCTTGTCTTTTCACCTATTTGATCCACTGCTCCCTTCATTATTTCATTTCTCATAGCTACCCATTTGTCTTCTATTTTACTCCTTTCCCCTGTTTGTGCTCTCTGTAACTTGAAACCACTACTGGTTCTTGCAACATATACATATCCATGTCCTGTCTCCTACCTTTCTCCAGTTTTAATCTGCAGTTTGGAACCAATAAATTATGGTTGTTTAGTTAGTTTTAAATTCTATGGCTCAGTTGTACAATTAATCATAAACGTTCACATTACGTATTCACATGTAAATGTGACTATGTGCTGGCAATTAACCATTTTTATACATTGCAAAAATAAAAATACCTCTGTGGAATAGGAGGAGTTGTCAAGGAGAAACTTTTTCAGTTTGCTTTCAAATGCACATTTGTATTCTGTCAGAAGTTTTATGTTATTTGGCCAGTGATCAAAAATGTTGATGACAACATAGCGCACCCCTTTTTGTGCTAAAGACAATGTGGAGTAATGAATGTCATTTTTTTGGTTCTAAATCAACAATTGAAACTCCAGGTTTGGTAAGAAAAGATAGTGCTCCTTACCATGAAGATAGGGCTGCCACAAGTTCTGGAAATTCTGGAAATCAGGGAATTTCAAATGTGTCAGAGAAATTTGGTAAAAAAAAGAAAAAACACTAGAAAAATCTTGTTTCTGTGTCATTAGATGAAATGGTTTGCTTACTGAGATGATGTGCTTCGTCACTGGCTGGGTGCAGCTCAGTGCTTGCACCGCTTCCTACTCCCTCATTCTTACTGCTTCTCCCCTTCGTACCACTCCCCTCAGCTTGCAGTCAATGCTGCCACCACTTCCTGCCACTAGCGTAGCAGCTGCTGATGAGAGGCTGGGAGGTGTGAGGAATGATTTGTTTGGATCTGATTCTCGGATATTGTTGACACCATGGCTGGAGACAACGATCATGTCTGCACTAGTTGTGTCTGAGTGGTTGTGTGTGCAGGTGCGTGTGCATGTGCTCTTGTTTTCTGGCAAAAGCTAAGGCTGAAAATTTAGTTGTGAGAGTGTGATCTGTATGGTGCGTTGCTATCTATCCTCATTAGTATTGATTGTAAGAGTATTTCTGCAAGTTATCTCTTGCATGGATTGATCACTGCTGTCTCATTTCAACAACATGGTGTCTGTGACATATGGATAGCCAACCACACGAGTGGACTTCCACGATGGGCTAAAACCACAGGCTATTTCTGCGGGTATCTCTAATGAATCGGGCGTCCCAATCTGAAACCCATCGTTTCCCACGTGCAAGTCCTACAGGTCTCACCAGTCTGCCCACAGGCCGAGTCTGTGTGTGGCATAATTCGTCCGATTTTCATGGTTTATCCAAGGATCCAGGACTGTAGTGCTCCTCGACAGGCCAGAGGCCATGGGCAATGGATTTCAGGAATTGTCAGTGTTTCGCCACAAGTACATTGTTCAGTGTGGTGTGTTATAGACATTTTATTTATTCTATTACATTTTGGCACTTCGAAAATAACTTATGTATTAGAAAGTATGGACAACAAGAAGAAGAAAATTGTGGCAGTTGCTGGTGGTTTGTATGCTATGTATTCATATATTTCTCAGAAGAAAAATGAGACAATACCTGTAAAATAATAGACATAACACAGTGGGTAATAACTGACAATAACAGACATAGTAGAACCAACATTTTATTGGTGGTCACCTATAGTGTTGATATACACAACTCTTCCCTGTCTTAAACACTTCTTTCAAGAGACCCATGTTTTTCTGAAGTTATTTCTGAAATCGGTGAAGGTATTTTAAATCTGTCCTGCAACTCCAAGGAAATGCATGTTTCTGTCACTAAAAGTGTTTAGTTATACTGAAATAAAATAACAGCACTGGCCTTAATGAAACACATACCATTTGGCTTGCTTTCTCCATCTAAAAACAGTTCATTACAAAAGAGGTTGATATTAGTACTTCTGATTTTTGCTCACACGGGGGAGAAATACAGAAGTCCTTACATTTTTTTTGTCGATTTATGTCTTTACTTATGCTTGAGATCTCGAAATTCATCAGGGACAAATGCAAAAACTTCAAAAACTTGTCTGGAAATCAGGAAAATACCCGGAAATTTGACTTGGGGAAACTTGCGGAAACCCTGAAAGAAGACCCGTTAAGTTGCAAACAGGCACAATAAGAGACACACACATAAAGCAAAAGAGAAACACACAACAGGTTATACATACATACAAGCAAGCATACCTCATGTGCATATGACCACCACCTCCAGCAGTTCGGCGCGAGATGAGGTGTGTTTGCTTGTGTATTTGACCAGGTGTGTGTTGTTTCTCTTTTGCTGATGAAGGCCTGTGGCCCAAACTTGTGTCTTTTAATTGTGCCAGTCTGCATCTTTTTTGTGTGTCTTCTTTACAGTAAGTAGCAATCTGTCTTTTCCGACACCGTTCATTTTTTTCTTCCTCTATTGTAATTATGCATCATGGTTGCTGTATATAATGTGGCCAAAGTCTACATCTGTCCTTTGAAACATTACGCAGTTTAAAATCAGGTATTTCGATCTCTCTGAAACCTCCTTCTGGTGTCTTCTGATCCCTTGCAAGTATACATCATTATTTCATCATTCTTAAACCAGGTATTAGCAACGATCAAATGGTGCTCTGTACAAAATTCTGCCAGTCAGTTTCCATTTTATTTCCTCTCTCCCAGTCTGTGTTCTCCTAGTACTTTTCTTCTCATTTTTTCAACTTTTGAATTCTAGCCCTCCATCACAATAAAATTTTTGTTTTCCGTAGCTGTTGAATAATTCCATTTCTGTGTTCATTCATTCTTTCTTTCAAGATCGTAATCATCATCCTTATCTGCAGATCTAGTCAGTATTATAAATTTTTACTACAGTATGGGTATTGGCTTTATATGTATATTGGCCATTTTAGTGCATCCACTAATGTGTTTTTGTTAGCTTACCTGCATTACTATTTTGTTATTCCTTATTACACCTACTCCTACATTACCCCTATTTGATTTTGTATTGATAACCCTGTGCAGATCTGAGCAGACAGCATGTTCTTCCTGCCATCACATTTCACTAACTCCCTCCATATCTAACTTCAACCAATCCATTTCCCTTTTTAAATTTTGTGACCTACCATCTCAATTAAGGGTCCTTACATTCCCTACTCCAACCTGTAGAATATCAGATATGTTTCTTCAGATGACATCATTGTGGACATTCCCCTCCCAGAAATCTAAATTGGAAACTATTTTACCTGGCCAGAATATTTTAGCAAGAGGATGCCATAATCATTTAGCCGTACAATAGAGTTGTATGTCCATAAGAAATGTTTCCCCTTGCTTTCAGATCTATCTACATACATTCTCATCCATACTGTGCAAACCACCGTGAAGTGCATGGCAGAGGGTATGTCCCATTGTACCAGTTATTAGGATTTCTTCCCGTTTCATTCACATATGGAGCATGGGAAGAATGATGGTTTAAATGCCTCTGTGCATGCAGTAATTATTGTAAACTTATCCTCACGATCCCTATGTGAGTTATACATATGTGGTTGTAGTATATTTGTAGAATCATCATTTAAAGTTGGTTATCGAAACTTTGATAGTAGAGTCTCTTGGGATAATTCATATCTATATTCAAGAGTCTGCCAGTTCAGTTCCTTCAGCATCACTGTAACATTTCCCATGGGTCAAACAAACCTGTGACCATTTGTACTGCCCTTTTCTGTATACATTTAGTATCCCCTGTTAGTCCTACCTTGTATGGGTCCCACACAGTTGGGCAAAATTGTAGAATAGGTCACACAAATGATTTGTAAGCAATCTCCTTTGTAGCCTGATTGCACTTCCCAATATTCTACCAATAAACTGAAGTCTAACAACTGTTTTACCCACAACTGAGCATATGTGGTCATGCCGTTTCATATCCCTACAAAGTGTTACAACCAGGTATTTGTACAAGTTGGCTGATTCTAATTGTGACTCACTGATTTCATATTGATAGGATGCTATATTTTCTTCATTTTGTGAAAGTCTACAATTTTATTTCTGAGCATTGAAAGCAAGTTGCCAATCTCAGCATCATGGTGAAATCTCATCAAGATCTGACTGAATAATTAAGCAGTGACTCTCAGATAGTATATAATTGCAGGTAACTGCATCATGTCCAAAAACCCTGATTTTATTATTAATATTGTCTGCAAGGTCATTAGTATACAACATGAGTAGCAAGTGTATGAACACACTTCCCTGGGGCACACCTGAAGTTACTGCTACATCTGACAAATGTGCTGTGTCCTCCCTACCATAAAGTCCTCAGTCCAGTCACAAATTTCACTTCATACCCCATACAATCATACTTTTGACAATAAATGTAGGTGTGGTACCGAGTCAAATGCTTTTCGGAAAACAAAAACACTCAATCGAGCTGCTAGCCTTGATCCAAAGCTTTCAGTATGTCATGTGAGAAAAGTACAAGTTGGGTTTCACATTATAGATGTTTCCAGAATCCGTGCTGGTTGGCATGGAGGAGGTTATTCTGTTCAATACATCTCATTGTGTTTGAGCTCAGAATGTTAAGATTCTATTGCAAATCAGTGTAAAGAGTATTGGGCAGTAGTTTCGTGGATCACTTCTGCTATCCTTCTTGTAGATGTTTGTGACATGTGCTTTCTTCCAAGTGCTGGGCACAGATTTCTGTTCAAGGGATCTATGATGGATTACAATTAGAAGAGGGGCTATGTGAGCTGCAGATTAAGTATTTAGATAGAGATTCCCTCAGATCCTGGAGCTTTGTTTAATTTTAATGATTTCAGCTGTTTCTCAACACCACTGACACTAATACTGATTCCACTCATCATTTTGGAGGCTCAAGGATTACATTGGGGCAGCTATCCAGGGTTTTCTTTTTCAAAGGAATATTTAAAAACCAAGTTAAGCACCTCAGCTTTTGCTTTGCTGCCCTCAATTTCAATTCTTGTCTCATTTGCTAGGAACTGGGCCCCAACTTTGGTACCACTAACAGCCTTTACATACAACCACAATTTCTGTGGGTTTTGTGAAAGATCATTTTGACAATATTCTGCTATGGTAGTCTCTGAAGGCTTCACAGTTGCTCTCTTCACCGGCAAACCATATCTCTATCTGTAACCCTAAGCTTTGTTTTACACCTATTATGCAGTAATCTCTCTTTACAGTGACTGTATACCATATAGGTATCCTCCCATTATGAACTGATTTTACTGGGTACCTATCCAGTGCATGGCCAATTATTCTGTTCAATTTCTCGTTAAGATATGAAACTACTGATTTTAGTTTACTTGTCCTTTGGTAATCATTGTTGCTACAACCACGTCATGGTCACTGATACCAGTTTGATGTGGACATCCTCAAAGGGGTCAAGTCTGTCTGTCACAATTAGATCCAATATATTTCCACCGTGAGTGGGGTTTCGAACTATCTTCTCTAGGTCTTTTCGGATAAGGAATTTAACCCTTTAGTGACCAAATTTTTTCAGGAAGTTGTAGACTTTTTATGAACACTTTATTGGGCTAAGAAACCGTTCATACAATCATAGTTTAAATCTTGAAAGTGAGAGTTTAGCCTATGAGTAGAAAAAAATTAGTGGGAACTATTGTTCCCACCGAACTCTGGAGTAACTTCACTTTCAAATTTAAAAAAATGTATTTCCTTTATTTTTTAGTACAAAAACATGTTAAACATTACATTTATATTTGTATTAGTTCATACTGTCCTTTGCGTTCACTAAGGTGATGAACTGTGGAACTTCGAGAAGCATGGTGCTACACACAAAGGTACACGACAGTTGCTACACATTATTTTTGTTCTCTTTTCTTTGTTCTTAGTGCTACATTGGGGACATCTTCTGTTTGTTGTACCTTTTGTAGGGAAATGAGTTCCAACTTTCTCCAGGCAAACTTCATCTGGTACTCCAGACACACCTCTTTTTGGTGCTTGAAAATGAACAGGCCTTCCTCTTCTCTTACGACGTGAGAAGTCAGAGATAAGCTGCCTTGCCAAGTGCAATCTAAATGTTAGCTGGTCTGCTTCTGTCTTCTGTAGCTTCCACATAACGTAGGAATTGACAACTGCCAAATCCACAAGAAAGAAAAACAGTTTGTGCCACCACTTCCATGAATGACGGCCTACAGCATACCATTCACGCAGCGGATCAAATCTATCCACTCCTCCCATTATTTTATTATACTCTGCCACAGCCAATGGGCAGAATACTTCATTTCTGCTTCCACTAACTTACCTTGTAATATTTATGTAATTTTCAGTCAAATCCAGTAAATATACATGAATACTATCTCCCTCTAAAATATGATGATGATGATGAGTCCCATACTTCTTTACAGAGCGTAGGGGAGCGACGCGGGAGAACCGCGCCGCCTCACTAGGCAAGGTCCTAGTGGAGGTGGTTTGCCATTGCCTTCCTCCAACCGTAATGGGGATGAATGATAATGATGAAGACGACACAGTAACACCCAGTCATCTCGAGGCAGGAAAAATTCCTGACCCCGCCGGGAATTGAACCCGGAACCCCGTGCTCGGGAAGCGAGAACGCTACCGCGAGACCACGAGGGGCGGACCCCTCTAAAATATAAAAGTAGATAAATACAACACAAGTCACTTCACACGCAAAAAGAGAAGCACACCATCCAAAAAACACTGTAGCGGTCGAAACAGTGGCTCGTTTTCACGTGGGAACTGCACTTCTGCATTGATTGACTCACAAGGTAGAAATATAACAGCTTTCGCCTAACCGCTGACAGTCTACACATAGTTAGCACATTCTAACTGAGATGGTAGCACAAGTTAGAAGTGGGAACATGGATTACCACTGAACTTACAGCAAAAACAAATAAGTGGGAACTATAGTTCCCACCGGTCACTAAAGGGCTTAAAGTTTCACAGAATGCCTTATCCTGCACACTACTAACAAAACTGTAATTTTCCCATTTAATTGTTGGGTGATTTAAGTTGCTTCCAATGATTACAGTATGACTGGGGAACTTACGTACAAGCGAACTAAGGTTTTCTCTAAAGTGCTCACTTGCATCAGGATATTAGTATAGTGGGTGATAGAACGATCCAGTTACCATTTTATGCCCAACCCTGAAACTTAGTCTTGCCCAAACGGTCTCACATGGAGCTTCAATTTATCTCAGTGGATTTGAGTTCCTTGTCTACTGTGAGAAATACACTGCTTCCATTTCCTATTACCCTACCCCTTCGACATACTCCTAAATTTCGTTTAAAATCTCACTGCTGTCAATTTCAGGTTTCAACCAGTTTTCTGTACGAAGTATTATGTGAGCTGTACTGCTTTTCAAGAGCACTTTGAATTGTGGAACTTTGTTACCATAGGATTTTAATACACTCACTTGGGGGAGGCATTTCTTTTGTTGTTTTGAGTATTGTACAACTATTGTTATCTGGATTGGATGGAGAGTTGCTTAATCTGAAAAGCCTAGTTTGCATTCCACACAGTCAGCTACATAGGTAGCAGCATCTGAAGTGTAGTGCACACCTGACCTATTTAGGAGAACCCCACAGTTCTCAACCCTATGGTGCAAGACCAGGAAGACCCAGCCTAACGTGTTACAGCATGTTGGAAGTCTCTGGTTCAGTCCCTCCACTTGACTCAGAATCGAAGGGCCACGATCCGTTCTCCGGACAGTGCTGCCACTTGTTAGGTTCATTGAAACTCCATGCACAAAGCTGGTCTTCTCAAACTTCTGTGCCAGTCACAGTCCAAGTATGACGTAGGAGCCCAGATGAAAGGCATCATTTTGTCCAACGTGCTCTATAATTTGCAGCTGGTTGAGCCCTGTTGCCTCAGTGGCTGCTGGAATAGCCTTTGCAACATGTTGAATGATGCCTCCAGGTATACGCACTGAATGCACCTGTTGTTCGTTTCTGTTCCTTGCTGCCATTTCCCTACCATCATTTGCTGTATGTGTGAACTGCTGACTGTTAATAGACCCTTTGTGTTTGTCTTCTTTTCATAGGCCAAAACACGTTTCCCCAAAACAAATGAAGTGAGTCCCCCTGGCTCAGTTTCAGTAAAAGATTGTGACAGGAGACGAAGCTTGGGTACACCATTATGACCCGGACATGAAACGTCAGTCATGGAATATCGACACACTCACCCCAGAAAAGGAAATTAAAGACGCGGCCCTCCGCTGGAAAAATCATAGCCACAGTGTTCTGGGACGCAGATAGTGTTATGTTGATGTTCTTCATTGTGAAACAACAATAAATTCAGAGCATTACATCACAGTGCTGCAAACTCTGAAACGACGGCTAACAAGGGTCCAAAAGGAAAAGGGAAATGTTTTCCTGTAGCATCACAATGCCAAACTACGCACTTCATGTGCCACCACAGCAGAACTTCAGAGACTGAATCTCACCACCGTACACCATTCTCCATACAGTCCAGATTTAGCACAGTCTGACTTCCATCTGTTTCCGATAAAGAAAGATGATCTGCGGGGACATAATTATGCTTCTGATGAAGATGGTAAGAGAACTGTGAGAATGTGGTTGCAGAAACAGTGTGTCTACTTCTTCCGTGACGGCTTCAGAAAACTTGTTCATCGTTGGCAGAAATGTATCCAATTGGCTGGTGATTATGTGGAAAATTGAATATTGGTTATTAAAGATCACATTCTAAGGATTATTTCTGCATTTGATTTATTAAAATATTCTCATCCAAACCCAATTAACGAAGGTGGAGGCATCACTTCTCATTCAACTCTCGTACAAAGCTCAGAGTCCTCCCTGGTCACCATCCACCATGTAAACGACTACCAGATCTACCATTGACATGCCGATCGCAGTCAAATGGACAGGTAATGACAGATCGTGTACTTTCTGCGGAGGATACAGGATCCACAGGAGAGGATGTTACTTAGGATACCTTTGGTATTGGTACCACGGATACATGACCCTCAGGAGCCCTTCCACACCCTGATTCGCAGTAGTTGCCATTCGTTTGATAGTAGTCAGGTCAATTTCAAGCTGCTTATGAATATCAACCAACTCATCCTGCGTTTAAGAACAACAGTGGAGCTGCATTTTGGCTGTTGCAATGTATTATAGGACAGTGAACAAATTATTTTAAAACTAAGTCTACTGATTATCTTTTAATCTGTTGAGCTAAAGTATTAATTCCATATAAGAACTGAAGTAAATATGCCAAAAGATATTTTTGATAAGGAAACAGAAAAACCAGTGGTAAAAATGACAGTTTCCTAAAACTTTCTGAGGTTAATTATAGTCGCTAACAAACTTGAAAATAGAAAAATAGAATTAATATATGATAAACGTATGTATACTCCTCTTTAAGGTAAAGCTAGATGCTACACAATATGTTAGTTACAATATCTGCAAATCACAAATGCTAATTTACTAGAGATTAAATTATGTACAGGGGAATGGTAACTTCTGAAAATTCTAAAAAATGCATGTTTATTTGTGTTGATATACAATGAAATTTGGGGTGATCTGTTCTTTGGCAGTAACTTTGAACTACAAATGCTGATTTGTTATGAAATAAGTTATCCAAAAGACTTGTACTGTTAATTTATGAAAGTATAGTTTTGTTAGCATTCAAAAATCGTCAAAATAAGCTGTTTCGCATGTAATTATACAATGAAATTAGAGACAATTGTTTTGAATGAGGATAGGCCTACTGTTCTCAAATTTTAAAAGAACACGAATAAGTTTAAACATAGAATTGACACTAAAGTAACAGTAAGTGTTTATCGCAGCACTTCTGATCGTTCAAAATTTCGCAATACAAATTGTGGGTAATGATACAATGAATGCAAGCTTATGCTGAAGTGACACAGACAGTAAAATATCCGAATCTAGAATTTCAAACCATCACGTGGCTCTTGCAAACGCAGTCTCACATAAAGGAAAGTTACGAATTTGGCTTTTACATATAAATAAACGTGTGAATGGCACATATTTTTTACTTAGCTGTTTTTGTACCAACTTTTACACTGGCATGCCAAGGAAGAACACTGTGGCATGAGCTTACCTCAGTTACAATCAAGACATGCACCAACAAAGCACGTCTTCTGCCTGTTGGTAGCTTTACCAACATAAAAAAGTGTTGGCTAATGTTACAAGATCAGATCTGTAAATTCTCCATACATAAATCTGTCTGGCCTCCCCACAGATACACATCTGATGTAATTTCACATATGGTACAGCTATTTGTGTCATAGAGTTGTGCAAGCCACCCCTCTGTCATTAAGATTTGACTAGGAGAGGTTAATAAGATAAATCAAGAAGCATCAAGGAGTAGTCAGTTTGACAGTGGAAGTAAGTATGGGGAGTAGAACTTGTATAAGAGACTAATGTGTTGACTACATTAAGTAAGTGCAAGCGGATGTTGTCTGGAGTTGTTGTGCAGATATGAAAAGATTTACTCAAACCAGTCTTCAGACTGATGACTGTAATAAAAGCATCAAAATGCAAGATGAACCACAAGTTTGATGGAATATATATGTGAAGATTCATGTTTGATTGTTGCATCTGGTTCTCTCCTAAGGCTTGTTCAAGATGTAATCTTCTGGTATTAGCTGAAGTGGAACTGAATTCAGCCTCAGCATATTACATTCTAGTCATTGTTTGAGTTAGTGTTCTTGAAGTGCCACACTTAAGTCCGTATCGACTAAATTTGTTCCGTGACAGTGTATACATCAACAAGAACATAACTGAAAATCTTAGATACAGTCCATCGTGAAGGAAGTACATCAGTCACATGGGCCCTGTTCCTAGCCTTTGTGCGGATGCTGGCAAGTCCCCTCTTCAAATCAAGTGACAAGTATTCTTGGTGCATCAAGCTTACAAAATACACTCAGTACCCCAAGCACTTGCCTGGCACACTTTAGGTTATCCAGCCCTGGACTATTTCAGATAATTTTTAACGAAGAAATTCACCAAATAGCTGTGCAAATTGAGAAATTATTTTCTTTTATTTTCACTACCAGTTTCGGCAGTTCAATATGCCATCTTCAGGCCCCATGTGCACCTCTCCAAAATTATCAATATTGGTATACTGGGTCCATCTGTTTCTGTATGTCGTGAATTCTCAAGTGCTTCCTTCGAGATTTGACTTCAGTTGCATGTTGGGATATGGCATATTGAATTGCCAAAACTGGTAGCAAAAATAAAATAAAATAACTTCTCAATTTGCACAGCTGTTCAGCGAATTTCTTTGTTAAATATTTGATCAGTTGCTATCCCAGTCCGCAATGGATCAACAGATATTTCAGATAATTCTTTGTGAGCAACAAGGCTATATGGGATCCAAGCAAAGAGCCACAATACAGAAAGGTGCAGGGTGAATGTTTTTATTCCAAGTTTGGAGTTAGCCACCACCTTTGTACATTAAGAGACAGAGAATTATTTTAAATTTGACTTATTTTAGAAAAGAAAGTGCTCCAAATATAGTTTTTAGGTATACAGGTGGGGCAAAGCAGCAAAATTCACTTGGCCACCCAACAGTTTTTCTGATCATGTCTTCAGCATCTACCTGTCACAATAGATTTAAAATGTATCGTACTGAGTTGCACTTGATCCTGGGGACAACGGGGCAAAAGGGGAAAGAGTGAGATTGTTCAGATACGTTAGTGCTCTCCAAGCCCTTAATAAATATACTCTACAGAAAAATTGTACACAATATTCAAGATATTATTTCCTTGTTGCTGCTGTGTGATAAGTTGGGCACTGGGACACGCTGGAATGAATGGAAACAAGCTGGATGACTTAGTAGCCAGGAAGGGTTAGGAAGAATGGCTGGAGGTAAGGGTGACAAGATGTGGACTGTGAAACCAACTTTGTCTGTGGCGTTTCTCCTCTTGGTTACACCAGTGCAAGGAGATCTTATTCACATGCCTCCACTTCAGTCATAGCCCCCTTACACATTGCTTTTTGCTCTAGTGAGATGCTCAACCTGTTTGTATTGCTGTGGCATATTCATTACGGTAACTCATATTTTAAGAGAGTACACTTTATTTTCTAGTGTAGATTTGAGTATGCTTCCTATTTGAGCAGGCTATGAGACGAATATTTTGTGGTTTTCTTTTAACCACACTCATGTTTAAAACTTTGTAAGCCTCTAAAGATGATGGTGGTGGGTATTACTCGTACCACTTTACTTTCCAGGACTTGATATCATTGCTTAAAATTTTAATGACAGAAATTTAAAGTTCACGATATAAATGGTATGTGTATAGCTGTGTACAGGATATAAACAACTAATGCAGTTGTTACATTCAGCAGTAGTATGTAAGGTATGCCATAATTAATAAAACCAAGTTTCCACATTCAGTATTCTCTTGGAATCATACCTATGGATTTCCCTAGTCGAAGTTCTGTACTGATATTTAATATCCAGACAGTCTGTAGCTTATCATATGGGATTCGGCATTATCAACAGACAAGTCTTAAGAACTTACTGAATTTGCTGTAGGGTAATGTAAGTCTAGTGGATTTTCTTCCTATCCTGTCGTGTACAGCGGCAGGAGATGTAACATTTTCACCTCGTCTCATACGTGCTACAGTCAACTTTGTGTGTACGTTGTTTGTTGGAAAGGCATTGTTTCTGAAGCGAATAGACCAAAAGAGTGCAGCAAAGTATACACTAGTTGTTAGCTTAAAAAGTGGATACACTGTGCAGTAATGAAAAGTGTAAAGATTAATCTTGAATGATTAGTCAGATTTGTCTTTAATGAGAAAACTGCAGTTTAATAAAATTTGAATTATGTAATGAACTCACATAGCTGCCAGTCCTAATGCTGAAAATTTATTCCTGAAACCAGAGGTTATAACAAATTTACATTTACATGGTAGTCAGAAACACATTTACTAGTGACATTTGTCGGCACTTTTGCAGAAACTTATTTGTATATCAAAGTGATAAGAAAAATAGCTGGGCAAATGCAAATACTTATTCAAAACTTTAGAATTCTTACAGACAAAATCAAAACTAAATGAATTACTGAATTATTATGGGAAATGGTAATAATTGCGTAGTGTAACCTCACTGTAATCTTTAACGTTACTAATTGTGGTTAACCAATCCTTTCAATTAATTACAGTTCACCCTGACATATATCACATTTAAATGTGAAGGACTCCAAAACAACAGCAAAATACCCTGGCAATGCTGAAAGGCACCAACCAAGACATTAGTACATATATTTACCAAAAACACAAAAGTACTCAGCATAGTTGGATAAATGGTAAAATTCATTAAGATTTGCCAGATTTATTGATTTTTAACAGTTACCGTAAAAGTTACTCATGAATGTTTAGCTCAAGAATTATGTAATGACATTAATCAATTAACAACAAATGAACTTTCAATTCAACAAAAAAAATTTACTGTTCTTTCTGGCAAAGTTATCAACTCTTCAAATAATAGACTTTTTGATTCATGATGTGATTCTCGGAACTTGTGATTGGATATGGACCCTGTTTTATGTGGCAGTGATTTGGGATACTAATGACCAAAAATTTATGAATAAGTTCACTCAAAATACTGGCAAGTCTTTTATAATACTAAAAATGGTTCAGTCTTCCATTCTGAGACATTGCAGGAGCGAAGTAGTAGCTCAGTGGCAACAATTGCAATAGTCTTCTCTCATCCCTAAATTCAAATTTTTCTTAATTTGTGCTATGTTCCAACAGTATTATTCCTTTTAACTCTTTTTAAACCTGATTATAAACTTACACAGTTACCAGTGTACTGTGGTCCTTGGATCTTGTGTCGCCTATAATAACCACGGGATATTGTTGCACTCATAGTCACTGTGCTGTAGCAACACTCTCTTGCACCATTTCTCATACACAGCTGCATCACATCACATATGCTTGCTGCTTTGCATACTTACTCTAAAGAATTTTTATTATCTTTTCTGACTATCGTTGACTCTACAGTTAAGATTCATTTCTTATATTTTCTTTAATTAAATTTACACAATTTTGACACTGGCCATATACAATAAGAAAATAAATAAGGTACATGCATGGAAGGAAATAAAATTCATTATTCAAGAGTAATGTTATATCTTATAGCAACATATTGTGTTGTTGTCACAGAGAGGTGATGATATGCTGGTTAAGATTAGAAATATACAGGGTGATTCAAAAAGAATACCACAACTTTAGGAATTTAAAACTCTGCAACAACAAAAGCCAGAGCTAAGCACTATCTGTCAGCGAATTAAGGGAGCTATAAAGTTTCATTTAGTTGTACATTTGTTCGCCATTTCAGCCAATAAAGTTTTTGGTCTCTTTTTCTTCGAAGGTGCTACTGTAACTAGACTACAGTATCTGGAGATGTTAGAGAATTGGCTGTTCCCTCAGCTCGAACAAGAAGCACAACAATACATATTTCAGCAGGATGGAGCGCCACCACATTGGCACTTATCTGTCCGTAACTACCTGAACGTCAACTACCTGAGGCGATGGATCGGCCGCCAGGCAGCCCTTGACAGAGCACTTCATCACTGGCCTCCAAGAAGCCCTGATCTTACCCCCTGAGATTTTTTCTTATGGGGGTATGTTAAGGATATGGTGTTTCGGCCACCTCTCCCAGCCACCATTGATGATTTGAAACGAGAAATAACAGCAGCTATCCAAACTGTTACGCCTGATATGCTACAGAGAGTGTGGAACGGGTTGGAGTATCGGGTTGATATTGCTCGTGTGTCTGGAGGGGGCCATATTGAACATCTCTGAACTTGTTTTTGAGTGAAAAAAAGCCTTTTTAAATACTCTTTGTAATGATGTATAACAGAAGGTTATATTATGTTTCTTTCATTAAATACACATTTTTAAAGTTGTGGTATTCGTTTTGAATCACCCTGTATAACATTTCTTGCTGTAGACAGGTACAATAGCTGTAGTGTTTGCACAAAAGTTGACACTTAGCGTGGTAGCTGATGAGAGCAGTTGTAAGTGGGAAATGACTTTATGGTTGCTCCCATCACCCACACCACTGAGTGTCAACTTGGTTTCTGCAGACAGTGTTTATGTAAATTTTTGCATGTACTAAGGGGAAAGAGAGAGAAATCAAAATCTTCAGCTGATGGTAAAAGGAAACAAACAGTAAATTGACCTGAAATTGTAAAACAGGAATTGCTTCGAAATGTGACAAATAATTAGGCACTTACCTTGCATAATTTTACAGCTGTTAACATACATTCTGTTCTTTTGTGTTTAATCTTATTGCTGTATCACTTCGATTTCAGTAATAAACATAGCTGAATATTTTGTATAATTTTTTTTCCTTATTTTAAATCAAAAGTTGATTTCAGTAATAAATGTTGCTCAATATTTTGTATACAATTTTTTTCTTTTAAATCAAAAGTTTTATGAAAATCTTTTGGTTGATAGCAAGCAGCTGAGGCAATAGCAGAGAGCGTACTCACTGTTGCTCGAGCGGAAGCAATTGTGGCAGTAGCTGGAGAAGCCCAGTTACAACCGCAAGGCGAACTATCTGTAGTGGTGCACGCTTTGAGGGAACCGCATTCCGACCTGTCAGCCATCGCTTCTGGTGATCTGGCTACCATCGTTGAGACACTGGCTCTTGGTGAGAGTGGCTCAGGTACATAGTTATAGCTCCTTGGTGTGGCCCCCCCTCTCTTCCTCCCCTCTCTCCCCCTCCTCCCCCCTCTCTCCCCCTCCTCCCCCCTCTCTCCCCCTCCTCCCCCCTCTCTCCCCCTCCTCCCCCCTCTCTCCCCCTCCTCCCCCCTCTCTCCCCCTCCTCCCCCCTCTCTCCCCCTCCTCCCCCTCTCTCCCCCTCCTCCCCCCTCTCTCCCCCTCCTCCCCCCTCTCTCCCCCTCCTCCCCCCTCTCTCCCCCTCCTCCCCCCTCTCTCCCCCTCTCTCCCCCTCCTCCCCCTCCTCCCCCCTCTCTCCCCCTCCTCCCCCTCTCTCCCCCTCCTCCCCCCTCTCTCCCCCTCCTCCCCCCTCTCTCCCCCTCCTCCCCCCCTCTCTCTCCCTCCTCCCCCCCTCTCCCCCTCCTCCCCCCTCTCTCCCCCTCCTCCCCCCTCTCTCCCCCTCCTCCCCCCCTCTCCCCCTCGCTTGGTCATGCCTGTGCGTGTGTGCGCGAAACAGATTTCAATATCATACTCCTATATGGCACACTCTAGTAACCAATAACCAAAAGTTGATAACAACTCCCCATATTAAACAACTGATACTAGTAATCTTCAGAATATAAATGACAAAATTATAGAATAAGTGTATAATAGTTCCAGATGTTGCTAGTGGTATGTTCAGTAGACATTAGAGTTAAAAGTGCTTGTCAGAATAAAAGTATATATATATACATTTGTAATGAATATCTTGTTGGTAAATTGTGATAAATGATATTGCATTTCTAACATACCAATTCATGAGTCTGAAAATGTGCATTCTATTGAAATTTTTTAGGAAGTGGACAGCTTCGACGACAGGCAAGTGAAGATAATAAGGGTTGGAATGAACAGGGTCAAGGACGATCAAAATCATCGAGATCAAAAGCTGCTCTGGCAGCAGAAGCTGCTGACGTACTGGACAAAATGCGTGAAGGTGCAGATTTGCTGCGTAACAACACAAACAGTTTTCTCTCTGGAGAATTGTTGCCATCTTCATTGCTTGGTTCTACTCAGCAGCCGCCTGTATCAATTGGTATGCTTTAAAGTGTTAAAAAATTTTCTACATCATTTGGCAGTATTTACAGTGGATAAATAAAGTAACATAATTGTATTTGTAGCAGGGCTAATGGCATCTGCATTGGCTCCATCAGTACGCATTAGTGTTTCTGGATCTGGTGGAGAAAGCACAGATAGTACTAGCAGTGAAGAGAAAGGTCTGGGAATACGGATTAAATCAGTAGCAGGTGGTGCAAAGATTCCATCTTCACAGCAGCAACAGCAACAGCAGCAGTCAACATCAGTCACAAGTGACGGTGCGTAAATATTTAGGGGAATCCCTTGTATTTTCAGTTGAATGCCTCGTAGTGAGTCTCCCTCCCCCTCACCTTCACACCTAACCCAATTTCAACCCCCCCCCCCCCCTCTCTCTCTCTCTCTCTCTCTCTCTCTCTCTCTCTCTCTCTCTCTAGTTCACATTCAGAAACGAATAATTGTAATGTCATGAGTACCACAAGATGGCTGCTACAGCCTGATACTGATTATAGTTCCTCACAAAGTTTGATTATTTTGAACGTTAAGAAGTGTACTACCCTACTACAAAGGAGCAAGATAATAAGCTAATAACATTTTAAAGGACCCCCCCCCCCCCCCCCCCTGATGTTACGATCAGTGTTACTGTTGTGTAACGTGACACTATAAAATTGACAGAGTAGCGGTAAAAAAAATATATATATTTTATTTAATTTAAAACATATGTAGCAAAACGTTTAGGATAGCATAAGTAGTAAATAAGTAAGTAATAGGTTACAGGGAACAGCTCTAAACTTCTGTGAGGACCACTAAATAAAAAGGTGTGCATTAAAGAAGCCTGTCAGCCTAGTTACCTTCCTTTACAGTGGACAAGGAAGTGTAATCAGAGTGCAAATTTTTTTCCTGTGTAGTGTTTGCCAGTTTAAACACTATTATTTCTTTTGAAAGAGTTCATGTTACGAGCCACAAATTCCAGAGTGACCCTGCCCAGGTGTGCGTGTGTATTACTGTAGGGGTGCACGTGTGTGCATGCACACGCAGGGTGGTGGTGTGTGTAAACAAAGTAAACATGCTTTCGTATTAGTGTCGGAAACAGTGGGGATGGGTTTTTATCATCATCATCATCATCATCATCATCATCATCAGTGGCTGCAGCAGCTCCCACTAAACTTCAGTGCTCACGAAAGACCACCTCTAGAAAATTTTCTGCCATTACCATCTTCAGATATAGGCATCATTGTATCTCCGGGGCGTTTTCTAATGTAATCCACCGACTGCGAATTCCACCAACTTGTCATGGCCTTCACTCATCTCTTGTAAATCAGCACAGAACTTTCTAGTTCCCTCTACCAACCATTTACCTGTGTCTCGTAGTAATTATCAAGATGCGTCTTTACATTCTTGCTAGCCAACTCTCACATGTTTGATGATTTTTGCATTAAAAATTCTAGTCTCTTTGACATTATTCAAATCTGGTAGTATACACTAATTGTAAACTTTTATTTTAAGACATTTGGGAATCTTAGTTTTGAAACATGTATGTAGTTGACCAAAAGGACTCTATGCCATGTTTACTCTTCTGGTAATTTCTTTTGCTCTCCATACTGTTTCTATGATTTCTTTGTTGATTTGAACTGCTTTCTTTTAAGGGGAGTTGGAACGCCTTATCCCGACAATGTTAAATTTAGTGATTTGGCTTCCCTGTATTTCAGGAACCACTGTAGCCATTGACATGAAACTTTTGTAGAACATTAAACTGTATTTTCTGAGTCTACTGAACTACAGTAATTGCATTTCAGCCACTGCTTTTGGAAATACAATTTTTTAATTACATGGTTAAAATTTTGTGTACTTTTTTGTACGTTATCCTAAATAATTGTAATTATACATAACATTATGTTCTTGTTTTAGTTCAGTAGACGCAGGATGCGTATGTTCTTACTGTCTGAAAATATGAATACTCTACTCGCAGTTGTTTTCTTTTTTAGTCACTCAGAAGCACCCTGCACCATACCGTATATCATCCTCTTCATCTTTTTCTAAGTTTTTTCTTCTTTCCGGACTTCATAGTGGCAAACTGTGCTGCATACTCTGCTTTATCAGTGCAAACCTTGTCCATCTCTTCAAATTCTCTGACTCAGTTTGCTCCAGGATTAATTCCCATATGCTGTAGCACTTCCACCCTACCAATGTTGCCATCATTAAAAGCAATAACAGCATTACTGACCTGACCCCCCCCCCCCCCCCCCCCCCACTTTAGTGTCCTCATTCCAGCAAAAACATTTTTTGGTAAGCGAGTCCATATAAGATCATTGAACAACTCATTGGGATGCACATACTTCTTCAGTAATTCAGGATTTGCCAGGTATCTGTTAATAGGTTTTATGATTGGGATTGAATGTTTATGGCTGTATGTACTGTTTGAGTATTGGGCATTGCGGTAATTGCACCATGAATCAGGTCCAGGAGGGAAAACATGGTGTACTGTTTCTTCATAAGTTGACAGTCTGTGGAAGAAGGTAGCCCATACTGCCTGCTTCATTTTCAAGAAATCCTCAGTTTTATTTCTAATGGCCATCCCATAACACTGCTGTAGTTCTTCAATCGTTTTGTCTGTCAGCCTGTGTTGTATGGTTTTACCATCAGAAAATTTCTTGTCTCTCAAACTTTGTTTCAACTTCTTCAACCTGGTGCCCATCCTCTTCTGGCCATGACCAACACATTCCAGTTTTGTAATAATCTTCTCACCTTAAGGCTGAGTGGCTACTACACTGTTGTATGCTTTTGAGTCTCCGTCACCTAAGAACTTAGTGTAACACACTCCCCTTTCGTTCTCAGATCGACTAAAAATTTCAATAGCTGCAGAGCCCTCCATATCACCATTTGTTCCTTCATAATTTCTATCACAGAAACGCCATTCTTCTTTCACTGATTTACACTTATGACAATGTTTGGTTAAAATCTGGAAATCTATTACCTTTCAAGTATCCACGCTGGTCACCGTAGCAACAGAATTCTTAGAACTGTAGCTGCACTTCTGTCAAATGCCATCAAAAGCTACTGGTATGTCAGTCACACCATCACTTACTTCATTAGCTTCGTTTGCAGTGCCCATCATTGACTCACATGCAACAGGTTCCACAGCAGCTCCAATAAATCCTGCATACTTGTCGATTTTTACATGATGGGCGTGGCATATTCATCACGGCACACATTGTTTCTGCTGTAGTGTGTCCTTTGCCAATAGCTCTCAATCCATAAATCCACCTACCATTTACTTCAAAATAATTATCTTTACATTTACCAGAATTCCAAAAGGAATGTATATATTTACAAATAGCACAATTAATGATAAGTTCCCTGGCTAGTCCATTTGATACCTCAGTGTCTTCATGTAAACTAACTAGCCCTCCACATATTTTACAACACACACATTTACCTAACATCCTTGTTAGGATATGTAAATCTGTCAGAATATAACCTAACCTACTGTTTACATCACTTTGGTTTTGAGAAAACTGTGTATCACAACATTTTATTTTAATCTTCGAAGCACTAATGGGTGTTTCTTTAGATACTGATGAGTTTTCCTGTATTTTGTTGTCTGTAACTTCACACACCACATGTCAAACACAGTATTTCCCTTTATTCGAAAATCTATTACAATGAAACCCACGTTTCTTAAAAACACTTCGTTTTGGCATCATACTTTACTTTTTGAGACATTTACCAATCTATTCGTCACTTTTCCTCGAATTAAAAAAAAAATTAATATTTGACATACAACTCGTGTTTATACTATGAAATGATAAGTTACTGTTTTTGACAGTGCTACCAATACAAACACGTAATTTAACCTTTATAACGCAGCAATCCACAGCCTTACAAACAAAAAATTACCAATTTTATTAGATTTTGAAGTAATGCATGTAAAAATTTTAACATTTCCAATGGGTGTAGATTATATTTAAAAAAAAAAATACTTCCCATGTGAGTTTTTAGGTGATATATATATAATTTTATTTGGAAAATTGCAAATTTTGTAATGAAATAAAAATCCGAAATTCCCCCCCCCCCCCCCCCCCCTCCCCCAACTCCCCTTAAATACATTGGTTATACAGTATTATAGCCAAATTTTGCTACTGTTTTTAGCAAACGAATGAGGTCATTGATTTGCTCTCAGAAATATCTTTTTGAAAAGTATGAGATTGAGATTGAGATTGTTTTCAACACGTCAGTAGTTGTTTGAGGAGGTTCATTATTCAGGCTTTATCAGGTTACTCCATTCACTGATAGTGATCTGTGTTAGGGTCAGACAGAACAGTCATCAGGAAAATGAAGATAGTTCATATATGTACTCCCTCTTTGTTTTCCTAATTTAAGGATATGAGAGTAGTTCGATGATATGCAATAGTGTCTCTGGTTTCTATTTAAATTCTGTATTTCTCATTATCCTGAAGTAGTCCAATGGAAGCCATGGCATTGACATATATATATTCCTCAATATGCAAACAAAAGTTAAATCAAAACTTTATTCCTTAAGGGCTGTTAGTGAAAAAATTATTAGGACCATCTCAAAAGCTGCCACAAAATCCATGCATCCCAATCAAGTGTTTATTCATATCCTAGTTCTGTTCTGTAAATTCGTTCGCACCTGGCAAATGGTCTGCTGTGTTATATCCACCTCTAAAGCCAGCTTGTTCTTTCGCCAGATTGAAAATGTAATATATTTATTTTTATGTTGTTTGTGATAATTTTTGTGAATAATGTATATACGAGGGCATTTTCAAAATTAAAGATACAACGGCTCGCAGTCCTTAAATAGAACATTTATTTAGAAAATGTCAGTTACATCTTGTTAACTGGATTATTTGTTATTTTTTGACATCACCACCTCCGTTATCCAAACACTTTTTAAGTCGGTGCACAAGCTTTTGTATCCCACAGTCATAGAAGGTTGCCGCCTGTTGTCGAAACCACATTTCAACTTCATCTTTGATCTCTTCATTGTCGTGGAATGATTTTCCACCAAGATGTGACTTCAGGTAATGGAAGACATGGAAGTCGGTGGGTGCAAGTTCCGGGCTGTATGGCGGATGGTCCAATACGTCCCATTTGAATTGTTTGAATAGTGCTTCTGTTACGAGCGCTGTGTGAGGCCAAGCATTGTCATGAAGTAAGCGGACTCCACTTGTCAACATTCCCCTTTGTTTGTTTTGAATTGCCCTTCGAAGACGTTTCAAAGTCTGGCAATATGTAGCAGCATTAATTGTCGTTCCAGGAGGCATAAATTCCAACAGCAGAATGCCTTGTCTGTCCCAAAAAACAAAGCCATGATTTTCTTCGCTGAAATCGACGTTTTGCATTTCTTGGCTTCTGGTGAATTCGAATGGCACCATTGCATCAATTGTTGCTTGGATTCAGGTGTGTGGTGATAAACCCACGTCTCGTCACCTGTCACAATGTGATCAAGGAACTAATCACCTGCTTCAGCATAGCGTGTGAGTGAGTAGAGTGCAAAGCCCATCCTTTTCCTTTTTGTGTTCTTCCCTTAACAGTTTTGGAACCCAACATGCACACAATTTCCTGTACCCTAACTTGACAGTCACAACGTCATAAAGAGTTGTCATTGATACGTTCGGTTTACTCTGATGCAATTCTTTCAATGTGTGTGTGTATTCGCACAAATTGCTTCCTCCATTCTCCGAAGAAGGGCATCAAAGATCACAGATGGCCGACCTGTTCTTTGTTCGTCATGAACATCGGTCCTACCTTCAGAGAAATTACGACACCATTTCATTACATTTTGTCGATTCATAATGTTCCCATAAACAGAAACAATTTCTTTGTGAATATCCGCTGATCGCTGACCTTCTGCATGAAGAAAATGCATGACGGAGCGCACTTCGCATTTGGTGGGATTCTGAATCAGCGCAGCCATTTTTAACACGACCTACTCCAACCAGAAGCAACGTTCAACTGCCAAACGACCGCAAGGAGAAAGATAACAGTTCAAGGTTAACACCAGTGTTGCCAACTTGCTCGTCAAAACTCTTCTGTTCCTCTGGCATACGGTGTATCTTCACTTTCCAAAATACCCTCGTATTACAGAGTACAGGCTGAATTTTCTTTTTTCTCCCCCTCCCCAATCCCTCCAGCTTTAGCCATTTCTCATGAAATGCCACTATCTGCAGGTGGCTTTTCTTCCTTGGTAGTGGAATTTCTTTGTGTGTCTCATTCAGCTTTATATGAGGAATTGACTTAATTTCATTATGGCCTCTTAACATATACTAAAATTTGAACACCTTGGAATGCTTATACAGCTTTCTCTTTGTTGTTGTAGTTGGAGTCACAAATAGGAGACTGTTTGGAGTGCTACAATGTGAATGTTGCAGCCAGTGCGAGCATTTAGCGTGTTCGAAGCAAGTTGTTTGTAGAGTTGTTTGTTGTGAGTTGTCATTGCTGATGTTGGTGGTTAATGACAAATTCTACATAGACAAGTGACAGACCTAATTTGTAGGATAAACATTTTCTTAAAGTGCAAAGCACATGTACACATGTGTCGTGACTGTCGCTTAGAACCAGCAACAATGCAATCTCTGTCTGTGCTGTTTACCATCTTAAATGCTTAATAGCTGTCTCCTTTCATTTGAGATATTCTTTTATGTTATTTTCTTTGTATCTGCTTCATCTGTTTTGTCAGTTTCCATAATACCTTTGTTGAATTATTTCCCCTTATGTCAGTGCCCTTATAACATTTATTTTCTAAGATACTGAACTTGTTGCTTGTGGTTTAAACTAGTTACCCTCATATTTACTCTTTATCAAGAGTCTACAATCACTTGTGATACTAATGATGGTTCGAGTTGCCACGCTCTATATAACCTGTATAAAATGTAGTAAAGTCAGTTTTAGTTTCATTTGGTCCTTGCTAAGTCCATTTTTTATTTTTTTTTTGAAGAATTTGTTAAGGGCAAACATGTTGTTCTTTGCAAATTCTGCTCGTTCCGGTATCATATCTAATGTTTCCCACTGAGTAGTCTTTAACTTCTGCCTTAATGTCACCTTAAAATCACCCATAATTATCTTGTAGTGTCTACAACTTTTCAGAGGGGTCTCATACTACATCATAAGAGAGTGAACATGACGGTACGTAGACTCAAATGATGTCTATGAAATATCCTTAGTTGTTTTGAGGCACAATGTTACAGAACCTTCTTGGGCTATGCATACACATGGAATATAATGAAATTATTGAAAATTTCAAAATGGTAAATATTTAATGAAAATATGTATTATACATAAGGAAAAAATGTTTCAACAGATAGGAATGCGGGCCTGAAACAAAGGCCGTAAATCCATAGTATGGTGGCTTCACCAATGATCCAATAAACAAACTAAGCAAGATGTCATAGAGAATGTACATGAATTTAA
Organism: Schistocerca serialis cubense; assembly: GCF_023864345.2. Classification (NCBI taxonomy): domain Eukaryota; kingdom Metazoa; phylum Arthropoda; class Insecta; order Orthoptera; family Acrididae; genus Schistocerca; species Schistocerca serialis. The sequence continues at coordinate 440,270,995 of NC_064645.1, read as the reverse complement.
CAGGAAACTTCTATTTCAGTTTCTTCAAAGCCTATGACCCTGACAGCTGACTAAAACAATTTTTAATGATCTATAGAAAACTGTCAGAATTCATTCTCTTTGTAATTATCAACTGACACTTTTCAGTTTGCCACACCCTTGCATTGCAGCGAGCTCAGTTTTTTTTTTTTTTTTTTTTTTTTTTTTTTTTTTTTTTTTTAATAACTAACTTCCTCTTATTGCACTTTACAGGCACAACTCTCCAAATACATTTTCTTCTTAATGATAAAAAGTACAGTTGCCGTTTGGTGCAGTTCATAGAAACCAAAATTTCATTGACATTGTGTAAATGGAACACCAGATTTCATATGACTTACAGTGTAAACCAAAATAGAAGGAAACCCTTCATAGCTGTTACTTTACTATGTGGTTACCAATTTTTTGGAGAGGTTTCTTAAGATTGGTAGTGTAAACCAAAATAGAAGAAGATCCTTCATAGCTGTTGGTTAGCTGTGTGTGTGTCAATGCGACTCAACGGTTGCAGGACAACAGGAGTGACTGGTAAATCTGGAGTGACAGTGTGAACCGCCAGTGGTGCCACAGAGAGATCAATGGAGACTTAAACATCTGTCAAAGTTTCCAATACATGAATACAAGTATAGGCTGTTATCCTCTCCTATTGAAATGACAAAAACTGTCAGCGTCAAACAATTGGGACTGCAGTAAATTTATAACTGCCTCTTTGGCTTAGTTGCTTTACAATAGTCACCAGTATCAATTTATTTCTGGCATACAGGTATGTGTTTATTTGAACACCTCATTGAATGTAAGTAGTACATTGATGGACCAGTTGTTATTATTTCCATTTAAAAATTTCCCTCTACACACAATCAACATTTTTGGTAAACACAATTTTTTCTTACTCTTTGATTCCATAGCATCCCAGTGAGAATAATGCCATCATCAGCGTAATTTTTTGTCTAGAAGATTCTATACTTCAGACTAGCCTTGTTGAAAATGGTTATGTGCAGTTTTCTCACTGTGAATCCGTCCCATAATTGATCAGGGCTATTTCACCAAATGTGACATGTGTGTGGTGACACAGGTTGTATACCAGCTGATGGTTATGTGGACACTGATGACTGTATAGTTGGGCATTCAGCATTCCCAAAATTACTAATACCATTATGCAGCTTTCTCATTTGTAAAACCCTATTACATTTTCAGTAAGGATGAATAGCCACTCTGCATACATGTATATGCTTAAAAGTGTTGCAAATTATGCTCAGTAGGTCAATAGTAATCATGTCTGTGTGTGTTTCATGATATAGTGCTTCAGAATTTAACAACCATTTATATTTGATAATTTACAGAAACCATAACAAATTAGACTGCATGATGTCACACAATCTAAATTGTTGTAGTTTCCGTAAATTATCAAATATAAATGCCAGTATGATTTCTGAAACAATGCCATGGCCTTGCTAATCTTCTTCCTCAAAGTTGTCATACTGAGCTCGATATGACATGAGAGTTTGCATGAGGCTTTGTATCCTTTGAGACTGATCTCGCCTGTTGAATCTTGGTCTTGTTCCTTTACCTGCTTCCTAACAGCCATTTGTTTCTCATTGTCTTTTCAACCCTTCAGATTTTCAGTGGTCATTTGTCATTTTTTTCTGATTACTACTTGTTTCTTTTTTGTAGTTGTATTTCTGTTTGTACTGAGTGAAGTGACACAGTTGCAAGGCACTGGATTTGCATTCGGGAGGATGACAGTTCTAATCAACATTTAACCATCCATATTTAGACTTTCATTGCTTTCCCTAAATTTTTAAAAGTGAATTGCATGACCATTCTTTGAAAATGACCCTGCAGATTTCTTTCCTGACTTTCCCCAATCTAAACAGGACCTCATTTCCAACAAGGCATTAAATCTTTATCCTTCTTTCTTTCTATTCTTCCCTGTTACAGTTCCCATTTTGTCCTCACCTTAATTTCCTTTTCTCTTTTCATTAACATCACATCTTCACATCCCAGCTTTTCAGATCTCATTTTTTGCATGTGTTTCATTTGAGTCCACCCTCTCTTACTTGTGTGTTGTGTGATACTGGGTTCTGGCTGCCATCTTACATGATCCTGGCCCACGTTTATGCAAAATCCAGTCCTCCCTTTTACCTACATAACCAATGACCAGTCCTACAGACTACTTTTCTCAGCATTTGTATCCGTATTTATTCATGATGTTCCTTGTTAGTAAGTAAGTGTCCAGTCTAAAATTTCTAGCAAAATTGTTTGTTAATGTACCATCATGAAATTGGTTTCATCCAGTGTCTGAATAAAAACTTGTCTGTAATGAAAGGTATAAAAGAATGTTGAGAAAATTGTTTCCAGCAGTTTTGGCAGTGTTATATAAAGCAAAATCTACCATAAATGAAGCTCTTAATTTTTCAAAGCTTCTTGGAAGTTTTAGTTTACTAGCTCACAAATGACCAGCCGCTGGCAGCAATTTGTAAAAACCATGCAACAATTCCTCAAAGAGTTGGGAACAACATATTTAAACAATTTTCATTTACCTTGTACTTTTTTGAGAAATTTCAAAACTTTGTGGTAATAAAAAGGAAATATTATATTCAGACGCAAGTGTTGCTGTCTTCAGTGTGAAGACTGGTCTGAGTCAGCTCTCCATGCTAGTATATCCTGTGCAAGCCTCTTCATCCCTACATAACTACTTCAGTGTACGTGCATTTGAACCTCCTTACTGTAATCATCCGGCCTTGGTCTCACTCTACAGTTTTTACCTACCCCCCAGATTACCAGACTGATGCTTCTTTAAGGTGTCAGCATCTCCCATTTTGGATCAGCAGCTCCTTATTAATTATCTGATCTTCCCATCTAATCTTTGTTAATCTTCTGCAGAGCCACGTGTCTTAAGCTTCTGTTTTGGGATTTAAAAAATGGCCAAGGTGTATTTGTGATCTAGGGCAATTTTTTTTTATGATAGGTTGTTGGAAGATTCCCTCTCTCCCTCCCCCCTCCTCCTCCCCCCTCTATGCCCCCCCTCTCTCTACCTCCCCCCTCTATGCCCCCCCTCTCTCTACCTCCCCCTCTCTCTACCTCCCCCCTCTATGCCCCCCCTCTCTCTACCTCCCCCTCTCTCTACCTCCCCCTCTCTCTACCTCCCCCTCTCTCTACCTCCCCCTCTCTCTACCTCCCCCTCTCTCTACCTCCCCCTCTCTCTACCTCCCCCTCTCTCTACCTCCCCCTCTCTCTACCTCCCCCTCTCTCTACCTCCCCCTCTCTCTACCTCCCCCTCTCTCTACCTCCCCCTCTCTCTACCTCCCCCTCTCTCTACCTCCCCCTCTCTCTACCTCCCCCTCTCTCTACCTCCCCCTCTCTCTACCTCCCCCTCTCTCTACCTCCCCCTCTCTCTACCTCCCCCTCTCTCTACCTCCCCCTCTCTCTACCTCCCCCTCTCTCTACCTCCCCCCTCTCTCTACCTCCCCCCTCTCTCTACCTCCCCCCCCTCTCTACCTCCCCCCCCTCTCTACCTCCCCCCCTCTCTACCTCCCCCCCTCTCTACCTCCCCCCCTCTCTACCTCCCCCCCTCTCTACCTCCCCCCCTCTCTCTACCTCCCCCCCCCTCTCTCTACCTCCCCCCCCCTCTCTCTACCTCCCCCCCCCTCTCTCTACCTCCCCCCCTCTCTCTCTACCTCCCCCCCTCTCTCTCTACCTCCCCCCCTCTCTCTCTACCTCCCCCCCTCTCTCTCTACCTCCCCCCCTCTCTCTCTACCTCCCCCCCTCTCTCTCTACCTCCCCCCCTCTCTCTCTACCTCCCCCCCTCTCTCTCTACCTCCCCCCCTCTCTCTCTACCTCCCCCCCTCTCTCTCTACCTCCCCCCCTCTCTCTCTACCTCCCCCCCTCTCTCTCTACCTCCCCCCCTCTCTCTCTACCTCCCCCCCTCTCTCTCTACCTCCCCCCCCTCTCTCTCTACCTCCCCCCCCTCTCTCTCTACCTCCCCCCCCTCTCTCTCTACCTCCCCCCCTCTCTCTCTACCTCCCCCCCTCTCTCTCTACCTCCCCCCCTCTCTCTCTACCTCCCCCCCTCTCTCTCTACCTCCCCCCCTCTCTCTCTACCTCCCCCCCTCTCTCTCTACCTCCCCCCCTCTCTCTCTACCTCCCCCCCTCTCTCTCTACCTCCCCCCCCTCTCTCTCTACCTCCCCCCCTCTCTCTCTACCTCCCCCCCTCTCTCTCTACCTCCCCCCCCCTCTCTCTCTACCTCCCCCCCTCTCTCTCTACCTCCCCCCCTCTCTCTCTACCTCCCCCCCTCTCTCTCTACCTCCCCCCCTCTCTCTCTACCTCCCCCCCTCTCTCTCTACCTCCCCCCCTCTCTCTCTCCCTACCTCCCCCCCCCTCTCTCCTCTCTACCTCTCCCCTCTCTCCTCTCTCTACCTCCCCCCACCCCCTCTCTCTCCCCACCCCCACCCCCTCTCTCTCCCCCTCCCTCCTCACTCCCTCCCCCTCTCTCTATATCTCCCCTACATACATTGTTGAATGGCAAATTTTTGTCCATATTTTTTACTGATGTATTATGTGCGGGAGAACAGGTTTGAGCTGAGAGAGAGATGATTTCTTCTAGTGGGTATGTATTTGGAAGTTAATTTGCAATAGCTAATGTCATTCTGTGTTCTCAAATATATTGGATAATTTTTTATAAATATATATATATATAAAACAATATATATTCCACATGACTTGTTTCCTTGCGGTTAGAAAATGCACTTTCTGTGCTCAGTACATTATTCTGTAAAATTTTCTCTCTTCCATTAATGAGTAAATTAATATGTTATGCTGCAAAGGTGTATTAAATATTATTAGAATAAATAGATAATAATATTTATCTGGTAAACGTCTAGGAAATACTGAACTAGCAGAACTATTTCACACATACATTATTATTCTTGTTGTTGAATTGCTGCTGTTTCAGGCCTCTCTCCCCTGCTGTAGATGGACAAAATAATGAGTATTTCATTTCCTTGGTACAGTCAAATCAATTCAAATCCCTCTGTATTAAATGTGTAGCACTTCACCGAAAACTGTACAAATTGCCACCAGATTTTCCCATTTGTGAATTAGATATACAAATCCCTTATAAATATCCTAAAATATGCTCTCACAGTTTGCGACCAATATGTAAATCCCCGGCTGGAAGCAGGCTGTTACTTAGAATCATATTTTACATCAGGCATTCAGTTCTCTATATCAAGTACACAATTTAAAGTAATTTAGTTCTTCTTTAATCATTGTGAACAAGCAGGAGGAGTTAACACTTTTGCAGCAACTAATAACTTTGAGTTTTGTTTACTGTACTCTTTTACCTATTATTACTCATATTAGAAACAGTACACAAAGTTCTGCCAACTGTACCATTATTATTCATTTATTAATCCGTTATGTCAACTAGCCTACTACGTGTCAGGTAAGTTCCTCTATTATGCAAATTTGGAGTAAGCTTTGTAACGAGCAGTATTCTACTTCTGTAGAAAACATTAATTACACTTCCTTTATCAAGACATTCAGCTATCATATAACCTTCCACTCAACATTGGTGTTCTTTTCCTCACTCAAATTGTAGTTCTTCTTTTATTGGTGCACCTACCTATTCATTACCCAATTTGTATGTACAATCGACTATCTTGCCTATCATTATATGGATTTCTCCCTTCTCTCTATTCCCATATTTTGAGTTAAACTTAAGTTTCTCAACTTAAGTACCTGAGTATGAAGTTTTCTCACTTTCTGTCTCTTTAAGTATTCCTGTACGTTCTCCCAAGAGTGATCAAAATATCTATTTGTAGAATTCCACTGGTTTATGGGGAGGCAAAAAAGTCACTAATTTGTGCCGCTATGAATCTTAATGATTTCACTTTGATGTGCTTGGATGTTAGCACATCATGCATCATTGTCTAAAGTTAATCATGTAGGAAAGGTAGATTGCTATTTACCATAAATATAACATGCTAAGTTGCACACAGACATAATTCAAAGTCACTTACACATAAGCTTTTGGCGACAGCCTCCATCAGAAAAAGAGAAACAAAACATACACAATTCATTCACTGAAGCAAGCACACCTCATGCACACACGACCACCAACTCAGGCAGCTCAGGACACGGAGTTGGCAGTCAAGTGTGCATGAGGTGTGCTTGCTTCAGTGAATGAATTGTGTATGTTTTGTTTCTCTTTTTCTGATGGAGGCTGTCGCCAAAAGATTATGTGTAAGTGACTTTGAATTATGTCTGTGTGCAACTTAGCATGTTATATTTATGGTAAATAGCAATCTATCTTCTCTTACATGGAGTTTCCATTGTTTGATTTTGTAGTCTAAAATTAGTGTTTCTCATCCTTCCTGTTCTTCACATTGCCTAAGTGTATTCGTTTCATTGTTTGTCAGTCCACATAGGATAGTAAAAAGTATATAATTTAAAGAATGTTAAAACATGAAAAGACCCTTATAAGGAAATTGTAATAAGAACTAGTATGCCACATATTTACACCAACTTCATGCCATGGTGTCAAAAAAATGTACCCCAGTCTTTATCTCAGGGTCCACATGTCAACCTACTTACTTCATTTTGTTAATAAGGACAGGAGGGTATCTACCTTCCACGTGAAAACTCCATTTCTGCCTCTTTTTTTTATCATCCATAAACATTTACAATCACTGTTTCAAGGAACATAAAGTTTAGATGTAAATGTATAATACAGGGTGTTTCAAAAATGACCGGTATATTTGAAACGGCAATAGAAACTAAACGAGCAGCAATAGAAATACACCGGTTGTTGCAATATGCTTGGGACAACAGTACATTTTCAGGCGGACAAACTTTCGAAATTACAGTAGTTACAATTTTCAACAACAGATGGCGCTGCAAGTGACGTGAAAGATATAGAAGACAACGCAGTCTGTGGGTGCGCCATTCTGTACGTCGTCTTTCTGCTGTAAGCGTGTGCTGTTCACAACGTGCAAGTGTGCTGTAGACAACATGGTTTATTCCTTAGAACAGAGGATTTTTCTGGTGTTGGAATTCCACCGCCTAGAACACAGTGTTGTTGCAACAAGACGAAGTTTTCAACGGAGGTTTAATGTAACCAAAGGACCGAAAAGCGATACAATAAAGGATCTGTTTGAAAAATTTCAACGGACTGGGAACGTGACGGATGAACGTGCTGGAAAGGTAGGGCGACCGCGTACGGCAACCACAGAGGGCAGCGCGCAGCTAGTTCAGCAGGTGATCCAACAGCGGCCTCGGGTTTCCGTTCGCCGTGTTGCAGCTGCGGTCCAAATGACGCCAACGTCCACATATCGTCTCATGTGCCAGAGTTTACACCTCTATCCATACAAAATTCAAACGCGGCAACCCCTCAGCGCCGCTACCATTGCTGCACGAGAGACATTCGCTAACGATATAGTGCACAGGATAGATGACGGCGATATGCATGTGGGCAGCATTTGGTTTACTGACGAAGCTTATTTTTACCTGGACGGCTTCGTCAATAAACAGAACTGGCGCATGTGGGGAACCAAAAAGCCCCATTTTGCAGTCCCATCGTCCCTGCATCCTCAAAAAGTACTGGTCTGGGCCGCCATTTCTTCCAAAGGAATCATTGGCCCATTTTTCAGAACCGAAACGATTACTGCATCACGCTATCTGGACATTCTTCGTGAATTTGTGGTGGTACAAACTGCCTTAGACGACACTGCGAACACCTCGTGGTTTATGCAAGATGGTGCCCGGCCACATCGCACGGCCGTCGTCTTTAATTTCCTGAATGAATATTTCGATGATCGTGTGATTGCTCTGGGCTATCCGAAACATACAGGAGGCGGCGTGGATTGGCCTCCCTATTCGCCAGACATGAACCCCTGTGACTTCTTTCTGTGGGGACACTTGAAAGACCATGTGTACCGCCAGAATCCAGAAACAATTGAACAACTGAAGCAGTACATCTCATCTGCATGTGAAGCCATTCCGCCAGACACGTTGTCAAAGGTTTCGGGTAATTTCATTCAGAGACTACGCCATATTATTGCTACGCATGGTGGATATGTGGAAAATATCGTACTATAGAGTTTCCCAGACCGCAGCGTCATCTGTTGTTGAAAATTGTAACTACTGTAATTTCGAAAGTTTGTCTGCCTGAAAATGTACTGTTGTCCCAAGCATATTGCAACAAACGGTGTATTTCTATCGCTGCTCGTTTAGTTTTTATTGTCGTTTCAAATATACCGGTCATTTTTGAAACACCCTGTATGTCAGAACATTGAAAAAGTAATTCAGTATGAAAGGATGGTGATAATCTAATAATCGTGTGGATTTGAATGCAGTAGTAGGGGAAGGAATAGAAAACAGTGCTAGGGGAGAATATGGGCTTGGTATAGGTATAAGAGAGCAGAAAGGCTAATTGAGATCTGCAGTAAATTTCAGGTAGTAATGGCGAACACACTGTTCAAAAATCACAAGGCAATGCCTGGAGATATTGGAAGATTCCGATTGGATTATATCACGGTCATACTGAATTTCTGAAATCGGATACTGGATTGTAAGGCATACCCAGGAGCAGTCACAGATCACAACTTTGTAATGATGAAGAGTGGGATGAAGTTAGAAACAACTCGTCCAGAACAATAAATGTGGAAAGAAGTGGGATGCTGAAGTAGGAAGGAATGATGACACATTTGAAGTTCTACAAGACTGTGGATACTGTGATAATACCACAGTAGGCAGCACAGTTGAAGAGAAATGAGCATCTCTAAAGGGGATAATCACAAAAGCTTAACAGATAGAAATAGGTACAAATAATGGAACTGTGAATAAACCTTGGCTAACGTAACATACATTGAAATCGATTGATTGACAAAAGAAAGAACAAAAGTGTTCAGGGAAAGACAGGAATACAGTGGCATAAGTCACTGAGGAATCAAATAAACAGGAAGTGCAGGGAATGCAATTCGAAATGAGAACAAAAAAAGTGAAGAAACTGAAAAAAGATATAATTGTTGGAAGGACTGATCTAGTATACAGAAAACCACCCAGCCTATGATGAAATAAAATGGAAGGGTGGCAACATTAAGACTGTAGTGGGAATCTCTCTGTTAAATACAGAAGAGAGAGTCAGTAGGTGGAGAGTGTGCATTGAGGGCCACTATGAGGGGAAGAACTTGTCTGATGATGTGAGAAAAGCAGTAGTGGGGCTCAATATGGAAGTCATCCAGTATTAAGAGGCATAATGTAACAGAGCTTTAGAGTACTTGTGGTCAAATAAGACAGATAGGGTAGACAGTGTTCCTTTGGAATTTTCAAATCATTGGGGAAGTTGCAACGAGATGACAATTCAGGTTTGTATCTAGAATCAGTGAGTCTGGAGATAGACTTCCAAAATCATCTACACAATTCTGAAGATAGCAAGGGTTGACAACTACGAGAACTATTGCACAGTCAGTTTAACAGGTCATGCATCTAAGTTGCTAAAAAGAATAATATCAGAAGAATTGAAAAGAAAATTGTGTATCTGTTAGACGACAATTAGGCTTTTGGTAAGATAAAGGCACCAGAAAGGCAGTTCTGATGTTCCAGTTAATAATGGAAGCAAGTCTTATGAAAAACCAAAACACTGCAACCAGGGACTATGAAATAGATGTAGTTCAGAAATTCTGCTTTCTTGGAAGCAAAATAACATGATGGAGAAAGTAATGACATAAAAAGCAGTCTACCACAGGCAAAGATGGCATTAATAGCTGGAAGAACTGCCTTCATTCATGAATCCAACTGTAGTTGGAGAAATTTCTGAGACTGTGGGGAAATCAGAAAGGAAGATAATTGAAGCATTTTAGTTGTGGTGCTTTACAAAGATGTTGAAGATTAGGTGGGCAGGTAAGATAAGGAATGAGGTTCTCCTCAGAACCGGCGAAGTAAAATGTTTGAAAAACACCGACAAGAAGGGGTAGGATGATAGGGTATGCGTTAAGACTTCAAGCAATAACTTCCGTGGCACTAAAGACTGCTGTAGAGGGTAAAAACTGTGAGAGAAGAAAAGAGATTGGGGTTTATCTGACAAATAGTTGAAGATTTTGAACATAAGTGCTGCTCGGAGATGAAGTGGTTAGCAAAATAGGATTTTATGGCAGGGTGCATCAAAATAATCGGAAGACTGATTATTTGAAAAAATAAATTTGTCATTTGTCTTATGTGGCCTCTACAAATGTTAAATTTCATTATAATTTAGCATTTCCTGTTTGTTTTAGAAAAATGAAGATTTGTTACCCTCCTCCAATCTCTCACAGTTTCCTTATGATAAATTGTAATACCCCTTGACCACCATTCACAATTTATACCCATCAGTTTGTGCAGGATTCACATTGTTTTAGATGTCACTCATTGTCTGTGTTGGACATCAGAAATATGGAGAACACACAGTATGCCGATTACACAATTGAAATAGGCTATTTTTGGATAGAAATGGAAGTAGTTAATGTACCAATGAAAAATGAATTTAAAGGAGTGGACTCATCACAACAGGTAGTTGCTTCTAGTTTTTGACAGAACTTGTGAAGTACAGTGTGCATCTAATTCTGGGTGTAAATTAATCTTGAGGAAAAGAATAGAAAGAAGGAAGTATTAGCTCAAATCAATATTTTGAGTTGCCTGAGGGATATGGTTTATCCTTGTCCACCAATTGACGAGAGAGAATAAAAGTGGACAGCCCTAATATTTTGTTTCTTAGAATATAGCATTTTACATAGTCTACACACACACACACACACACACCATTTATTGAAGTCGATAACAAACCTATCAAGCGCATATTTAAGGGTGCTTCTTATCTGAACAAATAATGTTGTGCGCATGTATATGATGATGTATTTGACATTTGGCGTAAAAACACAAAAATCAGCTCCATGTTCAGTCTTCAATGGTTAATTAATCTTTCCACCTGTGACTTTCACTCATTCCTGTCTATTGTGAAGACTTTGAAATTTAAAACTTTCCCGGCCTGTAGATTCTTCCTTAAAGTTGTGGGCAGACTGCTAGATGATTGTAAATATCCACCTTGATATTTCAGCTCAGAGTCATCTGGCCATCTCCAGTGGAATACTGGCAAAAATACCTTAAGCTTCCCATTTTAAGACCGTATCAGCATGTAGATAGTGTACACAGTTGTTACAGCGCACATGCTCCTTGAGCACATGCAGTTCTGCTGCATGTCAGTGCGTTGCACCACACACATTCTGTGGTGAAAGCTCACTTCTTTGATATCAGGTAGGTTGTCTTCAAATGAAATAATTGCAGAATTATACCGGCTATGCAAAGCAGACATATAGTGGCAGCTGACGTTATCACATGTACAATAGCTTACTTATTCACCTTTGCTCATCGTAACAAAACTACCGATTTGGGAGCGCAGCGTGGTTAACAGCTGTCTTCTGTAAGACGGCTGGCCACCAGGAGAGACATATGTTGTTCAAAAAACTCATTGGTAGATAAAAAAAAATACATCGAGGAGGTGAAATGTCACCTAATGGTTATTCAGTACAGTTGCTGTGAGTACGTCAGGCAATTTAGTGTGTGCTCTAACAATACTGTAATGTCAGCCCCCAAACCTTGTGCCAGTTAGATGTAGCAAGTTCACCAGAGCCACATTTGCAAAAACCAAAACGACATCAGAACTAACTGATATGTTATCGCTTTCCAGCCTAAGTGATTTAATTTTGTTGATGAAATCTGTAGAATTTTTTATATGATGTGAACACTTGACTGTGTGGTCTGTTTTTTAATGACCTCCTTTGGTAGAGAACTATAAAGTTTCATTGTTATTCTCATCACACGGTCAGTAGGATCCTTATCAATATTATGGCACACTGAGTCACACAATTAAACACTGATCTTGTTAATATTGTCATCCCGTCCTATGACCATGGTTGTGTTACCTTTACCCAATTTGACCACTATTTTATCCATGTTTGCCTGTAAGTTGCAGAGGGCAGCCCCTCCACAGGTGAAACGTTTCTCTTCAGTCATACATACTTATTATCTAACAATGACAATTTTCTATTCTGGATTTTTCATTATCTAACATTGAGTTTTTCACACACTCTGATGGTGTTGCCTTGAAGGGTTCTCTCTCTCCCCTGGTAGCTAATCTTTTTATGGAAGATTAGACGAGCAGACACTCGACTCAGCTGTTTTAAAACCAACAGAATGTGGCTATACTTTGATAATACTTCTATAGTTTGGCCTCGCGGTTTGGACAGTCTGGAGTTTGTGCGGCATCTAAACTTTGTAAATGAAAACATAAAGTTTACTGTGCAGCTGGAGGAAGTAGGTTGTCTGCCATTTTTAGTCATCTTCTTATGACTTAAAAGCAGTGGCACATTTGGACATTTGATATTTCAAAAGTCCACTCATACAAACCTGCATTTCCAGGCTACTAGTTGCCACCATCCAGCACAAACTGTGGGCCTTCTAAGACCTTGATCGACTGAGCACTGAACTCATTCTGTCTCGGATGCCAATGACATGGGAATGGAAAGAAAACACCTATGAAGTATGTCCCTAAACAATGGATATTCGTCCCAGCAAGTACAGGTAGTGTTACAGATGCACAAATGGCAGTACAAGGAAGAGGATGAACCTTTCAAAACAACAGCCTATTGTACATTCATTGCAAATGTTTCTGTGAAAATAGGCAGAGTAGTAAGAAGACTTAAGGTTAAAGTAATCTATCTCAGCATTGTTGGGATGTATCAAAGATGACTTAGGGCAGCATGTGGCAGGTGTTTATACAGTTCTGTGCGAGTGCAGCAAATGTTACACGGGGCAAATGATGCACACTGTTCAGTATCACATCTAGGAACTTGAGCAGCATTCTTGTGTGGGAACCTCTGAGCCACCAAGTCCACTATTGCTGAGCACTGTATCTTTATTGGCCATTTGGTGAAATACAGTAAGAAAAATTTTGGTCCATAGGGCATGTCCATAAGCCGAAGTTCCATCATCAGTGAATCAGAGGAAAGAAACCAGTCAGAGCCCATGTCTGTAAGGACTGTTGCTTCCAGTTAGATTATGGATGGGATCCTGTCATAGAAAAACTTCTTTATCTGCGATTTTACTATTGTAAGACGATCAATCTGATATCAGTGTGGCAAGCTTTTGCCACAAAAGGCGTGCAATGTACTGACATTCAGCTAATGAACATGCACTCCAGCAGCGGGGTTTTAAGTAGGGGAGACTCAGCATATTTTCACCGGAAGATACAGCAGAAGACTGTGCTGAAAAATCGTGGCAACACGTTACCAACAGTTCGCCAAAAATTTTGTGGAAGAAATGTGAAGAAGATAGTCATGTTGTATACCTCTGAACTGATGTGATGTATAGTCTCGTCAGACCAATAATTCCCTTGCCATATTTCTGATTTTTGTTTTATGATTAGATTTGGTTACTTTCTGGCATTGTTTTCAAACTCTAGAATTAATCTTGCTTATATACAGGATTTAATTGTTGCTGTTTGCCTTGATTGTTGTAAGATAGAATGTAATTGGATCCTTTCAGCCTGTTCTAGCAGTAAGTGAAAGATTTTTTAAATTTTTTAGGACTGTTTTCATCCGTGAACCATTGAAACCAAAAGCAAAAGACTTTAGTTTTGTGGGCCATGAAGTTTTTCTTACTTCCCAGTAAACTGCCGCCGACACATACCTTCCCCCCACCCCCACCCCTCCGTTCGCTTCTTTAAAAGAATGGAACTCCCACATATAAAACAGCTTCAGGCGTGTGATTATTTACAAATGAGTTAATGTGCCAAATATGTGATGTTTGCTGGGTAAAATGTGTATGACTGAAGATGTAAAACCCAAACTATATTGGTTTTATTAATTTTAGATTATTGACGCATGTTGTTTTTGTTGTGGTCTTCAGTCCTGAGACTGGTTTGATGCCGGCCAGTGTGGCCGAGCGGTTCTAGGCACTTCAGTCTGGAACCGCGAGACTGCTATGGTCGCAGGTTCGAATCCTACCTCGGGCATGGATGTGTGTGATGTCCTTAGGTTAGTTAGGTTTAAGTAGTTCTAAGTTCTAGGGGACTGATAACCTCAGATGTTGAGTCCCATAGTGCTCAGAGCCATTTGAATCTTTGAACTGGTTTGATGCAGCTCTCCACGCTACTCTATCCTGTGCAAGCTTCTTCATCTCCCAGTACCAGATCAGTTTGACGGAGGAGATAGAGAAGATCCAAAGAAGAGCGGCGCGTTTCGTCACAGGGTTATTTGGTAACCGTGATAGCGTTACGGAGATGTTTAATAAACTCAAGTGGCAGACTCTGCAAGAGAGGCGCTCTGCATCGCGGTGTAGCTTGCTCGCCAGGTTTCGAGAGGGTGCGTTTCTGGATGAGGTATCGAATATATTGCTTCCCCCTACTTATACCTCCCGAGGAGATCACGAATGTAAAATTAGAGAGATTCGAGCGCGCACGGAGGCTTTCAGACAGTCGTTCTTCCCGCGAACCATACGCAGCTGGAACAGGAAAGGGAGGTAATGACAGTGGCACGTAAAGTGCCCTCCGCCACACACCGTTGGGTGGCTTGCGGAGTATAAATGTAGATGTAGTCATGCACACACAATGCAAAACACTGGGGTGTCACACATATATTCAACTGTGCGATCCCGCAGTAAGGCACCTCAAACTGTGCTTCATGCTTTTGCAATAGAAGAAGTCATGCACAGAGGTAAAATGGTGACATGTTGTTTGCAATCAAAACTGAAATTGTCTTGCGTATTGATATGTTTAATAAAGGTCCTAACTGCAGCTGGTGCACACACTTATCACAGTGAAGGGAAACACTCGAAAATATAGTAAAATACAACAAAGTAATGCAGCAGGCAACAAGGGCCACTTATAGGACTGTGCTGTTAGCCGGCTGACGTTAGTTGCAATCGAAAACAAATGACTACTGGCCAAAGCCTTCTGACTTCTGTCGATTCAGAATGTGGGAGCTGATATACCAACTTTAAGTTTACACACTGTAAATTTGGCAAGGAAGATAGTCCAGAAGTTTATTCAGTTATGCCATTTTTATCTGAAAACACTTACTATTGATTACATCTCGTTGAATTACCAAATTTCGGAGATATCAATTGCCAAATTTTGCCCCCCCCCCTCAATCCCTTTTAAAGAAAGAAAGCAGGGGGGGGGGGGGGGGGGAGAGGTGGGTTTAATCTTGTTTGGCAGATCAGTTGAGATGAAACAACTTCTAAGTGATTGTCCACGAAACCAGGAAGGTACACTTGCAGCCCTTTGAAGATGACTGATGTCGTATTGAGTGTGCCCACAACATTCTCATTATGGAAGTGTAGAAGTAGTGTCAGTACTTGATCACCTAGAACATTGGAATGGACCCAAGTCCCAAAATATCACAGAACCATATGCAGCCTGAACTACACCCTCCATATACAGCAGGTTAAACACCTTATTAAGGTTAAAAATTATGAAACCTCATTAAGCCTTCGGCACACTCCATGCCTCGAATTATTTGAAAAGGTACAGAATGGCTACTCGTTGGACCACACTACAAAGCTCCAGTCAACTATTGTCCTGTTTCTGCATTGTTTGGCTTATTGAAGACATGCACCTTTATGTGCCACTGTGAACAAAAGTCATTTGGAAGTTGCCTGACTCCAAATTCCATTACATGCAATTCCCTTCACAGTGTTCACTCAGAACCTCGTTGATATGGACCTGCCTCCACTGACAACAGCAACTTCTGTCAGGTTTTGAAACCCACTGTCGTTGATGAGGTGAGACGTTGGTCTCTGGTCCATCTTGGTTAAGATTAATTATGGCCACTGTTTCTACACCATGTTATGTGGCTGTGATTGATACAGCGTATCTTGCAGGCACACTGGACAGTCTGTATCTATACAGCAACATATCTGCCAACTTCAGCCAAGGTGTGGTCACAGGCATGTTTAAACACAATTCCTTTCTACCATTTTGTCAAATGTCGATGTTGAACCATTCTAATGCACTGCTTCCATACGACTGACTGGCATATACACATCATTCCACTGCCATGAACAATCTCCATAAATGAGGGTCACATGACTGCCTGCTACGTGCTCTACCCCATCTAAAATACTCCAAAGGGTCCGTTATGCCCTTTTAAGGGGGTGACTACTATTATGTCTAGTGAGCATGAAACTGTAGTTAATCATGGCGCATGCAGCAAATAATTATCAATATGAAGGAACAAAAAGTTAATACATCAAACCCAAAATACACAGATTGTGTTGGTACAAGAAAGCACTAAAAGATTGCAAATAGAAAGTTTTATGTGGGTAAAAGTGCATGATGTCTTGTGTTTTAGCAATGAATTAAGATAACGTTTTCCCAAACGTGTGACAGCATTTGTAAAAGTTGATGAAAAAATTAGCAGAAACAATAATACTCGAGAAAACCTAATATAACTGATGAGTACTAAAGAGGAAAGAACAGGAAAATCTTGTAGATGTGATAATTCTATTATTTTTACATTTTTTATGTATATATTTTTTTAAACACACATTCTAAAATAGAACAGAACAGCATGGTGAAGTAGAAATAACAACCCTACAGGTTCAGCTGCTGGAGGCAAGAAGGAATGTGCTCCAATGTCAGTATCAGTGCCTAACCTAAGTGCAAGTGGTGGCTCCTGCTGTCCACCGGAGCGGGAAAGCCCTGCTGCCGCTGGTCTGCTAGAAACGTTTGCCGCTGTAGCTCGCCGTCGAGCCCGGCAGCCTGTTCCAGCGTCATCTGGCGGTGGGCCGCCAACCTCTGGAAATGCAGCAACTCTCTTCCCACGAGGGCCCGGTTCTGTTTCTGGCCTTGTTCGTCTAGCACTCTCTTCTAATTTTCCAGGTGAGTGGACAGAAATATTTTGGAAGTCATCTGAGAACAAGTCATGTGGAATTTTATTCGAATACAGTAGTTGTGTGGCAACAACTGCAGTACCTGCAGGGGCCTTTCATGTAATTCTCTTGTATTTAAGTTGCAAGCAAGGGCATGTTGTGTAACAGTGTAGGAGGACAAATAGTGTTAAGTAGTGTTTGTAAATCCTGCTTTTGGGGGGGGGGTGGGGGGGGGGGGGGGGGGGCGGGGGCGGAGTTATTGACATGGGGGATCATAAATCTTAAAATGAAAATGCTGAAAAAAATAAGGCTATAAAAGTTTCTCAGTCCCCCCGTTGATATTTGTTCGATGCCATTTTTGATGAGCTCTCAAGATTTTTTTTCTGCCTGTTGACTCTTTTAGGGATGTTGAGTTGAAGTGATCTTTTGGTACTTGGTTTGGTGTATAAATATCTGAATTGTAAAAGAAATGTAAAATTTTTAGGGTAAAATTTATTTATTTTGTTAACGTAGGAACTTCAGGTAATGGTCTACTCCTGATCCTTCTCCTCCAGTCTGCAGCTCCTGGTCTCGCGGTTGCGTTCTCACTTCTCGAGCGCAGGGTCCGGGGTTCAATTCCCAGCAGGGTCAGGGATTTTCACCTGCTTCAAGATGACCGGGTGTTTGTGTTGTCCTCATCATTTCATCATTATTCATAAAAGTGATGAGATTGGACTGAGCAAAGGTTGGGAATTTGTACAATCGCGGATAACCGCGCAGTTGAGTGCTCCACAAACCTGTCGTCATCATCCTTCTCCTCCCCCCTCCTGTCGCCCCCCCCCCCCCCTCTCTCTCTCTCTCTCTCTCTCTCTCTCTCTCTCTCTCACACACACACACTTGTGTAACGTGAAACTAAATAACTTGTGGCCTTGTTCAAGAATTCTTTCTGCATTTGCCCATCGTAATTTAGAGACATTGTCTCTAAAGTTTTTGTGCTTTGGGGATGTATTAAGGTGAGATGATCATGGTCATCTACTGCCATTTGTTCTTTCAAAGCATTTCACTGTTCCTCCCATTTTAATTTACAGATCTCCAGCTTACAGATATTCAGTTTCCAGTGTCTCATCTCTTTGAATTGATTGAATCATACACATAGTTAAAGTACTGTCTCTTCAAGCCATTTCGTCTGTCTTAGCATCCTACCCTTTTGGAAATTGCTGCTCCTGTAGCTGCAGTGGAGTATATCTCATATAGTAACATCCTTATTAGTTGCAAAAATTGTCAGTCTACAGAATGACAGATTGCATACACCTAATTTTGTTGCAAGAAATATTCTTTTGAGCTGCTCCTGTGATCGCTACCTTTCTAAAGCTATTTCTTGCCTATTATTAAGTATGCATGTCAGTCAGAAATTTTAGATTCTCCAAATTGAGGTAATGGTAGAAAGCTTAAAACTATGCACACTTAGACTAATGTGCAAGTATAACTTAATACAGTTTAAAGATTGCTCAGAATTGCTCCTCTCTCTCTCTCTCTCTCTCTCTCTCTCTCTCTCTGTTTTTTTAAACAAAAAAAAATAGTGTGTGCAGTGATTACTACATGTTGAGTGTCCTTGCATGTTGGTCTCCCTTATCGCCATTGTGATGCTCATATCGACTTCTTCTTAAACGTATGACTAAATCATTATAGCAAAAGCTTGAATATTTCCTGTTGTTGCAGTTTCAAGGCGTATCTTATGTATCCTAGCAGTAAGGACACCTATTGAATTGCTCTTTGTTACTGCTGGCATGTTATTAACAAATCATTGCAGCCTATTAAATCTAGGGCACAGGAGTGATCAACTGCTAATCAACAGTAATTATTAAAGTGTCCTCTCTTTCACGCAAATGAAAAAGTGACAAGTTGCAGCCATACATATATAATATTGTTAGGCTGTTTTATTTATGAAGACAGTCTTCCCCTGAATTTGAGGAACAGCATTAATGCAATGTGGAAATGAGTCATATCTTTTTCTGTGGTTGTACTGAAATATTGTATTATTTCCCACATCATGCATGAAGTTAACTGTATGACATGAGTGTTCCTGGAAACACTGCATGTGTGTTAGAGGGAGCAAGGGGGATGGGGTCGTTTGATTTGTGCTGTGCATCGAGGCAAGATGAGATGTGAGTGAACACTGGTCATGCTCGGTTATTCACAAGTCCGGAGTCCGGACAACAGACACAGAATAAGTGCCTGACCGAGCAGAGTTGTGTGGAGCCAGATATTAACGGCTCAGTCCCTCCTTCAGCAGGTGAGTCGCAACTGGTTGGAAATTCAGCATTGCAGGACTCTAGACTGCATCATAATGTGTTTTTTTATTTAACCAATTTTGGCCAACAAATGGCTGAAGTCATCAACTGTATGAGAAATATTTGGTGGTGGTGGGTGTTTTTTTTTTAAAAAGTTCATGCACAGGGCAAACACATTGTGGGCATAGAATAACTTGCCCTTTATTTCCCGAATGCCCCTGTATAAATGGTGTGCAGCTTTGAAGCTTTACTCACATTTTGAGATTCGGTTGCTTCTCGATGTTTATGATGGAACTTGAATACAACACTTCCATAAAAGGTACTGTTAAATAGTGGAACCTTTTTCCTCCTAAGAAAACAGTGTCTCTGTCTGATAACACATATATATTTATAATCCACTTGTACAACAAAAGAGTAATTTTACGCAAATACTACATTGAAGACAATTGTGTGGTTCCTGAAGAGGGGCAGCACCCTTTTCAGTAGTTGCAGGGGTCACAGTCTGGATGATCGACTGAGCTGGCCTTGCTGTTCTGGTACTGCGAATGGTTGAAATCAAGGGGAAACTACAGACGTAATTTTTCCCCGAGGGCAAGCAGTTTTACTGTATGGTTAAATGATGATGGCGTCCTCTTGGGTAAAATATTCCGGAGGTAAAATAGTCACCCCTTCGGATCTCTGGGCAGGGACTACTCAGGAGGACGTCGTTATCAGGAGAAGCAAAACTGGCGTTCTACGGATCGGAGCGTGGACTGTCAGGTAGGTTAGAAAATTTAAAAAGAAAAATGGATAGGTTACAGTTACATACAGTGGGAATTAGTGAAGTTTGGTGGCAGGAGGAACAAGACTTCTGCTCAGCTGCATACAGGGTTATAAATACAAAATCAAATAGGGGAAATGCAGGAGTAGATTTAATAATGAATAAAAAAAAATAGGAGCACGGGTAAGCTTCTACGAACAGCATAGTGAACACATTATTGCAGCCAAGATGGACACTAAGCCCACGTCTACCACAGTAGTAAAAGTTTATATGCCAACTAGCTCCGCAGACGACGAAGATATTGAAGAAATGTATGATGAGATAAAAGAAATTATTCAGATAGTGAAGGAAGACAAGCATTTAATAGTCGTGGGGGACTGTAATTTGATAGTAGGAAAAGGAAGAGAAGGAAAAGTAGCAGGTGAATATGGAGTGGGGGTAAGGAATGAAAGAGGAAGCTGCCTGGTAGAATTTTGCACAGAGCCTAACTTAATCATAGCTAACACTTGGTTCAAGAATAATGAAAGAAGGTTGTATACATGAAACCTGGAGACACTGGAGGGTTTCAGATAGATTATAAAATGGTAAGACAGAGATTTAGGAACAAGGTTTTAAACAGTAGGACATTTCCAGGGCCAGATGTGAACTCTGACTACAATCTATTGGTTATGAACTGTAGATTAAAAATTAAGAAACTGCAAAAAGGTGGGAATTAAAGGAGATGGAACCTGGGTAAACTGAAAGAACCAGAGGTCATAGAGAGTTTCAGAGAGAGCATTAGGGAACAATTGACAAGAACAGGGGTAAGAAATACAGCAGAAGAAGAATGGCTAGCTTTGAGAGATGAAATAGTGAAGGCAGCAGAGGATCACGTAGGTAAAAAGACAAGGACTAGTAGAAATCCTTGGGTAACCAAAGAGATATTGAATTAAATTGATGAAAGGAGAAAATAAAAAATTGTTAATGAAGCAGGTCAAAATGAATACAAACCTCTCAAAAATGAGATCAACAGGAAGTGCAAAATGGCTAAGCTGAGATGGCTAGGGAACAAATGTAAGGATGTAAAGCCATCTATCACTAAGGGTAAGATAGATGCCGTCTACAGGAAAATAAGAGAGATTTGGAGAAAAAAGAACCACCTGCATGAATATGAAGGGGCTCAGATGGAAAACCAGTTCAAAGCAAAGAATTAAAAGCAGAAATGTGGAAGGAGTATGTAGAGGGTCTATACGGGGTCTATACAAGGGTGACGTACTTGAGGGAAATATTATGGAAATGGAAGGGGACATAGATGAAGATAAAATACGAGATATGATTCTGCGCAAAGAATTTGACAGAGCACTGAAAGACCTAAGTCGAAACAAGGCCCCGGGAGCTGACAACATTCCTTTAGAACTACTGATAGCCCTGGGAGAGTCAGCCATGACAAAACTACACCGTCTGGTAAGCAAGATGTATGAGACATGCAGAATACCTCTAGATTTCAAGAAGAATATAATAATTCCAATTCCAAAGAAAGCAGGTGTTGACAGGTGTGAAAATTACCGAACTGTCAGTTTAATAAGCCACGGCTGCAAAATACTAACGTGAATTCTTTACAGACGAATGGAAAAACTGGTGGAAGTAGACCTCGGGGAAGATCAGTTTGGATCCCGTAGAAATGTTGGAACACGCGAGGCTATACTGATCCTACAACTTAATTTAGAAGATAGATTAAGGAAAGGCAAACCTACATTTGCCCTCAGGAGAGCCTGTAACTCCTAGAGGGCGCGTCCCCAGGTGGCGGATAGGGGAACGCCTCCCAGATATGGGTGGTAGGAGGGAAATCAAATACCTCCCGCGGTCCAACAGGCCGGGCAGAGCAAGTTCGTTAGCTGAAGTGAAAGCAACTGCTCTAGGGGTAGGCATCCCCGAAATCAAGACCCTGGTCCTCCAGGTTGGGGGTTGTGCTTAGGGCCAGCGACCCTATCACAGGATCCTGTAGGAGAAAATGGATTGCTACGAATCAGAATGACAAGAATGCTGGGCCACCAAACTTGATGACGAACTTGCAAAATTTAAAGGTTATGAATATGGGAACATGGAATGTATTAAGTCTCTATAGATCAGGATCACTGATAAATGTCATACAGGAACTTGAAAGGTATAAAATGGATTTAGTTGCAGTACAAGAAACCAGATGGACGGGTAATGGAAGTATAAACAAAAATAAGTATACAATAATGTATGGGGGAAATGATACACAAATACATGCACTAGGGACAGGATTTATAATAAACAACAAATTGTTACCTTTTATTAGGAAATTTGAGGCAGTGAATGAAAGGATATCTCACATTACGATTCAATGCAAATATAAGACTTTAAATGTTATAAATTGCCATGCTCCAACAGAGGATAAAGAGGACAATATTAAAGAAGAATTTTACAACAAATTGGAACAGGTATATGATACATTCTCGAAAAATTCAATTAAAATAATTCTAGGAGATTTCAATGCCAAGTTAGGACATGAAAATCATTATAAACCTACAATTGGACCTCATAGTCTACATCAGCAGAGTAATGAAAACGGAACAAAACTTATTAGCTTTGCCACTTCCAAAAACATGTTGATCAAAAGTACATATTTTGCACATAAAGATATACATAAACAAACATGGGCTTCAAGAGATGGCATCACAAAAAATCAAATTGATCATGTATTAATCGAAAAACAACATCATAAATGCATACATGATATCAGAAGTCAAAGGGGAGCAGACTGTGATTCGGATCACTTTCTTGTAAAAGCCAAGTTCAAGATCTCACTCTCAAGACATAAATGGTCTAAATTAAACGGTGTTCCTAGGTTTAATACAATGAAACTGAAAAACCCAAACATTCTCAACCAGTACATTAGAGAATTAGAAACACACAAACCTGAAGTGGAAAGTAAAATTAACAATGATGATACTAATCAAGCCTGGAACGCTCTGAAAGAAAATATCACACGAGCAACTACCTCAGTTTTGGGACATTTTACTACAACTAAGAACCCCTGGTTTGATGCCGAGTGCTCGAACGCTATCGAAGATAGAAAATTAGCAAGGGAAAAATTCCTACAAAAACCAATAACACAAAACAAACTTATTTTTGAAGAGAAACAGAAACTTGCCAGGAAACTCATTAGGCAAAAGAAAAGGGATTTTATGAATTACAAATTAAAAAGAGCTGAGAATGACCGTACCACAGACTCCAGAGGATTTTTCAAGAGCATAAATATGTTTAAAAGTGGGAATATAAAAAATTATGGACAGTTCATAACAGACCCAGATGGCTCCTTGCTAACAGAAAGAAGTGACATTGCTAACAGATGGAAGGAATATTTTAATGAGTTACTAAATGCTCCAACTATAAGCGTCTCTCAGGAAGATGACAATGAATATCTTACTGCTGACCCATCGGACGAAGAGCCCAGCTTAGCAGAAATTAAAGAAAGCATCAAGAAGCTGAAGAGACATAAAGCTCCTGGAAGTGATGGTATAGACACAGATATATGGAAGCTCAGTAAATTTCCTTTTGTAAACTGCTTACACAAAATCATCACCAACATCTGGAAGCAGGAACAGGTCCCACATGATTGGAAAGAAGTAGTTGTGTGCCCTATATACAAGAAGGGGGACCCAACAAATTGTTCAAACTACAGAGGAATTGCGTTACTAAACACAACATATAAAATTCTGACAAATATACTGTTAGCAAGGATAAGCCCTTACGTTGAAGACTCCCTAGATGATGCCCAATGTGGATTTAGACCTAACAGATCGACTATTGACAATATATATGTCCTAAGGATGTTGGGTGAAAAGAAATATGAATTCAATCAAAATGTACATATGCTTTTCATTGATTTTAAAAAAGCTTTTGACAGTATCAACAGGGAATATTTATGGAAGTGCATGAGGCAGATTGGCATCCCTAACAAATTGATAAATTTAATAAAATCTTGCACTTTAAACTCAAAATACAAAATAAAAGTAGCTAGCAAACTTTCTGAAGACTTTGAGGTTAAAACTGGAGTCAAACAAGGGGATTCACTCTCACCAGTTCTTTTTAACATAGTAATCAATAGAATAATCCAAAAAGTAAAGCTACTACAAATTGGAGCACAACTGGAAAGCAAAATTAACATTGTAGCATACGCTGATGACATTGCATTATTATCTGACAGTGAGAATGATTTGAAGCTTCTTACAGCACAATTAATTAAAGCCACAAATGGCACAGGCCTCCAGCTGAATACAGACAAAACAATGTACTTTATCTTATCCCGCTATCCATCAAATAATAATGTACTGCAAATTAATAACACAGCTTTCACAAAGACAAATGAATTTAATTACCTTGGTACAATAGTAACCTCTGACAACTCCATAAAAATTGAAATAGAATCACGAATTCAGAAGGCTAACAAATGCTACTATAGTCTCTTGACAGTTTTCAAAAGCAAGTTAATTTCTAGGAACACCAAACTACAAGTATACAAATCATTGATTATACCAGTACTCACCTATGGATCTGAAACCTGGACTCTCACAAAAAAAGAGGAAAACAGATTAAGAGTATTTGAACGAAAAATTTTGAGAAAAATATTTGGACCCATAAGAGATAGGATCAGTGATGAATGGAGATTGCTAAATAACAATGAAATTTACAAATTATATAAAGACTCCGATATAGTGGCCAAAATTAAAGCCAAAAGACTGAAATGGATAGGGCATGTCATCAGAGCACCACCAAACAGGACCATCAAGAAAGTGACTGAAGAGATTCCCACCGGAAGACGACCTCTTGGACGCCCACGCATGAGATACTTGGACAATATTCAAGACGATCTCAGAAAACTTGGACATGACAGACAGTGGCAAATTACTTGTAAAGACAGAGCAAAGTGGTTCAACATTGTCCATTCTGCAGCAAAAAGCCTTCATGGATTGTAATGCTTAATAATAATAATAATAATAAACCTACATTTGTAGACTTAGCGAAAGCTTTTGACAGTGGTGACTGGAATACTCCCTTTCAAATTGTGAAGGTGGCAGGGGTCAAATACAGGGAGCAAAAGGATTTTTAAAATTTGTACAGAAACCAGACTGCAGTTGTAATAGTGGAGGGCATGAAAAGGAAGCAGTGGTTGGGAAGGGAGTGAGACAGGTTTGTAGCCTATCATTGATGTTGTTCAGTCTGTGTACTAAGCAAGCAGTAAATGAAACAAAAGAAAAATTTGGAGTAGGAATTAAAATCTGTGGAGAAAAAATAAAAACTTTGAGGTTTGCCAATGACATTGTAATTCTGTCAGAGACAGCAAAGGACTTGGAACAGCAGTTGACTGGAATGGACAGTGTCTTGACAGGAGGATGTAAGATGAACATCAACAAAGCCAAAACAAAGATATTGAAATGAAATGTAATCGAATTAAATCGGGTGATGGTGAGGGAATTAGATTAGGAACTGAGACACTTAAAAGTAGTAGATGAGTTTTGCTATTTGGGGAGCAAAATAACTGATGATGGTTGAAGTAGGGAGGTTATAAAATATAGACTGGCAATGACAAGAAAAGCTTTTCTGAAGAAGAGAAATTTGTTAACATAGAGTATAGGTTTAAGTGTCAGGAAGTCCTTCCTTAAAGTATTTGTATAGAGTGTAGCCATGTATGATTGTGAAATGAGAATTATAAATAGTTTAGACAAGAAGAGAATAGAAGCTTTCGAAATGTGGTGCTACAGAATAACTCTGAAGATTAGGTGGGTAGATCATGTAACTAAAAAGAAGGTACTGAACAGAATTGGGGAGAAGAGGAATTTGTGGCATAACTTGTCTAGAAGAAGAGGTCGGTTGGTAGGACATGTTCTGAGGCATCAAGGGATCACCAATTTAGTATTGGAGGGCAGTGTGAAGGGTAAAAATCGTAGAGGGAGACCAAGAGATGAATACACTAAGCAGATTCAGAAGGATGTAGGCTGCCGTAGTTATTCGGAGATGAAGAGGCTTGCACAGGATAGAGTAGCATGGAGAGCTGCATCAAACCAATCTTGGACTGAAGACCACAACTACTACTGCTACTACACTGAAAAGCCAAAAAACCTGGTACATGTGCCAATATCGTGTAGGCTCCCCATGATTACACAAAAGTGCCGCAATACAATGTAGCATGGAGTCGACTAATGTCTGAAGTTGTGCTGGAGGGAATTGACGCCATGAACCCAGCAGGTCTGTCCATAAATCTCTAAGAGTAAGAGGGGTTGGCAGATCTCTTCAGAACAGCTCGTTGCAAGGTATCCCAGATATGCTCAATAATGATCATGCGTGGGGAGTTTGATGGCCAGCAGAAGTGTTGAAACACAGAAGAGTGTTCCTGGAGCCACTCTGTAGAAGTTCTGGACATGTGGGGTGTCAAATTGACCTGCTGAAATTGCCCAAGTCTGTGCGAATGCACAATGGATATGAATGGATGCAGGTGATGAGACAGGGTGCTTATGTACGTGTCACCTGTCAGTCGTATCTGGACATACCAGGGGTTCCATATCATTCCAACTGTACACGCCCCACACCACCAGCTCAGAAAGTCCCCTGCTGACATGCAAAGTCCATGGATTCTTGAGGTTGCCTCCATACCTGTACATGCCCATCCACTTGATACAGTTTGAAATGAGACTCGTCCAACCAGGCAACATGTTTTCAGTCATCAACAGTCCAGTGTCAGTGTTGATGGGCCCAGGCGAGGCGTAAAGCTTTGTGACGTGCAGTGATCAAGGGTACATGAGTGGGCCTTCGGCTCCGAAAGCCCATATCAATGATGTTTCATTCAATGGTCTGCATACTGACACTTGTTGATGGCCCAGCATTGAAATCTGCAGCAATTTGTGGAAGGCTTGCACTTCTGTCATGTTGAACGATTATCTTCAGTCATCGTTGGTCCCATTCTTGCAGGATCTTTCTCCCGCAGTGATGTCGGAGATTTTATGTTTTGCCAGATTCCTGACACCACTTCAAACTCACTTAAATCTTGATAACCTCCCCTGTAACAGCAATAGCCGATCTAACAACTGTGCCAGATGCTTGTCTTACATAGGCATTGCCGACCACAGCACCATATTCTGCCTGTGTACATATTTCTATATTTGGTTATGCATGCCTATACCAGTTTCTTTGGCGCTTCAGTGTAACTTCTGTTTCTGTATATGGTTGGATGAAAGAATATGAATGAGGAATGTACATGGGTGCCAGTCACAGTGACAGGTCATGGCGTACACAAATATCCTGTATTATAATCTGCTCACAGAAAATCAGTGGTAAACTATTGTTAATGTTGGTGAGAGTTGTGTGTGTTGCTATCACATAACAAATGTCTTATATTCAGATTGTGAAATTTTGACCATTTTTTTGCCACATTTCCACTGTATTTTAGCAAGGACAGCAAATTTGTTTTCTGTTGTATTCCATTGTGTGTCCACTCTACAAATTATCTCCATTTAGCCACAGTAGACGTATTTGTAAATTGATCTGCAGTAGAAGAAACTGT
The DNA here is from genome assembly GCF_023864345.2 of Schistocerca serialis cubense. Classification (NCBI taxonomy): domain Eukaryota; kingdom Metazoa; phylum Arthropoda; class Insecta; order Orthoptera; family Acrididae; genus Schistocerca; species Schistocerca serialis. The sequence goes on along the minus strand of NC_064645.1, from coordinate 440,243,487 downwards.
CAGCTTGTTGTTGGCTGTTTTATTGTCATCGTGTTGGTGGTTCTTGTCCATTTTCAATGTTGTCTTTGCAATCCTTGGGAGAAGTCTACAGTCAACACTGTGTTATGTTGTACAGTCTATAAACTGTCTGCAGCGTGTGGTCTAGTGATTAGTGTGTCTGCCTCTAGATTGCAGTATGCCGAATTTGATTTGTGTCTGGGTCTAAGATGTTTTTCCCCTGGGGATTCAGTGTTTGTTTTCTCCTAATCCTTTCATATTGTCTTCATTGACTTGCAAGCCACCAAAGTGACTTCAAATAAGACTTGCACCAGGCGGACAAACAACCCCAGATGGGGTCTCCTAATCAGTAATGCCATGCAGTCATTCATTTCATTCTATAAACTTCTACGTCGGTATTGCCTTTTTTCCTAGTGATAGTATTCCACATCTTTTGTTCTTCTCAACCTTATTCTTACAAATGACATGTGTTTGAAACATTTGCAGGTGGTCTTCTGAGTACAGCTCAGAGTTATCCCAGTTTGACAACAAGTGGTGGCGGGAGTGGTGGTGGAACAGGTTCAGGTGGAGTATCAACAACCGCTGGAGGTGCGCCGTGCCTTAGTCAGGCACTTACTATGAGTCTTACCTCGACCTCTAGTGATTCCGAGCAGGTCAGTCTGGAGGTTAGTGCTCCGGACTATTATTGAGTTTCTCTCTTGTGCATGGTAATAGAGTATTAAGAGATTGGTGAGTGCTGTTTAGTAATAAAAGTAAGTTATAATGTAAGTATTATCTAACTTCAGAAGGAAATATAATGGAAGGAAACATTCCACAATATAATGGAAGGAAACATATCATTTCAGAAGGAAATAAGTTGACATTGTGATCTTGTTATACATGCTTCTTTAAAGCAGAGGTTTAAGCAAGTGAGTTCCGTCTGGCATCCAATGGAGATTATATAATTTTTATCATGTACAATAATTTTCATGTTTAAACTTCCTTCATTAGCACATAGTGCACAAAGAAATATGTTAAAATTGTGAAGGAGGCCGTATGGAAAGAAGATGGTATTGCTTTTAGTAGCACTGTGTGCATGGTAATGAAAATGACACAGTGATTTGTAGTTTTAATGCAGATCTAAAAAAAACATCTAAATTGGATCCATGTAGAGATGTACTGACAGTCATTATTCTTGCAAATTAACCAAAGGTAGATTAGGAAGATGAGGAGTGGGGCAGGATGTGTTATACTTCACCACGCTTTACAGTGTACCAATACTAGTGTATGAAAAAGAATTTTTGTGCGGATGTCTTTAATTATGAAGGCACAGTAAGTCTCATAGCAAACTTTAAACGAGGTTTCCAAGAAGTGACTTAAATTTGTTGCATGTATCCCAGATTTTCTGATGGTTTGGCAACGCATTACTCTCAGTTACTCTTTATGTATACATTTTCTTCTGAAGAGAACTCATTTTTCTATTGCTGCTTACAAATAGTGACTTTCTTTTTTAATTTCTATAACATTTTTACTTGCACCAAGCTTTCTCTTAAGTGGACTTCTTGGTATCCATTCCCTCATTCCATATTCTCACACTGAAGTCCTCCCTTTCCCCCTCTATGACATGCTACCCACTCCTTCCCCCTTCCCCTCACTCTCGCACACTTTAATTCTTCTGTTTTTCTCTCCTCTTTCCCCTCCCCCCCCCCTCCCTCCCCCCTCACTCCCTCCCCCCTCACTCTCCACAATTTCACTTGTTGTGTTACGTGCCACTGTCCACGTTAACTCCCTTCCCTCCTTCCCAATCTCCCTTCATGCTTTTTCCCCCTCCTCTGCTGTCATGTCCGCAGCTTGTGGTCTAGTGGGTAGCGTTGCTGCCTCTGGATCGCAGGGACCCGGGTTTGATTCCAGCCGGGTTGGGGATTTTCCCTGCCCCGGGGACTGAGTGTTGTCGTCATCATCATCATCATCATCATCATCATCATCATCACCCATGACAGTGGCTAGATTGGACTGCGTGTAAATTGAGGCTTTGTGCGGGTGCTGATGACCGCACAGTTGAGCACCCCACAAACCAGTCCATTATCATCATCATCATCTGCTTTCATGCTATTTGCTAGAGGTTGCATTTTGGTATATGAAATTTGCTGCCATTGTGAAGCATAATTTTAATGTTACTTATTCACTATGTGAATATTTACCAACAGGATTTTCTGGAGAGCTGTCGTGCTCCAACTTTGCTCGCTGAACTGGAAGATGATGACGAAATCCCAGATGCTGATTGTGATGATGAGTGTGATGAGAATGAGGATGACGACGATGAAGAGTATGAAGAGGTCATGGTGAGTTCAGATGAAAATTTTATCGTAATTATCATGCAGAGCATAAGCCTGCTGGTACTGCTGACAGCATGTTTACCTTTTTTACTTTGCAGTTAAGACAAAGAAAAATTGCGAGTTGTTAAGAGTTGAATAAATTTTGATTGCAGAGATACAAATATTTCTGTTGAGACTTTTCTGGAAAAAGAGGTAAAATGAAAGCTGTAAGAGAGAAAAAAAAAAAAAATTGAGATGTGTGGAAATAAAGTAGCTGTACGTTGTTAACATCTGTGTGTGTACTCAGTTACTAAAGGTATTCATAAATAAATTCTTTTACTGTTCTTCATTTTTCTCTTTTTCTTTTTTCTTTTGTTTTCCATATTTGGTTTTACATTTTTATTCTGATACATTATGTCCATTTTGTCTCTTTTGTTATAAAGTTGTCACACTTACCCTTGATACCATGTGCTCCACTCTTCCTTATTTTCCCCCTCTCACTGTTTGCTTTGGCCAGCAAACAGTCTGTACTGTTAGAGATGATGGTGGTATTATGGCTGGGTGGCTTTTGGGCTGTTACATTCCTAACGTGCACGAAGAGAACTAGTTCATATAATTTTTGTGGTAATGAATAATCATGTAACAATAACACAGTTGAATATAAGAATTATTTGTACATAGACTGTGTCAGATACAGGTGTAGGGTTTGCTCCCCATGAGGATGCCACATTCTGTTCCAATTTTTACTCTCATTCTGACTCCGCAATAGTGAGTGACATCATAATATCTTAACTAATCACACTTGTGGTGGCGTAAGGTAGAGCGGATATATAGGCACTGGGAATCCAGCTCACGGAAATGTTAAGATGGTCAGTCCCGACTTCACTGTCTGACATGTTCAGGTTTCTTCTCTAAGAACAGATTGGGTTCTCTCAAACCGAGTTGATTTTTCGTATGCTGTTATGCTGGGAGGGGCAGGTTGAGAGACATTTCAAATGAAATTGTAAGATACTGGGTGTGGATAAAATGTTATGATATTTCCAGTCACAAATTATGAGATAGCTATATGCAATAATTGGTTCAAATGGCTCTGAGCACTATGGGACTTAAAATCTGAGGTCATCAGTCCCGTATAACTTAGAACTACATAAACCTAACTAACCTAAGGACATCACTCACATCCATGCCCGAGGCAGGATTCGAACCTGCGACAGTAGCAGTCGCGCGGTTCCGGACTGAAGTGCTTAGAACCGCTTGGCCACCACGGCCGGCTATATGCAATAATTACCCGCTGTTATTTACATCATATCGTTCCAGGGTTCGTAGACATTTTCTGTTGTTATCCTGGAACACCACTCGTGCGTGTCACCATTCCTGACTTTAGTTGTTGTAAACCCCACTTGAAGCAAGAGAGGGCCAGGATACCTGCATCACAGAGACTGTGGGAACATAAAACTCGAACACCATGTAGTTCTGGATTGCATTCATGACACAGGAGGTGGCAGATGTGGATACAAACTAAGCAGTTGTTAAATAACCAAATAACATGACACCAAGTAGATACCCAGAACAGATACTGGAAGTGGTTGTTTTTGCCTCCTAGTCAATATTTTTGGACTGGTAAGTGCAATAAAAAAACTGTGTATGGCATTAGCTGGTCACCCCAAAGGCTAGTCGCAGTAACTGCCGGCTGCTGTGCATTGTCAGCAGTCTGAGGCATTTGAATGTCACTCTTCCCAACGGTTTTATTTTACCGTATATACTCGAATAATCCACGCCCTGGAATAATTCATGCACTTCCCTGTGCTGCTCCGGGGGTTAGAATAGGCCCGAGGTATTCCTGCCTGTCGTACGAGGTGACTAAAAGGAGTTTCATGTGTTTCGGCCTTTATGTGATGGTCCCCTGTAGGGTTTGACCCCCATTCTACAAAATTTTCCCGAAGAACGAGCCAGTTGGGGAAGGGTTCCTTACAAGGTGCATCATGTCCATTGTGCATTGAGATCTTTAGCCCTCTTTCTCGTTGTCGCATTGCAGTCCTGCCCAGTCTCCATCTTTTGGGCGAGGACACCTTCCTGGGTGTGTTTTCCTCCATGCACTATACATTGTTGACTTCTGCATCGCCAATGACCATGGACTACTTTGCACCTGATATCCAGCATGGTAGCCAGTCCGTTGTGGTGTGGCCGCCATGTACCCTGTTGGGTGTAGCCCCCTGACCACACAGGGATCGCTCTGCTGACGCCTGCGCCGTTAACTCCTCACATATGCCAAGGGGTAGATGCCCATCCCCCTGGGGCATCGAGACTTCCTGTCTTGCTGGTGGTGAAACACCAGCAGTCTCTAAGCGAGCTCAGTTCAACGCACAGAAGTACGACCCCAAATCGTTTCCCTCCCTGGTCGCACCATGGGAGGAACGTCAGGCTAAAGATGGCAGTGGATCTTATTTGCCCCGATATCTTGTATGTTGGAGAGCTGATGGGGAATCTTTCATGATGATGAAGCCTTAGTTTTTTGTTGAGCATTTAGAGGACTAGTTCGGGGAGGTGGAGGGCTTGTCGAAAGTGAGATCTGGGCAACTGCTCGGTCACGGGGGTTACTCGCTTGTGACAAGCTGGGGGATGTTTCTGTAACCATCACGCCCCATAAGAGCTTAAATATGATCCAGGGTATCATATTTCACAGAGAACTTCTTTTGCAGTGCGATGATAAGATGCGCGCCAATTTAGAGTGGCGAGGTGTATATTTTGTGCAGCATATCCACCGGGGTTCGAAGGATACTCGGATTGCCACCAGTGCCTTCATCTTGGCCTTTGAGGGTGATACATTGCCCAAGAAGGTTGAGGTGATGGTCTTTGAGAGTGATGTGATTGTCTAGCAGAGTGATGTAAAGCCCTATTTCCCTCCTCTGATGAGTGTTCCCCCTCTTTTTGGTGGCAATTAATGGTCTTGCGGCTGCGGTGGGCTCATCGGTCTGTTCCTCTCTATATGCTGATGACTTTTGTCTTTATTACAGTTCCCCAAGCATCAGCGTCGCTGAACAGCGGCTGCAGGGAGCTATCCGTAAGGCTCATTTTTGGGCATCCAACCATGGTTTTCAGTTCTCAGCCTCTAAGACCTGAGTGATGCATTTCTGTCGTCATCGAACGGTCCACCTCCATCCAGAGCTCTACCTTCCCAATTAACTCCTTCGTATTGAGGAGATGCATCGCTTTCTTGGCATGCTGTTTGGTGCTCAGCTCAGTTGGACACCTCATCTTCGCGAGCTTAAACAATGGTGCTGGTGGCACGTCAACATCCTTCGCTGCCTCAGCCATACTGTTTGGGGGGCTACAAGAAGAACCCTCCTACAGCTCTATAAGGCTTTAGTCCAGTCCCGTCTCAACTACGAGAGCCTTCTTGTAGAAGCTGGAATCCCTCCCCTACGATTCCACAGACAACAGTTGCTTGCGTCATACATCGCCCACGTCCATGCCTCGCCCGACTACCCAAACCGCAAGCTCCTTTTTCCATCTTCTGCACTCCCCTCCCCACAACGGCGGCCTAGGTTGGGTCTCCGGATCACGACCCGCATTCGTTCCCTTCTCTCGTCATAAAGTCCTTTCCCCTTCCTCCATCCTTCCGGCCCTCTTCATCTACCCCTCCTTGGTCCCTCCCTCGCTTGCATCTTTCTTTGGATTTGTCCTGTGACTCCAAGTCCTCCGTTCCACCTGCCAGTCTTCATCAACAATTCATGGCTCTTCTTGCCTCGTTTCGCGATACAGATGTAGTCTACACCAATGGTTTTGTGGTCGATGGATGCGCTGGGTTTGCTTTCATCCACAGGGACTATGTTGAGCAGCATTCCCTGCCTTGTGGGAGTAGTGTTTTCACTGCGGAGCTGGTTGCTCTTTATTGTGCACTCGCTCACCTTTCCTCCTGTCCTGGGGAGTCATTTGTCATATACAGTGACTCCCTGAGTGGATTGCAAGCACTCGACCAGTGTTTTTCTCAGGACCCTTTGGTGCGCGGTATTCAAGATGCTGTTTTTGCTCTTGCCGAGTGTGGTCGTTCAGCGACGTTTGTGTGGACCCCGGGCCACATCGGCATTCCAGGAAACGAACGTGTCGATCAGTTGCCCAAGCAGGCCACCACTTCGCCACCCCTGGAGCTTGGTCTCATGGAAAGAGACCTCTGGTCAGGCCTACATCGCAAGGTCCGCGATGTCTGGAGCTCTGAATGGTCTGTCTTGAACACTCCAAATAAGCTCCGTTGGTAAAGTCGTCTACGGCCGTATGGAACACATCCTTGAGGAGCACGCGTAGGGGCTCGGTTGTTCTCTGCCGTCTCCGAATTGGACATAATGCGGTTGACCCATAGCTATCTCCTTCGCCGTGAGATCTCGCCCAAGTGTCGCTGTGATGCAGGGCTGACAGTGGTCCATCTTCTGCTGGACTGCCCTCTTTTAGCCCCCTTGCGGCAGTCCTTTAATTTACCAGCTACACTTCCTTTAATTCTATATGACGATGCCTCTATAGTTGACTCAGTTTTACGTTTTATCCGTGCAGCTGGGTTTTATCACTCACTCTAGTGTGGGCACTCTCGCATGATTTCTCAGGCTACACCCACTCCAGCGACTTTTAATTGGGACGTGGATACCAAAATAGTGTCTTTTATGGTAACAAGTTGTGTTGGTACCTCTATCAACACTTTCCATCTGGAGGTTCTTCGTTTGTAGTTGAGTCGTTGACCCTTTACCTAATCCATCAACCACTGTAGTCTGTTTTACTCTAGTCAACTATTTGCTCTGCTCCTTTTAAGTGTCCTCTGTTTTGTGTTATTGCGGTGTTCATTTTAGCTCTGTACCCCTTGGTGTTCCTTCCCTCTGGGTGCAGAGGTTACGCTTTTACTGTATAGGCCTTTTACAAGTATGTATGTTTGGAACAGGGGACTGATGACCTCGATGTTTAGCCCCCATCAATCCCCAGAACCAACCAATCAACCTCCCTCCCTCTATGCGGTGCTTTACGTGCTGGAAGATCAGCCATATGTCTCCCGTTGTACTTCCAGTGTCACATCCCGATACTCCATATGCCCCACCTTCCATCTGTGTCAGCTGCAGAGAGCCCCATTCGCCTTACTGCAGGATTCTCCAGAAAGAAAGGAAAATCATGGAGTACAAGACTCTGGACCGACTGAGCTACACTGAGGCTAAGAGAAAATTTGAATGCCTTGATCTTGTGCATATATCATCTTACACCACCACTACAACGGTTCTGGCACCATTAGCTCCGCCAACCCAGGTCACCTCTCGGAGCCGAAAGACTACACCTGTAGGGGGTCCATTCCCTCCCTGTTCCTCCTGCACCACCACCTACTTCGGGAGCAGCACCCACCACCACCACCACCACCACCACCACCATCAGGGACGTCCGTCCACTGGAGAGTGCATGATGACATGTGTGGTAGTGACCACGTCCCCGTCTTCCTCTCACTGCCCCAACATCAGGTACACGGACACCCGCCGAGACGGGCTTTGAACAAGGTGGACTGGGGAACTTTCACCTCTGCTGTCACTGCTGAATCTCCCCCTCACGGTAACCTTGATGTGATGGTTGAGCAGGTGACCAGTACAATTGCTTCTGCGGCAGAAAACACGATTCGTTGCTCTTTAGGGTGCCTGAGCCGTAAGACAGTCCCTTGGGGGTTGCTGGAAGTCGCTGAGGCAATTAAGGATTGTCAGTGAGCTCTACAGCGACACCCTTCCGTGGAGCACCTCATACCCCTTAAACGGCTCCGTACCAGTGTTCACTACCTTATCAAACAACGGAAGAAGGAGTGTTGGGAGAGACACGTCTTCACCATTGGGTGCCACATGTCACCTTCCCAAGTCTGGGCAAAGATAAGATGCCTTTTCGGGTACCAGGCCCCAACAGCTGTCCCCAGTGTTACCATTTATGTTGCAAAATCTTGATAGCCAGCCCCGGCTAGCTTTGAAATTGGTAATATCTATTTCTTTGGCTAAAGCCGATGTTTTAAGCTGGCACATTTCACTCATCACTGCGTATTGTTGCTTCTCATCCACATAATAGCAGAGCCTTTTTTTGAGGTCTGGATGTTTCGCTTTTTGGCCGCAAAATTGAAATGCCCAGCAGTTACTGTTAGTTTCTTGAAGCAGCATAATTTTTTTTTTTTGCCAGGCACGAATACAACTCTCGTTCATGTCATACTTTCTTCCCACTGCGCGGTGCGCGGTTTCCAATGTTTTCGGCTTCTCAGTAATTTTCAATTTTTGTTTAGCAGTGTACAAGCGATAATGAAATAGTAGCCATAATAACAAGTTTGAAGATGTCAATACTTCAGTTATAATGTGCTACAGAGGCATCACAAACTGAGGCCACAACAGTGCTACAGTATAATGGGATATATTGTTGGAGGCGGAGCAGTACCAACCTTGTTTCGAATAATCTCCATACCCCAGTGTTTTGTCCTTAAATTCAGAAAAAAAAGCACAGATTATTCAAATATTTAAGGTAACTTTGGAGATGGGGTGAAACAACCAGGGATTTGTATTTAAATAGCATGTACTGTTTGGTGAGAGGGTGTTGTCACATCTGTGGAGGGGGGGGGGGGGGGGGGCTGGTTGGTTGGTTGGTTGGGTGCATAGTTAAACCAGATAATGACAGAGTGAAAGTCCACACACAGAAGAATTCAAGTTAAGAAATAAATACCTTCAACAAAAAGAACTTGCACTCTGCCATGAAGTTACTCACAAATTAAGTCTTTACCTTGTTGTGCCAGGAGTCGGGTATGTGCCCTTACCACTCATGGTCAATACTTTCAAGTTCTGAGCTGTCCAAGCTCAACTCAACACTTTAGAGTGCCAGGTGTGTATAGTATTTATGTAGAAAAGACCAGCTGCACAGTCACAAAGTGCTGTGCTGAACACAAGCTCCATATACAATGAAGAGAAGTGGACAAGTCAGCCATGGTGGAACAATGACTGGAGAATGACAACAGAATACTATTTGAGGGCGCAACTACGTATTGGAATTTAATTGTAAAAGAAACTGCCAGGGTATGATTATGGTGCATAATTTCAAAAGTGGCCAGGCGTATGTGTTTAGTAGAGCACCAGTAAACCCCTGATTCCTTAATGAATTGTACTCTCATCTATAAAATATCTTCAGACTTTTAATTACCTTACGCACGGGTTAACGTGTTAAATATTTGATGTTAAACATGTAAGAGAGAATAAATTTAGAAAAGGTTTGAAATTATCTTAGTTTGTTGAAACCCGCAAAGTGCTCTCGTTATCGAGCCTAGTTAAGTATAGTGCAGGTAATTGCTTTCCATTTTAAGCAAAACCTAATTTTTCATGCATCTCATTATTGATGACATTATATCTCCTGAACTATATACAATCGTATAATTTTGCTGGTACATTCAGTAGTAAATTAGGATACTTTCTGCAAAATGTGTTGCGAATAGTGAGTAGTAAAGAAGTAATAAATTAATATGTCTTGCCTGAAGTTAAAGTTTTTGTGGATGAACAACAAAACTGTAAGCAATTAACATTTTTCCTTTCATCATTTTATGAGAGGTGTTGGTGAGAACAAGTTTTGTGAAGGTTTGAAATTACGTGGAAAGTTTGCTGGAAATCGCTATGTCTATTCACAGCTCCTTACTATAATACTTGCCTTACTGTGTTAAACCTTCTTTATATAAGATTGTACCTCTTAACGAGTAGATCATGACAGAATTTTAAATTCAGTCAGTAATTATATAAAATATTAAAAATAAAATTTTTGTTGCCCCTGGAAGCTGTTATATAGGCAATTTGCAACTGAGTCTTTGCACCAAGAACCATGAAACTGGTTAGCCATTCAGTAATACAGTTGGTGGCAGACTTGGACACCAAACTGAATCAGAGAAGTATGATTGACAGTACAAGTCAGCAGTAGTGTCAAAAACCACGAGATACAACATTTAGCTTATAAGACTCGGTATGAAACATTCTGCTACCACTTGCTTAAGTACTAGTTTGTTACAAAGCATGTATTGTATGTAGAGTTAATATTCATTATCTACTTAAATTTACATGCTTAAAAACAATTTTCTGGTGACATGTTTATGAAATGCTAATATTAAGGTGAAATTACACAACTGATGAATAGCTTTTTTACAGGTGATCAGGTATCTAGTATTTTCTCTAGTTTGTTCATATCCTTCAACAAACATTTTTATGAAACATGTTGAACTCATCATTCTTACAAAAATGGCACTCTTTGTCTCATTATGTGTGATTGTTTGTTAACTGGTTATGCAACAAACACATACTGTAATGTCTTTTGGTGCTGGTATTTTTCACCATTGGAAATCGAATTTGGTTTTCTGTTTTAACAGGAGGAAGAAGGATACGAAGTTAGAGGTGGTAAACGACGCTCGTGGGATGATGACTTTGTCCTGAAAAGGCAATTTTCGGCACTTATACCTGCGTTTGATCCACGACCGGGCCGCACTAATGTTAATCAGACATCAGATTTGGAAGTTCCTCCACCTGGATCAGATGAAAGTTCAAGTGGGGAGAGCAGTTGTATCAGTGTTGGGAGCAGCTCAGATGTAGAGACAGTGCCGCAGCCCCGCCTCAAACTATCATTACGAGGACCAAACCAGCACGGGGTAGGTAATTCTTTCTGTTGAGAAAGAGTAGGATTGCATGTCGTTGCCATCGTGATGGATATGAAGAAATAGAAAACCACATTTCCCAATTATTCATCTGTAATAAATTTTGTTGGAAATTTATGTAGGGAAATTGTAAAATATATGTTTCTATAATCCTTAACTTCAATTTATGTTATTATCTTTGGGAAATAAAATTTGTAACCATCTGAAACACTGATTAAATTAGTTTTTTCTCACTTTAAGTATTAAAACTCAATTTGCTTTCTGTTGATTACTTCTTGGTCATTGTCAATTGATGAATTCAAGAAAATTTTATTAATTCAGAGTCACAAGACTGTACATCCATACTAGAGCTGTATTGATGGTTTGTTTTTTATCAGTTACTGTTGTATTCTTCATGTGTTTGCCTGACTCAAAATGCTGTGATAGTTAACATAGTGTAGTTTGTAACCATGTTTCTATTTTTTAATTGTAAATTCGAGAGTCAAACACAACAGTTACAATTATATTATTTATAAGCCACATTGGCAGAATCATTTGTATAGAACTTTTTGAAAGAAATTTCCACCATTTGGTTGTAAATTACTGGTCATGCCATCACGATTTTGGCTTTATAACCATTCTAAAGTGCTAGCTGAGCTCTTGCAGGATGTCCATTCTGTCTAAACAGGCTCTAAAGCTGATTGTGTGAAATAAATGAACAGTAATTTACAGTCAAATGGTGGAAATTTCTTTATAGAAATTGTTATGCTTTTTATTATTAAAAAGATGATAGGCTAAGACCTAGATAAAATCACTGAAAGAGATGGTGCAGTGATAATGACACTCGTATTTAATTCAAGAGGGACTGTGTTCAAATGTACATGCGGTCATGCAGCTTTAGGTTGTCATTGGTTTCCTTAAGTAGCACTAGGTGATATCCTTCTTTTTTTGCTACGTAACTCTGCAATTCACACTTAACTGCCTGACACAGGGTTTATCAAACCACTTTCAGACAATTTCTCTACCGTTGCACTCTCAAATAGCACATGGGAAAAACAGTTGCTTAAATCTTTCTGTACAGGTTGTGATTTTTCTTGTTTTATTATTATGATCAAGTCACACTATGTAGTGGGAATCGGGAGAAAATTAATGATTGAAATTTCACGAAAATATCTTGACATAATGAAAAACTCCTATATTTTAATGATTGTTGCCTCGAATCACATGTCATATCGACGGTAATCTCTCTCCTGTTGCACAATAACACAAAACAGCTGCCCTTCTTGGAACTTTGTCAATGTCGTCCATTAATCCTATCTGGCAATGCTCCTGTACTGCGCAGCAGTACTCCAGAAGGGGTGGGCATGTGTAGTGTAAACAGTCTAGTAGAACTGTTGCATCTTCTAAGTGTTCTGTCATCTTCAGTTTGCCTTCCCCCACCAACATTTTCTATGTGATGGTTCTAGTTTAAGTTCTTTGTAATTGTAATCCTTAGGTACCTAGTTGAATCAGCAACCTTTAATTTTGAGAGATTTGTTGTAGAACTGAAATATAACGGATTTCCTTCAGTACCCATGTGGATGACAACATACTTTTTATTGTTTAGAGTCAGTTTCCACTTATCGCACCTTACAGGTATCTTTCCTAAGTCATTTTGATCTTCTATTGACTTTCCTAGATGGTAAATGACAGCATCATGCAAACAATCTAAGAGGGCTGCTCAGATTGTGTCCTAAATAAGTTTATTTAGATCAGGGACAGAAGAGGGTCTATAACACTTTGTTGGAAATTCCATATATCACTCAGTGACTTTGTCAGTTATTATGAACTATGACCTTTCAGGAAATTATTGTGAATCCAGTTGCACAACTGCGACAATACTCCTTCAACACACAATTTGATTAGCAGGCTTTCTCTCAGCCAAGCATCTAACCCAAAAAGCCTTCAACCAACATTAGATGAATTCAGATGGTTCTTGAGCATTTTAAGAACAGTTGGAGTAGCCTGCAACTTCTCTTCCCGTTTTACCTCTCAGGAACAGTTTTGGTAATAAATGGTTGAATTGCTTTCCTATACTTGTACAGTCCAAAAATCACACTCGGTCCGTAGTAACTTAAACGGTGACCAGGCATTAAACTTCATCCCTCAACCGTAAATGTGATAGTCTTTACGTATTGCCAGTGATTATAAGTGCCAATCGAGGAGATACTTGGCTAAGTAGGGCTCCAGGTCACAAAAAATGTCAATGCTGGGAGTGTGGTATGCTGACCCCATACCCCTCCACACCAAATGCAGTGGCACCATTACCAGAGGATCACACTTCGTTCGGTCCAAAATGTTGTTTTACATGTGATTGTATGTTGATGAGAGCATCAATTTGGTTGTATTGGCATGAGGGAGAATTGTATAATGATCATGTGAATAATACAAAATTCTATGCAGTTTTGAGTTACTCACCCCCGTTATTGTTGGAAAAAAGGCCGTTTTCACTTGACACGAGGTACAGCATGCGCGCGTGAAGTCAGTGAAATGTTTCATATTGAGTATAAAAATAATTATATTTGCAGAATGTGTAAAGATAATAGTTCATCGTATAATAGCAGTAATATTAAATCATTTGAAGCTATTTTTCTACTAAATACCCAGGTCAGTAAAAAAAAAAATAATCAAGACTGAATTAACAAAAATAGATAAAAGTTAAGATGATTGTTTGAATGCATCAGCTCCCCCCTCCCTTGACTTCAATGTGCAGAATGTTCATACAGCCCTGTGAAAATGTTAGAAAAGTCTTCATTTGTTATGTCTTTCAACTTGCTTATCACATTGGCAATGGAAAAACTAGTTTGTAGTAGCTACAATATTTCAAAAAGGATATATTGCTACCCCATACAGAGGAGATGTTGACCCACAGACAGGCACACCAAAAAGACTGCTATACATTTGAGCTTTTGGCCAAAATGCCTTCTTCTGAAGTAGAAAACACACACACACGCGCGCGCACACACACACACACACACACACACACACACACACACACACACGCGCGCGCTCATGCAAGCACATCTCTCACACACATAACCACTGTTTCTGGCTGCTGAGGACAGAGACAGAGACAAAGGCAGTGGCTGTGTATGTGTTGTGAATTTTTGTGTGTGTGTGTGTGTGTGTGTGTGTGTGTGTGTGTGTGTGTGTGATTGTTTTCTGTTTTAGGAAAAGGCCTGTTGGCCGAAAGCTCAAATGTGTACCAGTCTTTTTGTTGTGCCTGTCCGTGACTCGGTGTACCCTCAATATTGTGAGTAACAATCTATCCTTTTCATAATATTGTTAATGGCTTGAGTTTGCACATACATTTTCTTCTTAAAAACATTGTCGAGAATATGATGGACACTCGATTTACAGCTGTTGCTCATTTGCTATGTGGAATACAAAAACATTGACACAACACAGTCCCATAGCCACTGCTTACAAACAACTGACTGTCTGAATGCATATCTGTTGTTTACAGTTGTTGGTTCAAGCCACCACTGTAGTTACTGTGCCGACATCGCTTGTAAGTCTCAGAACATTTTGAAGTGGTGGTATATTTATATTAATTTAGTATTTCCTTAGCTCATGTATCAGTCTTTTACTCATAAACAACAACAGTACTACTGCGTCATCACCATATAATTAACTTTTCTATTATTAACACAAACTCAAGTATAAGCAATTTGTAAATAATGCTTTCTTTTCTATGTGTTTAGGTTCCTGATGTTGAAGTACCATTAACAGACCGTAACTGGACAATATTCAGAGCTGTACAACAGCTTGTCCAAAGTGCAGAACTTGGAACAAGGCAAGAAAAGCTGCGACGTATATGGGAACCAGTATACACGTAAGTTGACATTCTTTATAAGTAAGTTGACATTATTCATAAATTCTTATAATTTTCAGTAGGTTTAAATCTAGTGCATATTTTGAAAATGATATAAGCAGCTATTTAGCTAAGAATTTATATCAGATTACACATTGTATATAGCTAGAGCCCCCTCCATGAATGTGTGGAAATGTCAGAAACAGTATGGTATGATCGAGTCATTCTACACGTCTAAACCCTATACACTTTGTAAAAAACACACACACACACACACACACACACACACACACACACACACACAGGAATAATCATGAGCAGCTTGAGGACCTCGTTTCCTTTCAACAATAACTCAGTCTTTGCAGATACCAATTAGTAGTATTTAAAATACCTTGTAATGCTGTGATATATTCATTTGTAGTTAGGTAACCACAACTAATAGAACATTGTTTTATGGGAACTAGTTATCTTTTTCACCAGTTTGAACAAACTGGGTTGTAGCATTTTCGCCAGACATAACTGCACTTGCAATGAGATTAGCAATCACCGAAACTCTGTAACCTTCATAAACTAATGTTCGTGGGTAATGATGTAAATAAAGGGAAGTTGTACTTACCAGTTGTACTTAGCAGGCAGACCAATAAAAACTTACGCAAGCTGCAAGTAACTGTCAGAACTGAAGGTTTCTTTATCAGGCAAACAAGAGGATTGCTGTAAATGTGTTTGTTGAGCATTAAATGAGGATGGTGCGTGATCATGGTAGCAGGATGGTGCGTAATCATGGTGGCAGTCATAGTAACTAATTCTGAAATGTGCTATCCATAAGGTACCCAAACACTGTACCCTATAGAATAGAGTTAGCAGGGGACAGTGGAACATGGCTCCAGTCAGTTTTTGGTCAGTACTTTCGTGAAACAGGAAGTTATGCAGTCAGTATTAGTATAATTATAAACTATGCAAGCAAACAAAATTTACTATTAAATGCACATTTAAATGCACAATCAGTGCTCTGGCACAGTGATGAACTGGAAAGAGTGGTACAAGATCTGTTAGGGGTAAACAACCTGTATAGACTCAACAGACCTGCTCAGCACCCAGCCTAAGAAGGAAAAAAAAGGGGGGGGGGGGGGGTTTATAGTTTATATCTGGCTTCCTTTTGGAAGCAAGTATGGACTACAGGAGCAGCAGACAATGTTAGTTCCACCTATAAAATGCCCCATGGACTCTGGAGTTGACTGAAACCGAGAAAGATCATGGGTTTGTATAGAAGGCTGCACCAAAATGATGCTACAGCTGCGGGTGGGCAACTGAGACTAGACAAAGCGATGGGCTGTCCTTCTGAATCAGTACTCACATCGTCTTTTTCACTGTCATCACCATCAATTGGTTGAATAACACAAATTCAAGCTCCTGAGAGGTATCAATGTATCAGTAAAAGTTTATAGTCATCATCATCTTCTTCTTCTGCTTCTGTGGAGTACAGGATATTTAAAAGCTCTTCTAAATGTCTCTGCTTTTCCAAATTTTGTCTGAAATAAAATATGATATTTCGTACATACTGATACAAGCCAATCACGCAACAGTGCTGATAAAGTAATCATTTTAAATTTATTCTATGTATTTTAGTATCCAAATTAGTAATCTGTAATAATATGAGCAAAGGTACAAAAATATACATCGTAATTTTATTATACATGTCACCTAGCCGTTACGAGAAGTGGCAGAATTAATAGCACTAGAACAAATGCTTTCTACCAGGTAGTAAGCAATCCTGTTCTTCTCTGTTAACTGTTGTTTTCAGCCATGGACTTCCAAACTAACAATTAAAGTTATAAGAAATGTTACAGTTGTTGACATGATCTGCTGGAAACAGATGTGTATAAGAAGAGAATGCGTATGATAAATCATACAGTGGGATGTGATGAGTTAATTTGTTGCACTGTTCACGGACTCCATGACAAAGTTTAACTTGATGATCATATTAATGTTGTTATAGGGCTGCTTATTATTGTTGCATGTGTCTCTTGTGGTACAGCATAGTATATCGCGAAGATGACAGCACACCTGGACAAGAGGATCAACAAAATGTAGATTCAACACACCAGAGCAGTATTCCTTCAAGTACTACTTCACCTTCTACTCCTGCGACACCAACCATGCCGCCTGCCTGCAGTGTTGATGATGTGCTGCAACTTCTCAGGCATCTTTTTGTCATCAGCACATTTAAAGATGAAGGTAAGCTTTATTAGATTCTCCTCTGCATTTTATTGAGGGGGCTCATATTTAAAAAATGTTTTTTTTTTATTTATTTATGATTAAATATAACTTGAGTCTTGGGCATGAATTTCTGTGTAGGTATTACTATGTTAGAGAGCTGTTTTCTTGCAGAATGTGAACAATGCAGTGTTAAAAGTTATGTGACTTTCCATGTTTCGCATGTTCATAATTAAATTCTACACACATGTATAGATTGACCTGTTAGTTTGTCCCAAGTGAATCCAACAGTGAAGAATTTTATGCTTAATATGTGTTACTGATTTGGTTGCTGTTTGTAATTCTTACTTTTCAGTGTTGCCCAATCCCAAAACCAAAAGTCACTAGATTATGATGAATAAAATGAATTATGTCATAGAATGTAATTACATTTTCTGATTGTTGCCTTTGTTGTCACCATATTCTTTGATTGATGGGAATAACCTGAACTTTAACATCACTCTGTGTTAAAGCCTACAGCAGTGAAGGGAGAAAAAAAGAATGTGACCTTTGTGCATCTTCAGACAATTACCTAGTATTTACAAAAAAAATGTTTTGTTTGCATAATCCCAAAACTGCACTTCCTTCTCAGATGTTTGTTTAAGTAGGGTGTGTGTGTGTTGAGTGAAGATAATTATTTTTATTCCTCTTCAGGAACATTCTTTCAGCCCTATAATAATATGAAATGCTGAACTTTGTCTTCTTATAGGTTTGTAGATAGTATCGTCACTATTATGTATGCATTTTTATAGGAAACAAACGTAGTTAATTGCATTGTAGATAATAATTTAAATATGGGCAACTTGATTGGAAGAGAAGGAAAGGGTTTAATGAGTAACTTAGGGTGTGTTGATGCTTCCACCTTGCCAGCATGGCCTCCTGAAGTGAATCAAACCCACGGAGTCTTACCAGCCCATTTACCCTGCACTGTCACTGTTCTCCCCACTGCTCGCTGTGATCTTCACGAGGCAACAGTTTCAAGGTGGTTTGTGTTTCATTTCACAACCATCATTGTATGTTCCGAAACTTGAGTTGTGATTGGCTGTTTCAA
Organism: Schistocerca serialis cubense; assembly: GCF_023864345.2. Taxonomy (NCBI): domain Eukaryota; kingdom Metazoa; phylum Arthropoda; class Insecta; order Orthoptera; family Acrididae; genus Schistocerca; species Schistocerca serialis. Next base: position 440,225,395 of record NC_064645.1, on the reverse strand, counting down.
GGTCACTCCACCGGCACCCTTTTTAATTCTGCTAGCTATGTGATTAACTGCAGGGTAATTACTCCCGACCAGCAGTAAGGCTGCAGCATGAATATAACGAGGCTCCTGGTGATCAGGAAAGTGCCAGCAGCAAAACTGTATCATAAACATACCCTGCAAGCAGGTGAAATGTTAACGTTTTGGAAACTGTATGTTGGTTTTTCTTTCAATTGCTCATGAAAAGGGACAAGAAAATAATGTGAAAACTGTAATGCAAAATTAGTTGCTTTTAATTAAATTGGTGATTTTTATGAGAGATCATGAAATTTGTAGTTTTCCTGTATAAAAAGTAATAAATCTGAGTAATTAAACGTGAAAATTGCTTGTTCACTTCTAATCTCCTCAAGACTATGGTATCTGTATGATCATAACAAACTTTGAAGTAATTATGAAAATAGCATCAAAGTTGACAAAAATCACATCGAAATTTAACAAAAAAGAGATTGAACTCAGCTAAAGCAAAAATAAAATAATAATAAAAAATTAAAAAGTTGACTTGGCAACAACAAACCAGTTTTGCAAAAGAATGATACAGAATTTTGCCACAAAATATAACTATTCTTTCTTATCCCTACTTGTTGGTAACATTTTCAGTTGTTTTAAACTGTAGTGTACCACAGATCATGGGCACAAGCAAGTAAGCAGTATTGATAGCGAAAGACAGCAAAAATTACAGACAGTGGTATGAGTGTTCACAGGTGACCCAAGTTACTTTCATGACAAATGAGAAAAAAATCAATCAAACTTTGCCCTTTTGTAGCATTTGGTGGACAATAAAAAAAATGTGATGGCCTCGTGGATATTTCTGTATGGCATCCATTGTAAGTTTTTCCTGGAGACAAGTATCTTTAGTTGACCGCACTACAATACGAAACAGAAAATTATACTCAAGCACTTGTTTCCTGATACAGTACTACCCGATGCTGCAGTCCGTCTACTGGGGATACAATTTCTTTAATTGGCACTTAAAACTAAATGTTTCCACCCCATCACCCACCCGGTTCCATAAAATACTTGATAGATCCTGTGGCACCCATAGAACTCTCTTCCCTGTTTTCTACAAGTGTAAGTGATCACACTGCAGTTCTATGCTATCTGTAATTATTTTATTGTAATCACATCACTGTATTTTCTTGCACAACATTCTTCATGAATAGGTATGGAGAATAACATTCTTGAAGTACTACATCAGATAGTTAGTGCCCTGGAACTCTCAAGGTGTGACCAGCTGAGATTCTGCAGAGTAGATACAGGGCACCCCAATTTAGGATAAGTGCTATTGAGATTTCTGCTTGGTCATCTGGATTGACATGTTCCACTGTTTCTTTAAATCAATTCAGGTAAATGTGCCAACAGGTTCCTCTGCTACGTTCTGGCTGATTTCCTTTCCTATCTTTGAATTCTTTCCCTGGTCTGATGATTTAGATTTGACAAGATGTTATACTTTAAGCTTCCTCTTTAACTGAGATGAAATCAAATCATACATGTTTTACTTCTGCCTTCAACTGTATATTTCAGCCTGTGCTACCTGTCGGTTATAGTATTTCCCTCACATATGCCTACTTAGCTCGCTATCCTGTCCGAGGGTTGCTTTTATAAGTTCCGCTCTCTCTCTCTCTCTCTCTCTCTCTCTCTCTCTCTCTCTCTCTCTCTCTCTCTCTCCTACACAGTCTGCCTAAAGTACTACTATCCACCCTTTAAATGTATGCTGCTTGAAAACCCTTCCACAGCAGCAGGCAAGGTATGTCCTCATATTTGTAAGGAACAGGGTTCATTCACTCGTCCAGCCATAGTTACATAGTTACCCTGGAACAAACTCAGTTTTCTGCTTCATCGTTGATTCATTTTGAGCAAGTACTCTGTGTAATGACTTCGTTGATATTACGTCATTCAACTGTAATGTTCCTTATTTATTTTGTGTTCATGAACCCCAACCATCCATCTTTGGTCCAGTTTCACAGAGGCAAATGTGTGATTGATTGGGGGTGCAAGCAGACGTGCTGGTTTTGGTGCACAATTGTTGGGGAGACATTTGTAATTATAGATTTAATACCTTTATTTAAGAGTGCCATACAGGAAGTGAGATAAGGTGAAGGATCATTGTTATTTTGAAGTTTTGTTTCAGAGCTTATATAATTGAAGCAACTAGCATATCACAGTGTTCTAAGTTTCTTCCTATGTGTAGCTTGTTTTATGCATTTTACATTATTTTTGGGAAACAAACTACGATGGTTTTTATAGTTTCTTTTTTTGTTGTTGCATTAATGTGTTTAGAAGACTAACTTTCTTTAAGAAAAATACATTTATATTTGGTTTTTATAACAGAGGCAGAGAATGAAAATGAAATTGAAGACAGTGAAGGTCACTTAGCTATTGAAGAATTCACTAGTAAGAAGATAACCAATAAATTGCTACAACAGATACAGGATCCTCTGGTGCTGTCATCAGGGGCACTTCCATCGTGGTGTGAAGAACTCAACCGATCTTGTCCATTCCTCTTTCCCTTTGAGACAAGACAGCTATACTTCAATTGTACTGCATTTGGCGCTTCAAGGTTAGTTAATACTAAAACTTAGTGATTGTTAAGTGGCACTTTCAGGGCTGAATTACAGTAAAGCTAGTATAAATAAATAACTAGCAGAGTTTCTGAAAGTCTCGGTGATTTTTGTGGTGTACTACTCCATCTATTATCTATTTCATGATGACTGACTCCTGGCTTTAAGCTACTCTTGCAAGATGAATATCTGTGTGTCACACTTGTCCGGAGTCTCGGGAAGAGTCTTCTTTCATTTGATATGTGGGAATATTGTAAAGGTTTCTTGAAATTACGGCAACCAGTCACCTTTTGTTTTGTTCTTCAATTTTTTTAGTAGTCCATTACTGGTTTCGCACTGCCTAGCGATTAGTCACCAGAATGTACATATTTATTAATTGTCTGCAGCAGTGTGGGAGTCATGTCGCTCTGGCAAGGCAAAACCTGTAAGCACTGAGTGTGGTGGGAATTACTGACATTTATTCACATTATTCACATTTACTTACAGTGATAAGTATCTATTTGTTGGATGCTGTATCTATCTCATAATGTGAATAATTCTCACCACACTCTGTGCTTACAAGTTTTGTTTATACATCTTGCCACAGTTACATGACTCCCAAAATGATGCAGAGAATTAACCCTCTGGTGGGCACGCCTTTCATACTTCCATGAGTGAGAGTGTTGCAGCTTTTACACTGCAATTAGGACTACAGTTTTAACCTAAGGAAAAATAAGCTTTATATAATTGCCAGTTACATTTTATTGGAGTAAACATAAAACATTTCATGGCTCTATAAAAATAATCTTTTTATTTATATGTTGCCTTCACAATTGCCTATTTTTGTCATAGTAATTTATAACAAGCAGATATTCTTTATTGCCTTCATGGTACTTTTAATTGTATCACCTAATTACACTGATTCACATGAAAGAAAGTAACAAGGGGACACATTATGAAATCGAGCATTCATAAACTCCCACTACTGTTTATGATTGTGAATAAATTAGTCAACTTCCATCTGAAGCTCACTTTCACATTGCACGCATTTTGTATCTATGACACTATGTTTCTTGCATATATTTTTCTTGCATTTCATACATACTGTTTTGGTTCTGTCGTTTTTATGCCTGCCACATATTTAACAAATTCCAGGTTTTGTTAGCTCCTTGGGCTCCTTGGTCTTCTCTTCTTTGTGCCTATATTTAGTCAAGAAGGTGTGAATATCCTAGGGAAGTGTCTCTAGTAATGCTCATTGATTCAAATGTTCTTCCATAAGGTCCAGAGCAATGTGTTTTAAAAAATTCATCTTCTTTCTTTATTATCAGGATTGTTGAATTTGAAAATAATGTTTGTATTTATCCCAGCAATATCGAGATGTCTGTAGGAAAGTGCAAGTGGCCATCATTGCTTTATTCTGGAAGTACTGTAGGATGGGCACATCTGATCTACAGTGCCTACTCCTCCTTTGGTAGCATTGTAGTCCAAATTCATTCTTGATTTCTTAGTCTCTTAACCTATTTTATTTCTGCTGTTCATTGTCGATAAAAAATCACAGCTTTGTTCTTTTTAGGAACAGTCAAGACCATACAGAAATCGTCTTGAAAACCGAAGAGACATGACTGGACTTCCCAGGTTTTATTGGCTTGGAATTCTTGAGCTGTTTCCTTCATATCCTCTTTTTTTCCCCCATGGTTCCCAAGAAAGTCAAACCTTTGCCAAGTACATTTTAAGCCAGATGGTAGCTACTGTAGTAATTGTCAGTTGTAAGATTTCTGTTTGTTTTCTCAATTGGTGTCACTAATCTTTGCACAATGTCATCAGGCTTATTAGACTTCAGGTAGGGTCCTGGCATCTGCTTGCCACAATAAATTTCAAAGTTCAGGGTGTAAAATGTTTTGGCATCACATAAGACATCAATCTTGATCCCATAATTTGCAGGCTTATTAGGGGTATACTGAATAAATCTGCAGTGTCCTCTCAAAGGATGCATCATTTCGTCCCGTCTCGTCCACCCCCTTCCTCCCCCTCCCCCTGCGGGTCTGGGGGTAAGAATAGGCCCGAGGTATTCGTGCCTGTCGTAAGAGGCGACTAAATGGAGTTCCACACATTTCAGCCTTTATGTGATGGTATCCTGTAGGGTTTGACCACCATTCTTAAAAATTTTCCCGAAGAGCTCTTTAATGGTGTGGGGCATGTGGAGTTGGAGTGATATGGAACCCCTGATACATTTAGATATGACTTTGACAGGTGACATGTATGTGAGCATCCTGTCTGATCAGCTGTATCCATTCATGTTCGTTGTGTATTCTGATGGACTTCGGCAATTCCAGCAGGAAAATGCAACATCCCACACATCCAGAACTGTTACGGAGTGGCTCCAGGAAAGTTCTTCTGCATTTAAACTGTTCCGCTGGCCACCAAACTCCCCAGACGAGAATGTTATTGAGTGTATCTGGGATGCCTTGCATTGTGGTGTTCAGAAGAGAGATGCACCCCCCGTACTCTTACGGATTTATGGACAGCCCTGCAGGATTCATGGTGTCAGTTCCCTCCAACACTACTTCAGACATTAGTCGAGTCCATGCCATGTCTTGTTGCAGCACTTCAGCGTGCTCGCAGGTGCCCTGCTCGATATTAGGCAGGTGTACCATTTTCTTTGGCTCCTGAGGATAGTATCCAGGTGTTTTATGGTATAATTTGTCTGGTTAACATGTTTGAAACCCCATTTTTAAAAGTCCTTGGTTGCAATAAGGTATGTAAACGAACGACTGATGTGGATAGATTTGACAGTGTCTAGCAAGAAAATTAGGATTGTGTCAGTATATTCGCATTGTGAAGGGACAGATCAAGATAAGATGGATAGTTTTTATGAGGCACTCAGTGATGTAGTTGTTAGAGTAAAGGACAAGGACAGTGTTCTGCTCATGGGTGATTTTAACGCCAGGATTGGAAATCGAACAGAAGGGTATGAAAAGGTTATGGGTAAATTTGGAGGCCAACAGGAACGGGAAACAACTCTTGGATTTCTGTGCCAGTATGGGCTTAGTAATCACAAACTCCTTTTTTAAACATAAGAGCATTCACCGGTATACTTGGGAAGGCAGGGGAACCAGATCTGTCATTGACTATATAATAACAGATCAGGAATTCAGGATGGCTGTGAGGGACACACGTGTATTCAGGGGATTCTTTGATGACACTGATCATTATTTAATCTGCAGTGAAATTGGGATTGTGAGGCCGAAAGTGCAGGAGGTCAGGTCCATATGTAGGAGGATAAGAGTGGAGAAACTTCAGGATAAGGAAATCAGGCACAAGTACATAACAGCAATCTCAGAAAGGTACCAGTTAGTTGAATGTAGTCAATTACAGTCATTGGAAAAGGAATGGACAAGGTACAGGGACACAGTACTAAAAGTGGCTAAAGAATGTCTTGGAACAGTAGTGTGTAAAAGTAGGATGAAGCAAACAGCTTGGTGGAATGATACAGTCAAGGCAGCCTGTAAAAGGAAAAAGAAGGCGTATCAAAAATGGCTACATACCAGAACTCAGGTAGACAGAGAAAGTTATGTTGAAGAAAGAAACAAAGCCAAACAGATAATTGCAGCATCGAAGAAGAAATCGTGGGAAGACTTTGGAAACAGGTTGGAGACTATGGGTCAAGCTGCTGGAAAACCATTCTGGAGTGTAATTAGCAGTCTTCAAAAGGGAGGTAAGAAGGAAATGACAAGTATTTTGGACAGGTCAGGAAAACTGCTGGTGAATCCTGTGGATGCCTTGGGCAGATGGAGGGAATATTTTGAAGAGTTGCTCAATGTAGGTGAAAATGGGATCAGTAATGTTTCAGATTTCGAGGTAGAATGGGATAGGAATGATGATGGAAATAGGATCACATTTGAGGACGTGGAAAAAATGGTCAATAGATTGCAGTGCAATAAAGCAGCTGGGGTGGATGAAATTAAGTCGGAACTCATCAAATACAGTGGAATGTCAGGTCTTAAATGGCTACACAGGATAATTGAAATGGCCTGGGAGTCGGGACAGGTTCCATCAGACTGGACAAAAGCAGTAATTACACCAATCTTTAAACATGGAAACAGAAAAGATTGTAACAACTACAGAGGTGTCTCTTTAATCAGCGTTGTGGGTAAAATCTTCGCAGGTATTGTTGAAAGGAAAGTGCGAGTATTAGTTGAGGAGCAATTGGATGAAAATCAGTGTGGGTTTAGGCCTCTTAGAGGTTGTCAGGACCAGATCTTTAGCTTACGACAAATAATGGAGAAGTGTTATGAGTGGAACAGGGAATTGTATGTATGCTTTGTAGATCTAGAAAAGGCATATGACTGGGTTCCTAGGAGGAAGTTATTGTCTGTTCTACAAGATTATGGAATAGGAGGCAAACTTTTGCAAGCAATTAAAGGTCTTTACACGGATAGTCAGGCAGCAGTTAGAGTTGACGGTAAATTGAGTTCATGGTTCAGAGTAGTTTCAGGGGTAAGACAAGGCTGCAACCTGTCTCCACTGTTGTTCATATTATTTATGGATCATATGTTGAAAGCAATAGACTGGCTGGGTGAGATTAAGATATGTGAACACAAAATAAGCAGTCTTGCATATGTGGATGACTTAGTTATGATAGCAGATTTGATTGAAAGTTTGCAAAGTAATATTTCAGAGCTAGATCAGAAATGTAAGGACTATGGTATGAAGATTAGCATCTCCAAAACGAAAGTAATGTCAGTGGGAAAGAAATATAAACAGATTGAGTGCCAAATAGGAGGAACAAAGTTAGAACAGGTGGACGGTTTCAAGTACTTAGGATGCATATTCTCACAGGATGGCAACATAGTGAAAGAACTGGAAGCGAGGTGTAGCAAAGCTAATGCAGTGAGCGCTCAGCTACGATCTGCTCTCTTCTGCAAGAAGGAAGTCAGTACCAAGACTAAGTTATCTGTGCCCCGTTCAATCTTTCGACCAACTGTGTTGTATGGGAGCGAAAGCTGGGTGGACTCAGGTTACCTTATCAACAAGGTTGAGGTTACGGATATGAAAGTAGCTAGGATGATTGCAGGTACTAGTAGATGGGAACAATGGCAGGAGGGTGTCCACAATGAGGAAATCAAAGAAAAACTGGGAATGAACTCTATAGATGTAGCAGTCAGGGCGAACAGGCTTAGATGGTGGGGTCATGTTACACGCATGGGAGAAGCAAGGTTACCCAAGAGACTCATGGATTCAGCAGTAGAGGGTAGGAGGAGTCGGGGCAGACCGAGGAGAAGGTACCTGGATTCGGTTAAGAATGATTTTGATGTAATAGGTTTAACATCAGAAGAGGCACCAATGTTAGCACTGAATAGGGGATCATGGAGGAACTGTATAAGGGGGGCTATGCTCCAGACTGAACGCTGAAAGGCATAATCAGTCTTAGATGATGATGATGATGATGATGATGATGATGATGATGATGATGATACTCACCTCGCTGAGAACACTAATTTACAGTTAAGTAAAGTCTCTTCGGTGTAATTGTATGTTCTAATTTCTAGCAGTCAGTGATTCCGTTTTTATGAACAATATAAACAGCACTGCTTGATACTGTTGTCAGTAAACTACCAATTTTTTTAAAGAATTGAACTGTCATGTATAAAACACCTTCAAGCCTCTAATTACATTACAGATGAGGTAATGTGTTAAATATTTGACATTAATTATCTAATCGAGAAATGGTTTGAAATTGTGCTTCATGTTTGTTGTAAGTTGTTAACCTCTCATTGCTAAACAGTGGGTGAACATAGTCTTAGTTGTGCCCCATTGTAAGGAAAAGCAAGTTTTTCATGCATCTTAATGATGATGATGACATATCTCCTGAACTATGTGTTGTACAGTGATATAATTTTGCAGGTACATTCAGTAATTATGTAGGTAGTGTCTGCAAATTGTGTTGTGAATAGAGTTAGTACTAAAGAACTAATAAATTTAAAGTCATGGCTGATACTGAAGTTTCACTGCATGAGCAGCCAAAGTGTAGTCAGTGATTAACTTTTTTCCTTCCCTCATTTTGTGTGTGCACTTTGGGAAAAGGGGGGGAGGGGGAGATCCGCAAGAGGAAGGTCCATAAAGATTCAGAATTGTCTGTAATGTTTGTTGTATGTTCCAAGTGCTTTTACTCTCAAATAATGGATGAATAAAATCAGGGTACTTGCAGGCTGTCAGTTACGCTGCCTAAAGATACACACAGTTTCTAACTGTAGTACTTCTTGGTGTCCAGTTTGAAAGGTGGTCTTCTGGCCTAAAGCCTACTTGTTTGACAGTCTTTTGTTGTGCCTATGTGTGACTCAACATTTCCACTATATGGTGTGTAGCAATCTATCCTTTTCATAATATTGTGAACTGTTGTAATAGTGTATATATATATATATATATATATATATATATATATATATATATATATATATATATATATATATATATATATATATATATATATATATAATGGAAGGAAACATTCCACGTGGGAAAAATTTAAGTATGTCTGCTTGTGTCTGTATGTGTGGATGGATATGTGCGTGTGTGCGAGTGTATACCTGTCCTTTTTTCCCCCTAAGGTAAGTCTTTCCGCTCCCGGGATTGGAATGACTCCTTACCCTCTCCCTTAAAACCCACTTCCTTTCGTCTTCCCCTCTCCTTCCCTCTTTCCTGATGAGGCAACAGTTGGTTGCGAAAGCTTGAATTTTGTGTGTATGTTTGTGTTTGTTTGTGTGTCTATCGACCTGCCAGCGCTTTTGTTCGGTAAGTCACCTCATATATATAAAAAACAGAACTGTCCTCAAACTAAAAGTCAGTTTAAACTCCGCAATGCTCTACAAGGCATGGTCCCATTGGAGGCTGTATATCCTTCCCATCCTCCAATCTTACCACTTACAGGGGACATACAGTTAAACACAGACTCCAAACCACAGAGCAACATTTTATTTTGTCATTAACAAATCATTGCCAGGAGTGAAAAAACAGTGACAAGGGTGAAAACAATCTGAGAGGACTAACTGGGTATTGAGCCTGGACCTATGGAAGTCTAGCACTTCCCCACCGAGCCCCAATTGAAAAATGCCGATTTGTACCATGGCATAGAATCCTTATTATACCGCCAGTTCTCTAATAACTGTTAACAGATTTAGCTAGTGGCTGGAGAAAGTCAAAGGCATGCTACCTCCAATAAAACTGTGCCAGTAGAGCCCTTAAATGTGTTCAGACCAACGTTTTGATTGTTGATGACCTCCTTTTTCATCATCAACGTCTTCTCCTTCTCCTTCTTCTTCTTAGAACCATGTTTGAGGCATAACTTTTGCAATAATATTTCAGTTAATGTTGAATTGTAAGATTAATATTAATCCTGAGAAGAAAAAAGTGTCGAGCTGAAATTTTGAGTTGGTCCATGAGCCAAAAATGGGCAGTGCAATTTGTAGCACACTGCCTGCTACAAGCCAGGATGAGGGTTACTGTTGGTATGCAATGCTTATTTTGTCACAAATGTTGAGAAATATGTTTTCTGTGTGTAGATATTTAACTTGCGTAGTAGAATTACCTTCAGTTTGCATTCGATTTTACAGGTCGATCGTCTGGCTTCAGACACAACGTGATGTAACTCTTGAGCGGCAGCGAGCACCAGGTTTGTCTCCCCGCCGAGAAGACCCTCATGAATTCCGTGTGGGAAGACTGAAACATGAAAGGGTCAAAGTTCCTCGTGGTGAGAAGCTCCTAGACTGGGCTGTACAAGTCATGCGTTTGCATGCTGACAGGAAGAGCATCCTTGAGGTGAGTATTACATTCCTGTTTGTACTAATTAACAAGAAACATTATGAGTACTTATGTGTTTATCAGTCCAATGGAAAAATTTAGTAGAAAAGCAGTGATCCTGAATACAGCACGAAATAAAGTTCTCTCAACTGCTAAATAGTAATAAGATGTAATTTGTATATTGAAGGTTGGCAGCAAGATTGAATTTACAGTTAGGAGACAGTACCAAATAAACAGCCTTGAAAAAATAAAAATATAAGGGTGGAACAGTGTTACGAAAAAGAAAGTTGCTACTCACCATATAGTGAAGATGCTGAGTCACAGATAGGCACAACATAAACACTGTCACAGATAAAGCTTTCAGCCAGTAAGACATCTGTCAAAAACAGACACCTGCATAAACACACGCAAACACAACTCTCTCACACGACTGCATCCTCATGCAACTGAAGCTATTAAATCTGTTTTTGTTATATTTTGGACTTACAGCTGCATGCATTTATATCAAAACTTCTCAAAGACTTTATAGTGGTTATATTGAATTCGTATGTTAGGGTAGTTCTGTCTGTCAAAATTAAATTAAAGCTCCAGTTTTGTCTGATGGAGCTACTGTACTGAGGTAATGCACTAGTAATTAAAGTTATCATGATAGTTATATTGTGATGAGCCTCTGCATTAATTTCAATGAAGCCTGGTGGCAATTGCATCGAAATCAAATATAGAAACTAATTATGGGATTTATTTTAATATTAAAACAAAGTCAGAAATTGCATTCTGGGTGTTATAAAAATAAAATTAATTTAGAGGGGGGGGGGGGGGGATGATGACGACGTCACAATCAACAACTCCTGTTGAAAGCTTTCTACTTCACACGAGCAGCATGCAGAATGTGATGATAGGTACCTCTTTCAATCTTCTGTAACACAAAGTAACTCCTCTTAACCCTTTTAGTGCCAGACATTTTCTCAAGAGATCATGTTAAAAGTGCCATGCGATTTTACAGTAAAATGCAGACCTCTGCCATACTTGCAATAAAATCTAAACTAATGCATAAAGGAATGTAATTTTTTTTTAATTTTTAGGGAATGTTGCTGGCTACAGTAATATGTGCAATACACATTGTCAAAGAATATATTTTCAGAGAAAAAAAATTATTTTCATGATAGGGTTTACCGAAAAAAATTAAAACTTTGATTTCAGTTTACTCTGAGACCCATCAGATGATGATATACTCAAAAATTTCAGGTATATATGGAATCTCTGTAGTTTCCTTAACAAAAACATCATAAAGGAATACAAAATTTTTTATTTCACTAAGGAAAAAATCAAAAAGAACATAACATTACAAAAAAATTGTTTTGCTTTGAACGTGTTCCCAGTTCTTCAGTCATAAATCACTGACAAATGTGAGGTTGCAGTTGTGACAACTAGTTGCACACATGCTGACCAACACATGAAGGATGCAGTCCTTTCTTGCAACAAACACATGCTGTTTGTGGACGCCTGGACGCCGCTTCTTATCCTTCGTAGAACAAACACTACAGTAGCGTTCCTTTCTCGCCGGAAGAGTCTCTACACCATATACTGTTGGAGCAGGTACATTTATATCTATTGCACTTGTGGTTGCAGTCCTTGCCTGAAACCACTGTTGAGAAAGTTTGAAAATGACTATGCTGTTAAACTTCAGCCGTGTCAGTGGTTTGTCGCTGGGGTTTAGGCTTTCCTTATACAAAACATATGCATTCAGTAACATCCTGGCAATTATGCTGAACACTACCTTCTTCCACATCTTGACAGTCCTCCTCTCATCTAAATAGCAGTATGCCATTATATCCGAGGAGTCAATACCACCCATATACTTATTATATTCAAAAATTACATCTGGTTTCTTGACCGACTGTCTATTGCAAATTGTCTTTTCTGATGATGTAACTGAGGATGATGTACTCACGAGGAGGACTGGATTTCTCTGTGATTTCTTCTGTCTGAAGCCACAGAGAAGTATAAAAGATATCCTGAAAAACTTTAGCTGACCTACAGCGTAATTCGACAGAAGACCACGTGGCAGGAATTTCCTGTTTCTTCTAATTGTTCCCCTTAGATAAGTGCCGACTAAATACAGCTTTTCTGCCATAGGAATAGATGTAAAAAAATTATCGCAAAACACATGGTAACCTTTTTGCATGTAGCTCCCAAGAGCTAGTAGTTTCATGACGACTACATATCCCAGGCCATTCTCTTTTATTTCGTTTTTGTCATCATCACATTTTGCACCACGGTATGCATAAAACCCTAGGCAGTAATTTACTACTGAATCACACAGCATCCAAAATTTGACTCCCCATCTGTGATGATGTTTATTGGGAAGGTACTGGATTAGCTGTGAGTGCGCCATTGTTCCAACAAGACTTTCATCAACACTCAGTTGCTGGTGTGGAGTGTAGTAGTGACAGAAAACATTGTTGGCAATATCCACCAACACTTGAAATTTTGCTGTTGGATCATACAATAGGTGACCAGGAGGGTGAAGTTTCGAATTGTCTACAAAATGTAAGAACCGCAGCAACAACTGAAACCTGTTGCATGAAAACATTTGCGAAAACCACGGTGTCAACAGGTTTGCATCAGTTGACCAATAACTAAAAATAGTCAGTTTTTTAATCACTCCCATATTCAAAATCACTGCTACAAAAGCCTTCATTTCTGCTACAGTTGTTGGTTGCCACTTTTTGAGTCTCGAATTTGGCGATAAATGCATTGACTGAATCACCTGGCGAGTGTATCTGTTAGTCTGAGTCACCATAATCGTAAGAAGCTGCTGCGAGAACAATAAATTGAAAAAATCTGTTGGTGTGGCGTTTGCTGGTATATGTTTAGGGCCTGGTGCTTCTGCATACACAAAGCTTGGAGGGGGCGGATTATCTGATGCCTCACCCAGTATTTCAACAAAAGTATTTGCACTGCAATTCAGTTGTGTTTGGTCGTCGTCGTCATCATTTGCTGACGCACAATCGTCACTTGAAGAAGAAAACGATGAGTCCTCTTCTCCACCGGACATCTCATAATCCTATTCACTTTCTGCAAATCCTGCAAATTCATCTTCACTTCCACTACTTATCATATTATTGTCTAAATCACTCATATCGAACTGCAACTTCTTACACGATGACGCCTTACTCCTGTGAAATGCTCGGTAAATAAACAACACCAGAGAAGTTTATTTTACTCGACATATTGCACTGACAATCGAAAAGAAGATTAATATGCTGTGCCTTCGGCCTTCCTTCTGTGTCTTGGCTAGGGAATACTAACAACTTTCCCTTCAAGTGCGGAAAAAATGAGTGAGAAGGGCATCACGATCAGATCGTTACTGGCAGCTTTCGCCGAAAATCTGGATCACGATCAGATCGTATTTGGCACTAAAAGGGTTAACAACAATTACCTCTCATCTCTCATAATACGACAATGCCAATGATGACACGGTGGTCAGCTTCTTGACGATTATTCCCCTGAATCCTGAAGATGGTTCATGATGCACACAGAGGGGAACAGGTGTTCTCGCAACTGGTAGAAATAAAATATTTTTCTTCCACGAGCTATCCATGTTTATTTATTAGGCACATATAGAACAACATACATCTGTACACAACAGCGGATGAAATGAGAACAGAAGAGCTCTATTACAAGCATTAAAACAAGAGAGGTGGTGTTATAAAAAATTGAAGATGCAACTATAATGTTTAAAATTTTTCCGCTACCCTGTCAGATTACATTAATTAATATATCCTTGACGCATTCAACTTGCCCCTGTATGAATTAATACTTTTCATTTTTTCTACACAGGTAAACCTTATAGATAGCTGCACAATGTGTCTTGGTGAAAGAAAATTAAGTTGGAGTTAAGAGTATAGAGAAAATGTGTGTTTCAAACATAGCATAAGCTTTGTGAAATTTCACTAGTAACTGCTGACTAAGATGAGTTGCACACAAAGAGTGGTAAAAGTTAATGATAGTGAGCAGGCAAATTATGAGTGATGGTTATAGCAATGTTTTTAGCTTCAATGTAGCTGGTTCGTACTTCTGGTTAGAGATATATAATTTTTATGAGAATAACAGTGTGTATACACCCTAGAGCAACCAGGAAAAACCTGGAAATTTTTTAGTACTTGGAGATTTTGTTGTTGTTTTTAGTTTGCACTTGAATTTTTGTAATTTTGGCTGGTAACAACTGATACTCTAACAAAGAATTTTACATTAGCCCACTATTACAGAATAATCCTGCGTCAATAAAACATAAACAAGAGAATAACACCAAAATAAAACTTAAGTTGCAAAGAAAATGTGCCATTTACATCAACAAAACATAGCACATACACAAACGTCTGCCAACAGCAAAATGTGTCAAAGGTTTTAGGACGAAGTCTATGCAGTACTTAGTAACAACAAATCTTGGAATGTTTTACTCTGGTCTTGAAAAGCCAAAATGCTCGACGGAATGTGTGTTCAGCCAGGTAACTCACAAAATGTTCGGTGCACAGCAATGAAATTTGTAATCACATGATTGTCAGAAATATTTAGTTGCTGCATTTTAATCTGTGCTGTTAGGATCCACCGAGTCACACCCTCAGAATAAGCAGCAAAAACACTTTGATGACCAGTGTTATATGCAAAAGCTTAGCTTTTCTTGTAACTATACTGTACGTATATTAATATCAACCATTAACTTTTCATATTTGCGTGTTCATACTGCTGAACAGTAATGTTGCTATTGGCAGACTCCCTCACTTGACCTGTGCTCTGAATATCTCCTGTCATTGGCTGGTGAGATCACATGAGACGAACTACGATTGCTTTGCACAAGCGCTTTTGTCAGCCAATCTCAATTTCAGTGCTTCAGAAGTTACTGTACTGTATTTGGTAGAAGTTGTATTTATACTTTTGCTATACAAAAATATGCAGTGTATATCTTGGAGAATGTCTAAGATCTTTCCTAAATGTTGTGTTTTTTGCTGGGCTTCATTTCCTAAGTGCCAGGAAGTTCTGCCAGTGTATAAAATCTTTGCCATACAAAGGAGTGATAAGTTTTACAGCTCTGAAGGAAAATATACTGTCACTTAACACAGAAAAAAATGTCTTTCATCCAGAGTATATATTGTATTTTCACTGGGAAAAAGCATATTTTTAGAATCACTGATATTGCAGTTGTTGGATACTATTTTTTTCTCTTTATTTATTTATTTTTTTCTCCATTTTGTGAAGTGCACACACAAGTTTTACATTTTCTGGACATTTAAAGCAAGTTGCCAATCTTTGCACCACCTTGTAAACTCATCAAGCTCTGACTGAATATTTATGCAGCTTCAGATAGTACTTCATCACAGGTAACTGCATCATCTGCATACAGTCCAAGGTTCTACTAATATTGCCTGTAAAGTCATTAATATAAAACATGAACAGCGAGGGTCCCAACACACTTCCTTGGGGCACACTTGAAGTTACTTCTGCATCTTATGATGACTCTCCATGCAAGATAATATGCTGTGTCCTCCGTGTCAAAAAGCTCTCAATGCAGTCACAAATTTCACTTGATCTGGGAGAAATTTGGAATTTTTTGTTGTTTATTTTGTTTATTTATTTTTCTGTGTATACGCACCAAGTACGTGAATGAACATAACGTCAAGGGCCTCTTTACCACAAGAAAATACATGTTGCTCTGTAAACAGAATAAAAACCTTGAGGTTGGCCGATGACATTGTAATTCTGTCAAAGACAGCAAAGGACTTGGAACAGCAGTTGACTGGACTGGACAGTGTGTTGATGGGAGGATGTAAGATGAACATCAACAAAGCCAAAACGAGGATATTGAAATGTAATCGAGTTAAATCAGGTGATGGTAAGGGAATTAGATTAGGAAATGAGACACTTGAAAGTAGTAGATGAGTTTTGCTATTTGGGGAGCAAAATAACTGATGATGGTTGAAGCAGGGAGGATATAAAATATAGACTGGCAATGACAAGAAAAGCGCTTCTGAAGAAGAGAAATTTGTTAACATAGAGTATAGATTTAAGTGTCAGGAAGTCTTTCCTTAAAGTATTTGTTTAGAGTGTAGCCTTGTACGGATGTGAAATGTGGATGGTAAATAGTTTATACAAGAAGACAATAGAAGTATTTGAAATGTGGTGCTACAGAAGAATGCTGAAGGTTAGATGGGTAAATCATGTAACTAATGAGGAGGTGCTGAATAGAATTGGGGAGAAGAGAAATTTGTGCTACAGCGTGACTAGAAGAAGGGATCGGTTGGTAGGACACATTCTGAGGCATCAAGGGGTGACCAATTTAGTAGTGGGGGAGGGGGGGGGGGGATAAAATTGTGGTGGGAGATCAAGAGATGAACACAGTAAGCAAATTCAGAAGGATGTAAGTTGCAGTAGTTATTTGGAGAGGAAGAGACTTGCAGAGGATAGGGTAGCATGGAGAGCTGCTTCAAACCAGTCTCTGGACTGAAGAACACAACAAGAACAACAACAATGTTCACCTGCAAAAGTATCTGATAACTGGCTTCAAATGTCCTGTTTGAGGTGGATGTGTATCCTGACTGTTTGTAGTAGACAGAATTATATATAAAAATGATTTATCTTGTATTCTGAAGTGCAAGAGGCTTAAAAAGTGCTAAACCTACCTTCAGTTTCAAGTTATTCTGCTGTGGTGGTAAAAATATCATAACATGTGAAACAGCTTGATACAAATGCAGCAAAGAAATTGGAGAACCAGTACCTGCAGTTGAGCTATAAAATCTAATGTTAGTGAAGTGCAAAACCTCCATTCAATAGCTAGTGGCTGCAAAAGCAAGTGCTAAAGCTTGTTCAACCTGTAGACAAAGAAGAGCAGTGAGTGTGTGTTCTCAACTGGCTTTTGAATGCCGTATTCAAATCAAGCTAAACATATAATGGGAACACGAAAGCAAATAGGAAGGAGTGACCATGCCCTGTTGTTTCTGTTTGTTGGATCAAAAAAACCTTCAAATTCAACCACTTGAATCACAGTCAGTATACTTCTTTTTAGCCATTGCATATGAGGGAAGAGATAAGGGAACAGAAAGGGTAAACCTGTACCAAAAAGGCAGTTTCCATTCCACAGTGAAAGGGTTCAGGACAGATGGAAGAATGGCAACTCTTGTCACACAGAAGATACCTACATTAAAGAGCAGTACACAAATCACACTAAAGAGAAAGTACTGTGGAAGAAGAAACTTGCAAAGGTGCTCAGATTTTGGGAAAAGATGTGTGGAAAATGAGACAGTGCTAATATGTATTAGGAAGAAAAACTCTTAACCTCAAGGAAAATGGCTGAGAAAGCTTACACAGTTATAGGCAAAAAATATAATCACTCTGTTTGTTTTCATGAGAAGCTGAGGTATGAGTCACCATCTTCCTGTATTGCTGTTGAAGAGATTTTAATATTGGTTTATCAGGACGATTTACTCATCCTCTTGCTCTTGCTGTTATTGTAGCCTCTTTTCCTCAACATTTCTTTTTAAGGTGAAAATTTCTTCTGCTCTCACTTCACTGACATTATTTGTTTTTATTTTGCAAGTATCTTCCTCATGGTGGGATTCACAAAATATGATTTATGTGAATAAATTACATTACAGGATACAGGAAACAATCAATGGGAAGTCCAGGTTGGAAATGATGGATTGCTGCTCACCATAAAGACGGCATGTTAAGTTGCCAGCAGACACAACGAAAAGACTGTTACGCATTAAGCGTTTGGCCAAAGCCTTCATCAGAAAAGAAAAACACATGCACATTCACACAAGCAACACTGAGAACACACACACACACACACACACACACACACACACACACACACACACACACTGGCCAAAAGCTTTGTGTGTAACATTGTGTCTGTCTGTAACTCAACATGTCATCTTTGTGGAGTGTAGCACTCTACCCTTTCCATAATTTTTATGTTACAGATATGTATTGTTGCTTCAACTTCAATGTAAATACGTTGGTATGAGACAGTAAAATTAGAATAAGTTTTTGATACCTTTGTCACCCAAGAGAAACTCGGGGGCAAGTGCATTTTGTTCCCTGCATGGCATCTTGTGTTTTCTGATAAATGCTTTTGTAATGTTTTCGCAGGTTGAGTTCCAGGGTGAAGAGGGCACAGGTCTGGGCCCAACTCTGGAATTTTATGCGTTGGTAGGTGCAGAACTTCAGCGCTGTGACTTGGGGCTGTGGCTGTGTGATGAAGCTATAGACACAGAGGCCTCAGACAGTGCAGTGTATGACACAGCTGTTGCAGATCTCGGTGGAGTAGCACGACCGCCGGGCTTTTATGTACGGAGATCTTCAGGCCTCTTCCCAGCACCATTACCTCAAGTATGGAAAAAGACAGTATTTTCTTTTTATTTATAACAATACGTAACTGAACTTAGCATAAGTTCATTGCAGCCTAATGGAAGTAAGCAGTGCTATAATTTTATTCTGACACCACCCCTTTTTTCCGCTTTGAAAATTGAAATTGTGGTATATTTTTGCATTTTGTTAAGGTTGAATTAATGTGGCACTACATTGGCAGAGGTATGGAAATCAACTTAGGTGCAGACCAAACCTCCTCAAACTTCCAAAATGAACAGGTCTTTGACACAGAGATAAGGAAAGCCTGGTTGAGAACAGCTGTAGACAATTCGATTCCACATCTGAGATTCACTGGCATCTTTTCTTGCATGTAATTTTCCAAAAACTTTAGTTTTAGCACAGCAAATAGTTCTGTTTACTTGAATGCATCTGTCTATGCTTTCCTTATTCCTTCTTCATGTATGAGAACTGTGGTAAGAGAATATTGCACAAAGGTACGCATGTCATTTACATTCCATTAATTTACTGTATTTACCCAATTATATGAAGAGGTTTTTTTTTCCAAATTTATCTTTTGAAAAATATGGATTGATCTTATATTCACAGATTAAACTATTTCTGCTGAAGTCAAAATTTTTACATTGTTTTATAAGTTAATATGGGAATCGTCTTGCATGTACAGGTGAAGCTTTCACTGTTGAGGTTTTGTACAGGGGCAGTGATCCAGTTAGGCTGAGAACTATGATTAGTGCAGGAAGGGTAGTTTTGAACAGGCAGAAATTTTGTTGTACAGGCAAACCATGGGAATGTACACTGCTTACTTCGGCTTTTTATGAACATCTACCTTGTTTAAAACTGCAGTTTGCGTAAAAGTCTAGGTGGGGGCCAGTGGCGTACAGGACGTCAAACGGGCCGACTTGGAGCAGGAGAGGCACCACAGGACATTTCAATTTCCAGTGTCTATACTTTTACAGGTAAATTCATAAAACTTTGTCCGCATGACCAGGAAGGATACAGAATTCACACTCATAGCAGTGGAAGTTCTAAAACATAACGAAGTTACTTTTTTACGTGTGAATTCCCCCCCCCCCCCCCCCCCCCCCACTTACTAATGGCAGCATTTGTTGCTATAGGTACACTTTTCTTCATAAGTAAGAGAGATTCTTCGATGAATTTTGCACAGCATACAAACCATACTTAAAGGTGTATGAAACTCTAGAATTTTCCAAATCTATTAAAAACTATAGTAAAAATTGAGGTAATTAACTATAAAATTTGTGCTTTTTCTAAACATGAAGTTTAAAATATAACAGTTCATTCGTTTTTTCATAAATTAAATAAATTCTAGAGTTTCATACACCTGTAAGTATGGTATGTCTGCTGTGCAAAATTCATCTCTCTAACTTATGAAGAAAAGGGTACCTATAGCAACAAATGCAGCTGTTAGTAAGTGAAAAAATGATGAAATTTCGCACGTAAAAAAATTTTTTTGTTATGTTTTCAAACTTCCACAGCAATGGGTGTGAATCCTGAATCCTTCGTGGGGATGCTGACAAAGTTTTATGAATTTATTTGTAAAAATATAGACACTGGAAACTAAAATGTCCTGAGATGCCTCTCCTGCTCAAAGTCGGCCCGTTTGACGTCCTAGCCCCCTTAAGTAGACAGTGTGTTGTCCATCATAATGCTCATATCAGCAGCAAACATTTTGAAGTTGCTTGCTTTATTATGAGACAAAGGTACATCACTGATGTATATGAAATATGATAAGGTACCAAAGACAGTTGTGGGACTCAATAATGTACCATTCCACAGCAGATTACCCTTCCTGCCTGTTCTTTGTCGAAATCTAGAACAGCATTTTGCTGCATGCTCCATAGATAAGGCTTTAGCCTCTTATCCCTTGTCCTCTTACTGCATGGTGGCTTCCTTTCTCGAGAAGAATCCTGTGAGCAGCACATTCAGATGCTTTAGACAGATCAAGGAGTATACCATCTGGCAAAACATATTGTCCATACATTCAAAACATCATTTATGAAAGAAAATATGGCTTCTGTTATAGAATTAAATTTTCGTAATTCAGATTTACTTTTACTAATGATGTGTTGCATAGAACAGTTTTTTACCAGTACTTGCTCATGATTAAATTGCTGTAAGATTTAGATTTGATTTTACAGATAGCTGTTCATACTGAGAAGATATTCCAGCACTTTTAAATTGTTGACAGGACTCAGCAGCATGTGATCGTGCAACGAAGTACTTCTGGTTTTTGGGTGTGTTCTTGGCTAAAGTGCTACAGGACAATCGACTTGTTGACCTGCCACTTTCACAGCCTTTCCTGAAGTTGATGTGTGGAGGCGATCTGGTAAGCGGCATTGGGCCTAGTTCCAATATACGACCCTCAGATGACGATCCGATGACATCATCTCTACTTTCTGAAGAGAGTGAAAAGGAGTTGGAACTGGATCCTCCAAAACCAATGTTCATCACAGAAAGTAGACCGTGGTAAGCCTACAGCAACATTACATTTTGGTATGGCCTGTTAATGTCTTGGAAGTCATGTGATTGTACTAAAACTTAGCCTGTTTGTTACAAAGTAAGTCTAACTGGTAGCATTAAGTGCACACTACTTATTACAATATGGCTGACATGGGAATTTGGGAACTGATATACCAACTGGTTAGTGACTTTTAGGTGGGTCTTCTTACATAACAAAGTCGCTGGTTTGTATTTATGTGTGTCTTACCATCTCACTATTGAAGCGTTGTTAGGAAGTGGTAAAATAGTAACCTTTACCCATCCTAGTATTTTGTAAAATTTCCCGACCAATTAGAATACTGTTTCACTTAGCCTATCCTATGTAAACTTTTTGTCTTGGGAGATACGTAAGACAGAAAAATAATAATCTATTAACCAATTTAGCTGTTTTTGTCACACCTGTTCTGTGACTATTGATATCTATGCATAGGTAAGTCATTTTTTACAAAATAGATGCAGCATTGAGTACTAAGGTGTCCATCCATTTAGGATGAAAAAAAGCTGTGTTATAAATTTTCACTGTTTGAATTAGGGCTATTGTCATGATACTAGTTGCAAGTCATGAAGCAAAATAGCTGATGAACAAATACTATGGATCATATTTCTGAATCACTAATTGTTCCTTTAAGCTGTTTCCAGTAATCAGTCAGTCACATACGTATCTAATGCCCTCAAGTTTAAATATAAAAAGTTGATCTGAAACATAATCAATTATGTCATACGCTAAGGCAACTGCTCATCATATATAGGAAATGTTTCAGTGGCTAGACACACAAATATGAAGTTGTACAGAAATAATTGATTTAAATGGAGTTTTTTATTATAACTAATACATAAAGAGTGCGTTAATTCATCCCCTTTAAATTAACCGTATGTTAATCCATGGTCACATGTAATTTCTGCATTCTGAGATACTCAAATATTTTTGATTTGTTCTAGTTCCATGGAAAATAGTGAAGTCTCATGTTTTAAGTCTGAACTTCTGATTTGCATTTTTGTAATATTTTACTTTATTTTTGCTACAGGTTCCACAACATACTGGGCCCTGAGGATTTAGCAGTTGTCGATCCTGAACGTGGAAAGTTTCTGTCGCAACTAAGTGAATTATCGATACGTAAAGCACGGATAATGCAAGATAATACATTGTCTCCAGAGGCACGTGCCCACCAAGTAGCGAACCTTGCACTGTGTGGTGGAGTACGACTAGAAGACCTTGCTCTTACATTTCAATATCTTCCAGGTTCCCGTGACTTTGGTTTTACTGCCATAGACCTCGTTCGTGATGGTGCCGATGTAGAGGTGAGTGGATCAAGTCTTAATGCTACCGTCTTGTAAAAATCCTAAAATTTATTGCTTTACTCCTGTTAGTTCAGTAGCAGACAACAAAAAATAAAGTTGGGCAGTTTCCCTTGATTTGCACATAGATTTTCTGGCATTAGAAAGTTAGGAAAGCAAATAGTAGTAACTGCGACAGTTGTCGCAGTTAACACACTGGACTCGCATGCGGGAGGGCAGCAGTTCTAATCTCTATCTGGTCATCCAGATCTGAGTGTCCGTGCTTTCCCTAAATTGCTCCAGACAAATGCTGGATGGTTATTTTGAAGGAGCATGGCTGATTTTTGTTCCCCCATCCCTCCCTAATCTGAGCTTGTGCTCGGTCTCTTATGACTTCATTGTCAACAGGGCAGTAAACTCTAAGCTTGCTTCCGTCAAATACTTCAAATAACAGAGCATAGATTGATAATGTTTCTTGACCTTCAGAAATCATTTGATACAATTCCACAATATCACCTAGTAAACAGAACGTGCATGCAGAAATCAGACGAGATGTGTGACTAGACTGAAGACATCTTACAAAACAAACAAAGTACTTTGCAGATGACAAAGGTGTGTACAGGGAAGTGGCACCATTAGAAATAGTTATGATATGCAAGGAGACTTGTATACAATCAGCACCTGGTGCAAAGATTGGCAGCAGCTGACTTTCAACATAAATAAGTGTAATTTAACGTAAATAAGGCTCGATACCAATAAAGTGTGGTCGACAATCGATCACTGAAATAAATCACTGCTGAGTAAGTATCCAGGCATATCTGGCTGGAGTAATTTAAAATTGAACAACCACATAGATCTAAATGTATGGAAGGCTTAAGTTTATTGGGAGATGGTAAGGAAGTATAACTCGGCCATGAAGGTGGTCACATATAGAGCTATCATTTGAGCAGTTCTGGTTTATTTTGTGATGATGTGGAAAGCATGCCTGTTTCGGTTAACAGAGATGGTAGAGAAGGTTCAAACAAAAGCTTTGTCTTCAGTTTGCGTGGAGTAAGAGTGACAAAAACGTCCATCAAATTGTAGTTGGAGATTTCAAATTTTTGTGCTCATAACACATTATTTTACACACATGGGCGACATCAACAAAATACAAATTACAGCATTAGGTTTGTGCACAGAGAAGTTTTTTTTACAATATTCTACAATTAAATAATTCAAATAGTAAGACGGTAATTCATTCCATAATGAACAGTAGGTTTTATGTGCAATTTTGTACTGTACTTATTTCTAGGACGGTATTGTTGCTTGCATTATTATTATTATTATTATTATTATTATTATTATTATTCAGACAATGGAAACTCCAGGTTGAAATATTAACAATGTAATAAAAAGATAAGACTACTACTTAACGTAAAGATGACGTGTAGTTGCAGACAGGAACGACTAAAAAACATTTTTTACACATTAGCTTTTGGTCGCGCAGTCTTAAACTGAAAAAGGAATGCACACACACACACACACACACACACACACACACACACACACACACATATTCATTCATTCACACATACAAGCACACCTCAGGCACACATGACCACCATCTCTGGCAGCTCAGACCAGAATGCAATCTGGTCTGAGCTGCTGAAGATGGCGGTCATGTGCTCACTTGTGTGAATGAATTTGCACGCATTTCTTTCTCAGCTAAAGGCTGTGGCCAAAAGCTAATATGTAAATGTCTTTAATTCTGTCCATCTGCAACTTAACATGTCATCTTTATGGTAAATAGCAGTTTATCTTTTCCTTACATTGTTTATATTATAATTCATGTTAGATTCAAGTTCTGTTCCTTTTATGAAAAAGCCACTAATAACTATTTCCTGTCAATATTTTAAGATCATTTGCTTGCAAATGATGAAAAACAGCAAGTGTGGCATGTGGATGTTTTCCTTTTGAAGTATCAGTTATGTTAACTGTATGCCTTGTACCATGGCTCTGAATTTGCATGTCGCACTTTTGTGACCTTAGTGTTTTCTTTCATTAGCATAATGATTTGTAGCATATAAGTGGCATAACTCATGAGATTATCAAAATTAATAAAGAGGCTTTTTCTACTTTTGCTAAAATCCTAGACTCTTTTGCAGTGTGAAAACCCTTTTAATAATATTTCATGTGTCATTCACACAGTGCTATTCTATAAGACAAATGAGGATATACTGATCCAAAATTAGACACTCCTTAGAGTTTGACAATTAAGGTATGGTGATAGCCTTGTTAATAGATTTAGCCTGAAGGTTATTTTTTGCAGACATGGTGGTTGTTTCCATGAAAGTCTCATTTATGTATAAATCCAAAAAAGGTTACTTCCTGAACAGATTTTTGGGAGAATGTCTTTATTCACAATATTTTGTCTATTTGGACCACTCAGTTTTAAGTGAATTATATTTATTTTTCCTGTGTGAACTTTGAAGTCCTCTGTTTCAAAGTGAGCTCTCGTCTTTTCAGTGAAATCTTTAATCTCTTCAATAAGGCAGGGCTCACTGTGTCTCCAGCAGCCACCAAAGGTGTCATTGGAATACATACCGTATTTACTCGAATCTAAGCCGCACCTGAAAAATGAGACTCGAAATAAAGGGAAAAAAAAATTCCTGAATCTAAGCCGCACCTGAAATTTGAGACTCGAAATTCAAGGGGAGAAAAAAGTTTTAGGCCGCACCTCCAAATCGAAACAAAGTTGGTTCAATGTAATATGAGACACAATTTAGTCGAATGAAAGACGATACAGCTACAGTAGTTTGGTTCGAGTTGTAAGCTTAGCAGTTAAGCTTTACCAGGTAGCCATTGCTATGCGTCAGACGCTCCGTCCGTATTTATACGGGTACCATTCCTTTTTCACGTGCTTTGTCTGGTTTGAATCGATTGCTTATTTTGCTTTGATCTGATAAGTGCCTTTTCTTTGTTATAGATGTTTACGTCACTCTAAGCTGAAAATGCATTACTGTACTGCGTCATGCATTGTTTGTCGCATTCTGATAGTGTGTGTTTATGGCCTGTCGCCGCTCGCGGCATGGCTTGCTTTTGTGCGCGCTACCGCCGCTTACAATAATAAAAAAAAAAAAAAAAAGAGAGAGAGAGGGAGGAATCATCTCATTAGCGAAACAGTGGCAAGAGACTGCTATTTGTTGTTACTTACACTGCTGCTTTCTTTGATAATGATCAACAAGAACCAAATAATAGACTGCGTATGATACAACATGTTCTGAACGAGAGTTAGGCGAAAATTTTTCTCCGTTTGAAAATCTTTGCGGCTGCTTCTTTAGTACATCAAATTCTGCACAGAAATTAGTCATCTTAGATTTAAAAATCTAGCCCGTTGCCGTGCTTCATTTCTGACTGTATCACTATTAGGCATAAGAATAATACGAATATAAACATGACACGATACATATATTCTTGTGCGTTTGCTGTTGTCTCACTCTAGTTTCGTAGTTTATTAGGCAGACAGGATTTAAATGAGATAGCAGCAAACACGAAAGAATACATGGCAAAATGTTTATATCCGTATTATTCTTATGGTGAAGAGAATTCACATTTCATCAGGTTCCTATTGGCAACAGTCTTGCCAGTCGTATTTTCGTAGTACATTGAAATTCTGCTACATTTGAAGATGAACAATAAGAAATTTGTATTTACTTCGTTGGATAATGTATGAAAATGTAGTGGTCAAAACTCGGGGCGGAGGAAAAAAAGCTGGACTTCCACCTTTCTTTCTTTCTTTATTTATTTTTTTTAATTTATTTATTTTTTTTATTTACTGACTCAGAGGTTTTGGCGCCAGTATTTATCTCTGTGCCTACAAAGCATGCCAGTGTAGCGCTACATATATTCGACAGCAGAAGTTAGTTGTGGCGGCACCTACCACCATTTTTCAGAACTTCCGCTTGCTTTGCACTCGATTCTACCGCTTGCTTTGCACTCGATTCTACACCGCAGGCGGTTTTTTTGGATTACAAAACCGGAAAAAAAGTGTGTCTTAGATTCGAGGAAATATGGTAATGATCAGATGTTTACTATCTAGAGACCTCGAAAAAATCATTTACGTAATATCAATATGAAGGAGCCCTTGAGGGACATCAAAACATATAGTTCTTATTCTTGACTATCTTCTCTTCAGTACTTCTCCACTGTCATATAATATTCTCTCTCATCACAATTCTTGATATTAGAGAGTGTCAGTGATGACGACAGCATTGGAGAGGTCTAGGAATACTCATCCTGATTGGGTCTGTCTGTTTACTTCATCAAGTTTATAAAGGATAAATTGTACTACTGCTGACCTCTTCTGAAACCATACTGGAAATCACCTTGTGTCAGCACTGCTGTAATTTTTAAAAATGCTTTTTAATATTATTTTCTCAAACAGTTTGCTGCATGTTGAAATAGCAAAGTAAGTCTGTAGTTCTGAACATGCTTTATTTCACCTTTTGTGTGTAAGGGTTTCACTAGAGCCAGTTTTTTACTTGTTAGGGTATGCACTGTCTTTGAGAACACATTTTATCTAATAAAATGTGTTAAACTAATGGTTCATCTTTACATTTTTTTAACAAAAATGGAAAAATTGCATCACATCGTGCTGCATCCCCCACCGCTCCCTTCCTCTCTCCTGAGGCTATCAATAAGATGTCAAATGGCACCAGTGCTTATTGCAGGGAACATAATGTTCAACAGCATCTCTGAAGTAAATATCAGAAATATTTTTCTAATTACAAGAGGATTGGAAATATTTTTTGACAGATAATGGTACGTCATTTGGTTTCTGGTGCATTGATTTTGATTTTGACTGGTATACGCACGATGACGTGACAAAAGCCATTGTTTGATAGAAGACATATGATCCCATAAAATGTGATCACTTTGTGAAATTCATTCTTGAAGTTATTTGTAATTCTGCTGTTCATAAAATGATAATTTTGCTTATTTTTATATGATGGTCATTTATATGAAAATGATATGTACTTCAATTTATTTTTCAAAATACTTGACACCAATTTGTAGATTTCTTTTCCACCACCTCAATTTTTTTATACCTTAGTTATAAGGGATTTGGTTGTGGTATGCACCACTCCTCTACCACTTTGTGTCTCCAGGTGCTACAAACAAATGCGATTCAAAGGAAGTGCCAGCGTGAGAAGTTAGCACAATTTGAGAATGATTTTTTCCCCCTCTATGTAATAAGCCAATAACACGACCTTCCGTGTTGTTATGATGTTAAGATAACATGTAGGAAATAGAAGTGTTATCTAAGAGTAGTAGAAAGGAAGTTTTCTTTTTAATCATATCAAGTGACTTTAGCTGATTTCCATGTATATTTGTGGTGCTTGAGCAGGATTAACAGGAAAAGTGTCCTTCAGATCAGTCACCCTTCAAGTCAGTCTGTTAAAATTGATAAGTAATCATCATTTTCCTATGGTTAACTTTGCAGGTTACTCTAGACAATGTAGAGGAATATGCTGAACTGACCACAAATTTTTGCTTGGAGCGTGGTATTGCACGGCAGTTAGAAGCTTTTCGTGCTGGATTTAACAGAGTGTTTCCTATGGATAAATTGAGGGCATTTAGCCCAGATGAAGTACGTGTCATGTTGTGTGGTGACCAGAATCCACAATGGTCCAGAGAAGATCTCTTAACTTACACTGAGCCCAAACTTGGATATACTCGTGACAGGTATGTGCTATTACACTAATGGAAATTCCTGGATGGAGCAATATGTAAAATAAAGGAATAGCAATCGCTCACCTATAGCAGATTGATGTGTGGAGTATGATAACACAACAGAAAACAGCATTCACACTAGCTTTCAAGCACCAGCTCATTTTCCAGCAAAGTACACACATTCACACACACTGCCACACAGACCGTGATGAGTAGTTGTCTTTCCTTTATTTTACTTATTATATTAATGCATATTTTCAATAATACTCTAAAGAATTGAAACTTTTATATCTCAGTTCTGTTTGTAAGACTGGGACTTGATCCCAGGTTCATGCTTTTCACTATCACTGCTCTTATAGGCTGACAATGGAACTGTCCAACATTTCGAAACCTTCACTGTAATTTTTTTGTGCAAAAAGAATACACCGAAGAAACACAGTATTAAAATTTTAGGTGCTAAGACACACAGCAGATGTTTCAAAGGAATGTTTGAACTTGCTGAATGCATAGCTCGCCAGATGGCTGCAGACATGTGCATCATGGAGGTTACATGTCCTCGGTTGATGGCACATCGGTAAACAGGTAGAAGGCACAATGTGATCATAATTTGTAGTGTGAATTTCAGTTTCCATTGATAGTTTCTCTGACATAATTGTACACAGTTGCTATTCGCTCAGATTTGCCTCTTATTTAATATCCATATTAATTAGCAGCAGCGTTTGCAGTATTCCTAACACTGGAGATAAAAATGAAGTAATTTTCTTTGTGGTTTCTTGTTATATGGTTGCTAATATCATCTGTCTTTGTGGAAGTTCTAGAGGTTCACAGTAATGTGGAATACAGTTAATGTTTTCAATCTTGCAAAGATGAAATATGAATAATGTGGTACCGGTATGCAATGAAAATCAACTACTTCTCCTGCAGGCCTTACATGTGTCCTGTTTATCATCATTGGACATTCATTCCAGTGATGTCCACATTCTGTTAGAAATTGTTGGAAACATCAGAAGAAACAGGAAATAACTCGGATAAGTCCATGAATTGTGGTTTGAATG
This sequence comes from Schistocerca serialis cubense, assembly GCF_023864345.2. Lineage (NCBI taxonomy): Eukaryota > Metazoa > Arthropoda > Insecta > Orthoptera > Acrididae > Schistocerca > Schistocerca serialis. Next base: position 440,196,075 of record NC_064645.1, on the reverse strand, counting down.
AAGATTGTTATGCTAATTAAAGTCCAGTACAAAAACAGAGTACGTCTCAAGCCAGAAAAAAAGGGGCACGCAGAGTAATAGCTTTCAGTGAGAAAGAAAGAGCTATAAATTTTTTGGTTAAACAAGGAGGGAGAAAATGCTTAAACTTAAGCAGTGTGCAGAGCTGCTTTCATGTCATAAAATATGAACATGAAATGTACAAATGGAAGAAAGATTTACATGGGGGTACAAAATATGAGCCAAAATGCATCTGGCAAAAGTGTGAAAGGAGAACTATTTGAAGGATTGAGAACTGCTTGTGAGAGCCAGTGCACCATTACTGAAGGAGATCTAGAAGATGGGGTGCTCTGGATTGTAAGTGAGGTGACCATTACTGATTTCCAGGCTTCTTCAGTGTGGGTAAACAGATTCAAGAAATTGTATGGAAAAGGTAGTTAATAAATTACAAAGTCTGCCTCAAGAAAAGTGTAGGATTGATGTCATTAATAGGTAATACTGTAGAGAAATTCGTAGCCAATCTAAAGTAGGCAGGAGGAACAATACTTCTGGTCGGGTGAATACAGGATTATAAATACAAAATCAAATAGGGGTAATGCAGGAGTAGGTTTAATAATGAATAAAAAAAATAGGAGTGCGGGTAAGCTACTACCAACAGCATAGTGAACGTATTATAGTGGCCAAGAGAGACACGAAGCCCATGCCTACTACGGTAGTACAAGTTTATATGCCAACTAGCTCTGCAGATTACGAAAAAATTGAAGAAAGGTCTGGTGAGATAAAAGAAATTATTCAGGTAGTGAAGGGAGACGAAAATTTAATAGTCATGGGTGACTGGAATTCGACAGTAGGAAAAGGGAGAGAAGGAAACATAGTAGGTGAATATGGATTGGGGCTAAGAAATGAAAGAGGAAGCCGTCTGTTAGAATTTTGCACAGAGCATAACTTAATCATAGCTAACACCTGGTTCAAGAATCATAAAAGAAGGTTGTATACATGGAAGAATCCTGGAGATACTAAAAGGTATCAGATAGATTATATAATGGTAAGACAGAGATTTAGGAACCAGGTTTTAAATTGTAGGACATTTCCAGGGGCAGATGTGGACTCTGACCACAATCTATTGGTTATGAACTGTAGATTAAAACTGAAGAAATTGCAAAAAGGTGGGAATTTAAGGAGATGGGACCTGGATAAACTGACTAAACCAGAGGTTGTACAGAGTTTCAGAGACAGCATAAGGGAACAATTGACAGGAATAGGGGAAATAAATACAGTGGAAGAAGAATGGGTAGCTCTGAGGGATGAAGTAGTGAAGGCAGCAGAGGATCAAGTAGGTAAAAAGATGAGGGCTAGTAGAAATCCTTGGGCAACAGAAGAAATATTGAATTTAATTGATGAAAGGAGAAAATATAAAAATGCAGTAAATGAAGCAGGCAAAAAGGAATACAAACGCCTCAAAAATGAGATCGACAGGAAGTGCAAAATGGTTAAGCAGGCATGGCTAGAGGACAAATGTAAGGATGTAGAGGCTTATCTCACTAGGGGTAAGATAGATACAGCCTACAGGAAAATTAAAGAGACCTTTGCAGAAAAGAGAGCCACTTGTATGAATATCAAGAGCTCAGATGGAAACCCAGTTCTGTGCAAAGAGGGGAAAGCAGAAAGGTGGAAGTAGTATATAGAGGGTCTATACAAGGGCGATGTACTTGGACAATATTATGGAAATGGAAGAGAATGTAGATGAAGATGAAATGGGAGATACGATACTGCGTGAAGAGTTTGACAGAGCATTGAAAGACCTGAGTCGAATCAAGGCCCCAGGAGTAGACAACATTCCATTAGAACTACTGACGGCCTTGGGAGAGCCAGTCCTGACAAAACTCTACCATCTGGTGAGCAAGATGTATGAGACAGGCGAAATACCCTCAGACTTCAAGAAGAATATAATAATTCCAATACCAAAGAAAGCAGGTGTTGACAGATGTGAAAATTACCAAACTATCAGTTTAATAAGCCACAGCTGCAAAATACTAACGCGAATTCTTTACAGACGAATGTAAAAACTGGTAGAAGCCGACCTCAGGGAAGATCAGTTTGGATTCCGTAGAAATGTTGGAACACGTGAGGCAATACTGACCTTATGATTTATCTTAGAAGAAAGATTAAGGAAAGGCAAACCTACGTTTCTAGCATTTGTAGACTTACAGAAAGCTTTTGACAATGGTGACTGGAATACTGCCTTTCAAATTCTAAAGGTGGCAGGGGTAAAATACAGGGAGCGAAAGGCTATTTACAATTTGTACAGAAACCAGATCACAGTTATAAGAGTCAAGGGGCATGAAAGGAAAGCAGTGGTTGCGAAGGGAGTGAGACGGGGTTGTAGCCTCTCCCCGATGTTATTCAATCTGTATATTGAGCAAGCAGTAAAGGAAACAAAAGAAAAATTCGGAGTAGGTATTAGAATCCAAGGAGAAGAAATAAAAACTTTGAGGTTCGCCGATGACATTGTAATTCTGTTAGAGACAGCAAAGTACTTGGAAGAGCAGCTGAACGGAATGGACAGTGTCTTGAAAGGAGGATATAAGATGAACATCGACAAAAGCAAAACAAGGATAATGGAATGTAGTCAAATTCAGTCGGGTGATGCTGAGGGAATTAGATTAGGAAATGAGACACTTAAAGTAGTAAAGGAGTTTTGCTATTTGGGGAGCAAAATAACTGATTAGGGTCGAAGTAGAGAGGATATAAAATGTAGACTGGCAATGGCAAGGGAAGCGTTTCTGAAGAAGAGAAATTTGTTAACATCGAGTATAGATTTAAGTGTCAGGAAGTCGCTTCTGAAAGTATTTGTATGGAGTGTAGCCATGTATGGAAGTGAAACGTGGACAACAAATAGTTTGGACAAGAAGAGAATAGAAGCTTTCGAAATGTGGTGCTACAGAAGAATGTTGAAGATTAGGTGGGTAGATGACGTAACTAATGAGGAGGTATTGAGTAGGATTGGGGAGGAGAGAAGTTTGTGGCACAACTTGACTAGAAGAAGGGATCGGTTGGTAGGACATGTCGTGAGGCATCAAAAGAGATCACAAATTTAGCATTGGAGGGCAGCATGGAGGGTAAAAATCATAGAGGGAGACCAAGAGATGAGTACACTAAGCAGATTCAGATGGATGTAGGTTGCAGTAGGTACTGGGAGATGAAGGAGCTTGCACAGGATAGATTAGCATGGAGAGCTGCATCAAACCAGTCTCAGGACTGAAGACCACAACAACAACAACAACAACAACAACAACATCTAAAGTAGAGCTTATTTTTGTCCCCTAAAAGCTACATATAAAGCCAGTCAGTCAGATTTAGTGCAAACTACACTTTATCATTTGAAGCAAAAAATTATCAATGTCACTTGTGCAGTCTATGCTTGCTATGAGACATTTATATACAAAAGTACCAGTGGTAAAGTGTCAATAGATTGCTGTTTCTACAACTTTGTCTCTCTCTTCAGGAACATCGAGGCAATTTAGGACCAAAAATTAAGACAAAGGACTGGTTTACTTGCAAAAGTCTTGTAATCAGTGTAACAAAGTGGAAAAATGGGAGAGAATAATTTTCCATTTTATATCCCAAACATCTTACCACTTACAGAGAATAATTCATTGCTCTTGTTGGACTATTGGCCCGAACATAATGTTACCTCTGTCTTTAGGAGGATGACAAAATATAATTTTGATTCCACCTGGAGCTAATAGTGTGATTCAGCCTCTCAATAAAAAAAAAACTTTTTCAACAGAAAATTGTTATACAAGATAATTTTCCACAGCTTTTTGTCATCAGCAGAACTGCATTGTTAAAATAAAGTCATTTCTGCATTGTCATTTTGCGTAACCACAGTCTACAAATTTGATAAAGTATGCCTGGTACACAGCTAGCCAATATGCAGAGCAATGGGCATGACCGTTTCTTACTCAATTGCAGTTCTGTCTAAATAAAGTACTAGTAATTACTGTGAAGTGCCTCAGTGCATTAACTTTTCTTTTATCAGGCATGCCTAGTGTAGAGGAAATGTTTGTTTTCATATCCGATAGATGCTTTTGCATTTTTTGTCAATTATAGAGAATAAACGGGGAGATGTTTCATTGTTGGCAAAATATACAATATTCATCAATTATTATAAGAACTGTGCTACAGGAATTTGTTATAAAATATTTAATATCAACAAATTAAAATCCCAATCAGTGGAAGTCGTCTGTAATGTAAAATCGTACACTGCGTTGATTTTTCTTTCCTCTGCTCTTCACTTGCGTAGCAGTTACATCTGCAGTGGTTTATCTGTTGATATGAACTGCAAGTTATTAAAAAACTTCATTATGGCAGACATTTTTGGTATGGTTTAGTGCATTTCTTTTGGTGTGTTCTTCCTGCATGAAAAATTTCAGAGTAGTTTTCAGCTTGTCGGATTGGACCATTCCCTTGTGAGACTGATAACCCGCCTTCACACTTTCGATTTATTGAACATACAGTGCAGAAAAAAGCTGCAGTTTTTTCTTCTGTGGCTGTAGAGGTGTTGATGACAATTGCATTGAACATAAAGAAATAAAATTATACTATTTAAAAATTTGTCATGATTTGTTGTCACTATGCCCAGATCAGAGTAACAAAGTGGTTGACAGCAAAGCACAGTTGCTCATGGAAGGGGCCAATGTAGATTGACCAGTGTGTAAGTGTGCATGATGACTGCAGCAGCAACAGCTGTGTGGTTTCTTACTGGACTACATCCTCATGCCGCCTTGTAATGGGCAGTATTGAGTTCGCTTTAAAGATTGTTGTATCCTTGTGGCTTAACAAAACCACTCCCATGTATAAAATGATACCGTGTTCCTATTATTTATGCATCTCAACAAAAGCAACATACAGAGCACTGTTTTTACAATAATCAGAATGAATTGCATTCAGTCATCATATTCGATACATAAGGGGTGTTAAAATGGATCTGAATCATTCACGTAATACAATAAGAAACAACATTAAATTATATAAACTGATTTTGAGTACTTACCAATCACTGTGATGTGTACAGCATTTCTCCTATTCACTGGTGTTATTGTGCCACTGCTTCCTCTAACAGTCTTCAAAATTCTGCCACAGTGAGGCTTTTGTTATTTGTTGTCACATAATTTTTAATTTGTGCCCAAATAATTTCAATGATGTTAAAGTGGCATTAGTATGGAGGAAGCCTAAGAATCCTTTGGCCAAGTTCTTTAGTTACCTCGTCCACAACATACTGTTGAAACTGTGGCTTTTTATTCTTTGCACTACTTCCATGAGCTCCGCCTTACATAAATCGTCCTGAATTTACACGTGGATTTTCAACCATTCAACAATGTCGGCTTTTTTCATTGCTGTCATTGGAGCTTTATCTTTAGTAACTGAATGTATGGGGCATTGTCCATTACAATGACAGACAGCCGATCTAAGTTTTCCGGTAGTTGCCACTTGAACCACTTCAGAAAACTATCATGGTTCATTTCCTCATGGTAGTCATTTGTTTTCGTCAATTTCTAAACAAGGAGACAGTTACATACAAAACCAGATGCAATTCTAGCATGCAAGACAATAATTCTTGCTCCTTGTCCCACTTGAATAGCAGAACTTCCACATGTGCCATCATCTGTCCAGTCTTTTATGACAGAATGACTGGCATTTATCCAGGTTTTGTTGAGCCACACACCTTCAAACGCCTCTAACTATAGTTCTTAAAAATCAACAATGCCTCTCTCCATTATAATTTTCCATTCTTCAATTTTTTTATAGCAAAAACTGAGGCCTCTGACAACCATTAACAAAGACATTTTGCTACCACTGAGTAACTTTGCCTCCCGAAGAATAATGCATCTTCAAGGCATTTGCAGTTCTTTTGACTACTTTTATTGGAGGAAATAGAGTTGGACCACTGTCTCTCTCTTTCTAGAAATAGTCTAGCATCAAGCACAGTAACTCGCGCATCTGGCCACGCAAAACATGAGTAGATTGCTGAACTTTCCATTTAGCAGCTACACTTTTTTGCTCACTTCCACTACAGCTTCAGAAATTCTGTAGTGCAAAATAAACTCGCCTCACAGAAGAAACCAATCACACAGTGAAATGAACCACAAATGAGCATTGTCTAAAACTCATACACCACATCTGAAAAAAAGAGTTATCTTTCACTAAAGATATTAACATGATATAAAATACATCTGGAGCAATTAAGGCTATCAATTTACTGGAAAAAGTGCAGGTCATTCCCATTTTAAAAATAGTCACCAGACACACGTACATAATTAGAGGCCTCTGTAGTTGGCTTAATCTGTTGGAGACCTAGCAAGGTTGCTTCATACTCGCGCATATTGACATTTTTCAAGAAAGAAAATCTGTTGTATAAAATCATCATTGAATCTGTAAACAGAGATCTTTGGCTACAGTGCTCTGGGTTTCCTGGACAAACAAAGGCACCCAGGTTAATGCCACAATCTTAGACCTCTGGAAGGCATCCAGTACAGTTTCACGTTTTCATTTAGTGAACAAAATGCAAACTTATCAAGTGTAGGACCAGATTCGTAACTGGATTCAAGACTTCCTTGCAGATAGAACTCAACATATGATTGCTAATGGAACAAAATCAACAAATGTGAAGATAATTTCAGGAGCAAACAAGGAAGTGGTACGGGGCTGTTACTATCTTCCATAAATGTACATTATTTAATGGATAATGCTGGAGGCCTTATAAACTATTTGGAGATACGAACCTCTTCAAAATTGTCAACCTTGCTCCAAATTGTATAATAACAAAAATAAACAATAATTGAGTGTGTGTGTGTGTGTGTGTGTGTGTGTGTGTGTGTGTGTGTGTGTATTGTCCTGCCACCTATTGTTGAGTAGATTTTTTTGACTATCCATTTTCATTATATTGCCTCCGACTTGGTTAGTTAGTATCTACTGCATTACATATCTTGATATTTACCACTTCCTTCATCAGTTGCTGAAATCAGTGGACTGCTTCCTTACATTGTACCCTATTAGAAAGCTGGGTAACTCATTTATCCAGCTTCCTTTCTTTTGTTTCCCTTCTGCTCTTCACTTAAAGCTTAGAGGTATTATAAAAGCTGCTTCAATACTTAGTTATAAATTAGAATTTTGTGTGTGTGTGTGTGTGTGTGTGTGTGTGTGTGTGTGTGTGTGTGTGTGTCATAGATGTTATGAGATTCATTGGAAGAATCCTAAGGAAATGCAGTCCAAAAACAAAGGAAGTAGGTTACAGTACACATGTTCGCCCATTGCTTGAATACTGCTCACTGGTGTGGGATCCGCACCAGATAGGGTTGATAGAAGAGATAGAGAAGATCCAGCGGAGAGCAGTGCACTTCATTACAGGATCATTTAGTAATCGCAAAAGTGTTATGGAGATGATAGATAAACTCCAGTGGTAGACTCTGCAAGAGAGGCGCTCAGTAGCTTGGTACGGGCTTTTGTTGAAGTTTTGAGAACATACCTTCACTGAGGAGTCGGGCAGTATATTGCTCCCTCCTACATACATCTTGCAAAGAGACCATGAGGATAAAATCAGAGAGATTAGAGCCCACACAGAGGCATACCGACAATCTTTCTTTCCACGAACAATACGAGACTGGAATAGAAGGGAGAACCGATAGAGGTACTCAAGGTATCCTCCACCACACACTGCCAGGTAGCTTGCGGAGTATGGATGTGGATGTGGATGTGGATGTGGATGTAGATGTAGATGTAGATCAACTCCATTGATTTCAGGCACAGCTTATATCTCTTGTATGACTTTTAAAGCAATCCATTTTGCTGCAGCATTGTATTGTGCTGATAGTTTAACGACTTGTAAACAGTAGAAGCAACACACTGTGATCAGTTTTACATATACATTGTATAATTTTGTTTATGCTCACAGCATTCACTATCAACTTACAAAGTTGCTACAAACTGCTGAAAGTCACTTCGAACATTTTTCTCAGTGTAATAGATTAGTCATGACGGTTGAAGAAATACTAACTACAAATATACTTGTGCTGGTTGCACTCTATGAAATAAATTGTGAGCAGTTACATTCAAACATCTCTTCATTTGGTATACCCCATGATATGACAGCATTCACATGCTTATCTGGAATGGGTTGTTATTCTTAGTAGCTGAAACAAAATTGTGAGACTGACATTGAATTTCTATATTTTGTAACCTTTTAAACAATTACTTAAATTAATTAAACAAATGAAAAATATGAGCTAGATAAAAAAGGTTGTGTAGATGTTTTATAGAAGGAAGAGGTGTTCAAAGTCAGCAGAGATCTGAGGTGCTCAAAATTAGTCAATACCAATAGTAATGCTCAAAATTTCTCAAGACCAAGGCAGTAATAGATAAAACTATATTGTCCAAAGCTGCCTGTCTCAACTAGTGATGTCTTTAACATAGTTATTAGCTACACCATGTGGTGGCTTGCATAGTAGATATACAGAAGCATTTCAAGGTCGAAGAGCTGCTTGTTTTGCTGTTGTAGTTGAAAAAGTTACATTAATGGCTACCATATTTGATACTGTCAGTGATTAATAGTGCATTTGTTGCTGTCAGTAGAAATTAGGTTTCTTGGTTATCTTACATGTTGCTTGCTTGACAACACGTTAGTCATATCAAAAGCCACTATAGAATAGCAAATCAAAATTGGATTTGTTAATAAGAATAGTTGCAATAAGAAACAAGATGAGCCTTCCCATTTTTGTACTTTCTCCATCTACGTAAACGCTCTACTTTTCATTTCTATTGGAGTAGTGTGAGGAGGAACATTAGTCTCTGTGTTTCACACAGTACATGGGTTAAGATATAATTCCCATATTTGTTATTGTCTGTGTTGCCTTCAAGAATCTTGAGTTTCCAGTGTGCAGAGATACATAATTTTAATATTTTACGTTGCAGTCCTGGTTTCCTACGCTTTGTGAATGTCCTGGTGGCCATGTCAGCTGAAGAGCGTAAGGCGTTCCTGCAGTTCACAACAGGATGCTCCTCACTACCTCCAGGTGGACTCGCAAATTTGTATCCTCGATTGACAGTCGTACGAAAGGTGGATGCAGGCGAGGGTAGTTACCCATCTGTCAACACGTGTGTGCACTATCTGAAGCTGCCAGACTACCCAACAGAGGAACTGCTGCGACAACGTTTACTAGCTGCCACACGTGAACGTGGTTTCCACTTGAACTGAATGTGCTCACCAGTGTCGTTTCTGTGTCTGCTATACAACAGCATGCCATTGTGTATCACTTGTGCTTTGGGGGGGGGGGGGGGGGGGAGGGGAGGGGGGGGAGAATAAGATGTGAAATGGGGCGGAGGAGGGGGGATAAATCACTGTCAGTGAGAATTATTGTTCCTTTAAATACACAGGCATGTGCATAGTGAGAATGAGACTTGTGTTAATTGTGTATTTTTTGTAGAGTTTCCAAAGTTACTGTTTTATTTTAAGATGTCTACTTTATTTTGTATATAATTGTTTATAGTCAATATGTTCATGTACAAGGAAAGACTTAAACCTGTCAATAATATGTTTTTGTCTTGTCTTTTACTGTGGCTCGTTGTGATCCTTTGGAATGTTTATACAAGTGGAGAAATTGTCAGTTTCTTCAGTGACCAGTTTCAGACAGACATTACGTCTGCATTGAATAAAGAAAATAGTGGACATGTAAAATAGTGAATCGGAACTTCTAAAGAATTTCATAAAAGTGTTGGAGTAGCAAGATTTAATATATGGATAAAACAGGGAACCAGTAAGCTGAAGTACAGTTTGAGCATACCTCAATTGTTGTCATCCAGTGAACAGAAAAACATGGAGAAACTTGTTTGGGGGTGTGAAAAGTTAGTTGTGATACCACTGATTATGATAGCAGATTTTTAAAAAGTACTTTGTAGAAAAATAGCCGGTTGATTTAAAAAGCTACACACACACACACACACACACACACACACACACACACACACACACACACACACACACAAAATCGCACTTGCGTGCGAAATATCTGTTCTGAAATGTCATAGTCTGGCGCTTCCTCCACACATTCATTGAGAAATTATATTTTTTCAACAGTACTTTGTGTAACTGAAGTGACTCCTAACATTTGGACCACATTTAAATTGACAAATCCCACACCGAGCCCAAGGGGAACAGTTTCCTTGAAATCTTTGCTTTCGCATTGATATTTATTTTATTGCTCTTGCAATGGTTGTTATACTGATTGCCTACCAGAGCTTTTCACTGTTATTTGTATATGCTGTGTTTCAGTTACCTGCTAGTCAGAGCGTATGTGAATTGAAACCTGTTTATAAGCCCCTCGGATGCACCTACCAACTTGTATTTTGACCTTTCTACCATCATGATACACTAAACCTACCAACTTGTATTTTGACCTTTCTACCATCATGATACACTAAACCACTCTTCCTTCATCTCATCTTTCCTTTCAGATATTTTTGTCTTCTCCACCTCATGTTTACGTTAATAAAGTATTATTCAGGAATAAAGGAGACAACTCACCGAAAGGCAGAAATGCTGCATCGTCAACAGGTATGCAAACAAAAGGTACATAGCTTTGCTTTGCTAGCTTTCGGAATGAAATTCTTTCACAAGCTGTAGGAGAAGTGTGTGTGTGTGTGTGTGTGTGTGTGTGTGTGTGTGTGTTTTCTCCTACAGCTTGAGAAAGGAATTTCATTCCAAAAGCTAGCAAAGCTAAGCTCTGTACCTTTTTTTTTTTGTGTACCTGTTGACAACACAGCACATCTGCCTTTCGGTGAGTTGTGTCCTTTATTCCTAAATAGAACTTTCTGTACATGTGTCATGTTTATGTTACTTTTTATTGTTCGTTATTTTTTGCTGGTGATTTAACTACTCACTCACTTTTGATGTGAGTTATTAAAATGCATGTTATGTAAAATTCATATAATACTTTTCACTTTCCACAACATCCAACCTGTTCTTTCCCAGAATTTGGAACACATTCCTGTCCAAAATCTTGTAAATATTTCCTGCTTCTCTCTCACTACAGGGATCTAACCATTAGCTAATAAATCTTGTGATCTTGTTACATATGTCACTTCTCTTTGTTAATCACTCCTTCATTGTCCATAATTATAAGTTTCTCCAAACTGTTAAAAGTATGGCATCCGCCATCTATCTGTTGAATAAATAGTGTTGTTTTGTGTATATAGTTATTGCTGCACTCTTACTTTCACATTTAGGTCACACAGGCAAACCAGATAATTTGTTTTGTTCCATTATTTGTGTGCTCACTTTCAGCCAGTGTCTTAATTCCATTGCATCACTTCCTCTTATCAGTTCTTCTTCCACCTCCTGTGCACTTCTGGACGCATTGGCTTAACTGATTATAATTCAGTCCACTTATTCCTTCTCTTGTTGCCACTTTCCTAAGCTATTAGGTCTCATTTTTAGCTTGTAGTAACAAATCTCTATGTATTTTAAGTCTCGGGGCCCAAGAATTTTCAGAGTACTTTTATCTTTTATTTTGATGTCCTCATTCCACACTTTCCTATCATTATTAGATTTTACTACATACAAGCATGCAACTTTCATGACTGAATGAAGATGTTTTATTTTAGTCACATATGGTATCACTTTCTTTCAACTGTGCTTCTTTGGCTGAGGCCACTTTTGTTTCTTTCACCCACTCCGAAGGTGGAATGGTTTGGTCATGGCTAGTTTTCCCAGAGATTGTGAGGGAACATTGTCTATTCCAGGAGGCTTGTTTTGACTTATTCCTCCAAATTATTGTTGTGGTATCAGTTCTACCATCTTGTCATCTACTTCCTCTTCCCTTTCTACGATGCTGCCTTCAGATTTGTTGTCTTTGTATAGCGCTTCCCTATCTTCCATGTGTCAGCCTTCCTTGTTTAGTACTTGCTGGCCATTTAACCTTCTTCATATTCACACAGGTGTTTTGATTTTTTCCAGGTGTCTCTCTAACTTTGCTGTTGGTGGCATTTATCTTTCCCATTCATGTTGCCATTTTCCACTTTGTCAGTACCTCTTTTTAGACATCTGTATTCCCTTTTGCCTCTTTAAGTTGCTTCATTTTTCTTTATTTTCTCTTTCATCAGTTAGATTCAATCTCACGTATCTGTGGATTTCTACTGGACTTTGTCTTTCTGTTTATTTGATCCTTGGATGCCTTCATTATTTCATCTCTCAGAGCTACTCATCTGTTTTATCTCGTATTCCCTTTCCTTGTTTATTTGAATCGCTACATGATTGCTCCTGTTACAACTCTCACCAACTGTGCAGAATTATACCATGCACCTTTCCGTTTAATTCATTTTTCCTATTCTATGTTCTCGTGATATTTTTCTTTCTCATCCCTTTCCTACTGTTAAATTGCAGTCGCCCATTAATATTAAATTTTCATCGCTTTTAACTATTTGATATTTTTTCCCATCATATATTCTGTCAATCTCTTAAACTACAGAACTACTATTTTACACATGAACTGGTACTATTGTGGTAGGTCCCATCCAGACTGCACTTCATTTTTACCACAGGAGTGCTGCAAATCCTTAAGGAAGTAGAACATGAAATGTTAATCAAAAGGTGTAATCTCGTAAAGATTCATTTTGATCTTAAACCCTACTTTTTGTATCTTTAGATTTTATAAAATGAAGATGAGCCAGACATCACAGATGGAAGATCCGTATCACTTACTGTTTAAACTGCTGGCATTTGCTTTGTCACATTTCTGGTGAACCGATACAACAATAGAATTTCATCAGAAGAATGCAGAAAGAAAAAAACTTGAGTAACACTATTACCAAATCCCATCTTGTAATTATGATGAATTTTGACACTCATAATACCAAAGTGTACTTAAGAGATCTTTGCAGCAAGTAGTCATGCTTCTCTAGATGTGGTTTTGGACAGTTACTGTATTGTGGAGATAGTAGGCATGGGTGGTTGGTCGTGCACTGGTGTGAAGTTTCCTTATGGCAGGCCTTGTCATGGGTTAAGCCTCTTCCACTTTTGTCTGTCCATAGCCAGTCTTTTCATTTCAGAATACTTTTCTCCTTTGCTATTGTCCAGCATTTGATATTTTCTTTTTCCTCTTCCCCTTTTTTCCCTCCACCATTCTTTCTATTTCTTCCTTCAATAAACAGTCCCTCCTCAAACAATGTCCAGTCCAGCTCCATTTTGTCTTTCTGATGACTTTCAGCATGTTTCTTTCTTCTCCAACTCTTCTTAATAGTTCTTCATTCCTTACTCGGTCTTCCCATTTCACTTTTTCCATTCTTCTCCATATCCACATCTCTAGTGCCTCCAATATTCCTTCCTCAATGTCCAGGTCTCCACACCATACAGTGCAACACTCCAGATGTAACATTTGGCAAGTCTTTTCCTTAGATTTTTGTTTAGTGGTCCACAAAGTAATTTCTGTTTCCTCTTGAATCCTTCTTTTGCCATTGCAGTTCTTTCCATAATTTCTGTTGAACAATACATATCATCCATTATTACACTTCCCAAGTAATTGAAGTAACTCACTTGCACTATTTCCTCTCGCCCTATTTTCACATGGCATTTTCTCCCCTTCCCTCCAATTACCATGCTTTTCGTTTTCTTCTAGTTAATCTTCATTCCATATTCTTCTAATTTTGTTTTTAGATCATCTAACATTCGTTCCATCTCATTTGCACTCTCTGCCATCACAACTGAAGAGAAATCTTTAGAAAACTTATCAGCAATCAAGCCTGTTGCTTGCCTTTCAGGTAAGTGATGAGAAAAATAGGGCATTGGTGATGAACTGAAACAAGGGAAAGTGCTAGTAGATTTATTTGTATTCTCTCACTTTATATAGAAGTACATACAGTCTGTTACACTGTACAATTTCATATTTTTATTTGAGGAATTGACAGTACATTTGTAATTAAAAAAAAAGTGTGCAACTGTGGAGGAATGGAAACTAGACTGGGCCAAGTTAGAAAATATGGTTACCGATGGTGTTAGGAATGTGGCAGGAAATAGATGGATTAGTTCTTAAAATGAAATAAGAAGTCTTGATGTCTTGCTCCAACCCCCACTTTCCTTTCATGGTGTTATACACTAAGAACCCCTCTGTAGTAAGATTTTTAAAGGAGGTTCATGTGAGTAATTTGCTTTTAAAAGCTGTTTACCTAATTACACAGTTTCTAGAGTTTTTGTGTGATATACATAGTGAAGTGTACATTCACTGCCACAACAGAAGAAATTTATAATCTGATGATGACCTCGTCCCAGCACATAACAAAATGATGCCTGTTAACAGAACAACACGGTCCAAATGGTTCAGAATATTCAGTTGCTGCTGACAAATTTGGCATACATAGAGGAACTGGAAGTCTACAAAGTACAGAAGTCTTGCTTACATGGCGACATCCCCAGCATTGGAGTAGACTCCTTGAAGTCGTCTGTATGGTGATGTAGGTTAAGGTATGAGGTATCACACCCTGTAACCATCGTCTTGGTGGGCTCTCATTCACGAATAGCCAAAGAAAAAAGATTTCAGAATTTTGCGTGATGCTCTGCAGCTTATAAACATAGAGATGTTTAATAGATGGGCTGTGCAGTCTAATGGTTAATGTACAGCCCTCACATGCAAAAGATTATGGGTTCGAATGTCATCAGGTGCTCTGAAATTTTTTATTTCTGTAATCACCATATTCGCTTTTTCAATCTCATTTTTTCTTCCTCTCTTTTTCCAATTGGATTCTGTATTCTTTCTGCATGTGTATTTAATTTCTTTTATTTATCTATCACAATATTTAAACATTTTTCATCACTAGGTTACATTATTTTGGATAGTAATTGTCATACAAACAATAAATTCTTACTGCACTGTGGGCAAAGTAATGCAAATGAAGTTTTAAATGAAAGGAGAGGTTATAAATAAAATGAAATTCAAGCAAAATAAGGTATAGAAATAGCGAATGCAATAACATGGACAAAAATATAGAATGATAAACGGAAGAAGTTAAATCTAAGTCAATACATAAAAATAAAATGGTGTGACAGACCAACAGAAATAAAAAAATTACATTTAAACAAATTAACTGAATAAAAATGACATGAGATGCAAACCCACACAACCTTTTGCGTGTAAAGCCTGTACCTTAATCATTACAATTGCACAACCAGTCTGTTAAAACACCCCTTTTTCAAAGCTGTAGAGTATCATGCGAAATTTCAATTTTTTCCATTGATTACTTGGAAATGAGGGCCCACCAAGATGAATGGCTGCAGGATGTGATACCTGGGATCTTAATGTACATCACTGTATAGATAGTTCAAAAAAGTCGATTCCATTGCTGAGAACCACTCTTTGTAAGTGTTGAAATATACTGAATTGGTAGCCAAAAACCACAGAATGAACATCTCCAAAACAGAAGATTGTCATTAAGTAAAGGAAATGCAAATATAAAGCAAACTACAGATTTTATTTCTATGACTAGAATTCAGTGGTACCCACTGACTGTGAAGGTGTCAGCATAGCTGATTTCTGTTAAAATTACAGACCAGAAAATAAATAAAAAGTTATTAAATAAATGCACATCATGGAACTTTGTGCCATAATTGCAAAATGTACCAGAGTTTGGGAAAATTGAACATCCAGAAAGACCACACAACCAGCAATAACTGATTTAGATTAAAGAGAGGTGATGTAGATTTAGAACCAGATGTACACATTTGCGTGTCCAGAATTGTTACTATTACACAAGTCTATCATTGAAGAGCTGCAAAATGAAGTGAGTATCAGTCTTTGGAGGAGGAGAACCTCACAGTGTGGTATTTTAGTTCACACTCTGTTACAACAGTGATGATCTGGAAACAGCAGAAAGGGGAGTGCTGTTGTGTAAAAACAAGTGGGTACTGGGCCATGCAGTATGACAACGTTCTCAAGGGTGTAACAGAATGTACAGTTTCATCTGTAGTGTTGGTCCTACACTTACACACTGTAGCGGGAGTATGCCACTGAGTTGGTTTCCATTTTTCTGAAGTTGCAAATTGGTGATACGCTGAGTGGTAAAAATGTATTTTTCTCATGAGAGTCCCATTTCAACTTTTCTACACATTCTGAATATGAAAGTGTTGCTAGGTTATGGCAAAAACTTACCAGCAACTGCAAAGCTTTTGAAGAAATAGTAACTTCGTGAAATACTGATACTTAAAAGTGACTTCTTTCTTCTTCAAGTACACATTATGGAGAGATCAAATAATTTATTTCTTGTTTCAAGCAATGGAAAATCCAGGATGGATGATCGACAATATTATGGAAAGGAAAGATTGCTATTCACCATATAGCGGAGATGTTGAGCCGCAGTCAAGCACAACAAAAAGACTACTAAACATTTAAGCTTTAGGCCAGAAAGCCTTCTTCCAAAATAGACAACATAAACTACCACATTCACGCAAACACAAGCTCTCCCACACGACCACTCACTCTGGCTGCCCCGGGGCCAGACTTGTTTCGTGTTTCACAGTTTATTATGATTATTATTATTCCTAATGATGTCCTACTGGTAATCGAGTGCGAGTACCAAAGCACTCGGCCTCGCTTCACATCTCCCCCACTGCCACAGCACCCTGTCTAGAGCACGACAAAGGGGAACGGGAAAACAGCGAAGCGGCGCATTTAAATGGCAATACAATCATACTGCATATGACTTGGTTTTGTGTTTCCCATTTCTCAACAACATAGATTTCAAACAAAACAAGTTTTCAGTATTAATTATTTTTGGCATGCTGAAGACATAATATAATTTTTATCTGGTAAAAACTGTCGGCGTACAGACTGACGCAAACAATTTTGCGGAGTTTCGCCCTCAAGTTGGCACATAATTGTGACTTGTCTAGTTTCATAATTGAAAAAAATATCTTCCACATAAATATGTCGAGTGAAATATTGTAGCACTCTGGCAGTTTCATTATGGAGACTTGGAAAATCTACGTGAGAAAAGCAATGCAGACGTGCTGACAGTTTTAACAAACAGATTTGTAATTAGAACTGGAATTACCTTGCAGGTCAGTCAGTTACATTTGCACATGCACTGGGGCACTTTCAACTGAAATGACAAATGAAGAGTGACCAGTGTTCCCTAAACCTTCATAGAATTATTGTTGTAATTCTTGCAAGGCCACAATGAATTCTTCAAACCTCGCACTTTATTTAATGCCAGTGAGCTGCGGGAGCTGTATTGTCTTTGTCAGGATATCTCTCTTGTACAATGTGTTTTTCTTTTTAAATGCATCCTTATCAAATCGGAAAGAAGTTACCTTGGAATGTCTAACTGTGCAGTCAAGTCAACTTAAAATGCAAGGTGCGATCCATTCTGGATGCTCTAATTTTCGTCCCTGCACTTCTCTCTCTTTCATAAATTCAACAGTATTGATATTTAAATCGAAAAATCGTTCCAGGCATACCCCTTGACTTAAGCAACGCACTTTGTAGTAATATATGAAGTCTCCATACTGTGTGCTCATTTCCATTGAAAACTCTTGGAACTGAAAAAGGAATAACGGCTGCGACTTAAAAAATATTACTACTCGTGCCACCAATTTCTTCTAGTGCTCCACGCCTATAAATTTAGCACAAATTGCTTCTTGATGTACAAAACAAGGAGTCCCATTTGTCGATCATTGTAAGTTTTTGCTCTTTCACTGTCATCTAAAAGTTTAAATTCTTTCTGAATGGTACTATAATGTCGTTTCGTAGCAAATATCTACTTCTACATCGATACTCCGCAAGCCACCCAACGGTGTGTGGCGGAGGGCACTTTACGTGCCACTGTCATTACCTCCCTTTCCTGTTCCAGTCGCGTATGGTCCGCGGGAAGAACGACTGTCTGAAAGCCTCCGTGCGCGCTCTAATCTCTCTAATTTTACATTCGTGATCTCCTCGGGAGGTATAAGTAGGGGGAAGCAATATATTCGATACCTCATCCAGAAACGCACCCTCTCGAAACCTGGCGAGCAAGCTACACCGCGATGCAGAGCGCCTCTCTTGCAGAGTATGCCACTTGAGTTTATTAAACATCTCCGTAACACTATCACGGTTACCAAATAACCCTGTGACGAAACGCGCCGCTCTTCTTTGGATCTTCTCTATCTCCTCCGTCAGACCAATCTGGTACGGATCCCACACTGATGAGCAATACTCAAGTATAGGTCGAACGAGTGTTTTGTAAGCCACCTCCTTTGTTGATGGACTAAATTTTCTAAGCACTCTCCCAATGAATCTCAACCTGGTACCCGCCTTACCAACAATTAATTTTATATGATCATTCCACTTCAAATCGTTCCGCACGCATACTCCCAGATATTTTACAGAAGTAACTGCTACCAGTGTTTGTTCCGCTATCATATAATCATACAATAAAGGATCCTTCTTTCTATGTATTCGCGATACATTACATTTGTCTATGTTAAGGGTCAGTTGCCACTCCCTGCACCAAGTGCCTATCCGCTGCAGATCTTCCTGCATTTCGCTACAATTTTCTAATGCTGCAACTTCTCTGTATACTACAGCATCATCCGCGAAAAGCCGCATGGAACTTCCGACACTATCTACTAAGTCATTTATATAAATTGTGAAAAGCAATGGTCCCATAACACTCCCCTGTGGCACGCCAGAGGTTACTTTAACGTCTGTAGATGTCTCTCCATTGATAACAACATGCTGTGTTCTGTTTGCTAAAAACTCTTCAATCCAGCCACACAGCTGGTTTGATATTCCGTAGGCTCTTACTTTGTTTATCAGGCGACAGTGCGGAACTGTATCGAACGCCTTCCGGAAGTCAAGAAAGATAGCATCTACCTGGGAGCCTGTATCTAATATTTTCTGGGTCTCATGAACAAATAAGGCGAGTTGGGTCTCACACGATCGCTGTTTCCGGAATCCCACGATCGCTGTTTCCAGAATCCATGTTGATTCCTACATAGTAGATTCTGGGTTTCCAGAAATGACATGATACGCGAGCAAAAAACATGTTCTAAAATTCTACAAGAGATCGACGTAAGAGATATAGGTCTATAGTTTTGCGCATCTGCTCGACGACCCTTCTTGAAGACTGGGACTATCTGTGCTCTTTTCCAATCATTTGGAACCCTCCGTTCCTCTAGAGACTTGCGGTACACGACTGTTAGAAGGGGGGCAAGTTCTTTCGCGTACTCTGTGTAGAATCGAATTGGTATCCCGTCAGGTCCAGTGGACTTTCCTCTATTGAGTGATTCCAGTTGCTTTTCTATTCCTTGGACACTTATTTCGATGTCAGCCATTTTTTCGTTTGTGCGAGGATTTAGAGAAGGAACTGCAGTGTGGTCTTCCTCTGTGAAACAGCTTTGGAAAAAGGTGTTTAGTATTTCAGGTTTACGCGTGTCATCCTCTGTTTCAATGCCATCATCATCCCGTAGTGTCTGGATATGCTGTTTCGAGCCACTTACTTATTTAACGTACCCCTCGCTTACACGAACTGAGAATTCTCACCTCTCTCATGTCATTCCCATTCATTTTAAAAGATTGTGATGACAGATCACTAGACTGCCTCTTTTTGTGCAAACAGCCACTGGGCTTGTGAACATCCATCATACATGAACAAACAGTGAAGGATAAACACTGCTGACCCTACGATTCTGCTGCGCTCACATAGTTGTGCCAACCACAAAATGCCGCACCGCAATGCTATATCAAATTTCGCACTGTTACGGGTACTTCTGAGAAGGATTGAGCACAGCTAAGTGACAGGCCGGGCCTCACCCCATACACGCTGCACACATGAAGTTCGGCACACTGTGGCCAGCCCTGATTGGCAGCCATTTGTTTGGTACCCAGCAGACAGCAACCAGAGGTTGCCAGAGATGCACTCTCACCAGTTGACAGTGCAGAGTGGGGCGAGCTTTGACCATCAGTTGCGCAGCATTTACTGGATCACCTGGGCAATATCTTTCACCATGGTTAACAGGTGTCCTGAGATATGTGGACATAGAGATTTGTGGGCACAACTGGTTCACGGAAGGATTTATCCTGTCCGGTACTTTGCCTATGTGGACGTCGCACTGGTGGAAAAACAAATTCGTGTGCATACTTTTCTTCCAAAGCAAGGGCACTATGTGGTGGTGGGAAACATGAAAGAGGCAAATTGTTCAAATAGTAGTCCATATTTTCCACACGTGTCTTCCTATTAAACATTTAAAACATAACAAAAACCTGTTTCCTCAGACTCAACTTTTTGAATAGTACACAAAATTCTTAGGTAGTACAAGTTGTATTTAACACTTTGGAATGTGATGTGTAAATGATTGTCAGGATCATTGCTTTCATTGTAAATATTAAAATGCTGATAATCTTGTCGAATACAATCACAGCAGTATTCCACACTGCAGTTATACAAAACTGCTTCCAATTCGAACATTTGTACAATAACTGTTAGCTAGTAAAATGCTGATGAGTCTCATGACATTATCACAAATGATTAGGTAATCTGTACAGCCATCTGTAGCAAAATCTAAAATTGTATATTTTTAAAACTTTTGTCCATTTTTGTTTCTATTTGCTTACTCTACAGTAAGCATTGATTTTCATACCATAAGAAATTAGTATCATCATCATCCATCATCATCATCATCATCATTATTATCATCACCATTCACGTATGAGCCCAATAGGACCACATGACGTACAATCAATAAATGCCGCTTTTGATGGTTGGCCTTCCTTTGTGTCCAAATTTGTTCCATCCTTTCAGAATGAAGTCTGTTTCATCGGACCATGGTGTTCCAGTCCGTTCTGTAGTCTCATCCTGACCAACTTTCCAATCAAATATCTAATGTCTGAATGTGTTTCTACCTGTAACATCTGCCTGACTTTGTGGCGGTTCCTCCTGCTTTTTTTATTTCTTCATTTGTTGATTGTCCTCAATGTCAACATATTGCGATGCTACACTGGCTGAAAAATGGGGTTTGTGGATTCCAACACTGACTACTTTAAATGATATAGCTGACAGATGCGCAGTTACATTTTACAGTACTTTAATTTCACTGTTCACAAACCCATAATAATACACTGTGAGATGGTCAGTGCACTATTGTTTAACTTACGATAAGCCTCATCATCAGTTTGCAGGCGAAGCTCCACATACTGCTACAATAGTTTCTTGTTGAACATCTACGAGCAGTAAAGCCTAACCACAAAGTCCACAGTTCTTGAATAATAATCAGGTACGTATGGAGCAGACACTCACTGTTTTTACACATGGCCTAATTGTTGAACACTTATTCCACAGTTAATTTGAAGCATTGTCGTTGTTCTAACCAGCACAGGTTACTCGTCAGAAACTCTGCCGTGGACTGACTGTCTCATGACCATAAATCGGGCCCTCATATATCATCACAGTAATCGGTACTGAAACTACACATTGTTCGAAGTTTAATTTACAGAAATTACAATAAAAACTCAATTAACTGAATACATTGAAAAATTGGTTCTTTTGAGCAGTTTATTCTGCTACGAGTGTTATGCCAAATTATTTGTTTAAATCGTGAAATTAACAAATATATTTATGTAAACAATACTTTTGACAAAATTGTTAATTATTAATGAATGGCTGGTTTTGCTAACATGTTTTCAAATAGAGCTTAATAGATCCTTTAATATTACTAGCATTTCGTCTTCCAAATGTCTACAGTTATTACAGAACTGATATTTGTTTATATGGCAACAATAGAATTTAGTTACAAAACAATTACTGATTTTGCCTAATAATGAAAGTTACTAATTAGGAATAACCAAAATAAATTAGAAAATCAAATACATAAAACTAAGCACAAAATCAGATCTGATGTTATATTCTTTAAAACTGGGGGCCAACCTTCCTCTTTCATGAAAATGCAGATTTAAACTTACATATGCTAATGGTAATTAGTTACAAGTAACAAAATTAATTTTAAGGAGGCAGATGACAAAACAAGAGGGGAATTAAAAATATCTCGGCTTGCTTCGCCACAAGCTGCACCAGCTACTTTAAGGTCCCCCTTAATCATAGCGATCCATTTAATTGGCTCAGTTTTGGCCTTGCTTCTGTTTTCGTAGAATTCTACTGTTTGTCTTGTCAGCCTAGTGGGTCCCATTCTTTTAATGTGCCCATAAAATTTAAGTCTTCGTTTTCTCATGTCACCATGTTGTATTTCCTTATTATTTCTCAGCCTATAAGTTTCTCCATCAGTAATTCTGGGGCTTTATATTTTCCTAATAACCTTTCTTTTGAATTTCTTCAGTATCCCCCTCTCTAAAATTAAAGTTTCTGCTCTATGAAGACCTTCAGTACTGCAATACCTAAGTTTACTGAATTTAGAAAGTGATTTTTTTATCATAAATATTTTGTGTTAATCTGAATGCAGTTGCCATATTTTGACAGCAAACTTTATTTGCAGAATTTTCCAGGCTATTTGCTTGTATGATTTCCCACAAATATTTAATCTCAGAAACCCCTTTTTATTTTTCTACATTTTGTGTCCAAAAACTTTGGTGCTTGTTTGTTGCACATCATATATTCGGTTGTTTTTTTTTTTTTGTTTTTTTTTTTCAACGGTATTTGTAGTCATAGTATGAAGGCTTTCACGACCGGATGACATATCTTCTGGTAAACCTTCCGGGATGTAAGGTCGTGGTCCATGAAACTCTTCAGCTCCTAACGTTTCGTCCAGAGCTGCACTGGACATCTTCAGAGGGGTGTTTCTCCTCCGGTGAGTCTTGCCGACTGTCGGCAAGACTCACCGGAGGAGAAACACCCCTCTGAAGATGTCCAGTGCAGCTCTGGACATCCATAGTTAAAATTGCCAAATCATCAGCAAAGGCAAGGCAATTACTCTAATATTACTTCTACCTAACTTGACTCATTGACCTATATTTTGACTAGACTTTTGCTCTTGTCATTTTGTAATTACCTTTTCCATAACACAGTTGAACAGTAATGCAGGGAGTCCATCTCCCTGTCTAAGACCAGTCTTTATACCAAATGATTTAGAAATTTCTTCCATTAATTTAACTTGAGAGCTAGTGTCACTTAACATTTCCTTCATCAGTGTTGTATAATGTAGACCTCGTTCCTTTAAAACTTGGAAAAGAGATTCACAATCAACTGAGTCATAGGCCTTTTTTAAAATCCGCAAATATACATACAATATTGTTACTGGAAATCCTTTGGTGCCTAAGGATTAGTTTTAAATTATGAATTTGTTCCAGACGGGGTCTGTTTGGTCTAAAGCCAATTTTAGGTTCTAACTGTTCTTGGGCTAGATCAAGTAAACAGTGTGAGAGAATTTTGTATGTGACGGGGGGGGAAAAAAAAAGAGAGATTCCTCAATAATTATTAACATCAGTTCTATTCCCTTTTTTATTCAATGTATGAATTATCTCAGTTTCCCAGTCCTCAGGTATTTTCCCATTTAACCAGATATGTCCTTTTAGTTGAGTGATCTGTTTTATAGTGTTGGGACTAGCTGCTTTTAGTAGTTCTGCAATTATACCATCTCCTCCAGATGCTTTATTGTTTTTAACTCTCTTAATTTGTTTAGTTATTTCAATTTCGTCAGGTTCTTTAGAGTTAGGGTTGGTGTTATTAGTTTGCTGCGGTTGGAATTTCTTTGCTGGTTGTGGACAGTTTAATAGTTTTTGAAGATAATTAGCAAGTACCTTACAATTCCCGAGTTGTTAAGAGTCAAACTGCCATTTTCATTTTTGATGCAAAGATTCTGAGGTTGGTAACTGGTTAGTTTTGTTTTGAATGTTTTATAAAAGTTTCTTGTATTGCTCTTTTGCAAGTCTCTTTCGATTTCTAAAAGTTGGGCATTTTCATAGTTTCTTTTAGTCTAACCGATTAATTTTTCTTACAGTTAGGAAGGTGGTGTATTTATTTTCACTTTTGTTACTATTCCAATTTTTGAATGCCTCATGCTTAGATTTAACTGCTCTTTTACAGCACATATTCTTCCAAGGGTTCTTTTGTTTCTTTTGAAGCAGAATTAAATTATGTGCTATTTTGATGAACTTTTCTTTTGGGCTTTGTCAATTGTTGCATTGTTTTTTGTCAAGTTTGATTATTAGAGTTGGGGTTATTTCAGCAGTGTCAAATTTTGGGATAACATAAGAAATAATAATCACAAAACACAAAAAATTGTTTCTTTACTTTTCTTTATTAACTAAAAACATTATTGCACAGCAACAGGTGTAACCGTTAAGCAGGTTTTCATGATAATTATATTACTATCACTCAAATGACCTTCCTCTCGTCCAAAATT
This sequence comes from Schistocerca serialis cubense, assembly GCF_023864345.2. NCBI lineage: Eukaryota > Metazoa > Arthropoda > Insecta > Orthoptera > Acrididae > Schistocerca > Schistocerca serialis. Next base: position 440,171,711 of record NC_064645.1, on the reverse strand, counting down.
TCTCTTACCCCTAAATGTTTTTGAGATGCAATTTTCTCTGTAATTGCCATGTTTTCTTTCTTTCTTCCTTCCTTTCATTCGTTTTTCCCTTCTTTCTTCCTTCCTTTCATTCGTTTTTCCCTTCTTTCCTGTGTGTCATTACTGATTTTTCATAAACAAGAGGTGTGGCCTTTCACTGAGCAAATTAACCTGGAGTAATTTTTTCTTAATGATTCACTTTTTTCTTTTTTTATTCATACTCAACTCTCTCAGACTTGAATTTTATCTACGGAGAGAGGAAAAATTTTATTTATGCTCTAATGATCTTGCATGATTTTAAAAGCAAGATGTATATAAATGTGTGTATCCATTTCCAAAATAAAATTTTGTTCTACACTTGGCTCATTTAATGGACAAAATAATTAAGTTTGAAATATTCACTGTTGTAACAAATACACTAATCACTCAACAATTACCATGCAAAAAGAACAGTAATATTCAATAATACATGGGAATATAATTAACCAATCTCCTTGGATTTTGGTGGTCACAAATTGCTGCACACTGTTAAATTCACTTGTGTTGTTACAGTGATGCCGGTCAGGTGGCCAGGTGGCAGCACTTGTGCTGCATGAAAAGATTGAACATTCAAAAATGTGTACATGGGATTTCCATTGAGGACAAATATTTCTGTTGCAGTTATTAAAAAGCCTGGTCCATTAGAAGATTTGGATGCATTTCCTTTTCCCAAAATTTGCGATGTTTTTACAGTGTATTTTCATTAATAAATTGCACATGATGGCTTTCTAACTTAGCATTTTATATGGTTATAATAGAGGGAAACATTCCGCGCAGGAAAAATATATCTAAAAACAAAGATGATGTGACTTACCAAATGAAAGTGCTGGCAGGTCGACAGACACACAAACATACATACAAAATTCAAGCTTTCGCAACAAACTGTTGCCTCATCAGGAAAGAGGGAAGGAGAGGGAAAGACGAAAGGATGTGGGTTTTAAGGGAGAGGGTAAGGAGTCATTCCAATCCCGGGAGCGGAAAGACTTACCTTAGGGGGAAAAAAGGACGGGTGTACACTCGCGCACACACACAGATATTCCATCCGCACATACACAGACACCAAATGTGTATGTGCGGATGGATATGTGTGTGTGTGCGCGAGTGTATACCCATCCTTTTTTCCCCCTAAGGTAAGTCTTTCCGCTCCCGGGATTGGAATGACTCCTTACCCTCTCCCTTAAAACCCACATCCTTTCGTCTTTCCCTCTCCTTCCCTCTTTCCTGATGAGGCAACAGTTTGTTGCGAAAGCTTGAATTTTGTATGTTTGTTTGTGTGTCTGTCGACCTGCCAGCACTTTCATTTGGTAAGTCACATCATCTTTGTTTTTAGATATATTTAGCATTTTATATGTTGGAGAAGAAATCGGAGCAGTCTTAGGTACTGGAACTTCATGCTTTAAGCCATACATGTTCCTTTCTGTCGTAAGTGTCAAACTTTGCAAGCAGATTTGTTAATATGGGACTGTCCAGTGTTTACCAGAAAGTGAACTATGTCTTGAAGAATTAAAATTAGTAGACCTGTCATTAGACAAAATCTTACAAACAACTCAAGCCTTAGACTTCGCACAAAGATCCGATTGCAAAATAGCAGCAGACAGAGGTAAAGCAATTGTACAAACCCTGGAGTTGATGGCAACCACCCACCTTGGACACAGCCAGTGAAAATTCTGCACCCCAACTAACCGTAGTTAATGTTCTCTCAGCATCAGTCGTGTCCAGGGCACAATATCGAGTCATCACAGCCTTGTAGTACAACATTGTTGATGTATACAGCACAAAATTGCCAGACAATGTGCTTCCCTGGAAGCATTAAGCTACTATGGTTGTGTCACATATACAACAAGCCTAGTTTCATATATATCAAACAATTTTAATTAAAGGCATCAGTTACCACACAGACAACCTTAAAAACAGGATAGGAATAGGAAAAAGTGTGTGATTGTAATTGTATTCAACTTGCTGTACCTTTCATAAGTCTGAGATTCAGATGAAAACTGCTTTGTTTGTCATATCCTAAATTCTTGCATAATAAAAGTTGGTGGTACAGAACACAGACATTAAGGAAAAAAGAAATAATTCCCCATGAAGGAATTGTCTGAAATAGTTGCAAAAAATGTAGCAATAGATGGCACTATAAGCATAATAATGTAATAGTGGTCGACTACAAATGACAAATGAATCATAGAACAAATGCCTAAGGTGTACAATTGTTGTTAAATAAACTGTACTATTCAGTGTGCACGGGTGTACAGGTGTGATACTGTTAGTTACGCAAGTCCATCCGCCACAGCAAGATCATATCGCATCGGGTGGGAAAAATAGGTTTTTAATTGTCCTGAGGCCAAAAATTGCATAAAAAGCATCACTCTCATTGGTTTTTAATTGTCCTAAGGCCAAAAACGACATAAAAAGCACCAATCAAAATCAAATCTGGTTATTAATTTCTGTGTGACTGGTGCAAAATATGTTCAATATGCTGTCCATCATATTCTGCAACAAGTTGAAATCGAGAAACAGCATGTTCCACAACTGATCGAAGTGTTCCTGGGGTCCCGTTCAGAATGTGTTGTGCATTGTGTGCCTTCAGTGCAGCTAAGTTTGTAGTCGGAACACTGAACACAACATCTTTTAGATAGCCCCCCAGCCAGACGTCACACAGATTAAGATAAGGTGATCGGGGTGACCAGGCTGTAGGGAAATGGCACTTCAGCAGCTGCTTAACTGGATTTTCAATGTGTGGAGGTGCGCCATCTTGTATAAAAATGATACCATCCATGCTGCTGGAGAGGTGGAATAACATGGTTGTGCAAAAGACATTCATAGTGCTTACCAGTGATGATACAGGTAACAGGAACGGAAGCACCTGTCTCTTCGAAAAAATATGGCCCTATGAACAATGATGCCATAAACCTGCACCACACACTGACCTTTACAGGATGAAGTGGTACTGGTTAATTTTCCTGTGGATTTTCTGTTGCCCATATTCGACAATTCTGGGTATTGACATATCCTGTCATACGGACGTTGGCTTCATCTGTCCACAAAATCTTCCGCAGCCTATCATTATCCACTTCCATGCAAGCAATAAATTCTAAAGCAAAAGTCTCTGTTGTTGGCAGGTCAACAGGAAGCAACTCATGCACATGGGTAATTTTGAATGGATAGCACAGTGCTCACGGGTATGTCCAATGTTCCGACAATTCTCCATGCACTACACGTTTGCACACCACCTCTCGTCTCCTGCTGCATTGCTGTGGTCACTGTTCCACTGATGTTAAATCAATTCTTTTCCTCTCTCTATGAGGTTGCACACCAAAAGAACCTGTCTTTTCAAATTTCTGAATCATTTTCTCTACACCCATGGCAGTCATTGGACCGGCGCCTTTTTTCAAACCCTTCAATGTCCAGAACTTCTGCAGAGCGATGTGTGCACAGTCATCATTCTTGTAATACAAGCAGAGTGTGGTCTTGCATTGAGACAGTCATGGCGAACGTCGCAGATGCGAAAGGAGGAAAAGCCGTGTACCCGGTGTGTTTATACATAACTTCAGTGGACCATGCACATGGCAGGTGTTCTCATTTACATATTCTGACACACATAGCACCATCTATTGATCAATTTTCACACCATTTTTTTTTCTTCTGCCATATGTTTTCCCCCTTCTCCGATAATATTCCATTGCAATTTGGTGTCATTCTGACTAGTGGCGTTATTTCTACAGGGTTTTGAAAGTTAAACTTTAATTAAAATCGCCCTGTACACGTGCAAACAAATGATTGCAATTTCAGAAAAAACTGGATAGTTTTTTCAGGACAAAGGGCTTCACCAGTTGAGCAAGTCGGTAACATATTGGTCAACCTCTGGCCCTTGTTTTAGCAGTTATCTGGCTTTGCATTCATTGATAGAGTTGTTGGATGTCTTCCTGAATGATATCATGCCAAATTCTGTCCTATTGGCACATTAGATCATCAAAATCCTGAGATGGATGGAGCACCCTGCTCATAATGCTCCAACTCCTGGTTGGTGGGTGGCAGTCTGTTGGTTTCCCGCTGCTGTCCGAAGTGTCTCCAGACGTGTCTTTGCCCAAGAACCTCAATGAGTAGAGTAGAACTGTCTTCAGTGGTGAGTTCTGCTTAGAATTTAGATCTGTTTACCAATGAGATAGCATCTGGAGATGTCGCAGACAGCAGTGCGATCCCAACCCCACTATCACCCACAATATGGCCCGACAACCGGGAGTGACACTCTGGGGTGCCATTTCTTTTCATAGTAGGACCCCGTTGGTTGTCATCCATGGCAACCTTACAGCACAGTGGTACAATGGCAATATTCTATGCCCCGTTTTGATGACTTTCGTGCCAAGCCATACTGGGCTTATATTTCAGGAAGGTAATGGTGCCCACACACAGAAAAAGTTTCTACTGTTTGTCTTCATGCTTACCAAACTCCACCTTGGCCAGAAAGGTTGCCAGATCTCCACCCAATTGAGAACATTTGAAGCACTATGGGCAAGGCTCTCCAACTATCTCGGGATATTGACTATCAAATGTGCGAATTGGACGTAATTTGGCATGATACCCTTCAGGAGGACATCCAACAACTCTGTCAATCAATGCCAACCTGAATAACTGCTTGCATAAAGGCCAGATGTGGACCAACATACAACTGACTTGTTTAGTTTCTGAAGCTCTATCTCTTGAATAAACCATCCAGTTTTTCTGAAATTATAATCATTTGTTTGTCTGCTTAAGTACGTCACATCTATCAATTTCTGTCCCATTTGAATAATACCCTTGTAGTGCATTGATTTTTTATGTCTTAAGAGTGTAGTGCCAATGTTATGATATGGAATCAGAGAACTACAGTACTGCTCGTAGTGGCCTGGCAGTAAACTTCGATAAGTTAAAATGTGTTTCAAAAACCTGTATTCTTGCTTTGCGAAATTAGAGTATCGTACAATAATATTTTTCATTTATGCTTTATGGGGTGGAATTGTGGACCACCGATAAGTCGAGTAGTATACTCAAAAATTATCAATAAAAAACTAAGGTTAACTTCTCGTAGCTGGGGTACACACACTCATGTAAAATTTTACAGATTGTGGTTGCCTTTAGAATATAAAATTATTTATTTGTAAAACCTAATATTGCAATTTTGACCATGTAGCCACTACCAAGTGGAAATAATTGCACTTTTAACACACCCCAAAACCTAAACATCATCTAACATGACGTGAGACAGAAGCTGGCTTCATTGCATTGTGTTCCATTTTACGACTTCTGGGGTGTATCACACTCTTTGAACGTTGCTCGTATTCTGGTTAATCTGTAATATTGGGTGAATTAAATGAGCCCATATTTGTTCTGAACAAAACAGAAAAGAACTCCATGTTACCAGCTTCTCGACAGAATTGACATTCAACTTTACTGTCTCTTGTCATGGAACGAGAAAGTAATTCTGCTTTGAATCGTGGTGTTTCTCCCTGTGAGTATGCTTTGTAGTCTTAATGATTAGAGCACTTTTCCTTGAAAATGCAACAATAGTTACAGAAATGTGTTCACACATTATTAACAGGTACTATAAACAATACATTTTAGCACAATCTGTGTACGAGGATCATCACCCCACTGCAATGAAAATTACACAAGTTTTCATTAAATGCGAGAAAGTACAAAAACCAATGCAGAAAAAAATAAAGGAATACAAACAATATGCTCGTAATGCATTTAAATCTAGTGGTTCATACACAGATTTGTAAGCTGGAAAAACATACACACCATACCACAGTAGACTGTGCATGATAGGTGCTCATCACTGTTTCTTCACTGCAGGAATTTTTGAGCATTCTAAATCGTAACAGAATTTACTTAATTTTTTATTGAGCATTCTATATGTTTATTCCATTCGAGATGCTCATCTAACCAAAAAAAATTGTATTTGAAGTCTGTAGTATTTTCTATTCACCTGACTTCACTATTATATCAGAGTTTACTTTATTTAATGTATGCCTGAATTTCATCCATAACATTTTCTTCTCCTTAACAGATAGACTGTTATCTTTAAAACATTTAGCTGCTTCTTCAGTTGTTATTTCTAATTTTTTGTGTAAGTCAGTCACATTCTGCACTTTAACAAAGAGAGAAGTATTGTCAGCCAACAGTACAGCATCAACTTGTGTTAAATAACTTGGTAAGTCATTTATGAATATCAAGAGCAACAAGTATACTAATACCCATCCTTGGGATACTCCAAGAGTAACTTTCTTGTACTCAAAAAAGTAGGATTTACCTTCATGAACTTGCTAGAACAAGAACAAACACAATTTATGAAACAAAGTACTTTATGGAAAAATGATGAAGTACAGGTTGTCCATAGCACTCAACATACTGACTGGACAACAATAATACAGGTTACAGAATATGCTGAGCACTCATTTGCGTTCGCTTACATAATACTGTTTCTTTGGCTGCTCACCTGAGCACGCCAGGGGGCCTAACGAGCTGGCCTCTATAATATAAGCAGGCATGTGAACTGTATGGATGTGCGATCTCTGAAATCAGTTGTGTCATGAGTAAAGGTACATCACTCCTCCCTTCTAGAAGGTGAGAAAACCACATACACACATAAAAACACTAGGTGCAGAAATATTGATGGTACAGAAATATTGGTGGTACAGAAAAAAAAGCACTGATCACACAAGGCACTGACATTACGATATATGAAACACACCAATGACGGCACTGACATCCATTTCATTGCCTGGTGACAGCAGCTGCTGCAGCGTGTGGCAGCAGTCACCGGCAAGTAGGGGCAGAAGTGATGAGAGGGCGGATGGTGTGCCATCCCTCCTCTTGTGAGAATCTGCAGGGCAGGACCGGGGATGGCGGATGGCGTTTCGTCCTCATAGAGGTCATCAGTCGGCAGCAGAGGCAAGGGGGGGGGGGGGGAGGAGGGGGGAGGGAGGGAGTGTCGGAGACAACAGCTGCACAGGACCCAGCAACGGAGATCGCAGCAGCTGCTGCGGCATCAGGTGCAGCGAGGGCTGCACTGGCGACAGCAGTCGAGTTAGTTGTGCAGTTGGAGACAGGAACCACCGACAGCAATCTGCCAGGCAGTGATCCCAGCTGCAGCACAAATCAGACCATCTGCGACATAGGAACAGACATTGGTGGCAGCGGGGGCGGGGGAGGTGGTGGGCCATCCAGAACAGACACTGCCATCTGCGGCCGCAGCTGGTCAAATTGACATGACGTCTATCTGTCAGGAACACAGATGATGCACAGGCGCTGACCCCAACAACACTTGACGATGGCAGGAACCCAGTTTGACTGGCGACCGAAACCACGAGCCCAGACTGTGCCCCTGGCCGAAAGTGTTACATAGACGGCAGATGCGACATCAGATGTAGCAGGTGAAGGAAGGTCCATGGTTGGTGTCCATGTAGCAGGTCCATTGGGCTCCACTGGAGTGAAATGGAACAAACTCAAAAAATGGCCTAAAGGAGCTTCACAATACCTGTTGGATACATACTTCCGCATCTGTGTTTTAAACATTTGAACTGTGCATTCGGCCTCACCATTAGATTGAGGGTGAAATGGGGGAGCTGTGAGGTAGTGAACACCAGCAGCCTGAGCAAAAGGTGGACTGTTACCATGGTATATGGATTTCCCTAAATTGCAAAACTCTTAGACAGGGCCAAAATAGAGGCTGCCATGGACATGGACAGACAATGCACCACATAGAGAAACTTGGAATAGGTGTCCACAACAATGAGCAAATACTAATTTACGAAGGGCCCAGCAAATTCAATACGTAGATGCTCCATGGGCGCCGCGGCATCGACCATGGGGAGAGGAGAGGATGAGGAGATTAGTGTTTAACGTCCTGTCGACAATGAGGTCATTCGAGACGGAGCACAATCTTGGATTAGGGAAGAATTGGGAAGGAAATTGGCCATGCCCTTTCAAAGGAACCATCCTGGCATTTGCCTGACACGATTTAGGGAAATCATGGAAAATCTAAATCAGGATGGCCGGAGTTGAGTTTGAACTATCGTCCAACCGAATGCAATTGGGAAGGAAATTGGCCATGCCCTTTCAAAGGAACCATCCTGGCATTTGCCTGAAACGATTTAGGGAAATCATGGAAAATCTAAATCAGGATGGCCGGAGTTGAGTTTGAACCATCGTCCTCCCGAATGCAAGTCCAGTGTGCTAACCACTGCGCCACCCCGTTCAGTGATCATGGGGAGGAAAATACCTGGGGGACTGCCTGTTGCTGAATACAGTGAGGTGGTGATAAGCTGTGTAATGACCACATCTATACCCAGCCAATATATATGCTGATGGGCTGAAATTTTGGTGTCAGAGGTCCCCCAATGACTGACATGAAGAAGCCGCAATACATTACAGCATAAGGAAGTCAGAATCACAAACCGGGGAGCAGTGTCCTCCATAGCTAACAAAAGAACCCCATCAAACACAGAAAAGTGGTGCTGGAGGGGTAAGTTATTATGTAAGGGATCCAATACATGGTCCTCGGGTATTTTCGGCCAACTGTGCTGTACAAAACCGAGCACCCGACTAAGTACAGGATCTGTGGTGACAGCTGATGCTATCGTGGCACTAGTAAAGGAAAAACCATTCTGATTCACAATATCTGCATTAAAACAAAGCAACTCATGCTGATCAAATGATGGGTCCAGCCTGATCGGAAGGAAGATATGGCATCGACGTTGGCATGTTGCACTGTCAGCCAGTAATGGATCTGATAATGATAACAGGAGAGGAAGAGAGCCCATTGCTGCGAATGATGTGTTGCCTTGTCCAGCATGGAAGCCAAAGGGTTAAAAAGAGCAACCAATGGCTTGTGATCTGTGATTAAATGGAACTTCGATGCATACAAGAAGACATGAGATTTCTTGAGGGCAAACAGAGTCACTAAAGCTGCCTCTTCAATCAGAGAATACCACTGCTGAGTGGGAGTTAAAGACTTAGAAGCATAAACAATGGGTTGTTCAGACCTGCCCATGTAATCGAACACTCAGTCACAATCTGGAGACCAGAAAAAAAGACATTTTTACACAAAAGCACATGCAGGTGCTGAGCAACAGTGGATGCATCTGGTAAAAACTTACAGTAGCACACAGCTTTACCTAGAAAAACCTGCAGTTCCTTAAGAGAGGTCAGCTGCAGCATAGCTGCAATTGTGTCAGTGTGGTGATGCAATGGCTTGACCCCTGTTTGAGAAACCTCAAAACATAGGTGCCCCACTGACTGCTGAAAAAATTGAATTTTGTCAAGATTGCACTTGAGAACTACAAACATTTTATATCATCTCTACTTCGACCATCATCAGTTATTTTGCTCCCCAAATAGCAAAACTCCTTTACTTCTTTTAATGTCTCATTTCCTAATCCAATTCCCTCAGCATCACCCGACTTCATTTGACTACATTCTATTATCCTCATTTAGCTTTTGTTGATGTTCATCTTATATCCTCCTTTCAAGACACTGTCCATTCCGTTCAGCTGCTCTTCCAAGTCCTTTGCTGTCTCTGACAGAATTACAATGTCATCGGCGAACCTCAAAGTTTTTATTTCTTCTCCATGGATTTTAATACCAACTCCAAATTTTTCTTTTGTTTCCTTTACTGCTTGCTTAAAATACAGATTGAATAACGTTGGGGAGAAGCTACAACCCTGTCTCACTCCATTCCCAACCACTGCTTCCCTTTCGTGCCCCTCGACTCTATAACTGCCATCTGGTTTCTGTACAAATTGTAAATAGCCTTTAGCTCCCTGTATTTTACCCCTGCCACCTTTAGAATTTGAAAGAGAGTATCCAGTCAACATTGTCAAAAGCTTACTCTAAGTCTAAAAATGCTAGAAATGTAGGTTTGCCTTTCCTTAATCTTTCTTCTAAGATAAGTCGTAGGGTCAGTATTGCCTCACATGTTCCAATATTTCTACGGAATCCAAACTGATCTTCCCCGAGGTCGGCTTCTACCAGTTTTTCCATTTGTCTGTAAAGAATTTGCGTTAGTATTTTGCAGCTGTTACTCATTAAACTGACAGTTCGGTAATTTTCACATCTGTCAACACCTGCTTTCTTTGGGATTGGAATTATTATATTCTTCTTGAAGTCTGAGGGTATTTTGCCTGTCTCATACATCTTGCTCACCAGATGGTAGAGTTTTGTCAAGACTGGCTTTCCCAAGGTTATCAGTAGTTCTAATGGATTGTTGTCTACTCCTGGGGCCCTGTTTCAACTTAGTCTTTCAGTGCTCTGTCAAACTCTTCACGCAGTATCATATCTCCCGTTTCATCTTCATCTACATCCTCTTCCATTTCCATAATATTGTCCTCAAGAACATCACCCTTGTATAGACCCTCTATATACTCCTTCCACCTTTCTGCTTTCCCTTCTTTGCTTAGAACTGGGTTTCCATCTGAGCTCTTGATATTCACACAAGTGGTTCTCTTTTCTCCAAATCTCTCTTTAGTTTTCCTGTAGGCAGTATCTGTCTTACCCCCAGTGAGATAAGCCTCTACATCCTTACATTTGTCCTCTAGCCATCCCTGCTTAGCCATTTTGCACTTCCTGTCGATCTCATTTTTGAGATGTTTGTATTCCTTTTTGCCTGCTTCATTTACTGCATTTTTATATTTTCTCCTTTCATCAATTACATTCAATATTTCTTCTGTTACCCAAGGATTTCTACTAGCCCTCGTCTTTTTACCTACTTGATCCTCTGCTGCCTTCGCTACTTGATCCCTCAAAGCTACCCATTCTTCTTCTACTGTATTTCTTTCCCCCATTCCTGTCAATTGTTCCCTTATGCTCTCCCTGAAACTCTGTACAACCTCTGGTTCTTTCAGTTTATCCAGGTCCCATCTCCTTAAATTCCCACCTTTTTGTAGTTTCTTCAGTTTTAATCTACAGGTCATAACCAATAGATTGTGGTCAGAGTCCACATCTGCCCCTGGAAATGTCTTACAGTTTAAAACCTGGTTCCTAAATCTCTGTCTTACCATTATATAATCTATCTGATACCTTCTAGTATCTCCAGGCTTCTTCCATGTACACAACCTTCTATCATGATTCTTGAACCAAGTGTTATTTGGCATATAAACTTGTACTACTGTAGTAGACATAGGCTTCGTGTCTATCTTGGCCACAAGAATGCGTTCACTATGCTGTTTGTAGTAGCTTACCTGCACTCTTATTTTTTTTATTCATTTTTAAACCTCCTGACTTACCCCTGTTTGATTTTGCGTTTATAACCCTGTATTCACCTGACCAGAAGTCTTGTTCCTCCTGCCACCAAACTTCACTAATTCCCACTTTATCTAACTTTAACCTATCCATTTTTCTTTTTAAATTTTCTAACCCACCTGACAGTCCACGCTCCCATCTGTAGAACGCCAGTTTCGCTTCTCCTGATAACGACGTCCTCTTGAGTATCCCTGCCCGGAGATCCGAAGGGGGGACTATTTTACCTCCGGAATATTTTACCCAAGAGGACACCCTCATCATTTAACCATACAGTAAAGCTGCATGCCCTTGGGAAAAATTACGGCTGTAGTTTCCCCTTGCTTTGAGCCGTTCACAGTATCAACACAGCAAGGCCGTTTTGGTTAGTGTTACAAGGCCAGGTCAGTCAATCATCCAGACTGTTGCCCCTGCAACTACTGAAAAGGCTGCTGCCCCTCTTCAGGAATCACACGTTTGTCTGGCCTCTCAACAGATACCCCTCCGTTGTGGTTACACCTATGGTACGGCTATCTATATCGCTGAGGCACGCAAGCCTCCCCTCCAACGGCAAGGTCCACGGTTCATGAATGTATGATTGTTAATTTGTAAAACCATGTTCTCATAACTCTGATCTGGCTTGTTAGAAATGAATCACTGTATCATTACTGTAACTGATTACGGAATTAAACATGTCTTTCTCTACTTTAGTCTCTGAAATGCACTGAAAATTACTCTTATTACACACACAGAAGTTACAGTATGCAATGCTTGCCAGTGGATTTTTTAATATTTGAACACTATTGATTGCCATGGCTAACACGAGAGCATGAAACTAAAAATGAAAATGATTTTAATATTATTAACCAGATCAAATTTCAACACAGCGGTCTTTGATCTCACACAAGTAAAGTTTTAACTCTCTGATTTACATAAATTATTTACGTCACTAATATTGTACTAGCAGTTGCCCGTGCCCATCTGAAATTGACATAATAAAATCTGCAGTTCTCCTTTGTGGTCTCCAGGAAGCTCAAAGAAATAATTTTAATGTACAATTACCTGGCCACATAGTTGCAGGAAAACTGCTTTCATTCAATTATAGTTTGAATTTGCCACAGCAGCGGCTCCCGCGATCATGGCACAGCACTGCATCGCAAAAAAATGCTAAATTCGCTGAAAAGGGCTAAAAATGTGGGATGAAATACTGGGCAAGCAAGCTACAAATTATTACAAGTATTTTCAATAATTTCTATATTCAGAGTTAACATAAAATTCAAAGTAGACACCTTTTGTATACATCAGTGCCCAATGGCGTCTTTCTCGATCAAAAAACAAACGAAATAAACTAAGCGTTCGAGATAGCGTCACAGGCTCTTACAACATTCACGGCTACGAGAAGACAGACAGTAATGTCTAAGCCTCCACTATTTATAAGCAATTGAATATGCTAATATATATCATTGTTATATTTTTAATTATCATTGTCTGCATCGGTTTCCACTCTCGCCGACCACAGACGTTATTTGCAAAATTGGCATACATAATATTATACAAACATAAAAATGCAAAATGATTATTTCTTTTATACAGAATACACACAATCGATAACTGTTCATACAGAAAAGAAATATAAGAACACAGATAAATGTATTTTTTTGCATATATTACACAGATTTTACAAAAGTCTTGCCCAGAAACGTCACAGTGTATTGACAATGAGAAGGGACCTAGTGGCATCATTCAAGGGGAGCTGGAGCTACGCTTCCAACAAGTCAATTTTGGAAAACTAGTGACCGCCTGATAATTTTACGAGCAAGTCATCAGGGTGGGGCAAAGGTATTTATCTATCATGAACTGTGCATTAATCGTGATACTGAAGTCACCACATAGGTAAAGCTTACCAGTCACCTTCTTAATGATGACCAGTGGTGGAGCCCATTCACTGGAAGAAATAGGCTGAATGACATCAGGCAATGTTAAACGGTCTAATTCTGCCTTGATAGAGTTGCGCAATGCCACAGGCACCTGTTGTGAAAAAAAAAGGAAGAAGAAGAAGAGACAGAGCAGGCAGTCTTTTTCGTGGTAATGTGGGCCTGAAAACCATTAGCACAACCATGTCCAGTGGAAAAGAGAGACAGAAAGTCAGAGCAAGGGGGCTCCAGTTGCTCATACGGAATTTGATCTGAACTAAAAGTACCTCATTGGCAATGGAGAAACTCAAAGTGTTTAGCACATCTAACCCAAACAGGTTTGTGGTATGAGAATGATTCACAAGGAAGGTGAGAGGGTGAACAACTGATATGTAACAGACAGGAGCGCAGAACTGACCTAGGATCAGAATCTGCTGTTTATTGTAGCTAACCAACTTCCATGAAACCTGTGTGAGGGGAGGGAAGCCCAAGTCCATGTACGTTTGTGTGTTTACCAAAATCACTGCAGCTCCTGTGTCCACTTGCATTTTTAGCAGTTTATTAAACACAGGAAAGTCAATAAACAATTTGTTCAGAGAGACAGTCATTGTAGAGATACAGTTTATGTCCATTGATTCTTCTGTGTCAGCCATGTTTGAAGAGAAGTTACACAATGTTACAGTGTGGCGTTTCTTTCCGATACCTGTTGCAAACAGCCCAATGCTTAGGTCAGGCACCGCCTTGTGTTGGATGAAGCATTATGGGCAAGACAGAAAGGGGGGGGGGGGGGGCACATGGCCCTTGTTTTGAAGTGGCCTGGTGTTGCTGTGGCCATAACCGACACAGCCCCATGTGACACAGAGTCCAAGGTTGTACTGCTGCAATGGCTTCCCCATCATCCTGAACACTTAGAGCATGCCTAACTGGAGTTGACTGAGCAACTTCCGATGCCTACCCCATGCAGCAATCTGACTGCCTGTGGCCCATAATATTTCGAAGGCCCGTGTTATATTGAGCACATTTGTAAGCATCGTATTCTCACATTGAAGTGCTTTTTCACAGACTTCCCTGTTCGGGGCCAGATGAATAATAGCATCACACACCATGTGTTCAGCATAGCATTCATGATGAGGTACTAGTAACAAATTTACAACAATGGCTCAACTTATTTAATCCTGCACCTTCGGCTTTGTAAGATTGGTTTAAGCATTTCTGACAATGGGAAAATTCCACATGCATTCCAATGATGTGCGTTCTGCCACAGTAATAGGCAGAGAGAAGCTTGCAATTTTCATCAAGTGATAGACTGGCCAGATCTTGCAAAGGTGCAAGTTGGCACAACAACTGATAAATGAATGGCAAAAGGCAGAAAGAAAGAAAGCTCAACACATGTTTGCATCGCACACATGAAAAACCTAGAAATGTTGGCGTAACCATGTCTCATAGGAGTCCCTATCTTCAGCCAGTTCGTCATATGCCAGAAAGGGTAATAGTTGCACTGATGGGAGAGTAACCTGCCACAAACACACAGGTGACACTTGATTCTTGCTGCTAGCTGCTTCTTCTGGTTCTTGCTGCAGGGCATTGATACACTGGAGTATTTCTTCCATGGAGATGTTTGTTGGGTGACTTACCACTGGCACTAACATGTGGAGAAAATGTAACTATTACTCATTGCAAAATTTGCTACAGCAAGGACAAGCCCAATTTATGGAACATAGTACTTTATAAAGCAACATTTAAGATACAATGAAGTACAGGATGTGCATAGCACTGAACACATCAACTGGACTACAGTAATACAGATTACAGAATAGGCTGAGCAGTCATTTGCAATCACTTAAATAGTGCTGTTTCCTTGGCAGCTCACCCGAGCACAGCAGGGGCCCAACCCAGGTAGCTGCTATAAGTGGGCCAGTGAACTGTGTGGGTGTGCGGTTAATTAAATCACGTGCATCACAAATGAAGATACGTCACTCCTCACTTCTAGGGGAAGGGAAAACCACATACATACATAAACACAATAAGTATAGAAAAGATCCATGGTATAGGTTTTCATTACATGCAAGAAAGTACAAAAAATGGATGCAGACAAAAATAAAGCAGTGAGGGCAATATACTCACAATGCATCTAAATCCAGCAGTTAAAATACAGATTTGTAAGCAGTAAAAAATATACACGAGTCCACAAACACTATGTGACAAAACCAGCTTGAGATTCACAGAGGGCATTGGTCAGGGAGAGGTAGGAAGGAACTGTTTACCCAATGCAATACTAAGAATACAAGCAAATCTGGCGGACGATGACCCAACATATTTACAATGTAATTCAAAGAGCACAATACACACAAGAAGTCATAATTAGAAACACAATACAATGAAACCAGCTTCTGTTGGTACTGATATGTATTAATCATCCATTTTATCAGATACAATGATACAGAACTTGTAATTTGTTGATAAAAAATCTTAAGTAATAGTGTCTGTATACAACTCATACAGATAACTAAATACATGAACCAAACAAATTCTAAGTTTACATTATATCCAGTGACACGTGGTTATATTTTACTTAAGTTATGGATGTCCTCGAATTCATAAAATTCATGTATTCATCAGCACTATAAAAGCTTTCACTTATAAGCATTTTCTTATGCCCATTTTTTAAAATGTGCAGCTTTGATACCTTTTTAGTTCTTAAGGGAAGGACACTAACAAGAATTTTGGGATCACATATTATACTTTTGTGATAATGGGCTCATCACCGTTTCTTCACTGCAGGAATTTTTGATCATTCTAAATATGTAACTGCATTTACTTAATTTTTTATAGAGCATTCTTTATGTTTATCCCATTCAAGATGCTCTCTAACCAAATTCCAAAAAAAAAATTGTATTTGAAGTTTGCGGTATTTTCTATTCACCTGATTCCATTATTATATTAGAGTTTACTTTATTTGATGTACACCTGGAATTCATACATAATGTTTTCTTCATAGTAACAAAAAGACTTATCTCTAAACCATTTAGCTGCTTCTTCAGTTATTATTTCTATTTTTTGTGTAAGTCAGTTACATTCTGCACTTTAAAAAAGAGACTAGCATCATCAGCAAACAGTACAGCATCAGCTTGTGATAAATAACTTGGTAAGTCATTTATGAATATCAAGAACAACAAGGGTCCCGACACCGATCCTTGTGATACTCCATGAGTAACTTCCTTCTATCCAAAAAAGTAGGGTTTACCTTCATGAACTTGCTATGACAAGAACAAACAGTTTTTGAACATACACTGAAGTGCCAAGGAAACTGGTATAGGCATGCGTATTCAAATACAGGCAGAATATGGTGCTGTGGTTGGCAGTGCCTATATATAACAATAGGTATCTGCTGTAGTTGTTACATCAGTTACTGCTGCTACAGTGGCAGGGTATCAAGATTTAAGTGAGTTTGAATGCGCTGTTATAGTCAGCACTCTAGTGATGGGACCCAGCACATACGAGGAAGTGATGAAGTGGGGATTTTCCCATATGACCATTTCACGAGTGTACTGAGAATATCAGGAATCCAGTAAAACATCAAATCTCCAACATCAATACAGCCAGAAAAAGATCCTGAAAGAACTGGACCAAAGATAGACTGAAGAGAATCGTTCAATATGACAAAAGTGCAACCCTTCTACAAATTGCAAATTTCAATGTTGGACCATCAACAAGTGTCAGTGTGTGAACCATTCAATGAAATATAATCAATATGGGCTTTCTAAGCCAAAGGCCCACTCATGTACCCTTGACGATTGCATGACACAAAAGCTTTAGGCCTTGCCTGGACCCGTCAACACCGACATTGGACTTATGGGTACGGAGACAACCTCAGGAATCTATGGACCCTTCATGTCAGCAGGGGACTGTTCAAGCTGGTGGAGGCTGTGTAATGGTGTGAGCACGTGCAGTTGGAGTGATATGGGACCCCTGATACATTCAGATATGACTCTCACAGGTGACACGTATGTAAGCGTCCTCTCTGATCACTTGCACCCATTCTTGTCCATTGTGCATTCCGATGGACTTGGGCAATTCCAGCAAGACAATGTGACATCCCACACATCCAGAACTGCTACAGAGTGTCTCCAAGAACACTCTTTGAGTCTAAGCATTTCTGCCGGCCACCAGATTCCCCAGACATGAACTTCATAACAAGGTGTTCAGAAGAGATCTGCAAACCCCCCCCCCCCCCCCCCCCATACTCTTACAGATTTATGGACAGCGGACAGCCCTGCAGGATTCATGGTGTCAATTCCCTCCAGCTCTACTTCACACATTAGTACATTTCATGCTATGTCATGTTGTAGCACTTCTGCATGCTTGAGGGGGCCCTACACGATATTAGGCAGGTCTACCAATTTCTTTGGCTCTTCACTGTAGTACTTCATAGAGCAACATGTAAGATACAATGAAGTACAGGTTGTGCATAGTACTGAACACACTGACTGGACAACAGTAATATAGGTTACAGAATGGGTCAAGCACTTAAATAATACTGTTCCTTTGATGGCTCACCAGAGCATGGCAGGGGGCTGACCCAGGTGGCCTCTATAAGCTGGCGTGTCAACTGTATGGATGCACAATCTTTGAAATCACATGCATTGTGACAGAGGTACATCAGAACTATTTCTGCTTTCCGGTATCTAACAGATGAGAAAGATTTTAACCACATATGAGCAGTGCCATGGACTCCAGTATAGTTTGCCAAGCAGTATTTTATGATCAATAACATCAAATGCTGTAGATAAATCTAAAAACAATCCACAGTTTACTTCATTATAATCAATGTATTTTAGAAAATTATACATAGTGCTTTCAGTGAATCTGTTTTTTCTAAAACCATTTTGTTCACTGGTAAATATTTCACTTTTGTTCAAAAAAGTAGAGTCTTTCATTCATTACTCTTTTCAAAAATTTTTTGAGAACAAGACAACTTTGATAAAGGTCTGTAGCTTTTTACATCTTAAGGCTCTCTGTTTTTATATAATGGTTTTATTAGCCAGCTTAACTTCTGTGGGAAAGCACCAGTCCTGAAAGAGCGTTAATAATATCAACAAGCAGAGGAACATCATATTTGCTGTTTTTAATTACTTTATCTGAAATGCCATCTGTGCCACAGGAAAAAAATCATTTTTTAATTTGTTGATTGCATTCTCGAACTCTTGTAATGTTACAGGACACAACAACATAGTTTCGGGATTTGCAGAGATGATATGATTAGCCTTTATATGATTGTTTTTTTTATAAGATTTTGTGCTATGCTTGTATACTGACTGAGTGTAGTGTTTGTATATAAATACATACATACATACATACATACATATATATATACATACATTAATCCTTGTTCCATAGGTCATGAATATGTCACTTCGTAATGATGTGGAAAGTGTCACTTTAACATAAGTTTTCTTTACACAAAATAATAATTAATTAATTTTTTACAGTTACTATTTCATACCTAAGAATTCATCTATTGAGTGGAAGGAGTTGTCATTCAGAAATTCTCTTAATTTGCTTTTAAATGTTGGTTGGGTATCTGTCAGACTTTTAATATTATTCAGCAAATGACCAAAGATTTTTGTGGCAGCATAATTCACCCCTTTCTGTGCCAAAGTGAGATTTAATCCAGAATAGTGGAGATCATCCTTTCTTCTAGTGTTGTAGCTACACACTTCACTGTTATTTTTTAATTAGGTTGGACTATTAATGACAAATTTCATGAGAGAATACATGTACTGCGAAGGTACTGTGAATATCCCAAGTTCCTTAAAAAAATGTCTGCAAGGGGATCTTGGGTGGGCTCCAGCTATTATTCTGATTACACACTTTTGTGCAATGAATACTTTCTCTTTTAATGACGAATTGCCCCTAAATATGATGCCATATGAAAGCAGTGAATGAAAATAAACATAGTAGGCTAATTTACTGATATGTTTATCACCAAAATTGGCAATAACCCTAATAGCATAAGTAGATGAACCTAACCGTTTCAGCAGATCATCAATGTGTTCCTTCCAATTAAATTTCTTATCCATGCAAACACCCAGAAATTTTGAGTATTATGCCTTAGCAACAGACTTCTGTTCACAGTCTATATTTATCAGTGATGTTATGCCATTTACTGTACAGAATTGTATAAACTGTGTTTTCTCAAAATTTAATAAGAGTCCATTTGTAGAGAACCATGTAATAATTTTCTGAAAGATATTATGTACAATTTCCTCAGCTGATTGGTACTTGTTGGGTGTGATTACTATACTTGTACCATCAGCAAAAAGAACTAGCTTTGCATCTTCATGAATATAGGGTGGCAAGTCGTTAACACATATTAAGAACCATAAGCAACCCAAGACAGAACCCTGTGGGACACCATTCTTGATACCTCCCCAGTTAGAGGCCTCTGCTGATTTTTGCAGACTATCTGTACTGTTAATTTCAACCTTCTACAAACTTCCAGTTAAGTATGAATTAAACCATTTGTGCACTGCCCCACTCATACCACAACACTTAAGCTTATCTATAGGAATTTCATGATTCACACAATCAAAAGCCTTTGAGAAATCACAAAATATCCCAATGGGTCATGTTTGGTTATTCAATGCATTTCATTATTTGATCAGTGAAAGCGTATATAGCATTTCCTGTTGAAAAGGCTTTCTGAAAGCCAAATTGACATTTTCTTAGTATTTCATTTTTACAAATATGTGATGCTACTCTTGAATACATTACTTTTTCAAGCATTTTGGATACAGCTGTCAGAAGTGAGATTGGACAGTAGTTGTTAGCATTAGACCTATCCCCTTTTTTATGCAATGGTTTAACAATAGAGTATTTCAGTCTATCTGGAAAAATGCACTGTTTCAGTGAGCTACTACATATGTGGCTGAGAATCCTACTTATTTGTTGGGAACAAGCTTTTAATACTATGTTCGAAATGCCATCAATTCCATGTGAGCTTTTACTTTTGAGTGAATTTATTATTTTCCCTAATTTCAGTAGGAGTGGTGGGTTGAATTTCAATTTTATCAAATAGCATAGGTCTCTTGCTTCTTCCATATACTGCCTTGCATTTTCTAATGAATAGCTGGATCCTATTTCTCTCTCTCTCTCTCTCTCTCTCTCTCTCTCTCTCTCTCTCTCTCTCTCTCTTCGTTTAGTCAGTTCCGACACTTCGTGACCCTAAGAACCAAATCACGCCACTTTTCCCTGTCTTGCACTTTCTCCCATAGACCTTCAAGGTTGGAACACATTGCTTCTGTGATGCCATCGACCCATCTCATCCTCTAACGTCCTCTTCTTCTAGTTCCTTCAATCTTCCCCAGCATTAATGTTTTTTCCAGCAAGGCATGCCTTCGCATTGTGTGTCCAAAGTAGGTCAGCTTTTGTTTTAACATTAGACCTTCCAGGGAGAAATCTGGTTTTATTTGCTCCAATATTGATCTGTTGGTTCTCTTTGCAGTCCATGGAACTCTAAGAAGTTTCCTCCAACACCACAATTCAAAGGAGTCAATTCTTCGCCGTTCAGCCTTTCTAATGGTCCAGGTCTCACATCCATACATCACACCTGAAAAGACCATAGCCCTCACAATACGGATCTTTGTTGCTAGTGTTATATCTCTGGACCTTATAACCTTGTCAAGGTTTGACATTGCCTGTCTAACGAGCAACAGGCGTCTCCGGATTTCATGGCTGCAGTCGCCATCAGCAGAGACCTGGAAACTGAGATAACTGAATGTGGTCACTACCTCCATGGTTTCTCCTGCTATATCCCACGAATTGGTAGGTGTAGTTGCCATAATTTTCATTTTCTTCACATTCAGCCTAAGACCGGCCTTTTCACTTTCGTCTTTCACCTTCAGCAAGATTGTTCTCAATTCTTCTTCACTTTCTGCCAACAGGATCGTATCATCTGTGTACCTGAGGTTGTTAACATTTATTCCAGCTATTTTAATTCCTGTTTCTCCTTAATCTAGTCTCGCATTCCTCATAACATGTTCTCCATACAGATCGAATACGTATGGTGACAGTATGCTGCCTTGCCGGACCCCTTTCTGAATCTTTATGCATTTCGTTGTTCCATACATAGTTCTCACCATGGCTTCTTGGTCAAGGTATAAACTCCGTATCAGATGAATGAGGTGATCTGGTACACCCACGTTTTTCAGTATGTTCCATAATTTGTTGTGATCGACGCAGTCAAAGGCTTTGGCATAGTCAATAAAGCAGAGGTACACATCTCTCTGGAATTCTCTTGCTTTTTCCATAATCCACTGAATGTTAGCAATTTGATCTCTAGTTCCTCTTCCTTTCCTAAATCCTGCTTGTTCTTCTGGTAGCTCTCGATCTAGATATTGGTGTAGTCTAGAGATAAGTGCGATTGTTCGGTAATCTGAGCATTCTTTAGAACTTCTCTTCTTTGGAATGGGGATGAATACTGATCTTTTCCAGTCTTCTGGCCACTGCTGCATGATCCATATTTTTTGACATATTGAGTGCAGCACTTTCACTGCATCCTTTCCAGTGACTTTAAACAATTCTACTGGTATTTCATCATGTCCACTAGTTTTGTTATCAGCCATATTTACAAGGGCCCACTGGATTTTGCTCTCCAAAATATCTGGCTCTAGTTCTAAATTAACATTAACATCATATTCTGCCCATCTTTCCTTAACATCCTCTGCTACACTCAGATCTTTCCTGTTTCTATCTGTTATCATTCCAATTTTTGCCTGGAATTTTCCTTTAATTTCTCTAATTTTCTAATAAAGATCTCTTGTCTTCCCCATTCTGTTACTATCATCAACTTCCTTGCACTGTTCATTAAAGAATGTATTTTTATCTCTTCAGCTAATTTCTGAAAATCTTTATTTAATTCAAACATGGCTGATCTATCTCCCTTGATTTTTGCTTTCCTTCATTCTTCTGCAACTTGCAGTGCCTCAACTGATAGCCATCTAGCCTTCTTGCTGTTCCTTTTCTTGGGAATGTGTTTCTCTGCGGCCTCCTTGACAGTATTAGCTACTTCTGTCCATATCTCTTGTGAGCTTTTGTCCTCCAGCTCTAATACATTAAATCTGTTTTGCGCCTCTACAGTGTAGTCAGAGGGTATAAGAGTTAAGGTCATATCTGCAAGTTGGGATACTTTTTGCTACATTCTGAAGTTTCAGCCGAAATTTTGCAATCAGGAGCTCATGATCTGACCTGCAGTCAGCCCCAGGTCTTGTTGTAGCTGACTGAATGGCGCTCATCCACCTCTGATTACAAAGTATGAGATCAATTTGGTTCCAGTGTTGGCCATCTGGTGAAGTCCAGGTATATAGGTGTCGTTTTGGTAGTTGAAACAGTGTATTAGTAATTATAAATGAATTTTCTTGGCAGAATTCTAGGAGTCTCTGCCCTGCTTCATTTGTTGTACCAAGACCATATTTCCCTGTTATACCTTCTACAGCTTGATTTCCCACTTTTGCATTCCAATCTCCAACTATGAAGACGATATACTTTTTTGGTGTTGACAGTAGTAATTCTTGTAAATCTCCATAGAACTGGTCAATAATTTCCTTTACAGCATCAGTTGTTGGCGCATAAACTCGAATTACTGTGATGTTGAAGGGCTGACCTAGAAGTCTGATGGACATCATTCTATCATTTTTATATTTGCATCCCATTACAGCTTTTCTCACTTTATCACTAACTATGAAGGCTACTCCATTACTTCTGTTGTTATCGTGCCCAGAGTAATACACCATATAGCCATCCGAAGCAAATTCTCCCATGCCAGTCCACCTCATTTCACTTATTCCCAATATGTCGATGTTAATTTTCTCCATTTCTCTTTTCACTATGTCTAGTTTTCCTTGATACATGGATCTTACATTCCATGTTCCTATGAAGTGCTTCTCTTTGCACCATCTTACTCTTCGTGAAGCTCCTCTCAACCTGGTTCCCCCCGGAGATCCGATCGGGGAACTTGAAACTCCGGAACATTTTGAGCTGAGCGAAGCCATGGGGTTTTCTTGGGATAGTTCAGTGGTGGTTTCCCGTTGTCTTCCACTGTCCTCCAACTCCTATCTGCTCACCAACTCAGTTTCCCGCTGGGGTTGGTTACCCAACCTTCCGCTGAGTTGCTCGGCTTAACAGGGGCACTACGTGTAGGTAGGAAGTTGGAGAATTGAGGTGACAGAGGCTGTGAGAACTCTCTTGCTGAGTTCTTGTAATCATGTATCATGCCCATTTTATGCCAGAGTCTCATGGTGTCTGCATAGATCCCCCCCCCCCCCCCAGGTCATTTCCTTGGCCCCCTATTTTCTCTACAACACTTAAAAATAATTATTAAAAATGTTTTCTAATTCTGACTTCTTGTTAACTAATTTTTCATTGTGTTTGATAGAAATACAGTCTTCCTGTGCCCTCGGTTGCCCTGTTTCCCTTTTAACAATATTCCAAATTGTTTTAATTTTATTATCAGATGTGCTAATCTCAGACATAATGTACATACTTCTGGACTTTTTAATAACTTTTCTAATACAGTGCAGTAGTTTTTATAATGTTTCACTGTTTTGGGATCATTACCCCTCCCAGCTATAAGATACATTTCCCTTTTCTGTTTACAAGAAATGTTTATCCCTTTAGTATGCCACGGCCTTTTACATGGTTTCTTACGATTATATTTCACTGTTTTCTTAGGGAAACTGTTTCCAAATATACTCACAAAGGTATCATGAAACAGGTTAAATTTTAAATTAGCATCATTTTCCCTGTACACCTCATCCCAGTCTAACTGTTGCAAGCTTTCCCTAAAATATTTAATTGTTAACTGAACACATTATTTTGGAGGACTGTTTTGCATTACTGTATGGAGCTATGTCATATACTGTAACTAGTTGTGCATATGATCAGACAGACCTTTCTTAACATGAAAAGTTTTTATTTGATTGAATTTATCTTGGTCTATGAAAACGTTATCTATCAGTGTGCTGCTTTCCTGTACCACCTGTGTAGGAAAATCAATAACTGATGTCAAATTTAAAGAACCAAGTAATACTTCAAGGTCAAGCTTCCTATTAGACTCTTTCAGAAAATCTACATTGAAATCCCCACAAACAATAACTTGCTTTCCTCTGTCTGACAGATAGCACAACAAAGAGTCCAAGTTTTTAAAAAATTGTTGAAAATTTCCCATTCGGGACCTTTACACGGCTACAATTATAAAAGTGCCATTATTTAGTTTAAGCTCACACGCACATGCTTCTATATGTTGCTCTATGCAAAATTTTTTAGTTTCCATATTTTTCACACTGTGACAGATTTTGACACATATGGCAACTCCTCCTCTCTCCATAGTGTCTCTATTTACATATGCTGAAAGCTTATATCCACCTACTTTTACCATTTCCCTACCTTTGACTATATGATGTTCAGACAGGCATAGTACATCTGTTCCAAACAAGAAGCTCATCTACTTTGTTTTTTAATCCCCTGATATTCTGATGCAATATACTAACATTATTTTTCACTGTGCTTTTATATAAACACCCCCCCCCCCCCCCCCCCCCCCCCGTAAAGATTTTGCAATCATCCCAGCCAGTTTACCCTTCCCATTCCTACTGAGATGCAAGCCATGTCTTGTGAGTCCCACCTACCAATACCACCAACAGGTACCAAATCTATGCCTGACAAAGTAACTGCTGAGGCAGCTGATGTAGCTCCATATTGACCCTCCTGATAGAGCTGTTCAATTGGGGCTGATCATATTGCATGAAAGCAGGAAACAAGGATCATTTATAGTGTTGTCCTCACTTTTAATAACAATGTTGATGTTTTTTGCTTTGCTTTAGCCTAAGTTTGTATTTATCACATTCGAAATTGATTGTAACTTTTTTGTTGCCCTTGTTTGTAATGATGTATGAATCACTGAATTTTGTTTACTGCTGTAATGACTTTCTTGTAAGCTTTTCTGTAACGTAGTACCGACTTATGTTTGTAACAATCTATACATGGCTCAAACTTCATATCTGCATTGTCATATTTATCCAAATTGACAACTTGAATTTCTTAACAAAGAATCAAAAATCATAAAGTTGTCCACATTTAAACATCTTCTATAGTATTTCTCACTTTTCCTAGAATTTGTTCTGAATACGCTATTTACACTAAATTTTATTGCTTCATGATCTGAGTATCCGGTGTCAATTACTTCTACATTATTATCATGTGTTTGCGACTCAAAAGATATTTTATCAATTGTAGTTTTAGAAGTCTCTCCAAATCTACCATATTCACAGACAATTGGCGATAAAGTATGTGAATATAACAAATTATTCAGTTTAGATATGTTTTGACAGATTATTTTAAAATTTACACAAAAATCTCCAACTACAATTACGTTTTCTTTGAAATTCCTTAATCCACTAAAGAGTATTTCTACACTGTCTAAAAACGCCATAAAGGATAGGGAATGGCCTACTATGACTCGAAGACAAATATGGAGGACTTTAAACCACCTAATACGAAAATATGAGAAAGGATCGATAAACCTGCAGTGCTCCAAGTTGACTTGCAGTAGAAAAAGGGCAAGTCATGAGAAGTCCTTATCAGTTTCATCCCCCTGGTTCTCATATAAAGGTCACCTTTGGCCATGCACAAAATTGGTTGAAATTATCCATCCCTTTTCTTATTGATCGTTTTGCTTTATCGGCTTTCTTTTGTGTGGTTAAAGTTACTGTAATTGATTTCTCTTTTAGAAATTACCAGTACACCCTTATTCTTTAAACAATTGAAAGCATCCATGTATAGAACAGCTTCAAACTTCTGTTTACATTATAAATGAGTCAACGTTTGAAATATTTGCCATTAAGCGTGTAAGTGTGAAAAAGTTCAGAAAAGGTTGGAAATAAAATTTAACTTTTGTTGGATGTTGCTAAGTTCTCTCATTGTCAAACAGTGGTTGAGTATCAGCATAGTCTGGGTAACTTGCACTCTATTTTAAGAAAAAGCCAGTTTTTCATGCATCTCAATGTGTACGGTGCTGTATCGCTTAAACTGTTTGTTGTAGAATGATATAATTTTGCAGGTAGATTCAGTGGTATATGTGGATGTCTGCTAAATGTGTTGCAAGTAGAATTAGTAGTAAAGAAGCAATAAATTAAAATGTCACGTCTGATGTTGATTTTGTAGTGCTTGAAAAGCGAAAATGTAGTAAGCAATAAACTTTTTTCCTTTCAGTCAGTGAGGAATATTTCTGCAAAGTTTTCAAATTATGTCTTAAGTTTGTTGGAAGTGTCCATGTGTTCTCATTCTCAAATAGTCTGGGTAACTTGCAGACTGCAAGTTACTCTGCATCAAGATATATACAGATATAAACAAAGATTTTACATTGATTAGCACTGTCAGCTTCAGAGATGATAAGGACAAAGTAAGAAACAAAGGCAGATTTGAGGGAAGAGAAAGGTATAGTGCAATTAAGAGTTATGGGAGGAAAAAAGTCATAATATGTAACTGCTACTCAGAATGGCATCAAACCTGAATGGAATATTACCAAAGAAGTGGGGAAATGTTATACAAACAAACAAAATTTAGAAAAGAAAATTCCCACTTGACGGCACTGTAAGCATCGTAACATAAATGGGTTCATCTACAAAAGACGGGTGAATCTCAATAGACAGCTATGGTGTGAGTTGCATCTTAAATCACTATGCAATGTGAATGGCCACACAAGTTTGTCACTCAACAACTGTGGCACAGTTAGGTAAGCCCATGCACCGCAGCATTACCATACTACACTAGATGGGAAAAATAAGGGCAAAATTGGTTGTTAATTGTGCTGAAGCCGAAAAGCAACAATGAAACCAGTTTCTAATTGGCCAGAGGCCAAAACCCGCATAAAAAGTAACAATGAAATCAGTTTTTAATTGTCGTGAAACTGGTGCAAGATGGGTTCAATATGCTGGCCACCATTCACTGCTGCAAGTTGAAACTGAGATGTGGCATGTTCTACAACAGATCCGAGTGTCTCAGGGGTCACGTTTTACATTTACATCTACAGACATACTCCACAACAATGGTGCCCACAAGTTGATAGTTTGTAGGGGGAAAAGGAGGAGCAGGCTCTACCTGAGGGTATGGAGTATTTTTAATATTTTGGAAGACCAACAACTAGCAAGCAGCTAACTAAAAGCTCCTGTTCTGACCCCATTAAAAACTTGCATAATATCAGCTTTTAAATTATTTTCTTGAAAGAAAAACACCTGACTACACTATATTTTTTCCTTTACCTGAGAATGTGGGGGGGAGAGAGGGGAGGGGTTTACAACCCCCTCTTGCCAATGGGTAGGGGTGCCCACATTCGCAAGCCACCATATGGTGGACGATACAACGCACCACTACTAGTCATATCCTTTCCAGTTTGACTTGCAAATAAAACGAGGGAAAAATGACTGTCTAAAAGCCTCTGTACGAGCCCTTATTTCTCAGATCTTATCTTCATTGTCCTTAGGTAAAATGAACACTAGCGGCAGTAGAATTGTTCTGCAGTCACCCTCAAATGCCAGGTCTCTAAATCTTCACAATAATGCCTCATGAAAATTACATTGTCTTGTCTCCAGGGATTTATATTTGAATTCACAAAGCTTCTGCATAGTACTTGTGTGCTGATCGAACCTACTGGTAAGAAATGTAGCAGCACACCTGTATTGATACATCCCATTCCCTGAACGAGAGGGATAATGTCCTTAAATACATATGTCAGAGAAAAGATGTTCAAGTTAGAGTAGTTGATAAGTTGTGAGCACCCCAGTGTCAGAAGGTGTTTTAAATTGTAGGTGCTGATACCAGAGCTAATGATCCAGTGACTGCACGGAAGTGGATAGCAGTCAGATGACCCTACCTGCCTGAGTTGGTGGCAAGAGTTCATGGAGTGGGTGGTGTGGAGGAAAAAGCTCCATGAAATCCAAGAACGCAAAATTTCAAAGATAATAAATGTATTGTAATTTTTAGTTATGAAGTTGAATAGCAGATCTGTTATGTACTGGGTGATCAAAAAGTCAGTATAAATTTGAAAACTTAATAAACCACGGAATAATGTAGATAGAGAGGTAAAAATTGATACCCATGCTTGGAATGACATGGGGTTTTATTAAAAAAAAAAAAATTCACAAAATGTCTGACAGATGGCGCTGGACAGTAAAATGTCAGTGACTGCGCATGACAATCTTGTATAAAAGGAGCTGTAATGAGAGAGAGAATCAGATGTGCCAGCAGTCGCAGCATGTTGACGTTACCTGAAGAGGCGCTTTTAGTGAAGCTGTATTATTAGAATGGGGAATGTGCTAGTTCAGCGTTACGATCCTATCGTCATAGGAAGGGGATTCGACCGGGTAAAGGTCAGTTATATGCAGCTGTGGCGAGAATAATTTCAAAGTCCGAAGCCATGGGTTGTTTAGACGATAGACCCCTTAGTGGCCGACTGAGCACAAGGCGTGATGCTGCTGAGACAGTTGAGGAGGAAATGGGAGACTATAGCGGGTTTGTCTATGCACGGGGAAGTCAGCGCTCGTGCAGTCTCACGTCACACCGGCATTCCATACACTACTGTTTGGGTGGCACTTAGGCGTACCCTGTGATGCTATCCGTACAAAATCCATTGGCATCATGAACTGTTATCTGGCGATTTAGTGAAGCGGAGGGCATTTGCGGTGTGGGCATTTGAAAAGATGGCGGAAGATGACAATTGGTTGAGTAACGTGTTGTGGACCGACGAAGCTCATTTCACGCTCCGAGGGCCTGTCAACGCCCACAACTGCAGAATTAGGGCAACCGAAAATCCTAGAACTGTCGTGGAAACTCCATTGCACGACGAGAAAGTCACGGTATGGATTGGATTTACTACATCTACCATTATCAGGCCTTTTTTCTTCGAGGAAATGCGTGATTCTGGTTTTGTAACTGCTACTGTGACGGGCGAGAGGTACGCTGATATGTTACAGAATCGCATCATCCCCAGCCTGGCTGATAAACACCTGCTGGAATGTATGATGTTCATGCAGGATGGCGCTCCACCCCATATTGCTCGACACGTGAAAGATCTCTCGCGGAAGTCATTTGGTGATGCTCTTGTGCTCAGCCGCCACTTTCGTCATGCTTGGCCTCCAAGGTCCCCAGGCCTCAGTCTGTGTGATTATTGGCTTTGGGGTTACCTGAAGTCGCAAGTGTATCGTGATCGACCGACATCTCTAGGGATGCTGAAAGACAACATCCCACGCCAATGCCTCACCATAACTCCAGACATGCTTTACAGTGCTGTTCACAACATTATTCCTTGATTACAGCTATTGTTGAGGAATGATGGTGGACATATTGAGCATTTCCTGTAAAGAACATCATCTTTGCTTTGTCTTACTTTGTTACACTAATTATTGCTATTCTGATCAGATGAAGCGTCATCTGACGGACATTTTTTGAACTTTGGTATTTTTTTTTTTTTTTTTTTTTTTGTTCTAATAAAACCCCATGTCATTCCAAGCATGTGTGTCAATTTGGACCTCTCTATCTACATTATTCCGTGATTTATTCAGTTTTCAAATTTATACTGACTTTTTGATCACCCGGTACATAGCACTCAGAGGCAGTATACAAAAGTTGGTAGTTACCCTTATTTATCATGTAGGCCTATTGGATTGTAATTTTGTAGATAATATAAGAAGGTGAATTTCAGCTTCATCTGCAGCCTGCAAGGAGGCGAAGTCTGAGCTAAGTTGGAGAAAGAAGGCACACGGATTCGGGGCAAAGACTAGCTGGACCCTGATTAATTATACTTAATGGTGGCCAAATATTCAGTAAGCAACATTCATGATACATAAAAGGAGTGTTCAGGTGGCAACTTATTTAAGTGTTTGGTGTAACAAACAACTGTGCAGAGCAAGCCAATGTGAAACACTTCACACCTCCGAATTGCTCCGATGTCTTCCTTTAATTCAACCTAGTGAAGATCCCAAACACTCAAATGGTACTCAAGAATGGGCTGCAGTAGCATTCAGTATGCCACCTCCTTTATCGATGAGATGCACTTCCCCAAAATTCTCCCAATAAAATGATGTTCAGCATTCGGCTTCCCTATTGCCAACCTGACATGCTCATTGCACTTCATATCACTTTGAAACATTATGCCTAAATAGTTAATAGGTGTGACTGTGTCGAGCATCACTCTACTAATGCTGTATTCAAATATTACAGGAGTGTTTCTCCTACTCATCTGCATTAACTTACTCCTACAGTTACTCACTCACTGATGGCACCTTCCCATATACTGCAAACTCATGTTAAGGATGATGTAGGTCTGCAGTTTTGTGCGCCTGTTCTTTTACCTTTATTGTATACACGAGTAACTTTTACTTTTTTCAGTCACATGGGACTTTGGACAAGCGATTCATGATAAACGCAAGCTAAGCAAGGGGCCAATGCCACAGAGGACTCTCTACAATACTGAATTTGGATTTCATGTGGATCAGGCAACTTACTTATTTTCATCTCTTTCAGTTACTCGTCTACACCACAGATGTCTATTTCTACGTCCTCCAGGCTGCAGTCTGTACGACTGTATTTTGTATGATCCTCCTATGTGAAAAATTTCTTAAATGTGAAATTTAAAACTTCAGCTTTCCATTTGCTGTCTTCCACTGCCACCCCAGACTGGACAAAGCAATTTTGTATATGACCACAATTTTCTTGGCTAGATCATTCATTAAGGTAAGATGGCAGACATACTTGTATTTTTACATATTGATCATCTTGCCGATGCACAAGTTTCTACTCAATTTTGCCATCAACATTTGCACATTCTTTTTTATCTGGGAGTCTAACAATCTCTGTTTCCTCAGAATCTTCCAAATTTGATTATTGACCTACTTACTTGCCACACACATCTCCAGATTGTGATTTACAATCAGTTTAAACTTTTCCCCAAATCATCTATATCTGTCATATTGCAACTCCATGATGTCCGTTCATTGTCTAAGTGGGATGCTAACAACTGCTTATCTGCTTTCTTTGGCATAAATTCTCTCCTAGCCTTCTTGATGAATTTATCAACTTAAGTGACCAGCATCACTATGATGACATCATGATCACTAATCCCTGACGCTACACTTACACTGTCAGTAAGGTCAGGCCTGTTTGTAGCATTCAGAATTGTAGCGCAATGTGTGGCTTTGGTTCACCTATATTTGTATTTGGAGCACTGAACACAACATCTTTCAGATAAGCCCACAGCCAGGAGTCACACTGATTAAGATCGGGTGATTTGGATGGGCAGGCTGTAAGGAAATGATGGCTGATAATTCTAGCATTTCCAGAATGCCTCTGCAAAAGCTGCTTCACTGGCTGTGCAGTGTGAGGAAGAACACCATCTTGCATAAAACTGATCCTACCCCACATTCACACTGTTGAAGGGTTGGACTAACACTGTGCACAAAAGACTCTCATTATGTTTCCCAGTAATGGTACAGATAATAGAACCTCCAGGATCTGTCTCCTTGAGAAAATATGGCCCTATGGTAAACAGTGCTGTCAACCTCCACCACACAGTTACCTCAGCAGAATGGAGAGATATTAGTTGAAGTGGGGGCAGATTTTCCATTGCCCATATTCTAATATTCTGTGTATTGACATGCCCTTGGAGATGGAAATGGGCTTTGTTTGTCCACCTCCATGTGATTAATAAATTGTAGAGCAAACATTTTTCTTAAGGGCAGGTCAGCATGAAGCAGCTCCTGAACATGGGTACTTTTGTATGGGAAATAATGCAGAATGTTCCATAGAATTTTATGCACCGTGCTCACAGACATGTCCAAAGTTCAGTCTATTCTCCATGCACTGTATGTTTGCAGACCACCACTTGACCCCTCCTGCAATATTGTGGCCATATCTACTGACGTCAGATCAATTGTTTCCCTCCCTCTGCCACACTGCACTTCAAAAGAACCAGTCTTTTCAAATTTCATAAAAGATGAACATCAACAAAAGCAAAATGAGGATAATGGAATGTAGTCAAATTAATTCGGGTGATGCTGAGGGAATTAGATTAGGAAATGAAACACTTAAAGTAGTGAAGGAGTTTTACTATTTGGGGAGCAAAATAACTGATGATGGTCGAAGTAGAGAGGATATAAAATGTAGACTGGTAATGGCAAGGAAAGCGTTTCTGAAAAAGATAAATTTGTTAGCATCGAGTATAGATTTAAGTGTCAGGAAGTCCTTTCTGAAAGTATTTGTATAGAGTGTACCCATGTACGGAAGTGAAACATGGACGATAAATAGCTTGGACAAGAAGAGAATAGAAGCTTTTGAAATGTGGTGCTACAGAAGAATGCTGAAGATTAGATGGGTAGATCACATAACTAATGAGGAGGTATTGAATAGGATTGGGGAGAAGAGGAGTTTGTGGCACAACTTGACTAGAAGAAGGGATCGGTTGGTAGGACATGTTCTGATGCATCAAGGGATCACCAATTTAGTATTGGAGGGCAGCATGGAGGGTAAAAATCGTAGAGGGAGACCAAGAGATGAATACACTAAGCAGATTCAGACAGATGTAGGTTGCAGTAGGTACTGGGAGATGAAGAAGCTTGCACAGGTTAGAGTAGCATGGATAGCTGCATCGAACCAGTCTCAAGACTGAAGACCACAGCAACAATCATTTTCTCCAGATCCTTGGCAGACATCGGACAAATACCTCTTTTTTTTTTTTTTTTTTTTTTTTTTTTTCCTTCATACCCATGAGAGTCCACAGAGCTACTGGTGTGCACTCACCGCTCTTGTAAAAGAGCTTTACCAACAGTGAGCGATCCTGCATTGAGATGGTTATACCAAGCATCTCTGACACAAACTGAGGAACAGCCGTGTAGTGCACCCCACTTCTCATTTCGCATATTCTGCCAGTTGCAGTGCTATCTAGTGGTAACATTTTCATTTTTTGTTTTGTTTTTTGTTTCCATAACATTTCCCCCTTCTTTGTTAACGTAATGTTCAAATTTGACATCATTCTGAGCAGTGGTTGTTCTTTTCTGACACTGTTTTGAAACTGAAACTTTAATTATAATCAGCCTGTATAAAATAAGAGAGGGTATGTGTGAACCAGAATTTAGTCCAGTAGGGCGTCCAGATGTAAGAATGTGTTGGAGAGCACATTCCCATCTCTGCAGTTCAGGGAACTAGTACTGGGTGGGAAGGTCCAAACAGCCTGTGTGGTGTAGAAAGCACTCAAGTCCCTTGAGTCATGCTGTAGAGAGTAGAGCATGTTCAGCAACTGGGTAATGGGTGGCAGTTTTTTTATGCCTATTCATGCGCACAGGCATTTTTGTGGTGGTCCTGACCATATAGAATGCTGTGCAGTGTACACGAGCTAGTTGCTAACCAATACGCATGGTTTCACAAGCCATTGAAACGGTAGGATATATCAGTTGTGGTCTGGAGTGAGTTGTATTGGGCGGGTACATGGAGCAGGTTTTACGGCAGGGGTGAGAGCATAGGTAGGAATACTGTGGTAGGGATAATGGTTTGAAAAGTCATATCTCGTTTCAGGGCTTGACTTTAAAAGATCATAGTCTTGGCACAGTCACATTTTGAGATATTCAAGGTCTGGGGAGTACTGCGTGACAGAGGAGGGCAACTGTGATTCTGGGGAACAGTATTTGTCAGAGGGTGAGACAAGGATGCTGCTCATTAGATTTCTTTGTGGAGTGCGACCAAAATTTTTGATCACTTATCCAGTGATACAAAATGTCTGACAGACAGGAAAGTAAAATTTGAAAACAAACTGAAGAGGTTTCTCCTTGATAACTCCTATTCCATAGAAGAATTTCTATTATTACAATGTGTACAAGGCAGCGGGCAGGAGTTACCAGTTCACATCAGTACTTAAATAAAAAGAAGTTATACATGATCAGCATGCAGACGCATTTAGAAAGCAATTTACGATGCAACTCTAAAATAACTTGTTCCAAATCATTATGATTAATCTTGCAAATGATCCATGGAACCTGAAACTAACTAATTAACATCTGTAAGGTAGATGGAGGAGAGGAAAGGCTGAGAGAGTGATTGCTGTAGTTGTTGAGGTATATGCTTGATTGAGGCTGAGTTCAACAACATCAAGGAAGATGGCTTTGTGTTTAAAGAAGGACCAGACAAATTCGAGCTAGGAAAAGGCATTAAGTTTTTACAGGAAGTAGAGGAATTCTTCTTTGCCCCGAGTCCAGACCACAAAGATGTAATTGATACCAAGCCAACAGGGCTTAGTTTTTGGGTTGCGAGTAATGACTGTTCTGTGTGAAAATGCTGACACGGGTTAGAATCATCCCCCTGATTTGTTTGTAAGTCTGGCACACAAACATAGAACAGTTATGGGTAAGAATGAAGTTAATAGGTTGACAATAAATGTGGTTTTAGAAAGGCTTTGAAGTGGCCATTTAGAAAAGTAGTGTTCTGAGGCTGAGTGGCTGTGTGTATGTCTTTGTAAAGCATGGTTGCACTGAAGGTGAGAAGGAGGGTTCGAGGTGGGTGAGAGTGGAAGGAATCTGAGCTGTTCCAGGAAGTGATTGGTGTGTTCTGTCTACTTTATGGGGCTGCATACGTGGGGATGGAGGTGCTGGTCAACCATGGTTGAAGTGTGTATAGTGGGTACTTTCAAGCCACCTACCATGGGATGGCCACGATGGTTGCATATGTGTATTTTGGGAAGTAGGTAGAAAGTGCAGGGGGGGGGGGGGGGGTATACAGTACTAAGGAAGCAGTTGAGAGTCCTTTTGAGGGGCCAAGGCTCTTCAGGGTTTCCTGCAGCTCAGTGTGAATGGAAGAAAAACAAAATAATTCTTTATGACCCTATTTTTTCCGTCCAGACTGAGCTGCAGAAAATCTTGACGATCCTAGGACCCTCGAAAAGGCTTATAGCTACTTCACAGAACTCAGGTCCCTCGTTTCAAATTAAGTCTTTCAGTACTGACAGGCTTTTTTCCAGTATTGCATCCTCCATCTTGTCTTCATCTACTTCCTCTTTGCTTTTAATAATGTTGCATTCCAACTGTCGAGCAACTAAGACGGGCCAAGCAAAATATACACAGAAAGAGTAAATATATCAAGGCACAGTTTTTACTAAATTATAGTTGACAACATGACTACTTTTCTGTTATACATAAGTAATTAAAACATCTATAGGTGCCAAATTATGACACCAGATTTTCTTTGAATGTAGTATACTACATTGTGCTAATACATGTTTTCTCACATTGTGCAGTATATTTTACCAGACATTAATCATTCTTGCATAGTGTGCGCTCGTTGCATTATATACTGCATTGGAAGTTGAACTTTATAAACTATTCACTTTATAGCAAGCAAATGTCTATTGAAATTACCTGCTGATAACTCAATTGGTTACCTAGGAACTACCATTGCCTTTCAATTCTAAACGATGCGAGGTGCTGTTAGGTGAACTTTTTGATACCGTAGAGCTGGTTTCAGTTCTATTCCTCTTCAAGTTATACAAAAACTAGTTATTTTACAGCAAAGTTGTTGAGATGTCAGGAACTGGACAGCAGACCATAAGTAAAATGTTTTTTGGCTATTCTCTAGTTACCATCAAAAGTTTTGTCCCACTAGCCCTTGTGTGGAGAGAGAGAGAGAGAGAGAGAGAGAGAGAGAGAGAGAGAGAGAGGTGTGTGTGTGTGTGTGTGTGTGTGTGTGTGTGTGTGTGTGTGTGTGTGTGTGAGTGAGAGAGAGAGAGAGAGAGAGAGAGAGAGAGAGAGAGAGAGTCAGTCTTACTCAAAAGGTCCTCATTTTCAAAGCATGTGTACCCAAATTTCATGATCCAAGTTTATCTGTCTTGACTCAGAATGTTGAGTGGTATGGGCCTATTAACCAGTCACTGGCTAAAATTAAAATAAATTTGTATCTGACATGTCAGTGAACTGAGTGTATGGGATCAGCCACCAGCCAATCACAAGTTTTTGCTGTGTGGCATGTGCTCATTGTGATTATGTTTTTAGCTACATGCAGAGCCTTGCAAAGCTGAAGACTGCACCTAACTGTTTCCGACTGTCATTAACAAAGTTATTTTATTCTTGTTATACTCCCAGCCATGAATTCCCTGGAAGTCTGTGACAATGAGTCTTTTAAAAAGAAGTATCATGCGATTTTCAATTGCAGGTACAGGGCAATATTGATCATCACAATACTATTGAGCACGAATCATTCTATTCACGATTATATGGCAATTTCTCACCAGATAAGTTTCATAAAAACCAAACGTATATCTGAATCCTTTTTAGGTTAAAAAATACTTCTGTGTACCAAAAATGAATGCTTTATCTATTACAACGTGTAATCTTTTTTTTCTTTCTATTTTTATGTTCATGACACTAGAGAATTCCTCCATTCCCTGCTCACCACTTTTGCGGACAAGCGCTTTTATAACATCCAGGTACATAATATAACTCGATACTCTATAATATTTCCTCACGGCAATATTATTTTCAAATGAATTATTGTTTTGAAGTCAATGTCAATTCCCATTTTTTTTACAAACTGGAAATACACAGATTTCTTTGTTTGATCAACTACTTCTGCGCCACTTGTTTTTAATAGCACTGATAACAGCTGCTGCTTAAAGTAATGAAACTGGAAAAAAACCACCACTTTTACTATCCCCACCTTGTGTTCATTCTTAGAATGAGCGTCACTGAAGTTAGTTTTGATAAAGGTACTCAACTTTTTGCTACCTTATCTGGCTATCCTGGGCCAGAAAAGAATATAAGACATAAAAGTTTTTTGGGTGTGGAACCGCATCATTGGTATAAAACTACTGCTGCTGGAGAAAAAAACAATGTTTCAGCCACAGTTGCAGTAGCCTTCTTCTGCATCTACTGGTGCGTTCTAGCTATGCAGTGGCCCTTATATTTGTTGTTATTGTTCACTGCGCATGCCATAACGTCATAATATTAAAAAGATAGTTTGTTTTATTGGTCACTTTTATGTCGACTGACTCTGGCCGCGGAAGCCTACGCAATTATATTATAGAATATAATACTTTTACATGACATCTTTTATACTTTTACATTGAATCAAACAATGGAAACTCCAGGTAGGAATATCAACGATGCAGGAAAAGACAGATTGCTACTCACCGTAAAGAAGACACGTCAGGTTGCAGACAGGCACAATTAAAGCGGTAATCTTGAAAGGGGGGAGGAGGGGGTAATGATAGTAGTGTAGGGGCAGGGAGAAAAACTAATGCTGTCTGGTGTAGTGTGCAGGGACTATACTGTGAACACGCACAGCATCAGGAAGTTGTGGGGCACGGAGATGGGAAAAAAAGAGCAATAAAAGGGGAGGAGTGGGAAAAGATGGGCAGATGCGTTGGCAGAGGCCTGCAAATAAACAGTCTCCACTCAATCCATTTCCCTCCTCACCCCTATGACACCCCGCACCCCCACCTCCTACATGCTCCATAAAATCGCAAACTCAACAATTCTCATTTGAAGGGATGGTATACAAACGAATCTGCTGAAAAGACATGGGCACCTGCATGGAACCCTCCTATGCCAGCCTTTTTATGGGCCATCTAGAGGAGTCCTCCATAGACTTCCAAAACACCAAATCCCTAGTCTGGTTCAGGTTCATTGATGATATCTTCATGATCTAGATTCAGGGCCAAGACACCTTATCTTTGTTCCTTCAGAACCTCAACATCTCCCCCCCCCCCCCTTCGGCTTCACGTGGTCCACCTCAACAAAAAAATCCCTCTCCTGGCTACCCAGGGACAGTTTATCTGCAGTGACAAAAACTAACTTGCTCAATATGCTCAGGGTCTCACCAATGCCTTCACAGACAAGAACTATCCTCCAGACTAGTCTGCAAACAGATTGTCTGTGCCATTTCCCCTCAAACTCCTAATACCCTCAAGAACCAACCACAAAGGAGTGTCCCCTTCATCATTCAGTACCAACCCAGACTGGAACAACTAAACCACACCCTTCATCATGCCGAGAAGTGAGGGAAATCCTACCCAAGATACTTTCCACCCTTCCGAAAGTGGTGTTTCGTCACCCACCCAACCTCCACAACATCCAAGTTCATCCCTAAGCCACTCCCAATCCCAACCCCTTTCTACAGGGATCATATCCCTGTGGAAGGTCCAGATGCAAAACCTGCCCAATCCACCCACTCAGCACTTCCTATTCCAGTCCTATCACAGGTTTGTCCTAAACCATCAACGGCCAGGCCACTTGTGAAAGCAGCTGTGTCATTTACCAGCTCTGCTGCAATCATTGCACAGCTTTTTATATTGGTATGACTACCAACCAGCTGTCCACCTGGATGAACGGCCACTGCTGAACTGTGGCCAAGAGCAAAATAGACCACCCTGTAGCACAACATGCAGCTGAAGATAATACACTTGATTTCAATGAGCGCTTCATTACCCGAGTGATCTGGATCCTTCCCTTCACTACCAGCTTTTTTTAACTGCACAAATGGGAGTTATCCTTATAACAAATTCTCTGCTCCCATAATTATCCCAGCCTCGACTTACGGTAGTTATACTATCCTCACACCCTCCACTCAATAGTTTCCACCCCCTCTGTCCCCATTCTCATATCCCACCCGTTTATTTGCAGCGCTCTGCCAATGCATCTGCCTGTCTTTCCTTGGTCCTCTCCCTTTTTGCTCTTTTTTTCCACTTTCCTGCCCCACGACCTCCTGACACTACACCTGTTGGCAGTCTAGTCCCTGCACACTCCTCCAGACAATGTTCGTCTCTCTTCCCACCTGTACACTACTATCGCTTCCCCTTCCTCACCCACTCCAGATTGCTGCTTGCACCCTAAGTGTGATGTTGCATGCTGGCCCGAGATGCTGGAGTTAGCAGTTGTGTGTCCATGAGGTTTTGTGTGTGGTGTTTTTTTTTGCAGACAAAGGCTGTGGCCAAAAACTATATATGAGTTTCTTAATTGTGCCCGACTGCAACTTGACAAGTCTTCTTTGCGTTAAGCTGCAATCTGTCTTTTCCTACATTGTTGACACTTTTACATTGGATGTAAGTGAATGAAACAAGGTGAAACAAAGATCAACTGCATTAACAAATTTATTCCCAAAGTGAAATAACAAATTTATATACATATAAACTTTAACAAGATTTTAAACAAACATTTTCTTTCCAATGTTTAACATCATTTTAAAACAAAAATATGGAACTGATTCTACCTGAGTATTCATATTACCTAGGTGTATCTCACTAGCTACAGCTCATAACTAGCTTGCACAATGGACCCTGGAAAGGTGTGATGTGAGGCTGTCAGCGAGTACATTAACACAAGAATAACACAGTAGGGAAACACACAGCCTCTGGCAGTGGGTGAGAATTGTCAAAACGAGTATCACAATCTTCAGTTATATAACAGCTTCTTAATCTAGTGAAGAACCTAGGAACCTTTGTAAAATCTCATACAAATTGCACCATGTTTTATGAAAGGAAGTTCATTTTATATACATAAAAATAGTTTCTAATCTGTAACATAACAGGTGGTTATTTTTCCTCTGACATTTATAAAACAACATTACATTTTCATCCATCAAAATGGGGGGGTGGGAGGTTAAGCTACACTGATTCGCACAGCAATAATTAAAAGGCAAAAAAAAAAAAAAACTGGAGTATAAAAGAGAAAGCAATGTGAAATCGTATTACCGATGCACATAAAAAGTAACCATATAAGCAAGTTTTTCAGCACTGGAATGCCCACTGAACTGCAAATATATACTGATAAAGCAGTGTCAATCTTATTAAAAGCTGCGAGTATAGTATCACTGATGTAACACTACCTTAGTTTACTCTTCCTTGAGCCAATAAGCTGGGAATGAGAAACAAGAAAATGCAATAACTTACATATTCCTTTCACTATCTTTGGCACTAAATATAATGAAAAGCAATGTAATCCTTTTACTAGTGGTCTGACTCACTGATCCAGAGACCTCACTGCGCTTCCCTCATTACTAATTCGTCCTGCAATTCCCTACAGATTGCAA
The DNA here is from genome assembly GCF_023864345.2 of Schistocerca serialis cubense. Classification (NCBI taxonomy): domain Eukaryota; kingdom Metazoa; phylum Arthropoda; class Insecta; order Orthoptera; family Acrididae; genus Schistocerca; species Schistocerca serialis. The sequence goes on along the minus strand of NC_064645.1, from coordinate 440,131,377 downwards.
GATTCACATACGGCAAGTGCTTCAGTGCGTTCCTCCAGTAGCTCCTTGCCAGTAATCGCCAATTTTTCTTTACCAAAATCATCCAGTGGCAGTCCCTGTATCATAAATACAAACATTTAAATTTGCATTTGAATGGACTACAACTCTTACATTAAGGTAAATTGCACAATAAATAAAATATACCTACAGGAACTGTTTTGTGCCTCCTTAGATGACAATCTGACAGTCAAAACTACAACAGTAACATCTCATATCTAGGCATCCAGTCATTTATTTCTAAAATTGCAATTTATCTTAAAGTGCCATTGATTTTAATCTTAGATATGCGACTTTCTACATTAGAACTGTACACAAAGGCAACACATTTTCTAAAAGTATTTCATTCTTTGAATAAACAGCACTTCTCTATAAAAAGTTACTTTCTTTGTTGCCTGAAACCACAGATGGGAATGGTTTACAGCAGTTTCTTATCAAACAGAGTTCTGTATCATAAATGTTTTTTGAAGTGAAAATTGTATCTATTAATAAAGGTTTTCTTGCACTCTTATTTTTGAAGAAATTCCTAAGTTGTATTACAACAAGATCCAAACAGTGACAAATCCCAGCATCTCATCTCAATCTTATTCTAAATTCAGATGTGAGATACTGAAATATAACGTTCTGTCACATGATTCCCTAAATAGAATTATAAATATGAAGTGTCTGAAGTTTGTTGCTCAAAATCTCAGGTGTGTTTTAACTCACTGCCTTGATTTATTAAGTTTTCCCTTGAATCTGATGGTAAGAGTTTGGTTACAGTGTACAAAGTAATGTGTTCAGAACACACACACACCCACAATTCACTCTGTAAATGGTCCAAATCTGATCAGAATGAAAATCGAATAAATAAAGATGTTATCTCGGGAATTTGGCACCTGCTAGGGAATAATGATTTTTTAAGTCATTTGGTAGCATTAGCAGCATTCAGTTACTGCTCAAGTGTGATTCACTGTTCTTTCATCTCTTCTTGACAGTTTGTTTAAAAATGACAAGCCACGATCAAAACAAAACTGCAATTTCTTTTGATACATTCACCAAATCTTTTGAAAAACTAGTGTCAACAAAATATGCATACATACAGTTTGAAGTTATAGAGAGAGTACTCAAATAGTTTATAGCGTAATGGAAACTCCAGGTTGGAGTATCAACAATACGAGGTGTGGCTAGAAAAAAACCGGACTAGTACTGGTGAAACAATAAAACGAATGCAATAAGGCTGAAAGTCGCGTGGCCTGTCACGTGACTCTCGCTCCGCCTCCTGCTCGAGTTTCATCTGCCTCCTGCACTCAGTCTGCCCGTGGCGTCTGTTTTAAGTAGTTGACGTTTTGTCTGTGCGTCGGAAAATGTTGAGTGTACAGAAAGAACAGCGTGTTAACATCAAATTTTGTTTCAAACTAGGAAAATCTGCAAGTGAAACGTTTGTAATGTTACAACAAGTGTACGGCGATGATTGTTTATCGCGAACACAAGTGTTTGAGTGGTTTAAACGATTTAAAGATGGCCGCGAAGACACCAGTGATGACACTCGCACTGGCAGACCATTGTCAGCAAAAACTGATGCAAACATTGAAAAAAATCGGTAAACTTGTTCGACAAGACAACAAGTCAACTCCTGTTAACTCAGACACTGCTCTGATTGTTAAACGGCGATCTTGTCGAACAAGTTTACCGATTTTTTCAATGTTTGCATCGGTTTTTGCTGACAATGTTCCGCCAGTGCGAGTGTCATCACTGGTGTCTTCGCGGCCATCTTTAAATCGTTTAAACCACTCAAACACTTGTGTTCGCGATAAACAATCATCGCCGTACACTTGTTGTAACATTACAAACGTTTCACTTGCAGATTTTCCTAGTTTGAAACAAAATTTGATGTTAACACGCTGTTCTTTCTGTACACTCAACATTTTCCGACGCACAGACAAAACGTCAACTACTTAAAACAGACGCCACGGGCAGACTGAGTGCAGGAGGCAGATGAAACTCGAGCAGTAGGCGGAGCGAGAGTCACGTGACAGGCCACGCGACTTTCAGCCTTATTGCATTCGTTTTATTGTTTCACCAGTACTAGTCCGGTTTTTTTCTAGCCACACCTCGTATCTTCTCCGTTTCTCCCCCCCCCCCCCCCCAGGCCCCCACCTCCTAATACCTAGGCCCTGAATGGCCTGGCAGACAGTGCTTTTCTCTTCCCCTATCTGTACTCTGCTATCCCTCTCCCTTACCCCAACCACTCCAGATTGCTACTTACTTGACAGTCACATTCCGGTTGGAGATGCTGGTGGTAGTGGTTGTATGAATGTGTGCACATTTTCTTTGCTGAAAAAGGCTTTGGCTGAAAGCTCTAACGTGTAGCAGTCTTTTCATTGTGCCTGTCTGCAACTTGAGGCGTCATCTTTATGGTAAGTAGCGCTATCATTTTTGTAGTACAGTTTATAAGTATAGTAAGTGGGAGTGAGAATGAAAGATTGGGAAAGTAACTTTTTTATACTTCATCTAGCATTAATGTGTTCAAGCAAGTATTAAAGTGGGAGATTCATAGTAACCAACAGCACTGTTTCACGGTCCAGTGCAATCTCGTGACAATCACAGAAATGAAATACAAACAATGGTAGAGTATGTGGGAGAGCACATGTGTGAAGACTTTCTTGTATATAATTTTGTCACACATTAATAAACTGTTTTAAAGGAATTGTAACCACTCTGATAAAATGATTAATTTTTTTCCCATTTCTTTATTAAAAGAAATGAATGCACTGCATTAATAGAATTTTAAAAATCAATAAAATCTGGAAGTTAATTTTGTGCAGCAAACATACAATGCAATTTTATTCACTAAACTATACACAGACCAGGAATACCAAATGCATAATATGCTTAACTTGATAAAATACTTCTATGTATAAACATATCCCTAATGATCAAATGAATATGAGCCAACTACTCAACTTTCAATGATTTCTATGGATTCTTCTGAATGTGGAAAGTCACCATTTCATTTCAGCCAACTGTGTAAAGCTATAGTAATGACAACAGAGGGAAGCGAAGATGGTATATTTATTACCAGCTTCCTCAAAATAAAATAAGTATCTAGCTCTGCAAATTTATGGAAACCTACTTTTCACAATTATAAATGCATCTAATAATATTTATTCATCTCGATTTCAGTTTTAGTCGAAGTTGTTAACTAAGTGTGTTTCTCTACAAACAGTGCCAAATTGCAAGATATGATATTAACTCTTTCGCTGCTACAGATGTGCGCTCGGCATTTCGTGCTGAGGCATCTTTGGCTATGGCTGCACTGCTTGCCAAATGCTGGTGCCTGTGCTGAGAGATGGCATTGTGGCAATATGAAATACTTAATCTGTTATTTCAAAAACTATTAGAGAAAAAAATGATTTTTGCACATCTTGCAGTCCAATACCTTCACTCATAAATAATTGAATTTCTTTTGTTATCTGCCAAAATTAAAGCAGTACATCAAATTAGGTAAAACACTGCACAGAAAGTTGAAGAGTTTGCAAAGGTAAAAAAAAAAAGCACCACAAACTTTGCATATGGTTGATTTTAGCTCATACATTGGACGGAATGAAATGTAGCTAACATATCGAAATTTCAGTTAAAATTGAGAGTAGAAGAGTATCTCATTTCAGTCTCAAGTTACTGGATTTTGTATCTGATGGACGATCGCACGTGATATGCCCAGTTCTGTCAATGTGGACTTGCTCGCTGCTTCGATATACGTATCAGATTTGAACCTCCATTGTATGCAATTGGCCTGACAGGCACAGCTGACATGGTCTTACACCCACCTCCCCAATTAGGTTGTGTGGGTTGCAGAAGGATGTCAAACTATGAATGTAAAAGCTGGGACTTTTGAGTGAGTGCAAAAGACACCAGCAAAAAATAGTGACTTAAAATTGGAGTTTTCTTGCACAAATTTACTGCTCAGTAAAATTTATGTACTGGAAACCAACCATTCAGTAATGGTTTCAAAATTTCTATCCTTTACATTTTGTTTCCTGTGTGTTTGTGAGAAGGTGCTTTAAGCATCCATTTTGATATCTTCTGTTTTTACACATTCCCATGAAAGCCACTGATTATATTTAGGGCACTAAAGTTGGAAATATGAGATATAACAGGCGATTTCAAAATCTGTGCCCGTAAGGCTTGTTGCGCTCTCTCAGAGGATTCTCAGAAATGGGTTAAGAAAACTATTAGGTCGAAAAATTTCCTTTTTCTGTACATCTTACAGTCTGATATCTTTGCTTGATAAAGGACCATTTCTTTTCGTTATACACCATAGTTAGTGTGCTGCATCAAATTAACTGAAACACTGCACGAACGTTTATAAAGATTTTGCAGAGGTATAAACACATTGCGTAAACTTTGTGTATGGTTGTTACTAGCTCATACAGTGCACGAGATGCAGGTAAGATATCGAAAGTTTATTTAAAACAGAGCAGAACAATATCTCATTTGCACTTGAGTTATTGGGTTTTATATTCAAATGAGGGTCGTGCGCTACGCACCCATTCCTGTCCTTGCACATCAGAAATCACATTATCACAATCTTCATACCTAATAAATGATTCAAGATATCTAAATGACACTTCTTGGACATGATAGAATGCAATGAGGCACATACATTGCATGATAAATACTCTAAGCTTTAACTCGTCTGTAGCAGTGACAGGTCGGCAGCTCAGAAAGCATACAGACATTCATAGCACTGTAGGGAAACCAAACCGACACGCTTATATATATCCATAGCACCTGAGGAATGGTGGAGCAGGATGTGTACAAATGCCCACAGCAGCCAAAGGGTAAATCCAAATTCTTCAATTCTTTAATTATTACCTCTACCACCCCCATTATATCTGTTTTATTTTTAGCCATAATTGAGAAAAGAAAGTGTATTATCAAACAAAGGTACACTGTTCAAGCTTGGTAAGAAAGACACAGATAACTTAACCCTAGCACCACTAACGGGTGGCAAAAATTGCCCGCAGTATTTGTTTTATTTGTGTACTATATCTATTTGTTGGAGTGAAGACGCAAGAATTTAGGTAGTTTTAGAAAAATATCTAGAGTATGTGCTGTCATGGTTTTATAATTTTTGCAAATTATTGAAATCTGCCCATTATATTTTATTTAAGTATGGGCAGTTTTTGTATGCACTATTTTATCAGTTAATTTCTACTGTTCCCTTTTCGTGTCAAGTCAGAAGAATGACAATACAGTTCTTCAGACTGGACCTGTGATACATACCTGAGCAATTTCCCATTGTTTGTTTTTTATAGTAACAGGAAAGGAGAAAACAACATCTGGTGGAGCTCCATATGATCCATCGCTGATAACACCCATGGATACAACTTCGCCAGGTGCTGTGCCAAACCACAAGTCATGCATGTGGTCAGCAGCAGCTTTTGCAGCAGACATTGCAGAGGACATCTTACGAGCTGAAATGACAGCTGCTCCACGCTTCTGAACTGTCTAAAATACCAAAAGCAGAAATTCAGAACAAGGGATGCAATTCGTTGTAGAATATATAAAACAAACAGGTAAAAATTTTAAATCACTGAAAAAAAAAAAAAATTATATATGTACATAATTCAGCAACAAATAATTTGTCTAGATTGACTCACAAAGCCTACAGTGATGAAGGAAAGGATAACAGACTGGATGGATGTGAAAATGAAACAGAATTTCCTTAAATACAAATGCTGTACATTCAAGTGTTTGTCACAAAGGTTAACATATTTAAGATATCTCAAAATAATACCTCACAGGCTTTAACAACAATGACAACAACAAACAAACACCATGAAGTGGTAATTTTATTTGAATAAAAATAGGAATGGGAAAACAGCCACTAAAAACAATTTTGCACTTTACCCACTTTAGAGGTTTAAATGAAATTTGGATATTCCTACAGAGTGCAGGAGTCTGTCAAGAACAAAGCCTTCAACTTTGGTTTGAAATTTCAGTTTCAATTTTTGCAGCAGTGAGTTGAAATGGACATGCTCCCTATATGTATATCATTTCTAATACTCATTTCTAATACTCATCATCGTCAGTATCTATATCTTTCAAATACAGGCATGTTGTTAAATAATATCAAGAAATAGATGCATGTCAGTGTCAACATAAGAATCCTCAACTTCTTACACAGTGGAATACATGACATTCACAAATGACAACTACATATTTATCTATTGGTCCTTTTTATCTACAACTAGCTTTTGTCTGCAACTTTGTTCCCATGGATTTTGAATCCATACAAATTTTTAAAAATCCTGAAGCTTATTATTGGTGAGATACACGGATATAAGAAAACTGAAGATGAAGCTATCAAATGGGCACATCGGTTAACAACTGATGTGTTTGTATATTCGAAGTATGAAATACCAAGGAAGGCATTACTACTCCTCGACAAACTTATCTATGATAATAGTTGCATTTATTCAAGAATGAATTCAAGAATGTTTATGGATCACAGGATTTAGCTGTTAACATCATTATCATGATAAAAAATATCCTGATTTATTTAGTTTAGTTTTATAAAACTTCTGCTGTTCCAATTTTTTCTTCGCCTATAATGAAATGATTCTTACACAAAACTGAGTCGATTTGTATAGAAATTTTTTTGCCAGTTTTCTCATTTTCATGGACAACTCGTGCTTGACCAAAAATTTGATTATGGTCAAATTACTTTTCACAGAAAAGCACCTAAAGATTCCTAAGACAGTTTCCCTGTATCTCCTAGGATTCTGATTTCCCCTTACTGACCCAAGTTAAAGGAAACACACTGTATGTAAAGATAAATTGGCTTCTAGGTGCCATATCAAGATGGAACATACAAGATTTTAAGTTAATACCTCCAACAATACAATTGTGAAAACCACATCCAATTTCGTGCAGTAGTTTATGTCTGATGCATGTAAAAATATACATACATACACACACAAACAGACAAAAATTCTTAAAAATAATTGTCTTGGCTCCCATTCCTATTGTGAAGATCCCTCATATTAAGTTTGCTTAAATATCTCCTATGTACAGACATTAGTAGGTTACAATTTTATTAACTGTAGAGATTACTATTCCATATACCAGACAAGTCAATAACGGCATTTACATAATTAATTCATTTAAGAACTGTATGTATTAAGCTTAGCACAAAAAATGCTCCTGTTGGAGTATGAAACAGGCAAATATGTTCCTCTGTAGAAGGCTCTGACAGAAAAGTCAGTAACCAGCTGCCTCCATACTCATTCCACCTTCACCAAAATTTTTGACATGCAGATATATTCACGTTCTTAAAACAGAACACTCTAGTCTCTCATTGTAGTTACGCTTTCACACTCAGCATCTCCCTCTCACTGCCACTGTCTATGTGTGTCTCTGTACCACTGTCTCCTTTGTATCCATTGATTTACAGTATATGCCACTGCCATTGTCTCCCCTCTCACACTGTCTCCTTTTGTCTTCTTTCCTATTGCCCCTGTCTCTACCACAACTCGGCAGCTGAAAAATTCTAGAGGTTCCAACTTACTTTTTCCTCTACACCAAAGTGTTTAAAATTTTGGTCAAAAACGCACCCTCCACCATACCTGTGTGTTAAAGTTCGCCGATCTGGGATGATGCAGAACATACCTCCCCCACCTACATATGGTCTCCACTCATTCATATTTTTCATTTCCATGGTCTTCTCTTTCGTTAGCTCTCACTGCTACTATCCCTTTATCTCTCACTCTCTTGGTATTTTCTCTCTCCTACCAGCACTGTCTCTCTGCTTCTCTCTTTCAGCACAAGAAAGTGTGAACATGTTCGCATTGCAAAATTTTTGGCAAGAAAGGCAGAGTGAGGACTGAGGCAGCTGATTCCCCACTTTCCTGTCCAAGACTTTTAAAGAGGAACATATCTGCCTTTTCTGTGCTCCAATAGGAGCATTTTCTCCCGGCTACCTTCTTTTTCACAGCTGAAGCAGGGTGTGCTGCTTATATATAAAATAGTTCTATAGATCTGTTAAGTTCTGATAGTTTGTTTATATACTTCACAACATTCACACGTATCAAAAGAAGTTTTGCATCACCCCGGTTCCCAGAACTCCTAAAGATAGATGTTGACTGTGGATACTGTATCACAGACACGTCCCTTTAACTGTGCAGAGATGTCACTAAACCCGCCCAAAGATGTAAACAACCATGAATAAGCAGCACCTACTAGATGGAGGGGGTATGACAGCCAATCAGTTCCAGTCATGCCACCATGAAGGAGGTACACTGCTCGTATTGTCTGTAGTTCAACCGTACCTAGACGGTCAATACTGCAGTTCGATCGCGTCCGCATTGTTACTTTGTGCCAGGAAGGACTCTCAACAAGGGAATTGTCCAGGGGTCTCTGAGTGAACCAAAGCAATGTTGTTCGGACAGAGGAGATACAGTGAGACAGGAACTGTCTATGACGTGCCTTGCTCAGGCCGCCAAAGGGCTACTAATGCATTGGATGACCACTACCTACAGATTGTGGCTCTGAAGAACCCTGACAGCAAGGCCACCATGTTGAATAATGCTTTTTGCACAGCCACAGGACATCGTGTTACGACTCAAACTGTGCGCAATAGGCTGCATGACGCGCAACTTCACTCTCGACATCCATGGCGAGGTCCATCTTTGCAACCAAACACCATGCAGTGTGGTACAGATGGACCCAACAACATGCCGAATGGACCACTCAGAATTGGCATCACATTCTCTTAACCAATGAGTGTCGCATTTGCCTTCAACCAGACAATCGTCGGAGACGTGTTTGGAGGCAACCCGGCAGGCTGGACGCCTTAGGCACAATGTCCAGTGAGTGCAGCAGGGTGGAGGTTCCCTGACGTTTTGGGATGGCATTAAGTGAGGCTGACATACACCGCTGGTGGTCATGGAAGGCACCTTAATGGCTGCATGATACGTGAATGCCATCCTCTGACATAGTGCGACCACATCAGCAGCATATTGGCGAGGCATTCGTTTTCATGGGTGACAATTCGTGCCCCCATTGTGCACATCTCGTGAATGACTTTCTTCAGGATAACGACATCACTAGACTAGAGTGGTCAACATGTTCTCCAGATATGACCCATATCAAACATGCCTGGGATAGATTGAAAATGGCCGTTTACTGACAACGTGATCCACAAACCACTCTGAGGGATCTATGCCGAATCACCTTCAAGGAGTGGGACAATCTGGACCAATAGTGCCCTGATGAACTTGTGGATAGTATGCCACGATGAATGCAGGCATGTATCAATGCAAGACGACATGCTACTGGGTATTAGAGGTACTGGTGTGTACAGCAATCTGGACCACCACCTCTGAAGGTCTTGCTGTATGGTGGTACAACATGCAATGTGTGGTTTTGACGAGCAATAAAAAGGACAGAAATGATGTTTATATTGATCTCTATTCCAATTTTCTGTAGAGGTTCTGGATCTCTTGGAACTGAGGTGACGCAAAACTTTTTTTGAAGTGTGTACTTTGACACATACACACAACAAGTATGCCTCAGACAAGGTTAACACAAAACCATTTGCTTTATGTTGTCTTGGAAACTTTGCTCATTGATCACAATTCACCAAAAATGACCGGCTAATGATTTGTGTCTTAAGCGAAAGTTATTGGACTTTTTTTTGAATTTGCCAAAAATTATGTAAAACTGGAAAGACTGCAGCCATTTTAAATTCTTTTCAGGCACGTTAAGACCCTTTCTAGCCCATTTTTTGACACTGTAGTACCACTTTGGATGTATTTGTTGAATCGTCATTTTTATCTGTTTTCCATCTTTCCCTTAATTGCTCTAAATTCGTGGAGGTATGTACCGCCTATGCAACTAAATAAAGGCAGTTTGTTTGTTGCCATACTCATTTCACTTCTTTTATTATGGGAAGCATCAGTTCCCATTATACAGAGAGGGTACGTCAAAATTTTACTGGTAAAAAAAGTGGTTACATCACAACCCCTACAATAACCTTACAACCTTGCCAAGTGTTCACTATGACAGTTAAAATTACATTTACACCCCAGACTGAATATTACATGCATATATTAGCTGCTGAAGTACAGTAACTATGAACCTATGGAAGGGATAATGATATAAAAAAAAAGTTTCAAAGTTCCTCAAGAACATTGTCTAAAGAGCATATGGTAAAAATTTTGATGATTTGCCACAATCAGAAGTAACAGATGTGACCACACCGCACAATTGGTACTTTTCGTACCTAAAAGTGTAGTTTTTCTGAGTTTTCTCGGGATGCCCTTTTATAAGCTCCCGAAGGTCCACGCTAAACCACATCTAATGCAAAAGAACCAATAGATTTCTTCAACTTCCTGGGCTGGAGGAAATGTGTGGTGTTCAAATTTTGACTATGTACTATAGGATAGTTACAGTATGCCCGTTGTTCTGATACGCATACAAATGGCTGCTAAGACCAGGGTTAGCCAAAACACTTTACCTTTTCTCTCTGATCAATAGAAATCAAGATATGACCTGACAAATCACATTTTTGGATGCAGCTTTTTGGACAATGATCCCCCCCTTGCACAGAAAATTTGATATTTCTAAAGTGATTTCATTCGGAAGACAAGGTACACGTGCATTTGGTCGAGGAACAGTTGATACCAAAATTAGACAAAGGAACAAATGGTACACTGTTTAAGTGCAAAACTGTTTTGTGTGTGTCTGCTGCAGGGGGTCATTTCTTTTCAGGCAGAGCAGCTGCATATAATAGCTGCAATTTAATGTTTGACTATAAAAGCGCCAGGATTCGGGAAAAGTCAGTGGTACCACAGATGTGACAAGCTACATAGAAAACGGGCTGTACTTGTTGTTAGGCCAGACAAGAGCAATCTATGAAAAATTTGGTAATCAAAATAAACAACACATCAAGAAAATCTTGAAGAAACTGATATAAGAACAGAAGATCGAAATGACGAATTTTACAATGGAAAGAGACACAAAATACCATTCAAACAACAAGTAAACTACTCCATGGTTACTGGCGACTTAATCCATGCATATGTCAATGTACTGTTGAGTCTAGAGTTGCCTGGAGGTGCTCGATATTAAATTTTTTAAAACATGATTTAATTAAAATTTGTCGAATTTTCTTTCCTAAATATGTTATGCTGAAATAATTTTTTAACGAAGCTCAAACTAATGGACATGCTGTTAACATTTTAGATGTGATGGAGGCAAAGAATTCAATAACAAGGGTATTAAGAAACTGTTCATTGATGATTGACCAAACTTACTGATTTCTTCACTCTACATCCCTGAACAAAATGGTGTGAGAAAACGTGAACTTTAACAATTGCTGAGGTTACACATTTGATGGTAAACGCAAGTAACATGCAGAGAGTATTACGGAAATGATAGATTGCAAAGCACCATATAGTAGATATGTTGAGTTGCAGATAGACAACGAAAAGATTGTCAAATAAGCTTGCGACCAAATAGGCTTTCATTGGAATTAAACACACACACACACATGCGCGCACACACACACACACACACACACACACAAAAGAAGGCGACTAGGGCAGGGGAGGGCGTGGAATAGCAGGGTATGGTTGACAGACCGTAAAGCACTGCTTGTGAGAGCATACAGGGATGAGATGAAGAGAGGGTAGGGCAGCTAGGTGCAGTTGGGCGGTTAGACATTTGGGGGAGTGGCCGTGGAAAAGGAGGAAGTAAAAAGACTGTGGGTACATTGGTGAAATAAAGGGCTGTACTATTATGGAGTGGGGATAGGTGGATATAGGACGATGACTAACGAATGTTGAGGCCAGAAGGATTACAGGAATGTACGATATACTGCAACTGGGTGGTCCGCTATTTCTTGGTCACAGTTTGTCGGTGGCCATTCATGCAGGCAGACAGCTTGTTGGTTGTCATGCACAGTGGTTGCAGCTTAGCTTGTAGACCACACGATTGGTTTCACAGGTAACCCTGTGTCCGATGAGATAGGAGATGCTTGTGACCGCTGGAGTACGTGGTGGTGGGAGGATGTATGCGACAGGTCTTGCGCCTAGGTCTATTACAGGGATATGAGTCATAAGGCAAGGGGGTGGAAGCAGTGGTTGTGTAGGGAAGGATGAAGATATTGTGCAAGTTCAGTGGGTGGTGGAATACCACTGTGGGAAGGGTGAGAAGGATAGTGGTAGGGCATTCTTTACCCCTATCCTTCCCACACCTCCTGCAGTGTGGAGAGGGATACACTCAGAACCAATCCCCGAGAGACCAAAGTTCCGTATACATATTGGTAGCTGCAGGTTGAACCTGCCCAGACGTGGAACACTGCAAGGGATAGGTAATTGTAGATAAAAATTGTAAGCTGCTCTGGGAGCCCTATCATAGTGTTCTTGCATTGAAAAAGCTTTGGGAGGTAATAAAGATAACCATTGTCAGTTTCTTTGATCAAGAACTGCTGCCCCTTACAAGAAAGTGATGAACTGTTGTCAACTGATGAGCCATTCCCAAAGCTATACTTTGAATCTTAATACTTACAGTTGAAACAAGTAGTGTATCTACTTAACATGATCTTTACAAAGAATAGAAAGGGAGGGAGAGATGTACATGATTAGTGGTTGATGAATAAATACACTTTTCATGTAAGGTGCACAGACCCTTCCTATGACGCCTAATATCCAATGTTAACCAAAGTAGTCACAGTAACATGTACTGCAGGAAAATTGCATATGTGCATGTGATCATATTTATAATAGCACGTGTTTCAACAGCTTTCTCCTGTGATGCTTACATGTTTATCATAAGTTTCAAAAAAAAAAAAAAAAAAACAGCAATAAATACATTACGTAGACTGTACCACTACAATTTATTCATTTCTTGTACAAAGATTTTTGTGCTGAGTATTCTGTTGTATTTAAGTGTCACAAAACATCGAAATTCATCCGTTTTTGCTTTAGGAATTTCGTTTTGGTACACGTCTGTGTGAGTACAGATTTCAAGTAGTTCTACGATATTTGTTATGTCCTTTGTATACCTTATGTAGAGTATCTACTGAATGTTCTATTTTTGCTGCTTTCTGTTTTTGGTTTTGTGGGTACATGTAAAATGAAGCCTGATTGCTCCAACAGTCCCAGATGTGTTACTCAAACCTTATTCTGAGATTTCTACCCGTCTGTCCAATGTAAAATTTCCAGCAACTGAGGCCAGAGATTTTGTAAATCCATGCATTAAAAAAAATAAAGACTTTGGCTTTTCCTGATCGAATTTTTGTTTTCAAATTATTATTGGTACGGGCTAGTTTTTCTCATCTTTTTGAATAGATTGTTCAGTTCTCTTCAAATTTGACCGATGCATGGTGCTGTGATGTACGTAGGTTTATTTTTGATTCCTTCCTCTTTTTTAGGATTATTTCTTTATATATGAAGCATGTTTTTGCTTGTGTGTACTGCTCGTATAGTCTGAGCACCACTGTGTGGTTGAAAGCATTCTGCTGTGCTATGCATCGCAATGTTTTTTTTTTCCTTTTGTATGGTATCTGTATCAAGTGATAATTTTGTGATTCTATTAATTATGGACCTGAAGAACGCATATTTAAGCAAATCTGGATGATGGGAGTGATTGTTTATGATAATGTCTGCTGTGATGGGTTCCTTACATATCTGAAACCTCTGATAGTTGATATCATGTCTCACTGTTAAGTCTAGAGAGTTTATTAACTTGTTTTGTTCTCCTTTGACTGCACTTTAGGGTGTGTGCGCGCTACTTAATTGTTGTAAACTATTTGTATGTTATTGTCATTACCATTTACCAGTAATAGTGTGCCATTCATTCACATATAGATAGATAATTTTGTCTAAAGTGGGCAAACTCAAACTGAAAAATTTCTCTTCTGATGCATCAATTAATATTTCTGCAATTGTGTCTACAATTGACAATTGCTACTTCATCATACGGTCTGTAAATTTTATTCCAGAATTGAAAATAATTGTGTGACAAGGTGTGTCCTTAATAGTTCTAATGTCTCATATGCTTTGATGATAGATATTTCCCATTGTGTATAAGGATTTTCTTTATAATCTCTATTTTTCCTGTTAATGTGTATCTGTGTAGAAGGTGGTTATATGGAACGAAACAAATTTTCCTTCCTGGGGGGCTAATATATATTAGGAGAGCTATTTTATTGTTTATTTTTTATTATTTGTATAAATCTGGTTATCAGTGTACTTAGTTTTCTAACTTAGAAAAATAGGTGGGGCTTTCTATACAATTAATACACACAGAAAAATTACCAATAATACAAAAACAGAGATAATCAAAAATAATCTCTAGGAAGCAATATGGTGACATACATCGTAACATCAGGGACATAAAGCAAACTATTAACATACTGTATATGTAATCCATATACTTTAATATTATACTATACTGGAGCATAAACAAAACAACCATTAACATATACATATACTCATGTAGCACAATATATTGTGGCATAAGTTGTAGAACAAACTACTCACATAGACGTAAGCAATGTACTTTTAACATATAATATTACAAACAATTGTACCATCATTGCAGAATCGTTTCAACACGGCAATAATTGCCGAAACAAGTTTGTCACATAAATATGAGGTGTGTGAGAGAAGTAATAAGACTGATTTTTTTATCCACCAAAGTTTCCCTTCCGCAGCTATAAACCAGTGAAGTCATTGTTCCCAGACTTAGTAGCAGTACTGAACAGCTTCAACTGGTAGGGTCTTTAACATGACTGTCACATTCTTTTTTGGGGGAACAAGGGTTCAAAACTGCGTCTGGCCATCCTGATTTAGATTTTCAGTAATTTTCCTAAACTGCTTCAGGCAAATGCCAGGGTGGTTCCTTTGAAAGGGCACAGCAGATTTCCTTCCCGCATCCAATGGGATTGACAACCTCGCTGTTTGGTCCCCTCTCACAAATCTATCAGTCAACCAACCACATTCTTTTGAATGTTCCCTAGAGCCCCAAAATGATGTCCTTTTAAGACAATGTTCAATTTTTGGAAAAAGGAAATGTCACAAGGACTCAGATCAGGCGAACAGAAGGGATGTGGAACAACAGGAATGCCTTTTGAGGCCAAAAATTCCGTGGTGGATGTGGCTGCGTGACATGAGGTGTTATCATGACACAATATCCACTTGGCTCCAATATCTGATCTCACTCGATTCACCCTTTTCTTGGGCCTTTCCAGGACTTCATTGTGAAACACTTGTTGACAGTTTGTTCTGGAGCAACTAATTCTTTATGTGCAGTACTCATTGTCAAAAAAGCAAATCAACATTGTTATGATCTTTGATCTGCTCATTCGAGATTTGTTCAGTCAAGGAGATGTTCCAGTGTGCCACACCTCACGTTGCCACTTTGTCTGAGAATCATACTCAAAAATCCATGTTTCATCACCTGTGCTTACACAATTGAACCATTTGGTCACTGGTAATCCTCTCAAGATCAATGTATGCATTGCTTCAACCGTCCTTCTGCTCAGCTGCGAGTTTTTCGGCACCATTTTGGCACAAACGTTTCGCAGGTGCAAAATTTCAGTCAAAATTTGATGTATGGTGGAAGTATTTACGTTTAACTGGTTACCCATCATCCTTATTGTTGTCTACCTGATCTCAAGAGCACACACACACATTCAATGTTTTTGCTGGTTTTTAAAATTGAAGATCTCCCTGAAGGAGGTTCATCTCCCAAGTATTCTTGGCCTTCCGACAATGATTTGTGCCACTGAAAAACTTGTGCTAGTGATAAGGAATGTTCCCCCACAGGCCTGTTTCAACTTTTCAAATGTCACAGTTGCACATTCCCCAAGTTTAACATAAAATTTGGTTCCATAATGGTGCTCTAAATTCTGCTGCTCCATTTTAGTAATAACAGCAAAAACACAATTTCACTGATGACTCTCTCAGAAATACTGTGATGGCTGTACAGAGCTGAAACTTTGAGCGAGCATCTGGTAGGGATAACCACATCTGCCTACACAAGTAGAACACAGCATTGCATCGGTCGCAGTGTTGTTAGTCTCATTACTTTTCTCACGCACCTCGTATAACGAGTTAATAGAGTGTCAGTTCCAGCGAAATCTTGGCAGAATATATATAAAATTAAATATGCTCTACCCATAACAAAACCATAAGAAATGGAATTCATTTGCCAAGAACTGTTAAGTTTTCTTCATTACTGACTAATACACTGGTGGCAGTGCCAGATTTCTCACAGTTAACATGAAGATTTTGTGAGAGCCTCAGTAATTAATGATGCAGGCAATCATCCAAAATTATTCACACAAGTTTAAACAAAGCTTAATGATGGTAATAGGTTCAACTCACTTGGATCAGAGCCCTATCGATGTACCGCCACCAGGTATTACAATTGTGCTGTATTTGTTATGCAGTTGTCATGGGATTCTGATATGCTAATACACAGATGGCGGTAGCACCACACACACACAGGGTATAAAAGGGCATTGCACTGGCAGAGCTGTCCTTTGTATACTCAGTTGATTCATGCGAAAACATTTCTGACGTGGTTAATGGCCACACGACAGGAATGGTAGTTGGAGCTAGGATGCACGAGACATTCCAGTAATTCAATATTCTTAAGACCCAGTGTCAAATGTGTGCCGAGAACACCAAATTTCAGGCACCACCTCTCATCACGGACAATGGCCTTCACTTAATGACAGAGCAGAGACGTTTACATAGAGTTGTCTGTGCTAATAGGCAAGCAAGACCATGTGACATAACAACAGAAATCAATGTGGGACATACGATAAACATATCCATCAGGACAGTGTGGCAAAATCTGGCATTAATGGGCTATGGCAGCAAACAACTAGATCGAGTGTCTTTGCTAACAGCATGACATTGCATGCAGTGTCTCTCCTGGGCTCATGACAATATCAGTTGGACCCTAGACTGGAAAACTGTGGCCTGGGCAAATGAGTCCCAATTTCAATTGGTAAGAGCTGTGGTGCGGACCCCATGAAGCCATGGACTTGAGTTGTCAACAAGGCACTGTGTAAGCTGGTGGTGGCCCCATAATGGTGTCTTTGGGTGGAATGAACTAAATTCTCTTGTCCAACTTAACCTATCACTGACTGGAAATGGTTATGTTCGGCTATTTGGAGACCATTTTCAGCCACTCATGGACTTTATATTCCCAAACAACAATGAAATTTTTATGGATACAATACGCCATGTCACCAGGCCACAATTTTTTGCGACTGGTTTGAACATTCTGGACAATTTGAGCAAATGATTTGGTCACCCAGACCACCCAACATGGGACGTAATCAAGAAGTCAGTTCGTGCACAAAATCCTACTCCAGCAACACTTTCACAATCATGCAAGGCTATAGTGGCAGCAGGGCTCAATATTTTTGCACGGGACTTCCAACAACTTGCTAAGTCCATGGTGCAAGTTGCTGCACTGTGCTGGGCATAAGGTGGTCTGACATGATTTTAGAGCGTATCCTATGACTTATCTCACTGTATACTGGATATGCTCAAGGGGGTCTTTAACAAAATCAAAACTAACTGAAAAATACCTTAAAACACGAACTACTTACAGCTTTCATATTCTGGATGATAAATGAAAATCTAAACTCTTTTAATCCTGTGCAGCAGGCTGTTGTTGTATATAAAGCTAGAAATAACAGCAAGCTCTAACTGTCAAAATAGTAATCTTACCGTCACAAAGTCTCCTTGCAGCCAAGCATCGTCTTTGACAGCTTCATAGACAGGCACAGGTGCACCTTTTCCAATGTCAGCTGTGGCATTACGTGCATCAGGAAACTGTGTGGATGAATGATTTCCCCAAATAATAACATTGCGAACAGCTGATACACCAATCCCAAGGCGTGCTGCAATCTGGGCTTTTGCACGGTTTTGATCTAATCTTGTCATAGCTGAGAAATTCTGGCGTGGGATACTTGGAGCATATTTTGAGCAGATTAACGCGTTAGTGTTAGCTGGATTACCGACCACAAGCACCTTAACTGACTTTTTGGCATATTTGTCGAGTGCTTCACCCTGTACTTTGAAGATACGCACATTTGCAGACAGTAGATCTGAAAAAAAAAAAATGAAAAAAAAATAAAATAAAAAAAAATAAAAAAAAAATAATTTAACACTAAGTCTGTGCAGGTATCACATTTTTAAGGAAATTTCAGTCTTTACACTTATATAATATAAAGCCTTGGAACACTTTTTAAAACGTGTTTCAGGAAATGATCACATTTAATTTTTAAGATAAAATAACTCCTTCATTCACTAGATCACATTGTCTTATTACTAACTACTGATAGGGTAAAGCGTTAAACATAAAGTAAATTCAGGAGTTATATCATCGTGACACCAGGTATTATTACTAAGTGACTATCCTGGAACCTGCTACTAGTTAGTTGCAGCCTATGTAATGGCTTTCAAGGGCAATAAAAATTTGATTTTAAATATCTCTTGAAATTATGGCCAAATTTAAACTGCTGTAATAATCCATTCATTAAAAGGTACAATCCGATGTTAAAAGTTGAATGCAATAAGACAAGTTTCACAGCTGGAAACAGTGTGTTTTGAGGCAGCATAACACACTGCATGTTAATATCCGGACTTTATTCTCAAGTATTTGACAGTGAGAGCACTTCAAGAGTTCCAACAAATTTTAAGCATAATTTCACACCTTTTTTTGAACTTTTTCTCACTTACATGTTTTACATGAAATATGCAGCACAATAAGTTGTTTATAAAGTAATCAGAAGATAGAATCTTTGTACATGAGAATTTGATTTTTTAAAGAACTCAGGATTTACTAACACTAATCTACACTATCACAAATATAAGACTACAGTATATATCTCTAAATCCAAGATGAGATTTTTTTCACAAAATTTCAAGTCCAGGAGTAGGGGGTCATCTTGCATTTATGGCATAAAATGTGGAGTTTTTCTTTTCTTTACCAAACAGAACCTCGAGCTTTCATTAAGCTGTAATTCTTATCGCTGCCATGATTACCGTTTTAACCCTGAACATATACTTGCACATGCACTTTGAACATTGTTGTACAATAGCAGGAAGTGTTTGCTGTGGTAATATTTTTATCAGTTGTTTGACTTTGGGATCCTACATCTAAACTGTACGGTAAAGTGCGTAATGGATCATGATGTGGAACAATGTTGTTTAACGTTAAATGTTTCAGCAGAATCACGAATTTCAAAATCATGGTTGTTCAGTATGCAGAAGCAACAGACAACTGTGTGGCTATGAGGAAATATCGAGTCACAGAAGCCAATGTTCGGAGGTGGCAAGAGGACAAAATACAGGGTGATTCAAAAAGAATACCACAACTTTAGGAATTTAAAACTCTGCAACGACAAAAGGCAGAGCTAAGCACTATCTGTCGGCGAATTAAGGGAGCTATAAAGTTTCATTTAGTTGTACATTTGTTCGCTTGAGGCGCTGTTGACTAGGCGTCAGCGTCAGTTGATGCTAAGATGGCGACCGCTCAACAGAAAGCTTTTTGTGCTATTGAGTACGGCAGAAGGGAATCGACGACAGTTGTTCAGCGTGCATTTCGAATGAAGTACGGTGTTAAACCTCCTGATAGGTGGTATATTAAACGTTGGTATAAACAGTTTACAGAGGATGGGTGTTTGTGCAAAGGGAAAAGTTCTGGACGGCCGAGAACGAGTGATGAAAATGTAGCACGCATCCAGCAAGCATTTGTTCGCAGCCCAGGAAAATCGACTCGCAGAGCTAGCAGAGAGCTGCAAGTTCCACAATCAACTGTATGGAGAGTCCTACGAAAAAGGTTAGTTACGAAACCTTATCGTCTGAAATTGGTTCAAGCACTGTCTGCAGCTGATAAGATTAAAAGAATCTATTTCTGTGATTTTATCCTTGCTCAAATGGAAACAGATGAATCTTTCGTTTCAAAGATTGTGTTTAGTGATGAAGCAACTTTCCACACTAACGGGAAAGTCAACCGTCACAATGTCTGTATATGGGGCACTGAGAATCTGCGGGAAACAACTCAGTATGAACGTGACTCGCCTAAGGTGAACGTTTTCTGTTCCATTTCAGCCAATAAAGTTTTTGGTCCCTTTTTCTTCGAAGGTGCTACTGTAACTGGACTACAGTATCTGGAGATGTTAGAGAATTGGCTGTTCCCTCAGCTCGAACAAGAAGCACAACAATTCATATTTCAGCAGGATGGAGCGCCACCACATTGGCACTTATCTGTCCGTAACTACCTGAACGTCAACTACCCGAGGCGATGGATCGACCGCCAGGCAGCCCGTGACAGAGCACTTCATCACTGGCCTCCAAGAAGCCCTGGTCTTACCCCCTGCGATTTTTTCTTATGGGGGTATGTTAAGGATATGGTGTTTCGGCCACCTCTCCCAGCCACCATTGATGATTTGAAACGAGAAATAACAGCAGCTATCCAAACTGTTACGCCTGATATGCTACAGAGAGTGTGGAACGAGTTGGAGTATCGGGTTGATATTGGTCGTGTGTCTGGAGGGGGCCATATTGAACATCTCTGAACTTGTTTTTGAGTGGGGGGGAAAAAAAAAAAAAAAAAAAAAAAAAAAAAAAAAAAAAAAAAAAAAAAAAAAAAAAGACACCTTTTTAAATACTCTTTGTAATGATGTATAACAGAAGGTTATATTATGTTTCTTTCATTAAATACACATTTTTAAAGTTGTGGTATTCTTTTTGAATCACCCTGTACATCTAAGAAATGCGAAGTCTACCAAGAAAGCTTTAAGTGGCCAACAGAGAGGACATTGCATAAATAATGAAATGTAAGTGGTGGCATTTCTGTGTGAGAAATGTAAAGGAGAAACTGCAGTTTCCTGCGATGTCATACAAAATTAAGCATGTTATTTTGCACAGGAATGTGGGGTCCAATTTAAATCCAGCTCTAGGAGGTGCACAAGGATGATGCGATACAATGGACGTCTGCTACGATGTCCAACAGCCCTTGCTCAGCATCTTCCAGCATTCTATGTGGGGAAGTTGGTCGAGTATCAGAGACGCATTATAAGACTGAGAAAGTAACATGCTTATTTCTTAGGGCAAATCGTAAATGCTGACCAAGGCTCCTGTTTATTTCGACATGCCATCCAGGACAACAGTTGGGCATGAAGATGACCTACTATGGAAAGAAATGCACGACAACCACGACAGTGGAAATCTGTATCTGACTAAGGGAGGTCTTTACCTGATTTTTTTTGTGTACCAGCACTTTTATTGTTTCCTTCAGTTACCAGTAATAAAATAACCATTCATAAGAAACTTCCTGGCAGATTAAAACTGTGTGCCGGACCGAGACTCGAACTCGGGACCTTTGCCTTTCGCAGGCAAGGTACTGGCGGAATTAAAGCTGTGAGGACGGGGCGTGAGTCGTGCTTGGGTAGCTCAGTCGGTAGAACACTTGCCCGTGAAAGGCAATAGGTCCTGACGTCGAGTCTCGATCCGGCACACAGTTTTAATCTGCCAGGAAGTTTCATATCAGCACACACTCTACTGTAGAGTGAAAATTTCACTCTAGAACCATTCACAAGTTTTCAAAATAAACTTAGAATGTGTGCTTTCCTGCAGTCTTTAATTGAACAATGGGGGACCATTGTGCATTTGAAGTCATCTCTGATTCAGAGATACATGGTGTATTCAACATGAGGAAATGTGTCTGTAATGACAGACACTTTCCTCATAATCCCATCTAACATCTGAAAACAAGCATTGCAACTAAATTGCATGCCATCAATGGAAGTATTTACTAGTCACACAGGATTCCCTCAGCTACATCTACATCTATACTCTGAACCACTATCACATGCTTAGTAGAGGGTACATCCCATTGTACCAGTTACTGGGGCTCTTTCCCATTCCATTCACATATGGAGTACAGGAAAAATGATTGTTTAAATATTGTGTGTTCTGTAATTAATTTAATCTTGTCATCACAATCACTATGGGAGTGAAATGTAGGGGTTTGTAGTATATACCTGGAGTCATTTATAGCTGGTTATTGAAACTTCATTAGTAAACTTTCTTGGGATATTTTAAGTCTGTCTTCAAGAGACTGCCAGCTCAGTTCTTTCAACATCACAGTGATACTCTCTCAGGGTTCAAACAAACCTGTGACCATTCGTGCCATCCTATGTGTACGTTCCATGTTCCGTGCTACTGCTATTTGGTTCAGGTCCCACAAACTCCAGCAATTTTCAGGATGGGTCCAATGAGTGATTTGTAAGCTAATTATTTTGTAGACTGGTTGTATTTCCCTAGTGTTCTACCAATAAACTGAAGTCTGCTACCTGCTTTAACCCTGACTGACCCTGTGTGATCATACCACTTCATGTCGCTACTAAGTGTTACACCCAAGTATCTGCGCAAGTTAACAGATTCCGACTGTGACTCACTAACATTACATTCATAGTATATTATGCTTTTTCATTTTTGTGAAGTGCCCAAGTTTACATTTTTGAACATTTAAAGCAAGCTGCCTATCACTACACCACTTTTAAATCTTACAAAGGTCTGACTGAATATTTGTACAGCTTCATTCAGACAGTACTCTTTATAGATAACTGCATTATCTGTGAAAAGTCTGAGGTTACTATTAATATTGTCTGCAAGATCAATAAAATACAACATGAAAAGTATGGGGCCCAACACACTTCCCTGGGGTACATCCAAAGTTACTTCTACATCTGGCAGCGACTCTCCATCCAAGATAACATGATGCATCCCCCCTACCAAGAAATCCTCAATCCAGTCACATATTTCATTCGATACCCCATATGATCATACTTTCGATAAAATGCATGTGTGTGGTGCCAAGTCAACTGCTTTTTGGAAATTGAAAAATACTGCATCTACCTGACTCCTTGACCCATGGCATTCAGGATGCCATTTGAGAAAAGTACCATATCTTCAGTGTTTAATGTATCAGATATGATTCTTCCAGTTCTTATGCTTTTTCCATGTATCACTTGCTGTCATTCTCACTAGTCTTACCAATTTACTAGGGATTCCCAACTCAGCCAAGGCACAAAATAATTGTTCTCTATAAATCATGTGCCGCTTTACAGCATATAAAGAGAGGATTTGTACCGATGTAGAATTCTATTGTCTTCTCTAGGATTTGCCTTTGCGTATAGATCTGATCTACAACTGACTTTCCTGGGAGAAATTCAGGTTGATATCCCCTGATTGCTCTGAATTATTGGGAGGAGATGGTTGAATTGTACATTTGAGAATACTTTATATCACAATATAAGTAATATGATCCCTCCACAGTTCCCACGTTCTAAAATATACCCTTTTTTGTACATGGAGCATATAATTCCTTCTTTTCACTGCTGGGGCACTTTTCTCCTCTTCCCATACTAAAACAGTTGTCTTTAAGATCCATTCGAATTTGCTACCTCCTTGCTTAAGTATGTCTGCTGGAATATGGTCTGTTGCTGCTGTCTTGTTTTTCAGTTTCTTCTCAGCAAGTTTGGTGGATCTATGCTGTCTGAGAAATTTGTCAAAGTGTCTGCATCATCTTTCACACATCTCTTTTCCCTCACTTAAAATTATTCCTATTTTATTTTTATATGGCTTGTTTTACCACTAAAGGATTTCCTTGCTGCCTTTACTTATCTGTAAAATTTTCTTGCCTCATACTTACTCCTCAGAAGATCCATTTCTTCAATTTTTGTTTTCATCCACTCTCCCTTTCTTCTTTAATGGGCCCTCTTTTCAATTCTCCTCCTTTATAATCTTCCACCATCCTTGTACACTGTGATTGTAGTGTCCTCTTATATGCCTCATTCTTTTCTCCATTACTATTTCACATTCAGCATCAATCCACAGAGATCTTTTATGTCTTACTTCCCTTCCTAGCATTCCACTTGCTGCAGTTTCTGCTGCATCTATTTCCAGCTGATATTCAATGTTATTACATTCAGCACTTTTGAATATTCTTGTTATTCTCTCCTGGTACTGTTATCTAATTTAGGCATAGTGTGTCATGTTCCCTGCACTGCACTGGAGATCCCAGCCCTCACTCATGCCCAGAACAGAAAGTGATCAAAATCTATATTTAGACCTCCATGGCTCCTCACATCCAATAGAGCTGATTTGTGTCATGCATCTGCCCAGCACATGGCAATTTCATTTATTAAGTTTTCATCTGCTGATGTACATGTTCTTTCGGGTATGTCTTTATGTGGGAACATTGTTGAACCCACCACCATATTTCTAGCTGCTGCAAATAATGTAAGTCTTGTTTCACTGTCAGTGCTTATGATACATCTGCTGTGAAGCTATTGTTGATCTAAACATCTGTTCAGATACGTGAGGCACCCTGTTCTGTTGTACCTTTAAGTTATTGAAGATTGTGCTCACTGGGTTGCGAAAGAGAGAAAAGTTTTTGTTTTATGCTCATTAGGCAGCCTTATATGGCAGACAGCATGTGGTGGTGCCAAGTAGTGTCATACAGCTTTTCTAGATAGAAAAAATATGGCAACTAGGTGTTGAGAGTGGACAAAGCCCCTAGAATTACTGACTTAATATACTAAATGGCCAACAATGAGCAAGTATGCCAGAAACAATGGTGACTATGATTGACTATCAATTCAAGGGACCAACAATCCACTGAATATCCACTTATTTACTTTAAATAATTTATTCATAAGACTCATTACCCCATCATTTTAAAATGAATATAATAGTACTTTCCTGCCACTGGCAGGATATACCTTCAAACCAAACACGGTTAAATGTTTTGAGAATACATCTTTAATTATTCTTGCTCATGTGCTCGTGCATTTGGTTGAAGATTTTGTGAAGTCCCGGTGCTGTCATGATACAAAGCTAAAGTTGTGGTGTTCCTTCACATACAATTACATTGTATGCTATTAGCTTCTGAGTCTCAAAATATAGTCTGGCACCTTCTGTGTGACATTTACTTATTCTGAAGGTGGGGCACTTGTTAAACACAAATGCTTCAGTGAAATATGGCAGTGAGGTATCACTGGTATGTCCTCTCTTAAATGGCTGCAACAATTCCTTTGATGCACAACAGCATTGATCTTTTGGTAGAAAGGTCTAAGGATTACGAAATTAAACAGAGTATCAGCTGTATCCCTTCAATCATCATCAACATTGTTTTATTCAGAAGTTACAAATGATAATTTCGAGCTGAAAACTTGCTCTTTCTGTGAAATTTCAGTAAGCATTCTGTTTGTTGGTGATTTGGAAGCAACAGAATGCTTGTTGGGAGGTGAAGTGTCACAAAGCTCATTATGTACTGCTGCATGCTAACTTTATACAAGGCAACAAAACAGATGAAATCTTCGAAGCCCAGGCAGAGATTACATTATGGTGGTGTTGCCATGAGGCAGGCAGGAAGAATAACGTTTCACCACTGAGAGTGGGTCTGGGAAAACAACAGCAGTGCTTGTTGAGAGACAGACAGCGGACCTCAACAGAAATGTAGTACAGCACAGCATCGGGCCAGGATCAGGACACCTTTGTTGCAGCATGAAAGAAACTCTATTGCTAATCCAACAAGGCAGGCCAAGAGCATTTACGAACCAGTCCTTAACTACAACAAACTCAATAAGTAAGCACGAGAACTGCTGACACCTTCATAATAGCAAGACCTATGCAGTCATGACAAGTGATGTTGGGTAAATATTAGCCTTTACTTTGCTCCATAAACTCTACAGCATTTTAGCTTGTAAGATAGTCGGTCAGGCGGACCAATGGCATACATAACACTTACACTAGATCCCCTGATTGTGGTAAACTGATGTCTGGCACAAGTCTGTTATAGATTTCCTGCACAATACTGAGTAATGACAGCCACCACTGGGAGAAATGGCCACATAACCATAATCACCTATCACAGAGTTCAATACCACAGCCTGCCACTGTCACAGATGGGTGGAACCAGGGGTCCTCCCCATCGTATCCAGTACATCAGCAGGCCTGATATTTCGGCGGACTAACCAGGGTCTACCTGAACAGCAGGCCAAGACTGTCGTACTACATGGAAACCATCATTGTGGCTCAACAGATGCTAGTGAATGGCAGTGAGTGGGAGGGAAAAGAGCACCTCCCAAATCGCTGTGTACAAGTCCAACACACGTGCCACGGGATCACAATACAGCCAGCGCTGCTGCTACCACATGCAGCCAACCAGCGTAGCAGTATCTGGTCAGGAAAAGTGAGTGCAGCATCAGTTACCTTGAGCAGATTGAATGCCACTTACGATGAGGAACCTCGACAGGCATCGGCAGCCAGTGTCAACAGCGAGTCTAGTCACTGATTGTAGCTTATGGAAATAAACAATTTTGAATCATCTTTCACTGCACCTACTGATGGCAACAGGAGACCATCATCCTTCTGAGAAAAAATGGCAAGGAGTGAACTGGTCAAGTGCCTCCTGACACACAATCATCTCTACTCCCTCCCTCTCTCCCTCCCAACAGCCGCCTCTTGCAGTACTTTCACTGGATCGAACATGAGAACTTGCATTTCAAGGCCTATAGCAGTGTTTTCCCATAGCTACACTGAGGTACGTATGGGACGAGGGGGTGGGGAGGTCTCAATGTTAAGTAAACAGAGTATGGGCTTCAAGATTATTTGTCAATCTGACGGTTTGTTAAAGCTGCCTCACCGTCAGTTGTGGGCAGCAACCCAGTAAAAGAAATGCATCGATAGTTGTTCACTCAGGTCTACTAATTGGTAGAATTTTCTCTATCCTATCACAGGGAGACAAATACAGCACAAGGTGATCTCAGTAGGTACAAATTTTTTTTGAGGTAGAAAATATTTGATCAGGCAAAAACCCACAACTAAGAGACATATTTATACAATAACATTCCACTTCAGGTGATGCAAGTTTTGTAAATTTATTCCAGAACCACTTTTGAAGTTCGAAGTTTCATCTCCAGGTGCCACCCACTGAGAACAAGGGCAGGGGCTGGTAATATCCAAATACTATGGGGTAGACATACTAAAAAGAAAGCTAAAGTTGTGGAAAGTGGTGTACTCACACAATTATGAAAATGTGTGTGGCGGTCAGGCCAGTCAGTCATTGGGGATCACACCCACATCAAACACACACATGGGACTGGAAAAAAAAATGCTAACTTTGGGGAAAGTTCCAGACAGAAATGAACTGAATAACACTGTAAATAAAAAAGCAATACAACTCACGTGTAGGACCAGCGATCACAGCGCCTGCGTGGATAGCACGACACAGAAGTGTCTAGTGCAGATGGCCCAGATGCCAGCTGCCTGCGGCGGCGGAAGCAACCAATGTAGGAGCCAATGAGTTGGGGAACCGGAGTAAATAGCCGCAAGAGCGAGAAACTGACCGAAGAACAATTCCACTGCTGCCAACAAACATTTCACGTAACGACCGTGAAGGTAAGAGAAATTAGAGCTCATATGCAGGTACACACAGTCATTTTTCCCCTCACTATCTGCAAGTGGAAGAACAAAGGAAAGGACTCGAAACTGTACAAGCTACCCTCTGCCACACACCATATGCTGGTTTACGAAGTATGTATTTAGACATAGACACGACTAACGGCAACAACATAAAAGATGGTTGGCTGCAACTTTACTCACTTTCCTATACAGCCACAATATCAGGATGGGTCATTTGTGAAAACAGTGAACATCATGCACCAGTTGCTGCAATTTAAATTACACTACTGTGGCCCAATGTAACCATGATCTTGGTCTACATTACATAGTCCAAGAAATGGCTGAGAGCACACAACGGACTCTAAATAATATCAAAAGATTTCAGTTTCACAACTTGAAAGACCTTTTCTTGCATCTCTTTCATTACCAAAAACTACCTTCCTATTTCTAGAATGAAATTTTCACTCTACAGCGGAGTGTGCGCTGATATGAAACTTCCTGGCAGGTCAAAACTGTGTGACGGACCAAGACTCGAACTTGGGAAGTTTCATATCAGCACACACTCCGCTGTAGAGTGAAAATTTCATTCTATAAACATCTCCCAGGCTGTGGCTAAGCCATGTCTCCGCAATATCCTTTCTTCCAGGAGTGCTAGTTCTGCAAGGTTCGCTTCTGTGAAGTTTGGAAGGTAGGAGATGAGGTACTGGCGGAATTAAAGCTGTGAGGACGGGCCATGAGTCGTGCTTGGGTAGCTCAGTCGGTAGAGCACTTGCCTGCGAAAGGCAATGGTCCCGAGTTTGAGTCTCGGTCCGGCACACAGTTTTAATCTGCCAGGAAGTATCTTCCTATTGGCGTCTCAAAACTGGTTGACTGCAAATTTAAGGTCAGGGGAGAAAATTTGCCCTGTGCAACACTTCTATTCTTAACTTCAGTCAAGGAAGAGTACTAACTCTGATGCCCATCAAATTTCAGTATTAGACACTATGCACAAAGCATTTTGCATTATGGAAAATCTCACTGTCACTATTTCAATAGTGCACTTCTCAAGAAGAATCCAGCAACATATTACTTTCTCCTACATGTAACTCTGAACATAAATGAGGGGTGGGAGGCAATGGACGAAATTCAAACAAAGTCTAGTATTTGTCTATCGTGTACATCATTCACACAATGAGTAGGCGGAGGTGGCACTCTAGGTCTAGTTATAGGCAATATTATGCAATTTTTATCACACCCCCTAATGTAACTTCCAGAGTAAAAGTATAGATGTGAGAACTCTGTATGAGACCTGTGTCTTTATCTTTGCTCCAGTTTCCCTGATAACTTGGAACAAATACCAAAAGAGTGAAATACTCATCTGTAAAAAGATTGAAAACTTTCTGACAAGTAACATTTCTACTAAAAAAATTTCAAAATCAACATTAAAAACTGCATGGTTTTCAAATAAAACTAACTAGAACAAATTTGGGTTGAAGTGTGATATTGGAGCAGCCCCACCTCCCCTACCCCCTTCAAAATCTTTGTTGGCATGAAACTGTGGCACAACCAGAGTCTAACTTAGTTTGGGGTGACAGTATCATACTGAAAAATGAAAGGGGGGTCCAAAATTTAATTTTTACCCAAATTTGCAATAAATATATTTGCAAGACATTCACATAAATCATCAGCATGTTTCCTTAAAACTAAGCAAAACATTACTCTCTGAACCAGTTGGTCACATCATAATTACAGTACACTCTAGTTGAGTCATAGAACATGGAACCAATCAGCTGACACGATGTCTATGTAAATGCTGCAAATTGTCACACCTCTGGCAACTCTTAAGCACCCCTTCGTACATTTTGTGTGTGTGTGTGTGTGTGGTCACTAAGTTCAGCATCTGGTTTTGCTTTAATTAGTTTATTGTTTCAATAAATGCCACAACAGTCGTTATCACTGAGCAGAAATTAATGCGTACGCAAGAAGGAAACCTTGTGAACTCCCTATCGACTACTTATTCATTATGCTAAGCTTTAATATTGGTTTATAGCTAGCTGCACACTTCGAAGCCTCACACACAACCATGAAATGCAGTGTCAAACGGGTTTCACCCACCTTTCCGCTCCATGCCCTCTTTACGTGGCATAGCACCTACAAGAAAAGCCGCTTCCACATCTTTGAATGCGACAGCTGGATCCGCTGTGGGTACTACCTCCTTCACGAGAGGAAGAGCGCAATCAGCTATTTCCATGACGACGCCTTCTAATACTGACATCATGGGTGGAATATCCAAAAGATGAAGGATAAGTGGTTGATCCTTGCCGAATACTTCGCCACTGCCAATCTGATACAGTAGCGAATATGCGATCTGTCCGGCTGCCCCAGTAACAACCACACGAATTGGTTCAGCCTATCAACAAATCAGTATCCTCCATCAGTCAACATATTTTACTAGGTATTAAATGTTAACTGAACTACGTTATAACGAGCGAAATTCTACAACCTATATAACATTTTATTTAAAGTTAATGCCATGAAGGTCATTAGGTCAATGCTGAAACCACGAATAAATGAACAGTTCAACATAATTAACAACGGCAAACTTTGGTATGTATTATTAACGATACCACTGCATTCAATCAAATGTTATAAATAACATTACCATCGTAAAAATTTTCACACACTGGAACACCACGTATAAAACAACCTCCCCACAAAGATTACACACAGCTGGTCAGATTTCCTTCTTTTTTACTATGCATAGATGTTACAAGTTGGCTACCACAGACATTATTCGTAGTCCGAGTGTTTGCGTATTTGTAAATATCACTTGTTGCTAAGAGTAAACATGTGCATCTCCACTTTTACATACACTTATCTTAAAAATATACCTTTTTCTATATGTCATGGTAAAACTACGTCACTGTATTATGCCACAAATTGAGACGTCACGAAAGTAGACGTGAGCTTTTCAAGATCGATTCACTCCCCAGGGGTCATCGCATACGGAACTTCAAAGTCGGGTTCACAACACGGAGGTAAAAAAAGAGGGGAGGTAGCTTTACGTCACAAACTTGAAACCGTGGCCGACTTCTCGTGCGACTCGTTGTAACCGATGTCCGCCATATTAACAAGCCCAAAACATCAGTTTCATACATAGATCACGAGTTCACCGCATTCGTACTCCTATAGTTCATCGCGGTGACACTTCCCCATGATGTCACTCTGTGTCTTATTACTAGAGCAAATACGCATTAAAGAAAAGAAGAACGTTAGAAATTGCCTTCTTGACACTATGTTATTCATTTTAGTATTTAAGACAGTTATTTTGCACACACAACAGAAATAATGAACAAGAAGTACTCGTAAACAGTAGTCTGCTACTGTTTTGGGCTACTTAAAATGGCACCCACTCTGGCCTTACCTCCATGGTTCACATACGCATCTAATTTTGCGCCACAGCTTGTGGCTCGCTGTAGTGACAGCGGAGCTACCTTTCACACAGGACGCCACAAATTCTATGCAGTTGCACAGCTTTCAGTCTGGTGTCAGTTGAAGTCATACGGCCGGGTATGAACATTATAGTGCAGCTGTTACAAGAATTAAACACAACGAAAACGAGAACAAAATGTTGGATCCAAAAATAGATTTTTCACATGGATAAATCAGGGGAAACAAACACATTTATGAAAGAACTAACACTCAGAGACGAAAAATCTGTCTGCATTGGCAAACTAACCAACAGCTGCCATGTAAATATCATCTGCAGACATGCCACTCTTCCAAGATTCTGGACTCTTGTTGTATTCATTGATATAGGCATTTGAAATGACAAATTTTTAGTTTAACAGCTGCAAAATTACACTCTGGAGTTATTTTCTGCATATAATCCACAGTTTATGCAATACTTGGTTTCACCAATTACGAAGTTCATACGACTCGCTTTTTTGACTACATGTGTTAATATGGATGACACTGACAACAATAAGGACCAAAAGGATGGACAAGGAAAGTGACAAACGAATAACTGGAATTAATTATGTGGGATTTTATCCTTGGAATATTTTGAGTTAGGTGAGTAATTATTTTTAAACTTTTGTACCACAGTGAAAGGCTGTGTTGCAGGTCATACGAAGAATTTTTTGTTTAGGATTGTGAAGTGTTCTGACAATAATTAAAATAGCAAACCAGGACGAATTAATTAATTAAGATGTAATTTCAAATGAAAAAAACCGACCTTCATGACAGCCTTAAGGAAGCCGAAGCAATTTTTAACAATAATGACAAACTAAACAAAAGTCATGACGAGGGAGAAGCGGACAAAAATGCTAGAAGTGTTTGCAGTCCATTCAGAGATTTAGGTCACAACAAACTGTTCAAGAAGCAAGATAAGACTTTTGAGAAAATAAGTAAAGATATGGGGGTAGAAATGATATGACAAAAAGTGAATTAAATCACAGTTTAGATGGTGAAACCTAAACAGCAAATAGTAAAACCAATTTTACAAACACGGAATTGATAGAATTAAGGAACGAAATTTTGAACACTAATTTTAAAGTTACCAAATTAATAAAGGAGCTCAATAAATATAACTTGGTAATAGAGAGAGAGAGAACACAAACTAATCGATGCACAAATAAGTGCTTTAGAAGGCAAATTACACAATGTTAAAAAGAATTTGATCGAAAGAATCCAGAAAATAAAAAAAGTCTGAATTGTCGTATCAGGCAATAAAGCAAGAAAGCCACTGTTAGGTTCAGAAATGGGCCATTATGGTCAAACTCTTGAATGGAAAATTAATAACTTAAAAAGAATAACTGGAAACTATTTATTAGTAACTAAAAATAAAGTAGCCGAGGTAGAAAAAAGATGTAAATACCAATGTGGATGCATGTAACAGTAATGTTGGAAATAGTTGCAACTAATTAGGTGAATTGGAAGGAAGTTTTGCTGCTAAAAGTTTCAATAGTAAGTGCAGTGGGATGAACCCATTAAGTGTTTTCCAGGAGATAACAAATTTCACACATCTATTACGAGAATGTCATTAGTGGAATGAATGATTTGCTTGAAATTAAGTTTGTATAGGAGTTTTTGGATGGAGAAGCACTCTCTTGGGCTAATCAGTAGGCTAATACAGAAATGAGTTATGGCATTTTTTAAAGAATTTTTTTGAATAAATTTTAGTCAGAAACAGAACAAGCTAGATTCAAAAGCGATTTTTTAAATGTAGCACATTATAGAGTACAAAATGGCAACGATTTCTGTGTGGAAGAACTGAGAAAGTTAATACATTTAGATAAACCATTCGAAGAGCTCACACAAACATTTGTGTTAAAGAGGAAACTACCAGAAAAAGTGTTCTGACGTTAAGCACATGTTCCAAATGATTGCATATAATAGTTTTAAAATATGTAGATAAACTAGATGAGCATTAGAAACAAAGGATGTGGAACGAAAACTGTAATGAAACACGTAATTGTGAAGGAAGAGAGAGAGGAAATTATAGAAATAATAATTGTCTGGGTAGAGATGAGAAAAGAGAACCACAATGGAATGACAGAAAGAGAAGTACTTGATAATAGAAGTAATAACCCAGTAAGTTGAAGATTATGCCATTGGGAGCCTGTCAGTTTTCTTATGAGGAGAAACTAAAGTAATCAGGGTGACTATAATAACAGGATGATGATAAGAACTTTGGGAGAGGAAGAAATTTCGAACCATGTTGGTATAGAAATATATATGGCATGAACAGATTACGTTTTGATTGGACATTTTGGAAAGCTATGAATATAGATATGTGTGAGAAAATCAGAAAAAGGTTACTGGTATTTTGGAAGTAGAACTAGATACAGAATGTATAACAACTCTTTTCAAGGTATCAAGTAATGAAGTTTTAGTGTGAGAGGAGAAGAATGATGATGATGCTGATAAATTTGGTTTACATAAATTAATGACTGAAGATGTAGCAGATGTAGATGTACAAATTTACTGTTTCTAAAGTTGATGCTATTGAATCTGACAATTATGTTCCTAGGGATGAATAAATTATTTTAGATATTAATGGTAAGAAGAGTGGATAGTATGTCATAGTTGTTCATGATGCGATTAGTGAGGAATATGCAATGTTATTAGTAATAGTGTTGAAGAGAAGATAGGAAGCAAAATGGATTTATATAAAGCACCAGATGGGATGATGTTAAGTAAAAGAGGACGTATTAAAGGAAGGTAGTTATGCAGACAGTGGTTATTATACCTAGGGAAGCCTGAAGTGTGAGAGGAAAGTACATGAAAGTGAGTTTTGACGTTACTAACGCTGTGAATTGTAGTGACTATGAAATGGAGTGTGAAAAATGCATAAATAATGAAGTTTCAAAAGTAGTTTAGGATAATTATGATAATGCAAGTAGTAATAATTATGTGAAAGTTTGCACCCAGAATAGTAGGAAGAAACAAGCAGTAATTCAGAGAGCCTAGAAGAAACAACTTGTGAGTACCATGCAACATACATAATGAAAGATGAAATAAAAGAGATTGAGAACGATCTTTTGTATAAGTCGGGAAATAAACGTGTTAGCGGTGTATTGGGTAGTCCATAGATTTATTTTGAAACTGATAAGTGGGCAGCTAACTGCTTAATAGATACAGGGAGTCCAGTTTGTGATGTGTCTGAAAATGATACAAAAAGCACAGTCAAGATTTTGTTGAGTTGTATGTGTTAGGAGTTACGATTAGAGGAGCTACAGAGAGATGCAGTAAAGTTGTGAACAAGTAAATATTGCTGTCATTTAGTATCAATAACACATCAATTATCCAGAGATGTTTTGTGGTACCCGATCCAAGTGAGGAAATTATTTTAGGTATGAACTGTATGGTAAAACTTTAAGTAGGATTTTGTTAGACAATTAAGGAATCAATTTTTAGTGAACCAACAGTGGTATTTCCCATCTAATGGAACTGATCATAGTAAATGGGAATGGCAGGAATTGTATCAGGAAGGTTAAGTGTTTCAATCACAGAGGATACACTAAAGACGAGAATAATTGTTCAAATGAGAAGGAAGATTTGGATCATTGTCCTACTTCACTTGAAAACAAAACAGAAGATACTGAGAAATTTAGTGAAGGTCAGAAGGAGGTTTTAAGGAAATTTTTATCAGAATAGTATGATGTGTTTAATGAGAAACCAGGAACAGTGAAGAATTACCAGTCCACACTTAATCTAAGACCACATAAACTATTTTTCAATAAACCTTATAGAATACCAATGTGTAGAAGGAAAGATGTAGAAAGGAAATTACAAAAGATGGAAATTTGGGTACTTCAAAGAGAAATTGCACAGAAATAATAACCCACTCATTGTAGTATGCAAATGAGGTGGAGTCATAAAACTTGGATTAGATTGCAGACACTTAAATAAAATATTAGAGAGAGAAATTGACCATCCTGGAATGTAGACGAACTATTGTACAAATTTAAATATATAACCTCAGGTTTTCACCAGATATCATTGGAAGCCAATTTTAGGAAGTACTATGCTTTTCTATACAATGGCAGATCTTATCAGTATTAAGTTGTACCATTGGGATTAAACGTTTATGTAGTAAAGTTTTTACAATGCTTAGATTTTATCTGTGAAAGGAATTACTTGATAGATTGATAACATATGTAAATGGTCTTAGTTACTGGTATGATTGTGGAAGAGCACTTGAAATTATTAAAAGAATTAGGGAAGAGGTTAAGAAAAGGAGTCATGTCATGTAAACTGGAAAAGTGTAAATTCACTGTGAAACAGTTGAAATTTCTTGGCCATAGCATTACCTAGAAATGAATTTTGATTGACAGTGATAAAGTATTAGCTGTAGCAAAATTTCCTGTCCCCAACTGTCTCTTTTTGGAAAAGTGGGATTCTATGGAAAATTCACAGGAAATTAAGCTTGTTTAAATCCCATTGAATGATATATAAGAGAAACTGGTAGACTATGTAGGCCCTGTTTCAGTAAAGAGCGCTCAAGTTGGACTGAGCATATAAGTAGTTTTGAATATATACTAAATAGTTTAAAAGATTCAGCCACTTGATTTTCACCATATGAGATAATGTATGACAAGAAACCTGCTTATTTAATAAATGAATTGATGGAATTCCCTGCATGCAGGTGTAACTGCACAGGAGAAAGAGGAGGTAGAGAAGACGAACACAGAGGAACAGTGTAATATTACAAAGCAGTAACATGATATTAGGGTAGAAGCTACATAATTTATGGTAGAAGATCTGGTTTTTCTGAAAACCAATGAAAAATCAAAGGCAAATAGTGGAGAAATAAATTTTTTTACATTTATATTGGACCATCTGAAATACTAGTGATTTCACATCTAAATGCCCATGTGCTAATTTATCCTAAGCGAAGAAAGTAATTTGGGTTAAGAAACATTGTATAGCTGAAGCCATACCAGTATGTAACTAACACCAGTAAACAACTTCCATCATTAAAAATACTAACATAACCTAAATGAAGTAAGGATTTTTACATGGTCTAGTGAAAATTCACCCATACTTTCAGGGAGGTGCATATTCTTCATGCATCAAGTTTGTCCACTACACTAGTTCCCTAGCCGTGTGATTCTTACTTCAAGATTATCAGTTCCTAGAGTCACATTAATCTTTATTCTGTCATGTAAAATACAAATCTCTTACTATCTTCACACTTCAATGATACACTGCATCATACTGAGTTTGCTTTGTCATGTATGTGAGAAGGGATGATACAGGATAAGCTAGAATAACATTATTCATTATATATATATATATATATATATATATATATATATATATATATATATATATATATATATATATATATATATATAGGGTGGTCCATTGATAGTGACTTGGCCAAATATCTCGCAACATTAGCATCAAATCTGTTTGAGCATAATGGGGAGAAAACAGATGGTGCTTTGGGTGGCTCACTAGATGATTGATAGAAACTGCATTTTTTAAACTAGGTACCCCCATTTTTATTACATATTCTCATAGTATGTAAATAAGTAGGAATGTTTGATTTGGAACATTTGTTCCATTTTGTGATGGGTGGCGCTTAATATTCCAACCCTTATAATATAATATAATATGCCTCACCCATTTAGATGAACAGTTTGTAACAATGTGGTTTTTAAATTAAAACACAAAAGTAGTTACGCTTTAACTTTATTTCTGTTGTTCCAATGTGATGCATTTACTTTTGTGACCTTATTATAAATTATGGGAACACATGCTGTTACTGCGTGAGCAACCACAGTAACCTCATTAATGTAATAAATGTTCAAAATGATGACCTTCAGCTTCAATGGATTTGTTAATATGCTAACGAAATTCCTCTCAACAGCGAGTAGATCACCTTCAGTAACTGTCGCACATGCATTGACAATGCGCTGACACATGTTGTCAGGCATTGTTGGTGGATCACGATAACAAATATCTTTCAATTCTCCCCAAAGAAAGAAGTCCCAATATGTAAGGTCTGGTGAACATGCAGGCCATGGTATGGTGCTTCTACTACCAACCCACCTGTCATTAAATCTTCTATTTAATGCTGCTTCAACTGCATGCCTGCTATGTGCCGACATCCATCATGTTGGAAGTACATCGCCATTCTGTCGTGCAGTGAAACATCCTGTAGTAACATCGGTAGAACATTACATAGGAAATCAGCATACATTGCACCATTTAGATTGCCATCGATAAAATGGGGGTCAATTACCCTTCCCACCGTAATTCCGCACCATACATTAACCCGCCAAGGTCGCTGATGTTCCACTTGTCGCAGCCATCGTGGATTTTCCATTGCCCAATAGTGCATATTATGCCGGTTTACGTTACCGCTGTTGGTGAATGACGCTTCGTCGCTAAATAGAAAGCGTGCAAAAAATCTGTCACCGTCCCGTAATTTCTCTTGTGCCCAGTGGCAGAAATGTACACGACTTTCAAAGTCATCGCCAGCGCAATTCCTGGTGCATAGAAATATGGTATGGGTACAATCGATGTTGATGTAGCATCCTCAACACCGACGTTTTTGATATTCCCAATTCCCGCTAAATTTGTCTGCTGCTGATGTGCTGATTAGCCTCAACTGCATCTAAATCACTTATGGGTACCTTCATTTGTTACAGTTGTTGATTGCGTCTTCTTCTTTGGCTGAACAGTTTTGGTTTCTTTGAGTACATTGACCATCTGATGAAAGATCCAGACACTTGGATATTGTCTGTCAGGATAATGACCAACATACATTCATAGCACAAGGTTGTTGGGCATCTTGATCACAATAGCCATAAATAAACAACATACCTACCTTTCCAACGACTGTTAATCATTTTCACAAGATTATGTCTTCTGCATAATTATTATGACTAGACAAGCATATTATCATACCTAATTTAAGTAATGAATTACAAACAGCACAATCGGGTGCATTGCTACATTTGTGAGAATATTACAACGCCATCCATCACAAAGTGAAACAAATGTTCCAAGTGAAATATTCCTATTTATTTATGAACTATACATATACATAATAAAAATGGTACCTATTTTAAAAAATGCAGTTTCCATCAATTTGACATATGGCAGGGCTATCTAGTGGGCCATATATATATATATATATATATATATGCATGTGTATATGTGTATGTGTGTGTGTGTGTGCACATGCACTCACATATATATATATATATATATATATATATATATATATATATATATATATATTTGAAATGAAAAAAGGAATTGTATTGTAACCTAATTATAATAATAATGAATTATGGAAAGATATTGGCACTGTTTTTGAACAAATACTTATTCGTCTATGATAGAAATGTATGATACAATATTGACTAGATTTGCTACTTGTAATTTTATCACACACTGTTTCTTATTGAAAGTTGTATACAATGACTTCAGACCACTAACAAATACGCCTACATTCAAAGCAATAACAACCTACAATATTATTCATATTGTGGTTTGCTGCACAATACTTGTAATGATTATCAGAAAACAGATATTTATGACTAACCATTTCCCTGTCATAATACAATGGTTGATACCAGATTACTATATTATTTTAGTATGGGTCTACTTCCCATCTCTTTTAGACTCTACATTGTTAGCTAACTGATTCATGATTTTCCACATTAACTGTTACTGTATGTTTTATATTTATGAACAGAATGATTACAATTCAAACTAACTCTATGTTCTAAAAATGATATATTACATTGAACCTACTATGATGTCAGACTATAAGAATTATGAAAAGTTTCTAACTGGTGAAAAATATTTATCTAGCCAAACACCATTCTAGCAAAGAGAATATGTCAGTATACCAAACAACTGGTCTGATCCCCTGTAAACAGAAATATGATGTTTTATTCTGCTTGTACACCTGCTGTTTATACTACGGATACTTGAAAATGTTATTTGAGATATGGAGGAGAAACATTTACATACACACTAAATCCACTTAAAACTATGGAATTATAAACCTCAAATATACACTACAAATGATACACATTTACAACTGATAATGTTTCTCTCTTTCTTTGTCCAAACCTAATAAGGAATGGTAGTGATCATAATATATAAGCCCCTAATGTATACACCCAGCTACGAAAGTATAGTAGTCGAGATCCGAGCATCTCATGTTACTGAAAGATTCAGATGCCTAAATTTCAAACTACATACAAAGGGTATTTCTAGTCATTTCTAGATGATGTACAGCTGCTTACGATGTTGAATTTATACATTTTGAAAAATTTTGTTGAACATGTATATTGATTACTGTAACTTATTCTGAAATGTATTGTACATACACAAGATCCTTATATGTTGTGCACACAAAGAGACCTAAGGAATTTATAATACACTTATTCAATTAATGTCTTTATTTCTTGTAAACACATTTAGTAAGAAATGCTGTGTGCTGTTAACATTTTGACACTTACGATAGTACATCTATGTAAGATAAACATGAATTTAATACAGAGGTTTATATGCTTACATGAAATCATGAAACATACTATATGATTATTTTGGTTGTCACTACAGCAACTACTCATGTTATGTACATTATATACTTTGAAATTACTGTGCCAATGACATGCTGTAAAAACACATTACTAGCTTACTGGATTGTAGTTTAAATAAGAAAACATCAATATGCATCAAAGAATATCTGAGAGCTTTCTCTTATTAGTTATCACCAGCTCACTAATTCCCATGTCAAACAAATGAAAGAAATGTGAAACACTTTAAACCCTAATACAACAGTTTTTTACATTTGAAGGGTTATATTGTTATAATTATTGATTATACCTTGTCCAAGCAGCACTTACAAGAGTTTACACCACATGAAATGGATCTGATTTATAATTTACTTGTACACACATCTGACAAAATACCTGAAATGATTTGTATCTTCACTGATGGAGATGAAATTTAGTATAAAACTATGAAATGAAGATTATGCGACAAGACCTTTCTTGAATAAACTATGGAACTTACGAACATCGAAAGTTACACACATTTATCAGGTATGAGCTACCTATTTTTGAAGAATATTCACAAGAATGAAACTATTTACACTTTCTCAAGAGAAACTACAACTCATACCTTTTTCTGATGATAGATGGTTAGTATAATTATAAATACATGATTTTCCTGATGATGGCTTATAAGTGGAAGTTACAACCACATCAAGTACATACTAACTACACATCAAAGTGAATTATCAATATAGTTTGATGAATTCGGAGAGCTGTGGGCATTCCTCGGGCACATGAATTATCAGTTTGCTTGTAATAATAGCTTTTTTTATGAACTGCACATAACTTTTATTTGCTTCTCAATAAGCACAAGAAACTGCCACATGTCCACAGCAGAATAAAAAATAATAGCACAGAGTTGTCACCAAAAAGAAAAACGGAACATACTGGAAAAAAATCTAAAATTTGTTATACAGCTGTGCTTCAGTAAATGTGTGTGAAAGAACTTCAGTCGATTGGAAATAACAACCAGCTAATTTCTTGCTGTGGCCGCAGTACTTTATTTTGCAAGAAGCAGCTTGATACACGTGAAGTAGCATATGGTACAAAAATGAAGCGAGGTACAAGCGACAGATGGCACAATATGTACCAGTCCTGTGGGAGAGTCAACCAGATGTACTGAACTTGCTTCTGATTGGTCACCATGTTCGGGTGCTAGAGGCCAAAATGCCTAACTTCTCTTATTAATTATTTGTATACCTTTCATTGTATTTGACCCACTTTTTAGTATGACAATCTCTCATGGTTACCCTATGAGTCTATCGTTTTTGTTTGTTGAATTTCACTAGTTTTGAGAAACATAAGAGTAATGATATTACAGCCACCTATCATTAAATATTCTATTTAATACTGCTTCAGCTGCATGCCTGCTATGTACCAGACATCCATCATGTTGAAAGTACATCGCCATTCTGTCATGAAGTGATACATCTTGTAGTAGAATCGGTAAAACATTAATTAAGAAATTGGTATACATTAAGATTTCCATTGATAAAATAAGGGCCAATTAGATGTTCTTTCATGATTCCACACCATACCTTAGCCTGACAGGGTCGCTGATGTTTCACTTATCGCAGCCATTGTGGATTTTCTGTTGCCTAAAAGTGCATATTATGCTGGTTTACGTTACCTCTGTTTGTGAATGATGCTTCGTCACAAAATAGAACTCTTGAAAAAAACCCGTTATCATGTCGTAACATAAGAGTAACGATATTGCAGCCAAAGTGCTACGTACAGCTTTAGGTCGCTTTGGCGTGTCTGGGAGATAAGTACTTTGGCTGCACTAGTCACTCTGTTTTGGACTTTCTGGAGGGCCAGACACATATCTCTGAAGCAACCCCACCTAGCAACTAAAAACCAGCATCATATTATAGCAACCTTTGTCCTATGCAACTTCTGTCCCACAAACTTTTCAGCTCCTATCATACTTTCAGAGTTATTCTTGGTGGTAATAGTTAGTGACACACCCTGTACAAATATGGACTAGTTAAATAAATAAAACAACAAAGTCTTGCGGAGATAGTTCACAACATCTTTATTCACAGTTTGAACAAATGGTAGCCCACAGTTTGGTCTTTGCAACACAAGGGATAGCATCATCCATAGGCAAAACAAGTTTGTGACGTTGGAGTGTTGCAGATAAATGGATCGACCTCCATATCTCACCATAAGTGTCACTTTGTTTTACAATTATGTCATAGATAGCCACAGAGCAGCACAGTAAATCTCTGGGGATGAAGATCACTCGGAGGTCATCTGCTGGTTGAGTTTGGGTTCTGCACTACACAGTTCATCCCATTTCAACTGCGTAAACCACACTTTAACACTTCTTGATGCATTTTAAATCTCTAACACAACATGCCAGTCACTGTCCACTGATGCTTCTGAATCATTATTTGAGCTCTTTGAGCTGCTAGCTGTTAAATTATAAGTTGAAGTGAAAAGCAGTAGCGCACTGGCAAGAATCAGCAGCTTCTCATCCACCACATCAACACTTTCTCCTTGCAGTAACACCGGAATGTACTGGGGTGGTGCGTATCGTGGAGACCAGTACTGATCTGCGCCACATGGTATAGGGCCCCCAGTACAGTTCTTCTGAGAGTTGGGGACTGGCTGGGTGTCTTCACCAATGATAACAGCAGCTTGTTGTCCTGCTCCAACATGGTGGTCAGATGCACTACAGATTCCATCGTACTTCTGCAGCTGCTGTGCCTGACACGCCAGAGGTCACTGCAGGTCCCAACGAGCCAATGTGACTGCTGCTGGTACAGGCAAGCTGGTCACTGCCGGTCTGGGCACATTGGAGGCCATTGAGCAAAGTAGAAGAAAGAATAAAGACATCCACAGACAAAGACATGGAGTTGAAAAAAGGAATGGAACTTGACACAGAACTGCAGACATGTAATGAGTACTTACTTTTACACTTCTTCTGCGATGCAGAAGCAGATGAATACCTTGGCTGCTGTTGATACTCCATGGTTCTTCTACTGATTGACTATGACTAAGAGCATGTCCATCTTACAAACCACTGATGTCGCGATCACGTGACCAGATGCAGTGTTCCACACATTCCTATGGTCTCCTGCCAGTTTTCATGTGGGGGAGGAGGTGAACGCTATGTTTCTATTGCTTCCCAAGGGAAGTGGTGGGGGAGGAAAAAAAACTGTTTGAAGCTTCTGTCGCAATTCTGTGAACTAGCTCTGTCAAGTCCATACACCAAGATGAATACCTCTGGTTATTCTTTCTGAGGTAGAGGGATATGACAAAGTTGTCTTCTGCTCTGTGATTTGTCAGGCCATTTCAAAAAACAAGAACAGCTCCAGTCCAGGCAGTAGTCTATATGAGTTGCGTAATGCATCTTGAGCCCATCCCACTGCATGGTCATTATTTGCTGAAAAGTATTCTCCACTTGTTCATCCCTTATCACCTCCTTCCATTCCTCTTGTAGGAGGCTATGGATGCACTCCTCAGCTATGTACTTACAGGTAATACACGTATTAAACTTCTCTCTCAACATGTCCTTAGGTGAACCCATTATGACAATACCTTCCCAAGAGGACACTATATATTAAGACACTGGAGTAATATGGTTCTGAACTTTTTTCATCACACAAACGTACTATTGTGAGTACTTCCTGTCTGACATCTCAATACAGACTCATCAGTATAGGGATGGGAGCCAATTGGAACGTTGCTGCACGCCCAGTGCCCTGATGACAGACATACGTGCAAGCGACTACAAATGGTGGCTAATATACTGCACTTCATTCCACTCCTCGCTGCCTACATTTATTGCATTATGGGAGATTGCAGATGAGAGTCCTACCCAAGTGGGGGAGCCCTGTCTCCCACAAACTGATTAAATGAAGAATATGCATAAATATACACATATCACAAAACGTTTTGCATCTCTCCAGTTCCCAGAACTCCTGGAGACAGACGTTGACTGTGGATATAGTATCACAAACACAGTCCCTTTGATTGTTCAGAGATGTCACTAAACCCATCCAAAGATGTAAACAACTTTGCATGAGCAGCGCCTATTAGACGGAGGGGGTCCGACAGCCGATCAGTTCCAGTCATTCCCCCAGGAAGGAGGTATACAGCTCGTGTTATATGTAGTTCAACCATGCCTAGACGTTCTATACCGTGGTTCGATCGCGTCTGCGTTGTTACTTTGTGCTAGGAAGGGTCTCAAAAAGGGAAGTGTCCAGGCGTCCCGGAGTGAACCAAAGCAATGTTGTCCGAACATGGAGGAGATATAGAGAGACAGGAACTGTCGACGACATTCCTCGTTCAGGCTGCCCAAGGGCTACTACTGCAGTGGATGACCGCCACCTACGTATTA
The DNA here is from genome assembly GCF_023864345.2 of Schistocerca serialis cubense. Lineage (NCBI taxonomy): Eukaryota > Metazoa > Arthropoda > Insecta > Orthoptera > Acrididae > Schistocerca > Schistocerca serialis. Next base: position 440,087,425 of record NC_064645.1, on the reverse strand, counting down.
TGGCTCGGAGGAGCCCTGACAGCAATGCAACCATGTTGAATAATGCTTTTCATGCAGCCACAGGACGTCGAGTTACGACTCAAATTGTGCGCAATAAGCTGCATGATGCACAACTTCACTCTCAACGTCCATGGAGAGGCCCATCTTGGCAACCACTACGCCATGCAGCGTGGTGCAGATGGGCCCAACAACATGCCGAATGGACCGCTCATGATTGGCATCAAGTTCTCTTCATCAGTGAGTGTCGCATATGCCTTCAACCAGACAGTCGTCGGAGACTTGTTTGGCGGCAACCCAGTCAGACTGAAAGCTTTAGACACAACGTCCAGCGAGTGTTGCAAGGTGGAGGTTCCCTGCTATTTTGGGGTGACATTATGTGGGGCCGAGGTACCCCGCTGGTGGTCATGGAAGGCGCCGTAATGGCTGTACTATACGTGAATCCCAACTTCCGACCGACAATGCAACCATATTGGCAGCATATTAGCGAGGCGTTCGTCTTCACAGACGACAATTCGCTCCCCAATCGCGCACATCGTGTAAATGACTTCCTTCAGGATAATGACATCGCTCGACTAGGGTGGCCAGCATGTTCTCCAGACATGAACCCTAGCGAACATGTCTGGGATAGATTGAAAAGGCCCGTTCATGGACGATGTGACCCGCCAACCACTCTGATGGATCTACACTGAATCGCCTTTGAGGAGTGGGACAATCCGGACTGACAGTGCCTTGATGAACTTGTGGATAGTATGCCATGACAAATACAAGCAGGCATGAATGCAAGAGTACATGCTACTGGGTATTAGAGGTACTGGTGTGTACAGCAATCTGGACCACCACCTCTGAAGGTCTCGCTATATGGTGGTACAACATGCAATGTGTGGTTTTTATGAGTAATAAAAAGGGCGGAAATGATGTGTATGTTGATTTCTATTCCAATTTCCTGTAGAGGTTCCGGAACTCTCGGAACCGAGGTGATGAAAAACTTTTTTTGATGTATTATTAACACTGATTTGAATTTCATCTCGTGAAATCCTTTCTCTCCAGCACAGAGCCTTTTCCCCACGAATTTTCAGGTAGAAGGGGAGGAGGGAAATGGGGTAGAGGAGGGCTAGAGAACTTCCCAGAGGATGAGGGATCAACTAATTTATCGATTTAATTAATATGTCAATTAATTTGACATTTAAACTGTGTTTGTGTCAGTGAGGGGAAGTGGGACAGGACAGGGATTTACCAGAGGGGTGGAGAGGAGAAGGGGAAGGGGGATTGGGTGGGGGATTAAAAAATTGGTTAAGTGGAGGAGGAGGGGTGGGGAGTTTCTGAGAAGGATTGATTATCCACAGAGGGTCATAAATCAATTAGAATAACAATAGGTTAAGGTCATAAATCAATCAGCTGCCTCAATTTCATTAATTTGCATATCAATTTGATATCAAAGCTGTCGCAGAACCTACTTTGCAGTTAACATCTGCGTCAGCATGCAATGATGTGGAAATGTTAATTAATATTTCCCACCTGTCTTAATGTTGCAGTGGTGTGGGCTGGTAGTTGAAGAAATTAATATATTCTCATATGACGTTCCACCAGTCATGAGCAGTAATGCCAATACACAGTGATGGAGGTAAAAAAAAGGTTAAGCTATAATGTCTCAATGCAATGTGAGTGTGACATTATTAAGCATTCGCCATCGCAGTTGTGTGTGTCCTTCTGTGCAGGCAGCAGTAGCCTCGAATTACTAGCAGCTATAACTGTTCTAAAAATAGGTTGCCCTGGAGTAGGGCAGCATAAGGAGAGGATCAGCCTGTACCCATAATAAATTACTTGAGTTCTGCTACGTCAGTTGAAGCACCAGCCGGATATTTAAGTTCTCTCGCCACAATTTTTAGCGTATTTATCCATAGCAGAATTCTATAATAACTATTTTCATCATTCAATCGCAATACAGCTGAGCCAGTAACGATCCGCTGGCCACAACTTGAAAACTCTCACGCCAGAATGTAATGGTGCGACAGGTAGCAGGAAACTATGATAGCAGTGTATTTAAACAGTTCGACAAATTTTTGGCAAGGTCAGTTGTATGTTACCCTTTCATGAACAGGTAGTTCAGAAAACCAGTTTATCGTCTTACCAAAAAGTATGAAAAAGACGTTGAATGTTTTTATTCTGAAGTTCTGCAATTGTATGACAAGGAGCCGACATATGCATCCTGACAAAATTTCCAGGGATACCCCAGATTCACATAGGGGAACTCGGGGCAGAACAGGATAGCGGGGCACAATGGGAAATTGCTCTTTTCTAGACTACACAGTGCTGCAACCTGTTGTATGGGCATGTAACTATTTCTCCAAATGGAAGGGAAGTTAGGGCAGCCATTTTTATTTAGTTTGAAGTGCGAGATCTAAGTGAATTGTTGTCCGTCACGTTACCACTTGCGTTGTTCTAACGTTTGGTGAATTTCAACGCCAGGTAAGCTGTTAATTGCCGGCCGCAGTGGCCGAGCGGTTCTAGGCGCTACAGTCTGGAACCGCGCGACCGCTACGGTCGCAGGTTCGAATCCTGCCTCGGGCATGGATGTGTGTGATGTCCTTAGGTTAGTTAGGTTTAAGTAGTTCTAAGTTCTAGGGGACTGATGACCTCAGAAGTTAAGTCCCATAGTGCTCAGAGCCATTTTTAAGCTGTTAATTGTTAATTGTATACCCTAAAATGACACATTCCCTTAAAGTGTATGGCATTTGTTATACTTTAGTTATTTAATGCATTTAAATACGTCAGTTATTACACTCCATAAAAGTTGTTAACCTCAAAAGTGCTCTTGGGGCGGAACGGGACGGGGCAGAATGGGATAATGTCCCGTTCTACCCCGTCATATTTTGATGCAAGGAGAAAGCAAACTATATTCTTTTTTCTCTCCCTCTTGCTGTTCCAGATGGTGCTAACGTACATGAAAAAGACTCTTAGACGGCAATGGGACGTAAAAGCGATGGAAATGGCAGTTTCAGCCATTTCATGTTCCCAAATGGGATTTTTAAAGCATCTAAGCAGTTCAACGCACCGAAACCAACATTGTAAAGATATGTGCCTAAAGCTATGAATAATCCTGACTACATAATTGACAAACCATATTGGAAATTTAAAAAGGTGTTCACTGCAGAACATGAGCTGATAACATATCTCAAGTCAGTGGAAAGCAGACTTTTTGGTCTAACAATGAAAGATCTCAGATCACTAGCCTCCCAACTACCCGAAAGAAATGGCTTACCACACAGATTTGACAAACAAACTTGTCTAGCTGAACAAGACTGGGTTAAAGGATTTATTACGAGGCATCCTACACTGTCTATTCGCAAGCCAGAAAATACTTCTGGTGCTCGAGCAATGGGATTCAACAAAGTAGCAGTTTCACAGTTTAACTCTCCCAACCAGCTATGTTCAGTGAACAACTCAGCTTTCCAGCTATCGCTCGAGGATGTCATTCCAATCCCACTAATCTGTCAAAATATTCGGCGGACTACAAGACGAAAAGGAAAAACCGTCATATTAACAGATTCTTCTTATAAGAAGGAACTGCAGAATGCTGTCGCACGTGAAGTAGGCCTACAGAAAAGAGGAGGGTGCATAAATATGAACAATGTCAGGACAGAGACGTCATGTGCAATGCAACTTACTGCAAAAATATCAAACTGTACCCCTAAAAAAACCAAAACAGAGGACATCAAAGACCATAAGAAAAATGAAAGGGAGAAGATGATGGAGAAGAGAGAATCAGAGTGAGAGGGTGCTGAGTGTCTCTACTGTGGGGACTTCTACTCTGTTTCTAATGAGGGCTGGGTCGCATGCCAGAGGTGTTTCAAGTGGGCACACAATTCATGTGCTGGCATAGACAGTGAAGATGAAGCGGAAATACTGACCTGTGACTATTCTCGAAAGGACTAGTAGTTAGTGGTTTGGTGGTTATTAAGCATTGTATATTTTTCAGAATGACATTAAAATATTTTCTTTATTTTGAAGAATGACTTTTCAATTGTTTAAATTACACATTCCTTACTCTGAATTGCCTTTTATACAACATTTTGTCATAGTTTAAAACGATATTCGTCATTCAAATTCAACGTTTATGCAATAATTTAACAAAAAATAACCTTATCCCATTCCGCCCCGTGGGTGGGGCGGAACGGGAAATATGCTAGACTTTCTTTGTAAAATTGTAAAAAATGCAAAACGTATTGTTTTAAGTGATTTTAAAATAAGGTACATTAGGTTACACTACAAGGTGTTTTTAATAACTTTAAGAAGTGGTTCCTTGTGTTCCCTCATTTTACACAAATTGTTAAACATTAAGTATCTCTTTCTGCCCCGAGTTCCTCTACATATTTATAGTAATTGCTAGTACACTTACAAAAGCATTAATACTCTAAGACGAAAATTCGTTCGTAAACAATGTCTGAAAGAGGGAAACAGATTTCGAATTCTCAGTGAGTCGAATATCGAGCTCCATTCAAAGGTTGGATTCAAATATGGCAGAAGTGTTGCTTCAAGCAACAATAGCCTCATAAATTCGCGGTATTCCATAAAAAGTCATTTTGAGCTGTAGCAGCAGCCACCTAGCAAGTATTTGTCAAACGCACAGGAAGTTCAGAAGTTCTCATTACAAACTTCTAAGATTTGCTGAGAGGAGTAAGTACATAATATTCTGAATAAGGAACCATTTCAGGAAACGTACTGTTTCCGTTCTACGACGATTTCAATTCAGATGTTCAACTCATCCATTTCTGCTTCAGGAATTGAATTAGGCGTGATGCAATACAATTATTAAGTAAAACAATTCGAAAAGAAGCATAACGAAACATCCATTTATCACTGAAGCACATTTGTTTAACATTTAAACATTATGTGTTTACATAGTTCCAAAACAAAAGTGAACTCAGTATACAATGTACACAACAGTACTGATGCATTAGAACAGCGGCTCGATGTGGCGCCCACCAGCATTATTACAGACATTGCAGCTACGAAACATGTTCTGATACACTCCATCCCACCTGGTGTCTCTTCAGTTCCTAATGCAGCCGCTAGAAATCGTGCCAGCAAATCTTTCTTCGTCTGTACAGAGTCTCGTAAATTAAAGTTTGCGTACTGTTCGGTAGCTACACTCGCCCGAGTCATTGGAGAGTGCTGCCCTATCTCAAGTTATTTGTGCATGAGAGGCATTGGTCAGGACGCCACCCCTCTAAAGGGGCTAATGGGTCACGTCACGGCGAGAGGGAAGACAGTTACGAATGGACACTCGGTAGGGCGGCTGTCATAGGTCGGCGCCCACGTGCCTCTTATGCTAAAGGGCGATTATGTATATTTTCTTGGGGTGTTGACTGTTTTCAGTAATAAGTGCTGCTCTGCATATGGTGTCGTTCATTGTAATCCGAATGGATCCGAACCAGTATACACTCCTTTAAATTCCTGGTCCTCTAGTAAAATTGATCACTAAAATTTCCGTCTGTGGACGGTAACATTTTGATCCACCTGGGCCGCATTGTGATGGATTCGATGAAGTGGCGAGCAGCGGCAACCATCCATGGATGGAATGGCAGCGGCGAGCTTCAATGGAGCAGCACGCGGACGCAGCCAGCGGTATCGAAACCGCGCATCTGTAAGCTAAATACTGGTTATCCTATTCCTATAAATTCCCACTCGTCCTAACTGCAGCTCCTGCTCTTGCATGTTACTGCTAATCCCTCATGATGGATGAAGTATTACGAAAGAAATTTGTTACTACACGGTCGGTGGCGAAAGGAGTTGCTAAAGTCTGCAAACGAATTTGACGTAGCAGGGAAATCGAACGCTTTGGATATTACTGTCAGGCTAGAACTGTTGTCAAAGCTCGTGGAGAAGTACGAAGAGGCACAGCCACAGCCCGCATTGTTTGAAGACATAGATGCACATGCTGACGACAGTGAAACCTTCGAAAATGTGGTCTTCGATGTTTCAAGAAAACTGAGAGCAATTGAGATGAACCATGCCAACTCAGTTGACAAGGTTTCATCAGATCCTGGATCTGCCTTGCGTACATCTAAACGTAGCATCAAGTTGCCCACAGTAAAACTGCTGATGTAATGCAGTTGAGCATTTGTATGACACATTTGTGGGTCACGTGGTACATAAAGAGGAATTAGAGGACATTGCTAAATATCGACGTTTGCTTAGTTCATTAGATTAGATTAGTACTTCCATAGATCATGAATACGGCACTTCGTAATGATGTGGAATGTGTCAGGTTAATAAAAGGTGTCTATACAAGATATTACATTACACAAAATATTACATGACACTTAATATTTTTAATTTTTGTTGTGTGGTTGGGGAAATTACCCACTTACTATATCCAAAAATTCATCTAATGAGTAGAAGGAGTTGACGTTAAGAAATTCTTTTAATTTCCTTTTAAATCCTTTTAAATGATACATGGCTATCTGTCAGACTTTTGATGCTATTAGGTAAGTGACCAAAGACTTTCGTGGCAGCATAATTTATCCCCTTCTGAGCAAAAGTTAGATTTAACCTTGAGTAGTGAAGATCCTTCTTTCTCCTAGTGTTGTAGCCATGTACAGTGCTATTACTTTTGAATAAGTTTGGATTGTTAATAACAAATTTCAAAAATGAATATATATATTGTGAGGCTACAGTGAACATCTCTAGCTCTTTAAATAAGCATCTGCAGGATGATCTTGGATGAGCTCCAGCAATTATTCTGATTACACACTTTTGTGCAATGAACACTCTTTTACTCAATGGTGAGTTACCCCAGAATATGATGCCATATGAAAGCAGAGAATGAAAATAGGTGTGGTCAGCTAATTTACTCAGATGTATATCGCCAAAATTTGCAATGACCCTAATAGCATAAATAGTTGAACTCAAACGTTTTAGCAGATCCTCAGTGTGTTTTTTCCAGTTCAATCCTTCATCAATGCATACACCTAGTAATTTTGAATATTCTACCTTAGCTACCGATTTCTGATCGAAGTCTATATTTATTAATGGTGTCATTCCATTTACTGTGTGGAACTGTATATACTGTGTTGTGTCAAAGTTTAATGAGAGCCCATTTGCAGAGAACCACTTAATGATTTTCTGAAAGACATCGTTTACAATTTCACCAGTTAATTCTTGTCTGTTGGGTGTGATAGCTATACTATCATTGGCAAAAAGTACCATCTTTGCATCTTTGTGAATATCGAATGGCAAGTCATTAATATATATTAAGAACAGCAGAGGACCCAAGACCGAACCTTGCGGCACCCCATTCTTGATTGTTCCCCAGTTTGAGAAATCATCAGTTTTTTGCATATTATGTGAACTGCTTATTTCAACTTTCTGCACTCTTCCAGTTAGGTATGATTTAATCCATTGGAGCACTGTCTCATTCATACCACAGTACTTGAGCTTATCTAGAAGTATTTCATGATTTACACAATCAAAAGCCTTTGACAGATCACTAAAAATCCCAACGGGTGACTCCCGGTTACTCAGAGTATTTAATATTTCATTAGTGAAAGTATATATAGCACTTTCCGTTGAAAAACCCTTCTGGAAACCAAACTGACATTTTGTTAAAACTTTATTTTTACAAAGGTGTGAAGCTACTCTACAATTTTGGATAAGGTAGTCAGAAGAGAGATTGGGCAGTAGATGTTGACATCAGACGTATCCCCTTTTGTATGCAGTGGTTTAACAATGGCATACTTCAGTCTATCTGGGAACATACCCTGCTTCAGAGAGCTATTACATATGCGGCTAAGAATTCCAATTATTTCTTGGGAACAAGCTTTTATTATCCTACTGGAAATGCCATCAATTCCATGTGAGCTTTTATTCTTGAGAGAGTTTATTATCTTCCTAATTTCAGCAGGAGAGGTGGGTGGAATTTCAATTGTATCAAGTGGTGTGGGTAAGGCCTCTTCCATTAACTGCCTTGCTTCTTCTAATGAGCATTTAGATCCTATTTTCTCTACAACATTTAAAAAATGGTTATTCAAAATCTTTGCGACTTCCGGCTTGTTGTTTATCAAGTTTCCACTTGCTTTGATGGTGATGCCATCATCCTGTACTCCTGGTTGCCCTGTCTCCCTTGTAATAATATTCCAAATTGTTTTGATTTTGTTATCAAAGGTGTTAATCTCAGACATGATGCACATGCTTGTGGACTTTTTAATAACCTTTCTTAATGTAGCACGGTAGTCTTTGTAATATTTGGCTTTTCTGGGTCGTTACTCTTGCTTGTTGTTAGACACAGTTCCCTTTTGTGGTTACAAGATATTTTTATTCCTTTAGTAAGCCAAGGTTTTTGCTTGGTTTCTTATAATTAGATTTAACTACTTTCTTGGGGAAACAGTTTTCAAATTCTCTTACAAGTGTATCATGAAATAAGTTATATTTTAAATTAGCATCGGGTCCTTGTACACCTCATCCCAATCTAACTGCTGAAGATTTTCTCTGAAATTTCTAATTGTTGAGTCATTAATTGAACACACAACTTTGGAGGGTAGTTTTGAATTACTGAATGGAGCTATGTAATATACTGTAAATAGCTGAGCATCATGATCAGAAAGCCCATTCTCAACAGGACAAGAATTTATGTTTTTAAACCTGTCTTGGTCTATAAAAGTGTTATCTACCAATGTGCTGCTCTCCTTTACTACCCGAGTAGGAAAATGAATGACAGATGTCAAATTAAAAGAACCGAGCAAGACTTCCAGGTAATTCTTCCTATTACACTCTTTCAGTGAATCAACACTGAAGTCCCCACAAATAATAATTTGTTTTTCCCTATCTGACAGAGACCACAACAAGGCATCCAAGTTTTCCAGGAATAAATGAAAGTTCCCTGAAGGGGACCTATATACTGTTACAATTATGAAAAGGCCCTCCTTCAGTTTAAGTAGACAGGCACATGCTTCTATATGCTGCTCTAGACAAAACGTTTTTGTATCTAAGCTTACTACACAGTGATAACTTTTGACATATATGGCAACTCCTCCTCTCACCTTATTCATTAACAAGTAAAGCTCACAACGTAATTGTTCATCTTACTTTCCGTAACTAGTACTAATTTTAAGGTATCTTTTGATACGGTTTGCAAAAGATACAGTAACCCTCGACTGATTGCATCGGCACATCTGAAGAAACTGCTAACGCTGCCAACGACAAGGGCATGTGCAAGCGAACTTCGTGCATTACTTAACGAGGCTGCAGGCAACGAGCTTGCGCCGATGGCGTTACCACTAGATGTATCCTTGCAGGACGTAATTACGTCACAGCTCCTGATAGAAAAGGTTGACCGGTCTTTATGAACAGAGTTTGAAGCCAGTGAGTTCCAATAACTTTCCGACATTCAAAGAGACGTGTGCTTTTCTCGAAAATAAATGCAAATCATTGGAAATCGTCAAGGCTACAATACCACAACGGCACAGCACGTCTGGGAAATAACAGTAGAACGCCTCCAACGTCAAGCACTTTTTCCATTCGAGATAAACGTACGTTGTTACTTGTACTGCATGTGTCATCTGCAACCTGCCTCACACATCGCACAAGTGCAGCAAATTGAGGCAAGCTACATGTAGCGAACGCAAAGCTATTGTGAGGTCCAATAATTTGTGCTACAACTGTCTGAAGAGTGATCATAACGCTTCTAATTGTAAATGTGTTTGTTGTCATGCTTGTCGAAAACAACTTCACACGTTACTACACACATGCAAGATGGAACAAGGAATTGTCCAAATGACGCAGCACAAGCACAATGGGATACGTCCGGCAAGCACCTCTAGTTATTTCTCATTGAAAATCAGCCCTGGGAAACGAGTGCTGCTTGAGACAGCGAGATTAAGGTTGCAAGATAGCAGCGGCAAATGGCAGACTTGTCGTGTTCTCTTAGATTCTGGGTCGCAGTCATGCTTTATACCGGAAGCATGCGCACAGCGCCTCAGATTTCAAAGATGGCACAGCAGAGTACCGATTCAAGGAGTAGGTACATCTCTCTCAGAAACAAAACATTGCGTTTCTGTTCAAGTCTGCTCCTGTATAAACACCTTCATGTTATCTGCTGAATGTTTCGTTTTGCCGAAGATAACTGAGGTCCTGCCAGAACAAATAATTGATACCAGTACGTGGGACTTGCGGAGTGTACAACTGATCCAGAATTTTGGTCACCTGGTAAGATCGAAGTGTTACTGGGAGCAGAAATTTGTCCATACATGCAGAAGAGAGGGACTATCTCCGTAGGAACTTATTATCCTGGGCGCGAGGGGTAGCCGCGTGGTCTTGGGCGCCTTGTCACGGTTCGTGTGGCTCACCCCGTCGGAGGTTCGAGTCCTCACTCGGTCATGGGTGTGCGTGTGTTGTCCTTAGGGTAAGTTAGTTTAAGTTAGATTAAGTAGGGTGTAGGCTTAGGGACCGATGACCTCAGCAGCTTGGTCCCGTAATACCTTACGACAAATATGCAAAATTTTGATCATTCTGTGCTTCAAGAGACAGAACTGGTTTGGGTCATGTCAGGACAGTATCAAACGGTAGAGAACAACATTTCGTCAAGGCGACCTGCCGTGTCGTGCTTTGTAAAAACCGACACTGACAGTCAAACATTCTTGAATAAATTCTGGAAGATAGAAGAATTAAATCGTGTTGTAATGACGAAAGAAGAGGAGCAATGCAAAGCACACTTTGTGGAAGACACAGCTAAAGATTACACAGTCAGATTCATTGTTCGTCAATTAGCCAATTCGTTCCACACTGGAGCAAAACGTTTCTCTCAGATAGAGCAGAAACTATCGAGACCACCATAGCTTAAGGAAAGCTACACATGCCACATCATGCTATCGTTAAGGAAGCCAGCTCAACTACTAAAACAAGAGTAGTGTTTGACTGTTCCGCCAAGACGAAAACGAATTTGTCACTAAACGGCTTGCTAATACTAGGTCCAATCATTCAACACGATTTGCGCTCCATAGTATTACGCTTCCGCATGCATCGCATTGTCTTCACAGCAGACATAGAGAAGATGTATCGACAAGTTCTGGTAGCGGATGAAGATCGAGCTTACCAAGGAATACTGTGAAGGAGACAGATCTGTACCACTGCAGGAACAGCAATAAAAGACATTCACGCATGGAATGGCCTGTGAACCCTTTCTTGCGTTACGGTGTCTGTTACAATTAGCCCATGAAGACGGTGAGCGGAGAAAGGCAGCAAACATTCTAGCTAATGTTTTCTTTGTGGACAATTGTATCTCAGGCTGTGTTACGATAGAGGCTGCAATCAAGGTCCAGATAGATCTCACGAAGCTATTGAGGAAAAGTGGGTTCTCATTAAGGAAATGATGCAGTAACACCGTGGAACTACTTGAAAATATCCCCTCAGAGTTGCGAGAAAGGCTTGATAACGACGAGGGTGTTAGAACTTTAGCTTTACTCTGGCATCCAGGTACTGGTCAGTTTCAAATTGTGAATAATGTCAAACCAGCATGTGATATTTACAGCTTCACAAAACGCACTGTACTTTCTGCCATGTCATCCAGTTTTGACCTGTTGGGATTAATTAGTCCCATTATGATCACATTCGATATATCTCTGCAATGTCCATGGCAGCATAAGTTAACGTGGTACGTGCCCTTGCATCAAGAGTTTCACTACTTACGGCAGGCACTATACAGAGAAATTCGTGTGACAGACCCAACATTCGTGTTGATCGTAGAGTCATTGCAGGAGGGACACCTGTCATCATACAATTGCACGGATTCTGCGACGCTTCGGAGAAGGCATATGGCTGTTGTATCGATGTACGAGCTATGTACGATCAACTAATTAGCATGGAGTCACATGTGTTAAACTACTGAGCTCCAAAACAAGAGTGGGTCCACTGAAAAGCTGTCATTACCTCGCTTGGAACTCTGTGGGGCTCTCTTCCTTTCATGGTTACTGCAGCACATTACCCACGCTCTTAGTATAGACATCGAAAGAAATTACCTGTGGACTGACTCATCCATTGTGCAGGCCACGCCGTGGAAGATATTCGTGAGAAACCGCGTTTCCGGGATAGATGACAACACAGCAGCTGCATTATGGAGTCATGTATCTACAGTGGAAAATCCAGCAGATCTGGCTTCGCCAGGAGTGTCTTCTGCAGACGCGCAAGAAAACAGCCTGTGGTTGGAAGGACCAGCCTGGTTTAAAGAAGGCGTCATTTCATGGCCTGTATTACATGCCTCTAGCGGGTACGAATCTCAGGAGCAGCCAGAAGAAAGAGCTTAAGTCCTCTGTCACATCGGCAGAGTAATCCAGGATGATCTCATCTGTTATGATTACAGCGGATAATGTCACACTGTATCAGATTTATTAATAACTGCAAAACTGCAGGGGAAAGAAGAATAACTGCTGACTTGTCTCGCAATGAACTGCAGGGCGCACTTGCCACAGTGCGTCAGAATGGCACAAGAACCACATATGCAACAGAAATATACCAATTGGAGACTAACAAGCTAGCAGAAAAGAATAACACGCTCAAATCATTGCTTCCCATCCTCGATGACACGAGACTACTGGCTGGCGGCAGGCTACGGAATGCTGATCTGCCTGTGAGGAGACGCATCAACACATACTGCCGCCTCACCATCATCTCACATGGCTAATAGTGAAAAGCTAACAACGTCGTCTTTCCCACACTGGGTGTCAACTGTGCTTACATCTTTCAGGAAGCAATATTGGATACCTAGCGGAGGAAATGCACTCCAGTATGTTCTGCATCAGTGTCTGAGTTGTCAGTGAGTAAAGGCAAAGCCTGCACATCAGCTCACGGGAGTCTTGCACGCCCACGTGTAGAAGCTGTGAGACCTTTCTTTAATTGCGCGATTGATTACACAGAATCGTGATATGTGAAAACAGGTTTACGGCAATACAGATTAAAAAATAAGTTCTGTGCCTGACGACACAAGCAGTACATTTGATGGGTAGTTGGGAATATGATTACTGAAGGGTTCCTGTTGGTCCTTGGAAGACCCGTGTCACGACAGGGTAAGTGCCAAAACTTGTACAGCGACAATGGAACAAACTTTATCGGAGCTAGTCGGCAACTCCGTGAGTTACAAGCTGCTGTGAGCAGTCATTATGAGCAGTCACAGATGAAAAACTTCATACATGAAGAAGGCATCGACTGGCACTTTTCCCGGGTTAGATTCCCGGCGGGGTCAGGGATTTTCTCTGCCTCGTGATGACTGGGTGTTGTGTGATGTCCTTAGGTTAGTTAGGTTTAAGTAGTTCTAAGTTCTAGGTGACTGATGACCATACATGTTAAGTCCCATAGTGCTCAGAGCCATTTGAACCATTTTGACTGGCACTTCATTCCTCCAGCGTCACCACACTTTGGTGGAATATGGGAAGCAGGAGTGAAGTCCTTCAAGTACCACTTGCGGCGAACGATGGAAACCTTATGTCCAACATTTGAAGAGTTTCTAACAACCCTACCACAACAAAGGTCAAAAATTAATTATGATTGTAGTGTTGTTCACGCTGCTAAATATTGCATTTTCGCGCAACAACACAGTTATACTATGTGGCAGGTGTCATTAGAGCACAGTTAATAAAGTCATTTCATGAAATAATAGATAAACTAGGCACTCATCTTTTCGCATTTCCCACGCTGGTCTCGTTGTGAACTCAGGGCTCAATCGTCAAAAATCTAGGTAGTGATGATTCCAAGCTCGGATGCAAAGAGGTCTAGGTGTTATTTTGCGATATTCAAAAGTTTTATAGATGTGTTTCATAAACCATTCTTGAAGATTAAACTTTTGCAAGTTAGGACAATGATGATGTAAAAAAATAATCAGCACTCCGAATTTAAGTTACCCTTCTTTTTTATTACTTTTGTTGCACCATCACTTCACAATATAAAACATACTTGAAAATATCTTCCTCGCTGTTAAAATTCACATTTCATAAACTGACTACAATTTGCGTCTTTTCAACATGGCGACCAAGACTTGACTCTGTAATAACCGCTTACGCGCCCAAAAATCAGAGTTACAAGTATGTCAAAGATCATAGTGACAAAAGAAAGAATACACATAAGAACAATATCATTGCAATATAAACATACCGATGTATCAAAGTACCTCTACACTAATGAAATCAAATCTAAATGTTGTCACAGAAATATGTTAACTATTTTACAGAAACACAGTAGAATATTGCTGGTATCGAGAAGTTGAGGTGAGGTGCCGCAATGGTTACGTAATTCAAGTACCATTACAAGTTGACAACCCTGACATGTCAAATTGAGGCTTGCTTGAACTCTCATCCTCGTAGACCACTGTTTTGCGATCTCACCCAGGTCATTTCCTGACTGGAACCGCTAGCACAAGTACTCCTCAGCCAGATCAAGGTGCAATCAAAACGAGCTTGCTCACAAGGTGGCCAATGCTGCAGCAAGAGTTCCAGATCTTTTGGCAGCGCTGATCATCTGACTACCTACATCATCTGCAGTGACGCACTAAGTCAAACGTCCAGCCTGACACATTGGTCGTAGTAAGGGAAGATAACATGCCACCCTTATGTTGGAAGCTGGCCATCATTAAAGGCGTACACCCTGGGCGCGACAGAATGGTGCGAATGGCCATTATTCATGCACGACAAGGGGTTTTCAAAAGAACAATCCGCGAGCTATGTCCTTTACCGAGTGAAGTGATACAGAAGTGCAGGGGCGACTCATGATTAAACGTTCTGGGTATTCATAAATTCTTAGATTCAGGTAAATTGAGTGTGTGGAATTAATAGCATGTGCTGTACAACAGTCATGCTAATCAACAAGTTTATACAACTACAGCCACAGCCAATAACAACAACAACAACAATAATAATAATAATAATAGGATGCATAACATATTTGACAAAAGAAAGAATTATTTTGTGGAATTTTGATGTTTTGTACATAATTAAGTAGAGTTTAGGGGAAAAACGAAATAATGTGTGACCTTTCGCGACTCTCCATTTCGCATTTTTGTGTAAGTGGGAGTTTTCGGGCTTTTCGATTTTTTCGGACAAACGTACAAGATCCCTAACACATGTATTAGTTCGTGAATATACTCCCTGGCTGAAAATCAGATATTCTTACTCTGGATCTGCACGACAACTTGTGCTAACTGAACACTTTCTTGTTAAATGTTCACTTGCAGTCACGCTTATTTGATTTTGCCATTATCTCAGTCAAAGGGTCTGTTCTCAGAGGTCCTAGTTTTCCGGCTAATTTTTCCTGGTAATTTATTTTTCTGTTACCAGAATGAGACTTTCACTCTGTAGCAGTGTGTGCACTGATGTGAAACTTCCTAGCAGGTTAAGGCTGTGTGGCGGACTGAGACTCTCAACTATTCGTATCCACTGTAACTTCTCATTGCACATTTTTGACATCTTCGACAATGCCATTTTCGACTATGTTAAGATGATTTCAAAATCTAGTCATCAAGTGAATAAAAAGTAAAAATTTGCAACTTTGGATTATTTGTTTTTCGTTCTACTGATTAACAGAAGTTGCTGACCCAAGCTACTCCAGCGTGCTGGAAGTATGCCAAGTAGTAATGTCTGCCAACATGGTCATCTGACTAGAACACAAATGAGGCGCTGAGATCCGTAAGGACCTAAATCACACAGCAGTCGATACACACATTTAAGCAATATCAAAGAAACCAGTGATATAGCTTTTTGTGAATGAATTTTAATATATACAATGTGGGCCTACAACACAGATAAAACTGACTCACCATAAAGCCAACGGATTTGAGAAGCAGGAATAAATACTACAGTCTCAAAATCGACGGTGATGTGCTTTATGATTCTCAGCGCCTCAGATGGATTCTGTATGGTAAAATTCATAACTTAATATACAGGGTGATAATAATTACATTTTCAAAACGCAATAGAAATAACACCAATAGACAGAATGACGTCAAACTGCAAGGGAATATTACCGGAGAAAGGCGTAAACGTACGGCAGAAGAAAAAAAAATAGTGTGAAAATTGTATGTGTCAGAATACGTAAATGAAAACACCTGTCATGCGCACGACCCATTGAAGTTGGTTTAAACACGTCGGGCGCACGGCTTTTCCTCCTTTCGTGTCTGCGACGTTCGCCTTGACTGTCTCAATGCAGGACCGTGCTCTGTTTGTAATGCTGTGTTACAAGAATGATGACTGTATACACGTCGCTCTGCAGAAGTTCTGGACATTGAAGAGTTTGAAAAAAAGGCGTTGGTCCGATGACTGCCGTGGGTCTGGACAAAATGGCTGCCTCTGAGCACTATGCGACTTAACATCTGTGGTCATCAGTCCCCTGGAACTTAGAACTACTTAAACCTAACTAACCTAAGGACATCACACACATCCATGCCCGAGGCAGGATTCGATCCTGCGACCGCAGCGGTCACGCGGTTCCAGACTGAAGCGCCTGGAGAAAATGATTCGGAAATTCGAAAAGTCGTACCCTTTTGGCGTGCAACCTGGTAGAGGGAAGAAACGAACTGATTTGACGTCACTGGAAGCAGTGGCCACAGCAATGCAATAGGAGACGAGTGGTGGTGTGAAAACGTGTTGTGCACGGTGGATTGCCCAAACATTGGACATAGCTGTGAGCACGGTGCGTAAAATCCTACGAAACATCCTTCTTTGCTATCCATTAAAAATTACCCACGTGCACGAGTTACTTCCTGTTGACCTGCCAGCAAGAGAGACCTTTGCTTTAGAATTTCTTGCTAGCATGCAAGTGGGCAATGATTTGCCATAGAAGATTTTGTGGACAGACGAAGCCCACTTCCATCTGACAGGATACGTCAATACACAGAATTGTCGAATATGGGCAACGGAAAATCTACACGCAAATCAACCAGTACCACTTCATCCTGTCCGCCCCAGTAGCTGAGTGGTCAGCGTGCCGGATTGCCGTCCTCTGGGCCCGGGTTCGGTTCCCGGCTGGGTCGGAGATTTTCTCCGCTCAGGGACTGGGTGTTGTGTTGTGTTCATCATCATTTCATCCCCATCCGGCGTGCAGGTCGCCCAATGTGGCGCCGAATGTGATAAGACCTGCGATATGGCGGCCGGACCTGCCCCGCGAGGGGCCTCCCGGCCAATGACGCCAAACGCTCATTTCCATTTCCACTTCATCCTGAAAAGGTTACTGTATGGTGCGGGTTTACGGCATCATTTATCATAGGGCCATATTTTTTCGAAGAGACAGGTGCTTCCCGTCCTGTTACCTGTACCGTCACTGGTATGCGCTATGAGTGTCTTTTGTGCTACCTCGTCATTCCAGCTCTCCAACAGCGTGGATCATTTTTATGCAAGATGGCGCACCTCCAGACATTGCAAATCCAGTGAAGCAGCTTCTGAAGCGCCATTTCGGAAATGCTAGAATTATCAGCCGCCATTTCCCTAGAACCTGACCGTCCCGATCATCTAATCTTAATCGGTGTGGCTTCTGGCTTTGGGGCTATCTGAAAGAGTTGTGTTCAGTGTTGCGACTGGAAACTGAGCCGCGTTGAAGGCACGCATTGCGCAACACATTCTGAACGTGACCCCGCTAACACTTCGATCATTTGTGGAACATATTGTTTCTCGATTTCAACTTGCTGCAGAAAACGGTGGACAGTATATTGAACATGTTTTGCGCCAGTCACACGGAAATTAATAATCCTATTTGACTTTGATTGATGCTTTTTATGCGGTTTTTGGCCTCAGGACAATTAAAAACTGATGTGAGTGATGCTTTTTATGCGGTTTTTGACCACAGGGCAATTAAAAACCGATTTTTCCCATCCGATGTGGTATGACCTTGCCGTGGTGGATGGGCTTACGTAACAGTATCACACCTGTCAACCCATGCACATACAGTACAGTTTGTTTAACGTCAAACGTACACCTTAAGTAAGGTTGTATGATTCATTTGTCATTTGTAATTGACCACTATTAAATTACGATGCTTACAGCGCCATCTATTGCTGCACTTTGTAACTATTTATTTTTCGTCTGCCATACGTTTTCACTCTTCTCCGATAATATTTCGTTGCTACAGCGGTTTGAAAGTTTAACTTTAATTATAATCACTCTGTACTATAACTCATTCAGAAATCCACAAGGTAGGTTTGCTGTCAGTACAATTCTAACGTATACTGATGTCCGATCTAATTTTACTATAGTACATAGTGAGTGAATTAGCATATCTTGCAGAATTTATTCCAAGCGAATGGGGATAAAATCTTGCTGCAGTGTGATAGCAGCTGGTGGTACTTACGTAAACTTCTAGTCGTGTGGCAAGGGATAGCTGTGCAGTGTGTACAGCGTGAGCCGTGCACGTTGTTTATCAAATTCGTATGTATTTGGCCCGTAAGGCAATTATGTCACGCGAGTTGCGCAAGCTCAAAAGCTCCTTAAAACGTGTACAATTGAAAGTGTGCTCGCGATCCTGATGCCAAGTTTCACGGAGTCTAAAGGAACAGTAGCGCGGTATATTTAAGTACCATGTCTTTCAGGTTGCAACATCCAAGTAACGTGTAACAGCGTGCACAGAAAAATAATCAGTAAAATCGAAAGGTATAAGTTAGAGTGTTCACGTGCTCTTGTGTTCTTACACAGCAGCCGCCACAGCAGAAGTTACCAGAGTATTTGTGTTTTTTTCTTTTCTTGCACGCTTTCTTTCTCTTGTCCTGCGATTACTTTGTAGCAGACTCAGTTAATTCCATCTTTTTCTTTTTTGTATTTCCGTATATTCATTGTATATGTGTGATTGTGTTTCTTAGGCGCCAGTTACAAACTGTAGATTAGATTAGATTTACTTTCATTGCAATTGATCCGTAGTGAAGAGGTCCTCCAGGATGTAGAACATGTCAGAAAAACAATAATACATGACAGATATTCATAACTCAAACAAATAAGCTAATGTACCATTCCACAGGTCCCAAGTGGAATGACTGTCATTTTTTTAATGAACACTGTATGAAAGAATCATTTTACAAACACTAATGCACTCAATATAAAATAAAAAAGTTTTTCTTTATTCATAAGGTAATAAACATGTAATACAACTACTATAATACTTATTTACAATGAACGCATTACTGCACTGAATGGTGCAGAAGTTAGATTGTACTTACACACACTCTCTCTCTCTCTCTCTCTCTCTCTCTCTCTGTCTCTCTCTCTCTCTCTCTCTCTCTCACACACACTTATTTACAATGAACACATTACTGCACTGAAATTGTGCAGAAGTTATATATATACAGGGTGGTCCATTGATAGTGACCAGGCCAAATATCTCACGAAATAAGCGTCAAAACTACAAAAAACGAAACTTGTCTAGCTTGAAGGGGGGAACCAGATGGCGCTATGGTTGGCCCGCTAGATGGCGCTGCCATAGATCAAACGGATATCAATTTCGTTTTTTAAAATAGGAAACCCCATTTTTCATTACATATTCGTATAGTACGTAAAGAAATGTGAATGTTTTAGTTGGATCACTCTTTTCGCTTTGTGATAGATGGCGCCGTAATAGTCACAAACATATGCCTCACAATTTTAGACGAACAGTTGGTAACAGGTAGGTTTTTTAAATTAAAATACAGAACGTAGGTACGTTTGAACGTTTTATTTCGGTTGTTCCAATGTGATACATGTACCTTTGTGAACTTACCATTTCTGAGAACGGATGCTGTTACAGCGTGATTACCTGTAAATACCACATTAATGCAATAAATGCTCAAAATGATGTCCGTCAACCTCAATGCATTTGGCAATACGTGTAACGACATTCCTCTCAACAGCGAGTAGTTCGCCTTCCGTAGTGTTTGCACATGCATTGACAATGCACTGACGCATGTTGTCAGGCGTTGTCGGTGGATCACGATTGCAAATGTCCTTCAACTATCCTCACAGAAAGAAATCCGGGGACGTCAGATCCGGTGAACGTGCGGGCCATGGTATGGTGCTTCGATGACCAGTCCACCTGTCATGAAATATGCTATTCAATACCGCTTCAACCGCATGCGAGCTATGTGCCGGACATAGATCGTGTTGGAAGTACATCGCCATTCTGTCATGCAGTGGAACATCTTGTAGTAATATCGGTAGAACATTACGTAGGAAATCAGCATACATTGCACCATTTAGATTGCCATCGATAAAATGGGGGCCAATTATCCTTCCTCCCATAATGCCGCACCATACATTAACCCGCCAAGGTCGCTGATGTTCCACTTGTCGCAGCCATCGTGGATTTTCTGTTGCCCAATAGCGTATATTATGCCGGTTTATATATATATATATATATATATATATATATATATATATATATAAAAATTGGTTCTACTGAGAAATTCATCAATGGAGTAGAAGGAGTTGACCACCACTAAATCCTTTAGGCTTCTCTTAAACTGAATTTCATTGGCTGTTAAGCTTTTTTGGCTGCTGGCAAGTTATTGGAAATGTGTGATCCTGAATAATGCACACCTTTTTGTACAACAGTAAGTGACTTTAAATCCTTGTGAAGATTATTCTTATTTCTCGTATTGATTCCATGAATTGAGCTGTTGGTTTGAAAAAGTGATATATTTTTAATGACAAATTTCATTAAGGAATAAATATATTGGGAAGCAGTAAGTTAGTATCCCTAGCTCCCTAAACAGGCTTCTGTAGGATGTTCTTGAGTTCACACCACATATAACTCTTACTGCACATTTATATGCCCAGAAAACTTTAGCTTCGCTTGATGAATTATCCCAAAAAATAATACCATATGACATTATGGAATGAAAGTAAGCATAGTATGCCAACTTTTTCATTTTTATATCCCCTATGTCTGACACAATTCGCATTGCAAATAGAAATTTGTTAAGACGCTTCAGCAGTTCTGTGCTTTGCTCCTTCCAGTTGAATTTATTATCAACCTGTACTCCCAAGAATTTAACACTGTCCACTTCTGCTGTCTACTTGTCATCGTATGTTATGCATATACTCGTTGGACACCCCTTACAAGTTCTGAACTGCATGTAGTGTGTTTTTTCAAAGCTTACTGACAAGGAATTGGCTAGGAACCAGTGATTAGTGGTTGAAATGGCTCTAAGCACTATGGGACTTAACATCTGAGGTCATCAGTCCCCTAGAACTTAGAACTACTTAAACCTAACTAGCCTAAGGACGTCACACACATCGATTCCCCTAGGCAGGATTCGAACCTGCGACCGTAGCAGTCACATGGTTCCGGACTGGTTCACCTAGAACCGTTCGGCCACTGTGGCCAGCCAGTGATTAATATCCACAAATATTTTATTAGCCGATCTTTCTAAGACTACATTTGATTTGCTATATATTGCAATGTTTGTATCACCAAAAGAAACGAACTTGGAATCTGGTAATGTTACTGACGAAAGGTCATTGATGTACGCAAGAAAAAATAAGGGCCCTAAAATGGAACCTTGTGGGACCCCACATGTAATTAGTTCCCAGTTGGATGATGCCTGACAGCTTAATACATGTCTCTTTCCTAATAACACCCTTTGTTTCCTGCCAGAGATATAAGATTTGAACCATTTTGCAGCATTTCCTGTTACACCATAATATTCTAATTTACTTAAAATGATATTGTGATTTACACATTCAAATGCCTTTGACAGATGACAAAATATACCAGTTGCTGCAGTTTTTTGTCTAATGAATTAAGCTCATTTTCACTGTAAGTGTAGACAGCCTTCTCAATATCAGAACCCTTTAGAAATTCGAACTGTGACTTTGACAGTATATTATTTGAGTTAAGATGGTTATAAATCCGGTTGTACATTACTTTTTCTAAATTTTTTGAGAATGCTGGCAAGAGTGAAATTGGACGGAAATTTGATGCTATTTCTTTATCTCCCTTCTTAAACAATGGCTTAACTTCAGCATATTTCAACCATTCAGGAAATATTCCACTGATAAACGACTGGTTACACAGATAGCTTAAAATGTTAATTAACTCAGAATCACATTCTTTAATTAACTTTGTTGACATTTCATCACACCCACTATATGTTTCTGATTTTAAAGATTTTATGGTGGACATTAATTCTGCTGGGGTAGTGAGGGTCAAATTCATATTATGGAAGTTACTTGAAATGTCTGGTCTGAGGTATTCCATAGCAGCATCTATAGAACCTGACAACTCCATCTTTTCAGTAACAGTTATAAAATGTTTGATAAAAAGTTCTGCAACACTATACACATCTGTCACCAATGTATCATTTACTCTTAATGCTATTTGTCCCTCTTCTGTAATAACAGAAAAACTGGTTGCAGACACAATGATCTATGTATTTACATATATTCTCCTTTACGCTTTAGCAGGAGCTGTATCATTTTGGAAAGAAATTTATATTTCTTTGGTGGCCGGTATGTTGGGTCGCTACACTCGCCTGAGTCACTGGAGCGTGCTGCCTTTCTAGACTTATTTGTACCTGAGGGGCAATGGCCACCCCTCCAAGGGTGGCTAACGGAACACGCCAGGCCCAGGGGGAGGGCAGTTGTGAAAGAAAGATAGTGGTGGTAAGTTCCGATGGGACCAAAATGCTGAGGTCATCGGTCCCTAGGCTTACACACTACTTAATCTAACTTAAACTATCTTACGCTAAGGACAACACACACACACACACGCACACGCACACACACACACACACACATGCCCGAGGGAGGACTCGAACCTCCGACGGGGGGAGCCGCGCGAACCCTGGTAAGGCGCCTTAGAACACGCCGCTACCCCACGTGGTTGTGAAAGGACACTCACGGCCGGCTGTCGTACGTCGGGGCCCGCGCGCCTCATATCCTGAAGGGCGATTATGTATATTTTCTTTGTGTGTGACTGTGTTCAATAACAAGTGCTTCTCTGCATATGTTGTGAGTCATTGCAGTCCGAATGGATCCGAATCATTATACAGTCCTTTAAATTCCTTGTCCGCCGATAAAACTGACAACTCAAATTTCCGTCTGCCACATGCACTACGTGATCAAAAGTACCCGGATACCTGGCTGAAAATGACTTACAAGTTCGTGGCGCCCTCTATTGGTAACGCTGGAATTGAGTATGGTGTTGGTCCACCTTTAGCCTTGATGTCAGCTTCCAATCTCGCAGGCATATGTTCAATCAGGTGCGAGGCGGTTTCTTGGGGAATGGCAGCCCATTCTTAACGGAGTGCTGCACTGAGGAGAGGTACTGATGGTCGGTGAGGTCTGGCACGAAGTTGGCGTTATAAAACATCCCAAACGTATTCTATAGAATTCAGGTCAGGACTCTGCGCAGACCAGTCGGGTAACCACTCCGCCACAGTCTGTGCATTGTCAACAGGTGCTCGACCGTGTTGAAAGACGCAGTCGCCATCCCTGAATTGCTGTTCAACTGTGAGAAGCAAGAAGGTGCTTAAAACATCAATGTACGCCTGTGCTGTGATAGTGCCACACCAAACAACAAGGAGTGCAAGCCCCCTCCATGAAAAACACGACCACACCATAACACCAACGGCACCGAATTTTACTGTTGGCACTACACACGCCGACAGATGACATTCGCCGGGCTTTCGCTGTACCCACACCCTGCGATCGGATCGCCACACTGTGTACCATGATTCGTCACTCCACACAACGTTTTTCCACTGTTCAATCGTCCAATGTTTACGCTCTTTCCACCAAGCGAGGTGTCGTTTGGCATTTACCGGCGTGATGTGTGACTTATGACCACCCGCTCGACGATGAAATCTAAGTTTTCTCACCTCCCACCAACTGTCGTAGTACTTGCAGTGGATCCTGATGCAGCTTGGAATTCCTGTGTGATAGTCTGGATAGGTGTCTGCCTATTACACAATACGACCCTCTTCAACTGTTAGCGGTCTCTTGCCAGTCAACAGATGAGAGCCGCCTGTACGCTTTTGTGCTGTACGTGTCCCTTCACGTTTCCACTTCACTATCACATCGGAAACAGTGGACATAGGAATGTTTAGGAGTGTGGAAATCTCGCGTACAGACGTATGACACAAGTGACACCCAATCACCTGACCACGTTCGAAGTCCGTGAGTTCTGCAGAGCGCCGCATCCTGCTCTCTCACGGTGTCTAATGACTACTGACGTCGCTGATATGAAGTACTTGGCAGTAGGTGGCAGCACGATGCACGTAATATGAATAACGTATGTTTTTGGGGGTGTCCGGATACTTTTGATGACATAGTGTACGACCCCACAAGAAGTAGTCCATAGCAGATGAATTACATGTCACCTGTCTGCCCTGTTGCGTACCAGGAAAGCAACAATGAGACTTTTCTTTTTCCCTCGTAGATGTGGATGTGTTATACGAGGGGTATTCGGAAAGTGAGTTCCGATCGGTCAAGAAATGGAAACCACTGTGAAAATCTAATAAATCTTTGCACATATGTGTTCGACAGTGTCTCTAATATGCCTGTATGTTGCATCACTTCGCTCTTTTCAGTTCTGAGCGCATGGTGAGCACATAAAGATGCGTAGAAAATAGTGTCTCCCGTCAAGTATGAGGTCCTGGTGAGAGTTTTCGCCTGATGTTATGCAGCCCACATCACAGAACTGTCATACGGTTCCTTCTTCGTGACAATTCTCGGTCGCAATCTGCAGGACCAATGAAATGCTCCTGCAGCGTTTGCGATGGGAAGTGTTTGATCACCCGCAGTACTGCCCGTAATTGACTTCCTCTGTGTTTCATCTCTGCTCACATTAACTACTGGCTATAAGGACAACATTTTCGCACAGACAACGAGCTATAGATGAGCGTAGAGAATTGGCGGGCAGCACAGGTATTGGAAAGTTGGTACAACACTACGACAAATGTCTAAGTCGGAGTGGTGACTATGTAGAGCAGTGGCTGGAAGCTGTGGCTAACTGTTGCAGATAAAATATTTCTGATTATCACAGTGGTTTCCATTTCACGATCAATCGGAACTTACTTTCCGAATAGCCCTAGTATATCTGAATTGGAGTGGGTTCCAATTCAAAGTATTATGTTGTCACTCTCCTATACAAGCCCTAGAAATTTGCAAAGGGAGTTTCCGGACACCCAGTATGTCAATGATGTTGTTACTATTACAATTGTTTCTCGCTGACGTCATAATTGTTCATTTCAGCCGTGCTACTTCCGGTAGCATGAGGTTAAGAGCATGGAGCAATATAGCCGTGCGGGGAACGAGTGCATTGCCTGCAGTTTACTTCCGCGCCAGCACGCAGTGACATGAAAATATCAATTGACATTTCGCTGACTGTCTTCATGCTACAGTGGTGTGGGCAGGTAGTTGACGAAATTAGTATTATTTCGTATGACAGTCTACCTGTCGTGAGTAGTAATGCCAGTACATAATGGTGTAGGTCGGCAAAAAAATTATTAGTGCGTTAACGCAAAACGAATGCGACCTTATTAGGAATTCGACACCGCAATTGTGTGTGTTGTCTGTTTTCTGTTTAGGCGGCACCAGCCTCGAATTACTAGCAACTGTAACTATAGCTGTTCTCAAAAATAAATAAATAAAAGGTTGTTCTGGAGCAGGGCAGCATACGAAGAAGATCAGACTGTGCCTGTAACAAAAACAAAGTACGTTACTTGAGTTCTACTACGCCAGTCGAGGCACCTGGTGGTTATTTAAGTACTCCCACCAATTATGTGTTGATCTACAACGAAACTCTGTAATAACTGTTTTCAGTACTAACCAAGTTGCAATATAGCTGAGCCATCTGAAAAAAATTAATAAATATTCTCCTACCTTTCGTGAGGTGTAACTCCAATACTCAGCTGTGTATATCGAAAAAAATTACAAGTGTCTTAACACAATGTTAGTGTGTCCACTGCAGGTCGTCCAATACTATGGCGGCAGTAGCAGTGATTTACTATCGGGAATATCTGCTACATGCACTCTAATTAAAGAGGAAACTGACTCGCTGTGTTGTTTTCAGCTGCAATATTGTTAACATGTGGGCAGTGACAATATAGACTAGTTGCCATATGTCCAGAAGACATCCATCAGCATGCACTGGTGTTGAAAAAAAATTAGTAAACATTTTCCTACCTTCCATGAGCAGCAATGCCAATACACCCGAGCGCACGCGCGCACACACACACACACACACACACACACACACACACACACACACACCGAGCGAGGTGGCGCAGTGGTTAGCACACTGGACTCGCATTCGGGAGGACGACGGTTCAATCCCGCGTCCGGCCATCCTAATTTAGGTTTTCCGTGATTTCCCTAAATCGCTCCAGGCAAATGCCGGGATGGTTCCTTTAAAAAAGGGCACGGCCGACTTCCTTCCCCGTCCTTCCCTAATCCGATGAGACCGATGACCTCGCTGTTTGGTCTCTTCCCCCAAACAATCCAATCCAATCCACACACACACACATACACAGTGGTGTATGTCGAAAAAAAAATTGTAAGTGTGTGGGATTAATGCTGTAATGTATGTGCTCTCTATTGGAGACTGCCTGTTCTCGCGGCAGCAACCACACTCTAGGTAAAAAAAAAAAAAAAGGCCACTGTTTGTCCAGCAAAGGAGGTGGGGGGAGAGAGAATCAGGAAAAGTCCATTTGTTAATAATAACAAAATATGTCATTTAAGGCACTGACAAATATGCAAATACACCTAGCATTTTTTTTACATATCCATAGTTTCCATAGGCAAGCTAGCTGACTAAAGACTGCCACACCAAAGTCACATCACTCGTGTGTTATAGTATTCGAGGCAGGCAATACTGTGGCAGCAGCCATGGATCATAATCGAGCTGAATGCCGTGGCCACAAGAAACGCAAACAGCAGTGCACATGTGGGAGAGTGGTAGTGGCGGGGTTACGGGCAGGCACTGTAGGGGAAATGTTGAGCGCTGTAGGGGAAGTGCTGTTCTAAATTGAAGCCTACACTCACATTTTCTGTATGTATTAAGTGGGGGCCCTCCACATCCACACTTGAATGGTGCCCATACAAAAAGGTCTACTGCAATCTCTGCTTTAGTTAGTAACTAAAAAGTCAGTAGTTACTGGAATAACATGGTAGATAATGAAGTTTTGCATAGTGACCATATCGCAAAATACTCTCCTCTTTGAGTGCTATTGTTTGCCAAAATCTCATTTCTGTATCTCAAACCGTTTATGAAATGCGAGGAATGTTGTTAATATTTCACTCTGGCTCTCTAGCTGGCGCATCGCTATCGCGAATGAGTGTGCTACGTCAGATCAATTTTCTTGAGAATGGTGAAAGATAGACACCTTCAGCCAAGACTAAAGAAAAATTCAATAGGTTAGCTAAATTTCATATCCTGTAACATATGATGTAATATGCACCAAACGCAAAATCATAGTGACCTCTATTTTTCATTACAAACTTTTTCGAATTTCACGCAGTGTCTTACTTCCACATAAATATCACAATAACTATGACCATTAACGAAATGATGGGCACGTCATCGCCGACTGGGCAAAAGGTTTCAGACATTGTCGGCCTCCGCTTCCAAACAAACAAATGAACCCATCCAGTGATTTGGAAGAAAACTGGTCACTGCTGCGCATTGGCACCATATTCTGCGTGGGCTATACTAGCTGCTACACTCTAGCTAAAAGGACACTCTGGAGCAGCACAGTATAAGGGATAGGATTAAACTCTGGCTATTTGTTAATAATAAATTACACTAAGTCATGTCATTCGAGACACCGACAGATACGTAAGTACTCCCAGAATTTGTACATATTTCTTTTCAAAGCTGTGTTACGATGTTGAGAGTCAATCACAATACAGGATTTGTTTATCATTATTCTAACAAAAAGCACCAATAAACAACAAGCAGACTCACGAAACAACAGTACGCACTTGCTACGTGTTTCCCAGACTATACATAACAGAAAAACACTTCCCTTCAGGCCAAATCCTCTTCTCTGTCCACGTGCTCCACTGTAGGCGGATAGGAAAATCATATTACTCCTATTAGAACAACATATATGCGTTGCTGCCGCCACCTGCCCTCCTCCCCCCCATCCTCGCCCGTGGTGACTGACCAGTCGATGAGTGGCCAGCAGAGCTGGCTGGGCCTGGAGCTAAGACCTGTTGCCACAGACGCAGGTCAGTAGCGTGTCCAGAAACAGGCAGTAATCAGACTCGTCTCTCTGCTCCCCGTCTAAAAAAGCAGTGAGCAGCGTACTGCTCAATATTGCGACGAGTCCCAGAATGGCTCCGTTAACAACATACTACCGTTTGCAGCCACCATTGGTACTGATTTAGAAATGCTATTTGCATATCATTATAAGTGTGTCTGTCTTTCCGATTTACAATAGCAGACCACAGAAGCTTCTTGTTAACCATCTCAATGTTCCTATAGCAAATAAAGCACCCCTCTTTCATTAATCCAGAAGAACTCAGGCTGACGGATCAATACTCGTAAAAAATATCAGTCCAACAGACTTTTTTTGGTAAGCCACTTCTCTCCTACATAACGTAAGTGCATTCCAGCAAGTGAATCTGAATCCAGAATACGCTTTACGCAGCCTACATTAGGTGATCTAATACGCTTACACCTAACAAGGGAACCTCCCTATCGCACCCCCGTCAGATTTAGTTATAAGTTGGCACAATGGATAGGACTTGAAAAACTGAACACAGATCAATCGAGAAAACAGGAAGAAGTTGTATGGAACTATGAAAAAAAAAAATAGACAAAATATACAAACTGAGTAGTCCATGCGCAAGATAGGTAACATCAAGGATAGAGTGAGCTTAGGAGGTCCTTGGTTCAAGTCTTCCCTCGACTGAAAAGTTTAAATTTCTATTTTCAGACAATTATTATCTGTCCGTCCGTCTGTCCGATGCGATCACTTTTTTTGGAGTGATTATCACATCCACAAGAAAACCTAAATCGGGCAAGGTAGAAGAATCTTTTTACCCATTCGCCAAGTGTACAAGTTAGGTGGGTCGACAACATATTCCTGTCATGTGACGCACATGCCGTCACCAGTGTCGTATAGAATATATCAGACGTATTTTCCTGTGGAGGAATCGGTTGACCTATGACCTTGCGATCAAATGTTTTCGGTTCCCATTGGAGAGGCACGTCCTTTCGTCTACTAATCGCACGGTTTTGCGGTGCGGTCGCAAAACACAGACACTAAACTTATTACAGTGAACAGAGACGTCAACGAACGAATGGACAGATCATAACTTTGCGAAAATAAAGAAAGTAAACTTTTCACTCGAAAGACCTCTCGTTCCGCAGCTTCTCACGCTAACCACGGGACCACTGCGCTCCTGAGATTGAATTATCCTTGATGTTGCCTACGTTGCGCATGGACTACTCAGTTTGTATATTTTGCTTATTTTTTTCATAGTTCCACACAACTTCTTCCTGTTTTCTCGATTGATCTGTGTTTAGTTTTTCAAGCCCTATCCACTGTGCGAACTTATAACTAAATCTGAGGGGGGTGCGATGAGGAGGTTCCCTTGTAAGCAGTTTATAGCATACACTCAAATCAGCGCATGGAGTTTTCAGTCCGTGTTGAATGTATCTTCTTTCAATGGTGCTTTGTGAGAAATGTTTTCTTTTTTATTCCGTCACGTCCGAGTATAACCATGGTTAGTAATGTAATC
The DNA here is from genome assembly GCF_023864345.2 of Schistocerca serialis cubense. Lineage (NCBI taxonomy): Eukaryota > Metazoa > Arthropoda > Insecta > Orthoptera > Acrididae > Schistocerca > Schistocerca serialis. The sequence goes on along the minus strand of NC_064645.1, from coordinate 440,057,744 downwards.
TGTGCATTAATAATAATGAAGAGTAACACCATATAGGCCTATATATGTATGGTTTTAACAGTGGAAAGCCAAGACATTACTGTTAACCTTCCAGGACACGGTACTTACGCAAATAAACTCAGTAATACTATAGTTTCGCGGCGATGCTATAAGACTAATAAATGCAATCCAGCGAGAACGCCGATTCTGGACGAGATCCGCCAGTGCTTTCAGGAAGAATAGAAAGCGAATTAGTGTCTACCAGCTTACAACGCAATCACTACGTTTCTGTGCAACCCATCTTCCGGAAGAAGAAAACCGTATTTCCGAATCCGTTTTTGGCTGTCGCGTTTACATGTGAAGGGCTGAAGCGGATTTGATAGCCCAGTTAAATACGGCGTTGGAAAACAGCCGTTACAGTTTATGATTTAGTCAGCACAATTGCTATTTATCTTCAGTTAGACGGGGTATAAACAGCTTCAGTCTAATATTTCTACTGGTTCAAAAAAATGTTCAAATGTGTGTGAAATATTATGGGACTTAACTGCTAAGGTCATCAGTCCCTAAGCTTACACACTACTTAACCTAAATTATCCTAAGGACAAACACACACACCCATGCCCGAGGGAGGACTCGAACCTCCGCCGGGACCAGCCGCACAGTCCATGACTGCAGCGCCCCAGACCGCTCGGCTAATCCCGCGCGGCTTTCTACTGGTCCTTCACTGTAGAAAAGCCACTCCGTTCATATTAGACGAAAATTTGTAACAACAAGACGAAACCTGACAGGCCAAGCGCGTTTCTATATTTGTCGATTGCGGAATTGGAAAACTGGCAACCAGAAGCGGATTTCCAGAATCGATTTTGAAGTGTTTACATGACGATCTAGCAAAGGTGTTGGGAAATCGGTTTAAGAAATCCAGTTTTTGAGAGCCCCGTGTAAACGGGGTGAGTAGAACTTTATAGTATGGAACAGAATGGACTCTGCAAACTTATTAGATGCCGACAACCCATTTACAATGTAGGGAACAGAGGTTGCACATTGGTAACTTGTCAGGGTGCCATCATATTAGTTCTTTCGAATATAAAAGGAGGGTTGACAGTTACAGCCACAACCACAGAGGTGGAGAGTATGAGCATGGTTTTCTCCTCTAGAGCGCTAATCATCCCTCAACTGTTAGGGGGGGATGAGGAGGAGGAGAAGGAAGCAGACAAGACTAACAGATGACTGCTTTGATTCGTGGTTATTAGTGGACAACTTTGTTACTAACAATGTTGTTGTTGTTGTTGTTGTTTTGTTGTTGTTGTTGTCTTCAGTCCTGAGACTGGTTTGATGCAGCTCTCCATGCTACTCTATCCAGTGCAAGCTTCGTCATCTCCCAGTACTTACTGCAACCTACATCCTTCTGAATCTGCTTAGTGTATTCATCTCTTGGTCTCCCTCTACGATTTTTGCCCTCCACGCTGCCCTCCAGTGCTAAATTTGTGATCCCCTCATTCCTCAGAACATGTCCAACCAATCGGTCCCTTCTTCTTGTCAAGCTGTGCCACAAACTCCTCCCCAATTCTATTCAATACCTCCTCAATAGTTATGTGATCTACCCATCTAATCTTCAGCATTCTGCTGTAGCACCACAATTCGAATGCTTCTATTCTCTTCTTGTCCAAACTATTTATCGTCCATGTTTCACTTCCATACATAGCTACAGTCCATACAAATACTTTCAGAAACGACTTCCTGACACTTAAATCTATACTCGATGTTAACAAATTTCTCTTCTTCAGAAAGGCTTTTCTTGCCATTGCCATTCTACATTTTATATCCTCTCTACTTCGACCAGCATCAGTTATTTTGCTCCCCAAATAGCAAAACTCCTTTACTACTTTAAGTGTCTCATTTTCTAATCTAATTCCCTCAGCATCACCCGACTTAATTCGACTACATTCCATTATCCTCGTTTTGCTTTTGTTGATGTTCATCTTCTAGCATCCTTTCAAGACACTGTCCATTCCGTTCAATTGCTCTTCCAACTCCTTTGCTGTCCCTGACAGAATTACAATGTCATCGGCGAACCTCAACAATTTTATTTCTTCTCCATGGATTTTAATACCTACTCCGAATTTTTCTTTTGTTTCCTTTACTGCTTTCTCAATATACAGTGACAACATAAAATTACACTGAAAGTGGTACGCTCCTTAGCAAGATGCTGCTGCGCTAGTATTAGTTTTGTTAGTCATAGGAAAGGGGAATTTTGTTAAATTTCAGTAAAGGAACAGTTGGACGGTGAAGTCTGGAGACGCTGGCAGTGTGTGGTAATAGTCGACAGCCAACAGGCCAGACAGGGTAAACATTGCGCAGAGCTGCGATGGCGTTATTGCACACACGATTTGTTTTGAATGGTGCAACAACGAGGCAGGAAACCGCAGCGTTGCTTGAAGTTATTGCGATGTATGAGGCGAGGCAGTAGGCCAGAGCCGGAAGTGGAGATGTGTAAGTGGCTGATGTATGGGAATTTACTCCTGCCATAGTTGCTGTCTCTCTCTGACACTACGTCAGAAACGAGGGGAAAAGCACTGTAAATAGCCAGGCAGTTTTAGCTTGAGGAGTGTGGCAGATCAGTCAAGAGTCAGGTCAGACCTTTGCTAGTCTACGCTCATAGGGGCCAGTCTGGCAGCGATGTTGTAAATATTCTATGTATACCTGTACTTTATTTCTCTGTACTTGTTCGGGCTGTATTCTGTCTCCAGGGACGCAACACCAGGGTGGGACGGAACGGCAGCTGGGTACTTGGAGACTGCACGGTCTGCCTGAAGGAGGACAGTGACAGCGGTCTGCAGCGGGTCCAGGACGGGCCACGTTCGCTTCCTACCTGGTGAATCAGGATCCAGGTGAGGCATATGCTGTGGGAGGTGTAGCAGCGCTGCTGGAGCACCAGGAACGGCGGCGGGGGTTGCCATCTGGCAAGCACCACTAGCGGCAAGTTGCTGCACGGTGTCCAGGAGGGCGCGGGTTCGAGTCCAGTCCTGTCCTGGAAACAGCGGCGGCCCGAGGGCCACGGGTGTCGAGTACATCCACCTTCGTCCCATGGTCGGACAGAGAAGGCCAAATGGGGTGGAGGGTGGCTAGGTCCAGGGACTGTAGCAGTCTCCGGAATCGGGGGCAGCTACGCAACGCAAGATGCGAGGCCTCGACAGGCGGTGATCGGGCAGAGTGCGGCCGATTTCCAACTGAGCGGCCTTGATGGTGGAGCAGCGGCTTCAGCATACCAGGAGTTGCTGAGCCAGCTGGACTCATGGAACAGCGCTGCGAGCGGCACGCCAACACTGCGCTGTACCCAGCGAAGTACTGTAAATTATGTGAATAAAGAAATGCTACCGAATTGTGCTGTATCAATCTGCACTGCCCCTCGACGCTCTTGAACTTGATCTGCCTCCTGACGAAATATGGCGTGGTGGGTCCTGGCTTCAGCTCGGCCATCTGGACTCCCGCTTTCGACCATCGACGCCACGCAACAGTGGTGTCAGAAGTGGTGTCAGTTACAACGCTGGTACCGGATTTCCACTCCCACATGTTATGTTGAGCAAGCAGCGTTGAGGTGTGCCTGTGTAGAGGGGTAGTTGAGGTGTTTTGTTGTGTTCGTGATGGGTGGTCGTACACTTCTTGTTACGTCTTGTCGTTTGGGAAGTGTTTGTCCATACCAGTATAGGGAGGAAAGCAGGACTGTCACCTGTGCACGAGCACAATGGGGATGGGTGAGTGACGTTTGATATATTGTTTGCATGTCATTCTTTTGTGTTTTAAGCAGTTAAGTGTAAATTAGGATGGAATTTTTGAAGGTGTCTTTTGTAAGGCCGGAGGATCCTGTAGATTTATCTGAATTCGGGGGAAATGGGGGACATGACGACATAGCACCTAATCAATGTAATTTTTGTAAACTGTCAGGTCACAGATTACCGTGTACAAAGTGGGTGCCAAAGAGTTCTTTTACTTATAAGAGATTTGGACATTTGGCGCGCAGTTGTTCAAAAAATGGTTCAAATGGCTCTGAGCACTATGGGACTCAACTGCCGGGGTCATTAGTCCCCTAGAACTTAGAACTAGTTAAACCTAACTAACCTAAAGACATCACAAACATCCATGCCCGAGGCAGGATTCGAACCTGCGACCGTAGCGGTCTTGCGGTGCCAGACTGCAGCGCCTTTAACCGCACGGCCACTTCGGCCGGCCGCGCAGTTGTTCAGAATGCAGATGGGCGATGCTTCGCCACAAGAACTAAGTTTTAGAAGTAACAGAGTGGAATTAATACTAACAGTAGAGCTATAAGCAGGAATGGTGGAGACACGGCAAGCAGCGGAGGCTGTAACAGTGACTACAGCGGAAGATGTAGCCACTCTAAACGGTCAAATACGGGTATTGTTGGAGGTGAGGATAAGGGACAAAATAAAAATATGAAGAATTAGCAGGGAGATTTGAGGCATTGCAAGTAGGGGAAGAGATGTCGGGTGAAAATAAATTGCACGTCATAGACCGTTTGACCCGGCAATTGTGGCATTGATTAACACCTTTTCGGGTAAAACAACGGAGGATGTGTCAGTATTCCTTAATGACACCATCACAATGGCTGTGGCCAAGGGGTGGTCAGATGTTGTAACGTTGAGAGTGGCGAAGTTACGCCTGATAGGGGATGCCAAGTCGTATGTACTGTATCATGAAACGTTGAACAATGTGGGGACGTTTGCAGAGCTTGAGGCTGGGTTACGCCAGAGGTACCAAAAACAGAATAGTACCAGGATTTTTCGGGAAAAATTAAGTGCGTTAGTTATGAGAAGAAATGAGGCTGTGGAGGTTTTCTCAGACAGGATTCGAAAGCTGAATGCACAAACGTTCGAACTGTCACAGAATGGGGAGACGAATAGAGCGTTGCACAAGAGGCCGAGAGCAGGCCGTTCGATGCGTTTTTGCGGAGAGTACTGCCGGAGATGTCATGTCGGGTGAGAATGGTGAAACCCAGTGATCTTGCGGCGGCTCTAAGGATTGCCACATACTTAGAGGAGGTAGATTATTCGAAGAAGCAAAGGGTGGAGCATAAAGTTCTGACAGCGGAAGTTAAGTGTTTTGGTTGCGGCCAGGTAGGGCATATTAGGAGGCAGTGTCTGCGTCAGTTGTGGTATTACTCATATGGGAAAATGGGTCACCGGGCAGTGAACTGCAGGAGTAAAAGTAGGGCTGAACCTCGGCGACAGTAGCTGTTAAATGAGAACGGGAGTGCTTCAACCGTCAGAGGGCGGTCCCAGTGAAATTAGGTAATCCGCTTGGAGGTGCAAAGACGGACTGCTGCTTATTGGGCTTCGTGAACGGAAGGGAACAGAGGTTTCTGGAAGACATGGGGGCACATGTGTCTGTTGTTAGTCTAGACCTGGTTAGTAGGAGAAGGCTCGAGCCACCATGTTATAGGTTATGTGGGGTGGGGGATAATAAAGTGGAGTCATTGGGTACGACGGTACTTCAATTTGTGATCGCAGAAACTAAGTTTAGTGAGCAGGTAGAAGTGTTACCATGTGTGGGTGAGTGGTATTCGGTGATTCTCGGACTGGACTTCTTTGACACACACCGTATGAAGATAGATCTTTGGCAACAAACAGTGGATCTCAGTGGAACAATGTTTTGCATTGGGGAAACGCTTGCAAATCGACGAATGTCGCAAGGCGCACTTAACGCGAAAGTGACGGCAGCTAAACTGCGAACGGATCATTAAACGTCGATCAGCAGGATAACATACCGGCAGGTACAGGAAAGGTAGTCTAGGTTTCGATAAATACGGACTTACCTAGGGAGACTTTGTACATGGTTGGGCCACTCTTGAGTAATGAGGAGTTGGGAAATGCGCACTGTTTTGTGCGGAGGAGTTTATCTCACGCAAGTTATGTGGAAGGAGATTATAGGGTTCCTGTAAGTATAGATACCTTCGGTAGAGCGGATTTTAGCTTGTCGAAAGGGTTTTTATTGGCCACATTGATTTTGTTGTTGTTAAAGATGACCTCGATAGGGAGGATTTAGAGACGAGCCATAAGCAAAACGTCGATGCAGCGCAATTGAGGGGAAAATTACAGCATTTGGTGGGAGGCGACAGGGTCGCGTTGGAGGAATTATTACTGTCATTTAGCGATTTATTCGGAACAGAGAGTAGGTTACAGGCAACAACGATTACGAAACATCACATATCAATGGAGGATAATACACCAGTGTTTAGGAAACCATATAGGGTAGCACGTCATATGCAACTGCTACTAGAGGAGTTTATAGAACAACAACTACGGAATGGAATCATAGAACATAGCGATAGTCTGTATTCAAGCAATATAGTTCTCGTACCTAATAAGTCGGTGGATGGTACAAGTAAATATAGGTTTTGTTGTGATTATAGCTTTCTGAATGCGAAAACCATTTCGAACGCATATCTGATTCCGAATATCACGGACACATGGGATAATCTGGGACAATGTAAGTGTTTTACGACGATGGATTCACGGAGTGGATACCATCAGTTGGAAGTAGCGCCTGAGGATAGGGCAAAGACAGCTTTTACTGTTCTCTGGGGACAGTATCAGTATATACGTATGCTGTTCGGGTTGAAGAATGCGTCAGCAACTTTTCAGCGATTATTAGATGGAATTTTAAGGGCACTGAAACCAAAGACATGTATGGTTTACCCAGATGACCTTATAGTATTTTCGAAGGATATACCAGAACATGTATCACGGTTAAGAGAAGTCTTTAGAAGATTGCGGTCGGCATGGTTAACATTAAGTTTAGAAAAATGTAATTTTCCCAGACGCAGGTCAAATATTTAGGTCATGTAATTAGTGAACAAGGGGCTCAAACCGATCCTCGGTTAACAGGGGCAGTTCAAAATTTCCCAACACCACGTACAACGAAGCAGCTACAATCGTATATTAGGTTATGTTCATATTATCGTAAATTTGTAAAAGATTTGCTAAAATAACAGAGCCGTTAACAAAGCTTTTAAAGAAAGGGGTTAAATTTCAATGGACAGAGGAATGCCAGCAAGCTTTCGATAAATTAAAAATGAGATTAGTTTCTGATTCGGTGTTGGTGTTTCCGAATTTTGAAGAAGACTTCATCTTATCGTGTGACGCTTAAAATGGCGCAGTAGGATGTGTTTTGGGACAAATGGTGAATGGACAGGAACATCCGGTGGCGTATACTTCCAGACAGTTAAATAGGGCAGAACGGAATTATTCCACAACGGAAAAGGAGATGTCGGCAGTAATATACGGAGTAACGTATTTACATTGTTACCTTTATGGTAGGAAGTTTAAGGTCGTGACAGATCATGGAGCGTTGAGATGGTTACTGGGACTCAAGGATTCTTCTCGTCGGTTAACACGGTGGGCTCCAAAATCAAGTGAGTTTGACTTTGAAGTAATTCATAAGCCAGGGAAGAAAAACGGGAATGCAGATGCATTAAGTCGCAAGTTAGAAGCGTTAGAAGTAATGGGTAAGAGTGTCGTGGAATGGCAAAGAGCACAAGCAGAGGATGAGGAGTGCCAGGGTTTTTGAACTCAACCACATTTGATTGTGGGGGGAAATTTGTTGTGTAGAGTTACCAGGTGTGGACAACAGGTAGTGATACCAAAAAGTTTGAGAGAGGAAGTCTTAAAGGAGGCCTATGATGATGTGATGTCAGGGCATGGGGGTCGTCGAGCAACGGAAAGACGAGTAGCAGAACGATTTTGGTGGCGCACTAGGAGAAAGGATGTGGAACACTACGTAGCAAATTGTGTACCGTGTGCGCAACGAGCGGATGTGATGCGTGCAAGAATTCCGTTGCAACGGTTACCAGAGGCTTCGAAACCTTTCGAGTTCATCGGCAGGGAATCGTTACGTTTTAGCTATAATCGATCACTTTTCGCGGTTTCTAGCCATGGTCGCAATACCAGACCAACAGGCAAGTACGGTAGCACAAGCTTTAGTCAATAACTGGTTATTGAAGTTTGGGGTGCCTGATACCATAATTACGGATCAGGGAACGAACTTCATGTCTGAATTAATGTCACAGTTGTGTCGATTATTGAGAATTAAAAAATTATGGACCAGTCCATTTCATCCGCATGTGGTTGGGAGAATGGAGCGAGTACATAAGACAATTTGGCTCAAATGGTTCAAATGGCTCTGAGCACTATGCGACTTAACTTCTGAGGTCATCAGTCCCCTAGAACTTAGAACTAATTAAACCTAACTAACCTAAGGACATCACACGCATCCATGCCCGAGGCAGGATTTGAACCTGCGACCGTAGCGGTCGCTCGGCTCCAGACTGTAGCGCCTAGAACCGCACGGCCACTCCGGCCGGCACAATTTCAAAAATGCTAAGTTATTATGTGAATGGAAACCATGATAACTGGGACGTTTACCTTCCGTACGTGGTATCGAGTTAGAACACCAAAATACATTCGCAGATCGGAATGTCACTGTTCGAGGTGGTCTATGGAAGAAAGATACCGTCACAATTTGACGTTCTGTGTCCGAAATCGGGAGCTAAAGGGGACGTAGTGAGGAAATTTGCATGGACAATACGGGAAGTCTGGAAGAGGGTACAGAAGGCCAATACGAAGGCATTGGAAAGGCAGGAAGAACCGAATAAGCGGTTGGGACCTTTACCACAGTACAGGGTAGGTCAATGGGTACTGATCACCAATCCATATACACCTAAGGGAAAGACGAAAACATTCTTGACGAAGTACCACGTACCGGTACCGTACCAGGTCGTGGAGATGACTTCGCCTGTAAATGTTAAAGTGCAGCTGCCAACAAAATCATCCATTATCTACGTGAGTAGGGTAAAACGTTTTAAAGGAATGGTGGACGGAATACATCAATTACAAGGAAGTGACCCAACTGCAGAGACTAGGCAAAGCAAAAGGAAGAAGAAGGTCGCGACGGAGGGACAACACTGGACGCATAACGTTCCGTATGTGTTATGGTCACGGAGGCAGTAAATTATTGTAGTGTATCGAGAATTTTTTGAGGATGTCGTACGATACTGTGGTAACTTGTAGTGGGAAGGGGTTCTGCAGATATTACCAATGCAGAATCTGACATATTTAAACTCCACGTTAAATCCAGAGTTTTTGGAAACATTGCATTCCTTTATAATGCACAGGAAGGATCTATCACGGTTAATGAATTATTAGAACATGTTCGAACGTTACAACAACATCGGAGCAACAGGATAATGACAGTGAGCATTTCATCCACAGGGTGTGCCGTTTTTCTATTTTTCTTGAGTATAGCTTTATGGAGAGCGTGGAGACGTGCACCAGTAGAGGAGGTGCGAACACATCAGTTGTCTACGGCATGGATAACCAGTGTGAACAGTGTATAGGTGTAGAATTAATGTTTTGATGTTCACGTTAGGTTTAGTCCGTAGAACGTAAGTTTTGTGAACAAGGTGTGTTAGGCAGCCACAGGCCACATCTGTTATATTTCGATTCGGGACGAATCGTGTTGAAAGGAGAGAGGTGTGCTGCTCTAGTGTTAGTCTTAGTAGTAGGAAAGAGGAAATTTTATTAAAAGTCAATGAAAGCGCGGCTGGACGCTGGAATCTGGGGCCGCTGGCAGAGTGTTGAAACAGTCGACAGCTAGTAGGCCAGGAAATGCAAACATGGCACTCGCGAGCGCGGTGCTGCGACGTCGCTATTGCGCGCAAGAATTGCTTTGTGTGAAGCAAAACCGAGGCAGCAGTGTTGCTTGAAGTTATTGCGTTATGAGGTGAGGAACTAGGCCAGCGCCAAGTCGAGACTTGTAGATGGCTGAAGTTAGGGAATTTATCTCTGCCATAGTTTCTGTCTCTCTCTGACACTACGACAGAGGCGGGGGGAAAAGCAGTTTAAATAGTGAGGTACTTTTACCTTGGGACAAGGTGTGCTGGGCCAGTCGAGCGTCGGGACAGACCTGTGCTGGTCCACGCTTATAGGGGCCAGTCTGGTAGCAATGTTGTAAATATTCTATGTAAATCTTACTTTATTTCAATGCACCTGTTTGTGCTGTATTCCGCCTCTGGGGACACAACACCGGGACGTGACGGAACGGCATCTGGATACTTGGAGATCGCATGGTCAGCCTGAAGGAGGGCAGGTTTGCAGCATCCAGGACGGGCTACGTTCGCTTCCCACCTGGCGAACCGGGGTCCGGGCGAGGCATACCCTATGGGAGTCGTGGCTGCGCTGGCGCAGCGCCAGAGACAGCAGCAGGGGTTGCCATCCGGCAAACACCACTAGCGGCAAGTTGCGGCACACCAGGAGGGTGCGGGTTCGAATCTGGTCCTGTCCTGGGAGCAGCAGCGGGTGAGGGCCACAGGCGACCAGTACACCCACCTTCGTCCCATGGTCAGACAGACAGGCCAAACAGGGCAGATGGCAGTGAGGACCATGGACTGTACCAGTCTTCGAAATAGCGGGCAGTGGCGCGTCGCCAGTCGCTACACCGTGGCAGTCGAGGGTGACTGGGCGAGCGCGGCTGAGTTCCATCTGAGTGGCCTTGCAGACGGCAGCAGCGGTATCAGCATACCCAGAGTTGGTGAGCTGGCTGGGTTCGCAGCACAGCGCGTGGGCGGCTGCTGACACTATGCTGTACTCATTGAAGCACTGTAAATTGTGAGAATAAAGTAATGACACCAAATACCGCTGTATCACTCTGCACTGCCCCTTGACGCTCTTGAACTTGCTCGGCCCCCTGAGGAAAGACGGCAGTGGGTCCTGGCTTCAGCTTGGTCATCTGGAGTCCTGGGTTCGACCATCCCAACTCCCCCTGCAACAGGGGGTACTTGTCACACCACCTCTCAACTGCTTTCATCTGCTTGGCAGTAAACAAATATCATCACAGCTTGTTCCCGTCATGAATACCAGACCATTCTGCTGCTTACAGTATGCTGTATCAGTCACACAGCCTGCGACACACAAGGAACACTTGGCACGTGATTACAGGAACTTTCATTCTGTGGCAATGATGCATTGCCGGATACATGTTCATAGGACCTTTTCTCCACCGTTTCCAGTCAGAAATCCGTCCCTGCTCCTTTGTTGGTTTTATTAATGTTCACACTGTATATCTGAAAAATACTTACTGGGTGGTTACTGCTGCTCTAAATGCCTTTTTTGCAACATTGGCGAATTCATGAGGCTACTGCTGCTGGGCAACTGATGCTCTCAGTGCTCATTCAATCAGTAATGTAAAATTCTACTCCACGTGGAGTTCCTCCGGCTCAGGAGTCCATTGACTGAAAGGTGTCGATCTTCAAACGTTACTTGATGCCTCCAACACTAGACCAGTGGTAGCGGATGGGGGAGGGGGAAGAAGTGAGAGAGAGGGCACGAGACAGAGAGCGTTATTACGTAAGAGACCAATTATTAATCAAATAATGACTTTGTTATCTTATCAGGAATCGGAGGTCTACTCATCAGTCAGAAAGAAATTGTCGGGGAACATATCCTGTGAAAGTTAGTTTCAAGTTTCGTCCAAGTGTTTCTTGGCAGACACACGTCATGTGAAAGTTAGTTTCGTCCCTAATTTTTGCACAGCAGTATATTCTGTGTACGATAACACAAATATTTCTTCTTGTGTAATAGATGTCAGAGGCAAGAGCCAAAATATAAAGAGCGATCAAAAAGTTCCCATTTGAGGACGTTGCTCCAGCATATTTGGAACTTAGCGCATATGAAACGTAGCGCAACTCCGATGAGGGTACATTAGCACCGACTTGTAGTCAAGCGATTACTGAGGCATTCGTGTCTTTCTGAAGTACTTGCGGTTAATGCGGGAACGTTAACTAAGGCGACGTCATTACCAGATGCTTCCAAAGACGACCAACGTGCTATTATTCTCTTCCTGGCTGCCTACGGACAAACACCGGTAGACGTTCGTCAGGGAATGAAGAAAGCGTTTGGGTCAGCTGGTCTGTCTAAACCCACCTTCTTGGAAAGCCGCCACAGGGGATACCACTGCTTCATAATAACGCGCGTCCCCATCTCACAAAGGTCATAACGCAAAGGTACGCCAACTCAAGTTGGAGACACTCGAGCACCCGCCCTGCAGTCCTGATCTTTCCCAATACGATTATCACGCCTTCAGACCCTTAAAAAGGATCGACCATTCCTGTCGGACAAGGACGTGCAGCAGGCAGTTACGGACTCCTTCATGGAGCAGGACATGGCGTTTTACCAAACAGGTATCTTCAACCTGGTGCGTCTATGGGATGATTGTCTCAATGCTCATGGCGATTTTGCCTGATTTGCACACCGATTCTGGGCTTATGGCATTCGAACGCAAACTTTTTGATCACCCCTCATATTAGCTTTTCAAATGACTCAACTGGGCATTGGAAATAGCGTCCAACACATCACACAACAATTTCGGAATTGTACTTTTGGGCACATGGCAGTGATATTAGAGAGATAACAGATGACAGTCAGACCAAAGTGTCACTTATAGTTTCATTCGAGCCAGTCGGATTTTTAATAGAGTTCAATATCCAGCTTAACAGTTATTCAAAATCTGCTTTTGTTATTCGAAATTGGCTCACATATGGAACTTCCATTATAAGTGCCTTTCCCATAAATAGTGTCCAGCACCTCACATAAGAGCACTGAGGCTATACTCTTGGAGACATAGTAGGTGTACTGCAGAGACGAGATGGAATCATCATTTGCCAAATATCTAAGTTTTACTTTCCGTTCAACATGAGTTGGAATTACATTCCTCATATGTGTATTCAACCTTTGAATGGAGATCAGTTGTCAGCCCAATAAGTACTCCAAATTTGTTTTTGTTTTTCAGAAATAATTTACGAACGAATTTTCATCTTCCAGTGTTTATTCTTTTATAAGTATACTAGTGGACCAAGCAATGCTTCACAATTGCTAAATATGTATAAAAATTTCAGACAGTCCTGGGAATTTTGTCAGGGTGCAAAAGTTGGCTCCTCATTGTACAATTGCAAAACATCAGAATATATAACATTTTTCGTTTTTTGTGTACTGTGTGTGAAGAGGATGAACTGGTTTTATTGCAAAACTTCAGAATATACAACATTTGTCGTTTCTTGCGTACTGTTTGATAAGAGAAAAAACTGGTTTCCTGAGCTACCAGTTCATGAAATGGCAACATACAGCTGACCATTCTAAAGTTTGTCGAACTGTTTTAAATGCACTGCTATAGCAGTTAAAGTTTTCTGCAAGTAAGAAAACAAAATAGCAGTTTTTCATGGCATATCGATGCTAATACACACACACACACACACACACACACACACACACACAGATTTTTGTATCCCGCCTGGAAGGCGGAGCGTGGGTCTGCTACTGTAAACTAAAAGGTTGGCCGAATGTAGGAAGCGAGTAGGAGCACGAAAACGTAAAGTACTTTGGTACTGCTTGTAGATTTTATGAGTTTACTATAGTCAAAATTATGATTACATAATGGTTACTAAACTTTGGCCAAGATGAGCACATAGGTGCACACACACACACACACACACACACACACACACACACACACATATATATATATATATATATATATATATATATATATATGTGTGTGTGTGTGTGTGTGTGTGTGTGTGTGTGTGTGTGCACCTATGTGCTCATCTTGGCCAAAGTATATATATATATATATATATATATATATATATATATATATATATATATATACGTGTGTGTATATAATCGATATGCCATGAAAATTTGCTGCTTTATTTATATATGCGTATTAGCATCGATATACCATGAAAACTGGTTAAAAAATTTTATGGATATGCTATAAAAATCTGCTATTTTGTTTATATATATAATGGATATGCCATGTTTACTACTGGTATTTAAAAACATGTAACCAGTGTCCTTATGGTATGGACTATAGTTTTACTTTTTGAGATACTGTGTGATGAGACTTAGTGAAAGAACACATACAACTGACCATGGTAAAAAGACTCTGATCGTAAATCAATTCCAACATGTCTGAATATTCGACCTTAAGCCTTCATTGTTGTTATTGCAGACGAAACCTTGATGCACTTAAGTTAAATAGGTAAGCCAGTTGGGATCATAGCTGCATGGTTTGCATTGAAAAATGGTATGTCTTCCGTGATTAGTGATTGAATCTCCTAATGGTGTGTGCAACTTTAAAGAAGGAAAAGAAAGTATTAGACTGTTGGTAATGTCCACACCTGAAAACAAACAATTTGAGGTGCATACTGTAACTATGCTAGGGGCAACGCAGGAGTAGGTTTAATAATGAATAAAAAAGTGGGAACGCAAGTAAGCTACTACAAACAGCATGTTGTTGTTGTTGTGGTCTTCATTCCTGAGACTGGTTTGATGAAGCTCTCCATGCTACTCTATCCTGTGCAAGCTTCTTCATCTCCCAGTACCTACTGCAACCTACATCCTTCTGAATCTGTTTAGTGTATTCATCTCTTGGTCTCCCTCTACGATTTTTACCCTCCACAGTGCCCTCCAATGCTAAACTGGCGATCCCTTGATGCCTCAGAACATGACCTACCAATCGATCCCTTCTTCTAGTTAAGTTGTGCCACAAATTTCTCTTCTCCCCAATCCTATTCAATACCTCTCATTAGTTATATGATCTACCCATCTATTCTTCAGCATTCTGCTGTAGCACCACATTTCGAAAGCTTCTATTCTCTTCTTGTCTAAACTATTTACAGTCCACGTTTCCTTCCATACATAGCTACACTCCATACAAATACTTTCAGAAACGACTTCCTGACACTTAAATCTATACTCGATGTTAAATAATTTCTCTTCTTCAGAAACGCTTTCCTTGCCATTGCCAGTCTACATTTTATATCCTCTCTACTTCGACCATCATCAGTTATTTTGCTCCCCAAATAGCAAAACTCCTTTATTACTTTTAATGTCTCATTTCCTAATCCAATTCCCTCAGCATCGCCCAACTTAATTCGACTACATTCCATTATCCTCGTTTTGCTTTTGTTGATGTTCTTCTTATACCCTCCTTTCAAGACACTGTCCATTCCGTTCAACTGCTCTTCCAACTCCTTTGCTGTCTCCGACACAATTACAACGTCATCGGCGAACCTCAAAGTTTTTATTTCTTCTCCATGGATTTTAATACCTACTCCGAATTTTTCTTTTGTTTCCTTCACTGCTTGCTCAATATACAGACTGAATAACATCGGGGAGAGGGTACAACCCTGTCTCACTCCCTTCCCAACCACTGCTTCCCTTTCATGTCCCTTGACTCTTATAACTGCCATCTGGTTTCTGTACAAATTGTAAATAGCCTTTCGCTCCCTGTATTTTACCCCTTCCACCTTCAGAATTTGAATGAGAGTATTCCAGTCAACATTGTCAAAAGCTTTCTCTAAGTCTACAAATGCTAGCAACGGAGGTTTGCCTTTCCTTAATCTAGCTTCTAAGATAAGTCATAGGGTCAGTATTGCCTCATGTGTTCCAATATTTCTACGGAATCCAAACTGATCTTCCCCGAGGTCAGCCTCTACCAGTTTTTCCATTCGTCTGTAGAGAATACGCGTTAGTATTTTGCATCCGTGACTTATTAAACTGATTGTTCGGTAATTTTCACATCTGTCAGCACCTGCTTTCTTTGGGATCGGGATTATTATATTCTTCTTGAAGTCTGAGGGTATTTTGCCTGTCCCGTACCTCTTGCTCGTCAGATGGTAGAGTTTTGTCAGGACTGGCTCTCCCAAGGCCGTCAGTAGTTCTAATGGAATGTTGTCCACTCCCGGGGCCTTGTTTTGACTCAGGTCTTTCAGTGCTCTGTCAAACTCTTCACGCAGTATCATATCTCCCATTTCATCTTCATCTACGTCCTCTTCCATTTCCATAATATTGTCCTCAAATACATTGCCCTTGTATAGGCCCTCTATATACTCCCTCCACCTTTCTGCTTTCCCTTCTTTGCTTAGATCTGGGTTTCCATCGGAGCTCTTGATATTCATGCAAGTGGTTCTCTTTTCTCCAAAGGTATCTTTAATTTTCCTGTAGGCAGTATCTATCTTACCCCTAGTGAGATCCTTAAATTTGTCCTCTAGCCATCCCTGCTTAGCCATTGTGCACTTCCTGTCGATCTCGTTTTTGAGTCGTTTGTATTCCTTTTTGCCTGCTTCATTTACTGCATTTTTATATTTTCTCCTTTCATCAATTAAATTCAGTATTTCTTCTGTTACCCAAGGATTTCTACTTGCCCTCGTCTTTTTACCTACTAGGTCCTCTGCTGCCTTCACTACTTCATCTCTCAAAGCTACCCATTCTTCTTCTACTGTATTTTTTCCCTCATTCCTGTGAATTGTTCCCTTATGCTCTCCCTGAAACTCTGTACAACCTCTGGTTTAGTCAGTTTATCCAGGTCCCATCTCCTTAAATTCCCACCTTTTTGCAGTTTCTTGTGATCAGAGTCCAAATCTACCCCTGGAAATGTCTTACAATTTAAAACCTGGTTCCTAAATCTCTGTCTTACCATTATGTAATCTATCTGAAACCTGTCAGTATCTCCAGGCTTCTTCCATGTATACAAACTTCTTATATGTTTCTTGAACCAAGTGTTAGCTATGATTAAGTTGTGCTCTGTGCAAAATTCTATCAGGTGGCTTCCTCCTTCATTTCTTATCCCCAATCCATATTCACCTACTACGTTTCCTTCTCTCCCTTTTCCTACTATCGAATTCCAGTCACCCATGACTATTACATTTTCGTCTCCCTTCACTATCTGAGTAATTTCTTTTATTTCATCATACATTTCTTCAATTTCTTCATCATCTGCAGAGCTAGTTGTCATATAAACTTGTACTACTGTAGTAGGAATGGGCTTCGTGTCTATCTTGGCCACAATAATGCGTTCACTATGCTGTTTGTAATAGCTTACCCGCATTCCTATTTTTTTATTCATTATTAAACCTACTCCTGCATTACCCCTATTTGATCTTGTATTTATAACCCTGTATTCACTTGACCAAAAGTCTTGTCCCCCTGCCACCGAACTTTACTAATTCCCACTATATCTAACTTTAACCTATCCATTTCCCTTTTTAAATTTTCTAACCTACCTGCCCGATTAAGGGATCTGACATTCCACACTCCGATCCGTAGAACGCCAGTTTTCTTTCTCCTGATAACAACGTCCTATTGAGTAGTCCCCGCCCGGAGATCTGAATGGGGGACTATTTTACCTCCAGAATATTTTACCCAAGAGGACGCCATCATCATTTAATCATACAGTAAAGCTGCATGCCGTCGGGAAAAATTACGGCCATAGTTTCCCCTTGCTTTCAGCCGTTCGCAGTACCAGCACAGCAAGGCTGTTTTGGTTAGCGTTACAAGGCCAGATCAGTCAATCATCCAGACTGTTGCCGTTGCAACTACTGAAAAGGCTGCTGCCCCTCTTCAGGAACCACACGTTTGTCTGGCCTCTCAACAGATACCCCTCTGTTGTGGTTGCACCTACGGTATGGCTATCTGTATCGCTGAGGCACGCAAGCCTCCCCACCAACGGCAAGGTCCATGGTTCTTGGGGGGAGGACAAACAGCATAGTGAACGCATTATTATGGCCAAGACAGATATGAAGCCCATGCCTAGCACAGTAGTACAAGTTTATATGCCAGATGACGAAGAGATTGATGAAATGTACGATAAGATCAAAGAAATTATTCGGATAGTGAAGGGAGACGAAAATTTAATAGTCATGGGTGACTGCAATTCGACAGTAGGAAGAGGAAGAAAAGGAAACGTAGTAGGTGAATATGGAATGGGGTTAAGGAATGAAAGAGGAAGCCGCCTGGTAGAATTTTGCACAGAGCATAAGTTAATCATACTAACACTTGGTTCAAGAATCATAAAAGAAGGTTGTACGCATAGAAGAAGCCTGGAGATATTGGAAGCTGTCAGATAGATTATATAATGGTAAGACAGAGATTTAGGAACCAAGTTTTAAATTGTAAGACATTTCCAGGGGCAGATGTGGTCTCTGACCCCAATCTATTGGTTATGCACTGTAGGTTAAAACTGAAGAAACTGCAAAAAGATGAGAATTTAAGGAGATGGGACCTGGATAAATTGGAAGAACCAGAGGTTGTAGAGAGTTTCAGGGAGAGCATTAGGGAACGATTGACAAGAATGGGGGAAAGAAATACAGTAGAAGAAGAATGGGTAGCTTTGAGAGATGAAATAGTGAAAGCAGCAGATGATCAAGTAGATAAAAAGACAAGGGCTAATAGAAATCCTTGGGTAACAGAGCAGATACTGAATTTAATTGATGAAGGGAGAAAAAACAAAAATGCAGTATATGAAGCAGACAAAAAGGAATACAAATGTCTCAAAAATGAGATCGACAGGAAGTGCAAAATGGCTAAGCAGGGATGGCTAGAGGACAAATGTAAGGATATAGAAGCATTTATTACTAGCTGTAAGATAGATACTGCCTACAGGAAAATTAAAGAGACCTTTGGAGAAAAGAGAACTACTTGCATGAATATCAAGAGCTCAGATGGAAACTCAGTTCTAAGCAAAGAAGGGAAAGCAGAAAGGTGGAAGGAGTGTATACAGGGTCTATACAAGGGTGATGTTCTTGAAGACAGTATCATGGAAATGGAAGAGGAGGTACAAGAAGATGAAATGGTAGATATTATACTGCGTGAAGAGTTTGACAGAGCCCTGAAAGACCTAAATCGAAACAAGGCCCCAGCAGTAGACAACATTCCATTAGAACTACTGATAGGCTTGGGAGAGCCAGTCCTGACAAAACTCTACCATCTGATGAGCAAGATGTATGAGACAGGCGAAAATCCCTCAGACTTCAGGAAGAATATAATAATTCCAATCCCAAAGATGTGAAAATTACCAAACTATCAGTTTAATAAGCCACAGCTGCAAAATACTAACACGAATTCTTTACAGATGAATGGAAAAACTGGTAGAAGCCGACATCAGGGAAGATCAGTTTGGATTCTGTAGAAATGTTGGAACACGTGAGGCAATACTGACCCTATGACTTATCTTAGAAAATAGATAAAGGAAAGACAAACCTACGTTTCTAGCATTTGTAGACTTAGAGAAAGCTTTTGACAATGTTGACTGGCATACTCTCTTTCAAATTCTAAATGTGGCAGGGGTAAAATAAAGGGAGCAAAAGGCTATTTACAATTTGTACAGAAAGCAGAGGGCCGTTATAAGAGTTGAGGGACATGAAAGGGAAGCAGTGGTTGAGAAGGGAGTGAGTCAGGGTTGTAGCCTCTCCCCGATGCTATTCAATCTGTACATTGAGCAAGTAGTAATGGAAACAAAAGAAAAGTTCGGAGTAGGCATTAAAATCCATGGAGAAGAAACAAAAACTTTGAGGTTCGCCGATGACATTGTAATTCTGTCGGAGACAGCAAAGGACTTGGAAGAGCAGTTGAACGGAATGGACAGTGTCTTGAAAGGAGGGTATAAGATGAACATCAACAAATGTAAAACGAGGATAATGGAATGTAGTCGAATTAAGTTGGGTGATGCTGAGGGGATTGGATTAGAAAATGAGACATTAAAAGTAGTAAAGTAGGCTTGCTATTTGGGAAGCAAAATAACTGATAATGGTCGAAGCAGAGAGGATATAAAATGTAGACTGGCAATGGCAAGGAAAGCGTTTCTGAAGAAGAGAAATTATTTAACATCGAGTATAGATTTAAGTGGCAGGAAGTCGTTTCTGAAAGTATTTGTATGGAGTGTAGCTATGTATGGAAGGAAACATGGACTATAAATAGTTTAGACAAGAAGAGAATAGAAGCTTTCGAAATGTGGTGCTACAGCAGAATGCTGAAGATTAGATGGGTAGATCACATAACTAATGAGGAGGTTTTGAATAGAATTGGGGAGAAGAGAAATGTGTGGCACAACTCGACTAGAAGAAGGGATCGGTTGGTAGGACATATTCTGAGGCATCAAGGGATCACCAGTTTAGTACTGGAGGGTACCGTGGAGGGTAAAAATCGTAGGAGGAGACCAAGAGATGAATACACTAACCAGATTCAGAAGGATGTAGGTTGCAGTAGGTACTGGAAGATGAAGAAGCTTGCACAGGAGAGAGTAGCATGGAGAGCTGCAACACACCAGTCTCAGGACTGAAGACCACAACAACAACAACAACAACTGTAACTATCATGAAGAAGAAATTTCCGTTCTTATAAGAACGTTTTCTAGTGCCTGATGTCGTTTTAGGTTCTTATTTGGCATCGAACAAGCTGAATTTTAGAGATTGAACGTAAAAAATGATCTGGAAATGCCAACAGTGTCAACAAAGTGATGCAAAAGATCTCAACACAGAGCTTTCACCCAAGTGTAACAGTGGCATGGAAGACATTCGCGAATACAGGTATTTGAAGAAAAAGCAGGAGTTTTGCAGTTACTGCATATGGCTGCTGGTAAAAAATTTAAAAAGTTGGGTGCAAAATTTATAAAGAACTTTGCAATTTGGGAACTGAAAGCATAACGTGATGGATTAACATTTCATAGCTGTGGGTTTCACTTTCTGTTTGTACAAGCGGTGGAACTGAAAGAAATCTCAGTAATTTCTTTTTTTCTGCAAGAAAATATTTAAACATAAAGGGAGTTCAGCTCCTCTGCTTATAATTAAAATACTATAAACCGCAAAACTGAGAAATTTGGAACTGCATGCACTAAGGCTTTCGAAAAAAAACTGCCGATGTTTTTCGAGCAGCATATAAAATCTTGAAGATAAATCAACCCTTCATGGTTTCGAAATTGAAGTTGACTTGGAGTTGAATGGCGTTAATATGGACCACATTATTCACCAACTTTAACGCATGCATCACTATTGCTTCTCAAACCGCAATATATATGAGAAACAAGTTAGCAAACATGACAGTGCGTGGAAGCAGTAAAACAGCCCTCATTATAGATGAAAGTACCATACTCAGTCACACGTCATCACTGATAGTACACCTGAGGAAAACACTTCCAGTTATGGATCAGCCAGCCATGATTTATTTGTGAATTATTGCATCGCAAGATGTCACTGCTGAAGGTATATTTACTGCATTGATGACATACTTGGGAGCACAGGGGTTCAATGATGAGATTCTGAAATAGAATCGTGTTGCAGTCTCGATTGATGAGGTTGCAGTAATACTAGGAGAGAAAAAGACTGTGATTGCTTTAATAAAGCAACGGTTTCCCTATGTTCGGTTCTGGCACTTTGTCAGTCACAGGCTTGAGCTTCCCATAACTGATCTGCACAAAGATTTCCCCTCACATGCAAACTGCTTCAAATATTTCCTTGATAAACTGTATACAGTTTACCACCAGTAACCAAAATTGCCAAGAAACAGGAAGCTCATGCAGAGGAACTTGAAACTGTAGTTCAAAAAATTGGAAGGATTCTAGATACAGGGCGGATTGCTTCTAGCTTGAGAGAAGTCTCATCTGCATGGAAAATGTGAAGTTCAAAATGGCTCTGAGCACTATGGGACTTCACTGCAGTGGTCATCAGTCCCCTAGAACTTAGAACCACTTAAACCTAACTAACCTAAGGACATCACACACATCCATGCCCAAGGCAGGGTTCGAACCTGCAACCGTTGCGGTCGCGCGGTTCCAGACTGTAGCGCCTAGAACCGCTTGGCCACCCCGGCCGGCGAAAAATATGAAGTTTTAGTGGCACATTTCAGATGTGCCATAGATAATACCAAAAGAGACAAACTGACCAAGTCATGTATGGAGGACTCCTTAGGCCCATAACCCCTGGCAACTTCATATTAGATCTTGGATTGATGTGTGATGCTCTTCAGAATTTTGCAGAACCTAGTGTTGACCTACAAGCTCGTGGTATTACGATTTATTCGGCCCATAACAAGATATGTCAGCGTGTTAAGGGTGTTTTCTGAAAGAAAGACAAAACATGGTCCATACTACATTGGAACCTTGGAAGCAGAAATACTATTAATGTTTAAAGGCGTGAATATAAAAAACAAAGCAAGAATTAAAGGGAATCGAATTGGTGCAGTTACGTTCTCTGAGTGTCTGGGAAAGTGTATGGAGAACCACGTTTTGACATCCAAAGATATTGGAATTCCAGAATTGGCTTCAGTTTTGGACACTACCTCTTGGCCAGAAAATCCTGATGAAACTTATGTAGAATCAGAAATAAGAAACTTGTGTAAACGTTTTCTGCTCAATGAAAGACAAATCTTAAGAGGATTCCATGAATATCTTGCTGGCGAGAAATGCCCAGTGGCTCTCCTGCCCCTTGTTAACTCTATGAGTAGTATACAGATTTCGACAAGTGAATGTGAAGATGAACTTGATCATGACTCCAACAAGAGTGTCATTGTATCTGAATACAGTGGCAAATCTTATGCTCATCGAGTTGGCTGGCTCTCCACTAAGAATTTTCAAACCTGTGAAGTACACGAATTTATGGTTCCTGAAAGGAAGACATCTGCCGAGTGACATAAAAAGCAAGGAGAGAAAGGGCGAATATGGCAGTGATCAGTTTCTTTTACTGTTGTGGAATTTTCTGTAACCAAGTCAGCAAAATGAAACACTACCACAGTGCTGTTTTGCTTAATTTTAAAATGTAAAATTATTGCAAGTACTGAGTGCAGTTACCACAAATAAATTAACAAGCTGCAACCTTTCATTTAACTGAATTTCAGAACGTTCAGTAACACCCAAATAATATGTGTCACTCACATCTCATCAGAATGGACAGCAGATCTCTTTGTTCAGTTCCGCGAGAAGCACAGTCGGACTCTGTATAACTGCCGAAAATTGTAAGATCGTGAAGTCTTGCCGATTACAAGTGAGAGTACCCCTTAAAAATTTTAGAAAAAATGCGCTGGCCCCCTGCCAAACTGATATGTTGTCTTCTACTCCTGTGGGAACAGTGAACTAACTAAACTGTAGTGCAACAGTTACAGGAAACCACTGAAGAACTACAACTCTGTTGCTTGTAAAAGGAAGGAACTGTCAGTACAATGTTTCAAACCATTTGTTACCATTTCACCTGATCAAATGGGAAAAAATATAGCCATCACATTAATATTACCAGTTTCAGAGAAATTTGGTTAACTGTGCTATAACACATACAATACTATTTTATTTTACTTTGTTTGTCTGTTCATTCGTTCTTAGGGGTCTCGCGTTGCCGATTTGCTTTGTGTGAAAATAAACAACGTGCTTTGTGTTTGGTTTCTACCTCCTGATTGCATTGTATTGCGCTTGTGTTGCACTGTGATTTAGAAAATTCTGATAAGTAGAAAATGCAGCAGAAGAAAGTTCGTTCGCCGAGCGACAATTCTTTACATAGATGGTGTGCCGCTAAACAACCAGACACTGGAGTTCCTAACGAGGGAAACCCCCCATCACACCCTCCTCAGATTTAGTGGTAAGATGGTCCTATGGATAGCCCGTCAAAAACTTGACTTAGTTCTAGCATAAAACAGGAAGAATGTCTGCTGAAGTGCGAAAGTAAAATAGAAACAGTGAATGATCCAAGAACAAAAACTGCAATAAAGAGTAGCCTAAAACGATTATGGTGTCATGGGTAAGGGGTGATGGTGTTGGCCTGCCAAGCGGACGAGCTGTGTTCAGTACTCCCTTGTGCCCTTTATTTCGTAAACAGGTGTGATTTACGTTACAAAAAAGGAATTCACCAGTCAAGATTTCCAAAATGGAACACAATTTCAAAAGCGTTAAAAACATATGTTTTGACAGAGTACAGAGAAACTGTATGATTGTGTAACTGTTCATTTGTTGCAGCTTACGTGACAAACTATTATGTTATCAACATTTCCTTGAAAGTGATCACATTAACGTACATACCAACACCTATATTGGACAAGGAGGCATATATCACTCACCAGTCGTACAAATTAGGTGCGCCGATAAGAGACACCTATCGTATGGCACACATACTGTCACTAATGCCGTGTATAACACACCAGATGTGTTTTCTGGTTGAGGATTCGTTTGACTTGTCACCTGTCATCAAACTTTACGGTTCCCATTCCAAAGCCATTTCCTTTCAGCTGCTAATAGAGTAGTTGTGCAGAATCAACAGTCATTATAGCTCACCTTACACCTCGCTGTTGCAAACGGACGTTGTACCACCACATAGATACAAATCTGAATAAAGCGCGAAAAAAAGAAAAAAAATTGGCATGAGTGAGGTTTCAACAGCGCTCGCCTGGTTGATAGTCCAGTACCGATAGTCCAGCACCATAGCCACTTAACCCCAACCCCACTGCTTTCTCACCCACCTCTATATTGCACTTCCTTTTCTCAGACCAGTCACTGTTTTTCTACGTATTTTGCTTTTTTTCATAGTACAGTACATCTTCTTCCTGTTTTCATGCTTGATCTGTGTTCGCTTTATGATGGGCTGTCCACTGGGCCTTCTTACCACTTAGTTTGAGACGGGAGGGGTGCGATGGGGTGTTCCCTTGTCAGGAGAACTCGTGAGTTTTACGAGCAGGAGAAAGAATTCGTAAGTATTGATGAATAGTGATCAGTTTCTGCCGACAAGTAGTGGAACACACAACAAAAACCCCTGGAATTAGTACAAGAACAGTAGTAAGTAAGGCAGTGTTGTTAATTCGAGGTATCTGGATCATATAACGTATGTTCAGCCACACCTGAAAAGAAGAACAAGAAGCCTCACCTTGTCACTGACTTAGACCCTTTACAGACGGATGCAGTTCGCAGGCATATTTATGCTTCATACACTAGGAAAGAGCTTACTACTGTGCTAGTGTTGTTAAAAGAACGTTAACTTTGCAGGCCTTGGAAAATATCACTAAAATGTCTCTGTTAACTGGCAACCAGAATGTACCAAAGGCATTCAAAAATGTGGATTTCAATGGTCTGACTGGTTTCAAATCTGCATTTCCTTCTGTAACCCTAAACCTAAATTATTTGGAATACATAATTGCATAGACTCCCACAATCAGAATCACTTGACCTAAACGTTTTCTGAGTATCGTACCACATCATAATGTAAAAACTGTACTGGAGAAATCCCCATTTTGGCCACAGTTACAGCAGCCATCTTCTGGGTCCACTGACGACCAGAAGAACCAGAAGAAGGCTGTACTGGTGATCAGGTGTCCCAGAAGAGGGCCACTGTAACCATAGCTGGAACACATCGAGTATTGATTTAAGTGTCAGGAAGTCGTTTCTGAAAGTATTTTTATGGAGTGTAGCCATGTACAGAAGTGAAACATGTACGATAAATAGTTAAGACAAGAAGAGAATAGAAGCTTTCGAAATGTGGTGCTACTGAAGAATGCTGAAGATTAGATGGGTAAATCACATAACTAATGAGGAGGTATTGAATAGAATTGGGGAGAAGAGAAATGTCTTGCACAACTTGACAAGAAGAAGGGATCGGTTGGTAGGACATGTTATGAGGCATCAAGGGATCACCAATTTAGTACTGGAGGGCAGCGTGGAGGGTAAAAATCGTAGAGGGAGACCAAGAGATGAATACACTAAGCAGATTCAGAAGGATGTAGGCTGCAGTAGGTACTGGGAGATGAAGAAGCTTGCACAGGAGAGAGTAGCATGGAGAGCTGCGTCAAACCAGTCTCAGGACTGAAGACCACAACAACAACACGTACACACAGACAAGAAACGCTAGACTGAACAAACACTTGATTCAAACATGTTTTGCACACCAGATTTGTGGTGATCTGACCACACAGTACGACGTGAGTCAGCAATGTGTTTGGCACCCACAGATTTAAGCTATTTTGTTCAAACTTCCAAAACATACTCAACAGTTTTGCACATCGTCTTTCTCTCAAGATGGCGTCCATTGAAAAGTGCAATGACACAACATTCGCAAATAAGCAAAAGTTAAGATAGTACATCATGTAAGAAGTGTCAGAAAAGGGTTGTAAAAGGAATTCTGTTTATGAAGTGCAACTTCTGGCTGCATGGAAGGTGTGCTCCATAGTGACACTGACTCTTTAAAAGCAGAATTCCCAGTACAGAAGCAAGAAAATTCTGACCTGAAATACAGGAAAATGTTTTTTTGCAAAACTGCTGAGGCGATAGACAAAAAAAACTTCGAAAACGGGCCTAATGATACAGTTATTAGCTCAAACAATGTGGCAGTGGTAGTGCCAAATTTCACAATAGACGTTCATCCAGCAATCAAGACCCACCAGTTGAACAAACACTTTAGAAATATAGATAGCTCCCAGGATGGTTTAGGACAGACATCAAGGAAGAATTACAAAGGAGTCTTCATCCAAGTCCATACAAATTCTTAGAAGCAGCACTGAACACGAAATTGTGAGTGAAACAAGAAATTTAATTCAATCTGCCAGTAATCTCTGCAAAGCGTTTAGAATCTACTTAATGTAATTATCTACAGAAGATCAGTCAGTGATTGGTATATATGAAAGAACAAGCCGCGATTTAAATGAAAACTGTAACGATCTAGGAGCTGTGTTCATAAATCTGAATAAGTTCTCAATCATTAAACGTCTGGCAAAGGTGGTCTTCATTTAAATAGGTTAGGATCCAAAAGTCTTAGTAAAATGTTCACTGATACATATAAAATTCTGAAAAATGAGGGAAACTTATAAGAGATGATGGGGATGAGAAACTGAGTTTGGTATCCCAAGAACGAGTATGCTTAAAACCACAAATAGGAAACAATGTCCCTACATAAGTGCTGATTTTTCAAGCAAATGTCATAAAGTGGACGAGTTACTAATTATTCTGTCTGAATATAGAAATATCAAAGCTATTTACTTCAATGAACAGTGGCTTGCATTTGATAATATTAAAATTCTTAATAAAATTGATAATTTCGAATTAACCAACAGCTTTTGAAATTGAAATCACATGTAGGCTCATGTGTATTTACTAATTCTAACATAAAATATGAAATACGAGATTATTTTAATCATTTTGATAAAGAGTATATATTTGAAACCTGCTGTGTCGAGTTGAGGGACTTAAATTTCATAGTAGTTTCCATTTATAACGTACCAGCGAAAACTACAATTGAAGCTTTTCTGGTGAAATTCCATTGCCTGCTTGTAAAGCTTAGTAAAGAAAAAAGGAAAGACATAGTAATATCTGCTGACTTCTGTATTAATATCATAGTTAAAAGCAGTGATGTTTCAAAATAAACCGACTCAATAAAAAACTTTGGTGTCAAAACAAACTTCATGAAACCCACAAGAGTAAATATAATATTCTAACAAATTATGTGTTTGAAGATGTTTGTAAATTTTGCATAGCTTTAGGAATTTCTGACTACTCTACATTATTCAATGAACTACCAAAAATTTACAAAGAAATTACATTTAACAAAAGCCATATGAAAAGAAACTTCAATGAAAAAAAAATCAGTTACATTTAGAAATAAGTTGAGAGAGGTTGGAGAGCCTTATAACAGCCATTTTCCAAATAATAGTAACTTTAAGGATTTTTAAGTATCTTTCTTGAAATACTTAATGAAACTATTGTGCTTAGAATCACATTAACAAAACTATTGATCATTTTTAATATAAATGTGTGAACTTTCTGAAACAACGTTTTATTGATTAATCAGTATATGTGTAACAACAACTACACACCCCAGAACACATAATAACCACCTAGTAATTACAACATAATGCAGTAAACAAGAAAACTGTCGATATCAGTTTACAAACCTGAACATGTTCCCTTAATCTGACACCAACACACAGTACAAAGTCTAAATATACAGTCATTCCTTCACTTATTTCACAGGCCACAGTTTCTTACACATGTTTCATATCTGTCATTGCTAAGTGGTTTTGTGAAAGCTTTGGGTAACACTTCTTCAGAAAGCAGGTGTTCAACAATAATAACACCTGACTCCACATGCCTTTTTATAAAATAATAATTTATATCTAAATGCTTTAATATAGATTTAGTCCCTAGTATCTTGGCTAACTGAATGGCTGCTTTATTATCACAATATATGGTAAATGGCTTTATGACACTGCTTGGATCTACCTCAAACGTAAATTGTCTCAACCACAGTAAATCTTGAGCAGTCGATGCCAGCAGCTTCACAAGTAGCAAGTGCAATAATTTTTTCTCTTCTACTAGACCAGAGATTTTGCAATTTTATGCAAGGAGCAGTTACAGAGTCTCTGTCATTGATTTTATGTCTCCAATCGGCATCGCTGAAGGCTGTTATTTCTCTGTTACCATCACTAGAAAATTCTAGCTTGTTGTCCGTGGTTTCCTTTAAATATCTAAACAATCTTTTTACTGACAACCAATGAATCTATTTAAAACAGTGATTATATCTGCTAAAGAGATTTACATCGAAACACATATCAGGTCTGGTAATTTTTAATGGATACAGAAGACTTCCTGTTGCTTCTTGATATGGTGCCTTGATATCACCTGATTTAACTCGTTCAGAGTGCAAACCAAGTTCAAGTGGTGTTGGAACTGGCTTGGTTTCACTCATTCCAAATTTGTCCAGAACTTTATTGCATAGGTTTTCTGGGAGATCCAAATTATTTCTTTATTACTATCCTGTGTAATTCCCAGGTCTATCTGTCGTAAATCTTTTATCTCAAAAAATTCCTTAAAAGAACTTTTGAATTGATCCGAAACAGTTCTGTCATTTGAGAACAATAACAAATCATCGCCATAAAAACTGTGATGACTAGTTTGGTGCTATCTCTGCGAAAATAGATACATGGACCAGTGTTTTATCTGTTCAATTTCAGTTTTCTTAACACCTCTTCAATTTTTTGATTCCAATTCCTACCACCCTGTTTGATTCCATAAGTCTCCTTAGAGATAAGCACTAGTGATGTCTCTAGGTTCTTTCGAACTGACATAGATGAGAGATATCTAATGGATGCATCCTTGACTACTTGTGCCAAGGTTTCCTGATAATCAACACCTTGAACTTAAGGGCATCCTTTTACCACTAGGCATGCTTTAATTTTTTCTGGTGTACTGCTAGCCCCAGGTTTCATTTTTAATGCCCACATAGTCTTGAGTGGTTTGTGTACCCTGGGTAGCTCTATTTCTTCAAATGCGTTATTATGAACTGGAGATAAGAATTCTTTCTTCATTGCTTTTTTCCATTCTTCATTATTGGCCCCTTCCAAAGCTTCTTTGACATCAATGTCTTCACTTGGAAGTCGGTCTTTCAAATAGTAACATGATCAGGCCATGTCTTCAGTTTTGGTTCTCTGTTTGATCCTCGAGGTGTAGCCTCTTAAACTATGTTTTGATTTTCATGACCCTCATCTTGAGCTTCAGTTTCTAATGAATCAGTGTCAAAGTCTTAAAAGGGTTCATTATCACTGTCTTCTGATTTAACTTTTTCTTCAGTTTGTGAAGTACTGATGTGTTAAAGAACTGCTTCATATTCCAATCATAAGGCATTTGTGGTCTTAGGTTACTCTGTCTTTGAGCTTGAAAAAATTCGCATTCACCTGGAATTTTACATCTCTGCTTACAATTATCTGGCCAGCCTCCCTGTTGAAGAATCGATAGCCTTTGGTTGCCTGACAGTAGCCTACAAATGTCAACTTCTGTGACTTCTTGTCCCACTTCTTGTGATGGGGTTTTGGAATGTGAACCATTGCACTACAGCCAAAAATTCTCAGATGTGATAAACAAAGCTTTCTCCTATGCCAAAGTTCATATGGCGTCTTATCTCTGAGTGTGGTGGATGGTGAACGATTTGAAAGGTATGCAGCAGTAGACAATGGTTCAGCCCAATTCTCCTTTGGTAGGTTAGCACTGAACATTATAGTATTAGCCTTTTTAACCAATGTTCTATTAGCTCTCTCGGTAATGCCACTATGCTATGGCCTGTAACGTACTGTAAGCTGGTGGATGATACTCTCAGAAGTCAGAAATCTTTTTAGTTTATCATTGACACACTCCTTTCCATTATCAGACCGCAAATTCTTCTTTGTGTCTGTGTTTCCTCCATGGCTTTGAAGTTTTTAAACATCTGTGTCACCTCAGATTTTTTTTTCAAAAAAAAAACTTGAATCTTGAAAAATCATTAATAAATGTGAGAAAATAATGATTTCGACCAACAGATGTGTTCTCCATTTGACCACATAAATCAGAATGTATTAAGTCTAATATGTATTTAGAATACCTTTTTTTAGTTTGAATGGAAGATATGACTGTTTTCCTATGATAGACATCTCACAGGGGTCCTTGACCACAATGTATTCATTTAGTCACATTTAAACCTTTTACAGCTTCAGCATACTTTTGCGATTCATATGTCCTAGCCTGCAATTCCATAAGAATCCACTACATTTTGTATAGTGTTTCATTTCACTTGTATTTAACCAATAGATGCCATTCTTAGGCAATGCTTTGGCAATTAGTTCACCTTCTGTGTCGTAGATGAATCACCTTTTTTTGTTAAAAGTCACTTTATGCCCTATGCCTACAATTTTACTAATTGAGGGCAAATTTACAGCTGAGTTTGGGAATTGAATTACATCAGATACTTCTACTTCTACTGTTTTATCACCAGTATAGAAGGTCAGATCAACATTTCCAGTAGTCTCTGCTAATAAGCCATCACCTCCCACACTGGTCACTGAACTATTGCATGGCTAGACATTATAAAGCTTCTTTCGATGACTAGTATAGTGAGTTGAAGCACAAAAATCTTTTCTGTGAGACTATTTAACATCAGCAGCAAGAAAAGCTTTCTTTTGTTGCGTCTGTTTCCTAAATATATATCAGTCATCGTCATTTTATGACGAGCTTTCTCTTTTTTCGTCGTCGCTAGAACTGTATTTACCAATATGATTCGGTTTGTTGCACTTGTAGCATTTAATAATAGGTTTTGTGGGCCTTTTCTTATTTGTATATTGAACAGATTCTTCATTTCTATATGTCCCTTCAGGTTTGATGTCGTTACATCTACATCTACATTGATACTCCGCAAGCCACCCAACGGTGTGTGGCGGAGGGCACTTTACGTGCCACTGTCATTACCTCCCTTTCCTATTCCAGTCACGTATGGTTCGCGGGAAGAACGACTGTCTGAAAGCCTCCATGCGCGCTCTAATCTCTCTAATTTTACATTCGTGATCTCCTCGGGAGGTATAAGTAGGGGAAGCAATATATTCGATACCTCATCCAGAAACGCACCCTCTTGAAACCTGGCGAGCAAGCTACACCGCGATGCAGAGCGCCTCTCTTGCAGAGACTGCCACTTGAGTTCATTAAACTTCTCCGTAACGCTATCACGGTTACCAAATAACCCTGTGACGAAACGCGCCGCTCTTCTTTGGATCTTCTCTATCTCCTCCGTCAGACCGATCTGGTACGGATCCCACACTGATGAGCAATACTCAAGTATAGGTCGAACGAGTGTTTTGTAAGCCACCTCCTTTGTTGATGGACTACATTTTCTAAGCACTCTCCCAATGAATCTCAACCTGGTACCCGCCTTACCAACAATTAATTTTATATGATCATTCCACTTCAAATCGTTCCGCACGCATACTCCCAGGTATTTTACAGAAGTAACTGCTACCAGTGTTTGTTCCACTATCATATAATCATACAATAAAGGATCCTTCTTTCTATGTATTCGCAATACATTAGCAGTTTCACTTTAATAGAATCTCCCATGACATGTGTACCACTGTTTTCAAAGGCTATGATCATTGGTCCAGCCAGGAGCGAAGTTCATATTCACTCTTCACTCACCGCAAATTTCATTTCGTTTAATTTAAATGCGGTCGTTATTATTCGACTGCAGCAGTCGTCTACCGACTTACATTTGTCTAATTTTTTAGTGATTAATGATCTAAGGTAGCCCACTCTACATGTGAGTCCTGTGTCTTCCAATACATTTTCCAAGGCAATCCAGGCTTCTGGTGCTGGATTTGTGTCCCTTATACGGGAATAGTTCATCTTGTCCACAAAAAGTATGATCCGACTATGTGCCTTTTTTTCTCTCTTCTTCCAAGCATCAACCTGGTTCGTGGGATCTGAAGGAGGGTTTTCAACAACGTCCCACAGTTCGTCATGGGCCAAATACGCTTTCATGGAAAATTTCCACATCGAGTAATTTTCGCTCCCAATCAACATTTCAACCACTGGAAGTATAGTTAAGGCTACTACCACTAATTTTTAGCTTTGAGTGAGAGAAAAAGACATCGCCAATCTGCACCCAACAATGATCAATCGGCAAAATATGAATGACCGGCACACACGTAACTCCCGAACTGGCTGTGGATTTTCGCGACGACTTCGATTTTAACGTTTATAAAATCTCACTTTCACGCCTGTGCGTGGGCTTATAATCTTTTATTGAGCACTTTTTAATATAAACATGAAATCTGTCTGAAACATCATTTTATTAATTAATCAGAACATTCATAACAACAATGACACACCCCAGAACACATAATAACCACCAAGTAATTACAACACATTGGAGTCAACAAAAAACCTGTCAATATCAATTTGCATATCTTAACATAAACGACTAATAAACTTAAATGGAGAACTCAGGGTATAAAAATTTCTAGTGTCAAGAAGAGGAAATACTACAATAAACTGAAATATAATAAAACAGACGTTTTACCGAATATTTTTGCTGTTATAAAACTATATTTAAAAAGTTTCTGAAGGCTCTCAAACAAATACAAACGTAAGTTCATTGCAGAGCATAAAAGTAAGACAAAAGCAGTGTGGTAAATTGTCAAATCAGAGTTAGGTATTAGATTTAATACTAATAAAATATATAGGATTAAAGTAAATCGTAGCTTTATTGTAAATCCAGTTCAAATATCAGAGTGTTTAAATGGGTTCTTGATAAATGTGGCGAAGTCAGATGTTGACATAACGGAGAATCAGACTCCAGAAGCTGAGTAAATTATGGATTTAAAAAAAAGTCACAGTGAAGGATGTGGAAAATGTTATATTATCATTAAAAGATAAAAACTCTGCTGTGTGAGATGGGATACCCAATAAAGCGATTGGAACTGTGTGCAGTGGCATAATAGCATGTCCCCTGGCTAATATATTCAACAAGTCTTTTGAACAGGGATGCTTTCCCAATGTTATGAAGTATGCTGAAGTCTGAGCTCTGCCGAGAAAGGTTCGAGGGAAGACCTGGGAAACTACCATCCTATTTCCATTTTTCCAGTCCTGTCAAAAGTGCTAGAGAAAGTAGCTGCAAATCACATCAAATATTTGTAGTATAAAATCATTTTAATGTAAGTAGAACAAAAGCAAACTGGTGCTTTTCATTTATTATAATAAAACATTCTGGATGCAGTGAATAACTTCAGTGAAAAGATATGTAAATGATTGGATCAGAGGAGTAAAGTTGCAGGTATCGTCTGTGATCTCTCAAAACAATTTCACTCTGTCAACCATGACATGCTTATCTACGAATTATATAAAATCAGGATTAAGGACAATACTCTAAATTGGCTAACATCAGATTTACGGAAAAGAAAACTAAGGGTAACTATTGGTTTAGATGCAGTGAATTATTATTCTAAATGGAGTGCAGTATCACAAGGTGTGCCTCAAGGTTTCATTTTGGTCCAATCCTGTTCCTATTCTACATAAATGACTAACGCATAGGTATAAATTCCCCATCAGTTCTGTCTACAGACGATACTTCTGTTTTAATTGTAGATGATGCAACAGAAAAAATTCCAAGCTCCATCGTAAGCACACTGGATATCTTACAAAACTAGCTCCTGTTAAATGGTTTGAAGGTGAACATTGCAAAAACCTATATCTTACATTTCAAAACGAAACATTCAAAAGGTGTGGAACTTAAAATACAATCTAATAATCAACTTACAGTAGAAGTTAGCATGGTCAAATTCGTAGGTCTAAATGTGGACAAGACCTTAAGCTGGAATACACATTGACTTCCTATCAAATAAACTACATAGTTTTGCATTTGCAATGGAAATGCTTGCATTCCACTAACTTGAGTACATGAAAAATTCCTTATCATAGTTATTTTGAATCTGTTATTAGATTTGGCATAATTATCTGCATAGGTTCGAGTAGTGTATCTCAAATACTGAAACTGCAAAAAAAAAAATTGCCACATACGTATGTAGTGCACAGAAAACAGAATCTTATCGCCCATGGTTTCGGAAACTAAAAATCCTATCTGTTCTCTCCATATACATTCATGAAATTATAATCTTCCTGCACAGCAAGTAAAAAGTTTTAACCACACGTATAACGTGAGAAACAAAACTGATTTTATGCTACCTAGACAGCAGTTGGAACTGTGTGCACAGACCCCACAGTGTTTGGGGATGACAACATATAACAAGTTTATTGGCAAAACATATTTAACATGAAACAAGAAATTTTAAAAACGATATTGCAGCAGATTCTGTCGGAGAGATGCTACTATTCTATAGAAGAATTCATAGAGGATTAAATGATAATTTGAGCAATGGGTAATTAAGTGTTAGGTATTATTGTTTGTATAAATAATAAAATTGTACTATTATTCTCATGCTGTTTGTTAACATGAGCTGTTCTATGATTATGGTGAAATTTTACCGCAATTTTTACATGTCTCCTGTACGTGAATCAAATGATTTAAATTATGCACGTTATGATACAAATAAATCACAATTCACAAAAAAATCACATTTCGCATATCTGCTATTCATTAGCAACAATCTGTCTGTGCAGATCGTTGTGCGCAGAAACTCGTGCAGACAGTTCGTTGAGCGTGTACAGCTTTGATAATGTCAAATGAAATACTGCTTTTAGAAAGCATGTGTGCACACTTTTGCATTCATTTTTCAATACATTTACGTTCAAATTGGCTATTCTTTGAAATATTTTGAATTTATGCTATAACATCTTTGGGGTTGTACTTTTTCTTGTGGCGCGTATTTCCCATGAGCTCCTGCGACTGTGCGTCCGTTTGATTCGATCGCCATTTTGGGATTACGTTTGTATTGAATGCGACAGTTGCAAAATTTTGTAGGGTAAGCGTACTGTGAATATTTTTGATTGAGTATGTGAAGTTTTTCACAGCAAGTGTTTAAATGTCCTTGTAAATTTTTGAGTGCAAAATATAAGCCTGCGTCGTTGAATTAGAGTAACTTTGTTGTCGGCGAGATGTACGAATTTTTGTTTGGTGTCTATTTTGCTCAGAAATGAGTGTAATGGCGAAGCTGTAGACCTGGCTTTGAGTCTTATAAGCACCATAGATTCCTTGTTTTCAGGCATATGTAAATTAAATTTAGTAGCTTTTTGTTCCAGGCACCAAAATGTCTCGATATCGAGATTCGGGGTCATCTGATGCTAAGTTATATGTTGGAGACTTAGGTACGTAAGTAAGACCTCACATTTATATATTGCGTTGATTGATGCATTGTGAGAATTCAGTTGAAATGTTCAGACACCACCGACAGGAAGAGAAGTAAAGGGCTCCTTTGTTGTTAGGATCGTCGGCGTCCAAACAGGAACTTGAAGAAGCGTTTTCGTATTACGGCCCTTTGCGCAATGTGTGGGTCGCTCGTAATCCACCCGGCTTTGCGTTTGTGGAATTTGAGGACGTGAGAGACGCAGAAGATGCAATTCGGGGATTGGATGGAAGGTATGTACCCCTGTCTCTCACAACGATGTAACGCTGCATCATTGTAGAGAAGTCACTTGAGAGCTAACCCATCTGAACACACATGGTGTTGGGGGAGGCTTATTTAGTTGTAAAATATTTATCGCATTCATCTGAAGGTGACAAGCAGTATGAACAAATGTTTCGAAAATTTCTGTCTGTGACTAGTAATGTGTTCTGGGGTAAATGTGAATTTGTGTTTTCATGCATTTCTGTAGCATCCATAAGTCAGTAGGGTATAACCTTGGTTTATTATTGTAAAAACTTACGTCAGCAGAAGTATGCAATTCCATTGAGAATTGTCAGAGTGCATTGTATACAAAGTATTTTAAGCTGTGTTAAAATTACTTCACTCAGTAGTAAGAAACTGTTATATTTAGTCTGTGTTACTGTTGGTGTTTAGCTCTGCTTGATCTTGTAATCTTAAATTTTATCATGCATGTGCTGTGATTTAATTACCTTATTTCCTTTCGTGTGTCTCATTGTATTCTGAATATTGTTGGTGATTAATTTTCTATGCTCTGTCGGACTTGAAGGGGACTGTGGAAGAAAGAAATCTTTCAGTTAGGAATAGGAGGCTTTATCTGTTATCAAATGCACTGCATGCTGGTAACAAACAGTTCCATATATATTGCTGGAGAATGCTGTTTCCTTTATAAATTTTTGTCCTGTATTTTTCTTGTTTCTGAATTCAACATTATACATGACATCCAGTTCCTCAAAATTGCTCTTTTGGGCTAGCAGTTTCTTGTTCAGACCCCTTCGGTTTGTCCTGATCATTAATAGTAGGTACAGTAGTTTTGTCTTTGTTATTTAAATCATGTCTCCCTTATCACTACTTTTTCATTAAACAGAACTATATGTGGCAGAAGAGTTCGTGTAGAAATGTCAAATGGCATAGGTGGCAAAGGTGGCCGATTCAGAGGTTCAGTACCACGACGAGGTCGGCCATTTCACCCAGAAGACAGGTGCTACGAATGTGGGGAGCGAGGCCACTATGCCCGTGATTGCTACAGATACCGTTCTCGAAGCAGTGGACGGCGCAGGTGAGTAATTTGTTCAGATTGGGGAGGAGTTCTGACCCTCCAAATCGGCGGCCTTGGCTGCTTGCCACGTACTGAAAATATTGCACACACGCATGCCCTGCTCACAGTTATAATTGTTGTTCCTAACGTTTTTATAGGAAGAGCGGCAGACAAATTTCACAAAACACACTCTTCGACCCGTACGGCTGACATATCTCGTCAAGTCGACCTCACAACCCAACTGCTCTGCAGAGCTACAGAGCCGCGAGAGCGAGCATTGCGTAGTGTTTTAGCGTAAAGTGGGCTACAGCTTCGAGTTCACCAGCCATCTCTAAGTTCTCCCTCTTCTGTGTCTACGGGTTTTATGTTCTGCACACTGTCGACAAGAATTTCTCGTAGTTCTGCTGTGCTTGAACCTCTAGAGCTACTGTTCACAAATAAGTGAGTCTGTAACTTGTACAGAGATGACAAGAAACTAATAGTATGGGTTTCATAGTTTCAACTCGCTGTCAAATGTTTCTTTTAATGTGATTTTTGTGAAATATTTATAAATGTTTAAAGTCTTTGAGCAGACTGTTAATCACAGTTGACAGGGAGTTAGTAATTGGCCCAACGTAGTCCACTTTGTGAGAATTGCTATAGGACCATTCATATCAGGAAGGAAACATTGTGAGTTCTTAAATTTTCACAAATGGGAATACTTTGGGCTGGCTGTTAAACTCTGAGACCCAGTTATTTGTTATATAACATATTCATAACAATACTCAGTATCATTTGATTATTGTTCCATTTGCTAATACAATATTGAGACCATACTGATCAATTTTGAAGTTTTCAGTTTGTTAAATTGTAAAATACATCAATGTGTAACTTCTAAGTTATTACTGTTATATTACTGAAAATTTTCATTTATTTTTCTGATTGTTGGCACATGGCAATAACTTACATAACTTCAAACTTCCTGATACACATTACTGCCTTTGGTGCTTGGATTGAGGCAAGCTTTCAAATTTTAATTGCGTTGTGCAGTCTATGTAGTGTGGACATTTTGTTACCCGTTTGGAAAGTAAAGGGAATTTTGAGGGCTAACTCAGAGCATATCTGGCTATTCAGGAGTAGTTTGCACAGTTTTTCATCCAGTTTATAGTTACAATATTTGCTTATCTTTATCCCGAATTAGTCACACTGTGTAGGGTTTAGTCTTCATTAGACTACTGTCCATTACAGGGTGTTTCACGCCATCTGTCTGGCGAGCAGCAATTAATATCAAGTTATGTAGTCCATAATAATACTCAACTGAGTTAATTTCACTCCCATCTGCATGCTCCCCAAATAAATGGTGAAAGAATTGAGTAGCAGTACTGAAGCTTCGATGTTATAATTGTAGCTGACTTTCAGTTGCCATGTTGTTTTTTACTAAAATTCATAACCCTACATTTTTATTGGGACAAAGAAAATTGTTGCAGGTTTCCTTTGTCACATGAACATTTTATTATTTCTGATCTGTTATTTGCAAGATCGGGAGACATATTACTGCTTTTTCAGATTTTAGCTGCACATTGGAGATGAATATTTAGTGTCTTGTTACAGATAGTGAGACATTTTCATTAAGGTTGTATGCAGCTGTGCGTTTAATGTATCAATTGTAGGAGTGATCTTTACATTGTATACTTCATAGTAAATTTTTGTTACTTTCATATGCATTATTCATCCTCAGGTCATACTCACGTAGTCGTTCACGTTCAAGATCAAGATCACGTAGCCGCAGCAGGTCACGAAGCCGTCGTTCAAGAACAAGATCAAGATCTCGCAGCCGCTCGAAGACACCTAGGTCACGTTCTCGCACTCGCAGCCCAGCTCGCTCTAGGACACCGCGCTCACGAAGCCGCAGTGGAAGCAGGTTAGAAACAGAATTCATAATTCTTACGTACTTTACATTCTACAGACCTCTACACTTTCCTGGCAGTGAGCTTGTCCAGAGGAATTTGAGATATGGACAGGTAACATGTTTTATGCTAATGTATTTCCCCAATTTTTTTGTTCGAAAAATCATGTGAAACACCTATTAAGACTTGATGCGTAGATCAGTTGAAAATACAGGAATCATTAAATATGGTAAAAGCTCGGTGTTTCAGCAGCATGTTATCACATGAAACTTGCTTTGCTCAGCCCATACATTACTGTTAAGCAACTACTGAGAGGCTAGAAGATGGAAAAACTATCCTTAGTGCTGAAATTGAAATGTATTTGTAGCAGAGATTGTGGTAAGACTATTTCTAGCAAATATCCCTTGTAGTTTGCTGGCTTTCAATGACATTCTAGCTGTTGTTAGATGGGAGTGTGAACACTGATACGGTCTTGACAGTAATGATGATGTCATCTTGGTGGAGGCTGGAAGTTTACTGATAGAAATTATTTCATTGAATACAAAACTCACTGCCATGTCAAAATGTGATGTACTTACGCTGTGGCAATATTTTGCAGCCACATGAACATCATCATTATTAAGAAAAAGAAAGTTGCCCCCTTACCATATAGTGGAGATGCTAAGTCACAGTAGGCACAACAGTGTCACAAAGCTTTTGACCCATCTCTCTCTCTCTCTCTCTCTCTCTCTCTCTCTCTCTCACACACACACACACACACACACACACACACACACACACACACACGCACGCAACTAGCCACACTGCATTTTCCATCATTTGATCATTATCCGTAAGTTACATCCTAAAGAGCCCATAATTACATTAACATGAGTGCTAATTAATGTAAGTAACTTGTGATTTTCGGCAAGTCTTACAATTTGGGAAAACACATTGTGCTGGAGCCTTTTTCTCTTAGAGGATTCGTGTAAATGTAATATAATACTTACCAGAATTGGCACAATATGGGAGAACAATGAATTAGTTCACTTATTTTGTTTACCAAATTCATTAGGGAAAATTCTGGATGGAATACAGAGTTGTGCATGTCAAGTCAATCTGAAGAATTATCTGCGGAAGGTAAGTAAACCCTGAACAGAGCAAAAGATAGTGGTTATGGACTTCAGCGTTCTTTCGTACATAGGTTTCTTAGCTGGCTTGACACAGTTAAAGCTTGCTGGCCTGTATTGCAGGCTTTTTTCTGTTTAAGGACTTTTGCAAGTAGAGGACAAAGGGTGTCACTTTCATTCTTTGATCTGTCACATGAACTTGACACAGATTGTCAAGAGGTTCTGTGTAGTAAACTGGAAGCTTATTAATTGGAGGAATAGTTCAGCCTTGTATGATAATAGTGGCAAAAATGTGATTCGCAATAGAGTAGACCAGGGTCCGTACTGAATTTCTGAATCTGATGTTGTATGGGAAGGCTACACAGTGTCATCAATCTGTATGTACAAAGTTTCAGCGTGTGTCTCCTCTCGTAGGTGGGTCCCAAGCTTGCACCATCTACACACATGGTGAAATGCCAACTTCAAATAACTTACACGAAAGGCACTCTTACCTTACAAGCTCCTGCATGATTCTTCAATTTCTCCAGGCGTATTTCGTCACGTTACTGATTATTTTTCTAATACCTGTAGTGACAGCTGTACTACAAAAAATGCAGAAAATCATGTGATTTGGAGAATCCATATTTAATCAGCTGTAAATCGTAGTTTTATGAATGGATTCAACCAAAAATTTTAATGGCACTTAGCCATGTTGTCTTCTGCTTTCCATCAATAATATATGCCTTTCTCTGTCAAAGTACATGCAACTGAAAAATTGATGTAAGCATTTTGGGTGCGTATTGGGGACACTATCTCCAGTGAATGTTCTATAGTCTTTTTTTATCATACAGTATTTGGAAAGAGTATTCTTTTAGCTTCAGAAGCTATATAGTTTTATACACATGTCTTCACATTGCTGAAATGACTCCCAAAAGGTTTCAAAAATAAATTACATACGGAAAAAAATTTTACAGCATTATTTGAGACAGTACTGAAAGCATTCTTAAAATATTGCCAATACTGTTAACACTGTTGTTGAAGGAAATATCTTCGCTAAGATAGCAGAAATGTTTCATATGAAACACAGATACCTTTCTGTAGTTGTAATTACAGGATGGAATAGTAGGTAAAACAAAGGAAAGGCAACAAAAACAATGTTCATATCAACTTTTGACATCTTCTGTAGCAGAAGTATGTGCCACAGGCCCCCCCCCCCCCCCCACCCCGGAGACACACACACACACACACACACACACACACACACAGTGGCTCCATGTTCCATACGTCAGTCAGCTATAAGCCTTTCCTTTATTTCATATTAAAAATATTTCTAGTGCATACAGTTTTTAATTGATGCAAGTTATACTACTGTAAAGAAATGCTGAATCCAGAAGTAACTATCTGCTGTACATTATTTAGCAGTTCTATGGTATTTATGGCCCTGTTTAATGATACGTGAGGTTTAGCAACAAAACATTGGCACACAACATAGTTCTTTGCATTCAGTTTTTAATGTTGTAAAAGAGCTGAACATACAAACACACAAAACTGATGTCAATTTAAAGGCTTTCACACAAAAATAAGTTAGGAGAACATTGTTTTCTTCCCACAATTTGCGTGGAAAGATCATGCAAATTGTAAGCAGTGAACCATGACACATCAATTTCTGTGTAAAATAAAAACAAGATTGCAAGCACTAATTGCATTGCATGTGCCTGCACGTACACAGTAATTGTCTTGCATTCTTTCTTTATCTAGTGAGCATTGTACTAACTCAGATATTATATGATTTGTAAGTAAAACAGATCACATCAGTCTTTCTTAGGACAGAATAAGGCATTTTCAGTGCATTTAATATAAGTTCGGTATGGAGTGAGTGGAGGAAAGGGTAGTTGCCAGTGTGTGCTGAGTGCGGCAGCAGGGGGTGATAACCACCATACTTAGTGGGACCTGGATGCCCTGAGGGCCCCAAAAATGGAATTCTTTCAATTAATATAATTCTATTCTGCCTAATTCTAAGAATATATACTTTCAGTACGTAATAATTTTTGTGTTCAAATTCCTTTCTAAAGCAGACTCAACTCCTGAATGCCTAGTTATCACACTACTGTCAAACACAAAAGTTGCCTACAGTGTTTTGTTGTTCAGTTTTGGCACTACTACTAAAGTAGCATTTGTGTGATATCGTTGAACATGTTGATGGTACTATGAGCAGGTATGACAGTACCAGTAGGTTACTGTAGAGTAGTTGCTCCTCTAGACGGCATCCTATACAAGCTGACCAGTTGCGTCTTTACGTGTGGTTACTCGTACTTGAGGTACTTGGGCTATGCATTCCTTTACACCGCAATTTAGTCTTCCCATTGTTATCGTTTTTAGGCAAACCAAAGGGTAAAAACTGAAGTAAAAGAGCATGTCCTTGCAGTATTTATTTATTTCCGTTAAAAGTAAAAGAAAAAAAATCAGTCAACTCTATTAAAATAGGTTACATAAATAAGTCTTCAGTCAGAATAAATTTCCACCTGCTGGCCATTAGCATCACAAGAGAAACACACAACATCCTGACAAGAATGCTTCTTGCAGACATTGTTTCTACAATTGTTGCACGATGTCTTCGTCCTGACATTTTTGTGTCATCCAAATATATGATCTATTCCAGGTGTAGGTTTGTCATGAACTGGGCTTCCTTTTCTGAATTTTTCAAGAGCTATTTGTAAAGCTTTCAGAAGGTTCGTTAGTTTCGCTCTTTGCACTAGATGAGCCTTCATAAGACCATATGACAGGTTTTTAAGAAAAAGCCATCGGTTGTCTGTCTGGGGTGTTGTGGCTAAAGATGACATTCAAATTTATTCCTGCAATATCAAGATGTCGATAGAATGATGCCAGCAGCTATCTGGTTATTCTGGCTGTAGTATACGATGCTCACATCTGATTCAGTCTCTGCTCCTCCGTTGGTTCTGTTATAGTCCAAATTTACTGCTGATTTCTCACTTTAGATGTCAATTTCATTTGTATCACGCATCGTAGAGAGGAGGACCACAGCTTCTGGTTTTTTAGTGTCAGTTGAAGATAAACAGATTGTACTGAAAGCCATTGAGTGTCTATTTGCTTTCCGTTGTTACCAGCTTGAAATTCAGGTGTTTTTTGTTAAGTGCCAATGGAGGTGAACTTCTTATCTAGTAGATTATGAGCTAGACTATAACTGGTGTAATAGTTATGTCATAATATTCCTGTTTGTGCCCTGTATGGGAGTTACCAG
This sequence comes from Schistocerca serialis cubense, assembly GCF_023864345.2. NCBI lineage: Eukaryota > Metazoa > Arthropoda > Insecta > Orthoptera > Acrididae > Schistocerca > Schistocerca serialis. Next base: position 440,014,803 of record NC_064645.1, on the reverse strand, counting down.
TCTTTTGATGTCGTCTTCAGGTTTATTTGATTTTAGATAAGGTGCAGCAAACTGTTTGCCACAATACACTTCAAAATTGAGGGTTTAAAATGTTTTTGCATCACTAAGGGAGTATAGTTTGATACCATACTTCGCAGGCTTATTCGGAATGTACTGTACAAACTTAAGACGGCCTGTAAAGGCCTGCAGCATTTCAGCAATTGTCACAAATTCACTGACATTATAGTGATTAATAAAGTTATTTACAAATTCTTGGGGAAGCTCACATAGAGGTGCCACTTTTTCTGTAGACCTTGGTTCAATTCTTCTTTCCATATTGTCAAACCTAATTGCTCTAAGTAAAAAACAGAGTTTATAACTGAAAAGTGATTGTAAGATAGTCACACCAGCACCATCAGGTGTCCACAGTTGACTGCAGTTGGCATGATGTCTTTTCTTTATGCCAATCAAAAAAAGTGCACCAAAAAGAGCAAAAAGAGCTGAAGTGTCTTGCAATCATGAACTCTAAAATAGTTGCTATCGCTACGTTTTTTTCCCAGTCCACGTGTTTGTATGAGCTAAGATGTCTTCTATCATGTTTTTAGTGATAACAAAATAATATGCATCTAAAGGTGTAAGTGCGTTTCTGTCAGTCCCTTTTGGGCCTGGTAAAGTTTTGGTAATGTTTTTAGCACCTTTTTCCCTGCAGTTAGGGGTGGAAAGTATGTTGTAATCATAAAAGTACTCCTTTGCAAAGCTAATGAATTTATAGGAATAACATCAAAGTGTTTCACAATAAGTTGCGGACTTTGTGAGATACTATTAAAGAAAGACAATATATTCAGTGGAATATTTGAGTATCTGTATTCAATACACATACTTCAAAAAATCCAAAAAGATCCTATTTAGATAGCAGCAAATACTCCGTTCATACACAAGAGGGACCTGTGAATTCCACTGAATATATTGTCTTTCTTTAATAGTATCTCACAAAGTCCGGAACTTATTGTGAAACACTTTGATGTTATTCCTATAAATTCGTTAGCTTTACAAAGGAGTACTTTTATGAGTACAACAGACTTTCCATCCCTAACTGCAGGGAAAAAAGTGCTAAAAACATTATCAAAACTTTACCAGGCCCAGGTAGTTTGTTTTTTAAGCATAGGAAGGTCCAAAGTTGAATATACTGCTAAAATATCTATTGAAGAAATAGATAAGAGGTGGCAATCAAGTGACTGAAAAGATGAATTTGCTTCAAGAACAAAGAAAGGATTATATTGAAGTAGGAAAAACATATCTGGCAGAAAATATTTACCAGCTTATTTAACTGTAAGCAAAATGCATAGAATTTCTTAAGATTACTGACAAAAATCACACAAATAGTATTCATTGTATTATTATGCTTGTCATTCAGCCTTTAATTTTTTGTTGTGGCTCCTTGATTGGTATTTGAAGTGAATGTTTGAGGCTAAAACTGTGACAAAGCCGAAACAAACTCACAATACAAGCAGCAGGTCATTGTTTTGTATCTCGTGTATAATAATCGAGCAAAGCGATTTTTTTAAAACGCCTGCTCCCTGAAGGAACTTTGAAGTGTCAATTTTGATCTCATGCAGAACCAATCTTTAGTGAAGGCCACCATAGGGGAAGTACACTTTGCATGCCAAATATGATATTACACATATGGCATAGCACTTAACACACTAGAGAAGATATTGAACTACATCTACATTTATACTCCGCAAGCCACCCAACGGTGTGTGGCGGAGGGCACTTTACGTGCCACTGTCATTACCTCCCTTTCCTGTTCCAGTTGCGTATGGTTCGCGGGAAGAAAGACTGTCTGAAAGCCTCCGTGCGCGCTCTAATCTCTCTAATTTTACATTCGTGATCTCCTCGGGAGGTATAAGTAGGGGGAAGCAATATATTCGATACCTCATCCAGAAACGCACCCTCTCGAAACCTGGCGAGCAATCTACACCGCGATGCAGAGCGCCTCTCTTGCAGAGTCTGCCACTTGAGTTTGCTAAACATCTCCGTAACGCCATCACGGTTACCAAATAACCCTGTGACGAAACGCGCCGCTCTTCTTTGGATCTTCTCTATCTCCTCCGTCAACCCGATCTGGTACGGATCCCACACTGATGAGCAATACTCAAGTATAGGTCGAACGAGTGTTTTGTAAGCCACCTTCTTTGTTGATGGACTACATTTTCTAAGGACTCTCCCAATGAATGTAAACCTGGTACCCGGCTTACCAACAATTAATTTTATATGATCATTCCACTTCAAATCGTTCCGCATGCATACTCCCAGATATTTTACAGAAGTAACTGCTACCAGTGTCTGTTCCGCTATCATATAATCATACAATAAAGGATCCTTCTTTCTATGTATTCGCAATACATTACATTTGTCTATGTTAAGGGACAGTTGTCACTCCCTGCACCAAGTGCCTATCCGCTGCAGAGCTTCCTGCATTTCGCTACAATTTTCTAATGCTGCAACTTCTCTGTATACTACAGCATCATCCGCGAAAAGCCGCATGGGAATTCCGACACTATCTACTAGATCATTTATATATATTGTGAAAAGCAATGGTCCCATAACACTCCCCTGTGGCACGCCAGAGGTTACTTTAACGTCTGTAGACATCTCTCCATTGATAACAACATGCTGTGTTCTGTTTGCTAAAAACTCTTCAATCCAGCCACACAGCTGGTCTGATATTCCGTAGGCTCTTACTTTGTTCATCAGGCGACAGTGCGGAACTGTATCAAACGCCTTCCGGAAGTCAAGAAAAATAGCATCTACCTGGGAGCCTGTATCTAATATTTTCTGGGTCTCATGAACAAATAAAGCGAGTTGGGTCTCACACGATCGCTGTTTCCGGAATCCATGTTGATTCCTACATAGTAGATTCTGGGTTTCCAAAAACGACATGATACTCGAGCAAAAAACATGTTCTAAAATTCTACAACATATCGACGTCAGAGATATAGGTCTATAGTTTTGCGCATCTGCTCGACGACCCTTCTTGAAGACTGGGACTACCTGTGCTCTTTTCCAATCATTTGGAACCCTCCGTTCCTCTAGAGACTTGCGGTACACGGCTGTTAGAAGGGGGGCAAGTTCTTTCGCGTACTCTGTGTAGAATCGAATTGGTATCCCGTCAGGTCCAGTGGACTTTCCTCTATTGAGTGATTCCAGTTGCTTTTCTATTCCTTGGACACTTATTTCGATGTCAGCCATTTTTTCGTTTGTGCGAGGATTTAGAGAAGGAACTGCAGTGCGGTCTTCCTCTGTGAAACAGCTTTGGAAAAAGGTGTTTAGTATTTGAGCTTTACGCGTGTTATCCTCTGTTTCAATGCCATCATCATTCCGGAGTGTCTGGATATGCTGTTTCGAGCCACTTACTGATTTAACGTAAGACCAGAACTTCCTAGGATTTTCTGTCAAGTCGGTACATAGAATTTTACTTTCGAATTCACTGAACGCTTCACGCATAGCCCTCCTTACGCTAACTTTGACATTGTTTAGCTTCTGTTTGTCTGAGAGGTTTTGGCTGCGTTTAAACTTGGAGTGAAGCTCTCTTTGCTTTCGCAGTAGTTTCCTAACTTTGTTGTTGTGCCACGGTGGGTTTTTCCCGTCCCTCACAGTTTTACTCGGCACGTACCTGTCTAAAACGCATTTTACGATTGCCTTGAACTTTTTCCATAAACACTCAACATTGTCAATGTCGGAAGAAAAATTTTCTTTTTGATCTGTTAGGTAGTCTGAAATCTGCCTTCTATTACTCTTGCTAAACAGATAAACCTTCCTCCCTTTTTTTATATTCCTATTAACTTCCATATTCAGGGATGCTGCAACGGCCTTATGATCACTGATTCTCTGTTCTGCGCTTACAGTCAAAAAGTTTGGGTCTGTTTGTTATCAGTAGGTCCAAGATGTTATCTCCACGAGTCGGTTCTCTGTTTAATTGCTCGAGGTAATTTTCGGATAGTGCACTCAGTATAATGTCACTCGATGCTCTGTCCCTACCACCCGTCCTAAACATCTGAATGTCCCAGTCTATATCTGGTAAATTGAAATCTCCACCTAAGACTATAACATGCTGAGAAAATTTATGTGAAATGTATTCCAAATTTTCTCTCAGTTGTTCTGCCACTAATGCTGCTGAGTCGGGAGGTCGGTAAAAGGAGCCAATTATTAACCTAGCTCGGTTCTTGAGTGCAACCTCCACACACAATAATTCACAGGAACTATCCACTTCTACTTCACTACAGGATAAACTACTACTAACAGCGACGAACACTCCACCACCGGTTGCATGAAATCTATCCTTTCTAAACACCGTCTGTACCTTTGTAAAAATTTCGGCAGAATTTATCTCTGGCTTAAGCCAGCTTTCTGTACCTATAACGATTTCAGCTTTGGTGCTTTCTATAAGCGCTTGAAGTTCTGATACTTTACCAACGCAGCTTCGACAGTTGATAATTACAATACCGATTGCTGCTTGGTCCCCGCATGTCCTGACTTTGCCCCGCACCCGTTGAGGCTGTTGCCCTTTCTGTACTTGCCCAACTCCATCTAACCTAAAAAACCACCCAGCCCACGCCAAACAACCCCTGCTACCCGTGTAGCCGCTTGTTGCGTGTAGTGGACTCCTGACCTATCCAGCGGAACCCGAAACCCCACCACCCTATGGCGCAAGTCGAGGAATCTGCAGCCCACACGGTTGCAGAACCGTCTCAGCCTCTGATTCAGACCCTCCACTCGGCTCTGTACCAAAGGTCCGCAGTCAGTCCTGTCGACGATGCTGCAGATGGTGAGCTCTGCTTTCATCCCGCTAGCGAGACTAGCAGTCTTCACCAAATCAGATAGCCGCTGGAAGCGAGAGAGGATTTCCTCCGATCCATAGCGACACACTTGATTGGTGCCGACATGAGCGACCACCTGCAGATGGGTGCACCCTGTACCCTTCATGGCATCCGGAAGGACCCTTTCCACATCTGGAATGACTCCCCCCGGTATGCACACGGAGTGCACATTGGTTTTCTTCCCCTCTCTTGCTGCCTTTTCCCTAAGGGGCCCCATTACGCGCCTGATGTTGTAGCTCCCAACTACCAGTATGCCCACCCTCTGCGACCGCCCGGATCTTGCAGACTGAGGGGCAACCTCTGGAACAGGACAAGCAGCCATGTCAAGCCGAAGATCAGTATCAGCCTGAGACAGAGCCTGAAACCGGTTCGTCAGACAAACTGGAGAGGCCAACCGTTCAGCCCTCCGGAATGTCTTTCGCCCCCTGCCACACCTTGAGACGACCTCCCACTCTACCACAGGTGAGGGATCAGCCTCAATGCGGGCAGTATTCCGGGCAACCACAGTCGTAGCCCGATCGGGGGATTTGTGGGACGAGCTGGCCGTCCCCGACAAACCCCCATCCGGACCCCCACAGTGATGCCCATTGGCAACAGCCTCAAGCTGTGTGACTGAAGCCAACACTGCCTGAAGCTGGGAGCGAAGGGATGCCAACTCGGCCTGCATCCGAACACAGCAGTTGCAGTCCCTATCCATGCTAAAAACTGTTTTGCAAAGAACGTCTGAACTAATCTACAGAGAGCGCAAACAAATCGACAAAATTTAAATGATTATTAAAATACAAGATTGCCTAGTAAATGCAGTAATGCTGCTACTTGCGCACTGCTGACACTGCTCGGCGGCGGAAGGAGACTACGCGAATTTACACTATTCAGGTACTAAAACAAGATGCTACAACTCTCAAATACTATAATACACCCGAAATTTATGAATTAAACAATGCAAGTATCAAAAACACGCAAAGAAATTAAGAATTAAACTATGTAACAAATGAGTGAGCTAGGAGTATACGACTTCCTGCTGCAGCTGCTTATCCAATGGCGGCAGGGAGCAGGATAGTCTTCTTCTACAGGTGGCTAGAGACAGAGCATGGAAGGGGCTACAATGAAGTGTCACTTCAAAAAATGGGAAGTGAGAAACTAAACAGTGAAGGGACTTTGCCACATTTCCGATTCTTTTGTGGGATGAAACAAAAATTACACTACTTTCTCAATTCGATTCTACCCACAGGAGAATCTCTTGACGATGATGGTGCATATGCATTGAAAGCTCGAATTTGAATTTTGGCTTGAAAACTGAGAACATTTTATTAAGAAGAAACTTCAGTTTGTGATTTTTCCACGTGTAGACCCTTTTGTCCATGCGTATCGGGCATTTGGTTTGGTGAGAACGAAAAGAAGGAAACTATTCTACAGTCATTGCAAGGGCACTTTTTCAACAGTAGGTACTCTGCCTGCAACTTCTAATTTACAGTTTGTGTATTGGAAAGCATGTTGTGAAAAACATTTGAAGACAGAAAAGGCTTCAAAGTAAGAGGCAAAAGTTTTGGGACTTCTTGATCCTTCATCTGACTGGCTAACATATGTGTACTGTTCTGCAGTCAGCAAAATTCATACCATTTTCAAGCAGATGTTCACCCTGAATGACAGGATTTTCTTGCTGAAAACCATTAACTGTACAAACGGGGCCAGTTCACAGCAAAGGTGTCAGATGTTAGAAGGCTGCTCCAGGGGGACAAACTAGACACTTCGCGAGACTACCGTATTTACTCGAATCCAAGCCGCACTTTTTTCCAGTTTTTGTGATCCAAAAAACTGTCTGCGGCTTAGAATCGAGTGCAAAGTAAGCGGAAGTTCTGAAAAATGTTTGTAGGTGCTGCCACAACTAACTTCTGCTGTCGAATATATGTAGCGCTACACAGGCATGCTTTGCAGGCACAAAGATAAATATTGGCGCCAAAACCTCTGTGTCAGTAAATAAATTAAATAAAAAATCGTGGAAGACGAGCTTCTTTCTGCACCCCGATTTTCGACCACTGCATTTTCATACATTATCCAACGAAGTAAATACAAATTCCGTATTGGTCATCTTCGAATGTAGCAGCATTTCAATGTACTACGAAAATCCGACTAGAAATACTGTTTGGGATGTTTGTTAATATTGCCAAATATACGTTCTGAATTCTTTCGTGCCAGTGAGAAGAGATGGTTGCTAATAGGAACTTCTATGAATTGTGGATCACATGCAGTATTCTCTTCACCGTAAGAATAATATGAATATAAACATTTTACCATGTATTCTTTTGTGTTTGCTTCTATCTCATTTAAATCTACGAAACTAGTGAGACAACAGCAAACACGGAAGAATATACTGTATTTACTCGAATCTAAGCCGCACTTCTTTCCGGTTTTTGCAATCCAAAATACCGCCTGCGGCTTAGAATCGAGTGCAAAACAAGCGGAAGTTCTGAAAAATGTTGGTAGGTGCTGCCACAACTATCTTCTGCCGTCGAATATATGTCCCACTACACATGCATGCTTTGTAGGCGCAAAGATAAATACTGGCGCCAAAACCTCTGCGTCGGTAAATAAATTTACAAAAAAAGGTGGAAGACTAGCTCCCCCCCGCCCCCCCCTACCCCCCCCCCCCCCCCCCCCGAGTTTCAACCACTGCATTTTCATACATTATCCAACGAAGTAAATACGAATTCCATATTGTTCATCTTCGAATGTAGCAGAATTTCAATATACTACGAAAATCCGACTGGCAAGACTGTTTGGGATGTTTGTCAATATGGCCAACTTTACGTTCTGAATGTTTTCCTGTCTGTGAGAAGAGATGGTTGCTAATAGGAACCTGATGAAATGTGACTCACATGCAGTATTCTCTTCACCATAAGAATAATGCGAATATAAACATTTTGCCATGTATTCTTTCGTGTTTGCTGCTATCTCATTTAAATCCTGTCTGACAAACTACGAAACTAGAGTGACACAACAGTAAACGCGGAAGAATATACGTATCGTGACATGTTTATATTCGTATTATTCTTATGCCTAATAGTGATAGTCAGAAATTAAGCACGGCAACTGACTAGATTTTTAAATCTGAGATGACTCTAATTTCTGTGCAGAATTCGATGTGCTAAAGAAGCGGCCGCAAAGATTTTCAAACTGAGAAAAATTTTCGCCTAACTCTCGTTCAGCACATGTTCTATCATACGCAGTCTATTATTTGGTTCCTGTTGATCATTATCAAAGAAAGCAGCAGTGTAAGTAACAATAAATAGCAGTCTCTTGCCATTGTTTCGCTAATGAGACCATTCCTCTCTCTCTCTCTCTCTCTCTCTCTCTTTCTTTTAATTGTATGCGGCGGTAACGCGCACAAAAGCAAGCCATGCCGCGAGCGGCGACAGGCCGTAAACACGCACTATCAGAATGCGACAAATAATGCACGACACAGTACAGTAATGCATTTTCAGCTTAGTGACGTAAACACGTATAACAAAGAAAACGTCACTTATCAGATCAAAGCAAAATAAGCAATCGATTCAAACCAGACGAAGCACGTGGAAAAGGAAGTGTACCCGTATAAATACGGACGGAGCGCCTGACGCATAGCAATGGCTACCTGGTAAAGCTTAGCTGTTAAGCTTAGGACTCGAACCAAACTACTGTAGCTGTATCGTCATTCATTCTACCTAAATTGTCTCATATTACAATGGACCGACTTTGTTTCGATTTGGAGGTGAGGCCTAAAACTTTTCTCTCCCCTTTAATTTCGAGTCTCAAATTTCAGGTGCGGCTTAGATTCCGGAATTTTTTTTTTCCTTTATTTTGAATCTCATTTTTCAGGTGCGGCTTAGATTCGAGTGCGGCTAAGATTCGAGTAAATACGGTAGCCTGCAAACTGTCGTGGTGAGGCGGCAGCCGCCTGAGACCATACTCAAGTAATGAATGAAGATTTGTTGTAGAATTGAGTACAAAAAGTGGCAGATTTTCCCCCTATCATAAGACTTCTATGAACTAAAGGTTCTGGAAACAAGCTATGCGTTTTATCTAGAACACTTTTAACAGCTTCAGCAGTCAATATTTTAGGTTCGGGGGGGTTACATAGAACATTAATCTGATTCTGTGATTAGTTACGTTGATAAACATACTTAAGTTACAGGATGTTATATGGAGTTTTCTATGTATTTATTTATATAGTAGAGGGAACATTCCCCCTAAGGTGCTTTAACTTACCAAACGAGAAAGTGTTGGTTGGTAAACATACAAATATTCAAGTTTCCGTAACCCCTGGTTGCTTCATCAGGAAAGAGGGAAGGAGAGGGAAAGACGAAAGGATGTGAGTTTTAAGGGAGAGGGTGAGGAGTCATTCCAGTCCTGGGAGCGGAAAGACTTACCGTAGGGGGGAAAAAGGACAGGTATACAGTTCATTACAGAGGCGAGTGTATACCTGTCTTTTTTCCCCCCAAGGTAAGTCTTCCCGCTCCTGGGATTGGAATGACTCCTTACCCTCTCCCTTAAAACCCACATCCTTTCGTCTTTACCTCTCCTTCCCTCTTTCCTGATGAAGCAACCAGGGGTTGCGAAAGCTTGAATGTTTGTGCTTGTGTTCGTGTTTCTTATTGCGTCCATCGACATACCAACGCTTTCTCGTTTGGTAAGCTACAGCATCTTCGTTTTTTATATTTATTTATTTACACGTCAAGTTGCGTTGGACCAAATTGAGGAGCAAATCTCAAAGTACATGAAATTAACACATAAAAGTAATAACAGATTTTTTTAAAAAAATGTTGATGAACCCGAAAAAAGTCAGTACATAAGTTTAAGTAAAAGCAAACAACAATACAACAAGAATCAGCTTAATTTTTCAAGGAACTCCTCGACAGAATAGGAGTAGTGACCCATGAGGAAACTCTTCAGTTTCTGTTTGAAAGTGTGTGGATTACTGCTAAGATTTTTGATTTTGAGTGGTAGCTTATTGAAAATGGAAGCAGCAATATACTGCACACCTTTCTGCACAAGAGTTAAGGAAGTCAGATCCGAACGTAGGTTTGATTTCTGCTGAGAGCTACATGAGTGAGAGCTGCTTATTCTTGGGATTAAGCTAATATTGTTAACGAGAAATGGCAGTATATTTTGAGAGGCCCAGACTTGTGAACAGGGGTCAACAAGAGGTTCGTGAACTTGCACCACTTATTGCCCCAACCACCTGTTTTTGTGCCAAAAATATCCTTTTAGAATGGGAAGAGTTACTCCAAAATATAATCATATGCCCATTCTGTGAAATTAAAACATCAGAATTTGCTGAGTTGATTCTCACTGTGATTTAGCGTTTTTTTTCTAAATCATGAACTGCATTATTTGAAACCGAGCCAATGTTGCACACAACATCCCTTACTACCAAGCTAGTGTCATCAGCAAACAGAAATATTTTAGAGTTACGCATAATACTAGAGGGCATATCATTTATATAAATAAGGGACAGGAGTGGCACCAACACTGATCGCTGCTGTTGCTAAGAGGTGATCCAGTTCTGAGCTACTCCCTGTATTCCGTAATGGTCCAACTTCTGGAGCAATATTTTGTGATCTACACAATCAAATGCCTTAGTTAAATCAAAAAATATGCCTAGTGTTCAAAACCTTTTGTTTGGCCCATCCAGTACCTCGCAGAGAAAAGAGAATTCAGCATTTTCAGTCGTTAAACAACTTCTAAAGCCAAACTGTACATTTGGTAGCAAATAGTGATGTATAAAATGATCAATTATCTTTACATACACAGCCTTTTCAATAACTTTAGCAAACACTGATGGCATAGAAGTAACTCTAAAATTGTCTAAATTATCTGTTTCTCCCTTTTTATAAAGCGGCATTACTACTGAGTACTTTAATTGTTCAGGCAACTGACCATTCCTAAAGAAAAATTACGAATGTCGCAAAATACAGGGCTAACATGTGCAGCACAGTACTTTCATATTCTGCTAGGCACTCCTTCGTACCCATGAGTCCTTAGTCTTCAGTAATTATTGACTCAATCTTTCCCTTGTATCACACAGGAGTATTTCAGACATAAATCTTGGAAAAGCATTTGCCAAATACTGTACATACATCTGATTTATCAGTAACAGAAATATTTTTACTATGAACTGGCTTTATATCGTCGACCTTGTGTTGCTGACCACACTTGGTTTACAACTGGCCATATGGTTTTAATTATATCCCGTGAATTAACTATTCTATTTGCGTACCACATACTCTGTGCCTTCCTAATAACATTTTTAAGCACCTTGCAGTACTTTGACTCTTCAAGCTTTCCTGGTGTATGTGCTGTAAATGGCCTTCACGGATTTGCCGCCGGATCACTTTGTGCAAATTCCACAATATTTCCTCGGAGCAACTGTCACACACATTCAGGTGGTTCAACCTTGCTGGTGGCTATGTACGACTGACTGTATATGCATGTCAACGCTTCGTTTCTCGAACATGCGCGGGAAGAATGCGTAGGTGCGGAAATTGTGCATGTGCAATGATTTGCAGATAGATGGTGCCATAATCAAACTCCCTCCGCTGAAAATTGCAGAGCGGCTCTCCTGCGCATGCCCTGTATGCTGCATTTGTAAATCATCCGATGTCTGTATTCAGTGTTCCACAATTGCCGATACACATCATTTCCTCAGGCCAAGGTCATCCTTAACTGAACCCAACAGGTTTCTCAGTTTTGCAGATGGTTGGAAAACGCACTTAATTCCATTTCTTCCGAGGACTCTTCAGATTCTTGATGACATGACACGAAAATACAGCGAAAAGGCCAAAGCGGTTGGGTCTTCATGTTTTCATTATGTTCCGTCTATTGAACTCGCCTGGGCCTGAATGTATTTCGTGTCTGTCTCAGAATAACAGTTTTGTCGGAACACTGTCTTCAAATGTTGTATTTCACTCTACAGGCTTTCAGGATCAGATACCCCATGTGCTCTATGAACTAACGTACATAATGCACTACCACGTTGTGCAGGATGATGGCTTGTGGTCTGCACAATGCGGTACTTTTGTTAAATTTAAACATTGTAGAGATTCTGCGGCTGCCATTAAACGACGGCAGAGTGCAGCACTTGTGATAGAAAGGGTGCGTTATATGTGTTAGGAATTGTGCTTGGGTCCAGACAATTGTATCACTCCATCTGAAGATTTAAGTGAACCTTTCAGTGGTATCCTGGAACTGGGTAGACAGTGCCACTTGCGCTCTGGCTGACTGGACTGAATGACAAGCTAAGTTTCGTCAAATGACTAAATACAATTGACCCGGGGAAGCCTGAGCGCAAGATGACTTGCCAAGAAGACCTACAGTGTTTAGTCTCACGGAGAAGATTTTGGGTGATGCTGCAGTTTTGGTGCTAGAGAAGGATCTGAATTTTGTACCTACACTAGGGACCATTCCCCTCAGATGTGATTAGTGGAATACAGCAGGCTGTTTCGAAACTTTCTAAGGAGGCTGCCTAAGAGGTTAGGTGTGACACATGCCACATCTTGACTCGAGCTTCATCTGAGAGGTCCAACTTTAACATCACCTCAGCTGAAAGAAATGCTGTAAGAGAATTGAGAGAAGACCTAGACATTGTCATCTTACCTGCTGACAAAGGAAATGCTACTGTGCTTCTCTCACGCACAGAATAAAACAGCAAGATATACAAACTGCTCGACGATCCTGCATATAGAAAATTCAAAAGTGATCTGACGGGTAGGATCCAGAGAGATTGTGGATCTCATCAGGAAGAGCTCGATTCCAGCGAAAGTCACTAAGGGTTTGCGTCAACAGGCTGCAGTACCTCCTAAACTCTACAAGCTACCCAAGATCCATAAGAATGGGGCACCTCTCCGCCCATCGTAAGTAACGTAGGAGCACCTACTTTTGTTGCCAAATATCTGACATCACTATTGGGACTTCTCTTAGGTAAATGCGACAATCACATTCGAAACACTGAAGATTTATAGGTCGCCTGAAAACTCTTAGATTGCAATCGTCGGATCTGTTACTAAGTTTCGATGTTGTGTCTTTATTTACAAAGGTGCCCTTGCAGTACTCTTTGGAGCACACTAGTAACAAGTTTGAAGAGGACATAGTAACATTATTTAAGCATGTGCTTACTTCAACATACTTGTTACTTCATGACCAATATTTTGAATAAGTGGACAGTGTTGCCACGGCAAGCCCTCTTGTCTCCTATGGTTATTCTGAGAGACAGATACTTAATGCATTCAGGCCCAGGCGAGTTCAGTATATGGAGCAGAATGATGTGAAGACACCCACCACTTTGGCCTTTTTGCCATATTTTGGTGCCATGTCGTCAAGAATCGGAAGAGTCCTAGGAAGACATGGAATTAAGTGTTTTTCAACCATCTGCAAAACTGAGAAACCTGTGGGTTCGGTTAAGGATGACCTCGGCCTAAGGAAATGTGGTGTGTGCAATCTTCCTTGTCAATGTGGGACAGTGCGTATAGGCCAGATATGCCGCACAGTACAAGAACGCTGTGATGAACATCAGCGTCATACGTGCCTTCGTCAACAGGAAAGGTTGGCAATTGTGGAACACTGTCTGAATACAGGACAGCGGATGATTTAAGAAAAGACGGAAGTTTTATCCCCGGCATCATTCTGGGATTGAGTCATTAAGGAAACAATACATATCCGTACAGCCGATAATGTTATCAACAAGGATGCAAGATTTCAGCTGAGCACAGCCTGGAACCATGCATTGGCTGCTATTAAATCACAGTGTGAAAATGAAGCTTCTTTGGTAACAGGCCCGTCATAACATTGATCTACTACGGCTGTTGGTGAGTGATGTCTGGCCGCAATGTTGGCAAAAGCAGCGTACTGGGCAGCGCGGGAGAGCCACTCTGCGATTTTCGGTGGAGGGAGTTTGAATGTGGCACCATCTATCTGCAAATAATTGTGCATGCGCGATTCCCATGCCTGCGCATTCTTCCCTCGCGTATTCGAGAGACGGAGTGTCGACGGGTGGATACAGTCAGTCATACTAGCGAGGTGGAAACATCTGAAGATGTCGGACAGTTGCTCCAAGGAAATACTGTGGAATTTGCACAACGTGATCCCGGCAGCAAACCCGTGAAGACTATTTATTACACCTTACCATACTGTTTGTGATGGGGTACTGTAGCTTGATTGTGACTACTTCTAACATTTTGATATAATTCCTGCTTCATTCTTTGTGATGTCCTTATCCCACTAATCAGCCACCCGAGCTGCCTATTGCTGCTAGTACCCCATTCAGAACGTTCTAGTGGAAATCAACTCTCAAGGAGCATGAGAAATGTGTTAAGGAAAGAATTATATTTATCATCTGTTATTGGCACAATAAACATCCTGCCACTCTTGTTCCTTGACAAGGTTTCAAAAACTCTCCATTTCTGTTGGATTACCTTTCCTACGTAGTTTGTAATTAGATGTGGCATTTGAGTACAAAAGCCTTTTAGTGTTAAAATTTGTGCATCATGGTCTGAAAGGCCATTCACCCTTTTACTAACAGAATGCCCATCTAGTAATGAAGAATGAATAAAAATATTGTGTATGGCTGTGCTACTGTTCCCCTGCACCCTAGTTGCAAAAAATACAGTCTGCATCCGATCATATGAATTTAGGAGATCTACAAACATCCTTTTTCTTGCACCTTCACGTACAAAATTTATACTGAAGTCACCACAAATAACTAATTTCTGGTACTTCCTACAAAGTGAATGAAGAACCCCCTCTAGCTTCAACAAAAATGCCTATAAACAACAATAATTAGAAGTTTAGTTTCATTAAATCAACTGTCCCTGCACAATGTTCAAATATCTGTTCAGTGCAGTGTCGCGATAAGTCTGTGGAGTCAAATGGAATACTGTTCTTTACGTACATAGCCAGTCCCCCACCCTGTAAGGAACTCCTTGAAAAACAACCAGCTAATCTGTAACCTGGTAAACGAAGCCTCTGAATTGTCAAATTATTTAAGTGGTGCTCTGATATACCAATAATTTCAGAGTCAACATCTATAAGCAGTTCACTAACTTCATCTCTAATACCTCTTATATTTTGGTGAAATGTTAATTCCTTCTCTACTTGGAAACATGATATCCTCTGAAGGTGAGCCTCAGTAGAGGGACTTCCTTTAAGCAGGTATACCTATCAGCTGACTTCAATCTAGAAAAAGGTGCAGCTCTAACACCAACTACTACAGGAATTTTTCCACGAGTGATCCCACCACCAGCCACTACACTGTCACCTATAAGCTTTGCCACCCCCCCCCCCCCTTCCCATACCTGTTGAGGTACAGGCCATGCCTAGTGAAATCCGACCTACTGATAGACCCAAGTGACACCACTGAAATGTGACCCATGCCCTCTGCCATCAGCAACCCCCTGCAGCCCCATGTTAATGTGCCTAAAAGCTGCATTAAGATTGGGCCAATCATGATGCTGAAACAGTTGCATGAAATGCACATTAGTGCCACCAGTTTGAGTAGCTATCTTTACCAGGTCACCACCTACATCATTTTCCCCATCCCTATCAAGACCATTCCCTGCTCCACCCACTGGTCACTCACTACCTGATCCTCGTTCGTAAAATTCCTACACAAGCCCCCTATGCTGTCAGTCACCTGAACCAACCCTGCACTAGGCTTCACAATGCTGGTGACCTGGTACTCACTCCCCAACACTTCCTGCAACTGCTGGCCCACAGCTGCGAACTACCTAGCAGCAGAACCTTTGCAACTGACCTAGGCCTCCTAACTGCTGAGGACTGCTGCATGTTCCCTACATCTACAGTTACAAGAGGCTTCTCTCCACTTAATTCTGACAGTTGGTTAAATCTATTGAATGTATGCAAAGTATAACTGTCTGAATACCACCTCCTCTTCGTAGCTGCATTTTTGCCAACTGCCAGTTCCCATTCCCCACCACCTTTCACCCTCCTCAACGTATCTAGTTCCTCCTTTGTGCATTGTAACTGCACCTGAAGGGCACAGATCTTATGCTCCTGCTCCTACATAAACTTACTTCTACTACAGATTCTATGTTCCCAGGAGAGTATCTCGCTAGAATGCCCACTGGCTTCCCCACTAATTTCCCCCCAATGAAAATATTTTTAACAAATCCCACACAGTAACCCCCTACTCACAAACCCATGACAGAGCCCACACTTCTCATTCATTGTAAAATTTTTCAGTTACTGAATAAACTATATGTCTACATTACCTAATTTCAGTTACACCTGTAGAACTATTTATAGAACTAGCAATAGTGATCTCGAAATTCTCTGACAACTAAGAAAGCAGCAACTTGTATTAATACTACTAGACCACAGCCAATACCAGTACCATCAAAACTTCACAAAATTATTAGCTAGAACCAAAAATTCAAGCAGCCACTGGAACACTCAACTAAATTAAAACACTGAATGAAAATTTTACTGAAATGTTTCACTAGTAACAATGAGAAATGTTAGCTGAAAACTAAAGCACGAAATTTACTAAACGACTTCAACGCACAGAAAACTGAAAAAACACAGCTAGTGAATGTTTCCAAAAATTTACTGAATTGTTATTTTGCCAGAAACAGCATGAAACACTGCTGAAAACTATTAAATTTAATAACTGTATAACAGTGCACAAATAACTTTGTTAGTACTTAGCTACAGCAGCAACTGCACGCTACATAATGTAAACACACCACTGAGGTGTGAGGCTTGGACGAACCACTTAAGAACACTCATGAATGAAAGACCACTTAAGTCAATAACACAGGAAGAAAGACTGAGATTAATGAAAATCCACCAATAAGTTACTTTTACAGCAAATATTAACACAGTTTAAAATGAGTAACTGAAGACTAAAACTTAATAAAATAGTGATGAGCAATTTCAACAGTAGTCCAGCACGTGTGATGTCACACCAAAGATGCTACTGATACATCTCTTAGATAGTTTACTAGATCAGCACAGAACATGTCATGTTGTGATTAATAAAATTCTAATGTTAGAAAATTGGTTCAGGTAGTAATTGAAAATACGATTATATTTTTCAGAAAGGTGTAACTAGTGGTGTAAAATGCCTAGGCATTTGTAAGTAGGAGCACATGCCCGGATTTCATAAACTCCCAGGCATTTATGCATTTTAAAGTTCAATTGATAAGTGGAAAATTTAAGCTGATATTTTGTATTGGAAAATATGTTTTGCAACACTGCTTGTTCAGTGATTGGGTAACCATGTTGAAAAAGCTGCTTTAGAGTTGGGGAAGAATAATTAGGAGAAATAAATGGATGTAAACATGTAAACATGGATGTAAACATAAATTTTTACATCTTTAATGAGGTCAATTCTTGGGGTAGTACATAATAAAGAGGGCACTCAAATTTAAAAGTAAATGTTTGTGAAGTGGTCAACCAACTGGCTACCAGATGGAAGCAGACAGATGGACACTAACAGAAAATAGCCACCCATAGTGTCACATGCGAGTACCCAGCATTGTGCTAGAAATAGTGATGTAACTGTCAGAAAACCATCGGAAGATAAACCTGAAAAGGTTTGCAAACTGGTTCATGGAATGATAAATAACTATTCATAAAAGTGACTGGTTGCAGTTTTATGTATTTACATTCAATTAAGTTATGGGTTCTAAAATATCTGTAATTGATAAGCTTAATTTAAAAACAATATTTACAAGATTTTCCTTTCCATTTTGCATGGAAAAAGTTCCAAATAGATCCTTTTTTTCTTAACAATCTTGCAACTGTTCAGTAGCCTGTTGTCTGTAACATTGTGAATAACACACACAAGATGATATTGCTTCTCTCTCAACCATATAGACTGGAATGTCGAAGTCAGTCTGACCAGTGTTGCCAATTCCAGTTAACTAAATAACCAACAGAATTGCATTAATTGCCTGAAATTACCAGCCACTCACTCAAAATATCATCTACTACCTATTTGCAAGAATAGCAATAGCACTAATATTTACTTAGAATAACTGGAGTTACAGTGAATATTCCAATTTCACAATTTCAAGAGTTGTGGATTCTCTACGAAGGGGCTATTATTGAAATCGAATGGTTCCAGTGTTTTGGGCATCGATTCTTTGTTGTTAAATCATTTTTTATGTTAGTGTACTCATTTTATCTTCACAGCAGTGCAGTCATACAAAAGTAGATAAAGGAGCGGAATAGGAAACTATAATCTCTCAAATGTTGCTACATTTGACAAACCATTTTTTGTTTTTTACTAGAAACAATTTCACATTTAAGAGTACATTTGTCAAAGAAATACATGCCGCTTAGAGAGCGTACACTGGTAAAAATAAAAAGGATATTATAAATGAAAGGCAGTTGTCAGCAACACATGATCTTCCTTGGTACAACAAGTTCATAAATTATTTTATTTTAGCAGTAAATTTTTTATAAGTGTCCAGATTTTGGACATTTAAAACTGCTGTGGCCAAATTCCCAGGCAAATACCTGTTTATAAATGCCCAGCCTAAATCACTAGATGCAGCTGCTGCCTAACTAATGTTTACCTCTAATTCACTTCTATTGTCTTCCACTGTATGAATGACCTTTCCACAGAGCAGATGTTGACTGAAGATTTAGTACAACAGGTTTCTGTACAAGATACTTTTACAAGTTCTGCAAAATCAATAGGAACTTTTTCGACTGTTCAGGTTGAGTAAAAGACATACAAACTAAAGTAGTACACTGTGATTTAGAGAAACCTAAATGTGAAAATCATACTATGTTACAGACTGATTCACGAATGATGGTAGCCTGCACAAGTCAAGGCATGGACAGGAATTGCAGTGTTCCGAACAACAGTTGCGATACGCATGTAGAGGGGCTTTGCAGCTGAAGGAAGTTTGCAGGATAAAAATTCTCTTACTTGCATTTGTAGAATTTGTTGCTTACCTCTATCATTAACCACACAAATTATAACAAACAGAACAAAAATTCACTAAATAATATGCTACAGTTACTGTTAAATGCCTCGCTGTGCTGTAAAAATCTAATCTTGTCCTTGTGATCCCATTGTGAGTGATAAGTAGGGGTTGTTTTATATTCCTAGAAATTCTTGTATTGTCCAAAGATGTAAAAGCCAATTGTTTGCCAGTTACATAAGGCAGAAATGCCTCTCTCAGTATGGTATTTCTTACAATGTACCTGCTCTGCATTCTCAGATAATGCGTGGATAGTAACGGAGCACTGTAGGTCTACTAATAGAATGTGGAGAAAAACCAGGGGAGAAATTGTGTTGAGATTCTTTGTAGTTATGTCATAAATTTAAAAAAGGTTTAGTCTCAATTGTTTAGTGACTGGTAGTGGAGAATGGCTACCATATTTTGTTGACTTCCAGATGCATTTTCCCCTCCAAAATTCAGGTGCCTCTTATATTCAGAATTGATATACAAATATCCAGTGTTTGATTAATATTCCCGCTAGTCTTAAAAATGGCCATGTGTGTGATGCCACGGGAAACAAATCTCTTATCAGGCAACATTGGATTCAACTGGCAGCAGCAGTAGTAAACGGATGTGACGAATGTGAATTGTGCGGATTCACAAGCTTGCGAACACTCTCCCTGCTGCCCTATCATCACCAACCCAGAACACTGTGTAGCCTAGTATGTATCATTGCAGTCTGTGGTACCAGTGAACTTGAACTGAAAGGGATTTGTGTTATTGGTAACAGTACAGTGTTTGTGTTAGTAGCTGGCTTTTTAATGGAAAAAATAAAAGGTATTCATATGATATGGGCTTCAAGTTGAAAGTGACAGTATATGCTAATACATGGAAACAGAGCAGCTGAGCGGCATTTTGGCCCTCCACCAAGTAAAGGAAAAAAATATTGGCATGCTGTGACTAAATGTGCAAAAAGAGGACTAAATGCAAAGTGGCCAAAACTAGATGATGTATTGAAATGGATTAAAGGACTCCGTCAAAATTGCATTGGAATTACAACAGCAATTATTAAAATCCACGCTCGCAAGCTAGTGCTGCAGTGAAACTTGACAGATTTTAAGGTTGGAGTTGGTTGTTGTACAGGTTTATGAAGCGCCATGGACTTAGTATGTGAGCTAAAATAATGTATCAGAAAATGCCACAGGAGTGTGAAGAGAGAATATTATCTTTCCATCACTTTATTATTCAACAATGAAAGAAAACCATTGTGGAGCTAAGCCAAATTGTGAATATGTATGAAATTCGTGACATTTGATGGACTGAGTAACATAACTGTTATGAAAGGTGCTAAGACTGAAACTATTAAAGCAAATGGACATGAAGAAATGCACTATACTGTTGTCCTTTCATGTTGTGATGGCGGTATTAAACTTAACCCAGTGGTCATTTTCAAGTGCAGAGTGATGGCTAAACCTTCTGAAATACTGCCAGGTGGTGGTGTTCACAAGTGTGACAAGGGTTGCATGGATGAGGCTGATACGAAATTATGGATTAACAGTGTGGGAGAGAAGGAAAGGTGCTTTTTGAAAGAGACTTCTCTCCTTATGCTACATCAGTTCAGTAGTCATTTGAAAAATTCTGTGGACGAGAAATTTAGACGGGGAAATACACAGCTTGCTGTTAATCCAGGACGACTTACTTCACAATGGCAGGCAGCTGCTTGATGTCTCAATAAATAAACCATGTGAAGTGTATGAGAGAGAGGAATGGAACAAATGGACAATCGATGAAACCCATCATGCCGAAGGGTGCTTTAAAACTTCCTACAATAAAAGAAATGTCAGTGGATAAAACAGTCATGGTCTAGAGTAAGGGAAGGCATTGTTGTTAAATCTTTCAAGAAGTGCAGCATAAGTAACACTCAATGGCATTGAAGACAATCTTCTGTATGAAGAGGACGGTGACGAGGAGGAGGAAGAAGAAGAAAATTCAGATGATCTTCAGCCTGGCTTTGCAATCTAATAATGAAAAAGGTACAAATGATACTTTAATAATTGCTTAAAAATTAAGTTGTCTTAGCTGGTGTAGTGTCTTATGGTCCATAAAAGATTTTACTATTTTCATATGGAATCAGAAGAAATAGACTTTAATCTCTTAAGTGCGTAGTTCATCTGTGTCACAGTCCTCGTGTTACAGATCAGAAATAATTGATCATCAGCGAAGTGTTTCACATCATATAATACACAAAACAATGTGAAAAAAAAACACAGAAATGTATGCAGATGTTTCAAAAGTTACTTAACTGGAGTGGAAGTGCTTTCCTCAACCTTCGACTAGGTGGAAGGAAATCCAGAAATTGCTAGCATAGGTAAAAAGTATTAAATATCTAAAGAAGGCAGCTTTGGTACAAAAGGCAGAACAAGTCTGGAAATTAAAGTATTGCAGGATTAAAAAGGTGTTCAATTTTGTAAAACAAATACTGAAAGTATATTGAAAATACCCTGACTGTTGACAGAAAACCACATGAGATTGGCAACTTCCATATGAATGACAGTATAGAATACAGTTATCAATTTTTTTCTTTGGAGGAGCTCTATGTGCCACCACATGGTGATTTTAAAAAGATCATGAATGGTGTAGAAAATAGTTTTCTGCAGGAAAGTCGTACACACCCTTGCTGTTCGGGGTCTGGGTCTTCAATTCTATTTTAGTTGATTTAGTACAGGGCTGTTTTAAAACAAATGCTACTTGTCGCTTTGAACTGCTTCATCAAACTTGGATTCTGTGGTTGTAAAAAAATCACAATGTACCACAGCATGTGTGCTGTTTGCCATGAAAATTCCAAGTCTCACTACGCGACCAACAGGTTGGTCTGTCTCTAAAGATAATGCCACCTCTGGAGGCAGCTCTTATTAGCAAGGTACAAAGCTATTATTGGTTGGACACACTTTCTTACATATTTGAAGACATAGTTAAATAACCTGCCAGATGTCAAAAATTTACCTACAAAATGAATGATTACTTAGTCAAAACACAC
The DNA here is from genome assembly GCF_023864345.2 of Schistocerca serialis cubense. Classification (NCBI taxonomy): domain Eukaryota; kingdom Metazoa; phylum Arthropoda; class Insecta; order Orthoptera; family Acrididae; genus Schistocerca; species Schistocerca serialis. The sequence continues at coordinate 439,992,958 of NC_064645.1, read as the reverse complement.
AATAAAAAGTTAGAACAGAGCTGTTTGAGCCATCACGCAATTGTAATTAAAACCTTTGTGGAGCATTAGACTTAATGTTACATTGACATGTTCTTAATGGAATGCTGGAGTTAGCTCACAAAAGTTATCTAGCTAATTGTACATAAGATTTGAGAAAATGTTTAATCAGAAAGACTGAGAAAATATTTAATCAGAAAGACTGTAAAAGTCTTAGGTAGTACAGCCGTTTTGTTTTGGTACAGTGGATGGTCATCAGTACATGATCTGCCAAGTATTTAGAAATAATACTTAGTACTGACTCCTTGCTGTGCTTTATCTGTTTAATATTATATAATAGATTTGTATGGTTGTTAATTTTTTAAAATATTACATTTGTCAGATATTAGGGTTTAATTATACATTTATTTTCAGGGCACGAGATTCTCCTGATCGCAATGGGGATGTTAACACAAATGAACGGGATTGATTGCTTTGCTTTAACACTCATCTTGGACCTTCTGGTGATTGCTGGGAGGCATCTAGACAGCTTGGAACTTCCAGATTATATTTTTAAGTCACTCTTGTAATGCTTTTAAAATGTTCCAGCACTTGTTTGACTAAAGAATGAATTAGGCTAAGCTTTATTACTTAATGTTTCTCCATATGTTGTATTGAGTACTACTTTTGCGGTACTCACTGTCAGTGTTAGATTTGGACATGCATTTTGTAAACAGTGTACCTTTTATAGGTTCCTGTGAACAAATGCAGCAGGTTTGTATTTAAAAACACATTCTATACTTTTCTTATAAACTATTGAGTGGTATCAGCTCGTATACTCACATGAAGTATAGTTTCCTATAGTGTGATTTGACAGAGATTTTTATTTTTGATCTCACTGGAATGATACAGTTAACCACCTCAGTACTGGGCAACAGTATTTTTCAGTTCAGTTCTGTTCTGTGATGTCATTTTGGGCACCAGCCTATAATATGATAGTAAGCTCCTTTGCAGTAGTACTAAGAACTTCACGTGTTTGCCATATCAAGAGCAGTTGTCTTGTGGTGACAGTTGAGTGATAAGCCATTGCGCCTCTCTCTCTCTCTCTCTCTCTCTCTCTCTCTCTCTCTCTCTCTCTCTCTCTCTCACCCCCCCCCCCCCCCCCCCCCCCCCCCCGGTCTCCTGTTCTGTTCACTCCGCCCTCCTGTTCAGAGAGAGAGAGAGAGAGAGAGAGAGAGAGAGAGAGAGAGAGAGAGAGAGAGAAGGGGGTGGGGCTTGTTTAAGTGTACTTGTTTGATTTTGCAGATAGTTAATAAAAATTTAGAAATGTACCTGCCTGTGAAAATAACAGGTACACATGACAGGTCAATTTTCAGCATTTGCCTTAGATTCTGTAGTTTGTACTCATACACGTCATAACTAAATTTATTCAAATGCTTGTCTTCTCCATGGTTGGTCATACCTGTATTGCAACAGCTGTCTTTAACGTAACAAGTGTGTAGTAAATCAGGTGGGTCCAGTAGGACAGTGATAGCTGCAAATAAGGGGAAGGCTTGCATGCCACAAATCCTTTAAATTCACTTCTTCATGTGAAGTTCTTCTAATGAAGTGTACTTAAATGTTATGTTAATAAAGTATCTTTTCGGACATTGACGTTGTGGAATTACTTTGTACCTTGTACATTCTGCAGTTTTGACTATGGAGCAAAAGGATTCATTGTGAGAATAGTGTGAAGTGCACTGAAAAGACTGTTTGACCAGAATTAACCCTTTCACTGCTGTGGATGTGTACACATGATCTGTTACACTGCTCCCCAGTTGCTGTCGGCATGTACAAGTGCACCATTGGGCTTTCCAGCAGTGCTATGGATGTATGTTTGCATCTGGAGCCGCCGACCTCTGCTGCGGATGAGTTACTTCCACATCTCTGAATAAAAAGGTTTAGGGAGTATTTATTGTGCAACATATGTACCTCATTGTGTGCTATCATTTGCAAAAATCCTTGCATCAACAATGTAGGAAAACATAGATTGCTATTTACTGTAAAGAAGACATGTCAAGTTACAGACAGGCACGATTAAGACACATATAGCTTTCAACCGCAGCATGTGTGAAAGATACACACAAGCACATCTCACACGACTGCCAATTCCAGCATCTCGAGCCAGAATGGATATCCATTGGATTAAAACCCAATGACTCTAAAATGAAAAGAGATAAGTATTCTGCTATTAATTTTAAATAAAATTTTGATACCTTATCTGCATTTCAGTCACTTCTATGTACTGGTGAAAATCGACTACACGCTCAATTTACTAAAGGCAGTTTTACCTCCACAAACTCTTTAAAATTTTACGCATTGTTTTATGTAATATGATGCAGTTTTGTAAGTATGACATATAATGAAAAGAAATTCAGTTCTTTATCGAGAAGATCTGACTGCAAGATGCGCAAAAATAGTTTATTTATGTAATAGTTTTTAATAAAAACGGGTAAGTATTTATCGGCCAGGATGCCATCTCAGCACAGGCACCAGCATCTGGTGAGCAGTACAGCCATAACAAAAGCCGCCATCAGCTTGGAACGCAGAGAGAACGTGTGTGGCAGTGAAAGTGTTAATATGATTGGGGTTTATGAAGTTAATATAAAGTATGTATTATCAAACATTAACATCGAGTATTTAAGTGTCAGGAAGTCGTTTCTGAAAGTATTTGTATGGAGTGTAGCCATGTATGGAAGTGAAACATGGACGATAAATAGTTTAGACAAGAAGAGAATAGAAGCTTTCGAAATGTGGTGCTACAGAAGAATGCTGAAGATTAGATGGGTAGATCACATAACTAATGACGACGTATTGAATAGGATTGGGGAGAAGCGTATTGAATAGGATTGGGGAGAAGAGGAGTTTGTGGCACAACTTGACTAGACGGGATTGATTGGTAGGACATGTTCTGAGGCATCAAGGGATCACCAATTTAGTATTGGAGGGCAGAGTGGAGGGTAAAAATCGTAGAGGAAGACCAAGAGATGAATACACCAAGCAGATTCAGAAAGATGTAGGTTGCAGTAGGTACTGGAAGATGAAGAAGCTTGCACAGGATAGAGTAGCATGGAGAGCTGCATCAAACCAGTCTGAGGACTGAAGACCACAACAACATTATCAAACATTGGGAACTTGAGGCAAGAATACCGTCAAAGTAGGAAGACAGATCGCTACTTACCATAAAGATGACATGTTAAGTTGAAGACCGGCAGAATTGACCCACAGCCTAGGCCAGAAATAGAGAAACACACACCATTCATTCACACAAGCAAGCACACCTCGTGTGCACATTACCACCAACTCTGGCAGCTCGGGCGCTCTAGTGGTTAGCGTTGCTGCCTCTGGATCTCGGGTTCGATTCCCAGCCGGATTGGGGATTTTCTCTGCCCAGGGACAGGATGTTTGTCTTGTCCTCATTGGATCATCATCATCATCATCATCATCATCATTTGTGACAGTGGCTAGACTGGATTGTGTAAAAATTAGGACTCCGTATGGGTGCTGATGACCACATGATTGAGCACTCGACAAACAGGCTTTCTGGCACAAGCTGCTAGGTTTGGCGATCATGTGTGCATGAGGTCTGATTGCTTGTGTGAATGAATGGTGTTCTCTTTTTCTGATGAAGGCTGTGGACAAAACCTTACGTGTAAGTGTCTTTTAATTGCGCCTGTCTTCAACTTTGTGTCACTTTTTATGGTAAGTATAGTAGCGGCCTATCATTACCTACATTGTAAATAATGTATTGTGGCCGCCTTAACACAAAATGGATAGTGGATATTTCCAGATTAATAAAGCAAATTTCTGAGAATTACTGATTTCGTTCTCAGTCTTTTACACTATTTGGCTGTAACTATGCTCTTTGCTGCTTGTGGAACCTCTTTTTTTTCATTTGTACTGTGCCCAGAATTATGTATATGTTGTTTTGAATTGTAGGAAGCATAATTGTTCTTGTGAATAAGAAATTTTGAAGATATTTTCTTTACACCAGCTTTCCACTTTCTTGTTGAGTGAAAAAATTAACAATCCTAAGTGTTTTTTACATTATTGTATGGGCACCAATTTGTAATGATTTTTGATCTGGTTAGGTGTTCTAAGTAGTTATTTTGCAGGTGAGTGAGGACATGAAATAGAAAAAAAAGTTGTGTTTGTTTAGACTTAAACCAGCAGTACAGTCACCTGCGTTATATTGCCTTTTTTTGCTGTTGCTCTTATTGACATATCTTTGAGTTTCTATTTATATCTGGAGTTTGTAACCATGTATTCAGCAGTGGACGTCAACTTGGTTACCGTATTTACTCGAATCTAAGCCGCACTTTTTTTCCTGTTTTTGTAATCCAAAAAACCGCCTGCGGCTTAGAATCGAGTGCAAAGCAAGCGGAAGTTCTGAAAAATGTTAGTAGGTGCCGCCACAACTAACTTCTGCCGTCGAATATATGTAGCATGCTTTGTAGACACAAAGATAAATACTGGCGCCAAAACCTCTGCGTCAATAAATAAATTTTTAAAAAAGGTGGAAGACGAGCTTTTTTCTCCGTCCTGAGTTTCGACCATTTTCATACATTATCCAACGAAGTAAATACAAATTCCGTATTGTTCATCTTCGAATGTAGCAGAATTTCAATGTACTACGAAAATCCGACTGGCAAGACTGTTTGGGATGTTTGTCAATATGGCCAACTCTACGTTCTGAATTTTTTCCTACCTGTGAGAAGAGATGGTTGCTAATAGGAACCTGATGAAATGTGAATCACATGCATTATTCTCTTCACCATAAGAATAATACGAATATAAACATTTTGCCATGTATTCTTTCGTGTTTGCTGCTATCTCATTCAAATCCTGTCTGCCTAATAAACTGCGGAACTAGAGCAAGACAACAGCAAACGCGGAAGAATATACGTATCGTGTCATGTTTATATTCGTATTATTCTTATGCCTAATAGTGATACAGTCAGAAATGAAGCACGGCAACTGACTAGATTTTTAAATCTAAGATGACTAATTTCCGTGCAGAATTTGATGTACTGAAGAAGCGGCCGCAAAGATTTTCAAACGGAGAAAAATTTTCGCCTAACTCGTTCAGAACATGTTCTATCATACGCAATCTATTATTTGGTTCTTGTTGATCATTATCAAAGAAAGCAGCAGTGTAAGTAACAACAAATAGCAGTCTCTTGCCATTGTTTCGCTAATGAGACGATTCCTCTCTCTTAATTGTAAGCGGCGGTAGTGCGCACAAAAGCAAGCCATGGCGCGAGCGGCGACAGGCCGTAAACACGCACTATCAGAATGCGACAAACAAAACTTCGAGTCTCATTTTTCAGGTGCGGCTTAGATTCGAGTAAATACGGTAACATTCTTTTCGGATGCATCTCTCTCCATCAGATCTTTCGTATTTGTAAGCAGGAAACTGACATAAAACTTCATATATAAATTAAGTATTTATTCTTTGTATGTTTTCGAAACTTTCGTATTTTTTATTGTCATTCAGTGTACACTATGTACAGATATTCTTGTTCTTTGCTCTAATGAACAACTGACAATCATTAATCGAATGCACAAAATTAGACATTAACATTTTGATTTTGCAAGTATAGAACTGGTCCTTCATTGTATCTCAGATGTTTCATAGGTTTCATGTGGCTAATTCAGTGACCAAGATAACAGTGTGAGTTCACTATTATGCTCCTCAAACCACAGTATAATGATTCTGACCTTTATCACGGAGAGTAAAACTGCTGGAAGATGACATTTTCAGAGACTCCCTCGATGTAAATAGAGAATGGTCAGTGTATACATCCTACTAACATTTTGGTACTGCAGGGATAACTAATGAGGAGGAATTGAATAGAATCGGGGAGAAGAGAAGTTCGTGGCACAACTTGACAAGAAGGCACCGGTTGGTAGGACATGTTCTGAGGCATCAAGGGATCACAAATTTAGCATTGGAGGGCAATGTGGAGGGTAAAAATTGTAGAGGGAGATCAAGAGATGAAAACACTAAGCAGATTCAGAAGGATGTAGGTTGCAGCAAGTACTGGGAGATGAAGAAGCTTGCATAGGATAGAGTAGCATGGAGAGCTGCATCAAACCAGCCTCAGGACTGAGGACCACAACACCACCACCAGGGATTTAGTTGTGCATAATATGTGACCGTGTCGTACTGCTTGACCTCTAACAATCACAATTGGACTCTCATCAACAAATTGCAGGATCTGAACTTTCATAAATGAGTTGAAGTGGATGTCAACACCAAGGGCTTGTACCAATACAAAGTCCATTTAAAATTTTCTGGTTCAGCCGGTGCAATTTCTGTAATTTGCTGTTGCTGTTTAACATTAAGAGACTGCAGCCAGTAGGAGAGTGAAAAAGTTTCAGGGAAAGAAGTAGGTAAAAGCATTTGTGAATAACATTCTGTAGACCACTCTGAGCTTAATAGTGGGATAATCTGCATTTGGAGTACAACACAGCTGCAGTTGGGCATTACAAATTTAACAAGTCCTGGGTATGTTTCTGGAAGTGTGCTGTACCAGATTTCTACATCTAGGTTACCCCAGTTCCTGTAAGTTACGGGCCAGCAGTTTTCGGGTATGGAACTGAGCCTTGATAGTGTCCCAGATGTGTTCCATCAGTTTCATGTGACGAATTCAGTGGCTAAGACAAAACAGTGTGAGTTCACTATTATGCTGCTCAAACCACTGAAGCACGATTCTGGCCTTTCAGCACGGGCTGTTAAACTGCTGGAACATGCTATCCTGAAATGGGAAGTATGCAGAGGTGTACAGTAGGTGGCCTGCAATAGTGTTCCTATATCATAGTGCCTTAATCATACTACCGTGGACCTATGAAACCCCATTGGAAATCCCCATAGCTAGAAACAAGAAAATGCTTTTTTATTTTGCCAATTGCAATGCTGTCTTTTTTTTTACCAATTTTGATGTTATTTTTTTTTACAGATTTCAATATTATTGACATTTATCAGCAATTTTTTGTCAGTTTTGGTGCTTCTTCTGCCAGCTCATGTATTTTCTGTTGCTTATTTTTGAAATACTGTATGTTCCTTATTTTTATCTTAGTTTTTCATTCTTTTGTTGAAAATGAAAAATGTGTCAGTTACATTGATTTGACATTGTAGGTCATATATGTTTAAATTACAAAAAATCTTTTACATTAACCTATTACACCTAATCATACAAAAAGATTCTGGAACCACATGCCATGGTAAAGTTTTTCAAAAGAAAGCATTATCGTAACTTAAGTTATCTTCTGAAACATGCTACAGATATCAGCACTTCAGCATAGTGTGGAAATGACTTTTCACAACGTACACATTTCCTACTGTTTGAAAGTTGCTTTTGCACTAATATTGAACATTGTTTAGATAACTTACATGGCTGATACCTGTAATTCCAGGTGCATTTCGTGACCGACGTGCTATATCAGTATTAATAGAGCTCAGAGGTTGAAACAAGAACTTAAGGGTGTTAACCAGACTTGCAAAGATCTGCAGCTGTAAGAACCTAGTTTGGAGTTGCAGACCAGTGAGTTTAAGTCCTCCCTTTGTCTGAAATGCTTTAGCATCATGTTCAACAGTTCTCTGGTTTTGCCACCAAATATTCCTGTACCCACAACAATGAAAGAGCGTTTTAATTTGGAATAGAGGTTATAGTTTTGATGATGGCACATTTCCAGATTTTTACACTACATATCATAACATAAATATGTAGTTTGGGATGAATATTAATTTACAGACGAATAAAAAAAGCTGGTAGAAGTCGACCTTGGGGGAGATCAGTTTGGATTCCGTAGAAATATGGGAACACGTGAGCCAATACTGGCCCTACGACTTATCTTATAAGCTAGATTAAGAAAAGGCAAACCCACATTTCTAGCATTTGTAGACTTGGAGAAAGCTTTTGACAATGTTGACTGGAATACTCTCTTTCCAATTCTGAAGGTGGCAGGGGTAAACTACAGAGAGCGAATGGCTATTTACAATTTGTACAGAAACCAGATGGCAGTTACAAGAATCGAGGGGCATGAAAGGGAAGCAGTGGTTGGGGAGTGAGACAGGGTTGTAGCCTGTCCCCGATGTTATTCAATCTGTATATTGAGCAAGCAGTGAAGGAAACAAAAGAAAAATTCGGAGTAGGTATTAAAATCGAAGGAGAAGAAATAAAAACGTTGAGGTTCACCAATGACATTGTAATTCTGTCAGAGACAGCAAAGGACTTGGAAGAGCAGTTGAACGGAAGTGTCTTGAAAGGAGGATATAAGATGAACATCAACAAAAGCAAAACGATGATAATGGAATGTAGTTGAATTAAGTCGGGTGATGCTGAGGGAATTAGATTAGGAAATGACACTTATTAAAGTAGTAAAGTAGTTTTGCTATTTGGGGAGCAAAATAACTGATGATGGTCGAAGTAGAGAGGATATAAAATGTAGACTGGCAATGGCAAGGAAAGCGTTTCTGAAGAAAAATTTGTTAACATTGAGTATAGATTTAAGCGTCAGGAAGTAGTTTCTGAAAGTATTTATATGGAGTGTAACATGGACGATAAATAGTTTGGACAAGAGAATAGAAGCTTTTGAAATGTGGTGTACAGAAGAATGCTGAAGATTAAATGGTAGATCACATAACTAATGAGGAGGTATTGAATAGAATTGTGGAGAAGAGTTTGTGGCACAACTTGACAAGAAGAAGGGGTCGGTTGGTAGGACGTGTTCTGAGGCATCAAGGGATCACCAATGTAGTATTGGAGGGCAGCGTAGAGGGTAAAAATCATAGAGGGAGACCAAGGGATGAAAAACAGATTCAGGATGTAGGCTGCAGTACGTATTGGGAGATGAAGCTTGCGCAGGATAGAGTAGCATGGAGAGCTGCATCAAACCAGTCTCAGGACTGAAGACCACAACAACAACAATTAATTTACTGCATCAGGTAAATACATACTTTCATAGTTCACATGTATAAATACGAAAATCTCAAAATATAGCACTTAAGCTTCACAAACACGTAAATCAATCAGATGCTTGCCCGGATTGCTTCTGTTAGTGAGTTACAGCAAAGGACATGTCATGCTAGGGGTGTGTGACGATAAAACAAGATTCCTTGAGTGTTTCAGTATTATTTTTACTATTTTGAGAATGCAGTTTTCAGTCATAACATGATCTGTTGGAAACCTAAAGTTTAGGTAGGTAATGCTCAGATGGTTGCACGTTAATGAAACCTATGGATGTGATTCAGAGGTGCTCATCATACTTCGTCCTATTTGTAGTATCGGGCAGCTGTGATCTTTGTGTAACATTGCAGGTTATGTGTTGCGATTGGCTCGTAGAAGCAGACCAAAGAGACATGCTGGTTTGTAAGTATGGTAAAGTAGTGTTGTAATTAATGTACAACATTGAAGATTGCTTCAAAACAAGTATTTTTTCTAAAAGTAGTGGCAATTAAAACGGTTACTGGAATGGAATATTTTCTTTTGATGTCAAGTCATAATTCATTTGGCAGAAAATGTACTGCCATTTTAAGATTGAAGATGAACTTCAAGATTGAGGAAAGGCAGTCCAATTTCAACATACATTAACAATTATCAATATTAGCAAACTGTCATCCTCGTATTTATAACACTTCTATATGGGGGAAAAAATGTCAAGTTTCACGAATTTTGTAATACAGCTGAGTTCATAATTTTTCGTGTTCCTGTATTTTCAAATTTTTTCCTATTCTTTCCCACAGCATAATATTGCCCTCCCCCTCCCCATAAAGCTGTTTACCTGCGTACTGGAATATCTGGGCACAACCATTGATATGATTTAACAAGGAATATGGTTCATCAGAGCAGGCGACACATTTCTACTGATCTACAGTCCAATCTCGATACCGTACCCGTCACAATTGTAATGAACGGTACTTTTTACAAAAGGTAAGCTCACACTGAACACCCTTTTAAAACAGCAAACGGTCACTTTGGAGGGGGCATTTAACCCTTCAATGCTGTCATAAGTCATGACAGTAAAGCAGTATGTACGAGGGTATTTCGGAAAGTAATGATCCGTACGCCAGAGGAACAGAAGAGTTTTGGCGAGCAAGTCGGTAACACTGGTGTTCACCTTGAACCGTTAGATTTCTCCTCGCGGTCGTTCGGCAGTTGAACCACAGAACAACAAGGAAAGAGAAGTGCAACTCCCGTGTTGAAAGAGGGAAGCATAGGCCGATAGCAGCACCTCTAGTGGTATGGAGATGAACTAAAAAAGGTTAAACATTGCAGGATGCATCCCTCCTACCTTATGTACGCCGTTTTTTTTCTTTTAATTTTGTTATCTCAGTTTTCTGGGCGTGCTAAGTAATTATTTTGGCTAGCATCATAATAAAATAACTGAAACACAGCTAGAGCACATTGCAGTACAACAGTGACAAACCTATTATTCAGAAATATTTGTGGTCCAATTTAGCTGCAACAATTTTATTTAGCTTCAGCTATTTAAGCTACAAGCCTGTTTCGACTTACTGTCCGTTTCAAGTATTACATCTAGTTTTTATGACGCACAAAACATCCTGGAGCTTTTATATGTTGATAGCAATCAGTATAAGTGCGTCAGTTTACAAGTCTATTTTTGACGTTTGCGTCTGATTGTCGCTGCTCCAATTATGTTTTCTTGAGCATCAACTGTCAGGCGCTACTGTCAAGAATAGACTTCCAGACTGACACACATTGATTTCTATCAACATATAAAAGTTCCAGGACGTTTTATGCGTCACAAAAACTAGACGCAACACTTGAAACTGACAGTAAGTCGAAACAAGCTTCTAGTCTAAATAACTGTCACAAGCTAAATAAAAATTGTTGCAGCTAATTACTGAATAATTTCATACTTTGAAATCTTATAAACTATGGGTGTAACATTACAAGTCAAGATAGCTGTAACGGAACTTGAATAGCGTGAAGTTATCGTTGAAAATGCACGCCGCGCGATTTGTTACGATTTGGTCAGTCATAATAATAGTAACATGCTTTTGAATACAATTAATATATAACGGCGATACCTGTTTAGTGTTATTGGAACTAATATGTAGTAAATTAATGAGTAAGGTAGCGGAACCTATAAGAAGAGGTAAAATTGGGCATATTAAGATGTTTCGCTTTATATCGACTAAGACGATGATACAGCGTCTTTATTTTTTATTTACTCTTAAAAAAAACAAAAACAAGTAAAGAAGTGCTAATTGTGCGTTGTGAAAAATATAGGGGCGAATTTTAAATAGCTACGTTGTATAATCAGACTAACAAATGGACATTTAGTTACACAAAATCGCGGATAGCGAAGTGTGATCATTAAATTGAGTACACCTACAGGGCGGTCAATTCTGGGATAATTCTATTCGCATCTCACGAGGGACGCGGTATTGAGACAGGTTTTTTTTATTATATCACGGAGGGCGGGCTTCAATTTATAAAAAGGAGAAAAGCTGTATCATTATCATTAACTGTTGGTGTCAAGCAACCAAAACTGTTCATCAAAGGGTTTCGGTGAATGAGTGGTGAATGCAAAATGAAACTGTGAACGAAGTTATGTTAAATAAAACAGAAGAGACAAGGCAGTTTGGTCGTATCTGTTATTATTCCGTAAACTGTAACATTTCTTCTCGTTGTACGAAGCCTTTATAGACGATCGTTATGACAGTTGGATTTGAAGGGATCTCGTTATGAGTTAAGTTTTGGGGACCTGGTCAAGAGGGGATTGTTCGTAGATCCTAACTACTGCAGCTATTCTGGAATCAGGTGCTACCGTGACCGTTGTGTGTTGTCAATGGCTTAAGGTCATCATATCTCATGCTCTAAGATCGACTCGCCTTTCCTCTTGGTATAACGGTGTCTCACGGTAACAACGACAATGCCGACGACGAAGGAAGATACGGTAGAAGTGGCGCCACAACGCGTGGCTCGATCGAGGAGGATTGCTGCATCGAGTCGAGTGTCATCTGGATTCACGAACCCTAGAGTTGGAAAATATTGTAGCAGCCAGTGAATCTGTCCAATGAGAGAGGTATTCTTCAATAATCGCTAAAAGTGAGCGATACTACCAGGTATGATTAAAATAACATTATAATTATAAAAAAGGAAGTTGAAACTTGGGATTTTGGTAGCTATATAAATACATAGTGAAAATAAGGGTATGTCTTGGTAGTGAATAATCATGTCAAAACGAACGAAAGGAATACAAGATAATGTGCAGTTGAGTAGAGTAATGAGCAGAGAGAGAGAGGAAAGTGAAGAGGATATGGATGATGCATCACATGAGCTCAATGTGGGACAGGAGACATGTACAGATAATAATACAGTTATTGATTTAGAGCCGTTAGGAGATTCAAATACAATGATAAGTAAGGTAAGCAACATGGGAGAACATAAAGATCTTGAGGTTTCGGGAGTAGAACAGCAAGTTGATCCTCAAAATGGGAATATTAATCAAAAAATGTTTGATATGCTGATATCAATAAATACTCAAATGGGTGTAATGAATGGAAGACTTGGTTCACTAGAAAAAGAAAATAAGCAGTTAAAAGAGGACAATCAAAAGTTAAATGAAAAATTTGAGGCCAAATTTGGTTCATTAGAAGTTAAATTGGATTCTTTGGAAAGCAAAGTGAACACCTTTGATTATAAACTGGAAAATACTAAGAAAGAATTAAAGGCAGACTGGGAGACTCAATTAAATGCAAAATTTGGAGAACTAGATGTAGAGTTTTCTAACACCTTAGAAAGGCAATATAATAATTTAGTGGGAAAACTTCATGACATAGAAAAGAAATATGAGGTAGTTTCAAAGAGTTATGATGGCCTGCCAAATATGATGGTTAAGTGTGAAAGCAGCTGTTTCAATGCTAGCACACAGATAGAAGAGCTTTCGAAATAAATAGTCGAGTTTGAGTCCGATACTCGTAAGGGGATTGACAAGTATTTAGTAGATCAAACTAAAAGACTTGATGAAGATCTATCTGAATGGATAGAAATAAAAGGAAATGAAATTGTAGACAAGGTTAAGACTACTATTGGATCTCAGCCAAATGAAAATATCAATGAGCACCTATGTAGAAATGATAAATTAATTAACTCTTCACTAGCGAAATTCAGAAAATAAAAGACAAAATAGTTGATGAGTTACCTAAATGGCAAAAGGAAACCAATTATAAATTGGCGGAGTTAGAACGAAAGTCATCACAAAATTTGTTGACAGAGAATGAACGTTCAGAGAATAGGTCGAAAAACAACCGAACATGTGATAATACGAAGTACAGTTGTGGTGAAAATTTGCATTGGGAAGTTGATGATTCGGTTGGTAAAGATGATGATTCTTTTGGTCAGCGAGGATATTTGTTTTCTTTAAAGGTGGAGAACAGCATTTTTAAAAGTAGACAATTCCCAACATTCTCCACTGAAAAGAACAACCTGCATCCGAAAATCTTCGTCAATAATTTCAAAAGAATATTTCCACGTAGCTGGTCTGAACACGACCAACTTCTATTTATAGTATCCTAAATTACCGGAGAATCCACATTATGGGCTTCCGAAGTAAGTGAAAGTTGCCATACTTGCGCTGAGTTTGAACAACTTTTTTGGCTAAATACTGGTCATCGAGTAAACAAGAGAAATTAAGAAAAGAGGTTTATCAACCTGAGTATTTTAACAGTAAAAGAAGTACTTTAAGGCAATATTTTGAAAAATACGTAAATAAGACACGTTATTGGAGTGATCCGATTTCTCACAAGGAAGTGATCAGAATTTTGAAGGGAAGGTTGCCCATAAATACATGTGAAAAGTTAATAAATGTTCTTGACCATGATGTAGAACAATTCTTGTCAGTGATTGACTCTATAGATATGATTATGGAAGACTCAAGACAAATTAGTAGTAATCAAATGTCGACTCACACTCATAGTAATACGAATAATTATAATAATAATTTAATGTATGATAATAATAATACCGAAAACCAGGTCAAACCCACATCACAGGAGCGTGGACAATCTTCGTCCTATGGTTGCAATAAAAACAATGATTATAATAAATATAGAAGAGATACTTACTGTGCTAGAGGTAAACTTCGATATGGTGACGCGAATGTGCATAGTAGTGATATTAATAAGAGTAACAGGTGCCCAAGTGATGAACCCAATTGTATTCGACCTTCGGAAGATAATTCGAAGCATAATATTCATCAGCAGGATGGAACAAATACCTCGAGTCCTCATCCAGCACAAGGAGTTATACCAATGGGCGAAGGAGCCTCCAGTGTGTGATGGGGTGAATACCATAACTCGGATCATACTGTACGGATTGTGGAAGTTCATGAACCCCCACTGATGACCCAACGAGATAGATTAAACTAATACCAGTCACCAAATGCCTTCCTAGGATGACTGGAAAGGAGAAGGAAGGCAGGCATCAATTTGAACTGAAAGTATTAAGGTACAATAATGATCAGGATATAAGGAATGAATTAATTGAAGAAAAACCTGAAGTTTCTAATAAATGTGGACAAATTTTACTGGCAATAATTCCAACAAGTATAAATAATGTTGATGTTGAAATATTAATTGATACTGGAACGACTATTAGTGTCATGACACTGGACTGTTTAAAACAGATAAGCCAAGGGGTAAAAATGCCCACTTTTCCTATCACAGGATGTACCGTGTCTGGCGCGTTCAGCACAAAAATGCAAAAAGTTTTGAAACAGGTATGTGTCGACGTTACAAATAGAAAGTACATTCCTGGTCGTTCCTAAAATGACAGTACCATGTATCTGGGGTTTGGATTTTTTATGTGAGACCAGTGCAATCATTAATTTAGAGAAAGGTGAATGTATATTTAATTCCAATGGTAATGTTTTGACAGCCACCCTGAGAAAGGGCCGAGTAATTCCAAATCAATTGTGTATGAAACTAATGGTAAAATATGTCAGTATTGATGATGAAAATGTGTATGATATCTGCCTTATTGAATGTTCTGAACAAATGATGGATAAAATGTCATTGCAGGAAAAGGTGTTAGAATCAGAATATTTATCTGTTATCCAAAGGGACGAATTGTACTACTTGTTGGAAGCATATCAGTCAATTTTTAGTAAACGTCCGGCTATAATAAAAGACTTTGAATACCATATAAAGACGTATGCACATAAACCCTTTTGTCATATTTCCTATTCTATCCCATGGACAAAGTAAGAAGTAGTCAGAAAGGAAATCAATATAATGTTAGAATGGGGTATTATTGAGCCCTCAGATTCCGAATATTGTAACCCTCTTGTGGCGGTAATTAAACCCAATGGTGACATCAGATTGGTGTTGGATGCCAGAGAGATCAATTAGATCATTATACCTGTACAAACGCGACCGGAGAACCTAGAAGAGTTAGTACAAAAGTTTTATGGTGCCCGCTTCTTAAGTTCTTTGGATACGCGCAGTTCATATTGGCAAACTAGAATATCGAAAGAATCTCGAAAATATACTGCGTTCGTTTTTCTGGGCCGAAGTTACCAGTTTACCGTCATGCCATTTGGGTTGAAAATAAGTGGTGGTGTTTTCATATCGGCATTAGATACCGTACTGGGTAGGAACCTTTTGAATGAAGTTACTTTATATGTGGATGATTTGCTAATTGCTTCTGAAACTTGGGAGGAACATTTGGACTTATTAAGAAGAGTTTTTGCGAAATTTCTGGAATACAAAGTTACTGTAAATTTGAGCAAATCCAAGTTTGCTCATAACCAATTGAAATTTCTTGGACATATAATTACTCCTGAAGGGATGAAACCAAATCCTAAAAAGATGGATGCAATTAACAGATGTGCTTATCCAAAGAATAGAACGGAATTAAAGTCATTTATCGGCTTAGTTTCATTCTTTCGACGATTTTTACCCAATCAGTTAGGAAGCCAAGACTGTTTGTTACGGCTGTTAAGAAAAAATGTCATGTGGGAGTGGAATTCCGAATGCACGCAAGCTTTTGATAACATCCACAATGCTTTGACTAATGCTCCACTGTTACATCATCTGAGACTTGATCGAGATTTTTATACTGCTGTGGATGCTTCTGAAACAGGATTGGGTTCCACTCTTTTCCAGATGGACAATCCAGAAGATATCAGTACCATCAAAATAATTTGGTTTGCCAGCAGAACACTCTCTAGCTGTGAACGTGCGTATTGTACTACTGAATTGGAAGTACTGGCTGTGGTCTGGTCCCTTAGAAAGTTTCGCTATTTTGTATATGGAAAGAAGATCATTGTATTCTGCGACCACAAAGCTTTATCTTTTATTTTAACAGGAAGGATGTTCCATTCACGTTTAACCCAGTGGGCTTTGCTACTGCAAGAATATGATATTACACTCAAATACATCAGAGGGAGAGACAACATCATAGCCGATGCTCTTTCAAGACTATTGAAAAGAAAGAATGACGACGAGGGTGAAGAACGGACTATTGACTTTAAAGTCATGAATTTATCAAGGCAATATTGTGAGAGGCAGATTTCACAGCTATGTCGAAGTCTTCCACAACTGCAAGAAGATGATAAGTTGTGGAAAGCCATTAGACATGCTGTTGAAAGCAAAACGCTAAGTCACTCTCAAGACCAGTATCAATTAAAATCCGGAATATTGTATCGGAGGAAGGATGAAGAAGATGTTTGGAAAGTTTGTGTTCCAAATAATTATTTAGAATCACTAGTATGGTACACTCACTTGAATTGGGGTCATTTTGGTACCGCTAAATGTACAGCCAAAATAGCACAATACTGCTATCATCCAAATTTGGTACGTCTAGCTACAAATATTCTTAAGAAGTGCAAAATATGTCAGAAGGCAAAACCCATGAACTATTGTCAGAAGATAGAATTACATCCGATCATCCCACAACAACCTTTAATGTTGGTGTCATGTGATGTCTGTGGGCCATGTCCCATGACACGTGGACGGTTGAAATATGTTTTGGATTTCTATGATTTCTTTTCAAAATATGTGAAATTATATCCTTTGAAAAATCTCCACATTCGACCCATGTTACGCAAATTTATCAACAACTATATAACTGAACTCGGCAAACCTATAATGATCTTGACAGACAATGTTGCTTATTATACAAGCAAAGTATGGAGAGACACTATGAAAGAACAAGGAATCCAGCACATTTACATCTCAAGATTTTACCCTTGTGGAAATCCTGTTAAGAGAATCTTCTGAGAGTTGAACCGATTTTTACGGACGTACATACCCAAACAACATTATAAATGGATCGATTGGATTTATGAATTTGAGAAAGTGTATAATGACTTACCACACTTATCGACAGGTTATTCACCTAACCAAATAGTATTTGGTGAAAGTATTGTGCCAGAATGGATGAAGAAATTACCTGCGATAGAACAAAAGGTTACCAAGAAAGAAGATATGGAGAAGAAGGCCTACAAAAACCTGAAGATCAAGCACAATTGAGAGAAACCCGTTTTGATAAAAATGTGAGGAAAGTAGTCACCTATGATGTAGGGGAAGAAATTTTATTGAGAAATCACCCAAAAGCATCAACCAGGAAAAGACTGAATAAGAAATGGCAATATTTATATACAGGCCCATACAAAATTATGAAAATACCTCATTAAGTGAGCTACCTCCTGGCAGATTGTGATACTGATGTAATTAAGGGCTTGTTCCCTCACATAGACCTGAAGAAGTATTATCAATAATGAGCGAAATATAGATTCAAGAAACACTGAATGATACCAAGACTACAATCAGAGTGGACTAAATAAAAGCACCAGTGGATAAATACATACTTATACTAACTCACAAAGAAAATTAAAGAATGTACCAAAGATTTCCATGAGATACCTTCTTGGTATCAGCAACAATGACGACGCTGAAATACGATTTATCCTCTCACCGAACAGCGAGGATGGATGATTTAAAAGTGAAATTGAGAGGAAAAGAAAAGGACCAAATCCTCTCTGGTTAAACAAGTGGCCTGATAAGGGTTTTGGCCTAGGATGCCAATCATCGAACCCGGCTGTGATCCCTGCCTTGCACAGTTGGTTGAAGAAGAAAAAATGTGGTGTGAATATGAAGTGATTAGTGCAAAGTGTTTCTAAGACAACCTATAAACAAATGTGGAATTTAGTTAAGAGCATTTTGTCTAGGCCCATTAACTCAACTTAAATATTGTAGAATGTATGTACTGACTTGTTGAGTGAATCTGAGAGTGAGTATATTCGCCGAAACAAATACCCTCTCCTGTCACAGTACACAAAAAATAAGCCTGTTCTGTCTGGAACCCTCTTCAAGACATCACAGTCTGGGGGGCCGTGTAACAGTTTACAAGTCTATCTTTGACATTTGCGTCTAATTGTCGCTGCTCCAATGATGTTTTCTTGAGCATCAACTGTCAGGCGCTACCGTCAAGAATAGACTTCCAGACTGACACATATTGATTTCTATCAACATATAAAAGTTCCAGGACGTTTTGTGCGTCACAAAAACTAGACGCAACACTTGAAACTGACAGTAAGTCGAAACAAGCTTCTAGTCTAAATAACTGTCACAAGCTAAATAAAAATTGTTGCAGCTAATTACTGAATAATTTCATACTTTGAAATCTTATAAACTATGGGTGTAACATTACGAGTCAAGATAGCTGTAACGGAACTTGAATAGCGTAAAGTTATCGTTGAAAATGAACGCCGCGCGATTTGTTACGATTTGGTCGGTCATAATAATAGTAACATGCTTTTGAATACAATTAATATATAACGGCGATACCTGTTTAGTGTTATTGGAAATAATATGTAGTAAATTAATGAGTAAGGTAGCCGATCCTATAAGAAGAGGTAAAATTGGGCATATTAAGATGTTTCGCTTTATATCGACTAAGCCGATGATACAGCGTCTTTATTTTTTATTTACTCTTAAAAAAAACAAAAACAAGTAAAGAAGTGCTAATTGTGCGTTGTGAAAAATATAGGGGCGAATTTTAAATAGCTACGTTGTATAATCAGACTAACAAATGGACATTTAGTTACACGAAATCGCGGATAGGGAAGTGTGGTCATTAAATTGAGTACACCTACAGGGCGGTCAATTCTGGGATAAGTCTATTCGCATCTCACGAGGGACGCGGTATTGAGACAGATTTTTTTTATTATATCACGGAGAGCGGGCTTCAATTTATAAAAAGGAGAAAAGCTGTATCATTATCATTAACTGTTGGTGTCAAGCAACCAAAACTGTTCATCAAAGGGTTTCGGTGAATGAGTGGTGAATGCGAAATGAAACTGTGAACGAAGTTATGTTAAATAAAACAGAAGAGACAAGGCAGTTTGGTCGTATCTGTTATTATTCCGTAAACTGTAACATTTCTTCTCGTTGTACGAAGCCTTTGTAGACGATCGCTATGACAATTGGATTTGAAGGGATCTCGTTATGAGTTAAGTTTTGGGGACCTGGTCAAGAGGGGATTGTTCGTAGATCCTAACTACTGCAGCTATTCTGGAATCAGGTGCTACCGTGACCGTTGCGTGTTGTCAATGGCTTAAGGTCATCATATCTCATGCTCTAAGATCGACGCGCCTTTCCTCTTGGTATAACGGTGTCTCACGGTAACAACGACAACGCTGACGACGAAGGAAGATACGGTAGATGGGGTCAATGGAGAAAAAAAAACTATAATCAAGAGAATAATCGGCAGAAATCTTTATCACAGTATTAATTAATGAAGAATTCTAAAATCGTTACCACTATATTTCAGGACTGTAATTTCTGAATAATTGCCCAGGAAACTTGCACTACTGACGATTAATTTCTTAAAAAATGTTCCTACATCTTACGATTGTAAATACGTCAACACAACAAAGAAGACATAAATATTAAGTACCTAAAATAGGAAAGGTAGATAAAAACAGTGAAATGAAAAGAAAAATTTTTATTTCTCAAGCAGACAATAAAAATTTCATTATGAACAACAGTTTCACCTGATTCACTAGTGATGTTAGAAATTTCACATGGAACACCTGCCACATGTTTCGGGAACACATCCCTGTTTAGCCTATGCCTAGTTTTATTCATAGAATCTTGCTTGAAAAAATGATCTTCACAAACAAAATAAGTAGCACAATTCACATCAGGTGACACTTCACACTTTTCCATTTCAGAGGCAGTTCTTGAAGTTGTGTTGGAAACCTGTAGAAATGCTTGTTGCTAACTTTCTCCGTTGAACCGACATAATATCCAGATGAACAGCTGGGGAATTTACAGGATTATTTCAACGTCAATTTGATATGCTGAATATTCTGAAAAAACATAAAATTGTTCATAAAATAAAACTACTACTGACATACCAAAGTTATTTAAGTAAGCAAACAAATCACACAGCTTCATTCACGATAGAAGAGAATACATTTCATTTATAGACTACGAGATTATTTACTGAAAATTAAATGTCTTACCTTAGGATTAATTTCGGACATTCTTTTCAGCAGGAAATCTCTTCAATTCTACGGTGAACATATGAAATTTAAAGAAAAAAACCTGTTTATAATGAAGATCAGTATTATGTAAATATGAAACATATGCAAAGACGACTGTAACCGTTGACTTCAGTACAGAGCAAGACGATATAATATCCACAACCGCCATTGGATAGCTCTCATTGGTCAATTCCAGCTTCGTTTGACCTTTAGTGGTGTGGAAGGAACTACCTGGCTTGTTGCCTCTTCTCTCATATAGCTTTCACCCCCGTGAGTTGAACATTGCTTAAGTTTTGAGTAGGTCGTGTTTAAAATGGCTGCGTCGATTCAGAATCCCGCCAAATGCGAAGTGCGTTCCGTCATACGTTTTCTTCATGCAAAAGGTCAGCGACCAGCGGATATTCACAAAGAAATTGTTTCTGTTTATGGGAAAATTATGCATCGACAAAAGTAACGAAATGGTGTCGTCATTTCTCTGAATGTAGGACCGATGTTCCTGATGAACAAAGAACGGGTCAGCCATCTGTGATCTCTGATGCCCTTCTTCGGAGAACAGAGGAAGCAATTCGTGCGAATAGACGTCTCACATTGAAAGAATTGCATCAGATCATACAGGACGTATCACTGACAACTCTTTATGATGTTGTGACTGTCAAGTTAGGGTACAGGAAATTGTGTGCGCACTGGGTTCCAAAACTGTTAACGGAACAACACAAACAGAAAAGGATGGGCTTTGCACTCGACTTCCTTACACGCTATGCTGAAGCAGGTGATGAGTTCCTTGATCACATTGTGACAGGCGGCGAGACATGGGTTTATCACCACACACCTGAATCCAAGCAACAATCAATGCAATGGCGCCATTCGAATTCACCAAAAGCCAAGAAATGCAAAACGTCGATTTCAGCGAAGAAAATTATGGCTTCTGTTTTTTTGGACAGACAAGGCATTCTTCTGTTGGAATTTGTGCCTCCTGGAACGACAATTAATGCTGCTGCATATTGCCAGACTTTGAAATGTCTTTGAAGGGCAATTCAAAACAAACGCAGGGGAATGTTGACAAGTGGAGTCTGCTTGCTTCATGACAACGCTCGGCCTCACACAGCGCTCGTAACCAAAGCACTACTCAAACATTTCAAATGGTACGTATTGGTCCATCCCCCATACAGCCCGGACCTTGCGCCCACCGACTTCCATGTCTTCCGTTACTTGAAGTCACATCTTGGTGGAAAATCATTCCACGACGACGAAGAGATCGAAGATGAAGTTGAAATGAGGTTCCGACAACAGGTGGTAACCTTCTATTACTGTGGGGTACAAAAGCTTGTTCACCGACTTAACAAATGTTTGGATAATGTGGGTGATTATGTCGAAAAATAACAAATAATCCAGTTAATAAGATGTAACTGACGTTTTCTAAATAAATGTCCTATTTAAGGACTGCAAGCCATTGTATCTTTCCTTTTCGAAATGCCCTCGTATGTACCTGACATTGTATGGAATGAGTGCACCGAGTGAGGTGGCACAGTAGTTAACACACTGGACTAGCATCCGACCATCCTGATTTAGGTTTTCCGTGATTAGCTTAAATCGCTTATTGCAAATACCTGGATGGTTCCTTTGAGACACAATTCGAGCTTGTGCTCTGTCGCTAATGACCTTAAAGTTGACGGGATGTTAAATCGAATATTTCTTCCTATCTTCCTTCCTCCCTTGGAATGAGTGCAGGAAGATGGGTCAATGTGGAGTGGACTACACAGTGAATGGAGTTGTCAGATTTTTAGTGTATTGATGGGGACTCTTGACATGTCTGAGGAATGATGATCCACTCACAGCCATATAATGCAGTGTAAGAGCAGTGGTCATAAAAAGATCCTAACCCACAGGAACCAAAGACAAGTACCACACCTTGCCAATGGCAGTTGTTTTCAAACCTGACAGGAACTGCTAATGAATACATTGTAAAGTGAATGGTATGCCAAACATTTGGTGTCTGGAGCCTTGCAAAAGGCCATTTCTTCCACTAGCGCATAAAATTCCCAATCTTCAGCGTACCAAACATCGCTATTGGGGAGTAGCTGAAGGGGTGTAGTATGGTAAACTTCAGTTCAGGTTTTGCCCATTTTCAGATGATGCAAGCCTAGTGATGCATTTAACGCAAATTGTGTGCCGAGGGTAGTTGATCCTACATGTGGTTCTGGGATGTTTTGTAGGGACGTTAAGACTATGATTTGGGCCTTTTCTCACAGGTTATGAAATATGGGTCGGTATGTTTATTTCTCATTGTCAGTGACCAAATGATCTCTTTCTTCTGTATCTTCATGCTGTGGACCCCCCATTTTGCAAGATAATAACTTTTCCACAACACTGCTCACATAAGTTCTTGGTTTGATGAACACTTAGGCACCCTGTCGCACCTCAGCTGGTGTGCTAAATCACCCAATCTAAATCCCATAGCAAATAGTAACACTGGCTGAAATGTAGCAATCAACATCCCTGTGGTTACGTTGGTTTACTAGACTTAATTTCAATGAGTGGCTTCAGTGGAATATAGTATACCTGATGAAACATGAGGAAACTCGTCGAATTGAGACCATTAGATTATAGGTGGTGTTACATGGTATAGAGCGAAGTCTCCTGGGATTGACTAGCTTTTTGTCCAGTGTAAATTAGCGTCTTTTAGGATAAAGGCAATTACCAAATCTTCGTAATGTTCAGCAAGATGTCCCTTTAAGTTTAGAGTTTAAAAATATATACAGAAAATTATAGATACATATGTGGTCTGTGAGCCAGGTAGTTTTACTTAATATGTGTCCATTTGTCACAGCTGCATTCTACCATGTTCAGTGCTTTGCAAGTGCAACTTTCTCAGTTAGGAGGAAATAAGGATTGGACAGATCTGTGAATCATCCATTGTCTCCGTGGGCAGAGTCACAGTGGTAGCAATTGTATTCTGCTGCCTATTGTGCATTCTATTGTGTGAATAATTGTAATGAATGTTTGTGCTGTGTAAGTTTGTGTTCATGGTTTTGTGGGCAAAAAGTACAGAGACGATGTAGTGTTCAGTCCAAAGACAGGTTTGATGCAGCTCCTCACACGTGTGTCCTATGGAAGTATCATACGAGGGAGGATTGGGAAATAATGTGCAATAATTTTTCTCCTCCTCTGCTAACTGAAATGTTGACACTCCATGATGATATAGTTCGAAGTTTGCGCTACAGAGAGTATTTCGTTTCGTGTGCAGCTTTAGAGAGAAGGCTGAACTACAAAACATATGTGATTTGCACGTTAGTGCTTTCAGCTTGTGAGGAGCAGCAGTGTAGTTCAGTATTTGTGAGCTATAGGGCATAAACAGTCAGATTCACAGGGACATGTGTGGTGTGTATGTGGACAACTTTATGGACTATAGCAGTGTCTCCAGGTGTGTGCATTCCTCGAAGAGGGCTGTGTGAACCTTTTGATTCCTCATGCTCTGGGAAGCTGGTATCAGGTGCAGCCACACAGAATGTTGGAATCATTGAGGCAGCAATTTTGAGCAACTAGTGTGTGCAACTGCACACATCTTATCAGAGCAGTTCAACATTTCCTATGGTGTGGTTTACAATATGTTCAAGGCATTTAGAAATTTAGTAACATTGGTGCTCGCTGGTTACCGAAGAACTGGCAGATAACTCCAAGGGCAAGCGAACGATGACAAGCTTGGCTTGCATACGTTGCAGGACGTCGTTCTCAAAGGAATTGTCGCTGATGGTCCACATGTGGCCAAACACAAGTAGATCTCTATATAGCAGAAACATGCTGGTTCCCCACTACAATAAAAATAGAAAAAAATTCAGTCACTCAGTCTGCTAGGTAAGTTTTTGGGACAGTGTTCTGGGATATGCATGATGTGTTGTTGAAATTTGCTAAAAACGGGACCACTGTGGATGCTGCAGCTTACATTGAAACTTTAAGTTGTGTCATGTCCTTAATGGCAAATGCCACAATATTAACTTCGATGGTGTCAAACCTCATGACGATGCTCACCGTCATAATGCTGTTTCTGTTCGTGAGAAAATGCCAAATTTTGGTGGAAGCTGCTTTAGCATTCACCGCGAACTCCAGAGCTTGCACTGTAGGACTTTCATATGTTCAGTCCCATTAAGAAATTCGTGGTCAGCCAACACTTTGCAGAAGTGAAATCAGCAGTCTACTGATGGCTATACTCCAATGAAACTAACTTGTACTAACAGGGCTTATTGATACTGGTACAAGTATGGGAGAAATGTGCTGAACTTTGGTGAGTATGTAGAAAAGTTGGTAAAATATGTAAGTTCATTTGTAACTTTTTGTTTTGTAACCTATTAAACGTTTGGGTAATAAAATTGTGCTTTACTTTCTGATCTTCCCTCATATCTGTATAAGAGTTGTGACTTACCTACATTCGAGCCTATTCAAGCTTTGGTCTCCCCCTACAATTTTTCCCTCACACATCTCTCCATTGCCAAATTAACTGCTCCCTAACAACTCAGGGTATGTCTTATCAACTTATCCTTTCTTTTGATCATAAAGTTTTGATATACTAATTTATTCCCCAGTGCAATTAAGTCTCTTCACTAGTTACCCATACTACCATCTCATTCAGCATTCTTCTGTAATAAATTTCAAAAACCTCTGTAATCTTTTTTATGTTCTACTAATTGTCCATGTGTCACTATCACATAAGAATACATCCTGTGTACTTTCAGACACTAGTTCCTTTAAATTTATTTTTGGAAAAGCTTTTTGTACTGTAAGTCTAATTTTAAAACTCCCTTTTATTACTTCAGTCACTGTCAGTGACTTTGGTGCCCAAATAGTCTAATTTGTCCACAGCTCTTAGTGGCTCAGAAAATCTTAATTCCTACACCAGCACATGACTTTTAATGAAGCTATAATTCATTAATCTTTTAACATTTCAATTCCGTTCAGTTGATCTTGCAAAGCATTTGCTGTCTGTCGGAGAATTAAAATTTCATTGTCAAATCTGAGTTTTCATTTCTTCTTCCTGAACTTCAATTCCATGTCCAGATTTCTCCTTATTTGTGCTTGCTGCCCATTCTTCTCAAAATCCAAAGCGGGGTCATCTAGTTGTAAAAGCAACATCACAAGATTATGTTTCATCCAATATTGTGAGCACTTAAGTCAACCAGGCATAATACCCTCCATCTGATAGTAATAGTCTGTGCAGCAATTTCCTGTACACAGCTTGTTGGCCCATTTCTTGCATCTGTTGCAGGCATCCCTCTTTGTTGGCTTACTGCCAACTGCACTTGGCTGTGACTAACTTGTGTCTTGTTCTTCATGTGTGCATCCTCAGCATAGCTTTCATATGCCACTGGCCCATTAACTTGTACAAAACGTAGGACTTTATAATTAGATAACATTAAAAAAAATTATCTAATGAGCCTGGCTTTTTAGGGGACAGTCTTTACATCTTTGGAAAAAATAAATAACATCACAGTCTGTGGAAACTCAGGCACATAGATGTATTTTTAATACTTTTACTGCAGCAACCATTTTTTCTAAAGCAAGGGAAGATTACCGTAGATTGTGAGCATGGTTAAGTACAAAACATGTGTGGTATGATAATTCACAAGAGGATTTTCTGTAAAATAGCAGGCTTAATCAGAGGAAAGGCAGTCTTTAGTGGGAAAAATTTTAATTACCAAATTTTTTTTACTGCTATTGTGTAAAATGCAGTCCATTTATTTCCACTGCTGTATTTTTTCCTTCTATATTACACTAAAGGCAGATAAGATTGCATCATTTTCAGTACCGTGCTACAAACTTGCAAATTTGTTCCGTAGAAGAAATTAGGGACATGAAGGTACTGATGTTTTAATTAAAAGTGGGTGGAAGTAGAAAATAATGACAGTTTTCTGTATGTCAGTGCAGAAAGGGACTTCAAAGCAACAGTTGTAGAAATCACTGGTGCAAATATAGTTGTCTCTGTCACATTTATCAATAAACTTGAAACATTACTAAATAGGATACATGCAGGCAAGAAATCAACAGTACTGTGTATGGGTATTGCAACACTGACATTCTTGCAGCAAGCAGGAATAAAGATCTGCAACTGAACCTAACATACTTCCAGTTTAAAAGAAACAATAACAACACCCACAAGAAATAAAAAAACTTCTGCCATTACTGTGGACCAAATATTTAACATACTCTGTACTGCAAATTGTCTAAATTCAAATTTTACTCATCCTGAAGATCAAGTAGCAACCCTCTCAGGCTATTTACTACCAAGACAAAACCATAAAAGAACTTTGGCTGCAAGAAGGTTCACAAGACACGGCATAGAAACAGTCACTTATTATTAAAAGAAACGTGGGAAGAAATTTCTCAGATGTGTGACACCAACAAAAAGTTCTTTGGCATTTTCAACTATTATTTTGAAATAGCAGTTCCTCTCAAAATACAGGTGGGAAGGAGCTCAAATCCAGAAACAGAGACATAGGTAACAAGAGGCATAAGTCTCAAGAAACACACGGTCTACCCGACGGGAGGCCCTCGTCACACGACATTTCCATTCCGTTGAAGTTCCTGACATTAGCGTCGTTGGTTGATATCGAAGGGTGTACTGAAAGAGGGTCATCTTCAACTTCTGTCCAGCCATTTTTAAACCGAGTGAACCAATCATAACACTGAGTACGGCGTAAGCTGACTGGTTGCTCCTCTAACTGTGCCGTCTCGAAATTCGCAGACTGTACTACGTGACGTTCTATTCAATACATTATTGAACAGTACTAAACGACACACAGCACTGCACTTCCGGCAGTTACACAGGCATGTGCAGGGATGCCAACCGCATTTCACACCATTGGTGCGAAATTATGAATGTTGGATTATTTTGATTAGACCTCGTAGTGCAGTAGTCGATCCGTAACTTCCGTATCCCGCTTCTTTTCGTGCGTTTCTTACTTTTCTCTCACGGTTCCTGTGCAATACTAACGCTGCAAGGGTCGTGCTTTTCAGTACTCTTGAACCGTGACACAGCTCCTCCCCTGTAGATTTCGGTCCATTGCGTCGAAGATGCTGAAAGAGACTTCCTTGTTTCTGTGGGATAACACAGTCAGAAGTCGGACTCGATGTTTTTCTTACAATGTACAACTGTAACTTCTCTTAAATGAATCGACAACACATTCGTTACATTTCAGCTAGATGTTGTCGTGCGTCCGTCTCACACAAGACTCGGAACAACAGTACAACAAAAAACTACACATCAATGCTGTGATGATTTCCTTGGTGTCACATAGGACACGTGCAGTGGATGCTTTTCCCTCGCGGCTCCACGGAGCAAACGACTCCAGCCAGCAGGTGGAAGTGACAGTAGCACAGGGTCGGTCAGTTCCGATTGGCACAAACCATTCAAAACCTGAAAGTGAGGTGCTTCCTACTTACTACTTTCTACGAACATCTTTTATTGCTCAATGGATAACAAGGAGGTGGAATATCTCATTCTGTAAATAACATGTTACACTTCATATTCTCCCACTGAAAGATGTAGTGCGTATATATAAACTTAGTTCAGTTGTGTAATGTTACAACTTTACAAATTACTAATATTGGTCGCCGTTCATTTCCCTGTGGGACTTCTGATGAATTTTCACTGAACTCAGCTCATATTTCCCCAATTACTTCCCGTCGTAACTTTACCCACCACCAGGCTATCTTCAGATCCAGTCGCTATGGGTCTCACCTAATATTTCTTTTCTATTTGCAGTCTTTATCACAGTATAATTTCACCTCCATCACTTGGACGTTGTAATTTTGTGATTACACTTAAGAATCCATCTTTCACCCTTATTACTGGAGCTACACGATCTCTACTTCAATTAGCTATGGATATTCTGACATGCACAAACATTACTGTGGGTTTCTCGAGCAATTACACTTTGCTTTACCTAGATGACGCTAGTTTGCTGTTATGTTCTCTTTACTCCAGGTTTTGACAGAGGTATTTGTCATGTTTATTTGCAATTTTAAATTACTTCACTTAATCATTCATTTACCTGAAGAGTTACTTCTTGGATTGGAATCAACAATCTGTTTAACTATTAATCCTCAAATACTTGCTTCCTTAACCCACATTAAAAATTTAGTCATATCTACGAAGGTCAGTCAACAAGTTCCATACGACATTATAGTAGTCTGAAAAATGCTTCTATAATGTCAACATCCTTCCTGTGCACGTCTGCACCTCATTCTGAGGCCAGATACTTCTCAATTATCTTTTCATTTGAGGTGCTAGTGTCCCTTTACAATTGTCCCTTCATTAAAGCGGTATGGGTCTTTCCTTTTGTGGATCCACCTGACCTAAGGTGTAAGTCGTAATTTCCATTCATGTACATACCCTTTATCCTCTTTTAATGTTGCTTTTGGGCACACAGCTGTATCACTGTTCAATTCCTGTACGAAGTATCCTACCCAACTTATACTCTCGTAAGTAGGTGATGTTACTCCTTCTGTGTTTGACTCTAGTGATCTTGGTGTACTATCAAAAGTCTGACAGATAGCCATATAGCATTTAAAAGGAAATTAAAAGAATTTCTTAATGGCAACTCTTTCTACTCATTAGATGAATTTTTGGATATAGTAAGTGGGTAATTTCCCCAACCCCCACAAAAAATATTAAGTGTCATGTAATATTTTGTGTAATGTAATATCTTGTATAGACACCTTTTATTAACTTGACACGTTTCACATCATTACAAAGTGTCGTATTCATGATCTTTGGAACAAGTACTAATCTAATCTCTCTTTCCTCAAATCTTTCCTTGCATTAAAACTTACATCTCGTAACAGTTCTATACTGATATTTTGCCTTAATTGCGAACTATCGATCCTTCTATGCTTCTCTTCATGTGATGCCTTTCGCTAATAACTCTGTTCCACCTGCTTACATTGGTCAGCAGTCACCGTATTTGAACTTCTTTTTCACTCTTTCCCTATTTTAATCTAACATGTTACAGGTACTTATTGGGATGAATACTAGGTGACACCTGTGTCTCTTCCTCTTTATAATACTTACATTACAAAATATACGGGTTGCTCAGAAATTCCTGTTACAAACTTCTAGGATTTGTAGGGGAGACTGTGTAGACAATATTCTGAATTGGAAACCATGTCCAGAAGCGTACCGTTTTCGTGCGACAGCCATTTGAAAACGTGTTTGCTAGGTAGATATGCAACAGGTTAGTTAAGTTGAGGGTGAGGGTGCTTATGTCTGATCGGCTGATGTCATTTGATGTCTATCCTACCTCTATGACCTGGTTTGAGCTTCATTCATGAGTCTGTGAGTGTTAAGAGCAACATGGTTGAGTACACGTTTGCAGAATACACTGACATGACCCTCCTGTTCGGAAAAATTTATGGTAACAGACGAGCTACTAGTCCCCTTTATCAAGATCATTATCCACAACATCCCACTACACTGCATACCCTTTTTGCCACAATTTTGCAGCGGCTTCGGGAAAGAGGTAACTTCACCATCAGCAGGCATGACTATGGTGCTCCAAGGAGATGCGCCGCATCCAGATTGGAAGAGGCCATACTGTAAACACCAGTGTTTGTAAAAACTGATTAAGTTTCCTTTTTGCTTCTTTGATTAATAATGAGTGGAATTTTAGAACAAATGGTGTACAAGGTCACACCTAATAAATAACATGTTTCCAAATGTTTTTAGCATGGCAATGGTTCATTTCCGGATGGCTTCCATTTCAAAATATTATGTACTCAGTCCCCTCTACAAGTTTATAATGGAAATTCCCAAATATCCCCTACTTACTTGATTACCCATCAACTTTCAAGGGTCTTAATTTTTTAAAATCTTATTCTTTAATAAATGTCATTCAATCTTCCATATTTATAATTTTATTTGCACATCAGAACACTCCTTTTATGCCACAAGAATTTTGTTGCAATTCTTCCGTCTCTCCATTGTTACCACAATTGATGTGGGCATGTCCATTGTCAGCTTTTCCATTGACATGTTACAAGCACCCTTTCCCTCTTAAGATGTCATGTGATTAACAAGTAACACATAATTATCACTCATAAAAGTTTGTCTAAGTGCAGCACTCATATTGTCCCATGTGTGTCGTTTTCTTCGGCTACCCCATGAAGGCAGGTTGTACTGAGATATTCTGTAAGAAGGAATTAAGGAATAAATATACTGAGAAGCAGGGGTTATAACACAAAGCTCCTTGAACAGGTTTCTACATGATGTTCTTGAATTTACACCACAAATGATTCTTATTACATCCTTTTGCACGCTAAAAAATTGTTTAGTGTCTTAAGTTACCTCAGAATATGATCTTGTATGACATAATGGAATGAATGTAAGCAAACTATGCAAGTATTTTTATATTTATATCTCCTATATCTGACATCATTCTCACTATAAATACAGACTTGTTTAAGTGCTTAAGCATTCTGTGGTATGCCCTTCCCAACTGAATTTATTAGCGAGTTGTAATCCCAGAAATTTAACACTGTCAGCCTCTTTGATCTCCATGTGTTCATATGTTATATACATGCTGGAAGAATATCTCTTACAGGTTCTGAACTGCATATAGTGGGTATTTTCAAAGTTTAATGACAGCGAATTAGCTTTAAACCATTTTTAATGGTAGTGAAAATTTGATTAGCAACTATTTATAAACCTGTACTTGACTTGCTACTTACTGCAGTGTTTGTATCATCTGCAAACAAAACAAACTTAGCATCTGGCAATGAAACAGACGAGAGGTCATTAATGTACACAATGTATAGGTACATTAAGGAAAATCCCTGACACGCTATGATAAAAGTTATTACCAATAAACACTAGTGCGGCCACTGTAAGCGTCAGCAAAGAGATATTTTGCTACGCCAGAAGGCGAAAACCAAACGATGGAAACTTTTTTCAGTTTTTTTGACAGTTATTAGAGAGACTCTGTCTTTAGTTCTCGTGGCGAGAAGACGTATT
The DNA here is from genome assembly GCF_023864345.2 of Schistocerca serialis cubense. NCBI lineage: Eukaryota > Metazoa > Arthropoda > Insecta > Orthoptera > Acrididae > Schistocerca > Schistocerca serialis. The sequence continues at coordinate 439,961,418 of NC_064645.1, read as the reverse complement.
TCTTGTGAGACATTGTGTTGTCTGAATAATAATCCTATGAAGTGTGAGAGTTCATTTAGTGCAAAACCATGAAAGCTTTCTTTTCTTCAGCGCATTATGCCAATGTCGTGTCACTACAGCTGCCTGCATCAGAAGAGGAAGTCTGATTAAAAATTCTTATTGTATCCACGGTCAAGAATGAGAAATACGAGGGCTATCCACAAAGTACATTACGTTTTGGAATTAAAAATAAATAAAGTATTGGAATTTTTTTTTATTATATACAGATGAAAGCCACACTTAAATACTACTTTTATACATAGTTGCCATTTAAATTAAGGCACTTATCGTAGCGATGGACGAGCTTGGAAATTCCTTCGTCGTAAAATCCGGCCGCTGCGCCCACAACCACGTGGTTACCTCTTCTTGAAGCTGTGCGTCGTCATCAAAACCTTGCATAGCCAACCATTTCTTCATTGCTGGGAATAAGTGGAAATCGCTCGGTGCCAAGTCGGGACTGTACAGTGGATGAGGAAACAACTCCCACTTAAAAGATTCGAGAACTTCACGAGTGGCATTTGCCTTGTGGGCCCGGGCGTAGTCGTGAATCAGCAAGATCTTTGAACCCAACTTTCCCCTCCGCTTGTTTTGTATTGCTCTTCTGAGGTTGTGCAGAGTTTGACAATACCTTTCAGAGTTTATTGTAGTGCCTCTTTCCAGGAAATCCACAAAAATCACACCTTTTCTGTCCCAAAAGAAAAGGTAACCACGTGGTTGAAGGCGTAGGCGGCCGAATTTTACGACGAAGGAATTTCCAAGCTCGTCCATCGCTACGATAAGTGCCTTAATTTAAATGGCAGCTATGTAGAAAAGTAGTATTTAAGTGTGGCTTTCATCTGTATATAATAAAAAAAATTTCCAATACTTTATTTACTTTTAATTCCAAAACGTAATGTACTTTGTGGATAGTCCTCGTACTTATGGTGGAAGAAGACGAATATAATCAAATGGTGTAAATCTCAACAGCATAGAGAATATAGGAATAAATGTAAGTTAAAAGTGAAGGACATTGCATTCGCTTAAAAATCTATAACGAATCAAAATGATAAAAGCGCGAAAAATCAATTTGTTTAATTAATTACATTATATTTTTTAATATAAATTTGCACAACAAGACAAAGCAATGGACCCAAATGAACCATGTGGAACATCACATGTAATTAATTCCCAATCAGATGAAGACTGACTGCTTACTGCACAGCTATTTTGCAATGACATTCTTTGTTTCCTGTTATTTAGATAAGACACAAACCATTTTGCATCATTGCTGGTAACACCGTAACATTCCAATTTACTTAAGAGAATGCTGTGGTTCACAGAGTCAAAGGCCTTTGACAAGTCACAGAATATGCCAGTAGCCTCTGATTTATTATCTATGAATTAAGTATATTCTCACTCAAATAGCTTTCTCTACATCAGAACCCTTAAAAAATCTAAACTGTGACTTGGGTAATAAATTATTTGCAGTCAGATGCTTAAGGAGATGCTTGAACACAACCTTTTCAACTGTTTTTGAGAAATCTGGCAAAAGTGAAATTGATCGATAATTTGATGGTACCTCTTTATCCCCATTTTTGTAAAGAGGCTTAACTTCAGCATATTTTTGCCAGTGTGAAAAAGTTCCATTGATAAGAGATTGATTACACAAACAACTTAAGATAGTACTCAACTCGCATGAGCACACTTTGATTAACTTTGTTGATATGTTATCATATCCACTAAAATACTTAGATTTTAAGGATTTTATGATGGATGCTACTACTTTGGGAGATGTGAGTGTCTTTTCCATTTTACTGAAGTTATTTTTAAAGACTGGTCTCAGATACCCCATTGCACTGTTCACCAAACCTGATAACCCCAAACTGTCAGTAACAGAAAAAGAGGTTTGCAACACACAAGTCTCATTTATTTTTAGAGTTATCAGTTCCTCTTCCTTTTTGGCCCCAGCTGTCTCTGTCTTCACTATGTCCCATACAGTTTTATTTCGTTGGCCGATGTAAAATCTTTTTCTCATAATAAAGCTTCTTTGAATTCTGGATTACTTGCTTCAATATTTCGCAGTATTCTTTGTAATGCATTACAATTCTAACATCAGAACTGTTCCTATATGGTAGATACAGTCTCCTTTTTGTCCCATGTGATATCTTTATTCCTTGTGTAATCTATGGTTTATTTTTTAACTTCTGTGTGATTTGAGTTACCTTTGGGGGAAAACAATTTTCTAAAGTGGAAGTAACTTTATTAATGAATGCTTTGTATTTTACACTTGAATCAGAAGTATTGTAAACATCTATCCAGTCCATGTCTTTGAGTAGTTTCCTGAATTTCTCAATTTTTTACTTATTTATTACCCTCCTGTACTCAGATTTAATAGATATTTTTATCCTGACAAGTTTCAACATTTAATAGAAGATGCTGCATCTCGTGATCAGATAGCCTATTTACCACTTGTTTTGTGATACAACTTTTTTCCCTAGATTTGTTTACAAAGATATTATCACTAGGAGTCTCAGAGCTTTTACATATCCTAGTTGCAAATTTCACAGTAGGAACTAAATTGAATGATAGTGTTACTGACTGCAATAATTTTTCACTGACAGAGCTTTTCAATAAATTCACATTAAAATCACCAGCAAACACTATTTCATTGTTGTTTTACTGTTACATGGGACAACAGAGCTTCCAGATTTTTTATGAAGAGGTTAAAATTTCCTGAAGATGATCTATATATACTTCTTCTTCTTTCACTTGTGCCTTGTCCTGCAATTGTGCAGGGTTGGCATGGTTAGTCGGATTTGGCAAGATTAATTTAACGGGTGGCCGGATGCCCTTCCTGACGCCACCCTGTACCGCCCGGAATGGATTAAGTGTGCCCCAACTGTCTGCATCTAGTGTAATGCATAGAATAGTGCAAATGTGTGCAGATGTCTGCGAGCCATGTAACTGAGGCGGGACATGGGGACCAGTCGGGTATTCACCTAGTGAGATGTGGAAAACCGCTGAAAAACCACACCCAGGCTGGCTTTTGTCACTCATCCACCGGGCAGATTCGATCTGTGGGCGGTGCACCTACCTGAGTCCGTTAAGCAGCTCTCAGCTAACCTGGTGGGTCAAAGTGATCTGCATATACCTACTGTTGTAAAGGACTTATCATGAAATACTACTTCTGTTGCACAAGCTTCTAAGTGCTGCTCTGAGCAAAATTTATTAATATCAATATTCTTGAAATCAAAACAGTTTTTGACAAATGTGGCAACTCCTCCTTTCTCCATATTTTCTCTACAGAAGTAAGAAGCTAACTTTAATCCTGCTACATTTAACATATCTATACCAGTGGTCACATGATGTTCAGAGAGACAGATTATATCAACTGGTTTGCTCAACTCTAATTCTTCAACACAAATAAACAATTAATTAAGCTTACCCCTTAGTCTTCGTATATTCTGATGCGATAAGGATGACTGATTTTGTGAAATTTGCTTTCTGGCTGCCTGTTTGATCAATGAATGTCATTTTCAGCCTGTCTCTGAACATATTTTGTTTCTGTCCTGCCCCAGCGACACATAACTGCGTTGCGCTGTAAACTGCACACCAAGTGGAACTGCTCTCTCGAGGTCCATCAGCTGCTGAGACGTCGTTTATCTTCTACTCCAAACACAACGTAAACTCTTCCGTGTTACATGTTGAATTGTATGTGCGGTACTCGTGTCCACCTTTCGTAAACAAGCACAATAATGTACCGTTTGACTCAGTTAATGAAGACAACTGCAATTTATATCCTCCAGTTCTCCACAAATGTCTTCCTTTTTTCCCTCAGACACGCACAGATGTCTTCTTTAATATGTGAATAATTTGAATACAGCTATATGTTCCGTTATCCTTGACAATGCTGTGTATCCTCGGATATTTTCGTGAATTTTTTAGCCTTCCTTATTGTCTCTTACTTTGCATCTTCTCTTTGTGTCCTTCGCCGAGGTCCCCAAATGGAGTGTTTTCCCTCAGTCTTTATTTCCCTAGTTGGGGTGTCAGGAATAGGCCGTTGAAACGTCTGAAGCCTAGATCAGCGCCAGCTGTAGCCATAGCAGTGCTTATCTTCTGCTCATAGGTTGGCAAGCCGTCAGTTTCACGTAGCCAGTGGGATGATTCTTTGTGAGAACCAACGAGAGACATGAAGAGACACAATGTATTTCTATCGCCGAATGTGAAACCTTTGTTTTGCCTGCTGTTTTTCGGTGTGTTAGTGAGTTTTGAGTGCAATATTCTGTGATTATGGCAGCGAGTGCTGTAAGGTGGACTGACGTTGGTGCAAGTCTCATGGATGAATTACAGAGACACGAAAATGAGTATGATGTGATGGTGAAATGACTGCAATCTATCTGTACGAGTGTACAAAGTGGATCAGTGTTTTTTAGTTAAATCACTATTCATGATAGTCGCGTTTTCGATATATCTGTGGTTAGCACGGGAGATTAGCCGAGAGATAACTCACTTCAATATGAAATATACATTTATTGAACACTTGTACATACGACAATGATGGCTGTTACACATATCACGAGCAGAAAGTTCACGCCAGACTGGGTAGTCTAAGGAAAAATGAACCCAAAGATAGGGCGCTCTACGCCAGAGACGCCACATATTAATGAACATTGATTCATCTACCTCCTACCATGATCTAATTAACACTGATCCACTTACTCAGTGTGCTCGCACAGGCTGTTTGCTTAGCTACACAGAGCAGCATGGGTTGTGACTTTGTCCTCGGTTTGCAGATAATAGTACAATTTTAACAGCTGTGACTCAAACAAGGAGCAATTAATTTTATAATCCTCGTTCACACCCATGTTTCACCATTTTTTCCGGATGTATTACTTCGAAACATGTCATCTTTCTGCTGCTCTGTCATTGGCTGCGTAACACAAACAGCTGACACACCTTCTTTTGTTCCCATCATACCTCACGCCAAGCGCTGACAACATTCTTGCATGAAACACATCAGAACACCACTGGCCCTATTCTAGACATTTACCCGCTGAAACAGTGCAGTAGTCGATCTGTAACTTCGGTATCTCGCTACTTTTCGTACTTGTCTTACCTTATCTCACAGTCACCGTGATTTACTAGTCCTGCAAGGGTCACACTATTTATTACAGTTGAACCGTGAAACAGCTTCTCCTCTGTGGACTTCGATCCGTTGCGTCGAAGATAGTGAAAGAGACTTTCCTTGGTTCAGTAGAACAACACATTCAGAAGTCCAGAAAAAGAATTAACAATAATTTGTTACGAAAAATAGCGCCGATACTCCGATATGTTTGTGATAACTTCATTCCAGAAAAACAATTAAGAACAATTTGTTATGGAAAACAGCGTCGATACTACGATAAAATTACTTTGTGATTGACGTTTCAGCGAGTCGAATGACAGGGCCAGCCACCATCCAATCTTAGTTCTTCCTTGAGCGCCACGTGCTCGCTTTGTAGCTTGTTTTGTAGGTATGTGCAGCGTCTTGTGTATCGTGACTGTCTGCAGCCCAGCAACGTTTCCCCACTGCCATTGCAATCTGGCAATCACAAATTAATTTGAATCGGTGTGTAGAAGGCGTATTGGAGCTCGTTCTGTTAACATCTTTGGCCTGCCCAGCAGATGCCTGTCTATTAAGCAGTGGACGAACCCCAGTTGGCCGTGGCGCTCACTCTCCACAAAAGAAATAAAAAAGGAAGCGAACCCTTGCGAAAGAAAACATTTACTATAGTACATAATTGCCCATTAAACAAAGTGTAGTCATATTAGACATTATCTGTGGTTGCGCTAGCGACAGAAGTGTGAAAATTGTCAACAGTTTTGTGACATAACATACCTCTCTCACAAGCTCTGCATTTACAGGGAATTAGGTCTGTAAAGAATTTAAACTACGTATGGCATACAATCCAGTGTTGACAGCGATCTGAATTGGTCAGTGTGTTGACTGCGATTGAACAAGAAGAAAACCAAGTTTTATGCTGTTCTAAACACTTTCATCTGAAGAGCTGGACTGCTGCACAAACCAAAACACAACTGGATGAAGTTCACTTGGACTCTGCGCCATCATTGGAGACCATTCACTTTTGGGTTAATTAATTTTAACGTCGTCCAACAAGCGCTGAGGATGAACTGCAGTCCAACCATCCAATTGGTCACTACAAAGGATGCTAATGGCCATATCCATGATATGGTAATGCAAGATGGACGAATAAAAATTCGTGAGACTGCTGAGACAGTAGACATCTCAACTGAGCAAATGCATATCCTGCACAGAGAATTTGCTTAGGAGAAGGTGTGTGCTAGGTGGCTGCTGCACTTGCTCACAGTCAGCCAAAATTGCATCCAGCACAACATTTCAACACAATGTCTGGTGGTGATTAATCACAGTCCAAAAGACTTTTTGTGTGTATTTGCGACTGCTGATGAAGCCTGGATCCATTATTACACACCAGAGTGAAAATGGCAGACAAAATAATGTATAAAGGCTGGTGAAAGTGCACTGAAGAGGGCAAAGACCATTTTTTCAGCTGGGAAAGTGATGTCCACCTTTTTTTTGGATTCATAAGGAATAATCCTCATAGACCATTTGAAAAAAAGGCAGAACCATAAATGGATCCTATTATGCTTCTCTGTTTGATCGTTTGAAACTTGCATTGGCTGGGAAAGACAAAGGCTGGCACACAATGTGCTCTTTCACCAGGATAATGCACCATCCCACCAATCACATTAACATTGGCGACAGTGCATGAATTGGGCGTTAAGTTAGTTTATCATCCAGTCTGCCCACCAGACTTAGCCCCAAGTGACTTTTTCGTTTTCCCAACTTGAAACTTTGGCTTGCTAGGAAGAAATAGTCATTGAATGAGTATTTATTCTGCAGTGTTTGACAAAGTGTACTTTCCTAGTGGGATGAAAAAGGTGTAGGATTGCTGGACCAAGTGTATATCACTTAAAGGAGACTATATTGAGAAGTAAGACGAGTTGTTTGCGAAACGTACATTACCTTCCTTGTTGTTTTACGAGACTTATCAAACCACTGTCACACATACTACTTAATTCAATTTCAGTTTGAGCACCTTGTTCACAAAGAATGTGGATCATTTAACTTTCTGTATGCTGGGGTTTGTGTTCCTCAAATGTTTTATCATATGCACCAAGTACAGTAAGTATGTTTTCTTTAGCAACTGTTCCATCTAATGAATTTTAAGAAGTAGACCAGATAACCTTTAGCTGATACCTCATTAAACAAGATATCATACTGAGTAGAATTTCCACTCAGTATTTCTAATTATGAGCAATCTTATGAAAAGCACCAACTGTGCTCTATCTATACACTAACCAAAATAGGAAGTGTGTCGTCCCTTCAACTTGATAAGCTTCCTGCTCAGTGGGAATAGACTACAGATGTAATTTCGTTAGTATTGTATGTCACTGACCACTTCATAGGAACAAGGTGTAGCATCCATTCACTTTTCAAGAATATAAAGTGTCTAGAATGAATTTTGACAGTACTATGAAATAGACAGAGTGACTGCTATACATTGGAGCTTACACACACACACACACACACACACACACACACACACACACACACACACACACACACACACACACACGTGCACCACAGCTGTCTGTGGCCACTAAGACCAGACTGTGAGCAACTGTGGCACTACACGAGCAGCTACCAATGAGAGTGGTAGAGAGGCGTGAAGAGTTGTCTTCAGAGTATTTGTTCAAGTTATCTGTTTGCACACACTTTGATGCAGTGCGTGGTCTACAGGGCCTGTGATCGCTGAGGAGAAGAAGAAGAAGATCTGTCTGCACGGATTGATCACTACACCCCTGCACTTGACCACTGTCTGTGGCCACTGAGGCCAGACTTCGAGCAACTGCACATGATGGGAGAAGCAGTCTGGGTGGTGGAGGGGTAAGGAGGAGGCTGAGGTGGGGAAGAGGAGGGGTAGCAGGTAATGAGGGATGGTAAAGTGCTGCTAGTGGTTGTGGGAGCAATCAGGTGCCTAGTAGGGACAGGGTAGGACAGCGAGGTGGAGTCTTGAGGTTCACTGGGTGATGAGGGGGGGGGGGGGAGGGGGGAAAAGGCGAGAAGTAGAGGAGGAAAAAAAAAGACTGGACCACTGGTGGAATAGAAGGCTGTATAGCGCTGTAGTGGGAGAAGTGAAGAGGATAGATGGGTGAAGGACAGGGATTAACGAAGGTTGAGGCCAGGACGGTTTGGGAATGTAGGACATATTGCAGGGAGAGTTCCCACTTGTGAATCTCAGAAAATCTGGTGTTGGTAGGAAGGATCCAGACGGCTCAGGCTGTGAAGCAGTCGTTGAAGTGAAGAACGTTGTGTTAAGCACTATGCTAAGCAACTGGGTGGTCTAACTGGCTGCAAAGTGTTGGTGATCATTCATGTGGGCAGACAGCTTGTGGGTTGTCATGCCCACATAGAACACAGCACAGTGTTTACAGCTTACCTTCTGGATCAGATGACTGGTTTCACAGGTAGCCGAACCTTTGATGGGATAGGTGATCAGTGTTGCAAAAGGTTTTGGAAATCGGGGAATTTCAGACGTTTAGTGAAATTCTAAAAACCACTGGCAAACTCTTTTTGTCTCAACAGTTCTGATGGTTTGTTTACAGAGACTACACACGTCGTCGCTGTAGGTGCAAGGTGTTGTGGCCCGCTCCCTATTCCAGCCTTCCTATCGCTCCTCTCCTCCCCAATGCTCTCCTCAGCTTGCAGTCAGTACCGCCACTGATGCTTGCCACTAGACGAGCAATTCTCGACGAAAGAGGTAGAGTGGCGCGAGGAGTGGTCTTTAGAGTATCTGCATAAGTTATCCGTTGCACGGATTGATCACTACAGTCTCAGTTCATCAACTTCATCAACACCCCATCGTGACTTATGACTGAGGATGAGTAGCTGGCCACGCACGAGCTATGTCCACGATGGGCTAGAAGTACTGGACAGTTCTGTGGGTATCTGACTAGTCGGGCCTGCCAGTATGAGGCCGGTTGTTTTCCACTAATGTGCAGGCCTCGCCTATTAGATCTAAACTCTCTGATCTGCCTGCAGGCCAGATCCGTTTGTGCATGACGTAAATCGGAGGATTCTCGTGATCTATTTGTTGACTAAGGTTTGCAGTGCATGGTCAACGGTCCAGTGGCCATGGGCGAGAAATTTCATGAGTTGCGATTGTGTCCCTACGCAATTACGTTGTGTAGTGGGCATTTTATTTATTGTAGTACATTTTTGCGCTCTGAAAGTAGTTCATGTATTCTAGAGAAAATATGGACGATGCTAGGAAGAAAACTGCGGCAGATGCCGTCGGTTTGTATTCTATGTACTCATATATTCACGAAAGAAAAGTCACACAGCACCTATAAAATAATGCACATAACACTGTGGGTAACAGCCTACAATAATGAACATACCACAAGCAACATTTTACCGTCGCCCACTATAAAGTTCGTTCATACAACTCATCCACCACTTTTCACTTCTTTCAAGGGGCCTAAATCTTTCAGTTCATCTGGGCGCAAATGAGCGGAATTGACGAAGAGACCGCTTCTCTCACAAAGGAGTTTTGACTGGCTTTGTATGGACTGATTTTAAATGAAACTTTATTTTAATTGTTTGTTGACCTTTTATTGTTTGACAAAACGCTAAGTATTATTTGGCAGAGAAAATGTCGCTGTACTTCCCCAGTGCCGTCATTCTATATTTGAAACTTTAGTGTTATGTTATACAACATATTCATTTTTTGCTTCCTGTCTGGTCTGATGCGTTATCTTCGCTAGAAAGTTCATAAATCCTGTATGGGAGGAGGAGCAAAAGCTTGATGTTAATTCAAAGTTCGAATTAGCCAGTTAATAAATACAGAAATGCTTTAACTAAAAATGGCTTTTCTGTACGCAACTTACCTGTTTACTTGCCCTTCAGGCTCAAAATTTATATGGGAAAAATGTTAAAACTGTACTGAAAATCAAGAAATTTGGAAATTTGTTCCTATGGGACCGAACCGCTGAGGTCATCAGTCCCTAGGCTTACACACTACTGAATCCAACTTAAACTAACTTACGCTAAGGACAACACATATATCCATGCCCGAGCGAGGACTCGAACCTCCAATGGGGGGGTGGGGGGAGCTGCGAGAACCGTGGCAAGCCGCCTTAGACTGCGTGGCGAAAATCGGGGAATTTCACTTAGAGAAACTCGTTTCAACCCTGATGATACTTGTGATCAAACCAAAATAGGTGGTGGTGGGAGGATGTATGGAATAGGTCGTGCATCTAGGTTTATTACAGTGATGTCAGTAATGAGACAAGGGGCTGGGAACAGGAATGGAGTAGGGAGGGATGACGATAATGTGTATGTTCAGTGGGTGGCAGAATACCAATCTGGGAGGGGTGGAAAGAATAGTGGGTAGGATATTCCTTATTTCAGGGAATGACGAGAGATAGTCGAAACCCTGGTTGAGAATGTGATTCAGTTGCTCCACACCTGGGTGGTACCGAATCACAAGGGAATGCTCCGTTGTGGCAGTATAGTGGGACTCTGTCAACACCATCATCAAAGAAGTGGAGGAGCCAGTAGAGGTTCAGGGCACTCTCTTGCCCTTGGGGAGGGAAACTTCCCCCAAAGGCAGAAGAATCAGCAATGATCAGTGGAATGAGGGTGCAGAAGGCAATGGAAACCACTGCATTAAAGACACATATGTGTATCTGCAGGACTTGTGACCTGCAATTAAAAAACTGTCGTGATGATCTCTCCATTGGCAAAAGATTCCAGAATATTCCCCCAATCGGATCTTGTCGAGAGGACTAGAGGACTGCCAGGTTGGGGGAGGGGGGGTGACCAGGAGAAAAGAGGTGAATATCAGAATGTCAGAAGCTTGAATGTGCTAGGATAGCTAGAAAATCTCAAAAAGGGAAATGCTAAGGCTCAATCTAGATATAGAGCGAGTAAGTGAAGTGAAACGGAAAGAAGAGAAGGATTTCTGGTCTGATGACTATATGGTAATGTTAACAGTAGTAGAAAATGGTATATAGGGAGTAGGATTCGTTCTGAATAGGAAGATAATGCAGAGAGTTAGTTACTGCGAACAGTTCAGTGATGGGGTTGTTCTCGTCAGAATCAACAGCTAACCAACACCAAAAATGCTAGTTCAGGTACACATGGCAACGTCGCAAGTGGAAGATGAAGTGATACAGAATGTATATGACTATAATGAACAGGTAATTCAGTACGTAAAGGATATGAAAATCTAATAGTCGAGGGGGTCTGGAAAGCGATTGTTGGCGAAGGAGTAGAAGAAAGATTTATAGGAGAATATATGCTTGGTACTAGGAATGACGGGAGAAAGACTGATTGAGTTCTGCAACAAATTTCAGCTAGTAATAGCGAATACTCTGTTCAAGAATCGCAAGAGGCAGAGGTGTACTTGGAAAAAGCTGGGAGATACCGAGAGATTGCAGTTAGATTACATCATGGTCAGACAGAGGTTCCGAAATCAGATACTGGACTGTAAGGCGTACCAAGGAGCAGATACAGACTCAGATTACAAGATAGTAGTGATGAAGCGTAGGCTTAAGTTTAAGAAAGTAGTCGGGAAAAATCAATACACAAAGAAGTGGGATATGGAAGTACTAAAAAGTGAAGAGATATGCTCGAAGTTCTCTAACGCTATAGATACTGCAATAAGGAATACCTCAGTAGGCAGTTCAGCTGAAGAAAGGTCAGTCACGGAAGTTGGAAAGAAAGACATATGTAAAAAGAAGAGAACTGTGAAGAAACCATGGGTAACGGGAAAAATACTTCAGTTGATCGATGAAAGAAGGAAGTACAAAAATTTTCAGGGAAATTCAGGAATACAGATAATACAAATCGCTGAGGTATGAAATAAATAGGAAGTTCAGAGAATCTGACTAAATGGCTGCATGAAACGTGAAGAAATCCAAACAGAAATGATTGTCGGAAGGACTTACCCGGCATACAGAAAAGTCAAAACAACCGACGGCGAAATTAAAAGCAAAGGTGCTAACATTAAGAACGCAATGGGCATTCCACTGTTAAATGCATAGGAGAGAGCGGATAGGTGGAAAGATTACATCGAAGGCCTCTACGAGGGGGAAGATCTGTCTGATGTGATAGAAGAAGAAACAGGAGTCGATTTAGAACAGATAGGGGACCCAGTATTAGATTCAGAATTTGAAAGACCTTTGGAAGACTTAAGATCAAATAAAGCAGAAGGGGTAGATCATTCCATCAGAATTTCTAAAATCATTGGGGAAGTGGCAACAAAGCGACTATTCACGTTGGTGTGTAGAGTGTATGAGTCAGGCGAGACACCATTTTATTTTCAAAAAAGTATCATTCAGTCAATTACGAAGACTGAAAATCCCAACAAGTGCGGGAATGATCGGACAATCAGTTTAACAGCTCATGCATTCCAGTTGCTGACAAGAATAATATACAGAAGAATGGAAAAGAAAACTGAGGATGTGTAAGATGGCGATTGGTTTGGCTTAGGAAAGGTTAAGACACCAGAGAGGCAGTTCAGAGGCTGCGGTTAGTAATGAAAGCAAGACTAAACAAAAATCAAGACTTGTTCATAGGATTTGTCGACCTGGAAAATGCGTTCGACAGTGTAAAATAGTGCAAGATGTTCGAAATTCTGAGGAAAAGAGGTGTATGCTCTAGGGAGAGACGGGTAATATACAACATGTACAAGGGCCAAGAGGAAATAGTACAATTGGAAGACCAAGACCGAAGCGCTCAGATTAAAAACGGTGTACGACAGGGACGTAGTCTGTCGCCCCTAATTTTTAATCTACACATCAAAGAAGCAATGATCAAAGCAAAAGGAAGGTTCAGGAGTGGAATTAGAATTCAAGGTGAAAGGGTATCAATGATACAATACACTGATGACATTGCCATCCTTTGTGAAAGTAAAGAAGAATTACAGGACCTGCTGAATGGACTGAACAGTCTAATGACTACAGAATATCGATTGAGAATAAATAGAAGAAAGATGAAAGTAATGAGAAGTAGCAGAAATAAGAACAGTGAGCAACTTAACATTTGGAGCACAGCATCGTATGGTACTGAAACATGGACTATGGAAAAACCAGAAGAGAACAGAATCGAAGCATTTCAGATGTGGTGCTACAGAAGAATGTTGAAAATTAGCTGGACTGATAAGGTAAGGAACGAGGAGATTCTGTGCCAAGAAGGGACAGGATGATAGGACATCTGTTAAGACATCAGGGAATAACTTCCATAGTACGAGAGGGAGCTGTAGGGGATCAAAACTGTAGAGGAAGACAGAGACTGAAATACATCCAGCAAATGAGGACGTAGGTTGCAAGTGCTGCTCTGAGGTGGAGAAGTTGGCACAGGAGAGGGAGCCGGCCGCGGTGGTCTAGCGGTTCTGGCGCTGCAGTCCGGAACCGCAGGACTGCTACGGTCGCAGGTTCGAATCCTGCCTCGGGCATGGTTGTGTGTGATGTCCTTAGGTTAGTTAGGTTTAAGTAGTTCTAAGTTCTAGGGGACTTATGACCTAAGATGTTGAGTCCCATAGTGCTCAGAGCCATTTGAACCATTTGAACAGGAGAGGGATTCATGGCAGGCAGCATCAAACCACTCAGAAGTCCAATAACTCAGTGAAACTCTGGGAGGCGGTGGATGACTGGAGAGATCTATTTCTGTACAATGGTGGGAGGGTATCGGTCTGCGAAGGCCTTAGTGATACCATTAGTATATTTGGAGAGGGACTGCTCGTCACTAGAGGTGCAACAGCCACAAGTGTTTGGGCTCTATGGAAGGAACTTTTTTGTATGGAATGGGTGGCAGCTGGTGAAGAGGAGGTGTTACTGGTTTTGGTAGGTTTGGTATGGAAGGGGTCTGAGGAGGGCCAAGTCAAGCGGATGGGGGAGAAGGTGTTGAGGTTCTGCAGAAATGTGGATAGGGCGTTCTCACCCTCAATCTGAATCACACAAATGTCATCAATGAATCTGAATGTTTTGGGATTCTGGGTGTTTAGGTTGGATTCCTTCAGATGCCACATAAATAGGTTAGTGTGTGATGGTGCCATGCAGGTGTCCATTGTCATCTCACTGATTTGTGTGTAGGTAATGCCTTCAAAGGTGAAGTACTTGTGGTTGAGCATGGAGTTCGTCGTGGTGACCAGGAAGGAGGTTGTAGGTTTGGAATCAGTTGCATGCATTGGGAAATGTTGTATTCAATAGTGGAAAGGCCATGGGCATTAGGAATGTTAGCGTAAAGGCAGGTGGCATCAATAGTAATGAGCAGGGCGCCATGAGGTAAAGGGACAGGAAATATTCTTCTCTTCCATCTTTTTAGAGATGGTTGCAGGACTTCAAACTTATTTTATTTTTCACCAGTCCCAGCATTTTACTACGCCCTCTTCAGGCGCCTGACTGCCGTTTAGGACGAACCTACCTCGCTTGTGATCAAAACTGTGGCCAGCAATACTGCTATTAGTAGATATTTGCTACAGTGATCATTTCAATCATCACCTGCCGAACATTGTCATTCATTGATTGTCTCCATATGTGCATTACAGATTTTTGAGACATGAAAAGGTCACTGGAAACACATAGTGTCATTTGATCAAAAGCACCTATGCCTGGATTTCAGGCAGGATCCCTCGTTTTGTTGAATGCCGAGGTGCTATTACATTAAAGCTGGAGAGCCTCTGCAATTCTGTTTAAGTTTATGGGGAATACCAAGTGGGCTGAGGCGTGAATGGGCATTTGGATTGAGGAGGGAGGCATGCTAGCATAGTCTGTGAAGCTGTGCAAAGCCACTGTGCCTGGGTGGCACACTGATAAACGCACCTTCCTAGTGAGCAGGAGAGCTGGGTTTGAATCTTGTCCTTGGTACAAAATTTCATTTGTCGCTTCTGTGTGCATATACACATATTAGAAGTGAGTTGCCATGAGAGAGGAACTACTTGCCTGGTCCCATTATTATTTGTCCTACAAAACATCTTCCTTCACCCCTTCATCAGTTTGGAAAAACTTTTGAATAATTAGCAGGTGACGGTCTATTCTGGTTAATATTGGAGAAACACAGTTATAATATCCAGAATGAGATTTTCACTCTGCAGCGGAGTGTGCACGGATATGAAACTTCCTGGCAGATTAAAACTGTGTACCGGACCGAGAATCGAACTCGGGACCTTTGCCTTTCGCCGGCAAGTGCTCTACCAACTGAGCTACCCAAGCACAGCTTCACTTCTGCCACTATATCGTCTCCTACCTTCCAAACTTTACAGAAGCTCTCCTGCGAACCTTGCAGAACTAGCACTCCTGAAAGAAAGGATATTGTGGAGACATGGCTTAGCCACAGCCTGGGGGATGTTTCCAGAATGAGATTTTCACTCTGCAGCGGAGTGTGCGCTGATATGTAACTTCCTGGCAGATTAAAACTGTGTGCCAGACCGATACTCGAACTCAGGACCTTTGCCTTTCGTGGGCAAGTGCTCTACCAAAGGTCCCGAGTTCGAGTCTCGGTCAGGCACACAGTTTTAATCCGCCAGGAAGTTTCACAGTTATAATATCTTTGCACTGAATGAGTTAAAAATATTTACTTTCCACTAAAATCCCCAGTTTATAACGACTGTCAGTAAAAGACATACAAAAACATAAAATGGTTCAATAATTTTGATATACAACTGACAGAACTTCTGTGACATTTGGTGGTGTTTGCATTTGTGCAATATACCTCTTTTTCTGTCTTACACTGTACAATCCCTTGGAACATTCTCTCGTCCAAAGAGTTTTCAATTTCCTCAATTACAACAATTCTGTTTGAGTGTATTTCCCATTCATCAGATTTGTTTTGAATCACTCTTATCCCTTTATATTTAAACCCCCTTTATGATGTCCCAGCAGCATTTCTCTTCACATTACAAAACTGATTATTTTTGTATGTTATAAGTAGAGAAATCCAAACGGCTGCTTTGTTTATAGTATTTGATATCTAAAATATAGATAATGGATGAACAAACACAGCCAATAACATTCTGACAACAAAGATAAAATTAACAGCAAAGATCACATCATTAATGCATAGAAACTCTTAGATTAATAAATTAAAATAAAACTATTACCATATAACGTTGCTGGTGGTCTGTCAAAAAAAGCTCTCAAAAGTATAAAAACCAGCAAACAGAACAAAAAGGCTATAGCCAGCAAAAAATCTCCCTTACAACAGCATTAATGATGGAGATACAGCAATATAGCTGCCAGAATCATGTAAGCACGCCACTAATCACCCACAAGAACCAAATCTTTAGACAGTGAGAGCAGCAGCCGAGGTTTTATGGACGCCAAAAACAGCTAGACGTAAGTACTGCTGTATGATCACTCAATATTTTCAATAGTTAGACATAACAATAAGAAAAAAGGTTAACGAAACTATGCATTACTGACAGGCAGCTAGCAAATGTTACTGCAGCCGAAATAGGTCTATCGAAAACCAATATGGCACTAAACACTTTAAACATAGCAGCTATTTCGATTAATGTACTTATAATGTCACTGCAAGTCATGTTACGTGCTGTGGTGCCTTAAGATTACAAACTGATAATTTCTGCTTACCTTCTTTTCCTAAAGATGTTAAGTCTATGAATTCTGACCATTCCTTCATCACTTCTCTTCTTCATGAGCTTTATTAAAGTATGCAGTTTGGAACGTTTTTACTTAAGACCTGGTTCGTTTAACCTTTAAATCTAAAGGGGGTGGAAGGGCTGACCCAATAAAGTTAACATTTCAATTCCAATGCGTTTATCAACTGCCAAGAACAACCTCACATAAAAACTGACAGACGCCACTCAGGCAATATTATTTACGAAACACTCTGAAAGGTGGCTACACTGAGCCACAGCGCCAGAGATTGCGCCAAAGAGTTTTATTCCGCCGCCTCCACTGGCAGTTCTTGTCGAGAAGTCGTGGTGGAGAGTGCTTGTCAAGATGTGGCAGTAGTAAGTGCTTATCGAGATGTGGTAGTAGTGAGTCGGTGTCGAGATGTTGTAGTAGGGAGTGCTTGTTCCATGTTTTATGCAGTTGTTTGATGGGCTAGACAGCAGATGTTCGAATGGAGATATTGTAATGATCAAAGTGCTTTTCGTCAGTATATATGAAGGTAAAAAATTCCCTTTTTTAATTATTTCAATGTCTTAAATAATGCGTCATTACAGGTTCAGTCAACAAAGCATCTGGCTTGTGTTCTTGTATTAGAGTGTAATTCTGGTTTCCTTACGCAATTATAGTATTTATATTTTTTTTAATTGCTTCAATGTAAATGGTGTTCAAAATATCTTGTCTTATTGACGATGAACCGTGCCAGATGTGTACGTTGAATCACACTTCCACACACAGAACAATTACACTTGTGCTTTGGTTTCGTACGTTTTATAGTTGCTGGGGACTTAATTAATTAATTGTGTTAACGGAAATTTTCTTTCATTCTTGTTGTTATTCTATGCAGTCAGATTGCGTACTAAAACTAGTCAGGGCCAACCGTTTATGAGACTTCGTAATCGGACTTACACCTACTAAATCAAAAAATTAAAAAAATATTTGCATTCATTATATTTAATTAAGCCCCCATGCACGTGGCGACCGCTGCTTCGGATCGTCCCTTGGAATTCTTCTGATTGTAAAAATAGTAGACAGTAGTATTGTTGTAGTAATTTGTAGTTTAGTAATTGTAGTCTATATTGCATGTGTAGATTTGGTAATTGTCATTCTTCTAATGGTATTTTTTGCAGAATTTAATTTTTGTTGTCTTGTATTCGCGTTTGACAATTTTGTGCAATTATGAAGATTTCAATTGTTCGTTAGGCATGTTTGTCGGAAAGCTTTTCGTGTGAATGGTATTGTTGGAGATAAAGTGTCATTATGTGTAATGTTCGTATAGGGACGAGTTTTGTATATTTTGTAAATGATTACGCGATCGATGAAAGAAGCAAAAATTGTGGATAGTCAGAATGACGAAATTGTTGATATGGCGAAATCGCCAACACAGGACAACAGTATGATGAATAATGAAGTTGAAAACAATTTAATAAGTCGGGAAAATAGTCCGGAACCAATTCAAATTTTTTCACAATCAAAAAATTTTCAGAATACGAGATTAACGACAGAAGATTCTGGGATAGTATCGAACACAGATAGCTTTACTGCTATGACAAAGGAAGTTAGTTTTACGGGAAATGTTAGGGGCGAAAAGAATTTCGAACAAGTTAATGTGGAGCAGTTGATGAGTGCAATATTAAATTTAAGATCTGAATTAAAAACAGAGATGGGAACTTTGGCAACATGGTTAGACTCACAAATAGGAACAATTAAAACTGATACGGGGAACAATGGAAACACGGTTAGACTCACTGGGATCATAGTTAGGATCTGAATTAAAAACAGAGATGGGAACTTTGGCAACACGGTTAGACTCACAAATAGGAACAATTAAAACAGAGATGGAAACAATGGAAACATGGTTAGATTCACGAATAGGGACATGTTTCAAAAATATGAAAGATGAATTAAAGAAAGAAATCAGAGAAGAAGTACAACCGATTTTGAATGCTCACAATAATAGATTAATTGCAGTAGAGATTAGACAAAAGGAACAGGATAGAGAACAGGAAGAAAGAGATCGCGTGATAGTACAAAAATTTTGAGAGTTAAATTTACAACGTGCACACGATAAGGAAGAAATATTTGAGGGAATCGAGGAATCCATACCAAATGACAGGTTAAATAACCTAACACAACAATATCAACAGTTAACTACCAAATGTGTCAATACTGAAACCCGAGTCGCGACACTTACGGAAGACGTAAATGAACATAAAGAACAATTAGGTGACTTATAGGAAAGAGTTGAGGACATTTCAGGTAAATTGACGAGTCTTAGTTTAAATGGGGACAGAGATTCAGATGATACAGCACCATTGCCATTTGCAGAAACTGAAGAGTATCAGAACATAAATAAACATGTTGAAAATCAGGGAAAATTTAATGAACGCGTTAAAAGGGAAGTTGAGGCATTACGAAAGCAAGTCAAACAAATTGAAGGCGAAATCGTAGGAAAAGACAGCAGAAGAAATTTAGAATCACAGATAGCAGAGGGCTTTGAAGAAAATAATTTATTTCATTTACGGGATGCAACAAGAGAGCGCCAGGCGCGCGAACTTGACAATAATCGACATTCCGACTGGGACAGACGAGGTAGGTCTTTGTCGCCACGAGGAGAAAACTTTGACTATAAACACTTTTTAACTGTTCGGAAATTTAAGATCTTTCGCAATTCTAAGAATGACATACATCCATGTTCATGGTTAGATCAATTTATGTACGCACTTCCACCAAATTGGCCAATGAGTCACAAACTGGAATTTATGTGTGGCTATTAAAGTCCTCAGGGGATTCACTACACTAAGTGAATATGTGCCGTAGCGTGCATAGAGCCCCGAGCTGTAGTGGTGCTATTTCCCTTTTAGTTTTCTGCACCACTGCCTACTCTTTTACTATTCTTTGCATCTGTCAAAACAACTCTTCAACTATCATCAATCTATCTAGAGAGTCGGCAAAGATTAACCGGATATGACGATTTTACCCAAAAGAGATTTCGGAAATTACCGTTTGGACTTATTATATCTTCAGCAGCATTTACTCGTAGTTTAAACGAAATTTTACCTGTTTATCTTCGTGACAATATTACTTCATATGTTGACGATATTCTTATTGCTAAACGTTCTTGGAGTGAGCACAACAAAATTTTGGATTCATTATTACGTATTTTTTCAAGAGTTGGCATTACAGTGGACTTAGAAAAATCTGAATTTGGTCGTTCTCAGGTGAAATTTCTTGGTCATATTATTTCTACAGAAGGTATTCTTCCTGATCCAGAGAAACTAGACGCTATTCGTAATTATGCTGTTCCTACCACAAAACGTGATGTTCGTAGTTTCCTTCGTGTCTGTAATTTTCTTAGACGCTTTGTTAGATTGGACAATTTGGCCACACCTCGTTTTTGCGAACTATCTGGAAAATTCTTTTTAAACGAAAATCAGTCGACAACTCTATTTGGTTAGTTTGTATTCCTGATGAGTGGGTTAATAAACTGATTTGGTATACGCATTTCAGTTATGCACACTTTGGTCCCAGAAAATGCTTTCATAAATTACGAGAAAATTGCTACTTCAGTAATATGGAAAAACGTATTCGATCTGTTCTTGCCAAATGCAAATTATGTCAAAAGGCTAAGCCGCCAACTATTTCTCACAGAGCACCGTTGTTTCCTATCATTCCAGCGAAATTGAAGGCGATGGCTGCAGTCGATTTGTTCGGTCCAGTGGTTCGTTCTACTAATAGTTTTGTGTACATTTTCGTAGCAGTGGGACTGACATTAAAATATGTGTGTTTTACACCTTTATGCAAAGCAACAGCTCGTTCAGTATCTAATGCTTTCATCAAACATTTTCTTATAGAAGTGGGTGATGTTGATAAGGTTATATCAGATAATGGATCACAGTTTCGCTCTAAAATTTGGCTTCGTACTCTACGGCGTCGTAAGATTAAACCAATTTTCATTTCACTTTTTCACCCTCAATCTAACGCTTCAGAGAGATGGATGAAGGAAATCAATAAATTGTGTCGACTTTATTGTCATCAGAATCACAGAACGTGGGATCAGTATCTTCATATTTTTCAAAACATTCCGAATGAACTCCCTAATGATTCAACTTCTTCACCGCCTATATTGATATTAAAAAACAAAGCACCGACAAATAGCATTTCTGAAATCGTTCCTTTTCCGCCTTCTTGGAAACTGCGGCATTCTGAAGTTGTCAACCTGGCTCTGCAAAATATTGCATCTGCGGCTGCTAAAAGAGAGAAATCAGCTAAACGTCCTGGTCGTTTAAAAACTTTGTCAGTTGGTCAAAAGGTGTTAATTAAGTCTCACCGTTTGTCTCACAAAGGAAAGGGCTTGTGTCGCAAATTTTTTCTGCTTTATAACGGTCCATATAGGATTCGCAAAATTATTCATGATAACACTGTCGAAGTAGAAACTCTTAAATCTCGACGCTCTAAGGGAATACATCACATATCGAACGTTAAAATTTTTGTGGAATGACATGCTTGTGAGAAACTAACAGCTACATGTAAACACGCAGAGAATGCAAGGATACCGCGCCGTGTTCCGGCGGCGGCACAGACTCAAGGCAACAGTCAAGCCTGCGCGGCGCACAAGGCAGTCGTTGACCGCAAACAATTACTTCCTACGTCACGCGTACCTACAGCTGATCGAGCGCTCAGTGCGAATGCACTGACAGCCGTAAACAAATACACAGTCTAATTTCTCCGACTAAATTCAGTATAAAGCTATAGTGACTTGATGAATTATGTTATTAACGTTCAGTATTTTTCAGGATACGGTTGTATGAAATATTTAAGAACTTCAGGTTAATTCTGTGTGTGTCCGACGTTAAGAGGACTTGCTATCGAGAAATTTTCAGGGAGAATGTAATTTCGAAGAAGAAACTAATAAACTAAAAAGGTAACTATTAATTGAGTTCATTTTTCAGGTAACATATTTCCACTTAGGTACGTACTTTAGACGTAATTTGCTGCTCGCGATTACGTGATTTATACTTCGCGTTAACAGATTTTGACAATGTTTTATTAATGAACTGGGTTGTTACTTGTGTATATTATGCATCGCTTGGCTGCTATGCTTTTTCACTGATGTCATATTTTTTTAATTATGTGCCAGCTGTGCTTATTTATTTAAATTATAATTGTCACCTGATTAGTTGTGCTGATATGTATGTAAGTTATTCTTTGTGATTTATCTGCTTGCGCCTTCATGTTTACTTATTAAGATTTCATATGAACATTTATTTGCTTATACTGATATGATGCTAATGACCTGTTTATTATGTAAGATATATATTTGCTGCTTTGTGTATGGATTGCATATTTACACATTTCTGTTCTGTTGTCATAACTACTCTTTGATTTGGTATATAGAAATGCTGATATACTGTGTACGAACATAGAGTTTAGGTCACACTATGGTATTAATTATAGATTGTTTGCTTGGCAGAGCCTCGTGGTAGGAATTGTGCTGCATCCACTTGTTGACATTATGTTCTCCACTGGTATATTTACTCGCTAATGCATGTTTTGCTTACGCTCAGTGCTTTATATTTTAAGACAAGAAAATGAACTGCAGTAATTCGACGAACGACATTAGTACAAGAAACGTCATAGAAGTCACATGAGCTGGAGGTTTTATGGAAGCTGTATAAATTTATGCTAATAGGAAAGAAGCTAACGACATGACATACCAACACTAGGTTTAGACCATTGACAGCTATTACACTGCATTCTTCGTGAGCTATTGAAATAGCAAGTGACACTTGACACAAAAAATACTCCACATGTTTGCTTCTGCCATGATTCTTGAAGTGGTGTACACACTGTGAAACATTATGATCATTCACACTCCGTAATCGTACTTACTTACTGAAAGTTATTCAAACTAAATGCTGTTAGAAGTCATGTACGCATTTCTTTTGTTTAATGATGGACAAGGTAACCAAAATGTATCTTATAATTCATAATGAGTAGAAGATTTGGGTCAGATGGATTACACAGAGGTTGTGTGTGGACACTGTGTCTTCGGATTGCATGGGATGATGAATTGAAGTTTGCACTAGGATTTTATCTGCACTTGTTCGAAGAGACTGACTAGAGGAAAGAGTTGTTATGGAAGTGAAATGATATTGGTAATAAGGTTTATATGTATTGACGTATTGAAGAGGTATTATTGAGGTATTGAGATTGTGTGATGTTGATGATTATTGGAGTTTTAGTGGACAAGAGGTAAGGTATATGATATTGATGATAAGGTTTATATGTATCGACGTAAGAGGTATTATTGAAGTATTAAGGATATGTGATACTGATGATTATTGGAGTTTTGGTGGACAAGAGGTAAGGTAAATGATACTGATGATAAGGTTTATAAGTTTAGACGTAAGAGGTATTACTGAAGTATTGAGATTATGTGATGCTGATGATTAATTGGAGTTTTGGTGAATAAGAGGTAAAGTAAGTGAGGAGCATATTTTTTTTGTTGGTTTATATGGAACAAGGAGGATGAAGATGGCAGACTAGAACAATCAAGTAGAAGGAAGATTGTCTACACACACACTTCGTTAAATCACTAAGCAGTATATACTTTTTTTTTTGAGAGAGGAAGCATTTGCATATCTTGGCTCACTGACAGTTGTTCAGCAACCATACATTTGATTTGGCTTGGCAAACATTGGTCTTGACATGATGACTATGACGTTGACTAACTATTATTGACTGTTATACATTGCTGCCACTACTACTTGATACACATGTCGAACATCAAACCTTTGACAGAATTGCATTTACACAGTTAACACTATTCAACTACACAGTAGCACTTAATGTGGATGAAAGATGAGCGAGTGTGTTTTGTGTGTTTTCCTTTCCTAATCCCAAATAATTGGTACCGACCTATCTCCTAAATATTATTTTACTTGTTTGTTGTGGCTTGCACTGGCTCTGAGCACTATGGGACTCAACTGCTGAGGTCATTAGTCCCCTAGAACTTAAAACTAGTTAAACCTAACTAACCTAAGGACATCACAAACATCCATGCCCGAGCCAGGATTCGAACCTGCGACCATAGCGGTCTTGCGGTTCCAGACTGCAGCGCCTTTAACCGCACGGCCACTTCGGCCGGCTGGCTTGCACTGACACCCATAAATATTATAGGTTTTAGGAAGCTTTAATTGTCGAGTGCTATTAATAGTTCCATAGATTTTGTGTTTGTTTTGAACACAGTCAGAGAGTCCCTTTAGTCAACCATAGTGCCAGTAGTGCTAGTGTTTGTTTTCAATACAGTCCAGAGACAGGTAGTGCTATTTTCATTGTTTTCTACAAGAAGTGCCTAGCAACCACAGTTTAGTGAATTAACAGCCGCCTTTAGTGAATTAGCAGTCTAGTTAAAGGTTGATTAACTCTCTTCAGTAAATTGATTCCTTAGGATGGATAGGATGTGTGACTGCTGTGTACGGATGCAGAAGGAGCTGGCCACTGTTCGCGAACAGCTGAGCGTGTTGATGGCCGCGGTCAGCCGTCTTCAGGCTGCTGCCTCGGAGTGTAGCGGCAGTGGGGAGTCTGGTGCGTCGCAAGGTACACCCCAGGTGTTAAATGCTTCACCCACTGCCCCTGCTGTCGAGACATCTTCGCGTGTACTGGGCGCGGTTGGGCCACCCTCTCCCCAAGGGGAGTGGCGGGTTCAGCGGCGTTCGCGGCGCACGAGGCGGAGGGTCAATGTGGAGGCTGGCCGTGTGGCATCGCCCGCTCTGCCTGTGAGTGGACATGTGGCTGCTCCTTCAGTAAGGTCCGAGCAGGCACACGGGGGGAGGGGTTTATTAGTTATTGGGAGCTCCAACATTAGGCGGGTGATGGAGCCCCTTAGGGAAATAGCGGGAAGGTCGGGGAAGAAGGCCAGTGTTCACTCTGTCTGCTTGCCGGGGGGTCTCATCCGAGATGTGGAGGAGGCCCTACCAGCGGCGATAGAGAGCACTGGGTGCACCCGACTGCAAATTGTTTCTCATGTCGGCACCAATGACTCCTGCCGTCTGGGTTCAGAGGTCATCCTCAGTTCGTACAGGCGGTTGGCGG
This sequence comes from Schistocerca serialis cubense, assembly GCF_023864345.2. Classification (NCBI taxonomy): domain Eukaryota; kingdom Metazoa; phylum Arthropoda; class Insecta; order Orthoptera; family Acrididae; genus Schistocerca; species Schistocerca serialis. The sequence continues at coordinate 439,936,584 of NC_064645.1, read as the reverse complement.
AGTTGGTGAAGGCGGAAAGCCTCGCTCGCAGGGTGAAATCAGAGCTAACTATTTGTAGTATCGTTCCCAGAACCGATCACGATCCTCTGGTTTGGAGCCGAGTGGAAGGCTCAAACCAGAGGCTCAGACGATTCTGCGGAGATCTGGGGTGCAAATTTCTCGACCTCCACTATCGGGTGGAGAAATGTAGGGTCCCCCTGAATAGGTCAGGCGTGCACTACACACCAGAAGCGGCTACAAGGGTAGCGGAGTACGTGTGGAATGCACATGGGGGTTTTTTAGGTTAGATACTTCCCTCCCTAGGCCCGACAAGACGCCTCCTGAGATGCGGCAAGGTAGGAGTAGGCAAAATGCAACAGGGAATAACAATATTAATGTGCTAATAGTAAACTGCAGGAGCGTCTACAGAAAGGTCCCAGAACTGCTCCCATTAATAAACGCCCATAGAGTACTAGGGACAGAAAGTTGGCTGAAACCAGACGTAAACAGTAATGAAATCCTAAACTCAGATTGGAATGTATACCGCAGAGATAGGCTGGACAGTGAAGGGGGGGCGTGGTTATAGCAATAAGAAGTGCAATAGTATCGAAGGAAATTGACGGAGATCCGAAATGTGAAATGATTTGGGTGAAGGTCACGGTTAAAGCAGGCTCAGACATGGTAATTGGATGTCTCTATAGGCCCCCTGGCTCAGCAGCTGTTGTGGCTGAGCACCTGAAGGATAATTTGGAAAATATTTCGAGTAGATTTCCCCACCATGTTATAGTTCTGGGTGGAGATTTTAATTTGCCGGATATAGACTGGGAGACTCGAACGTTCATAACGGGTGGCAGGGACAAAGAATCCAATGAAATTTTTTTAAGTGCTTTATCTGAAAACTACCTTGAGCAGTTAAACAGAGAACCAACTCGTGGCGATAACATATTAGACCTTCTGGTGACAAACAGACCCGAACTATTTGAAAAAGTTAACGCAGAACAGGGAATCAGCGATCATAAAGCGGTTACTGCATCGATGATTTCAGCCATAAATAGGAATATTAAAAAGGGTAGGAAGATTTTTCTGTTTAGAAAAAGTGACAAAAAGCAGATTTCAGAGTACCTGTTGGCTCAACACAAAAGTTTTGTCTCAAGTACAGATAGTGTTGAGGATCAGTGGACAAAGTTCAAAACCGTCGTACATAATGCGTTAGATGAGTATGTGCCAAGCAAGATCGTAAGAGATGGAAAAGAGCCGCCGTGGTACAACAACCGAGTTAGAAAACTGCTGCGGAAGCAAAGGGAACTTCACAGCAAACATAAACATAGCCAAAGCCTTGCAGACAAAAATTACGCGGAGCGAAATGTAGTGTGAGGAGGGCTATGCGAGAGGCGTTCAATGAATTCGAAAGTAAAGTTCTATGTACTGACTTGGCAGAAAATCCTAAGAAATTTTGGTCTTATGTCAAAGCGGTAGGTGGGTCAAAACAAAATGTCCAGACACTCTGTGACCAAAATGGTACTGAAACAGAGGATGACAGACTAAAGGCCGAAATACTAAATGTCTTTTTCCAAAGTTGTTTCACATAGGAAGATTGCACTGTAGTTCCTTCTCTAGATTGTTGCACAGATGACAAAATGGTAGATATCGAAATAGACGACAGAGGGATAGAGAAACAATTAAAATTTAAAGAAAGGACTTTATTGTTTAGCCTTGATTTTATAGCGTTAATTTACTGGTCAATCTTGAATATTAAAGTTAAGAAAAGTTTCTTTGGTCTCCTGTTGTCAAGTGTGGTTTGTGTTTCAGTGAGCTGAGGCAGCAGGCAACCGAAGCACAGAGCTTCCCTTTAGATTACAAGTTTGGCTTACACTCGGTGGACTTCGCCTGAACTCGTGTGTTCCTCTTCGGTAGCGTTTGCTGGGTTCACATTTCAGTGGCCTACTCGACGTGGGGTTGCAAATGGAGCCACGTCTTGGTTCTAAGTTAAGTATTACTTCCCTCAGTCGGCTCCACCATTCATGGTTAAACTTCCGCCTTACAAGCTTGAGCCTTACCTTTGTTGTTAGACATTTATGATGGTACAAAGTTGTAACTTTCTATGCCCTAAAAGCCCATCTTACAAGCCAATGAACATTTGAATAATTTCGTGATTCGCTCTGCAAGTTTCTCTAGTCTAGTAATATGCAAAATTGCCCAAGTTACGTTTTTATAAATATGTTCTAAGTATTTGTGTTAAAATTGAGGCTGTGTGTCCACTGTTATTTTACATGTAATGTTAAAGTATTGGAAATGAAAGGGTATTAAATAACGTGTCTTAACTAGAATTGTTTTGTTAAAGTTATGGTCAAATTCAGCCTTAGTGGCGTTTCTCAATGTTTATGGGAGATCGTTGGCTAATGATTTATTAACTTGCTTATGATTTTATGTAATGAGTTCCATGGGGGCTTAATTAAATATAATGAATGCAAATATTTTTTTAATTTTTTGATTTAGTAGCTGTAAGTCCGATTACGAAGGCTCATTAACGGTTGGCCCTGACAAGTTTTAGTACGCAATCTGACTGCATAGAATAACAACAAGAATGAAAGAAAATTTCCGTTAACACAATTAATTAATTAAGTCCCCAGCAACTATAAAACGTATGAAACCAAAGCACAAGTGTAATTGTTCTGTGTGTGGAAGTGTGATTCAACGTACACATCTGGCACGGTTCTTCGTCAATAAGACAAGATATTTTGAACACCATTTATACTGAAGCAATTAAAAAAAATATAAATACTATAATTGCGTAAGGAAACCAGAATTACACTCTAATACAAGAACACAAGCCAGATGCTTTGTTGACTGAACCTGTAATGACGCATTATTTAAGACATTGAAATAATAAAAAAAGGGAATTTTTTTACCTTCATATATATTGACGAAAAGCACTCTCATCATTACAATATCTCAATTCGAACATCTGCTGTCTAGCCCATCAAACAACTGCATAAAACATGGAACAAGCACTACCTACTACAACATCTCAACACTGACTCACTACTACCACATCTCGATAAGCACTGACTACTGCCACATCTCGACAAGCACTCTCCACCACGACTTCTCGACAAGAACTGCCAGTGGAGGCGGCGGAATAAAACTCTTTGACGCAATCTCTGGCGCTGTGGCTCAGTGTAGCCACCTTCAGTTCCAACAGTGGCACCCGGCAATGTTGAGTAGGTGCAGACACCGACAAGTGACATCATTTCAATAGAATCAGTTCCATCAGTTGCACCCAGCAATGTTGAACAGGTGCAGACACCAACAAGTGACATCTTTCAGCAGAAGCAGTTCCATTAGTGGCACCCAGCAATGTTGAACAGGTGCAGACACCAACAAGTGGCATCATTTCAGTAGAAACAGTTCCATCAGTGGCACCCAGCAATGTTGAACAGGTGCAGCCACCAACAAGTGACATCATTTCAGTAGAAACAGTTCCATCAGTGGCACCCAGCAATGTTGAACAGGTGCAGACAGCAACAAGTGACATCATTCAGCAGAAACAGTTTCATTAGTGGCACCCAGCAATGTTGAGTAGGTGAAGACACCAACAAGTGACTTCATTTCAGTAGAAGCAGTTCCACCAGTGGCACCCAACATTGTTGAGTAGGTGCACACACCAATAAGTGACTTCATTTCAGTAGAAGCAGTTCCATCTGTGGCACCCAGTAATGTTGAACAGGTGCAGACAGCAAGAAGTAACATCATTTCAGTAGAAGCAGTTCCAATAGTGGCACCCAGCAATGTTGAGCAGGTGCAGACAGCAGTCCATAATATTCACTATCACTAATCACACTGTTCATCAGAGTTTATCAGCAGAAATTAAACATGTCCTAGTGGCACCAATCATGTAGAAAAAGTGCAAGTAACAGTCCATAATATTCACTATCACTAATCACACAGTTCATCGACAGAAATTAAACATTTCTAAGTGTCACACATCAATGTTGAACAGGTACAGGTGTGAACAACAGTTTGAATGCTCACACAATTGCTTTTACAAAATTATTATCAATGCTCTTACACTAAACATACAAATTATAATAAACGCACAAATGATATCAGATAATTGTCATATTAACTATTACATCTACATCTACATCTACATCTACATCCATACTCCGGAGGGTACCTTGAGTACCTCTATCGGTTCTCCCTTCTATTCCAGTCTCGTATTCTTCGTGGAAAGAAGGATTGTCGGTATGCCTCTGTGTGGGCTCTAATCTCTCTGATTTTATCCTCATGGTCTCTTCGCGAGATATACGTAGGAGGGAGCAATATACTGCTTGACTCTTCGGTGAAGGTATGTTCTCGAAACTTTGATAAAAGCCCATACCGAGCTACTGAGCGTCTCTCCTGCAGAGTCTTCCACTGGAGTTTATCTATCATCTCCGTAACGCTTTCGCGATTACTAAATGATCCTGTAACGAAGCGCGCTGCACTCCGTTGGATCTTCTCTATATCTTCTATCAACCCTGTCTGGTACGGATCCCACACTGCTGAGCAGTATTCAAGCAGTGGGCGAACAAGCGTACTGTAACCTACTTCCTTTGTTTTCGGATTGCATTTCCTTAGGATTCTTCCAATGAATCTCAGTCTGGCATCTGCTTTACCGACGATCAACATTATATGATCATTCCATTTTAAATCACTTCTAATGCGTACTCCCAGATAATTTATGGTATTAACTGCTTCCAGTTGCTGACCTGCTATTTTGTAGCTAAATGATAAAGGATCTATCTTTCTGTGTATTCGCAGCACATTACACTTGTCTACATTGAGATTCAATTGCCATTCCCTGCACCATGTGTCAATTCGCTGCAGATCCTCCTGGATTTCAGTACAATTTTCCATTGTTACAACCTCTCGATACACCACAGCATCATCCGCAAAAAGCCTCAGTGAACTTCCGATGTCATCCACAAGGTCATTTATGTATATTGTGAATAGCAACGGTCCTATGACACTCCCCTGCGGCACACCTGAAATCACTCTTACTTCGGAAGACTTCTCCCCACTGAGAATGACATGCTGCGTCCTGTTATCTAGGAACTCCTCAATCCAATCACGCAATTGGTCTGATAGTCCATATGCTCTTACTTTGTTCATTAAACGACTGTGGGGAGCTGTATCGAACGCCTTGCGGAAGTCAAGAAACACGGCATCTACCTGTGAACCCGTGTCTATGGCCCTCTGAGTCTCGTGGACGAATAGGGCGAGCTGGGTTTCACATGACCGTCTTTTTCGAAACCCATGCTGATTCCTACAGAGTAGATTTCTTGTCTCCAGAAAAGTCATTATACTCGAACACAATACGTGTTCCAAAATTCTACAACTGATCGACGTTAGAGATATAGGTCTATAGTTCTGCACATCTGCTCGACGTCCCTTCTTGAAAACGGGGATGACCTGATAACACCCAGCCATCACGAGGCAGAGAAAATCCCTGACCCCGACGCGAATCGAACCCGGGAACCCGGGCGTGGGAAGCGAGAACGCTACCACACGACCACGAGATGCGGGCGTATCAGTCTGATAAATATACTCCATCCCTAAATAAATTGTTGCAAAATAAATGAAATACACTACTTCCTTACTCTCTCCAGCAGCCCAGTGCAGGCTGAGTCATTTTTGAGCCATTTTCCCCCTCCATACCACCATATTGGATTACATAACAGGAGGGATGACAGAACCCTCTGGTGGCGGTATAGTGTACCAGGTCAGTTGGAGTCTAGATCTCATGGTGGAGACACTGCCTGAAAAATAAAAAACTTATGTCCACCATAGGCAGAGTCGTTTTCTCACCATTTCCCCCCACCATCCTGGATTATGTCACGAAATGGACAACAGTGCTCTCTGGTGGTGATACTGTGTACTAGGTCTAGACCTCCTGGTGAGCACACTGTCTGCCACCATCTTGGATAACAGTACTTGCGTCTTCAGCTGACGCCATGGCTGCCATCTTGGATTATGTGACAGAACAGACGACAGCACCTGGTGGTGGTACTGTGTACTAGCTGAGTTGGAGTGCGGACCTCGTGATGAACACATTGGATGATGGTGCTGCCTCTAATTGTTTAAATAAAGACTGGTGCATGATTTCGACAGTTGACGAGTAGCAAGCATGTTTGCAGAGTGTTTTGGATGGATTATTATTTTGACCATTTATGAGTTGTTTTGTTCTCTGGACATAAATTTACTGCATTATTTAAGAGTGGTTTGCATGTCTGTAGGCTGTGCAGAGCGTTATTTTGACAGTTTACAATTAGCAAGCGTGTGTGTTGAGCATTATACATGAGTTATTTGGGAGTAGTTCGCAGGTCTGCATGCTGTGTGGCATGTCAGAGCGTGCGTTCTGTATCACTGTGATAAATATAATCCATCCCTAAATAAATCGTTCCAAAATAAATAAAGTAAACTCCTTCCTCTCTCCAGTTGCCCAGTGCACGCTGAGTCCTTTTCCCACCAACAGCAACGGGTGACTTAGGTTAGTCCAAATGCCCTTTCTTTCCAATCATTTTCTTAGGTTAGTAGAGATAGCCCAATTGACCTTTGTTTACCCCCAAAATCCAAACTTGACGCCAGTTCCTAGGAAGAGGTTGCGGTTGGATGACTTAGGTTAGTGGAGGTACCCCAAGTGACCTATCTTCCAGCGATTTTCTTAGGTTAATAGAGATAACTGTGGTGTGATGCATTATCTTGTTGGAATTTCAACTTCCCGCCATTTTTCTGGGGGAGGGGAGGGGGTTAAGTTAGTGGAGGTAGCCCAATTGGCCTTCTTCTCACCAAAATTCAAACTTTCCTCCAAGATTCATCATATTGGATGATGTCATGTACTGTTGCCAAGTCTACATGCCTCCATCATGGATGGCGTCATCGTGGCCATCTTGGATACATCTGGCAACAATGCCGAGTGGGCCAGAAGTGGCCTTGCCCCAATACTCTCGACAACCACTGGGGTTTTGACAGCTGGACACCACATCATTTTCGAGGCACAAATAAAATGAGAGATGGCTGTGAATGGCGAATTAAACCCTTGCGTGGGGGGGGGGGGGGCAGGACTCAAAAGATTGTGAATACAGAAAGACAGCATACACCAGGTAGCACTACCATGCAACGAAGGATGACCAACCTTACGGAAATCAGAATCGTCCTTTATACACCCTAAAAGGCCCCTAATCTAAGATGATCATGATATGGCCAATCGTTCTGGATATGTTCGAGAATAAGGCAAAAAAGCCACCTCGTTATTTTCATCATACATTCGTAATTGGTTGATAGTGTAATGCGTGTTTGATCTTTCACTATAACTATTCTGGCGAAAGGTAAATTCGAGGTGGACTCAGTTGACAAACCCAGGGTGTCTGAGATTACAAGGTACGAAGTCCCCTGTCGTGCTGAGCGAGATGTTTAACCCTAAGATACAAATCCGTGTTAGTTGGCGTCCTATAAATGGCATGTCCGAGCATACCATCATCCTTCCTCCTGGCTGATACATCAAAGGAAGGAAGAGAGCCATCCCTCTCCATCTCCATTGTGGATCGAATATTCGGGTCGATTGCACTGTGAAGTTCTAAGAATCTACTCGAATTCTGTTATAACAAGATGTAAGAGCAGTTGTCATAAAATGATCCTAATCGACGAGGACCAGAGACGGGTGTCACGCCTTGTCAGTGCAGTCGGTATCAAAACCAACAGAAATTGCTGCTGTCAGTCGATGCAGGTCTATCTCAGCCACTTTTCGAGTGATCATTGCAGTGGGAAGTGTATGCAGTGAACGTCTGAAGTCGGCTACTTCGCAAAAAGCCATAGCTCATAGCGGCACCTCTTCAAAGAGCTAAACAGCACAAAAAACGGGACAGTAAACGACTGAGGGCTTTGAAATGTGATCCGACAAATCGCGATTTTAGTCCTTTTTAAAAAGGTTGTGATGTCGAGTACACCAACGGCCCAACCTGGCATTTAAGACACAATGGGTGAAGGTTGTGGCTCGGGTCAGAGGTGGTCCTGTGTTGCTATGACTGGGGCCCATTCACTCGTGTTGCCGTCAAGGTGAACCAGGATGTTTATTTCAACATTCTTGGTCGCCAAGTGATGCGCTTTCTGTCTAAAGTTTCATGAAAGTATGCTGCGGACACTCCCGTCTTCTAAGATGATGACAATAGTGTTCACGGGGCTGCACGCATATGCTTCTGGTCTGACGATCGTTCAAGCACTCTATCATACCACGACTGTCCTGCTAAATCTAATCCCACAGAAGGTCTGTGTATATTTGGAACAGCGGGCGAATCTTAGCAATGAACATCTATGCAAGCTGGTAGTTCTACGAGATTTAACCAACAACAGTAGGCTTGAGAGGGATATGACATACCTGGAGTAACTTGTGGGATATCTGCCTCGACGATTTGGCCCGTTGTCAAGTCTAGGGCTGGTGATACACGATTTGTGTTTGAAGTTTCTTGGGGGCAACTACTTTTTTTTGTCTCGTGTGCCTACATTATTTCGTATACTAACATTAAATGATGCTTTGTTTCTCAAGAGCTGTCAGTACTACACATTTTCTTGAAACTAAATCAAAAGTTATCTCGAATCAATTAATCCTGACCACTTCCTGATGTGTAATCGTTGCTCCCTTCTGTATTTTCGTTCACAACTTGACATGTGTCCATTGCACCACATTAACTTCTGGACGCAGTTTTTTCCTTTTCGTGGCTAAAATATAAATTTTGTCTCCACAGTTCGTAATAGTTTTAACCAAAATCTAGTACCCTATGGAAAAGAGCCTTGTTTTTCGCCTTTCGCGTGAAGTAGAATAATTACAGCAATGTTCCAGTTTTTGACAGTTGCTTTCCCATACACACATTATCGAAGCAAATTTGAAATTTAATTTTATTTAAATTTTGCAATAGTTTTTTATGAACTGTATTGAAACATCATCTCCATATACCCTCCATTTTTTTAAAAAACGAACGACTTCATATGTATACTTCATTACTTCACGTGTGGCAGTATTTTCTTTATTAAGAAAGTGTGTATGTAATTCACTTCACAAACTGTGTAAACAATTGAAGGATACTTGCAGTTTTCTTTATATTGTCAAATACTAAGCCGTCTCCTAATTTATTTGACGAGAAGTAGTGCCTTTCCATGGCAAATTGTCATTTTGTTTTACTACACATTATTGTTTCTCTTTCCATACTCTCACACATTCCTGTTAACTTTGACATTTTCTGCACTAGTTTCTTTTTTTAACTTGACATTTTCATAACATTACCTTTTTCGTGCCTGCTACATCTTTCTGTATTATGTCGATGACACTGAAATTCTGTCAGAGACAGAAAATGACTTGGGGAGATAAGCTGAGCGGAATGTATCTTGAAAACAGGTTATAAGATTAATACCAACAAAAGTGAAACTGGGATTGTCCTCGAATTAAATCTGGTGATGCATACAGGATTAAATTAGTAAATGAGACAGTAAAAGTAGTCGTCGAGGTTTTTGTGCAGTAAAGTAACTAACAGGGGCCAAAGTAGATAGGATATGAAATACTGACTGACAGAATCAGAAAAAGTGCTTCTGAAAAAGAGGAATTTGTTATATTTGCTAACCTAAAATATAATTATAAGTCTTAGGGAGTCTTTTCTGAAGGTATTTGCTTGAAGTGTAGTCTTGTATGAAAGTGAAACGTGGGCAATTGGCCGAGCAATTCAGATACGAGGACAGTAGAAGCTTTTGAAATGTGGTGATGAAGAAGAGGGTTGAAAATAAGATGCTTAAATGGAATAACTGATGAGGAGGTACCGAATCGACTTGGGGAGAAAAGAAATTCGTGATGCAACCTCATTAAAAGAAGGGATCAGCTGATCATGCACAACCTGGGGCACCAACACATAACCAGACTGGCTGTAGAGGGAGACATGGCTGAAGCGTAGTAAGCAGTTTAAAAGGAACGTAGGTTGCAGTAGATATGGAGGGACAGAGAGACTTGTCCAGGATAGGCGAGTGTGGGGAGTTGTGTGAAACCAGCATTCACACTGAAGAACACAACAGATGTCCATTTTATAAGATACTCAACTGATGCAGGCATTGTACAATTTCCGAACTGTGATCGGGTGTGAACAGTGGGCTCTATACATCTCCGGAAAGCTATATTGTACTTGTATCACACAGAGCCAATGTTTTAAGGAAGTAGTTTTTTCGTTTTACAGTTCGATAACATAGTTAATCGTAGAGAAACCGGGAACAAGGATGTATGTCCTGCGCCTGAAATATATTTCTTACACTGGAATATCAACAGCGCTACATTCCATACGACTGATAGGTTGGAAATGCAAGTGATCTAATATTATAGCCCGTTTTAAGTGCAGAACGTTGTAGCCTTAGAAGTGAGTGTGTTTATGTTCTCTCTTACCAATACCTTCCAGGTACCGATCGTAGACTCTAGAACAATACTTTATTGAGTTGATAGCTTGGTTGATTTACGTAAAAAATGCTTCGAACTCCATCGGTCTGGAGCTCCATCGCGCATAAAAATCATTCGTTTCTTGTTCTTCTTAACCGTCTGCTATTACATCACTACACTTTGAAATCTGTTATTATACATCGATAAGGAGTGCTAAGCTCCTCGACATGGACGCATCTCGATAAATCTCGTGCACTTGGATGGGTGAGAACTCGGAAAGCTCCATTCATTCACGAGACATGCAGTGTAGCGGTCTTCTTCTGATCGGTTGCAGATTAATTCGGTAACGGTGCTGCAGAGTGGGTTGGTCAAGGACAGTGTGATGAGGGTCTTCCACTCTCTAATTTTATCCTAGCACAGCGAGAATGCTCTGTGACTCTCATACGCAGAGATTTAGATCGTAAATTAAGCACTGTGCTCGAGGTGTTAGAAATATATAGAGCGCTGTCTGGTATACTTTGATGATTTATGTGTTCGAGAATTGACACTGAATGGACGTACTGAGCAGTCATCTATCTACATTCGCAATGATACTCGCAAAGTACAGAAGGGGCGGTTTAGCTATGATACTGAAATTTGGGAAACATGCTGTCACATCATCGGCCGGTGTTGAAGTTACGGTGTTGTTTTGAAAGTCTTTTGTACACCCCGGGTTTCTTAAGTCCCAAATCATCCTTCACAGAGCCGAGCAGAATTTGGACCGTCTCCGGAGGTGTCCGAAGAGGAACATAGATCTGTGGCCTTTCTTCCTTATGCTGGAGGCTTATCGTTTAAGATTGGACGAATTTTAAGGAGTTTTAACATTAAGAGTGTGTTCCGTCCACCCTCTAAGATTAGGGCTCTGCTCGGCTCTGTGAAGGATGATTTGGGACTTAAGAAACCCAGGGTGTACAAAATCCCGTGTCAATGTGGGAAAGCTTACGTTGGCCGTTCTATTCGCACAGTGAATGACAGGTGTGTGGAACATCGCCGTCACACGAGGCTACAACAGCCGGAAAAATCGGCCGTAGCAGAACACTGCCTGAATGAGAGACATAAAATGAAATTTGAGGAAACTGTTATAATTGCCAACATTTCCGGTTTTTGGAAAGAGTGTGTATAAAGAGGCGATCGAAATTAGGTTGGCTGATAATTTAATCAACAGGGACAATGGGTTTCCTCTTAGCAAAACGTGGAATCCTGTATTATCTCGCATCAAAACTGAACGTTCTTCGATGTGGTCTTGATTGCGATATATCGTTGCCAGCAGTGTTTCACTAAGGGCGGCGCCACCTCCCTGTTTTGGGAGTCAGAAACCGTGATGGGCGGCGCATGCGCCGTGTACTGAACGGTGGCCTATATAGGACGTCGAATTGCAATCTTGCGTCAGTTCTCAGCGGGACTCATCAGCAGAAGCAGCATTTCCTGAAGATGGCGAACAGTTGGATCGCCGAAATATCGAGTCAAGTTGATTTTAGGATCCGGCAGCAAACCCGAAAAGACTTTCAAGACTTATTACGCCGGGAAAGCCTACGTAGTTACGGTGTTGTTGTTGTTGTTGTGGTCTTCAGTCCTGAGACTGGTTTGATGAAGTTACTGTAAAATTGCTAAAATTGTTCGCGCTATCAACTTTGATGCTTATTTTTACAGTACATTGGCGGTGTCTTTTCCAACCCATCCGTGCACTGGCGCGCTGTTGGTTACCACATAATGATTGACTGACAGCGCTTGTTTGAATTGGGGAATGAGTTTTGTTGATGGGTGACACCTTCTGGGGGTTGCTGCAGCAAAACGGTGATCGTGTACATGAGTGAAATATGAGGACTCAGTCGAAAGGGAACACAGAGCCATCATCTATTCTGTCACTGTGATAGATGAGTTTAAATGTAGAGGTCGTCAATCACTTACAGACATCAGTTTGGAAACTCTCCACAACGCAACCAAACTCTTCTAGTTTCCCTATGTTGTAACTGTCTTTTATTTAAAATCATCCACCGTGTGTTGCATGTTATGGTAGCTACAGTAACAAAATGATTTACACCTGCAATGTCTACTTTTCTGCCAGAGGGCGTGGATCAGAGCGTCTTAATGTCAGTTTAGGACCTGAGACAGACCTCGAAGTCGTGACAGAAAAACAAAATGTATGGCAGTGTAGAAAGCTGGTTAGAAAACAACGTTAACACAATGACATAGTGTCACAGGCAACACCTCTTGCGACCTACAATATAGTCTGTAGGATACAGTCATCACCCTGCAGTACGGGTGATGAAACCTTAAACTGCCCTCTGCAATGGATCAAAGGCTGTATATTTAATGGGATCGTCCCACATAGGCAGCAGCAGCAGTTTGACAGGTAAATTCGTTGACGAACGGGGTGTCTCATTAGGAATGCTATTCTGGGGAGCATCGCGAAATCTCTCCGTGCTGGACAGCACCGCAGCTATGCGTTATCACGTGAGCAACGGTGCCTAGGTGAGTCACCGCATGAAGTTAGTGGAGCTTCTATACTTCTCAATTTTTCTCTGTTTGGGGGTAGAGAATAACGATGATAGCATGTTGGGCTGATAGATTTGAATTGACGCAGATCTGCTTCGGACTGTAGTATCTTTATCTAGTTTGCAGACATACCACATTGTGCACATTTCCACTGAATGGTGAAAACACGGTCCTATTGCACTGACTCATGTTGTTGTGCTTGTACACACGTTGCGGAATGTGTTGGATATGTCTTTCTGGCCAGCCGGTGTGGCCGAGCGGTTCTAGGCGCTTCAGTCTGGAACCGCGCGACTGCTACGGTCGCAGGTTCGAATCCTGCCTCAGGCATGGATGTGTGTGATGTCCTTAGGTTAGTTAGGTTTAAGTAGTTCTAAGTTCTAGGGGACTGATGACCTCAGCTGTTAAGTCCCATAGTGCTCAGAGCCATTTGAACCATATGTCTTTCTTCGACTTCTGCTGAGTTTTGACTTAAATTAGAACGATCCCATGCGGAAAGCTGTAGAAATGGGAGTACTTGCAAGATGTGCAGGGGCTGACTATAACCAAGTTGGAATTTTACTGTAGCAGACATGTTCGATAAAGGTGTCTTGTTTCGAGATATGAGAGTGCCAGAAATATTATTCACTTGTGGGCGCGATCCAACACAGGTATGTGGTTGAATGGAAGGACTTGATTCCAAATAATGGACATCATTCTAGCAGATACTGTAACACCAGAGATCTGAAAAGCTAGTGTACATTTTCCTACGACCTCGTCAGCACATCATCTACTACTACTGCTTTTGTTCCTTCTCAATGAGTCGTCGCCTATAACTCAGTGGATATATTGCAGAACCTCTGATGTGGTATCAAGTCAGAATATGTTACAAGTACTATAAAAATATCTAGCTGGGGCGGTGTGAGGGAGCCGCAAATACTGCTTACATACCACATGCCTTAGCCAAATCGCTCTAAAAATTCAGTTATTTTATAACGATGTTGCATCGTGGGCTACGTATAACTGGAGTGCTAGTTTGATAATATATACTCCGGAGATCACCGTCTGAGTATTTGTCCAGATAGAAAAACCACCTCATTCAGAGGTAATGTTGCACCTCGGTTTATAAAGCCAGTATAGCTTTTAACATGGATACTTGCACGCACCTATAGAAGCATGAGCGCTTGTGGCAGTAACATACAGTAGTTGTTGGGATCGAATTTTTTTAACATCTGGCCGATTACGTCTCTCTTTCTAGGACACAGTGGTAGCACTGGCAAGAAAAACTTATGAGACATGTCCACACGTGGTTGATTTTCTCTCAGTATTATTTCGTAACGCCAGCGGTCAGTTATTGACGCAGTATTATACTTAGTAGTAGGGGGAGCGTGATATGTTCGTATTTGGGCATCACTCTTATAAAGTATGTGTTTGTGTTCCGACATGCGCAAAGGAAATGACTATGTCTAGTCGTAAGGAAGGTATGGATTTGACGTGGAGTACTGTGACAGCATGGGAAGCGTATGTCAAGTCATAAGACTGGTACTGATATTTCTATTTCCAGAGCCACAGCAATCAACAGAGTGTATTTCCGATATTTTGCTCATTATCGAATGTCGTTCAACTGAGACCACTATCGTGGCATTTAGTTGTAAGTACAGGGATAAAATAAATATGTGACCGATTTCTTAGGATAAACATTCTACCTGTGCATACTCGGCCTGCAGCGCCAGTGACCTGTGCGGGGGTGATCCATATTTCCCGTTAACAGTAGGGGCTGTGAGATTAGGGATGCCTGTTGGGGTGTAGGAATGTAGATGAATTAACCGTGTTGTCCACTAGACGACCGAATAGTGAACTAATACTTAGTGTGTGTTGGATAGCCTTTGTCATTGCGTGGAAATTTGAGAAGATTGAATATGGAGGTGCGTTATTCCCTCCCATGTAATTTGTTTGGTTGACTGCTTCTGCACATTTCACGCCTATGTTTAGTTGAGAGACGATCGATTGTGGTGTGTGCATCTAGCATGTGGAAGACACATTTGCCGATTCTCTGGACATGAGAAACACTTTAGTTGACCTTGTAAATTATAGGGATGATTTGGAATCTACTATATCACCGACTTCGGTATTCGAGAGGGGAAATATCAGTTTCCTCTATTTGTTTCGAGTTGCCGAGTAAATGTCTTCGCAGACGTGACAAGTTTCTAGTTAGTCAGTGGTTTACAGCACGCCCCACCTAGCTACATCTTTGGGTTTGTAGAGAAATAATTTCCAGTCTATATCTTGGGAATTATGTTGCGCTAGCGATCGGTAGGGCGCTGCCTAGTGCTTGTTATTGAGAAGTACCGAGAAAATGGTATAACGGTGGGAGGGCAGTGTAATTGAGTAGGAGGCTTTCCACATTTGATATTATCTACAGTACGCAGTGATATATTGATGGGTCGCAGGTTGGTTTCACGTTCTATTACTCAAGCTCCTGTCCTTGGTGGGAGAGCAGTGTAAATGAGTAAGAGTCTTTCCGTATTTGACGATATATATGGTAGTTTGTAGGATTTAATTGCCCGTGTAAAATAACCGCTGAAAGTCTCGTCTACAGAAGGAAAAAAGCTACGCGGTGCTTTGATACTAGCGGCATCAGTAATTCGGCTGGTAAATTCGATTAGAGCCAGTCATAATGCTCGATTCATTCACGTTACGTTGTGCTGGGATATACACTACTGGCCATTAAAATTGTTACACCAAGAAGAAATGCAGATGATGAACGGGTATTCATTGGACAAATATATTATACAAGAACTGACATGTGAGTACATTTTCACGCAATTTGGATGCACGGATCCTGAGAAATCAGTACCCAGAACAACCACCTCTGGCCGTAATAATGGCCTCGATACACCTGGGCAATGAGTCAAACAGAGCTTGGATGACGTGTACAGGTACAGCTGCCCATGCAGCTTCAACACGATACCACAATTCATCAAGAGTAGTGACTGGCGTATTGTGACAAGCAGTTGCTCGGCCACCATTGACCAGACGTTTTCAATTGGTGAGAGATCTGGAGAATGTGCAGGCCAGGGCAGCAGCCGAACATTTTCTGTATCCAGAAAGGCCCGTACAGGACCTGCAACATGCGATCGTGCATTATTCCGATGAAATGTAGGGTTTTGCAGGGATCAAATGACGGGTAGAGCCACAGGTCGTAACACATCTGAAATGTAACGTCCACTGTTTAAAGTGCCGTCAATGCTAACAAGAGGTAGTCGAGACGTGTAACCAATGGCACCCCATACCATCACGCTGGGTGATACGCCAGTATGGCGATGACGAATACACGCTTCCAATGTGCGTTCACTGCGATGTCGCCAAACACGGATGCGACCATCATGATGCTGTAAACAGAACCTTGATTCATCCGAAAAAATTATGTTTTGCCATTCGTGCACCCAGGTTCGTCATGCAGTACACCATTGCAGGTGCTCCTGTCTGTGATGCAGCGTCATGGGTAACCGCAGCCACGGTCTCCGAGCTGATAGTCCATGCTGCTGCAAACGTCGTCGAACTGTTCGTGCAGATGGTTGTTGTCTTGCATACGTCCCATCTGTTGACTCAGGGATCGAGACGTGGCTGCATGATCCGTTACAGACATGTGGATAAGATGCCTGTCATCTCGACTGCTAGTGATACGAGGCCGTTGGGATCCATCACGATTCCATTTTCTGCTAACAGTCATTGGATCTCGACCAACGCGGGCAGCAATGTCGCGATTCGATAAACTGCAATCGCGATAGGCTACAATCCGACCTTTATCAAAGTCGGAAACGTGATGGTATGCATTTCTCCTTACACGAGGCATCACAACAACATTTCACCAGGCAACGCCGGTCAACTGCTGTTTGTGTATGAGAAATCGGTTGGAAACTTTCCTCATGTCAGCACGTTGTAGGTGTCGCCACCGGCGCCAACCTTGTGTGAATGCTCTGAAAAGCTAATCATTTGCATATCACAGCATCTTCTTCCTGTCAGTTAAATTTCGCGTCTGTAGCACATCATCTTCGTGGTGCAGCAATTTTAATGCCCGGTGGTGTAGGAGCCTCTACATAGCGGAGGGGATATTTGTGTGTGTTGAAAGCAGGAAGGATAACACATGATGGACAGGGTACTCTGTTAGGTCCACGAGGAAGACTGGATTCGACCTTATTCTGCGCTATTTTGGTAAACTGGTTCTGTCAGGACAAGAATTTCCTTGGATACAACCTGAGACATCCAGAAACCGAGCATTAACAATTTATGGGACACTATACAATTTCTGCGAGGTCGACTCAATTATTATTTTTTACATAGTCATGTGACATCAGTATAAGATGGAGAATGAGAACCTTCTAAGGTGCGCTTGCAATGGTTTGTAGCTATGCGCGCACACTTTGCAGCGTTGTGTCAGTCATGCTGAGCAGTTAAGCACAGCTAGATACATCTCACATGTCGTGCTGGGAACAATGGCCCCTGTGCTACTCTGTCATCAACAGTATAGACACGTGCTGCCCAGAGGCATTTTGCGTATGAGACCTGCGTGAGCATGCCTTCGAGTTCTGTGACGTCAGTAGAACACTGACTGTATACTCGAAGACAGAAACAACTTTCACCTACAGTGGCATGAGAGTGATGGGTCACGCTGGCTTGCGTCCAACAGTGGCTCGCAGCAGAGTTTGCGCGCATGTGCCTGGAGTGTCTGTGCTCCCATCTGGTCGCATCAGCAAAGGTGCCTAAGTGAACACATATTTCGAGAGGAATTTCTCAGATACTAAGTACGAAAGGGATGTCGCCGCCTCATGCTTGATGGCATCTGTGTGTGGTTTGACAGCTGATGGCCGCATCACTTCGTGGGGCTGCAGGTAGCCTTCTGTGAGTTCTACTGGACAGGGGGTGGTGGATGGTGCTTGTGCATGTTGATTGTGTGTCTGTCACAATATTTTGTGAGCAGGCCTGTAGGCTGCACTACGCATTATTTGGATATTTTACGAGTATTGAGTGTGTCTACACATCAGTGTACTGCATTATTAAGGAGGAGTCTGCATGTCTGTACTGAAATTAATTAGGAGTTGTTTGTGTATCTGCAGAGCGTTATTTAGGAGTAGTTTACATGTCTGAGGGATGTGTGGCGCAACCCAAACCTATGTTTTGTATCAGTGTGATAAATATACTCAATCCCTAAATACATTGCTCCAAAATAAATGAAGTACACTCCTTCCTTACTCTCTCTAGCAGCCCAGCGGAGTCTGAGTCATTTCCACGCCATTTCCCCCCCTCCAGACCACCATCTTGGATTACGTCACAGGAGGGATGACAGCACCCTCTGGTGGCAGCATTGTGTACTAGGTCAATTGGAGTCTAGACCTTGTGGTGGAGACACTTTCTGCAAAATAAAATCTTATGTCCCGCACAGGCAGGGTCGTTTTCCCACCATTTCCCCCCACCATCCTGGATTATGTCACGAAACAGACGACAGCACAATCTGGTGGTAGTACTGTGTACTAGGTCTAGACCTCCTGGTGAACACACCGTTTGCCGCCAATTTGGATAATGGTACTTGCGTCATTGGCTGCCATCATGGCTGCCATCTTGAATTACGTCACAGAACAGACAACAGCGCCCTTTGGTGGTGGTACTATGTACTAGCTCAGTTGGAGTGCGGACCTTGTGGCGAACACATTGGATGATGGTGATGGCTCTAATTGTTTAAATAAAGACTGGTGCATAATTTCGACAGTTGACGATTAACAAGCATGTTTGCAGAGTGTTTTAGATGGATTATCATTTTGACAATTTACGAGTTGTTTGGCTCTCTGGACGTAAATGTATTGCATTATTTGAGAGTGGTTTGCATGTCTGTAGGCTGTGCAATGCATTATTTTGACAGTTCACAATTAGCAAGTGCGTGTGTAGAGCAAATGGTTCAAATGGCTCTAAGCACTATGGGACTTAACATCTGAGGTTATCAGCCCCCTAGACTTAGAACTACTTAAACCTAACTAACCTAAGTACATCACACACATCCATGCCCGAGGCAGGATTCGAACCTGCGACCATAGTAGTTGCGTGGTTGTGGACTGAAGCTCCTTGAGCCGCCCTCTGTGGCTGGTGTGTGTAGAGCATTATACATGAGTTATTTAGGAGTAGTTTGCAAGTCTGTATGCTGTGTGGCATGCTAGAGTGTGTGTTCTGTATCACTGTGATAACTATACTCCATCCCAAAATAAATTGTTCCAAAATAAATAAAGTACACTCCCTCCTCTCTCCAGCAGCCCAGTGCAGGCTGAGTCCTTTTCCGACCAATCCCTAGGAAGAGGTGGTGGTTGGGTGACTTTAGTTAGTCCAAATGCCCTTTCTTTCCCATCATTTTCTTAGGTTAGGGGCAGGGAATGGCAATTGAATCTCAATGTAGGCAAGTGTAATGTGCTGCGAATACATAGAAAGAAAGATCACTTATCATTTACCTATAATATAGCAGGTCAGCAACTGGAAGCAGTTAATTCCATAAATTATCTGGGAGTATGCATTAGAAGTGATTTAGAATGGAATGATCATATAAAGTTGATCGTCGGTAAAGCAGATGCCAGACTGAGATTCATTGGAAGAATCCTAAGGAACTGCAATCCAAAAACAAAGGAAGTAGGTTACAGTACACTTGTTTGCCCACTGCTTGAACACTGCTCAGTAGTGTGGGATCCATACCAGATAGGGTTGATAGAAGAGATAGAGAAGATCCAACGGAGAGCAGCGAGCTTCGTTACAGGGTCATTTAGTAATCGCGAAAGCGTTACGGAGATGATAGATAAACTCCAGTGGAAGACTCTGCAGGAGAGATGCTCAGTAGCTCGGTACGGGCTTTTGTTGAAGTTTCGAGAACATACCTTCACCGAGGAGTCAAGCAGTATATTGCTCCCTCCTATGTATATCTCGCGAAGAGAACATGAGGATAAAATCAGAGAGATTAGAGCCCACACAGAGGCATACCGACAATCCTTCTTTCCACGCACAATACGAGACTGGAATAGAAGGGAGAACCGATAGAGGTACTCAAGGACCCTTCGCCACACACCGTCAGGTGGCTTGCAGAGTATGGATGTAGATGTAGATGTAGTAGAGACAGCCCGATTGACCTTTCTTTACCACCAAAATTCAAACTTGGCGCCAGTTCCTAGGAAGAGGCTGCTGTCGGATGACTTAGGTTAGTGGAGGTACCTCAAGTGACCTATCTTCCCACGATTTTCTTAGGTTAGTAGAGATAACCGTGGTGTAATGCATTATCCTGTTGGAATTTGAACTTCCTGCCCGTTTTGTGGGGGAGGGGAGGGGAGGGGCGGGGAGGGGAGGGGGTAGGTTAGTGGAGGTAGCCCAATTGACCTTCTTCCCACCAAAATTCAGACTTCCCACCAAAATCCCCCATCTTGGACGATGTCATGACTGGCAGCTTGGATGACATCACACTCTGTTGCCAAGTCTACACGCCACCATCTTGGATGACTTCATCACCGCCATCTTGGATACATCTGGCAACAATGCAGAGTGGGCGAGAAGTGGGCTTGCCCCAATAGTGTCGAGGACATCATGCAGCTGCATTGCTGTAGGTTTGCTGGGAATCCCATTGTGCTAGAATTATGAGTCCTTATTACGAAGGTCCTCTAACAGGCTGGAAAAATCACTGCCACAATAGTGCTCCAGTCAGGAAACCGACGACTGTGGGGAGTGGTTCTTCATCATCGGAAAAATGAGAATTTATGGAGAGCACCAATGGTCACAGATTTGTTTGTCCTGTGGGCGAGTGTCAGAGGTGCTGAAGAAAGTGAAACGGCAGACACTTGAAGATAGATGCAAACTATCCCAGTGAAGCCTTCTTACAAAATTTCCAGAACTAGCTTTAAACAATGAAACTAGTATTATACTGGAACTCCCTACATAACTGTATACTCAGTTCACCAGAAGTACTCCCGTTCTTGCCACCACACTTCACTAATTCCTGGTATGGTGAAATAGCGACGCGGTAGGAAAAACCTCCGACGCATACAGTGTGAAAATTAATAAAACCGACAAACTGCATGGACAGATTCCTGACTACTGGAAATGGAGGAAAAAAAAAGTCCTACGAACATGTGTCTGGAAATGGACAACAAAACGTCCTGGAACACAGTACAGAGCTACACCGCATCCACGCCACAACAGATGTTCAAAGTGACCTCCATGGGATGCAATGCACGCGTTCACGCGTCGCATCACGGATTGCCGCACTTTTTGCACGTTCCAGCCTCTCTCCGAATAGTATCACAGACGTTGTGAACTCACTACTGAAGGGTCTGCACATCAGGGACTGGTTCAGCATACACAATGCTTTGTAGATGCCCCAGAGGTAAAAATCCAGGGTTCTTAACCCTGCAGGGGCGCGATACGGGGCCTCCACGTCCTATCCATTGTTCCGGAAAGATGTTGAGGTGTCGGCGAACTATACTGCGGAAGTGGGGTGGTGCTCCATCATGCAGAAACCAATTAACCTGTCGCATTGGCAAAGGTACAGACTCAAGCAGCGCCAAGTGGAGTATTCCACAGCACGTCCAGGTTCGTTCCTCTGTCGAGGCGTTGTGGAATAATAACCGGTCCAAGCATGTGATCGCCAAGAATCCCCGGCCACACATTGATGCTGAACCAATTTTGATGCGATGCCTCAACCATTGCCCAAGGATAGGCTGTAGCCCATAGATGACGATTACGCAGACTGATGATGTTAGTTCCGGTAAGGACTGCTTCGTCGGCAAAGACGATTGATGACAGAAATACATCTACATCTACATCTACATGGGTACTCTGCAAATCACATTTAAGTGCCTGCCACAGGGTTCATCGAACCACCTTCACAATTCTCTATTATTAAAATCTCGTACAGCACGCGGAAAGAATGAACACCTATATCTTTCCGTACGAGCTCTGATTTCCCTTATTTTATCGTGGTGATCGTTCCCCCCTATGTAGGTCGGTTTCAACAAAATATTTTCGCATTCGGAGGAGAAAGTTGGTGAGAAGATTCCGTCGCAACGAAACACGCCTTTCTTTTAATGATTTCCAGCACAAATCCTGTATCATTTCTGTGACACTCTCTCCCATATTTCGAGATAGTACAAAACGTGCTGCCTTTCTTTGAACTTTTTGGATGTACTCATTCAGTCCTATCTGATAAGGATCCCACACCGCGCAGCAATATTCTAAGAGGACAGACAAGCGTAGTGTAGGCAGCCTCCTTAGTAGGTCTGTTACATTTTCTAAGTGTCCTGCTAATAAAACGCAATCTTTGGTTAGTCTTCCCCACAACATTTTCTATGTGTTCCTTCCAATTTAAGTCGTTCGTAATTGTAATACCTAAGTATTTAGTTGAATTTACGACTTTTAGATTAGATTGATTTATCGTGTAACCGAAGTTTAAAGAGTTCCTTTTAGCACTCATGTAAATGACCTCACACTTTTCGTTATTTAGGGTCAACTGCCACTTTTCTCACCATTCCGATATTTCTTCTAAATCGATTGCAGTTTGTTTTGATCTTCTGATGACTTTATTGGTCGATAAACGACAGCGTCATCTGTAAACAACCGAAGACGGCTGCTCAGATTGTCTCCCAAATCGTTTATATAGATAAGGAACAGTAAAGGGCCTATAACACTACCTTGGGGAGCGCCAGAAATCACTTCTGTTTTACTCGATGACTTTCCGTCAATTATTGTGAACTGTGACCTCTCTGACAGGAAATCACAAATCCAGTCATCCAGTCACATAACTGAGACGATATTCCATAAGCACGCAATTTCACTACGATCCGCTTGTGTGGTACAGTGTCAAAAGCCTTCCGGAAATCCAGAAATACGGAATCAATCTGAAATCCCTTGTCAATAGCACTCTACACTTCATGTGAATAAAGAGCTAGTTGTGTTTTACAGGCACAATGTTGACTGTGTGTCAATAGACAGTTATCTTCGAGGTAATACATAATGCTTGAACACAATATATGTTCTTAAATCCTGCTGCACATCGACGTTAACGATATGGGTCTGCAATTTAGTTACTCCTACTACCTTTCTTGAATACTGGTGTGACCTGTACAACTTTCCAGTCTTTGGGTACGGATCTTTCGTCGAGCGAACGGTTACCGTAATTGTGATGGTCTGGTGCAAAACCCATCGGCAAAATCCTTCTCATGGAGGGAAATCAGCTGCTGATAATCCTTGAACTCGTTGCAGGTGATAGGGATAGTAGTGGTTGTCATGCAGGATACGCATAATCGCACTTTGGCTTACACTGATGTGGTTCGTCACAATGTTCTGTAGCCCCGGTCCTCCAAACGTGGTGTACGCACAGTCCGCCGCCTCCTTGCACGTTACTCTGTTTGAAATGATCCGTGATCACACAAACGCCCAAAAAGGGTTTGAAATATTGTATGATGTCGTTGGTGTCTGTGAGAGTACTTGTTCTGGTATAGCCGTGCTGCCTCTCGACTGTTTCCACTCGCTTGGCCGTGCACAAACACCATCTCGGCTTGCCGGTCCATTCTGCTATTTACAGCATACTGCGTCAATCATACAGCCTGCAACACGTAAGGAACACAAGGCGCGTGGTAACGGGAACTTTCATTGGTATCCCTCAAAGCAGACTATATTAACCCTCTAACGGTAAGGTTGGGGTTGGATCCGACCCCAGCGAGTCTGTTTTGTTTATAACTCCCCGCTCCCTTTTCTGAGAGCGCTGTGGTTCCAGCTATCCTACCAGCCAGTCGTCCCGAGAACGCCGAGGGGGCCACGTCAGTCTGGTAAGTGACCTGCAGGTACCCTCTCTACCCGATACCTACATTACCCGCGCTCGGGTTGGATCCGACCCCACCTTACTGTTTACGTCACACTTATTAGTTTCTTTTGTGGGGAGGATTCAACCCCATATTGATGTTTATATTACATCTAAGTTTTGTTTTCTCTTCTAGTAGCTTACTAAAATGGCGCATCAACTCCTTAGAACTCCTGAGGAGATATACAACGAGTTTCTCCGACAGGAGGCTGAGTCAGAGGATGGCGACAATATCGATGCAGAAAACTGTTCAGAAACCACCTATTACATTATGTGTACAAAGACATTTATTATTGAGAACTTTATATTTCGAAACTGCTGACACTATAATTATTTTCTACAAGTAGTAAGAGATGTTTCTCATTTAGTTCCTATCTTTAGAAATTCTAAAGTACTCAAGTTCTTAGTTGATGACTGAATCTATTGATTTTTATTATGTTTTCAATAATTTTATAGAAAATATTTCTATTAAGGTATTTTTTTGTAATCAAGTTCCTATTTTTTTCCAAAGTACTTTATATTCTCACTTATTGACTATAAAAATAAAAAAAACTTGTTATAACAAATATTATATGTGTTAAATTGATAATAGAACTTTTTCCCATTATTCATTTTTTATTTTACCCCGAAAAATCGATATTTGGAGGGTGGGGTCTGATCCAACCCCACCTTACCGTTTACGACAGGAAACTTCACCTTGCCGTTAGAGGGTTAAGAAGTAACGCCACCTACAGTGGCAACGATGCATTTCTGAACACATGTTCGTAAGACCTTTCGTCCTCCATTGCCAGTCAGGAATCTGTCGCTGCAGTTTGCCTGTTTTATTAATGTTCACCCTGTACACGCTACAAGGCAACCAACCCACCAGTGCCTCAAGTCGAGGGAAAGCTTTATGCATTCAACCTTTTATAGTGAAAGTGATATTTGTATCGAAAGTGCAAAGCTTCCAGTTAGCAGAAGTTTCATTTCATCCGATACAGAGTGACCGCTTTAAACAGAACGCATAAGAAACAAAAAGGCTCTGTGGAAATTTTGGCGGCAAAAAGACGAGGGAGGCAGCAGCGTGGGCGCCGGACTAGTTTATGGCGGCGGGGGAAGAAGTTTCCCAGAGAGCGGGGCGCTGTTTACTGCGACAGATAAAGCGAAAACAAGT
This sequence comes from Schistocerca serialis cubense, assembly GCF_023864345.2. NCBI lineage: Eukaryota > Metazoa > Arthropoda > Insecta > Orthoptera > Acrididae > Schistocerca > Schistocerca serialis. The sequence continues at coordinate 439,911,618 of NC_064645.1, read as the reverse complement.
GAGGGGCGGCGCCCCCCAAACGCTCTGGTCCACCCTGTGCGTGTACGGACTGCTGGAACGGCCCACTGTAAAGCCAGTGGCGCCGCTACAAATAATTACGTGTGCCCATACAGTTTCAGTACATCTTCCGACGGATCATGGGGAGAGAACTGTTGCTAAATGTTTATGTAGTAGGGATGACACGTTCAGCTGTATTTACAGACTTCGTTTTATTTGCAGTCTATTTCTGTGTTACATACACCATCTTTGAGCTTGTCTATGACACCAGGTGAACATGTGGATACTGGGTAATCATCATTATACAAGGGTGGTTTGATAAGTCTGGTAAAAAAAAATGCAAGAAAAAGTGTTCCGCAAACAACTCCCGTTACTTCTCGATATAGTTTGCTTTGAGGGATAGACACTTGGTCAAGCGATCCTCCGTCTTTTACATGCCATAGGAAAAATAGATTCTATCAAAGAATACAAAATACTCGCTGACTGCAACTATCACATGCTCGTTTAATGAACATTTCTTCCGAGCAAGCCAAAGTTTAAAAAAAAAATAAAAAAAAATGGTTCAAATGGCTCCGAGCAGTATGGGACTTAACATCTCAGGTCATCAGTCCCCTAGAACTTAGAACTACTTAAACCTATTTCGACTCGTTCCACATCATTACGAAATATCGTATTCATGATCCATGGAACTAGTATTAATCTAATCTAATCTAATCTAATCTAAACCTAACCAACCTAAGGACATCACACACATCCATGCCCGAGGCAGGATTCGAACCTACGACCGTAGCAGCAGCGCGGCCAAAGTTTCAAGTGGGGGAAGAGAAAGAAGTCACTTGGAGCTAAGTGTGGTGAAGAGGGCGGTCCAACTAAAAGTCCATTTCATGCACTTTCATCATTGTTATTGCTGATATGTGAGATGATGCATTACCCTGGTGAAAGAGCACTTTATTGTGTACCAAACTTGGTCTTTTTTCAGCCAATGCAAGTTTCATACGATCCAACAATTAAATGAATCATAATAGGGTGGAATTATGGCTCTGACTTGTGTCAAGGTAGGATTATTCCTTGCGACTAAAAAAAAAAAAAAAAAAAAAAAAAAAAAAAAAAAAAAAAAAGTTGACACGTCTTTCCAACTGACAAAATGGTCTTCCTCTTCTTCGGCACATTTTCACCAGCCTTTGTCCATTTGGATTGATTGTGATTTTGACCGGTTTGTAACGATGGATACAGATTTAATGAAAAGTCACAACCTGGATCAAAAAGTCTTGCGGACTGCGATTAAACATTGCCAGACATTGTGTTGAAATGTTGTGCCGGAAGCGCTTTTGGTCGAGTGCGAGGATTCACGGCACCCATCTCGCTCACAACTTCTTCATAGGCATTTCCCCGTGCAGCATATTATGCTCAACAGTCTCACGAATATTTATTCGGCGGCCTTGCACGATTGTATCACGGATTTTGTCACTGGTTTAGTTTGTGGTGACCTCAACTGGACGGTTGGAGCGCGCATCGTCTTCGGTGATTGTTCAACCACGTTTACATACATTAATGAAAAAGTAAACGGACTTGAATGATGGTGCAGAGTCCGCGTGAACTTAATCCAACTATTTTTTGATTTATGTATATATTTGTTATTACAAGTATATACACAAGACATTTTCCCACACCAAAATCACGTTTTTAAAAATCAAGGGATATGTTAACTCGTTGATAAAATTCACATTTACATCGTTTGTTTTGCAGAGGACAAGTTATCAGTGCAGGGCACCATAAAGATGGTCCTGCAAAACCATATATTTTAAAATCAAGGTAAGGAAAAAAAGAACAAACTGTCTTTAGGCCTCATTTTGTTAGAGTTATAATCAAAAACATGTTCACTTTTACACTTATTCAATAATCAAAACCCATTGATAAAGGCACGTAGGCGCTCAGACATGTTTGGGTAACAAGAAAACACAGTGACTCCCATGAAAGGTGGACCTAGGTCCAATTCTTTTAACTGAAAACATGGAAGAAATACAAGAGCTGCAAATCCAAAAAATGAATAGCCTCACACTTCTGCAATTTTACAACCGTGACTGTCAGCGAAAATAACGACCTTTCGATATTTTTTCAGTCTCAGCTCGTCGACGTTGTTTACAACAGAACTTTGTTCTCTATTGCTTTTCATACCTGTACCCGAAAGTTTTTCACTGTACAGTTCTGTTTTTTCACTGTTTGAAGCAGATGAGCGTTTTGAGTGAAGCAGATGAGCGTTTTTTGAGTGATAATATTTGCAGCCTCAGTTGGGAAATGCAATGTTTTGAAAGACTTATGTTCAAGCTGGATTTTGAGCTCGTTCTTTCTACGCGGTCCCTGTTTTTCCAGTCGTTGTTTACGTTGCAGTTAGTGGGTTGACTGAGACTGTGGTCTTCGCATGTCTCATCGATGCATTTTTCCCTGCCAATTTTTCACTGCGGAGTTCTTGTAGTTGACTTCTTAATGTGGCAACTAACATTTTTAGCTCGTTAATTTCACTGCTTTTCACCGTTAACACACGGCGATAATCGTTGCAGTGATCACAATTATGGTCTACCCGCGAATTTGCATTTGTAACAGATCTGCTTCTTGATTTTGACCTAGTCACAAATTGTCTGCATTTTTAGTTTCACATAACAACGATAGCACGTTCCAGGTCGATCCAAAGTATCGTTTTTCGCTGTCACTGCACAAAACTCTTTCGTTTTCGACATAATTTACAGAACGAGAATTTCGCGAACCTTTTATTTCCGCCATCTTGTCTTCAGACCTTTCCGTCATCTTGTCCTCAAACGGCAGGAGATGAGGTGTTGGCAAAAATAATGTTGTGAGAGCGGATGTTGAGTTATACTTGGACGGTCGAATCACTGGAGCACTTGCTAGCGAGAGGTAAATGTCCCAGGTTTCAGCTCCAGTCAGTACACATTCCGCAGCAGAGTGAAAATTCATTCAGGAAAAAATAGGACCTATAAATACAGCTGATGGTGCCATCCCCGCTGCATAAAGATATTTATACAATCATTCATGCTTTTCGCAGCCGTCACTTGTGGAATTCACCTGGTAGTTGATTCTAGTGCACATTAGACTTCGTCCACTACCGTATCAGTGATTGTCGCTTTCATTCTCAAGGGTTTCGAAACTCTATGGCAATTAATATTTATTTACACGGTGAGAGGAAACAAATAGCTTGTTTGATTAACATTGGTATCGAGGTAGGATTTATATGTTGTGTCTCTGTCATCTAGCGATGTATAAAGGGACGGATGATTAGATGGTGATGCATTATGGTACAGCAGTTGCGTGGCAGTATTGCTGGACTCAATAAGCTGGCTTTGTGTGTAGGACGTCAGGAAAAGCTCTCATGGTGAGAAGGCCGATTTCTGCAAGCGTGGGAACAGCTCTCTCAAACTTCAGAAAGCTATACAAGATATGCAAGGACCGGAAGTCGTAAAAGAGTAAGATCGTAGACATTGTGGGTGTAGGAAACTTTCTAAAACACCAGTACCGCGGTAGGCTCGAGGCTAGGGAAGACGTGCAACTCTTTGAGCGCTGTTAGAGATTTCTAGTGACCTGGGACTTATGATGCGCTCGATGTCTGTCTAAGTAATGATAAATTATTCTCATTCTTCGGTCGTAGTAGGTTTAAATCTGTTGAATGCGTATAAATAAAACTTTAATTAACTCACTGTGTTATTCGAAACAATGTTGCTTTTGACTGACTTTTCTAAATTATACGTAACCTGATTTAGGGCGCAAAACTATTTTTACATCGGCGGTCACAAATCTGAGGCAACGTCCCGTGCATGTTCGTCCGTCAAGGTTAGTTAAATTATGTAAACACAAAAGAAAACACTATTGCAACTATTGTAATCTTTCTGAAGTAATAAAATAGAGTTGATTTGTTATTAGGCTGCTACGTAATAACGTTCTAGGCATGTATACACCGTTACGGACACACTGAATAAAAATCATTAAGATCTTTGCAATATTCGCATATTTAGAAAATCACTACTGATCATTAGAAGAACTCGGCTCCCTTGGCTGTATGTAATAAAAATCTTGTTATGCGCCGTAATGGCAGACAACAATGAAATTAATATAAACACACTTATTGTCCTGATATTGGGTTTAGGATACTATTTCTATGTAAGTGGAACGCTTTTAAGATTATTGTTGTTGTTGTGGTCTTCAGTCCAGAGACTGGTTTGATGCAGCTCTCCATACTACTCTATCCCCTACAAGCTTCTTCATCTCCCAGTACCTACTCAACCTACATCCTTCTGAATCTGTTTAGTGTATTCATCTCTTGGTCTCCCTCTACGATTTTTACCCTCCACGCTGGCCTCCGGTACTAAATTGGTGATCCCTCGATGCCTCAGAATATGTCCTACCAAGCGATCCCTTCTTCTAGTCAAGTTGTGCCACAAGTTCCTCTTCTCCCCAACTCTGTTCAATACCACCTCATTAGTCATGTGATCTACCCATCTATACTTCAGCATTCTTCTGTAGCACCACATTTCGAAAGCTTCTATTCGCTTGTGGTCTAAACTATGTATAGTCCACGTTTAACTTCCATACATGGCTACACTCCATACAAATACTTTCAGAAACGATTTCCTGACACTTAATCTATACTCGATGTTAACAAACTTCTCTTCTTCAGAAACGCTTTCCTTGCCATTGCCAGTCTACATTTTATATCCTCTCTACTTCGACCATCATCAGTTATTTTGCTCCCCAAATAGCGAAACCCATTTACTACTTTAAGCATCTCATTTCCTAATCTAATTCTCTCAGCATCACCCGATTTAATTCGACTACATTGCATTATCCTCGTTTTGCTTTTGTTGATATTTATCTTACATCCTCCTTTCAAGACAGTGTCCATTCCGTTCAGCTGCTCTTCCAGGTCCTTTGCTGTCTCTGACAGAATTACAATGTCGTCGGCGAACCTCAAAGTTTTTATTTCTTCTCCATGGATTACAATCCCTATTCCTAATTTTTCTTTTGTTTCCTTTACTGCTTGCGCAATATACAGATGGAATAACATTGGAGATAGGCTGCAACCCTGTCTCACTCCCTTCCCAACCACTGCTTCCCTTTCATGCTCCTCGACTCTTACAACTGCCATCTGGTTTTTGTACAAGTTGTAAATAGCCTTTCGCTCCCTGTATTTTACCCCTGCTGTGGGGAAGCAGCATACTCACACCTCATAAAATTCACATCAGTCTTTCCATTGTGTGCCAGTCAGTCTGCTGTAACTAGCTCTGACGTCATAAGTGTTGCGCAATACTTTAAAAATCAAGTAAATAACCTGAAACGTTTCTAGCATGTCAGGAGTAATACTAAATCAATGTGTGTTGAATTTCAGTTCAGTAACTTTAACCATTTTCGAAATTTGGACGTTTTTATGTAAAAATCATTGGCGCAACCGAAAAGAGCTAGAAACTTAAAAATTTATATTTAGATTCCTTTTGCATAATAATTTAGTAGAAACAGTATTCTGGATCTCACAAATTAAAATGTTAGTTGAAATTCATGATTTTCTGGTTTTTGTCCTAGAAACTAAGGAAGCAAGATAGATTAAGTAGGTGAATAAATAAGGCTAGGATGTTTAAATGTAAGTAGAAGGGAGATCCGCTATAATCATAAATATGTGAGAAGTTTCAACTGAATAACTGTAAAACTATAGCGATAGAGTATCTCCAAAGGGCAAGTTCAGAGCTCGTCTACTGCGTGTACTGTAATTAAATTAATTCTCTCGCCCAAAATATTTGACTTAGCCACCTCAGACTTTTATTACGATTACTTACCTGTGTGCTGATTGCACATTTAAATTGAGAGCTTCATCGGCCATCAGCAAAGGAAGTAATGATTTATTTGATAACTTGAAGTGGTGCATTACTAGCCCAGCGGCTAGTCGGGAGAGCGGATTTGATCAGGCGTTCCCTTAGCCGTCCGCACTGCGGCTTTATATATAAGAACGCTGTGCAAGAAGAAAAGGCCCCAGTTCTCTCCAGACGCTGATTAGCGCACCACCTGTGCTGGGAGTCGCGTCGCGTCGGTATCATTCCTATAAGCAGCCTCGGATGCCGTAATAAGTTACTTTGGATACACGTAACCATAAAATCGTTTTCGAGTGAAGTGTTAATTCTGGGATGACTTTAATGATCTATCTTCAGTTTGCGTATGTCATATTTTCATGTGCTGCCACGGGACAGACATTCTACCATTATTTAGCGTGGCGTTTGATGAACATTATCATCAAATTATGGCGAGCATTCACTTAAACATTTAATTTGAACAGTTATAGTTGCATTAGCGCATTAGACTCTGAACTGCTCTGGTAGTTGGATTGTGTGGATTCTTTTTGGTCTGTGACTTTCAGAATATAGTGAACATTTTAGAGAAAATGGTTTTTGATTATGAATCCCAGACAATCTCCTAATTCCTCAGAGCTATAAGCTGTAGCTAGCTATAAATGTATTTCTCAGATGAAGTGGGCACTAGGAATTCTAATTACAGGCTTCACGTTTTGCTAATCACTTTCTGGTTGCCAATATTGTAGTTAGAGAGCCAGTGTTGAGAATGGCAAATAACAGCAATAAATAAATAATAGGAACAATTAATAATAACAATAATTCTACCCGCCGCCACACATATGGTGCATCGGCCGGGAAAGAAACTGAGTAAAAGTGAAAGTGATTTTTAATTATTCGGATTCAGGAGTAAAATGCGACACGCAACTGAGTAATAGAGCAATGATAGTGTTACGTGTGTATGTAGACGACGCAATTGGATTAACAACGCATCTGGATTAACGGAGCTGGCACTGGGTCTAGCGGCGCTGCCGGCATCGCGAGAAGCCATTTTGCCTCACCACAGTCGTCCACCGGAGCAACCGGAGCCGCGCCTGCACATGTGGGCCACGCAAACACACAGCAGCCGTCGATGTGCCGTCTGCAGTTCAACGCGCCGCGTCGCATCAGTAGTCCTGGTACGCCGTGCCGGCAACGCCATACGTCGTGCAGAAGGAACTAAGTTAAGTGTAAATCTGTTAAAAATTTTACTAACCTGCACTAAAAGACTGTCGGCGATGGAACCGCCAGAAGAAACTGAGGTTACATTTAAATCAGAACCTATGTCTGTTGAGGGAACTGTAAATCCAGACAACGGTTCAGGTGTAAATATGCATGAAAATAGTAATGTTAAAGTGAAATATGAAGTACTGTGTCCTGACAGTAGTGTGAAAAGGGGCAATGATTCAATAATAGAGACCCCTGTAGTAAAGCAGAAATCAGAAATTGTTAATTTATTGGATGATAGTTTATCTGATGAGTTGAAAACGAAACAGTCATCAGAGGTGGAGGAGTTTAAAAAGGATAAGTTAGATATGACTGATCAATCAGAAGTTCCATTTAGTTTTGATGATTCTGGTATTGGAGATAGTTTTTCGTCACCTGAGTGTCATAAAAAACCAGCTAGTGAGCAACCCAAAGATACTGGGGCTATTGATTTAAATGTAATATTATAAGCAATAGCTACCAGTAATGCAAAAATGTCAGCCAGTAATGCAAAAAATGACAACTGAATTAAAATCTGGTATAATTGAGGTAAATAACAGGATTGTGGCTATCCACACTAATTTTAATAAACGGTTGGAGGTAATGAACAATACCTTCAAGGCTGGTTGCAATAAGTTGAAAGAGGGTCTGGACAGTTTGAATTATAAAATTGATTACAGTCATGAGGATATTAAGAAAAAGGTTGCTCAACAATTTTCTGAAATGTATAAAACAGTAAAATCCGAAGTTGCTGAGGTTCGCAGAGACTTTCAAGTGGAAGATGCGAAGCTGGAGCACAAGTTAACAGAAAAGATCGAGGCGGAATCTGAACTGTGCTCAGATAGGTTTAAAGATGTTAATATAAAAGTAAACATATGTCTAGCAGAAGTAGATGCAATCAAAACTGATACTACTCATATTGTGCAAAGAGTAGATTGTGTTGAAATGAGAGTAGAAAATATTAGTACTAATATTGCTAACATTGAGAGTAAAGTAGCTTCAGTAACTTCTGGTAATGGTAGTATGCAACAAGTTGTAACTGCAAACGCCGCTTTTATCGGATGTCGGCAGTTCTTGCGGTTCGATCCAGATAAAAATATCCACCCGCTAGATTTCTGGAACGATTTTGAAGATGTGATTCCACCAACTTCGTCTGAACGAGAGAAAATCTCATTTATTAGAAGCCATTTAGCAGGTGACGCCATGCGTTGGTCAGCTGATGCTATGTTAAAGTGTAAAACATTAGCGGAATTTAAAACAGCTTTCATTAATGAGTATTGGTCTAGTAATAAGCAAAATGAAGTGTTGAGAGAATTTTTGTGTGGAAAACGCTTCAATGCAGGCAAGGAATCTATTAAAGAGTTTGCTAGGTCATGGATCTCACGTTTGTCGCATTTGGCCGAAAAGCTAAAACCTGAAATGATAATACTAGGTCTTGAAGCCAAACTGCCATGGTATTGGCAAACTAGAATTATATCTGCCCCTAGAGACAATCTTGATCGTTTCATTGAGTATTTCGAACGTGTAGAGCGTGTTGCTGCCAATGAGGAACAAGCACGTAATAACAGAAATGCTAATAACACTAGTAGTAATTTTAAGAACGAGCAGAATGGCAATGTAAACATCAGAACATTAGGTGTTCGCCATCCTAAGAGAGGTAGGAATTGGAGAAATAATTATCAGAACCAACAATGGCATCCAAATGATAGTAATTTTGTTCCGAACAAAATTATGCAGGTAAAGAACAGTGCGGAAAGCAATGCTATGCCAGTTAGCTATAATGGAAATAAAGGAAACAGTAGTAGGCCGAGGCAGGAAAACTAGTTCCCGTCTATGAGGACACTGGCGCTCACCAGGCGGTTACTTTTCCTAAGCCAGTAATTACAGTAATTGGTAAGACAGATCAGAATACTCAGACTGAACATGTGGATAAGGGGTCGGTAGCATCTAAAGATACAGCAGAAATATTAGATCACTCACAGTATTTGATAGATACCGTGTTAGAGACGCTTTCTAAGTGGGAAGAGAAAGAGAAGGCGCAGCAGTGTAACGGTAGGGAAGAGCTACAAAATACTGAATTGTCAGGTGAAGAAGCAGAAGAAATTCATGCTTATATTTACGATGAGGATGATGTGCTCTTATCTAAAGCGCCTGTGCAGGATGTTGATACTGTACTAATAGATTTAGGACAGGAGGTAAGTGAGAATGTAGAGGATAGCCTGTTGGGGGTCGATGAACCCACTACGTGTGACGATAATAGTGAAAGTGGTTTAGCTGTAATTGGTGTTATGCCCGGTCTGTAGGCGAAGAATCGCTCAGACTACAGTAATTTGGGTCATATTCAGCAAACTAAATGTAATGAAGTCGTGCGGTGTTTCGATTTGAAATTAATAGACCGACTGGAAAAGGCAGCTGAAAATGTAATTCAGGAAACCCCTACACACTTTGACCTAATGTAATGAAGACAGATGTCGATCACTTTAGATGGAGACAAATCCAAAAGGAACTATTGGATGAGTTTGAGGAACCACCTGTACAAACTAGAATAAGCCACCCTATAATAATAGTGAATATGTTAGGTATCAATGTACGTTGTCTCTTAGACAGTGGAAGTGAGGTGAGTGCGGTATCTCAGTCCTTTGATGCATTACCTGGTAAAGACAAGCTTACAGTCATGAGGGTATCAGGACTAAGAATAATTGTTGCTACTGGCAAGGTGTCAAAAACGGTAAAACAAGAAGCTTTGCTGCCCTTTGATATTAATGGTAATTTAATTGATCATCCATACTTAATTGTATATAATCTCAGTATTGAGGTTTTAATTGGCATAGATTTCTTGTCAAAATATCAGAGTGTTGTTGACTTTGAAAGAAGTCAGTTAAAAATGGTCTTGCCGATAACCGGGTAATTACGGTACCTTTTATTGATAAACATGTAGTAACTAATGATGAAACTTGGGAGCTGCCTATACGAGTTCAGAAAAATAGGAGATATTGGGACGAAGGTGTTAATCTTAGGAAAAGTAAGCTAAACACAGAAGAAGAAGAAGCAATTATTTTGAACAAAATAGAAGCTAAATTGCAGGAAATCGATAAAATTTCAGCTAATCAGAAGGAAGAACTGAGACAGGTTTTAAAAAGGTATCATAAGGTATTTTCAAATCGACCTGGCGTGGTCAAAGGTTATGAATGTCAATTAAAGGTGAAACCTGGCCAAGTGTTTTTCAGGAAGCCATACCAAATACATGTAGCTAGGAAGGAGGCGGTTCGAAAGGAGATACAGAGAATGCTAGAGTGGGGTGTGATTGAAAAAGGGGTCAGTGAGTACAATAATCCTCTTGTTGTTGTACCAAAAAGAGACGGGAGTGTCAGATTGGTCTTGGACGCTCGTTGGTTGAATGAAACAGTGGTTAGGGAAAATGATAGATCGCAGAACATGGACGAGTTATTGCAAAAGATCCGGGGAGTAAAATTCTTAACTTCTATGGACATTACTTGCGGATATTGGAATTTGCCACTGGCGGAAAGTTCAAGGAAGTACACAGCTTTCTTGTACGAAGGAGTTTGTTACCAATACCGTGTGGTACCTTTCGGACTTAATATCTCTGTTTGTGCCTTCGTACGTGTGATGTGCCATGTTTTAGGACCAGCTTTAGGTAATAAAATAACAGTCTACGTAGATGATCTGTTAATAGCAATTCCTACCTGGGAAGAACATGTAGTTTTATTAGAGGAAATGTTAGAGGCTATTGAGAGAGGTGGCATGAAACTAAAGACTGAAAAGACAGAGTGCGTTAAAGAGGAAATAGGTTTCTTGGGATATATGATAAGTGGAAAAGGTATTCTGCCTGACCCAGGCAAGCTAGCAGTCATTGAAAAATTTGAGGCTCCCAGAAACAAGAAGCAGTTGAGATCGATGTTCGGTCTTTTCGGCTTCTATAGGCGTTTTGTCAGTGATCAGGCTTTTAATGCGCCCTGTCTTCACCTCCTGCTGAAAAAGAATACCCCTTGGGTTTGGACAGCAGAATGTCAACAGGCGTTAGAGGTGCTTAAACAATCTTTGATTAATAGTCCTATTTTACATCATCCTGATTTTGAAAAACCATTCTGTATGTCTGTTGATGCTAGTGGCTATGGTATAGCTATGGAGATATTCCAAGTAGAAATAGAGAACGAACAAGAAGTGCACAAGACTATAGCTTTCGCAAGTCGATCTTTACAGGCAGCAGAGAGAAATTATGGCATCTCAGAACTGGAAGCATTGGCAATTGTATTTGGGGTACAGAAATTTGAGCAGTATCTATTAGGTCACAAGATAATTGTTTACAGTGACCATAAGGCGTTGACCTTTTTAAAGACCTGTAAGATGAGGAATGCTCGTTTGGTAAGATGGTCATTGTATCTCCAGCAGTTTGACCTTGAGGTTAGATATATTCAAGGGAAAGATAATTTGGTAGCTGATGGGTTATATAGAAGTGCGGAGCTCTGTGATGACGCGGGAATTACAGCAACAGACCTAAGTGAAGTACGAATGTTTGCATTGCGCGAAGTAAAGGAAGAAAGTGCATTAAAGAGGGTGATTAAGAACTTGAGACGTGAGCAGAATGCAGATGACCAGCTGAAATTAGTAAAGAGCTATTTGGGAGATGCGAACTATCATAAGGTTTCGCAATACTACTGTCTGCATAAAGGTATTCTGTTTAGGAGGAAAAAGGTAGGTGTTTCTGAGTGGAAGCTGTGCTTTCCCTCACAACATGTAGACTTATTAATCGACTATGTACACCTGAGGTATGGGCACTATGGTGCAAAGAAGTGCATTGCAAAATTAAAAGAGAAAGTTGTGTTTGACAACATGTACCGCCGTGTTGCCAAGCGTGTAGCATCTTGTGTACTGTGCCAGAAAGTCCGTGCTGCTAACACCAGAATACAAGGGTACATGCATTCAGTAGAGCCAACTGAAACGCTAGAATTACTGGCTTGTGATTTGTTTGGCCCTCTCCCTGCTTCGAGAGGTGGGTGCACCCATGTTTTTGTTGTTGTGGATGGATTTAGTAAATATGTTAAGCTATACACAATTAAAAGAGCAAATGCAAAAACGTTGGTAGAAAAGTTGGAAAAAGATTTCTTCGCGAACGTTGGCGTTCCGAAGAATTTGCTGTCAGACAATGGGCCTCAGTTTACTTCTGATAGATTTAAAGAATGTCTGGATAAGGCCGGAGTGAAATATCTGAAAATATCTGTGTATTTCCCCCAAGGAAATATGAGTGAACGTATTATGAGAGAATTGAATGGGCTTTGCAGGACTTATTGTTCTCGGAAACACTCAAGTTGGGCAGAGCACATGAAGTATTTTGAGAATGTAATTAACAACTTAAGGCATGATGCAACTGGTTTTGCGCCTTGCGAATTGATGTTTGGCCAAGAACCGTACAATGTGATTGCAGATATGATAGAATTCCCTATTCTAACGCAAATATCCACAGACGAGAAGAAGTTAAAGGCTAGGGCAAATATAAGACAAAGAACATTGGAGAGGAAGAAGCGTAATGAAGCAAAAGCTGTACCCACCAGTTTTGAAATAGGTCAGTTAGTCCTTGTCAAAGCCAAGGAAAAATCAAAGAAAATAAATGCAGAAACAAAGAAATTCAAGTTCGTATACCAAGGACCTTTCAGGATCATAGGAAAACCACATGCCAATGCATATAGGCTAGAGTACCCTAAGAGTAAAAAGCTATTAGGTCTCAGGAACGTGATCGACCTAAAGAAGTTCATAGGTAGTGAATGAATTCTGTAGGGAGGAGGTTGTTCTGTAACCTCTACACAGTGTGGTAGCTGTGCAGTCCCAGCTGTGTGAGATCTTCTTTCCTTTTCAGGTCTCACTCATTCTTCATCTTTCCTATCCACGAAAATTTCGGCTCTTACTCTCAGCTACTAAAATCTTCCGGTAATGACTATCAAGCCAGCATTAAGCTAATGAATTCTGTAAGGAGGAGGTTGTTCCGTAACTTCTACACAGTGTGCAGTCCCAGCTGTGTGAGATATTCTTTCCTTTTCAGGTCTCACTCATTCTTCATCTTTCCTATCTACCAAAGTTTCGACTCCTTCTGTGCAATACTAAAATTTCCGTCACGGCTATCAAGCCATGAGTTCTGTAACCATTCTCTCCACCGATTAGTGAAGAATATACCCAATGTGACAAACCTAACAGTGACATAAACAACAGAGAAGTATGATGTAATTAAGATACAAATGTATTTGAGTAACAAGTATGTATAGAACCCTCGTAATATTATAAGTACAAAGTTGTTGTTTTATTGGAAATGGTCCACCAACAGTAATTTAAAAAGATATACAAATTCGTGTACAAGCAGGATCTGAAGTGGCAGTGAAACCTATTGTATGCTGTAGAGCTAACTAATTAATAGTAAAAGAGATTGCTTAGTGTTATGAAAAATATGCAGATAAGTTGTAAGAATGAACTCACCTTCTGTAGCAAGGAATGGCAGTGTAATAGAATTGAACAATGTTTGTGGTTGAGACGTGAAGGACACGTCCTTGAAATATCTATAAGGTTGGAGCTGGCCGTTATTTGGTGTAGTGTGTGACAGGACACACCTACACGTATTGAGGTTCTGAGTTGCAGGCGTGAATGCGACCATAGGTACCCTTATGTTAGATGAGACAGAGCAGCTCGTGGTGACCTATAGGTTTAAGGAATTTAGCATTATGCTCGGCCATAATTACTTAATGCACTTTAGTGGTAGATCGAGAGAGACTACCTGTGGTTTCAGCATTCAATCAAGTGGAAATGGATTGCAACGTGAGCAAACTGATCAGCTGCAATACACTATAGATATGAAATAAATGTGCTGTCCTATGCGTTAAATGTTAATAGAGTGAGTGTTAGATAAGTACACACACTAGCAACATAATTGAGTAATATAATGGCAGACGTGAAACATTACTTATAGCTCAGCATAAATACACTTCGATGAAGTAAGTACATAACTGCAGATGTGGAACTGACACAGCAGCAGACGACCAATAAGTGGATTTAGTAGTCAACTAAACGTAGTGTGTTTTGAACACTCAGAACTGTATTATTACCTCAAGTTACTCACATGTACAAAGAGGCTGAGGGCTGAGAAGACAACTACTAATCAAATATACTCATACTATCTCCAAGAATAAGGTAATCGAAGATGAGTCAGCTAAGTAAATAAAATACAAATGTATCAGGAATGTACCGAGGATTGATTCAGTGTTCCGTCCCAGAAATAATAAAGTGAAATTAAATAGGATTTATGATTGTATGCCTTGAGCATAAATTTTCTCTAGTACGTGACTAACGACATTTAGAGCCATTTGTTTATCGATTTTATGACAGTTAAGTAACTGCGAGAGTAAAATTGAAAAAGTTCTGTTAACTTTGTTCCAGTAACATATTGAAAGATAAAATGTATATATCCCCATTTCATTGTGACCCACCCTCAGATATTAAGTGAACAGAGTCTGAGGCACTCTTTTTGCTTGTTCTACAGGACAAACCAGCCTGGTAGCTGCGCGAAAGCGCGCAGTGACTTGGACATAACTCACAGTGACCCCTCCCCTTTCCCCATGTAATTTAGAGTGAACGTGAAGGACGCACTCCATAGCAACTTCCCCTCCTCTAGCCTTGTGAATGGAAGTGTAGAACGCCAGCCGAAGCGGCTACAACCAAGTGTGTAAAAATGAAACTGTCATGATTTGTGAAATTTTCTTTCAGGTTTAGAAAAGACTACTAAGATATAATTATCTGTTTATGTATCATGAATAACTGTGTTATTTTCTTTGAATTTGTGTATGTAAAAATGTATTTAATGGATTTAAGATTTTCATAATTTTACATATTTTATGTGTTTGTCTGTCTAAGGCAATATGTATGCCAAAGTGTTTCATTGATTTTGCTAGAATTTTGGGTGATAACATTGCTTATTAAGAGGCAGTGAACATGCCAGCAATTTAAATAATTGAAGTAGGTAATCAGTTTTCTTTCAATATTTCTATATGTTTACATTTCAATTTTAATTTTCATAGGGAGTTAAGCTGTACTCTTGCTTCCCTTTTTGTAATTAATTTTTTTTCCATTTAAATTCAAACAAAAAAATTAAGTAGAGGGTGATGTAGGGAAGCAACATACTCACGCCTCATAAAATTCACATCAGTCTTTCCATTGTGTGCCAGCCAGTCTGCTGTAACTAGCTCTGACGTCATAACTGTTGCGCAATACTTTAAAAATCAAGTAAATAACCTGAAACGTTTCTAGCATGTCAGGAGTAATACTAAATCAATATGTGTTATATATCAGTTCAGTAACTTTAACCATTTTCGAAATTTGGACTTTTTACATAAAAATCATTGGCGCAACAGAAAAGAGCTAGAAACTTAAAAATTTATATTTAGATTCCTTTTGCATAATAATTTAGTAGAAACAGTATTCTGGATCTCACAAATTAAAATTTTAGTTGAAATTCATGATTTTCTGGTTTTTGTCCTAGAAACTAAGGAAGCAAGATAGATTAAGTAGGTGAATAAATAAGGCTAGGATGTTTAAATGTAAGTAGAAGGGAGATCCGCTATATTCATAAATATGCGAGAAGTTTCAACTGAATAACTATAAAACTATAGCGATAGAGTATCTCCAAAGGGCAAGTTCAGAGCTCGTCTACTGCGTGTACTGTAATTAAATTAATTCTCTCGCCCAAAATATTTGACTTAGCCACGTCAGACTTTTATTGTGATTACTTACCTGTGTGCTGATTGCACATTTAAATTGAGAGCTTCATCGGCCATCAGCAAAGGAAGTAATGATTTATTTGATAACTTGAAGTGGTGCATTACTAGCCCAGTGGCTAGTCGGGAGAGCGGATTTGATCAGGCGTTCCCTTAGCCGTCCGCACTGCGGCTTTATATATAAGAACGCTGTGCAAGAAGAAGAGGCCCCAGTTCTCTCCAGACGCTGATTAGCGCACCACCTGTGCTGGGAGTCGCGTCGGTATCATTGCTATAAGCAGCCTCGGATGCCGTAATAAGTTACTTTGGATACACGTAACCATGAAATCGTTTTCGAGTGACGTGTTAATTCTGGGATGACTTTAATGATCTATCTTCAGTTTGCGTATGTCGTATTTTCACGTGCCGCCGCGGGACAGACATTCTACCATTATTTAGCGTGGCGTTTGATGAACATTATCATCAAATTATGGCGAGCATTCACTTAAACATTTAATTTGAACAGTTATAGTTGCATTAGCGCGTTAGACTCTGAACTGCTCTGGTAGTTGGATTGTGTGGATTCTTTTTGGTCTGTGACTTTCAGAATATAGTGAACATTTTAGAGAAAATGGTTTTTGATTATGAATCCCAGACAATCTCCTAATTCCTCAGAGCTATAAGCTGTAGCTAGCTATAAATGTATTTCTCAGATGAAGTGGGCACTAGGAATTCTAATTACAGGCTTCACGTTTTGCTAATCACTTTCTGGTTGCCAATATTGTAGTTAGAGAGCCAGTGTTGAGAATGGCAAATAACAGCAATAAATAAATAATAGGAACAATTAATAATAACAATAATTCTACCCGCCACCCCACACTGCCACCTTCAAAATTTGAAAGAGGGTATTCCAGTCAACATTGTCAAAAGCTCTCTCTAAGTCTACAAATGCCAGAAGTGTAGGTTTGCCTTTCCTTAATCTGTTTTCTAAGATAAGCCATAGGGTCAGTACTGCCTCACGTGTTCCAACATTTGTAGGGAATCAAAACTGATCTTCCTCGAGATCGGCTACTGCCAGTTTTTCCATTCGTCTGTAAAGAATTTGTGTTATTATTTTGCAGCCGTGGCTTATTAAACTGATAGTTCGGTAATTTTCACATCAGTCAACACCTGATTTATTTGGGATTGGAATTATTATATTCTTCTTGAAGTCTGAGGGTATTTCGCCTGTCTCATATATCTTGCTGACCAGATGGTAGAGTTTTGTCAGGGCTGGCTCTCCCAAGGCTATCAGTAGTTCTAATGGAACGTTGTCTACTCCCAGGGCCTTGTTTCGACTTAGGTGTTTCAGTGCTCTGTCAAACTCTTCACGCAGTATCATATCTCCCATTTCATCTTAATCTACATTGTCTTCCATTTCCATAATATTGTCCTCAAGAACATCGCCCTTCTATAGACCCCCTATATACTCCTTCCACCTTTCTGCTTTCCCTTCTTTGCTTAGAACTGGGTTTCTATCTGAGCTCTTGATATTCATGCAAGTGGTTCTCTTTTCTCCAAAGGTCTCTTTAATTTTCCTGTAGGCAGTATCTATCTTACCCCTAGTGATATACGCCTCTACATCCTTACATTTGACCTGTAGCCATCCCTGCTTAGCCATTTTGCACTTCCTGTCGATCTCATTTTTGAGACGTTTGTATTCCTTTTTGTCTGCTTCATTTACTGCATTTTTGTATTTTCTTGTTTCATCAATTAAATTCATTATTTCTTCTGTTACCCAAGGATTTCTATTGGCCCTCGTCTTTTTACCTACTGGATCCTCTGCTGCCTTCCCTATTTAATGATTAACAAGACAATGTATTTTCAAACTCACTCATTACTATAACACGTTACAGATCCCAAGAGGCAGCTGAGAGCAGTCAGGCTTTGCCCGTATTCAGTCCAATAAAAAAAAAAAGTGCGATTCGTGATAACGCTCATATATCGTATAACAGAAGACAACGCCGTTCACTTTTTGATAACGTCTTTATCATTTCTGACAGATTGTTCGTCCGCTTTTTATTGATAGGTTTTTGACCTCACAGCACTATACATTCAATACATTTGTAAAGTTATTTTATTTACTATATTCCAGGTGACGAAACAGGCTCAGCCACAAGTTTTGCGTGCCATTTAATCACGATGCTCCATTCAACACAATCAAACAACGCCATGAAGCTAGGCCCGCCATTGGCCAGAATCTTCCGCTCTGTACCGAGTTTAGACGAGAGCAGAAACGAGACATAACCCTAGTCGCTGATGGAGAGGCGGGTTAGAAGGGGTAGAGAACTGTAACTGCAATAATTTGGTGGATAATCGTGCTAGGTAACAAACTAGCCACTCTGGACCACTTAGCACACCAAGGATAGTCGTCTATATTGGATCAGGTCGCGAGGCAATACACAAGTATTAATTTATACATAGCATAATTCCTAATTTCTATGTAATTATATTTCACTTACTGCTGCAAGTAATCAATCAAATGTCGAAATAAATCATGTCGCTATAAACATCGAGTGTTCTAGTGTTTCCTTTTTTTTCAGCAGCCTACATTCTTAATTAGTGTAGCACTTCTTCCAGACGACGTTTGAAGTCTGGTGGCGACCCTATGCATTGTCATGTGTTACATTCTGTTGACTTTTCAGCTTATCTTTGGAGGAGCCGTTGCGCATTAAAGAGGCCAAATACAAGGCGTTTCAGTAAGAGCGTGAAACAATTTAACAGGTCATAGAGGATGTTCCACTGAACTGTTTGAGGTAGGGAACCTGGGGTCAGAGAAACCAGCTTAAGGAGATAATAGGAATAAAATCACATTACTGTGTACTTCTGTACTTATATTAGTTACATTAACTGCAAATACCTTCATCGACACAATGAACGTACCCTCTGTACTGTATCTTACAATATGTGCTGAAACTGACGGCCATCAACCTCAATGCAAGCATGACATCGGCGAACAAGATTCTGACGCACCCTAAGAAATATCCCTGGTGTATTTATGATCACATCATTTTCTTATTGTTTTCTCCAGGCATCGCTAAGGCAGATTGCATGATACTTGCTTTCTGCAAAGCCTTGGCAGGCATCTTCAACTTGAAAATGGCACCTGTATCTTTTGTGACAGACGCCTACGACCGTTTGCAAGAGCAAATATCACTACACAAAATTTCTGCTTATTGGTTAACTTTAAGTTGAATGTTTGAATAACTTAATTGGAATGGTAACGGAAATAAGGCGTTGCTCTGAGACCGAGTTAAGACTTTTATACAATAACAATATTTATTTGCTAAAAATGACGAAAATACTCCTTAATCACTCAATTTACTTAATAGAGCGATTATATGGAATGTTGGCCCATCATCAGTAACACAAAATAAAAGTAGCAATTTTATCCAGATTGTCTATCTCTGTTAAGTAAGATGACTATAGGTGGCCATCACGCAGAGTGTCCATACTCACCAGAGTCTCAGCAGGGAATGCCTAACCATCTCCCCTCATCCGGGGTCCACACACAGTGGCCGGAAGGGCTCAGAGTCTTACAGCGGCTATTTGCCAAACTGACGGGACCTGCTAACGCAGGGGGAACTTATGTCTCTCTGGTCCAGTACAGTCGCACTCTACTTAATACAGTGGTTGGCTAAACTGCATCTCAACATTCACAGAACCCACAGCAGACAGCCCACGCATACATCAGCAGACGACCCACATTCACATTTGCAGACCATACTAAGAGTGATAATGTAACATAATTCTGAATAATAAATCTTATATCGATCTTCCCTGAGTGTCCGAAGGGCACCCAGGTGTGTTTTGAGTATATGACTGTTGTATCAAGCCATGTAGTGGCTCACATGGAGCTGTTACAAGGTCAAACCAGGCTAGTGTGTAGTGTAGCAATCAGGATGAGAAACAAACAGAAAGCCAATACTGCAGATAACGTGGCACACTCCGGAAGCTATTGCTTCACCTCACTCAAGTGAGGAGTCTGAGTTGTTACTCCAACAACAAGACCTCACTGTGGAGGCATCGTAACATTTTGACAGCACAGCACTACGCTGCCCACTGACACGGCGAAAAAACACCAGCCCGAAGCACTGAAAACTATTGTTCTCACACTGAGGTGCACCAAAAAATGCCGAAGAGCCCAGAAATTGAGGACACATGAGTTCATCCTCGGAAAGACATAACCTCATTGCCTCAGATGGACAGCAATAAATACTCAGGCTTCCAAGCCCATATGTGTTTAAGTTCAAGCGAGCCAGCAACGATGTAGACCCTGTCGCGTGCTGCCTACCATTTTCCAGATGATTTCTACCTTCGAGATTGCTGCCTGCCTGGTCTGTCGAACCTGGTCGCTGTGAGCTACCAACATTTCATCTGCTGATGTGAAATTCTCAAGAGTTCTATCTCTGGCTTGCTGAGGGACAAACTAATGGTATTTAAATATCTTCAACATTTCGCGGCCCTGTCAACAACTGTGTAAATATTATATTTAATTTTAATAATTAACAGCCTCAGTTGCACTGTTTGCCTAGAATTTACCTAGGTTTCAGTCTTGATAACCCAACCTTCTTCAGAATAACAGTAACTACCGTCTTTCCATAGTGGACATCGTCAAGCTAAAACTACAAATCCATAAATTATCGTCAGACTATAAAACTTATCTGGAACTGCCTCGGCCCCACTTCGCGACCGCGATGCGGCATCCACGAATGCTGTACTGGAACTGAAGTTATCTGAGTTTAAAGATTTTACGAATTTTTCCTGTGCATACTCATGTTGATTAAGCAAAAGAAAATCAGTTGTTTTCCTACAAATGAAAATATAGTGGCCGGCACTGCACTAGGCTGTGCCAAAAATTTCTTATAGGAGCAGATATATAGATTGCGTTATCCGGCGACATCTTGTGACGTAAGAATTTTTCAGTTTATTCAGGATGATTTCACAGGGCCATGACGCAGCGCTGTGACGTCAAAACTTATTAATCTCGATATGCATTCAGTCTTCAATGGAAGATCACATTAAAACATGAAATTTTATTATTGGAAAGAAATTTTTCTATTGGGAACTTAAACGAGATATTTTACTGTTGGGAGGTTACACTGAATGTGAATATTATAATTATATTTTTCTGTTGCGAGGTTACACCCTATATTTGCCTGATGAGAAATCCTTACCTTCTTTCCATTTCACTTCAGTGACCCCTACTTTGCCTAGGTGGAACCTACATTTCCCTTCTCAGGTTTTCTGTCTTCCCTATATATTAAAACTTATGAAATTCCATCACCTGGCTCGTAGGATATTATACTTTCGTTGGTTTAAAATATTTTTCTCGTGGTTGGGAGTCCCCTCACGGATATCCGTATGGGAGACTAATCTGCAGTCTATAGTCAGAACATACATTTCCAATAGTTACACATTATATGTCTTTAGAGCAGGGAGTCCGACTGTATTAGACGCCCTCATACCATTTATGATTACTGACTGATTCTTCCGCCTTTAGGGGCAGTTTCTCATCCTCTTTAACGTAGCCATTAGCAAAAGAATATGATTCTATACCGAATTATTAGGATGCCATTGCCGATGATTTTTTACTTAAAACCTAAGAAGTTGCTGCATTCGCACGAGGTACTAGGGACGTGTTGATTAGTAGTCAAAGACGCTACCATTAGATCACAGTAACCACGTCTTAAATAGAATTTCCTAATCTAAGTCTCTTTGCATTCCCTAACTTTATTCGCCCAGATTTCATTACCCTTTGCTATAATTTCATTAACGTTAATCTTTGAAAAACTATTTTATTCAACTGTCCTCTGCTACCTAAGACAAAATCACAGTGTCATCTGCGGACCTCTGAGTTTATATTTCTTCTCCTTCAAAATTAATCTCTTTTCCCAGACTTCTCTTTCGTTTCATTTACTACTGCAGAATGGTGCTACAGAATGAATAACATGGGGAACAGGCTATTGCCACGTATCACTTTCTTTTGAACTACTGCTTCTATTACATGTCCTTTAACCAGGGAGGGGCTTACCCTAATTGCTGCTAGCATGTGAACGAAACCTCGGCGCCCCCAACCAACATTAAAGTTTAAAATGACTGGCTGGGGCCTTTGTACTGAACGATCTGTTACATTGTTAATTTTGTTTTACGATTCATACAAAATACATTTTGTAGAATCTTCATGTATTATTGCACATAATACTTGTCGTTGTTGTTGTTGTTGTTGTGATCTTCAGCTCTCCATGCTACTCTAAGCTGTGCAAGCCTCTTCATCTCCGAATAACTACTGCAACCTACATCCTTTTGAGTCTGCTTACTGTATTCATCTCTTGGTCTCCCTCTACGATTTTTGCTCTCCAGTACTAAATTGGTGATCCCTTGATGGCTCAGAATGTTTTCTACCAACCGATCCCTTCTTCTAGTCAAGTTGTACCACAAGTTTCTCTTCTCCCAAATTCTATTCAATACCTGCTCATTAGTTATGTGATCTACCAATCAAATCTTCAGCTTACTTCTTGTCTAAACTGTTTATCGTCCATGTTTAATTTCCATACATGGCTACACTAAATACAAATACTTTCAGAAAGGAATTCCTGACGCTTACATCTATACTTGATGTTAACAAATTTCTCTTCTCCGAAATGCTTTTCTTGCCATTGCCAGTATACATTTTACATCCTCCCTGATTCGACCATCGACAGTTAATTTTCTGCCCAAATACCAAAACTCCTTTACTACTTTAAGTGTCTCATTTCCTAATCTAACTCCCTCAGCATAGCGTGATTTAATTCGACTATATTCCATTATCCTCGTTTTGTTTTTGTAGATGTTCATCTTATAACCTCCTTTCAAGACACTGTTCATTCTGTTCAGCTGCTGTTCCAGGTCCTTTGCAGAATTTACAATGTCATCGGCAAATGTCAAAGTTTTTATTTCTTCTCCATGGATTTTAATGCCAATTCCAAATTTTTCTTTTGTTTCCTTTCTGATTGCTCAATTTGCAGATTGAATAACATCGGGGATAGGCTACAACCCTGTCTCACTCCCTCCCCAAACACTCTTTCCCTTTCATGCCCCTCGACTCTTATAATTGCCATCTGGTTTCTGTACAAATTGTAAATAGCCTTTCGCTCTCTGTATTTTACTCCTGGAACCTTTAGAATTTGAAAGAGAATATTCCAGTCAAGATTGTCAAAAGCACATAATACTTAGACGCGTAATACTAAGACATGTAATTTGCCACTCAATTTTAGAAATAACAAAAATGTTTATAGAAACTCTACTTTTCGAACTTAAACATGTGCAAAATGTTGACGATGCCACTAATATCGGCTCAACTTAAAAAATAAGGGCCCTATTGAAAATGTGTATTACAGATTTTTAGAATCCTGTCTTTGAAGTGAGGCGGATCTGTTGCCCACATTTAAAGTGCAGTTACTAATATCAGAGAGAATCGAAGCATATGTGATGTGGGGCTATAGAAGGATGTTGGAAATCAGGTGAAATGGTAAGAAATAAGAATGTCCTCGGCAGAATTGGCAAAAGAGGAACATATGGAGAACACTCCAATAACAAGGGACAGGATGATTACGGCTTTTGGTAAGACATCAGGGAATAACTTTCATGGTACTAGAGGGAACTGCAGAGGTAAAAACTACAAGGGAATACAGAAAATGGAATATACCCAACAAAAAATTGAGGACTTTGGATGTAAATGCTGCACTGACATGAAGAGGTTGGCCCAAGAGAGGAAATGATGGTGAATCGCATTAAACCAGTCAGGGGGCTGGTGACCCTCCCTTCCCCCTCTCCCCCTCCCCGCACCACCCCCAACAAAATACCTCGGGAACAAAAAGTAATTGCATGATATGTATTCGCATTTGCAAACATGGACAACCATCAGCTTATAATGGAAGGATGACAATGAAAATTTGTGCCCTACCGGGACTCGATCCCGGATTTCCCTCTAATCAAAATTGTCGCCTTACCATGAGGCTATCCGAGGGCGACTCACGGCCAGACTCAAACTTCAATATGTCATCAAGCGTGTGTCTACAACCTGTTCTCGTACGCCCTTTATGTATGTTCCCTTACAGGCGTGACATTTCACTTGAAAGTCGCTTACCCAGTGTCGACGGACAAATGCGATATGGCAGTGTCTATGTTATTACGAATTACCATGCAATGTTCCTCTGGACGTGGTGCTCCTTTGACTGAGCCTATCTCTGCAATTTTCAGTATGATTTGCGTGTATTTTGCACATTCGAGTAGTTATTATTCCGCTATTAGTAGATGAAACTATTTTCATGAAAAATGCAGAATCTGTTGTCCAGGCCTTGAATAGTGCTGACCTGGACTGTGAAAATTCTTGAAATGGAATCGGCGTAATCATTACCTAATCAATAGTTCGCTGCAGAAGAGTACTATCACTCAGTGTCAATAATTTTGTTAAGCATTTGTGACTGGAATTAGTACGCTCGCAGACAGGGCAGTGTGTGAGCGAAATACAGAGTGTGGAGTGTGTTGCTTTGTGCATGTGGACAATTTAGCTGACACAGAAAGTGAAGACTTCTCCTACCTGGGTTAAATCCCACGAGCAGATGGTCGTTTGCGGTTCGATGTGCAGAAGATTGGTGTCTTTATGCAGATCAACGAGGAATTCCATACACATAGGCACCCGAACACAGTAACCACTATGCAGTTTCAACGAATGACTGTTAACACTGTACCCAGCAACAATCTAATGATGTGTAGTACTTGTAAATTATAGATTGTAACGATCACTCGTCCTTTTTAGATTCTTTTTTATTGGCAAATCTAGATGGCGCCATGTGACCAACCGATGTGTTCTCCATACAGCCTGCCTTCCGCAAACAGTGGTATTCAATGAACTGCGGATGAAGCCCGACCAACAGGCATTACATGCATTGAGCGAAAATAATAGTGGTATGTAACATACAAACCATATGAGTTAAGCCATTACTTGTAACTTTTTATGACATCATCTTGTGTCCTTAGCATTGAGAATGGCTAGCTTCTAGCTGAAATCTAGATCTGGCAATAAAATTTAAAAAGGACGATTGATGGCTGCGATCTATCTGTAATTTACAAGTCAATATATCAGTCGCTGAGTGCAACAGTGTTCTGAACGGAATCTAACCTGAATCTAATGATGTGTGAAAGTGATGAAATGCACTTTGTGGTGCAGAATAATTAAAGGACTAATAAGATCTTCTACAACATCAAATCAAAAGCAGTATAGAAAATAAACTATAAATCGAAGTCCCGTGATAATAACGCACGGGTCTTCTAACTCTATGCGTATTTCTCATATGATCTATGTCTAACATATACAAAGAGAAACGTCTTGTATCTTTATGATAAGAACTTTCATTTTCAGCACGACTACTATATATTATGCATAGTCGCTTCTGATTCTACTGTGTGACTGTTCCATGAAACCTGGCCCATGTTGATGAACGCCTCACCTGATGTCTGCACGAGTGACAACCACGTTGGTTTGTCTTCAACTTGGTACCGTCTGACAACCACTGACTTCACCTGTCACCCATGGGTCCACCCCGTCTTGTTCAAAGAAGATGTTGAAAATGTGTTAACAGAACTGTTCCAGATTTTTTTGGGAGGAGAACAATGAAAACAATGTATAACCACATATGAAATTTAAACTCAGAGTAACAAATATGGAAGTAACGAGACTTACGATACGCTCTTAACTTAGGTGTAAATTTCTTTTACTTAGGTCTACGAGACGAATCTCTTCAGTACATTTGTATATATGTATCAGATGTAATGTGTGCTGATGATTCCAACCCAGAAATGGAGAAATGATACTACTTATAAATACAAGTTCAAAAAATGGTTCAAATGACTCTGAGCACTATGGAACTTAACATCTGTGGTCATCAGTCCCCTAGAACTTAGAACTACTTAAACCTAACTAACCTAAGGACATCACAAACATCCATGCCCGAGGCAGGATTCGAACCTGCGACCGTAGCAGTCGCGTGGTTCCGGACTGAGCGCCTAGAACCGCTAGACCACAGCGGCCGGCTACAAATGCAAGTGAACTGTGGTGATGAAAATCAGTGAAAAACAGTGAACAAAACTGAGTGTAACAAGGGACGATTTGTTGAATAGTGTTAACAGGTTGCGCAACGAACTGTGTCACGCCATTCAAGAGGGCTGTATAACACTACAATATCCGATGTCCCTCCTGAGAGTCCTCAGGCGCACTTTGTTGTTTCGTAAGATATTTGCGACATCGGTTTTGCATTGTGTAGCTGGAGACAGCCCAGGCAATAGCTGTTCGTCTCCTCTTTCATCTGAAGCCCGACGTCAACAGAAAGCGCCCGTGCGGCTGATCCCGGCGGAGGTTCGAGTCCTCCCTCGGGCATGGGTGTGTGTGTTTGTCCTTAGGATATTTTAGGTTAAGTAATGTGTAAGATTAGGGACTGATGACCTTAGCAGTTAAGTCCCATAAGATTTCACACACATTTCAACATTTTGTTGTTGTTGAGAAAGCGTCCGTTTGTTTCCAATTCAAATGGTTCAAATGGCTTTAAGCACTATGGAACTTAACATCTGAGGTCCTCAGTCTCCTAGACTTAGAACTACTTAAACCTAAATAACTTAAGGACATCACACGCATCCATACTCGAGGCAGGATTCGAACCTGCGACCGTAGCACACGCGTGGTTCCGGACTGAAGCACCTAGAACCGCTCGACCACAGCGGCCAGCTGTTTCCAATTGCAAACAAAATCATTTTTAAATCGGAATGTTACGAGCCCATTCGATAGCGCGCTCCCAGACTAGTCTAGTACTGTATTTGCTGTATCGCTATGTATTAACAGGGACAGTAGAACACGCAGAATAAACAGCAGTCCAGCAACGACTGAGTAGCGCTGCATGTTTGGCGGTAGAAGTCAGCACGGATTGCGGCAGTGCTGTCGGTGTTGGAGTACTGGTTACTCTTCGAGCTTCACTCTCTCTGTTAATACATAACGATAAACCAAATATAGCTCTAGACTAGTCTGGGAACGAGCTTTCGAATGGGCTCGTAACATTTCGATTTAAAAATGAATTTGTTTGTAATAGGAAACAAACGGACGCTTTTTCTTGAGGCCTCTTTCATGAGACTAAATCACAAATATCTGTTGAAACGTCGGAGAAAACTCACCTGACGACTCTTAGGAGGGACACACTGTGTACATGGTGAATCACCTAAAACTTCTACTGTAAATACAGTAGAAATGGAAAGTGCTATTGATGTGCAGTTTTCACATTATGGATTGTTAGTCAGAGGCTCGTATTGTCAGCCAATAAACGGATTGTAATGATACTTAGAAAGCGTATTTTTTGTGCAAACATACACGTGTTTAAATGGAACAATACCTACTGACATTACCAAACTAAAAGTTGGGTAAATTAGAATGTCAGTGGTGTTTGTTGCAGGATCCTAATGCGAGTCGACTGCGCGAGATCGTGCTTTGAAAAGTTTCTTCTCCAACAACTGTTTGTGCTATCCAGCCTGTGTACTTGCTAGGTATGTCGTTTTTATGTTTGCTTACATTGTGCTTGTGTGTTCCTTGAGAGCATTGCGACTTGCCAGTCAGTGTGAGTCAGTGCAAGCAGTAGGTCGTGAGTGGAAAATGAGATTTATCAATACAGAGAAAGCTGACATTCTCATAGTGTACCGAGAGTGTACAAAGAATGCAGTTCGTTCTTTTACGGTGTATGATCCCAGTAGAAGTCAACCATCTTGCCAATTATCTGTCAGCCTCCTCAACCAGTTACGTGAAAGTGGGAATGTAACACTTAGACAACGTAACAGAAGGAAATAAGAGGCGATAGAAGTGGGGGAAATTAATGTTCTTGCTGCTCTTGCAGCTGATCCACACGTTAGCTCCCTCGCAATCTTACGAGGACGTGGCATGAGTCAGGCAAGTGTCCTATGCATTCTACATCGATATAGGTTCTATCCCTATCACATCTTTCTCCATCAAGAGCTGCATGGAAATGATAATGAGAATCGTGTTCACTTCTGTACAGGGGCATTAAGACAGGATACTTGAGATGTATCATGTATTTTGTTCAGTGATGAAGTCACATTTACTAGTCATGGCCAGGTAAACCGCCGAAACGTGCAATGTTGGTCTGTTGACAATCCCCGTTGGCTTCGTCAGATGGAACGTCGGCATCCCCGGAATGTAAACGTGTGGTGTCGGATAGTGAACCATCAGTTCATATGCCCGTGTTTCATAGATGTAACACTGAAAGCGCACAGGTATCGCAGCCTCTAAACAGACCATCTTCCAAGGGTGCTAGAAGACGTTCCTCTGCAGACGAGAAGGAACCTGTAGTATCAACACGATGGCTGTCCAGCCCACAGTGCACGAAGTCTTCACGAATTGTTTCCAAATCGTCGAATTGGACGCAGAGAATCTTGATTGGCCTGTTCCCCGGATTTGACGTTTATAGACTTTTTTCTTTCAGGAAAGCTGTAAGACACTGTCTGCAAGGACATATCAACTGCACCCGATTATAAGCAACAACATATTACTGCAGCCTGCTCGAAAGTCTCCGCTGAAATGCGAGCACGTGAGCAGCAGTCGTTCCATACCAGACAGGAAGTGTGTACTGGAGCTGCCGGTGGTCATTTTGAACATAAACTGTAAAGGTCACTCATCTCATTACTGGTCACAATCCACATAACTAGTTTATCCATCTGTGTTGTTCTGTAGTGTGTGCAACCTCAGGTGTTTTACAAGCGTCGGTGTGGGAACTTTTCAAAATACGGTATGTTGTAAATGACTCGCACTAGAACCCTGCTACAAATACCGCTTACATTCTAATTTAGCTTACTTTTAGTCTGTTGGCGTCAACTGACATTCTATTTCAAAATTGTATGTTTGCACAAACAATACACTTTCGAACTATTATCACAATCTGTCTCTTGGCAAACAACACGAAGCCCTGACTTCCAATGCATTCTGTGAAAATCGCAAATCGTTAACACTTTCCATTCCCGCAATATTTGTTGTGTATAGTCTACGCAGCCTTATGAATGCTCAGATATTATTATAAAAATTTATAAAGTGCGTAAACTATGGATAATCTTTGGGATTTTGTTTAAAAGGCAACTGAGGAATCAAACTCAGTTTCCTGTATCATTCTTTTTTAGTGCACCTCCTGGCCAAACAGCTGGTAAAAGGTGGCTACATTCTAGATTTTGTGTTTCTTATATTAATTACATGGACTAGTACGATGTTTTTATGTAATGTATTCCTGATTCCATGTCCTAACATTGATTTGTAAATACTTTTGCACTTTTTCGTGGTGTTGAGTTTCGAGGTAATTACACGTTAGTACCCTTAAATAGATTTTAAAACAATAATTTCAATGGTTTAATATAAATTTAAAAAAAGGGTAGTGTCACCAGATGGTGGTTTCGCGTATTATCGTCCGCAATACGTACTGCTCAGCGCGGTAATACAGCCAATGCTTCGTACCGAGTTCAGCCTGAAGCTGAGAATGTAACTTATAAGGGAAACTAACCATCTTAAAAAAACTTTTAAATGCTCGTGGACCTGTGTCCGACTGGTGTAGGCCGCTCAACGTCATTGTTAGTGGATGAATGCCCGAATCATTCCTTGCATAGCTTGCGTTAAACTCCTGCAAGCTACAAATAAAATGACAGGTCCAGGTATCTGAGGCACGTATAGCGTAAGACGCAATGAAAAGTAATGACTGAAGATGAAAAGTGTTTGGTCATTAATGTCCACTAACAATGTGTCGTCGACGTCTCTGTTGTGAAAATACATTATACAAATTGAAAATCATATAAAAATCACATGGTTTTTGTTGGAAATAAAACGCAGAATTTCTTTAACCTCATATTATATTAAGAAAACCTAATTATCATCTACATAATAATCTTTACAATGAGCAGAGCAGTGTGGCGTCTATACCTTACGAGGCAGGGAAAGATCAAACTCACAAGAGATAAAAAAAAACATCCAAAGTACAAAAACATCAGACGAACGAAATTAGTCCAACGATTAGATATTACATAGAAAATCTTATTGAAACTATCAATCCAAACATGAGACGAGTAGAAAAACAAGATCTACAAACGTATCAGAGATCATGTTACTCTGAAATTAAAAATAACCACTCGAAAGCGTACACTTGAGAATAAAACAACATCGGGAAATTGTCATACACCTCGCGCTCTACAACACTATCTGGCATAACCAGTTCCAAAAAAAGACAGTAGGATTAAATTACATACACGCAAATGTTATAATCAATATGATACAGCTAGTAAGAACAAAGATATGACCTACAGAATACCGTAGAAACAACCTGTAGCAATATAACATCGCTGACAAATCTCAGAACGACCACGTACAGCTGTCAACTAACTTCATTATGAAATACACTTTCATAATTCGACAGTTTCAAAAATAACTGCTCCAGCTAAGGTTTAACACCTACTATACCTCCGCTAACGTCGTAGGAGCAAACTCATACAGCAGTGACAGCAACGAAGACAGCGATATCATATAGATATCAAGACCCTTTGACGTACGTAGCAAGGCACAATTCTATTCCATAATGCGTTAAATTATCTACTTCAAAATCTGAAATAATGTAGCAAACTATGTATTTCCACAGGTAACCTGAAGACGGAAATCATGCCGAAATAAATCTGTTGTAATAAAAATATAATCGAAGATAGAGCGTCTTGATCTCATAGTATAAAATATAACAACTAAATAATTCATGGAATGGCACTCAATTCGAACATTCATTTTCCCCAAAATACCTTGAGGTGACCTTAGACCGGACCTTAATCTTTAAAACTCATTGCCACAACACCAAAATGAAAGCATCTGCAAGGAATAATATCACACGGAAACTGACGGGACCTAACTGGGGCACACAACCAACCACTCTCCGGAATTCTGTATTGGCATCGTGGTATTCTGCAGGCTAATATGCAGCCTGTCAGGCAAAATTCCTACCATGCTAAGCAGGTGGACACCGCTCTGAATGAGACGTGTCGCATTATTACTGGATGCTTGAGCCCAACTAGAGTGGAGCAGCTGCATGTACCAGCAGGGCAGCCATAGCTCCGCCAGACATCAGGCAGACAGCTGCCCAGGCAGAAGGACGTAGAACTTTGACCTCTGATAACTCACCCGCTGTTTAGCTTCTCACCAGCAGTGACGTTTGAAGTCCAGAAAAAGTTTTGAAAGAGTCAATGTCAACAACAACAATATGACCCAAAGGGTAGACAAGTGGAAAAAAAGAATAAAGGACGCTCCCCTAGGCTGGAGAAAACCTAAAGAATGAACTGTCTCCTGGTCACAACGAGAACTGGTGTACTTGGAAGTCCCTCAACATATTGCGATCTGGTGTTGGGCGGTGTAAAGTAAATCTTGAAAGGTGGAGATGCGCTAGTGGAGCCTCAACTGTGAGTGCAGGGAGGAGCAAACAATGTCTCACCTGCGCAACAGCTATTTGTGCCTGTCCTCCTTCACAAAAGGAGATCTGGTGCTGACCAGTTCTAATGCCTTCGGTGTACCCCGTTTTTTTTTGTCGAAAACAGTTTAATTTAACGTCTGTTAGTTCGCCTACTCTTAAATGTATTTATGACTGTTTACTCATGTAAAAATACTTATAACTGAATGCTAACTGTTAATGCCTTGGACGTAGCCCACTTGTAGCTGAAAGTGAGTAAATTACTGTCATGTTTGTCTGTATCCATGTTTAAATGTGTTTATGTTTAATGCATACATTTTTATAACTGTTGAGCTTTTTGTTACGTCCTTTATAAGTGACGATTTTGACACGAATAAAAAAGAATCCCAATTGTGACACACAGTTGCTGTCATAAGATATTACGTTGTCTCGTTTTACATTTCTGAACATTTAAAGCGAGTTGCCAAACTTTGCATCAGTTTGAAATCTAACGAACTTTGCTTTTCATATACTATTATGTTATTCTACCAAGAACCGATGGAAGTATCAGTTAACCTGATATCATCTAATTAAGACATGACTGAATATTTTGCACAGGTTTTTTCTGACGCTACTGCGTTATAGATAACTGTATTATCTGTGAAAAATCTAAGGGTACTATCAATATTATGTACAATGTCATTAATACAAAACACGAATAGCAAAAGTCTCAACACACTTCCCTAAAGCATACCGGAAGCTAGTTATGCATTCAGGATAACATGATGCCTCTTTTCTAGCAAGAAATCCTGAATCCAATTTCAAATATTGTTTTACACTTCATGTGATCGTACTTTTGCTAATAAACGTTGGTGTGGAATCGAGTCAGATGATTTTCGGACATGAAGGAATACTGCATCCACCTGATTGCGTTGATTCTAGGCTTTCAGGGTGCTATTTGAAAAAAGTGCGAGTTGGACTTTATATGACTGATGTTCTCAGAATCCATGCTGTTTGGGATTGAGGAAGGTCATTCTGTTCGAGATAGCTCTTTACGTTTGAGTCCAGAATAAGTTCTGAGATTCTTCAACATGTGGATGGCAATGAGAC
Source organism: Schistocerca serialis cubense (assembly GCF_023864345.2). Taxonomy (NCBI): domain Eukaryota; kingdom Metazoa; phylum Arthropoda; class Insecta; order Orthoptera; family Acrididae; genus Schistocerca; species Schistocerca serialis. The sequence continues at coordinate 439,879,146 of NC_064645.1, read as the reverse complement.
TGTTTTTTTGGATCACTCTGCTACGGTTCATGTACAAGGGTGTGACGTGTACTTTCTTCGAACCAACAGTCACAGTTTTTATTTTGTTTGAGCGATATTCAGTATTTTTAGCTCAAAATGCAGGTAATTTGTCCGCAAATTCTGTATAGAATCTGATAGGCTTTCCATCAGTCCCTGAGCTTCGTTAAGTATTAACGGTTTCAGCTATCAATGTCACTGACACTAACATTTATAGGATTCAGTTTTACAGCGCGTAAAAATCAAACTGAGACAGTACTTCTGCAACTTCCTTTGTACAGATATATCGGAAAATGAAGTTCAGTATTTCTGCTTTTGCTCTGCTGGCCTCAGTTTCAGTTCCTGTGCCGCCCATGAGTGTCTGGACATCAACTTTAGTGCTACTAACAGCCTTTACATGTGACTGGAATTTCTTGGTGAGAGGTTTTCCCATAAGACTCTGCTACAGTAATTCACGCGTTGTGCTCTTGATATCTAAATGCGTTTCGTTAAGCATCTGTTCGTCTGTAGCCCTATACTTTGATATACACCTATAATGCAACAATCTCTGTATTTTTAGAAGTTTGTTAACAGTGATTGTGCTAGGGAAAGTAGCTCCTACGATGAACGGTTCTACTAGGTACAGGTCTACCCAGTACCTGGTCCTGTTTAAGCCCAACTGCGGCACTGATGAGGAAAACACGGCAAATGCCATAATCCAATTTCGCAGAAACTTCGCTCAGTGGAAAACGGCACAAAATAAGCGAACACGTGTCTCGGTCTATCTGTAGATAGTCGACTGTCTCTGAGAGAACGACGGTCAACGCTTACGAGCTAATTTAAGCGCCTTTTAGTGAGTGAACTTTTCGCTCGAAGCAGTGGCATAGGCCTAGGGTCGCACCTTATTTTAGCGTCCCGTGTTCGAAACCCGATTATTATTTTTATATTTTTTAAAATTTATCTACTCATGTCCGTTGAAGCCTATTATACGAATGTTTTCCAATGAACACTGAAATTACATTTTCCTTATAATAATTTCATGTCTGCTGAGTGAATTGAAAAAATAAAAATAGAAAAAAGCTATGAACGAATGAAAAAATCATTTGGAATTGTTTTCTGCGAAATTCCTGTCGTGTGTTTTGATTCATAATCAACTGCAAGCGCCAGTTTTTTGAGACTATGTTATGCATGATTTGCCCCAAAATTATTGCCAATGCGTGAAATCTTCAGCACTGTTAACGAGATTTTGTTTCCGAGGGAGATTCATATGAAGAAATGTCGCTGTGACAAACCTGCCTTCAAGTGACACTCATGGTGCTCGGAATTTCTATGTTTGGAATATTTCTACGATCAGTATCGTCCAAGGAAATCCACGAAATCTTCCTGAATAATATAAGTGAGAATAAAATACAAGAATTAAGAACTGATAGAAGAATGAAATATAATAATATATGAATTTACGAAGATTGTAATCCTATTACAATTAGAAGGTGAAACTGACCCCAACCTTATTTGCCCTTTCCACAATCCTAATTACCTGTTCTGCCCAGTGGGATTCGCGGGCGTATCAGAAATATCATACACACATAGATGAGAAATGTATGATACTTACTGAGAAACCAAGTTGTAATTTTGGAATTAGTATAAAGCGCTTGTATCTCCTAACTTGATAAGATACATTCGTGTAGTAGACTTCTACGGAAATGGGTAGATAAATAATTAAAGTAAAATAAAGAAAACCATATTAGGGTCTCGAACACGGGACGCAAAGGGGAGAAACTGCGACGGTAGCCACCATGCCACCACTAGAATTGAACTTACTACACGAAAAAAAGGAATCTAAATTAAGTGGAGAACTTCGACGGTTGTTTTCGAAGAAACGGTTAAGTGTCTACGAATAAGCTGAGACATGGGTCTGCTTATTTTGGCTCCTCTTCGATTAAGCAAAGTTTCTAGACCAACAGCAAGATTTCATTTACAATGCAAGTCATAACATAAGGTACTCAACTTGAGCGCTTGCCGTATTATCTAAGTGAGTCTTCCCTAAGAACTCCAGATGCAGCTTCAGTTTCTGTCTCGGCAGATTTAAGTTTTTCACCTACTGCAGCAAATGCAGCACCTCGATTTTCCGCCAGACTGATGTTTCCATTCTTTTCTTGTCATCAATCTTCTGACTGGTTCGATGTGGCTCGCCATGAATTCCTCTGCTGTACCAACCTTTTCGTGTTGAGGTAGCTCTTGCAACCTACGTCTTCAATTATTTGCTGGATCTATTTCAATCTCTGTCTTCCACTACAGTTTTTACCCTCTATAGCTCCCTCTAGTACCGCAGAAGTTTCCATACTCACCTAAATTTTCCCCAAAGGTCGCACTGCTAGTAATTTCTGGTTTTAACCAATACCTCTGCTCTTTAGGAGCGCGTCACACTCTGGCACTTTGTTGTAAATCTACATCTACATCTACATCCATACTCCGCAAGCCACCTGACGGTGTGTGGCTGAGGGTACCTTGAGTACCTCTATCGGTTCTCCCTTCTATTCCAGTCTGGTATTGTTCGTGGAAAGAAGGATTGTCGGTATGCCTCTGTGTGGGCTCTAATCTCTCTGATCTTATCCTCATGGTCTCTTCGCGAGATATACATAGGAGGGAGCAATATACTGCTTGACTCCTTGGTGAAGGTATGTTCTCGAAACTTTAACAAAAGCCCGTACTGAGCTACTAAGCATCTCTCCTGCAGAGTCTTCCACCGGAGTTTATCCATCATCTCCGTAACGCTTTCGCGATTACTAAATGATCCTGTAACGAAGTGCGCTGCGCTCCGTTGGATCTTCCCTATCTCTTCTATCAACCCTATCTGGTACGGATCCCACACTGCTGAGCAGTATTCAAGCAGTGGGTGAACAAGCGTACTGTAACCTACTTCCTCTGTTTTCGGATTGCATTTCCTTAGGATTCTTCCAATGAATCTCAGTCTGGCATCTGCTTTACCGACGATCAACTTTATTTGATCATTCCATTTTAAATCACTCCTAATGAGTACTCCCAGATAATTTATGGAATTAACTGCTTCCAGTTGCTGACCTGCTATATTGTAGCAAAATGATAAGGGATCGTTCTTTCTATGTATTCGCAGCACATTACACTTGTCTACATTGAGATTCAATTGCCATTTCCTGCACCATGCGTCAATTCGCTGCAGATCCTCCTGCATTTCAGTACAATTTTCCATTGTTACAACCTCTCAGTATACTACAGCATCATCCGCAAAAAGCCTCAGTGAACTTCCGATGTCATCCACAAGGTCATTTATGTATACTGCGAATAGCAACGGTCCTACGACACTCCCCTGCGGCACATCTGAAATCACACTTACTTCGGAAGATTTCTCTCCAATGAGAATGACATGCTGCGTTCTGTTATGTAGGAACTCCTGAATACAATCACACAATTGGTCTGATAGTCTATATGCTCTTACTTTGTTCATTAAACGACAGTGGGGAACAGTATCGAACGCCTTGCGGAAGTCAAGAAACACGGCATCTACCTGGGAACCAGTGTCTATGGCCCTCTGAGTCTCGTGGACGAATAGCGCGAGCTGGGTTTCACACGATCATCTTTTTCGAAACCCATGCCCATTCCTACAGAGTAGATTTCTAGTCTCCAGAAAAGTCATTATACTCGAACATAATACATGTTCCAAAATTCTACAACTGATCGACGTTAGAGATATAGGTCTATAGTTCTGCACATCTGTTCGACGTCCCTTCTTGAAAACGGGGATGACCTGTGCCCTTTTCCAATCATTTGGAACGCTACGCCCTTCTAGAGACCTACGGTACACCGCTGCAAGAAGGGGGGCAAGTTCCTTCTCGTACTCTGTGTAAAATCGAACTGGTATCCCATCAGGTCCAGCGGCCTTTCCTCTTTTGAGCGATTTTAATTGTTTTTCTATCCCTCTGTCATCTATTTTGATATCTACCATTTTGTCATCTGTGCGACAATCTAGAGAAGGAACTACAGTGCAGTCTTCCTCTGTGAAACAGCTTTGGAAAAAGACATTTAGTATTTCGGCCTTTAGTCCGTCATCCCGTTTCAGTACCATTTTGGTTACAGAGTGTCTGGACATTTTGTTTTGATCCACCTACCGCTTTGACATAAGACCAAAATTTCTTAGGATTTTCTGGCAAGTCAGTACATAGAACTTTACTTTCGAATTCATTGAACGCCTCTCGCATAGCCCTCCTCACACTACTTTTCGCTTCGCGTAATTTTTGTTTGTCTGCAAGGCTTTGGCTATGTTTATGTTTGCTGTGAAGTTCCCTTTGCTTCCGCAGCAGTTTTCTAACTCGGTTGTTGTACCACGGTGGCTCTTTTCCAGCTTTTACGATCTTGCTTGGCACATCCTCATCTATCACATATTGTACGATGGTTTTGGACTTTGTCCACTGATCCTCAACACTATCTGTACTTGAGACAAAACTTTTGTGTTGAGCCATCAGGTACTCTGAAATCTGCTTTTTGTCACTTTTGCTAAACAGAAAAATCTTCCTACCTTTTTTAATATTTCTATTTACGGTTGAAATCATCGATGCAGTAACCGCTTTATGATTGCTGATTCCCTGTTCTGCGTTAACTGTTTCAAATAGTTCGGGTTTGTTAGTCATCAGAAGGTCTAATATGTTATCGCCACGAGTAGGTTCTCTGTTTAACTGCTCAAGGTAGTTTTCAGATAAAGTACTTAAAAAAAATTTCACTGGATTCTTTGTCCCTGCCACCCGTTATGAACGTTCGAGTCTCCCAGTCTATATCCGGCAAATTAAAATCTCCACCCCGAACTATGACATGGTGGGGAAACCTACCCGAAATATTTTCCAAATTATCCTTCGGGTGCTTAGCCACAACAGCTGCTGAGCCAGGGGGCCTATAGAGACATCCAATTACCATGTCTGAGCCTGCTTTAACCTCCCCCTTCACTGTCCAGCCTGTCTCTGCGGTATACATTCCAATTTGAGTTTAGAATTTCATTACTGTTTACATTGGTTTCAGCCAACTTTCTGTCCCTAGTACTATGTGGGCATTTTGACCGTTTATTAGCGAGAGCAGATCTGGGACCTTTCTATAGACGCTCCTGCTGTTTACTATTAGCAGATTGATATTGTTATTTCCTGTTGCATTTTCCCTACTCCTACCTTACCGCGTCTCAGGGGCGTCTTGTCGGGCCTAGGGAGGGATTTCTCTAACCTAAAAAACCCACATGTGCACTCCACACGTACTCCGCTACCCTCGTAGCCGCTTCCTGCGTGTAGTGCACGCCTGACCTATTCAGGGGGACCCTACATTTCTCCACCCGATAGCGGAGGTCGAGAAATTTGCACCCCAGATCTCCGCAGAATCGTCTGAGCTTCTGGTTTAAGCCTTCCACTCGGCTCCAAACCAGACGACCGCGATCGGTTCTGGGAACGATACTACAAATAGTTAGCTGAGATTCCACCCCGCGAGCGAGGCTTTCCGCTTTCACCAACTCCGCCAACCGTCTGTATGAACTGAGGATGACCTCTGAACCCAGACGGCAGGAATCATTGGTGCCTACATGAGCAACAATCTGCAGTCGGGTGCACCCAGTACTCTCTATCGCCTCTGGCAGGGCCGCCTCCACATCTCGGACGAGACCCCCCGGCAAGCAGACAGAGTGAACACTGGCCTTCTTCCCCGACCTTTCCGCTTTTTCCCTAAGGGGCTCCATCACCCGCCTAACGTTGGAGCTTCCAATCACTAATAAAGCCCTCCCCCAGTATGCCTGCTCGGACCTTGCTGAAGCAGCGGCCACACGTCCACTCACAGGCAGAGCGGGCGATGCCACACGGCCAGCCTCCACATTGACCCTCCGCCTCGTGCGCCGCGAACGCCGCTGAACCCGCCACTCCCCTTGGGGAGAGGGTGGCCCAACCGCGCCCGGTACCCGCGAAGATGTCTCGACAGCAGGGACAGTGGGTGAAGCATGTAACACCTGGGGTGTACCTTGCGATGCACCAGACTCCCCACTGCCGCTACGCTCCGAGGCCATCAACACGTTCAGCTGTTCGCGAACAGTGGCCAGCTTCTCCTGCGTCCGTACACAGCAGTCACACATCCTATCCATCCTAAGAAATCAATTTACTGTAGAGAGTTAATCAACTTTTAACTAGACTCATAATTCACTAAAGGCGGCTGATAGTTGACTAAACTGTGGTTGCTAGACACTTCTTGTAGAAAACAATGAAAATAGCACTACCTGTCTCTGGACTGTATTCAAAACAAACACTAGTACTACTGGCACTGTGGCTGACTAAAGGGACTCTCTCTGACTGTATTCAAAACAAACACGAAATCTATGGAACACTATTATTAGCACTCGACAATTAAAGCTTCCTAAAACCAAAAACACACGGAAGAAGTGACAAGTAAGAAAAATACAGTCATATTTAAATTAACGTAGCTCGCTGCACAGCAGACGTGACACAAGCGGCAGTTACGGCGACACTGACACTACTGGCACTAATGATCCGGTGGCTTATCGTTACTGTCTCAATACTGTCACCTGCTGAGAAGAGGAGGGGGGGGGGGGTGATGTGGGGTGATTTGGATCTTACACTAAAGTTTCGGGGTCTTCTTCCTATCATTGTGGGGACTGGAAGAAGAGTTACCTAGTCTAAAAGCCTTTGTGCGCAAGCCACACCCATCCGTCAACCTGTGTACGAGCTTCTGATGCATAATTGTATGGAGAATCTCGTGTCACGTGTTCTTACATTTCTTAGGAACTCAAATTGATTTTCCCCCAGGTCGGCTTCTGTTAGTCGTTTCAATAGTAACTTTCAGTGACCGCTGTATCAAGCAGAAACCTACAGATACCAGTCTTTGAATGCTGGTCCCTATTTTGACCGGAACCGAGGTTGGCACATTCCTACACGTCGGTCAGGGTGCCTGAAGATGGCGTAATAAGTAGCAGAAACTGCTAACCCAATAAAATAAAAGTTTGGAAATCAGACGGCTGAAGGGTGTTTCATTTGACATTCTTTCAGAAATGGGTGTGGTGAGCTATTTGTTGTATGCCAAAAATGGAATAAATATACCCTGACTTATTAATGAATCAGAATTGTTTGAAATTTAACGAATACTGGAAAATAGCGCACTAAAGTCGTGGCTTTTATACCCTTCCTTCATTGTATTTTAAATGAACATCAGAATTTTAAAATTAGTCTTGTTGGTGGGTCTAAACGGGGAGACTCCTTTCTGATTTTCCAGGAATCACCTGCCAGATATTTTCGTCGAATACAGTGCCAGCATTTGAGCATACTGGGTGCGAGTAAGGGAAAGAAGTTTATCACATTGCTTAATTTCCTCAATGCTCTTTAGAGGAAGTTATTCGGGACAAGTGCTACCACAGCACGCAAAGAAGGTTACATTTAATGAGTGGTTGGGCATGTGGGAATGACAATGACAGGATGATATAGAAGCCAATGGTCTCTCTATGGGTTACAGTAATATGAACCATTCCTTTGTGAATAACCACCCCGATTTGAGGCAGAAGTTAATGCTTCAATGGGAAGAAGAGTGGTTGGAGGTGAGGGACAGCAATGTGTGAATGATGAAAGCGACTGCGCGATCGTGGCGTTCCTCCTTCAGGTCAAAGAGATGAGTCGGCGTCACGCTACGCTGTCTCGGCACTGGACGTAGTCCACCTTTTATGGCTTTCTGCCCTCTCAGGCAACCCTATTCCCCTCCCACCCCGCAAACTGTGGCCCCCATGTCGTATATATTTCACTATTCTACATTTTGCCGACGTTTGATTTACGTTCAGACAAGAGGTTACCAATAAATTTAAATAGAAGGAAGGGAGGAAAATGGGGTTTAACGTCCCGTCGACACTGAGGTCATTAGAGACAGAGTGCAAACTCGGATGGTGTCAAGTATGGGGAAGGAAATCGGCCGTGCCTTTTCATAGGAACCACTCCGGCATTTGCCTGGAGTGATTTAGGGAAAAAACTTAAACAGAGACCTGTCCACTGTTGTATCTGAGAAACAAGTGTAGTTCTTATTTTACAGTTTCTTATTGTCTGGACTCCAGCAAGAAAAGAATGTAAGAAGACTGTTTTTTCGAAAACAAATTTTATTGTTTGTTTTACAAATACGTCGACTATTAGAGCATCAAACAACAAAGGACGAATAAAGTTAAATATCTCTCTTCACGAACTAACGAGGGATCTGTGAAAATATACATATAACTTTCTTCACAGGTGGAAGATATAGCAGTCGAAAACTTATGATGCATCCAACTGGATCGTTATAGCTATGCCAACTGACTGTCTTACCCTTCTCTGTAGTTCGGAGACTATAAAGAGTAAGCAGAACCGTCAGATCTTTCGATTGACATTCGGGCTTTCTGTTTTAATTGCCTCGTAATCTCTTTATTTGTTTGAATAATTTAAATTGTCCCTTCTCGAGTTCACCATTGTGCATCGCTGCAGACCACACTTATCGTTTAGACAAATGAAATTACACATGGCTTGCTACTCCACTGCCAGCGAGAGTTCGACAACTCAAATCTCTCTCTCTCTCTCTCTCTCTCTCTCTCTCTCTCTCTCTCTCTCTCTCTCTGTACACACACATACACACACACACACACACACACACACACACACACACACACGCACGCACTGAAGAGGAACAACATAAGAATTGCGAAAGATTTCTAAGAGAATGCAAAGGTGTTAGAAAAGGATTTATTCCTCGCACAATTAGCAAGAGTGACTTCATTACGTGCCGCCTTTGCTCTGGACATTTTCTGCAAACATATACAGCCTGTTTGCCACCAGCTCGACCTACGCCGTATCGGTTGCTCCAACCGCTATGAAGAGATGTAGACCCATAAAACACACCATATTGCCAAAGATAAGAGCAAAGAATAAAGGGACGCATAACTATCCACTATATTAGAGATGCATACCACTTCGTTCTATATTTACCTCAAGGTGCAAGAGCTTACATGTTTGTCCTTTTTGTAAGTACCTTGTAGCTACTGCACAGGCCTGAAGTATGTCACTCTTCCATTTCCATACTCGATATTCAATTTACATATCAGCCGGAGGGACTGAACCGTGAAATCCTCGATCTGAAATTCAAGATCGTTGGTTGTATTTCGTATGAAGCTGAATATACAGCTTGTTTGCACAGCACTGCTTAGGAAAGAAGTTTTAGTTGTAACTCCTACAGATGGCTTTCAGATTTGCAGTACACCATCTGCGGCGGCGCGGTTAGTTTCGTCCATTGCCTGCACCTACCTGTGAACTCGTTGCAGCAGATCGCCGGTATGAAAGCCGAGCAGAAACCTACCTACCGTACTGCAACTCGCTCCAGGCTGCATACAACGTAACTATTCTAAGAATCGGGAAAACGTCTTAATTTTGAATAAAAGATGGAAGTGCTGGCAAAAGTTCGGTATATTCTGAACCTTGATGTACACGTTCACTGCAAAGCCTGTGCTAATCAACACAGTCATGAACAAACCCTTTCATTCACGTTAGCAAGTTTATGGTAACATATATCCCGAAATCTGAACAGCTACTAAGCACAGAGTGTTCTCAAATGAGAATGCTCGCCATACTACTAAGTTTATCGGCGTGTAATGCACTCACGTTATTGGTCACTCATCTGCTCAATATGCCACCCGGAATTGTCTTTTCTCATACACAAAATTACTTCAAAACCTTAATTTCTAAAAAAAAAAAAAACACGCACTACAGTCTGCAACAGCGCGACCGCTACGGTCGCAGGTTCGAATCCTGCCTCGGGCATGGATGTGTGTGATGTCCTTAGGTTAGTTAGGTTTAAGTAGTTCTAAGTTCTAGGGGACTGATGGCCTCAGAAGTTAAGTCCCATAGTACTCAGAGCCATTTGAACCATTTGAAAAAACACACCGGGATAAATATGCCTTCACTTTAAAGCACTTTTGAAGCATTTAGCACAACTGAAACAGGCAAATTATAACTTCCTTCGCAGCACATACTACACACGACCGTGCTATTGAAAGGCTGGACTCCGATCCTTGGACTGCTGTAAGCCCTCTATATATCCAAGAGGAAAGACGCGCGAAAGATACTCCATTCTGATTGGTCATTTCTCTTTAAGGCCAATAGAAAAACGTTCTCCCGCGTTAGTCCGCGCTTTTCATGACTAACCAATCAACAAATAACTCATTTTCGAACTGTACTTTTTCCCGAAATAAATATTTAACATTCTGATATTTTGTTCATACTTCACTTTATCAACTATTTTCATTTGCACTCGAATTAGCTTTACTTTTGCGATAAACTTAAATATTATTCCCCGACGTCTGCATTCACACTGTTCAAATGGCTCTGAGCACTATGGGACTTAACATCTATGCTCATCAGTCCCCTAGAACTTAGAACTACTTAAACCTAACTAACCTAAGGACAGCACACAACACCCAGTCATCATTCACATTGTCTTAAAAATTTCTCACGCTAGTTCGTATAGCGCTTATCAATAGAACAACAATCTACATATTTACTTTAGACCACATTCACTCATCATTCAAACTAATAAAAGCATATACAAAACTGTACAAATATAAACAAGCAAAAAAGCCTTCAAGAAATAAACAGAACAATTCACAAAAACACTCAATTGACCTGTTTCTTGAATGTCCTGGTGGAGGAACAGGAATAAACTGCCTACTATGCGTGCTCTGCAGGCAGACACCATGAGACAAATTTCACTATCAGAAAATCACGCTGAAGGAAAGGGAAGTAATCGGCGAAGTGAGAGTAGAAGTCGCGCTCCGAGGGTTCCCTACAAACCCAATTTTGTTTTATACATAATAATAATAGTAAAGATAATTTCGTGAGGCTCAATGGCCCGGTGGAGGTCTTTCTATTGGACTCTGAAATTCGGAATTACCTGGATGAGGGAAACAACATGGAAGGACTAGCCCCTTTAACTAACATTTATTCTTTTAACAAATATTTATTTTGTTAAATAACAACAGGTCCCATTTAAGAAAATCAGGAAGGAAAATTACAAGTTAATTTGCCATGTTAAATTTACACACTTGAAAGCATTCAAAATGATGAATAACACACTCGCTGAATTAGGATAATAATGCACTTGAACAAAACGCAAGAAAAGACTTTAACGATATTGGCCTCTACAAATTTAAATTTAAAACAAAATTTAAATAAACCAGAAAATAAAAATAATTAAAACTGAGTTCCAGATAAATTTCTGCAACCGAGCTCAAATCCAAGACATTAGACACACCCCAAAGAGATGAATATTACCTGCTTAACAAGAAATAACAGTTCACGTTTATGGCTTACCCAAATGGTTTACACCAAATAATTTAAAATAACACTTAGGACAACGTTACAATATGTATTAAAGAGAAAAATATCACTGAAAGGAAAATTTTGCATGCGAAGCCAATTAATCAGATCAAGGTCTCTTGACCAACACCAAAATTTCATTTACAATGCAAGTCATAACATAAGATACACAACTTGAGTACAGACAGATAGGAGGTGCAACTACGAATAGCAAACCGCGCTCGAAAATGATTGAGAGCCGTCCACACGGCCGCAAGCAAGCCAGGCCCACGCACTTATAGGACCTCTCCAATAAGAAAATCAGCCTCACTAAATATGTAAGGTGTAAAGCAGAACTAGTCAAAGGAAGTTGCAAATTCTTCCAGGAAGGAACGTAAATAACAACTCGCTAACGTCTTACCATTAGCTGGAGGTCTTAACACACAAAAACTTAAGGGACTGGATAACAATAATACGAGAGACGACACCAGCTTGTGAAAACGAATATTAAAATTCAGGAACAGTTTGTTCTCTCACAAAAAAAACAATTTAAAAACAAAACCAAAATTTTAAAAAGTAGATGTTCATAGCGCCGTGATATAATTGTGCTTAAAGTTGGGCATATTACGTACAAATCACAATAACAATATTAACCATGGCAAATTTTTAGAGTCAAGTCTATTAAAAAGACAGACAGAGCAGACAGGGCAATAAATTTGTCCTAGAATCACACAGAGTCAAATAATAAAGCCGTGCATGACGACTCAATATAAACACGAACATCTGCTCAGACAGCTTGCGGAGTGGGAAATCAGTGCACAGAGGTGAAGAACCAGTTACAAACAACATAGGCGAATCAGACCCTCGTAAAAGACGTCGTGCCGATCCGCACCGCGTGTCCGTTGCTCCATGCCCTGCTGCTGGCCCCAGCTCCACACTGCGCTGTCTGAAGACCTCCCTCTGCCTTGTTTTTTCTTTTATTGTATTTAAGTGCCCCATCTGGGGCGGGCTGATAGCAGCATATGCGCTGCTCTTCAGCCGAAATATATTAATTATACGATAGAAGACATTTAAAATAACATACAGGAGAAAATATGGCGGACATATGTATAAAAAGGGGATACATTATGGAAGAGAACAGACAAAAAGGGGACACTGTAAAATGGGGATAAAAACCGTAAAAAAGTACCGCACACAAAAAGACACACACTGGGACACGTAAAAGAACACAAGGCAAAGTATGGCAAAAACATAAAAGTACTGATGGACGGTGTAGCACATAACAATCACTGACAATAACACTATGTAGAAGTCCAACACACAATTAAAAATCACAGCTCTTGACGTCACGGGAGAACAGCACATGGAAGGAGCACACTGATGACGATGAGCAAGCTGAGAGAATCTGCCAGAGGCATGGAGACGAGTGAGAAGGGAAGAAGGGAGGGAGAGTGGAAGAGGGGGGGGGGGAGATGGGCAGGGGAGCGCGCTGAAGAGGGATGGGGAGGGAAGGACGTGGGAGGGAAACAGTCGAGGAGGGGATGCAGGGACTCAGGGGGGAAAGGAGGAAAATCTGCTCTGGGAGAAGGAGGGGAGAGGAAAAGTGGGGCTTTAGCGAGGGGGGCGTTGGAAACAAGGCCAGGTTACAGTTGGAATGAAGGATAGATGTCATGGCGAAGTTCAGCATCCAGGAGGGGGAGGTACTGGAAATTGCCCTGATGAAAGAGATGAAGGGTGTGGAAGTGGAGAGAGGGAGGGATACAGCAATAGAGGTGCAGCAATAGGTGGGGGTGGAGAGGAAGGGGGAAGCCAGGTGGTGGGGGGATCAAGCCTACAGACAGTGTAAAGGATGCAGAGATGTTGGAGGAAATGGAGGAGGTGGGGGAAGGGGATGAGGTCATACAGGAGTCCTGTGGGGGAAGGGAGGTGGGTTTGGAGGGTGCGTTGGGACTGTTGCTGTTGAAGGGTAGGATAGAGAGCCAGGAAGGCGGTGTTATCAGCATGTTAGAGGAGGTGGACAGGAGGGGATGGCTTGGGCATATCGACAGTACTGGAGATAGAGGAGAGGGGAGAGGATGGAGCCCTGGGGGATGCCAGCAGTGGGATAAAAGATATGGGAGTTGGTGTCGTCGGGAGTGACATATAAATGACGGCGTAAGAGGAAGGAAGCAACCAGGCGGACAAAATTGATAGGTAGGGTGTAGGTTTGAAGTTCTAAGTGGAGACCAGGATTCCATACGCGGCCGTAGGCATTTTGGAGGTCGAGGGAAACAAAAATGGCGGAGCGACGGGAGTTAAGCTGGACGGAGAGAAGGTGGACGTCCATCCGCCGCTCTAGAAGCCCTTTTGAAGCCTCTCTGGGGTAGCGATAACCGCATAAGGGAATACGCCCCACCTTGTGAGACGCCAGCTACAAGCTGTCGACAGTGGGAAGGTGAAACATCCGCCACGGCACAGAAGCTACTTCGGCGATTTGCTTGTTCGTAACCCATCCCAGTTATTCAACTGAAAAAAGGGGAACTACAGTTTAACGTAGAATCTGAAGAATGTGTCATTTCTGGCGACTCCTCACATCGTTGAAAGGTGAAGGCTAGGTTAAGACCAAAAATAAAAAATTCCGTGGGCTGTCCTAGATGCAATCGCGCGACCTCCGGTTTCGAAGCACGCGCTTTACCACTTTTCACTTTTTTTTGAGTCGTCAGTCTTCTGACTGGCTTGATGCGACCCGCCACGAGTTCCTCTCCTGTGCCAACCACTTCATCCCAGAGTAGCACTTGCAACCTACGTCTGGATGTATTCCAATCTCTGTCTTCCTCTACAGCTCCCTCTAGTACCATGGAAGTCATCCTCTCCATTCTCCTTGTTAGTGTTTTCCACATATTCTTTTCCTCTGCGATTCTGTTTGTCTACTCTCTTCTTTCATCGATCAAATGAAGTATTTATTCTGTTACCTATGGCTTCTTCGCTGTTACCCTCCCTGTACCTATGCTTTTCTTTCCAACTTGTGTATTTCTTCTTTTTAGAGGTGTCCATTCCTCTTCAACTGTACTGCCTACTGGGCTATTCTTTGTTGCTGTACCCATAGCATTAGAGAACTTCAAGAGTATTTCGTCATTCCTTAGTGCTTAAGTATCTCACTTCTTTGCGTATTGATTTTTTCTGACTAATCTCTTAAACTTCAACATACTCTTCATCACGACTGCTTTGTCATCTGGGTATGCTTTACGATCCAATACCTGATTTCGGAATCTCTGCCTGACAATGATGTATTGCAACTGAAATCTTACCCCGCCACCCGGCCTTTTCCACGTATACCTCCTCCTCTTGTGATAGTTGAACAGTGTTCGCTATTACTAAATGAAATTTATTACAGATCTCAATTAGTCTTTCTCCTCTCTCTTTCCTTGTCCTAACCCCATATTCTCCTGTAAAATTTCTTCCACTCCTTTCCCTAACTCTGCATTCCAGTCGTCCATGGCTACTAGATTTCCATCTCCTTTTACCTACTGTATTACCCCTTCAGTATACTGATATACTTTCACTATCTCTTCATCTTCGCCTTGCGACGTCGGCGTGTATTCCTGAACTACCGTTGTCGGTGTTAGTTTGTTGTCGATTATGATGAGAACAACCCTATCACTGAACTGCTCACAGTAACTCTCTCTCTTTGCCTTACCTTCGTATTCATAACGAATTTTTCTTCCGTTATACCATTTTCTGCTGTTGATATTGCCCTACCTCAACGGTCCGGAAATTTTTATCTTCTTTCCATTTCACTTCACGGCTTGCTACTATATCTAGATCCAGCCTTTGCTTTTCCTTTTTCAGATTTTCTAGCTACCCTACCATATTCAAGCTTCTGACATTCCATGCCCCGACTCGTAGAACGTTATCCTTTCGTTGGTTATTGATCCTTTTTCTCATGGTCACCTCTCACTTGGAAGTCCCTTCCCAGAGATACGAATGGGGCACTATTCTGGAATCTTTTGCCAATGGAGAGATCATAATGACACTTTTTAAATTATAGGCCACATGTCCTGTGGATGCACGTTATGTGTTTTTCATACAGTGGTTTTCATTGTCTTCTGCATACTTATGTTTTGATTACTAATCAAAGTAGCTACACCTAGGCCATGGGTCCAAAGCGCAAGTTCACCTTTTTTTCTACACAAAAAAAGAAACCAAAACAGTCGTGGCCTGCAACAATTTTTGTTTATTTTTTTTAATTTAACAAAAAAAGACAAACAGGGCCACAAAAATGAAATTAGCTCTCTAACAATACACCTGAAAGGAGACTATGACGATGATCCCAAGAGACCATTTAACTCAACACATTCATTGTTTGCTTTTTTGTTTTCTTTTTTTTTGCTCAAGCTTACCAAAAGCAAAGTAACAAGAATGAAACACTCTAATAGAAAAGCGATTCTACACTTCATCGAGCTGCTTGACGAATAAATACCAGGTACAGTATATTCGCAAAAAGCTCACTATAATCTGGCCTCCTTTGCCACGTCCAATTGAGCGCAACTACATAAGGCACAAGGATCCGCGTCGTACCTGCTGCCCACCACCTAATGAATGTAGTGACTGACAAACCACATAACCGTATTGTTCTTCGTTCTGGGATAGAAGATTGAATCGGGACGCAGGAGAATCTCACTGGAGATTGCCGCTTCGTTCGTCCTGGCAATAAGGCCAATTTTCGGCTCAGCCAACTCCTCTATGTCCGCAGGCGACCAACCGATGACAATCTGTTTCAAGGCAACTACTGCATCGGTCTGTCTTACTAAAGCCATTGCGAAAAAGTCGAACATTGGTGGGTAGAAGGTTATGAACGACTTGGTATCATGAGGAGACCCCTTCCATCGGTTAAATAGGTAGATTGAGATTGGACCAGGCAACCTTCTAATATGGCTCTGAGGATGGGGAATCCAGAGGAAGCACGATTTGGAAACGTCCAGCGACATAACAGAATTTTGACAGACAGATGCGACTGGTAAAGAATATCCACCTCCAAATAACTGACTCAGAAAAAATTCACAAATATTATTTACCCTACCAAAATCTATTGGAGACATTAAGTTCGCAGGTCGGAGCTAGACAAAAAGGCGAGCTGTAAATAATTGGGGGACGCGAGGACTCGCTAAAACAGTGCCTTGAAGAAATAAAGCAGAAGCTTTGGCCCAAACATCAGGGAGGCCCAAACGTCCCATCAGCCGGGGTCTCGCCATAATCACATAGGGTACCCGAAAATTAGAGTTTCACCAAACAAACTTGCCCAATAATCATTGTAGCTTTCGGGACACTATCGCAGGAAGGGGAAAAATTTGGACAACAAAATAGACTGTGCTCTCCTTAGGCCTAACGTGTATATAGATAATTCATCTAAAGGTTTTGATGAGTGATTCTGCGAGTATTAAAATATACGACATACGAGGTTTGTCCGGAAAATACGTATAAAAGTTGAATAATAACTTTATTTTACAATTATTCAGGTATTATAATATGGTCTCATTCAAAGTACTCGCCCTGAGACGCGATACACTTCTGCCAGCGCCGTTTCCACTGTTGATAACATTGCTGAAAGTCTTCAGTTGTGATGTTGCTCAGCTGCCGTGTCGTTTCCGCCTTGATGGCTTCCACACCTCCCAAGTGCCGCCCCCGAAGCACCAGTTTGCATTTCGGGAACATGAAGAAGTCACACGGGGCTAAATCTGGTGAATAAGGCGGGTGGTCTGTCACGGTGATTGAGCTTCGGGCCAAAAACTCGCGCACAACGAGCTACATGTGAGCGGGCGCATTGTCGTGATGAAGGATCCACCTGCCCCCTTTTGCCAACTCCGGTTGAACTCGGGCCACACGAGCTCTGAGTCGTGTCAGAACTTCAACGTAAAAATTTCCGTTCACTCTCTGGCCGGGAGGGACAAATTCCTTGTGAACAATGCCCCTAGAATCAAAGCAATCAACATTGTCTTCACATTGGACCTTGATTTTCGCGACTTTTTTGTTCTCGGTTCTCCTGCTAGTTTCCATTCCTTGCTTTGAGATTTGAGCTCCACATCGAATTCGTAAAACCAGGACTCGTCTCCGGTGATGACTCGGTTGAGAAAGTCCCCTCGTCCCTCTGTTTCCAACCAATCCTCACAGCATTTGTTTCTGTTCTGGCGTCAAGAGCTTCGGTACGATTTTCGCTCACAATTTCTTCATTTCAAGTTTTTGTGTCAGGATTTCGTGAACGATTATTTTGGGGATTGACAGCTCGTCGGCAATCATTCTGACTGTCAATCTACGGTCTTTAAGAACACAAGCCCGAATTCGTTCAACATTTGCATCGGAACTCGATGCCGACGGGCGTCCTGGGCGAGGGTCATCGTTCACTTCTTCTCGGCCATCCCGGAACCTTTTTAACCACTTTTTCATGGTTGGTTCCTTCAGAGAATTTTCTCCGTAAACCTGTTTCAAACACTCAAAAATCTCACGGCCATTCTTGCCTAGCTTTGCAAGAAACTTGATGTTGACGCGCTGTTCCTCAATCAGAGAGAGCTCCATGCCGACGGCAGGTGGAAAAGGGTAACTGTCAACAAGCTGCCGCACACTCCCACCTTCACGCAGAGTGCTCTGACTCGAACTGAGCTTTGATGGGATTGATTACAGCAGTAGTCCCACCTGGTGGTGACTGCAACCTGTAACATAAAGACATGATTCAACTTTTATACGTATTTTCCGGACAAACCTCATACATGGCTATTATATTTTGACTGGATTGGCTTAGAACAGCAGTTGTCAAACTTTTCTTTTGCATAAGAGCCAACACTGACACTGCATATCGACACTTCTGGTCACATAGGAAAGATGAGGGGGCCCTGGGAGAGGGGGGGGGGAGGATAAAACGGTCACTCAAACAGAAATTCAACTTGCACCAAGCCATAGTTACTGATAGAAGCTTACTACTTACACATTTTGAATCTACATATTAAAGGTATCACATCAAGAAACAAAGAAACTAACGTACTGGAATTATATGCAGTTTCCTGAGAACTTACGTATTTACCCATTTTCCATACCTAAGCGGATACTGCGGTCAGTGCCATCGCAACAGCATCCAATGTTTGTTTTTCTGATTTGGGGGCACATTTCCTGGTAGTCTTCACGCAGTAGTATCTGAAAAAATACCAAGCGGTCGCAGCACACCGTTTTCAATAGGACTTTTGTATTAGGCCAAACAGAGCAGTGACGGTTTAAAATAATATCTTTGTTAATTGAAAATTATCATAAATGGGTGGAAATACGAAGACAGTTTTTTGTATAAGAGGATTTAGAAGTCGGTTTCATCCGTTGTATCACCCGCGTTTTTTTTGGTAGTAAATAACACTTATTGGGATGAACAGCTCGGTCAATTTTCCCGATGAGCTTAGTGCCTATTTTTTCCTATAGGACGTCGTGTCGACTTTAGTGACGCACACAAGAAATCACCAAACGAAAGTAAATAACAAGGAACTATATTTGTAGGCCAAAGGACGTTGTTTACACATTGATGTAGTAAACAATTATTACTCTCGATACAAATGGTGTAACAAGAGTAATATAAATGACATAACCTACATCACACGACTCAAAAACAATGTTTTTACTAAGAAACGACGGAACAAGTTTCCTCCGTCAGTCTCCCTGACAACAATGGCGATGTATGTCAGAACTACTCTGACCACTTCTCGGCAGACAGCAGTGATGTTCAGGACAAAAATAAGCAACTGCCTCTTTCCCCTTCCTGGCGACGTTACTACACCTTCCCCTACCGCTCTTACAATTAATTGGTAACCTCCGTAAATTGGTAAGTTATATTAATTAATAACAGTAGCTGCAATACGAGAAACGATCACAGATGTATTCAAAGGGACTTTTGTTTCACTCATTGCATTGTATTACAACAGCCTTAATTTCATTACAAATTACTTGCTACGAACACGTACCACATTTGAAGGTGAACGTCTCTATACGCGCTTTCAGGAATCCACATTGTTTCCGTTCGACACTGACACCATAGCAGCTGATCGCTGCCGGTGGCCCACGCCCGTGAGTTGTTAGCTCTGGAAGATAAAACCACAAAATATTCACCCTCCCACATCAGTTAACCCTGTAGTGGCTGCGCTACATACCACTGTTTCCCAGAAGTAAGCGGTAAAGTTGCTTAGCCGGCCGCGGTGGTCGAGCCGTTCTAGGCGCTTCAGAACGGAACCGCGCGACTGCTACGGTCGCAGGCTCGAATCCTGCCTCGGGCATGGATGTGTGTGCTGTCCTTAGGTTAGTTAGGTTTAAGTAGTTCTAAGTTCTAGGGGACTGATGACCTCAGATGTTAAGTCCCATAGTGCTCAGAGCCATTTGAAACATTTGAAAGTTGCTTGCCTCGCGGCCGAATTCACTATCGTCAATTGAAATTAAGCCCACCTTCAAATATTACTATCTCTGTTACTGAGCAATAAAACTGCACTCTTAAGAAGCTCTGAGAGGTTGTTGACGTTTTTGGATTTGCCTGTTAGTTGCTTGATGCATATTCTGATAAAATTCGTTTGAAAACTACGGGCTGCACGAAACTTTGAATCGAACTCACAAGCTCAGATTTTTTATGCCCCCAAAGGACCCTAGAACTTAGTAGCTGACTGTGGTGTGCGTAATGTAAGACCTTCGGAACACACACCATCAGATTATTTGACTTTCGCTCTAACGAAGTAGGCGAGTGTCAGCAATATGTCTCCTGGCCTTATCGTGGCGTGTTTATCTTCTGCCGTTAGGTCAGACGATAGAAATGCCAGTTGCACGCTTTTAATTTTTACACACATTTATTAAAATAATAACATAAAATTACTTAACTTGATTCTGGATGCTATTTATAATTGACAATCTGAAGTTCCTTTGGTATGGGTACGTTATTCTCACATACCTCTGATACTTGACAAAGGGTCTATACATTTCTCTTCATGGCTATGTACAGGAATATGATAATCTTATTAGGCGCAGACTGAAACTTGACTACAGACGGGTACAGACTAATGCAGACTGACTAACGGAGGTCTGTACACTCGTTATAATACCTAGCGCGTTCAGGTATCACTGCGCGAGTGTGATCCGCGAGGAGAAAAGGTTCTGCGTTAGCAGCAATCTCATTGGCTGCGTTACATATTAATACGCGTATCGGCGGAAGCAGAATTTGGTCCGTCTTTATGGCAGCGCCATCTCGTAGAGCGGAGACGGACGAACGCTGCGCCTGCGCTGTTGTGCTTAGCGGGGCGCGCTCTATTGGGAAAGTTGCGTACGCGCTGACATACACTGATCAGCCAGAACAATATGATCACCTACCTAATAGCCGATATGTCTACGTTTGGCACGGAAAACAGAGGAGACACGTCGTAGCATGGAAGCAATGAGGCCTTGGTACGTTGCTGGAGGGAGATGCCACCGCATCTGCACACACAAGTCACCTGATTCCCGCAAAGTCCAGGGAAGGGGGAATTGAGATCTGATGCAGCGTTCAATAACATCACAGATGTGTTCGATGGGATTCGGATCTGGCGAGTTGGGGCGGGGGGGGGGGGGGGCAGCACATCAATTGGAACTCGCCACTGGTTTCCTCTAAACACAACTACACACCCTGGCCTCGTGCCATGGCGATCTTGCTGAAAAATGCCACTGCCTTCAGGAGAAATTATCGTCATGGAGGGGTGTACGTGGTCTGCAACCAGTGTATGATACTCCTTGGCCGTCACGATGCCTTGTACGAGCTTCGCTGGACCCATGGATGTCCACGTGATTGGACCTGCCCCCAGTTTGTCTCCGTCCCTCAGTACGGGTGTCAACAAGGAGCTGCTCCCCTGGAAGACGATGTATTCGCAACCTCCCATCACCATGATCAAGAAGGTATCGGGATTCATTAGGCCATGCAACGATCTTCCACAGCGCCAACGTCCAGTGCCGATGATCAAGTGCCCATTTCAGTCGCAGTTTCCGATGTAGTAGTGTTAACACTGATATACACATGGGTCGTCGGCTGTAGAGACCCATCGTTAGGAGTATTCGGTGCACTGTGTGTTCAGACACACTTGTATTCTGCCCAGGGACGTTAGTTCCGCCCGTTGTATTTCACAGGTCTGCCCAGCCTACGACGTCCGACATCTGTAATGAGAGGTGGGCGCCCGACCCCACGACGTCTGGGCATGGTTTTACCTTGATTTCGTCGCGTGTTGAAGATATTCACCACAGAATTCCTCGAACACCCGGGAAGTCGTGCAGTTTCCGAAATGCTCGTGCTGTGGTCCGAGCCATCAAAATCTGCCCTCGGTCAAACTCAGATAGATCGCTCGCCTTCCCCATTTTACACACGGACAGCACGCCCACTGATGATGCATGCACCGTGCGTGTGTCTGACTAGCAGTCATTTCTCTGCTATAACCTGGACGGGTTTATATTGATATATCGATAGTAGGTCAGTGATTACTGATCACTGTAAATTTCAACTTGATGCCTCTACCCGTCCCTGAGAAAGGATTGCCGGCCGAAGTGGCCGTGCGGTTAAAGGCGCTGCAGTCTGGAACCGCAAGACCGCTACGGTCGCAGGTTCGAATCCTGCCTCGGGCATGGATATTTGTGATGTCCTTAGGTTAGTTAGGTTTAACTAGTTCTAAGTTCTATGGGACTAATGACCTCAGCAGTTGAGTCCCATAGTGCTCAGAGCCATTTGAACCCATTTTGAGAAAGGATTATTAATAGACGCTGCAGACAGACACGTGGACAATACACTGCAGAAAATATTTTTTGTGATATAATTACTGTGATATATTGTACTGTGAAACTTTCTTCTTGTCAAATTTCAAGATTCTTCGTGTAGGTCAACGGGAAGTACCATGTAAGTTTTGATGTGTAAGTGTGCAAGTATCGAAATATTGACATCCTTTGACTGCACTGATTTTGGAGCTAAAATTTTTACATCGCCAAGTTATCACAGACCTTAGTATTTGATATAAATTTCAACTCGGTACCTCTACTTGTTCCTGAAAAAAGTGGTCTTAGGAGTCGGATTAACAGACAGAGATAGACAGATGAACGGACGGGCAATAAAGTGAACCTGTAAGGGTTCCGTTTGTACCGATTGAGGTACTGAGTCCTAAGACAGGAAGGTTAAAGTGCTGCGTAATATCACGACTAGGTCACTGGAGACTGAATACGAGCTTTGATTGGACAGGGACGGGAAATTAAGTAGGTCGACAACTTTTCAGAGGAAACGATGAAGGGAGAAACGAAATCTGGGTGGTCAGACGGTGATCGGAATCCCTCTTCTATCAAACGCATGTCCATTGTCTAAACCAATGCTACACCTCGCTGGGCTATGACACCGGTAAAGTTATTGTGTAGATAACACTAGTAGGGTGTAATTTTCTTTTGTGTTTGTATAAGTCAGAAGTACAATCGACATCTTTATTTTTTGTATGTTTATGGGAACCTTATACGAAAACGAAAGAGAGCTTTCGAGAAAAGAGAAGTGCCCGTATGAGTATTAAGAGCTGAGATGGCAAGTAACAGACGGTTCATATAAAAGAAACGAACTCGAAGACAATATTATAAAAAGATAATAGATAGTTAATGAAAATAGGATGGGAGACATGATACTAAAAGAAGAATTTGTTACAGCCCTGACAGCCGAAACAAATCCAAGACGATATTAATTCATAATTATTGAGATCCTTGGTAGCGATAGCCATGACAAAAATATTCCAAGTTATATGTAACGTACATAGGACACGTGAAATAGGCCATCCGCTGTGGCTGAGCGGTTCTAGGCGCTTCAGTCAGGAACCACGCTGCTGCTACGGTCGCAGGTTCGAATCCTGCCTCGGGCATCGATGTTTGTGCTCTCCTTAGGTTAGTTAGGTTTAAGTAGTTCTAGGTCTAGGGGACTGTTGACCTCAGATGTTAAGTCCTATAGTTCTCAGAGCCATTTGAAACATTTGAACAGGTGAAAAAGCTTCCAACTTCAAGAATAATGTAACAATTCCTACCTAAAAGAAGGGAGGCGTAGACAGATCTGAATATTACCGAGCAATCAGTTTAATAAGTCATGGATGCAATATAGTAGAACGAATTATTTACAGAGGAACGGGAAAAAACTCTGGGAAGATCAATTTGCATAACGGAGAAATGCAAGAAAACGTGAGTTCTTACTAATCGTATGACTTATCGTAGAAGATAGACTGAAGATTGGCAAACACGCGCTTACAGCATTTGTAGATTCAGAGAAAGCTTTTGGCAGTGTTGACTGAAATGTACTATTTGAAATTCCGAAGATAGTAGGGGTAAAATATAGGGAGCGAAAAGCTGTCTATGGCTTGTACAGAAATCAGAACGGAGTTACAAAGTCTGACAAGGAATAAACCAGCCATTGAGAAGAGAGTGAAACAAGATTTTAGACTTCCCCGATCTTATTCCATCTGTACGATGAGCAAGCAGTAAAGGAAAGCAGGAAGTAATTTGGAAATGGAATTAAAACTCAGGAAGAGGAAATGAAAATTTTGCTACTTGTTGATGATATTGTATTACTAAAGCGTTTATCTATTTTCCAGTTCGATTGTTTCTCTGTTACAAAATGTTCATTTTATATAAATTTTGTTAAATATTTGTGATGCTGGACTGAATTTGCGAGAGAGCGTGAAAACATTGGAGCTATCGATTTTTTTCGCGTCGAAACAAAGAGCTTCGAAGTGAGTCAATGAATAGTAGTGATCCCTGGTGGCACTATGTACTTGTATGTACCATCAAGGGCTCCATCCATGAGCGGCACAGTATCGTCTGCAATCGGTCACTCGCTTTTATTCCGTCACACATCAGCGATCTTCCAAGCAATTACAATCAGTATTTCTAACGCCACTGTGTCGTGTGGTCCTGATATGGGAAATAAACTGCTATGTTTAGCAGCATTGGCGGTTGATGTTTGCATGTTGTGCAAGATTTGGAGAGAAAAAGAACACTCTTCCTGGGAACTGTAGGCTACCTTACAGAATATCTTACAAATTTTGTTGACGCCAAGTGGGATGTTACAGTCTGTAGTTTTGAAGTTCTCAATTCCTTTTTCATTTTTTTAGCATTGTAGTTTAACTACACATATCTGAACTAATGCTTTGCATTGTTGTTGTGTCCAGAAATGTAGTCACCAGAAGTGGTACAGAAAGGATTTAACTTGCAAGGAACAAGGGTATGGGTTACCGGGATAAACACATAGAAAGGAGACCACTGCTAATAGTTTATTAATATCACAAATATAAAAGTTAAAACAGGCTATGGCGTACCTCTACTCAAGTTTTTATGGTAGTTATTATTAACAAGAAACATAAATTATGTTGGTGGATCCACGAAATGTGTTAATTATAAAATAATCCTTTTAAATAAATAATTTGCATAATTTAATGTGAAATAGTTTCTGTGTTTGCTTCAGTCAAATAAGCAAAACATGATAAACAAGCTTACGTTTATAGATCGGAACACACAAGATTACTACGAGAAATACTGAGGCTAAGATTCTAGTGC
Organism: Schistocerca serialis cubense; assembly: GCF_023864345.2. Taxonomy (NCBI): domain Eukaryota; kingdom Metazoa; phylum Arthropoda; class Insecta; order Orthoptera; family Acrididae; genus Schistocerca; species Schistocerca serialis. Next base: position 439,854,217 of record NC_064645.1, on the reverse strand, counting down.
ATATCGGCACTAAAATATTCTACACATACTCTGAGGTGACAAAAGTCATGGGATACCTCCAAATATCGTGTTTGACCTCCTTTTGCACAGCTTAGGCCAACAATTCGACGTTGCATGGATTCAACAAGTCGTTGGAAATCCCAGCAGAAATACTGATCCATGCTGACACTATAGCCGCGCATAATTGCTGAAGTGTTGCCGGTGTTGGACTTTGCGGAAGAATTAACGTTATTGAAAATTGCGAACAACTGTGACCCGGTGACATGGCGCTTTGTCATCCATAAAAATTCCATCATTGTTCGGGAACATGAAGTTCATTAATGGCTGCAAATGGTCTCCCAGTAGCCGAAGACAACGGTTTCCAGTCAATGATCGGTTCAGTATACACAGCCCACACCATTACCTAACCAACACCAGCCTGCACAGTGCCTTGTTGACGACCCGGGTCCATGGATTTTTGGAGTCTGCGTCGCCCTCGAACCCTACCGTCAGCTCCTACCAACTGAAATCGGGACTCTCTGACCAGGCCACAGTTTTCCTGTCGTCAAGGCCCAATCAATATGGCCACGAGCACAGGAGAGACGCTGCAGACGATGTCGTGCTGTTAGCAAAGGCTCTTGCTGAACCGTGGCGACTGGCACTAGTTATGCTCCACTTGCGCCGCTGATATCGACACTCGTCTGGTCTTGTATCTCTGACTGTTCCGCCTTAGGTTTTCCGGCTTGGCTAGTGGGCGAGTGCTCTCTCTCCGGTCGGCGATCAACGTGGCAACTTGTTTCGAAGGCAGGCCCTCGTCTCTATCCGCTGTGCCTGGGCCTCGCCGTCCTCGCCGTTTTGCCGCGCGCCGGGTGGATGGCGCTGATCAGTCGGCGCCTTTGCGTGCGAAACGGTGGCGGGTCCCTCATCTCATGCCGGACATCTTCTGATCGCGTGACTGGAATCATTAAGTTACGTATGATTCGTATTCTGCTGTTAACCTGTGAAGATTTGTGAAACTTACGGTGACATGTAGTATGGAACTTACGAAGTCTAAGGCTTGGAAGTGGTGTTTCCGCGGAGCGGAGTCTAATTCGAGTTTTACTGCTTGTTTTAAAGGTTCCTTGCAGTGTTAATTTGATGTAGTACGTTAATTATTGTGCTCTTTGGCCAGTTTTGGTTTTAGACTTTATTTGATATGAAGGGCAGAGCTTAAGTTACGTCAGTTTCATTGTAACCACTGATATGCTTTAAAAGGCCTTTTGCAGCATTAGACACTGTCACTTGGGCCTGCCGGTCTTACTCTCAAGCCCTCTTTGGGTCCTGTAGTAACGTAGTATTCCTTTGTTTGTATTTGGTCTGTCATTGTGTATTCTAACTTTAGTTTTAGTTTCCTTATAGATTTCGGAAGCGCTCTTTCTTGTCTGGCCGGTTGCCAGTTTGCCTTGCCGCGCGGACCCGGCCGTTGCTTCCCTGGCAGTGGTGTTGGCGTCCTACTTGACAGCAAGCTCACTGTGGGTCCATGCGGAGCCTCGGCCAACTAAACAGTTCGCCTAAACATTCTGTTATTGCTGTATTTCAGTTGGTGTTGTTAACCTTTCTCATGAATATGTTTACTAGACAACTTCATCCAGTCGTTTTTTAAGAGCTGACCTTTTCATTTGTTGATGCAGCTAGCAACTGATTTAAATCAAAGTTTTTAAGATTCTGAATTTGTTTACCTTTACATTTGTTAAGTTCATTAACTTAACGGGTGCAAATTGATGTGTTGGCAAATGTGCCAACACCTTGTAGATTGAGTAGGCCGAAATGCACGCTATCTAACGCAGACGGGCGTGAATTCTGGAACAGGATAAGTAGTGAATTCTCATAAGAAAAGTATGCAGCTCCTCGAATACTTATCTTTTATTCTTTGATGTGAATTACAGCATTCTTGATGAGACATTTCATACGATAACTATCAAACTATGTAAGGCTAATGGCGCCTTGCTAGGTCGTAGCCATGGACTTAGCTGAAGGCTATTCTAACTGTCTCTCGGCAAATGAGAGAAGGCTTCGTCAGTGTAGTCGCTAGCAAAGTCGTCGTACAACTGGGGCGAGAGCTATCCCGTATCTCGAGACCTGCCTTGTGGTGGCGCTCGGTCTGCGATCACACAGTGGCGACACGCGGGTCCGACATGTACTAAATGGACCGCGGCCGATTTAAGCTACTACCTAGCAAGTGTGGTGTCTGGCGGTGACACCACACAAATAATTTAGAATTTTAAGTAGGAGCTTCTGCCATTTGTGAAAGCCAGTTGTATACTTTCTTAAGAGGACAAAGGTCCGAATTAAAATTTAATACTGTTATTCTGATAACGAAATTTGTTCTTTAGTTGACATTGAGATTATGTCCCAACCACAAGTTTGTCCATCAGCAAAGATCCCTAGCTTCCTAGGAGCTTTGCGTAGCTGTAGTTAGCAGTATCACAGCTCACTTGCGTCGGTCGTCTGCTCCCATATCCCAGTAACGCCAGATTTCGCAGCACTGTCTTAACGGATACGTTCTTCGTACGTGCCACTTTGATTTCTGCGGTTATTTCACGCAATTTTGCTTGTCTGTTAGCACTGACAACTGCACGCAAACGCATGTGCTCTCTGTCGTAAAGTGAGACCCCTCGGCCACTGCACTGCCCCTAGTGAGTAATACCAGAAATTTGGTATTCTCGGCACAGTCTTGACACTGTGTATCTCGGAATACTGAATTCCCTAAAGATTCCCGAAATGGAATGTCCTATGCGTCTAGCTTCAACTACCATTCCACGTTCAAACTCCGTTAATTCACGTCGTGCGGCCATAAACACGTTGGAAACCTTTCACATACAGCTCCTCCAATCCACTGCTTTTTTATACCCTGTTTACGCGATACTGCCACCATCTGTATATGTACATCATTACACCATTACCAGTATCGGGCCGGAGCCCATGGTCAGATGGTAGCGTTGACTTCTTTTGCATTTGTATCATCCTGAAAAGCCCTCCTATACCTGACGATGGGCCCAGACCCGAAACTAGTAATGATATAACAAAATTGTTTCAAGAAAACTTGGCCGGCCGCTATGACCAAGCGGTTTTAGGCGCTTCAGTCTGGAACCGCGCGACCGCTACAGTCGCAGGTTCGACTCCTGCCTCGGGCATGAATGTGTGTGATGTCCTTAGCTGTTAGGTGTAAGTAGTTCTAAGTTCTAGGGGACTGATGACCTCAGATGTTAAGTCCCATAGGGCTCAGAGCCATTTGAACTATTTTTTCAAGAAAACTTGTGGCTCGTTGCACTATTTCCTACAGTATAATATAATCTTGTTGGAGGGGTAGCCAAATCAGTAGGAATTTTTCCCACGCTGCATTATTTTTCTTGTGATTGCTATAACGTAATGAAACGGCGTTTAAAATTTTATAGCGTTCGAAGTAGCAGTTTTAGAGAAAGAAAACAGTTTAGTCGGAAAAACATTATTTTTTTAGCTCTGTTTACAAAAATGGAAAAACGTTAAATATCGAAAAGAATTAGAACTAGAGCAGTGAAATTTTAACTATAAATTGGTAATTCAGATCACTGATAACATCATGTAAAACATTGACTAAAATATTGTTGCTTAGGTGAGACTATCGATTCAACAAAATTTAGAAGTGTCCCTAAACTTGATACCAGTTGCACAAGTTCATGTAAGAGGAGGAAATGAGTATTGAGGACAAACGTATCTCCTGCTCGGAAAAAAGATAGACAGTAACATCTATTTTGACCTATTTTGTATCTGCATCGATATTTCTAGTGAATTTGTAGTACTGCTTATGTATAATGTTGTATCTGTCATGGAAATTATTTGACTTTGTGTACATATTTCAATTATGTGAACTTTTGAACGATGTTTAAATCACGCTTGTGAATTTAAATAATTACTGAAATGATTGTTATATAATGTACTGTAAACGATTCGATCTATAGTTAGGGAACGTAGTGATGAATGTAAAAGATGTGGGGAAACCCCGCAGCTACGGGAGTAGCTTGGCGGAGTGGAAAAGGTGTGGTTGGCGCGCAAGTTGCAACTCACCCTTTGTGACGGGTAAGGAGTCAGGGCCGAGCACTGCTGTGGTTAACACCTCACTAACAGTAGCGGATCATTGTGGCTCATATTTCTGGAGTTTTCAGGCCAGTAGAGCTTAAGGGCAGTATTTATGGGCCTCGGATGCTGCATTTGGTGATACGATTATCATGGCATGGTTTCTGGCCCTGAAGATGAGTTATAGGGCGAGGCCAACAGTATTGCTATGATTACATCGCCACCAGGTTAATAGCCACTGCAGGTTGCCACCAGTACCACCAGCCTTCCACTAAATTGTTTATATTTTGCACTCTGTAAATGGACCCGGTATTTGTGAAATTTGGTTGATTTTATAATAATAATTGTGATGTTGCTGAAAACTCTGCACTACGTGATCAAAAGTATCCGGACACCTGGCTGAAAATGACAAGTTCGTGGCGCGCTCCATCGGTAATGCTAGAATTCAATATGGCGTTGGCTCACTCTTAGCCTTGATGACAGCTTCCTCTCTCGCAGGCATACGCTCAGTCAGGTGCTGGAAGGTTTCTTGGGGAATGGCAGCCCATTCTTCACGGAGTGCTTCACTGAGGAGAGGTATCGATGTCGGTCGGTGAGGCGTGACACGACGTCGGCGTTCCAAAACATCCCAAAGGTTTTCTATAAAATTCAGGTCAAGACTGTGTGCGGGACAGTCCATTACAGGGATGTTACTGTCGTGTAAACACTCTGCCGCAGGCTGTGGAATATGGTGTCGATCGTGTTGAAAGATCCAATCGCCATCCCCGAATTGCTCTTCAACAGTGGGAAGCAAGAAGGTGCCCAAAACATCAATGTAGGCCTGTACTGTGATAGTGCCACGGAAAACACCAAGAGTTACAAGCCGCCTCCATGAAAACACGACCACACCATAACATCACCGCCTCCGAATTTTACTGTTAGCACTACACACGCTGGCAGATGACGTTCACTGGACAGTCGCCATACCCACACCCTGCTATCGGATCGCCACATTGTGTACCGTGATTCGTCACTCTACACAACGTTTTTGCGGGGTGTCTGGATACTTTTGATCACATGGTGTATCTTACACCCGTGATTATCCCAAATCACAAACCTGGACAGGTATCGTATCCAAGTGAATTTAATTCCGCGTGTGCTAATTTATTATGAGAAAGTGGTTGAACTTGAATTTAATGTTGTGTTTTCATTTGCACAGCCAATTATACTTTTGAGTAGGTCAAAAGACTGCTTACGAAAGTACATTATTTATTTAAAGAGTAATAGTTTGTTGTACTTTACTTAATTAATGATTAATGATAAGAATACTTACCATTTCTCATACATTCTGGTGTAGTTTTGTTAATGAGCATGGTTCTTCAAACCATGGAAGTTTAAGGGTCCTCATGTACTACACTAGTTAGCTAATGAAGCAATGCAAAGGCTCCTTCAGAGCCAGTGTTGTTGGATCTGCATTCTGTTTAGTTGCGTCAAACTGTGTTTAAGAAAGAACTATTTACTGTGTTATCAACTAATGCACGTTGGTTAAGGCACAGGCGTAGAAATTTTGGAAAATTTGTGGTAAGTTCTATGGGACCAAACTGCTGACGTCATCGGTCACTAAGCTTACACACTACTTAATCTGACTTAAACCAACTTACGCTAAGAGCAACACACACACCCATGCCGGGTGGAGGACTCGAACTTCCGACTGGGGGAGCCGCACGAACCGTGACAAGGCGCCAAGACCGCTCGGCTACCCCGCGGCCGGCCAGTCTGGCAGAGCGGATCTAGGCCCCTCTGAAACCGCGCGACCGCTACGGTCGCAGGATCGAATGCTGCCTCAGGCATGGATGTGTATGACGTCCTTAGGTTAGTTAGGTTTAAGTATTTCTAAGTTCTAGGGGACTGATGACCTCAGATGTTAAGTCCCATAGTGCTCAGAGCCATTTGAACCATTTATTTGAGCTACTCCGCGCGGCAGGCGTAGAGACCCTGTACTTAGCAAGGAAGTCACAGATTATGATCATTAGCAGACCCCCTGATTTAAATTCAGAATCATTTCAAGCTTTTCCCTGTTCAGTATTGCTATTAGTTTCATGTGTGTAGGTAATTGGCTTATAAACTGTTACACGTAGTTCATTTAAGCTACGTGTTGTTGAGAGGTATATGTAACTGTTTTCTATCTCATTGGCCATTTGTTGGTTAGTAGCACGTTTATCTGCAAGGTTAGGTTACTGTGTTGTAGGAAAGATGTAAGGAAAGAGTGTAGTGAGTGTGTGTCAAGGAAGGTAAGGTTAGCCTTAGCACTGACTTCTGCCTAATTAGGCTGGCGACCGATTTTAGTATGTAATGTTACAACTTGCTTTTGTGCTGGGAGAACGTCTGTTCCTGACTCATCTGTTTACTGTTGTTTATAATCTGCTGGAGTGTTTCGGAAACGAATCCCAGTTTGTTTATTACCATTAGGTTGTATTGTATTGTATGTTAACCGGGGGCCTAGAAACGACGGAGAGGCTCTGTCCCCACCGCAGCCGCAGTGGTCCACAGTCCCACGATGACTACCGCAGCCCATTTCATTCCTTCGCCGCCCCACACCGAACCACTCTTTCAGGGTTACTGTGCGGTTCAGCCCCCGGTGGACCCCGCCAGGGAATGTCTCACACCAAGCGAGTGTAACCCCTATGTTTGCGTGGTAGAGTAATGGTGGTGTACGCGTACGTGGAGAACTTGTTTACGCAGCAATCGCCGACGTAGTGTAGCTGAAGCGGAATAAGAGGAACCAGCCCGCATTCGTCGAGGGAGATGGAAAACCGCCTAAAAACCATCCACAGACTGGCCGGCTCACCGGATCTCGACACAAATCCGCCGGGTGGTTTGGTGTCGGGGACCAGGCACTCTTTCCCAATCCGGAAAGCCGTGCATTAGACTGCATGGCTAATCGGGCGGGCTTTTCATTAAGTTACCTCACGGTCACTACTCACAGAGGTGTAACGTCAACATCGATTGCCGTTTTAAGGTGGTCGGTGGAACCGTTACAAGACTGAAAGGCGAGAAAGGATCCACAGAATTGAAAATAAAATAGCTAGAGGCGCCTTGGAAGGAATATATAAATATATTTCTAGTGAGCATGGGTAAGGCTGTTAGAACACCCCATCCCACTATTTTAGTTGAGTCAAAAAAGCGTATGGAATTTAGGAATGAAGTGACGGATATAAAACTCAAAAACGAAATGTTTAAAAGTGGCAGAACAGACTGATATTATTTGAGAATGGCGATCTAAGGGGCGTGATGTATTTCCTTTTAAAACAAAATTAAACTGTTGTTTAATTTTTTACTATATTTTGTAAGTTTCTTAAAAGCAGCTTGCCATTTTAATGAATACAGTTTATTTTAAGTTCTCTCTCTCCCTCTCTCTTCATTGCTGTAAACCTGTCGGTGGTGGGAGAGTACATAAGGGCTTTTGTCACCGTGATTCAGCACTATGCAGAAGTTATTACCCAAATGATATGCAAGAGTGTTAGTAAATAGGTACCTTCCAAACGTTTCACTGTTTTCACCTTAAAGGAGAAATGTGACAGCATGTAGCAGGAAGGGGTTCAGTTTCCATCTGAAAACATTCGTACTTAATAATAATCAAGGTATTACTTAACGTTCCATCACTTTAAGAGTTGTTAAATTATTAGAAGTGTGAGAAAGAGAAAAATTATTTTAATAATTCTAGGCAAAAACTTGAGTATTACAGAAGGAAGTAAGCGTCACTGTGAGGTTTTAAGCTGAACTGATGGGTTTCTTGAACAGATTACATTTTTTTCTGCAAGGTGAAATATACGCGCAAACTAACCTAAAATAAAGTCTGATTTTGGTGTCGTCTTTTACAAGCTGCCTGTTAATCAAAATGTTGTAGCACCTTTTACTGTCATGTGCCCAAAAATACTATTGATCTTCTCCTTCTTCCTCAAGTTGAGGAGCCACAATAATACTACCGTGTCATTTTCTTCTGGTAGTAAAATAATATCTGTGTAGTTCAAAGTCAGATTCAATTCGGCCGCGCATCTCTCCATCCTGCTGCCGCTGGAGTCGCAGCTGCACCTGCGCTGCGCCTTGGGAAACAGAAAAAAAAGGTTCAAATGGCTCTGACCACTATGGGACTTAACATTTGAGGTCATCAGTCCCCTAGAACTTAGAACTATTTAAACCTAATTAACCTAAGGACATCACACACATCCATGCTCGAGGCAGGATTCGAACCTGCGACCATAGCGGTCGCGCGGTTCCAGGCTGTAGCGCCTAGAACCGCTCTTCCACTGCGGCCGGCTGCTTGGGAAACAGCGACGACTAGCGGACGAAATCCAGCCGCGTCGCCGTGTACCTGAGCGAGCAGGGCCGATCGTTTCGGCATGGGGAGTCTGACGCTGTCGCACCTAGGTCAACGCACTTTTAGCTGGAATATCCGCCTGTGGGGTGGGGTGGGTCTGGAAGGGATGATGATGATGATGATGATGATGATGATATTTGGTTTGTCGGGCGCTCAGCTGCGCGGTCATCAGCTCCCGTACAAAGTTCCAATACCTACACAGTCCATTCTCTTTCCACAGTCCAATCTAGTCACTCTCACAAATGATGATGATGATGAAATGATGAGGACAACACAAACACCCAGTCCCCGGGCAGAGGAAATTCCCAACCGGCCGGGAATCGAACTTGGGACCCCGTGATCCAGAGACAGCAATGCTAGCCCCTAGACCACGAGCTGCGGACGACTGGAAGGGAAGCAATTTTTGCTGGGTAAATCGGCACGACGAGGCACGTGACCTCCACAAAATGCAAAATGAGACTCTCGCAATCATCCAGAACCGTGGGACGATTTTTAGCGCCTCTAGAGGAACCAGACGGACATTCCATTCTAAATGTTATGGCACTTGGTCTCCCGTGGCCATTACCGGAAAGAAGCGGTGATGTGACGGTAAACAGAAACATATTAATTTTTTCGACTGCCGTACACACTGGGAAGTCTGAATAGCTTCACGGGCAAGCTGTCTGGTCGTTAGAACAGCAGAGCACATTCTCGTGGGCTTCAAGAGCATAGGTGGACACACGAGCCGACTGGAGCGCCCTCAATTACATGTGCAATAATACAGGGTGAGACAAAAAGGACTTTGCAACTTCGGAATAATACAGAAATTTATTGAGACAACTTACAAAATTGGTAGATGCGTCATTTTGTAGGAAACAGTCTCAAAGTTTGATTCACGTGGTGCATCAGTACTTCATTCTGCCACCAGGAACACCAACGTAGTGAACAGTTAAAATGGCTACTTTTACTGGTGCAGAGCGCGCTCGCTGTGTAGTGGGGCGGCAAGTAAGTTACTTCGCTGGTTTAAAGTTTTGATGCCGTCTTTAATCACGTGAGCCTGGCAACTAATTTGGTGGTCAGCCAGAAAGCGAAGGGAAACATACTGACCTTAGTTTCCAGTCTGCACGGCCACATTCCGGTCCAGCCCACTGAAAGAAAAGCGTCTATTTCCCATTTCTTTGCGGGATCAGGACTATGACTTCAGTAAATGTTTAAGGTTCCAATCAAGATATAATTTAATTAAAGTTTCTCACAAACAACACTTAAAATTGCGTTATGTTTAATTGAAAACAAGTCTTTCTAATCTAACAGCACCTTTAGCAGTTCAGAGGCGACCTCTACGGTAACTTCCCACCAGATTGTTTTTCGCCCTGACTAACATCACTCAATTGAAAGTTCGCAATAAATGTTCAAAATTTAATGCTCGCCATAAAAGTGGAAATAAATTCACCACTTGCCACGCGGAATTGAATTTCACACGGACGGCACACTAACAGTTATTTTACCAAATTCTAAACGATCCAGGACGGTGGACAGTCCTCGCGAGTTCACTATCCGTTTTCACTGCCAAATAAGCGCTTGTCACCACTCGGCTCTGACGTCATCTAAGGCAGAGCGCGACCAGACGCTTAACTGGCGTGGACCTCACAGTGTCTGAGAGCGAAGTGAACCTTCCTACTGATTCAGGGGCTGTATTTATGAGGTGCCGGTGCGGACTGCCGAGAAAACATCTGTTATCTCTGTCTATTTGCGCCTGCATCTCGTGGTCGTGCGTTAGCGCTCTCGCTTCCCACGCCCGGGTTCGCGGGTTCGATTCCCGGCGGGGTCAGGGATTTTCTCTGCCTCGTGATGGCTGGGTGTTGTGTGCTGTCCTTAGGTTAGTTAGGTTTAAGTAGTTGTAAGTTCTAGGGGACTGATGACCATAGATGTTAAGTCCCATAGTGCTCAGAGCCATTTGAACCAATTTTTTCTGTCTATTTGCATACGGCGGCAGTCTACAAACGACCGCTATCTCGGGCACATAAGCTTTAATAATATAGTTACCAATTACTTCAGAAACTTCTTAATTTTTGCTGGTATGCAGATAAGCAGTTTGAAAGCACGTAGAAAGTTTCAGCTCGCTAGAATGAAAACTTCGCTTAATAGAATTTATACCTTTGCTAAGACTTATATCAGTTGCTATTTATGTTGCAAGTCTTAAACTTGGTGTAGCTCTATTATTTGATATATTTGATCATCTGGTTTAACCAAAGTCCTCTATTATTAAAATTTCAAGTACTTAATCTACAACACTTAGGTAAATTTTAGTTACAAAATTAGTTTTTATTTAATTACTCAAAACCTATAGGACGTAGATTAACGTGGACTCTCTCTTATTATTTTTGGGGAATATTGAAGCATAAAACAAATTTTCATGTTTCTAAGTCCATTATTTAGCGCCTCTGATTTTTCCGAAAAACGTGGATTCTGGCATTAATTTTCTCTTATGGTTTTGGAAACCAGCATCACTTATTTATAACTTCTAACCGCACCTTCTGACCAAATTCTGGCTTCCTAGTGTCATTATTTAGCGCCTCTGATTTTTCTCTTAAAATTGCATTTTTCCGTAAACTATTAACTTTAGAACATCAAGACTTGGTATTTGGAACATTATTACACTAAACTACAATTTAACAAAGTTTTAAACATAAATTTTGATTTTTAATGTCATACTAAATTGTGGTGCAATACTTGTGCGCTACATGCAGACACGTTAAGGTGACGTGGCACTACTAGCAGTGAAGTGGGGTAAGTCCCGGCGCACTCGCTCCCCTCTGTATCTCACACATGGTACAGCGCTTGGTTTGCTTCAGTGTGTTTTGGTTTCATGAAACGAATTCTGCAACAACTGTTCGGCGTGAATTTTGCACCGGATACGCTAAAGAACCTCCAAGTAGCCGACCTGAGAAATCGAATCTACGCTGCCCTGCCATTGCACAAGTTATGCCCGATTTGCTGCAGCGAATGTGGGAAGAAATTGATTACCGGTGGGATGTTTGCTGCCTCGCAAAAGGTAGTCACATCGAACCAAAATGACACTTAACACCTCTGTATGAAACTTGAGGTTGTTTGCTACAAAATTACACGTCTACCGATTCTGAAAGTGTAAAGTCCTTTTTGACTTTCAGTCAGTAAGCTTACAGAAACGTGAAGCAGCTTCTTCAACTGCTAGCTCTCCCAAGCCTCTATCTGCATACAACTGACCACATCCAGTGCTTTACTCTTGCGGTAACCAGCTACAGGCGCCTCATCCCCTGTGCTCTTCGCCCCAATGCTTTGTCGTTTATTATTTGTTCACGACTTCCGTTCTTCATGGGGTTGGTTTATATGATAACGAACGTTGGCGGCGTCTCCGTGTCCTTATCTATGTGACACTACTAACAATCTGAATAATAAATCGTCACTGAACAGCTGTTTGCGGAGCATTCAGCGACTGATTGGCGAAGGGAATTCTTTAATGTGGTCGTCTTACCTTTAATGTCCACTGTACATATGCATTGCTTAACTCACTCAGTGCTAAACTGTTTGCTGATCCCTTTTCTAGCCAGCCGCGGTGGCCGAGAGGTTCTAGGCGCTTCAGTTCGGAACCGCGCTGCTGCTACGGTCGCAGGTTCGAATCCTGCCTCGGGCATAGATGTGTGTGATGTCCTTAGGTTAGTCAGGTTTAAGTAGTTCTAAGTCTAGGGGACTGATGACCTCAGATGTTAAGTCCCATAGTGCTTAGAGCCGTTTGAACCATTTGATTCCTTTTCTAGAGGAAGCAAGTTTCCTGCAGTGCTATGTCCATAAAATATCTTTTCTATCTGTTCACCTATTATTATTTGCTAAATTTAACTGACGGTAGCTCAGATTATCTTCCTTAAGGAAGGGCAGTGCCCGATGTCTAGCTTAGTATTGATTGCGTTTTCTTGAAAGGGCGACGACCACTGAGTTGCTTGTTACACAGTGGTTTATAATATGTTGAAAGTTTTGATTGTTAGATTGTTTTACGATAAGAAGGGTAAGGTCCATTAATTCAGTATATTCCCTTGTATTCTTAACTGTTCACATAATTTCATAAGAAGAACACGTCCAGTCTCTAAGTTAATATTTGCAGTGTTTTGAAGGGAGGGGCTTGCTAACTAGGACTCACAGTTGGCTCATTCCTTAGGGGTATACAGTACTTATTTTGGAAGCTAAAATTAATAGATTGTTTTCTAAGCCAGGGCTAGTGCCCCGTGTGTATTGTTGCTGGAATTAGAGCGATTCCCGATGCGGGATTGATCATTAGGTGATAAAAGGGGCATGTGCCAGTGCAGTAATTCAAGGTTTAATAGTATTTTGCTAAAAGGGCTTCGGCCCACGATTAAGTGTAAATATTATCTATGTCTTGTGGTACCCCTTGCGTAATTTGACTAGATATATAATTCGTTACAGATGGATCAGTGCCTAAGGTCTGAGGTAGTTGTTCTGTGGAGTAATTCGAAATTTAATTGCATTTTGCTAAAAGGCTGCCATTCCGTCATTAAGTGTAAATGTTATCTATGTCTTGTGTATTTTAAGTGTACAAATGATAAGGGGGAGCAGTGTCTTAGGTGTAAGTCAAGGTTGAGTCCGGAACCATAGCAGTTCTGTGGAGTAATCGACCATAAATAATATTTATTAAAGGGCAAAGGCCCATTGGGTAAAAGTAAATCTGATTTTTGTCTGATGTACATATCGACTGTACAAGTTATTTTCTGGAAGAGGAGCAATCCAGACGTCTAAGTCAAGATCAAAATTGGAATCATCATGCCGACTAAGGAAGGCGTCCATAGAGTAACTCAAGTTTTAATAAATTTGGTGTATCGGCTAAGGCCCACTGACTAAGTGTTTCTCTTATTAAAATTTTCCGCATCTGTAACAAAGTGTGCCTGTATAAAGGAACTGGTTTCTTAAATAAATCTTACATCATGGTGCTCGGAAGCTATCCACTCAAGAACCCTCATGTTGAAGTCTGACTTGCTCCAAAGGTTGCTATAGTTCCCTATCACTGTTCTGGAGGTCTCATCTTCTTCGGTGCAACGTCAGGTCAACATGCTTTTTGTTACTCTTGTCGCTGTTGGACAGAGTGTTCACTCCCTGGACCCGGGTACCTTCGACACATTGCTTAACTATTGCACTTATGAATTTCTCCACTGGCCCCAGCTGTGCAAATCGCACACTACGCTTACTGCACGTACTGGCCATAACATTCCTATTTTAGGTACGTGTAACCTTCCAGTTTCTTTTCACAGTCTAACAGAGATAGTGACATTCACAGTGCTCTATCGATGAACCAGTGGAAATATTGACACGTATATACTGAGGTGACAAAAGTCATGGGATACCTCCTAATACACTGCTGGAATTCATTTTCCTTGGTGTAGTGCAGCAACTCGACGTGGCATGGACTCAATAAGTCGTTGGAAGTCCTCTGCAGAAATACTGAGCCATGCCCCCTCTGTAGTCGTCCATCATTACGAAAGTGTCGCTGGTGCAGGATTTTGTGCCTTGTTGCCGACCTGGGTCCAGGGCTTCGTGTGGTCTACGCCATATTCGAACCCTACCATCAGCTCTTGCCAACTGAAATCGAGACTCATTTGAGCAGGCCACGGTTTACCAGTCGTCTAGGCTCCAATCGATATGGTCACGAGGCCAGGGAAGGCGCTGCAGGCTAAATCGTGCTATTAGCAAAGGCACTCGCATCGGTAGTCTGCAGCCATAGCCTTTTAACGCCAGTTTCGCTGCACTGCCCTAACGGATAAGTTCACTGTACGTCCCACATTGATTTCTGCGGTTATTTCACACAGTGTGGCTTGCCTGTTAGCAGTGACAACTAGACGCAAGCGCTGCTCCTCTCTGTCGTTAAGTGAACGCCGTCGGCCACTACATTGTCCGTAGCGAGAAGTAATGCTTGAAATTTGGTATTCTCGACACACTCTTAACACTGTGGAGGACTATTCAATTCACTAACGATTTCCGAAATGGAATGTCCCATGAGTCTAGCTCCAACTACCACTACTCGTTCAAAGTCTGTTTATTCCCGTCGTGCCGCCCTAATCACGTGGGAGACATTTTCGCATGAATCACTTGAGTACAAGTGACAGTTCCGCCAATGCACTGTCCTTTTATACCTTGTGTTCGCAATACTACCCGCATCTGTGTGTGTGATATTACGTCTGTCTTGCTTTCTACGATACGTTGATGACACCTTCCTGATTTGGCCTCATGGTGAATATACACTACAGCAGTACGTCGATCACATGAATGGTGTCCATCCCAACATTAAATTTACTGTCGAGATGGAGAAGCACGGCAAGCTACCATTCGTGGATGTTTTGGTTGAGCGGAAGGCAGGAGGCCAGCTTGGTCATTCAGTGTACTAGAAACCAACACACATTGAACGGTACTTGAATGCCAATAGTTTCTACCACCCTGTAGACAAGAAAGCGGTCCTGAGCACGTTGGTTCATAGAGCCAAGATTATCTCTGACGACGACCATCTACGGTCTGAAGTGCAGAACTTAAAACGTGTTTTCGGGCAAAATAAATACAGAAAGGCCGGCCGGTGTGATCGAGCGGTTCCAGCGCTTCAGTCTCGAACCAGGCGACCGCTACGGTCGCAGGTTTGAATCCTGCCTCGGGCACGGATGTGTGTGATGTTCTTAGGTTGGTTAGGTTTAAGTAGGTCTACGTTCTGGGGGACTGATCACCTCAGATGTTAAGTCCCATAGTGCTCAGAGCCATTTGAACCATCTTTTGGATACAGAAAAAGAGACATCGCAAACGCTTTCAAGGGCCGCCGACGAAAGACGCCTGGTGAATCAGTAGAAGAGGCCAAAGGGGCTACATTCCTGCCATACTTTGGAGCAACTAGCAGTAAGTTGGGACGTCTGCTGCAGAAACATGGGCTAAGACCAGTGTTCCGGCCCGCCCCCAAGATACGAGATATGTTGCGCCCTGTTAAAGACGACATTGCTCCTCGAGTGCCCGGCGTGTATGGTGTACCCAGCGAATGTGGCAGCTTGTACATCGGGTCCGCAGCTCGTGGTCGTGCGGTAGCGTTCTCGCTTCCCACGCCCGGGTTCCCGGGTTCGATTCCCGGCGGGGTCAGGGATTTTCTCTGCCTCGTGATGACTGGGTGTTGTGTGATGTCGCTAGGTTAGTTAGGTTTAAGTATTTCTAAGTTTTAGGGGACTGATGACCATAGATGTTGAGTCCCATAGTGCTCAGAGCCATTTGAACCATTTGTACATCGGAGAAACAATTAGCACGGTTGCTGAGCATTGTACTGAGCACAAGCGCCATATAAAACAAAGGGAGCTTCAAAAGTCGTCCATAGCAGAGCACTGCCTAGAAAACGGACTTAAATGCAGTTCGAAAATACAAGTGTTGGCTCATGCATCTACATATTGGGACTCCGTTATAAAGGAAGCGGCTGAGATTAGTTTAAACAACAATAATTTCAACAGAGACCAGGGATACACACTCAGCAGGGCATGGGGGCGGGCGTTGGACATCGAAAGAAAGCAAAGACAATGCGCGACGCGGGAGCGGCAGTTTCAAACGTGGCGCCTGCCCCTGACGCCACCTGACGTCACCGGTTCTGCCGCGGGCAATAGCTCCGCTAGCTGCCCGGGTCGACTTGGGCGCGCGCGCCTCATTGGATCTACCTGACTGGCTGCTGATGATGCCATCATGCCTATATAACCGAGAAACCGTAGCAGCCCCGGCAGTCAGTGAACTCCTGACGACGTTGGCGGAGATGTTCATCGAAAGCTCGAGGATTTTATTCGAATTGGCGCGGCTTAAAAACCGAGAACGTTTTATTTATGAGAATTTCGCTGCCTCATGACTTTCGTCACCTCAGTGTAATTTGTTTGTGTTAGACATCCGGGTCAGCGTACTTTCTGATCCTGCTATTGAAGCTCAGGGCGGTGTTGGAAAATTGTGTGAAGAATTCTATGATTTGTTTGGGGAAGGTCTGGGCAGTCCTAACAGTCTTACTGCTCTTGTCACGATGAAGGACGATTCACAGCCACATTTTTGTGGAGCTCGTCCCATTCCACATGTTATTCTTGACCAGGCGGCTCAGGAACTTCCTGTATGGGAGACAATGGTGGTATCGCAGTTATCGTGGCTAGGCACTGGGCGTCCCCTCTTGTCATTCCGGCAAACATAGGTTTTGCGCAGATTTCAGAGCTACAGTGCACCCTCAGACTGTCTTTGATTACTGTCCATTGCTGCGTCCGGAAGATCTCATGGACCGATTGGGTGCAGGTTGTTAGTTTTCAACAATTGATTTGATCGACTCTTACTTGGAAAATACCTGAGGATGAACAGTCACGCCATGTATTTGTTATTAATGCCCACCTTGGGTTGTTTAAGTTTCTTAGATTGCATTCGGCAGCGCTTCTACGCCAGACGTAACTTACAGCGTGATTCGAAAGAACGGTAAATTTTGGAATGAAGATTAATTGATGAGCACACTTAACTTTACACATATTTATTTACGTCAACGTATAGTACAGAATATGCCATTATTGAATGTCAGGAGCACTTTTATTTCTTGAATATCACATCCGGCAGATGAGCTTCCCCTCGTGCGCTGACATTTCTGCAGCCTGATAGGAACCTTATTCGTGGCTCGACCTGATATTTCAGTGGGAAACCTGGAGATTTCCTCTCGTATTGTTACTTTTAAGTTAGCAGGTCGAGTACGGTAAACCGCGCTGTTAAGGTGGCACGGCAAGAAAAAAATGACACGCTGTCAGGCCAGGCGATCATGGGGACCATGTAATGTTACCGTACCTTGAAATGACACTGTTACCAAAGAACTGTCACACAGCTCCCATCGATATCCATACCGTACGTGCCGTTGCTCCGTCATGCTGAAGCCAACTGCTGGCAGTAAACACAGGGAGTTCACGCGCAACACAACTTCCCATCATGGTAGCATACCGAACAGACATTACAGTGATTGTACACCCATCGTCATCTACAAAAAAAGTAGGGGCCTATAACGCCTCTCGATGACAAGGCGTAACATGCAGTAGCCTTGCTGCTGTACAATGGACGCTCGTGTAGCCGACGTGGATTTCGTTGCGACGAATAGCGAAAATTCTGTCTATTGACAAAGCAACGTAGGTGAAAATTACCTTCGTCCGACGTTCACACGTCGCTAATGAAACTGTCATCGTCGTGCGCTTATGCTAACATGCGCTCAGCATATTGTCTACGCAGTGGCGTATTGTTAGGTTGGTGTTGCTGAACGTTCTGTAGCCTGTACGGATGAAACTTTGAATCCACGTTTAGTAGTCACTGAACACTCTAACGATGCAACTGTGGAGACTCTGCGTGACATCGAACAGAGCGCTGTGGAGTTCTTACGAAAGCAGTTCACATAGCCTCGATACTGTCTCCCGCACAGGGTCTTCCTGGAGATTGCTTCTTCAGTGCGCCACATTCACTGGGTACACCATACACGCCGCACACTCGAAGAACAATGTCATCTTTAACAGTGCGCAACATAAATGGTTCAAATGGCTCTGAGCACTATGGGACTTAACTTCTGAGGTCATCAGTCCCATAGAACTTAGAACTACATAAACCTAACTAACCTAAGGACATCACACACATCCATGCCCGTGGCAGGATTCGAACCTGCGACCGTAGCGGTCGCGCGGTTCCAGACAGTAGCGCCTAGAACCGCTCGGCCACTGAGACCGGCAGCGTGACATATCTCGTATCTTGGGGGCGGGCCGGAACACTGGTCTTAGCCCATGTTTCTGCAGCAACTTCCCAACTTGCTGCTAGTTGCTCCAAAGTGTGGCAGGAATGCAGTCAGTTTGGCCTCTTCTACTGATTCACCAGGTGTCTTTCGTCGGCGGCCCTTGAAAGCGTTTGCGATGTCTCTTTTGCTGTATCCATTTTCCCCGAAAACACGTTTTAAGTCCTGCAATTCAGACTGTATGTGTTCGTCGTCAGAGATAATCTTGGCTCTATGAATCAACGTGTTCAAGACCGCTTCTTGTGTACAGGGTGGTGCAAACTATTGGAGTTCAAGTACCGAACAGTATGTGTTGGTTTCCGGTACACTGAATGACCAAGCTAGCCTCCTGCCTTCCGCTCAACCTAAACATCCAAGAATGGTAGCTTGCCGTGCTTCTCCATCTCGACAGTAAATTTAATGTTGGGATGGACACCATTCATGTGATCGACGTACTGCTGTGGTGTATCTTCACCATGAGGCCATATCAGGAAGGTGTCATCAACGTATCGTAGAAAGCAAGACGGACGTAATATCACACACACAGATGCGGGCAGTATTGCGAACACAAGGTATAAAAGAACAGTGCATTGGCGGAACTGTCACTTGTACTCAAGTGATTCGTGCGAAAATGTCTCCCAGGTGATTAGGGCGGCACGACGGGAATAAACAGACTTTCAACGAATGGTGGTAGTTGGAGCTAGACTCATGGGACATTCCATTTCGGAAATCGTTAGTGAACTGAATAGTCCTCCACAGTGTTAAGAGTGTGTCGAGAATACCAAATTTCAAGCATTACTTCTCGCTACGGACAATGCAGTGGCCTACGGCGTTCACTTAACGACAGAGAGCAGCAGCGTTTGCGTCTAGTTGTCACTGCTAACAGACGAGCAACATTGTGTGAAATAACTGCAGAAATCAATGTGGAACATACAATAAACTTATCCGTTCGGACAGTGCGGCGAAATTTGGCGTTAAAAGGCTATGGCTGCAGACTACCGATGCGAGTGCCTTTGCTAATAGCACGATTTAGCCTGCAGCGCCTTCCCTGGCCTCGTGACCATATCGATTGGAGCCTAGACGACTGGAAAACCGCGGCCTACTCAAATGAGTCTCGATTTCAGTTGGCAAGAGCTGATGGTAGGGTTCGAATATGGCGTAGACCACACGAAGCCATGGACCCAGGTCGGCAACAAGGCACAAAATCCTGCACCAGCGACACTTTCGTAATGATGGATGACTACAGAGGGGGCATGGGTCAGTATTTCTGCAGGGGACTTCCAACGACTTATTGAGTCCATGCCATGTCGAGTTGCTGCACTACACCAAGGAAAATGAAGTCCAGCAGTGTATTAGGAGGCATCCCATGACTTTTGCCACCTCAGTGTAAACGTGTCAATATTTCCACTGGTTCATCAATAGATCACTGTGAATATCACTATCTTTGTTAGACTGTGAAAAGAAACTGGAAGGTTACACGTACCTAAAATAGGAATGTTACGGCCAGTACGTGCAGTAAGCGTAGTGTGCGATTTGCACAGCTGGGGCCAGTGGAGAAATTCATAAGTGCAATAGTTAAGCAATGTGTTGAAGGTACCCGCGTCCAGGGAGTGAACACTCTCTCCAACAGCGACAAGGGTAACAAAAAGCATGTTAACCTGACGTGCACCGTAGAAGATGAGACCTCCAGAACAGTGATAGGGAGCTGTAGGCAATCTTTCGAACGGGTCAGACTTCAACACAAGGGTTCTTGAGTGGATAGCTTCCGAGCACCATGATATAACATTTATTTAAGAAACCAGTTCCTTTATACAGGCACTCTTTGGTACAGATGCGGAAAATTTTAATAAGAGAAACACTTAGTCAGTGGGCCTTAGCCCATTTACCAAATATTATTAAAACTTGAGTTACTCTATGGACACCTTTCTTAGTCGGCATGATGATTCTAAGATTAATCTTGACTTAGACATCGGGAGTGCTCCTCCTTAAGAAATTAACTTGTAGAGTCAAATACGTGATAAGAACATCAGAGAAAAATCAGATTTACTTTTAGGTAATGGGCCTTTTAGCTAATGGCCCTCTAATAAATATTATTTATGCTGGATTACTCCACGGAACCGCTATGGTTCCGAACTCAACCTCGACTTAGACCCCAGACACTGCTCCCCCTTATCATTTGTACACTTAAAATACTGGAGACATAGATAACATTTACTCTTAATCACGGACTGACAACCTTTTAACAAAATACAATTAAATTTCGAATTACTCCAACGAACAAACTACCGCAGACCTCAGGCAACGCTCCTTTTTTAAGAAATTATATATCCGGTCAAATTACACAATGGGTACCACAAGAGATAGATAAGATTTACACTTAATCTTGGGCCGAAGCCCTTTTAGCTAAATACTATTAAACCTTGAATTACTACACTGGCACATGACCCTTTTATCAACTAATCATCAATCCCGCCAACTACGGTCGCAGGCTCGAATCCTGCCTCGGGCATGGGTGTGCGTGATGCCCTTAGGTTAGTTAGGTTTAAGTAGTTCTAAGTTCTAGGGGACTTGTGACCTCAGACGTTAAGTCCCATAGTGCTCAGAGCCATTTGAACCATTTTGAACATCCTCAATACGCTGCAAGTGCCAGTCTGTATAGGTGTGAGTGCATCGTATCGGAGCTCAGTGAGTTCGACCGTGGGCAAACAGTTGGTGCTCGCAGCCGAGTGAGGTGAAGTTTTCGGTGTTTGAGGAGGCGCGGTGTCGACGACTTACACCACGAACAGGGAAAGCGGAGAAACATCATCTGCTAAGTCACGCGGGCTAATGTGCGTGTTGAGTGATCGTGACAGAGGGCCATTCAAGAGAACCGTGACGTAAAATAAGAGGACGACAGCTGCAGAAGTTACTGCAGAAATGAATTCCGCGCTCGTGAACCCTGTCAGCAGCAAAACAACACGGCGGGAGCTCCAGAAGCAGGGAATTGTGGGAAGAGCTGGAATTCCAAAACCATTCTTCAGTGACGCAAATGCCCATAACAGGAAAACTTGGAGCCGAAGCGGTAAATTCGTTCTATGGAGCAATGGTAGACGGTTATTTTGTCGGATGAGTCTTGTTTCACACTGTTTCCAACTTCTGGCCGAATTTACGTCGCAAGACTGAAACATGGCGAGGGTTCGGTGATGATTTGGACAGCCATATCGTGCTATTCCTTGGGTCCCATGGTTGCTCTGCAATGGCGCATTAGTGGCAGGGATTATGATACCAATTTGGCTGATCAGGTCTGTCCCACAGCACAATGCTTGTTCCCCAACGGAGATGCTGTGTTACAAGACGACAGGGCCCTTGTTCGCACAGCTCGCATTGTCCAGGACTCATTTTTAAGGAAGAGGATGAATTGTTGCATTTCCCTTGGCCATTTCAATCACCAGATATCAATGCTGTTAAGCATTTATGGTCAACTGTGGAGAAGAGGGTGGTCGACCGTTATCCTTCATCACTGTTACCTGAACTTGCCACTATTTAGTTGGAATAATAGAGTAAGTTTCGTAAGGAAACCATATAGGAATTATATTTATCCTTCCCGAGACCACTGGAAGGAGTCTTGGATACCAATGGCTTTCCTATACGGTATTAGGCATGGTGGTGTGTTATGCTTTTGGTGTTTCCAAATTGTTGTCCAACACCTGCAGGTCTTTGAGTTCCTGGTGTGGGTGGCGTCCCCTGCGAATGCTGTAGCATATAAATGGGACAAACTATTCGCACTGTTGCTAAGCCTCCTGTTGAGCGGTGATGACACGTTAAAGAAAGGGAATTTGAGAAGTCGACGTGGCTGAACATGGACTAGACAATGAACATAAAATGCATTTTGAAAGGGCGAGAGTCTTTGCATCATAACGGGGTTCCGTTATAAAAGAGTAGGCAGAAATTAGAATAAATAGCAACAATTTTAATAGAGACCAGGGGTACACACTTGGAGGAATTGTGGGCGGGCCTTGGTTATAGATCGAAAGCAAAGATCAATTCTTGACGCTTGCAGGAAGGTGGTGAAACATCCCCTTTCAAAAATTAATGAATTACTGTGCTGATAAACCTCTTACGTTATTTGGTTTTCAAACAGCTGAGGAAAACTGAACGTACTCAGACATTTCTCTCTTTACTTATTCTGATCGTCACTAAACTGACACACAATAGCCGGCCGGGATTGCCATTCCTCCACAGATATCCAAACTATAGATTAGAAATCAGCGCCGTAAACTTGCCAGCGAGTCCTGTCACGTCATCTCCGAACTCACCGTGTGTCGGTATACTAGACTCGTGGGTCACCGTTGCAGCCCACTCGCCACCTGAGTTTGCTGTCGGGTACAAGTGGATTTGACACGCTCAGAGTGCACGAATTCGCAAGTACAACCGCTGACTCGCAGCATTCTCGCTACATGCGCAACCGGTTTGAAAGGAATTTCCGGCATGAAAACGTAAATTCCTATTCATTTATTTCAGACAATCGTGATTTCGGCTTTATAGCCATTCTCAAGTGCATGTTGAAATGTCACAAAATGTCTGACCTGTCTAAATGACAGAAGCAAATTATATACCAATATAACTACTGATCGGTTAGCAGTGAATATTGTTCTGTTTATACTTACATCTATCCGGATAAAGCTTTTTCGAAGTCTGCTGTAAATTTATTTTAATATTTAATATCTATTCAGAGAATGTTTAACAATTATGTTGCCATATACATACATTCGAGGTGTTTCCGAGTCTGTCACAGCAGTACCGGAAGACATGGCATGAGATGAAGTGCGGTTTTTAAATGGTGATTAACTATTGAAATAAACTATAGAACTGAATGACAAACTACACAGCTCGCTGCTAGGCTACAAACTCAAGTTGCTATGACCAAATGAATAGAGAAATACTGTAGCGCACTTTTTTTTGTCGCAGGAGTATAACAGTGACGTTGATGCATGCACAGTTTTCGTTGACGCAGCACATGTGTTTTCTCATGGCAGAGACAGAGTAAGTAACAGTACGATCATTTTGAGCACTGGACGAAATTTGGACGTTTTATGTGGACTATAGCACTCCTTCCCTAATGGAACCAACCTGTAATTGTGTACTTTGCATCAATTAATTTTCGTCTTAACCCTTCACATCCACACAAAACACAGCTTTATTAAAGGCCATCCGATCCCGACAGTCGATAATTTCCCCTTGGTAGCTGTTACGTCGGTGCCATTTGTTACGTTATATACAGGGTTATTACAAATGATTGAAGCAATTTCACAGCTCTACAATAACTTTATTATTTGAGATATTTTCACAATGCTTTGCACACACATACAAAAACTCAAAAAGTTTTTTTAGGCATTCACAAATGTTCGATATGTGCCCCTTTAGTGATGCGGCAGACATCAAGCCGATAATCAAATTCCTCCCACACTCGGCGCAGCATGGCCCCATCAGTGAGTTCGAAAGCATCGTTGATGCGAGCTCGCAGTTCTGGCACGTTTCTTGGTAGAGGAGGTTTAAACACTGAATCTTTCACATAACCCCACAGAAAGAAATCGCATGGCGTTAAGTCGGGAGAGCGTGGAGGCCATGACATGAATTTCTGATCATGATCTCCACCACGACCGATCCATCGGTTTTCCAATCTCCTGTTTAAGAAATGCCGAACATCATGATGGAAGTGCGGTGGAGCACCATCCTGTTGAAAGATGAAGTCGGCGCTGTCGGTCTCCAGTTGTGGCATGAGCCAATTTTCCAGCATGTCCAGATACACGTGTCCTGTAACGTTTTTTTCGCAGAAGAAAAAGGGGCCGTAAACTTTAAACTGTGAGATTGCACAAAACACATTAACTTTTGATGAATTGCGAATTTGCTGCACGAATGCGTGAGGATTCTCTACCGCCCAGATTCGCACATTGTGTCTGTTCACTTCACCATTAAGAAAAAATGTTGCTTCACCACTGAAAGCAAGTTTCGCACTGAACGCATCCTCTTCCATGAGCTGTTGCAACCGCGCCGAAAATTCAAAGCGTTTGACTTTGTCACCGGGTGTCAGGGCTTGTAGCAATTGTAAACGGTAAGGCTTCTGCTTTAGCCTTTTCCGTAAGATTTTGCAAACCGTCGGCTGTGGTATGTTTAGCTCCCTGCTTGCTTTATTCGTCGACTTCCGCGGGCTACGTGTGAAACTTGCCCCCACGCGTTCAACCGTTTCTTCGCTCACTGCAGGCCGACCCGCTGATTTCCCCTTACAGAGGCATCCGGAAGCTTTAAACTGCGCATACCATCGCCGAATGGAGTTAGCAGTTGGTGGATCTTTGTTGAACTTCGTCCTGAAGTGTCGTTGCACTGTTATGACTGACTGATGTGAGTGCATTTCAAGCACGACATACGCTTTCTCGGCTCCTGTCGCCATTTTGTCTCACTGCGCTCTCGAGCGCTCTGGCGGCAGAAACCTGAAGTGCGGCCTCAGCCGAACAAAACTTTATGAGTTTTTCTACGTATCTGTAGTGTGTCGTGACCATATGTCAATGAATGGAGCTACAGTGAATTTATGAAATCGCTTCAATCATTTGTAATAGACCTATATATATATATATATATATATATATATATATATATATATATATCAGGCATGAGTTTTTCTTTTGTTAGTGCATGATTCTTTCTCTCAGGGATATTATCTTTTCCTATCACTTTTACTTACGTGCATAAGTAAATATGAGACGGGTTCTTGAAGGGCCGCTGTTATTCATGTACCAACTTTAGATTTTGAACGTGGTGACTAAAATATAGTTGCCGTTAACTGAACTGAATGTAATTTTGTTAATTTCTATTTATTGATTGCAAAGCAAGGCTCGAGATAATTTCTATTGTTGCCGTGGAGCGGCCAAGATAAAACTTACTGAACTCATGGAATCCGTATAATTTAAAAAATGAACTTTAACGTAAATTAATTATCTGTTGCAATTTAAAAAGGTTCTTACAATGAAATCTGTCGCATTTACAGTTACTGTTAACACTGAAAAATAAATTAATACTTCGGCGCGTAATGGCCGCCCAGAGGCTGCATCGGAAGATGAGCTTCCCGCAGCGCAAATTACTGAAAAAATGCTTATTAAAAATAATTAGCCACTGCAAGCATTTGAGGTGACAGCTGTTACAAAGAGATTAATTTTGCGATAGCAATAATTAGTTTATTTTAGCAGAATAACGAATAACTTACATAAAATATGTGTAGCCGCTCAATGGCTGCCTTCCGTATCGTGAACCAAAACAGTGTGTGTACCATAAATACGTCCTTCCTCCTCGGCCGTACAAACGCGTCTCTTTTCGATCCTTTTTTATTTTCATAGACATGTATTAAATAAAGATACTACTCTTAAATTATCGCTGCATATCAGTTGTTTCAAGAACATTAACTATATATCTTTTATACTAATTATATTCATAAAATACGTTAACTACTGTTTGCAACCGATAAAAATCTCAATATTTATGTGACGTACCGTCACATACAGACTTCAAGAAGATTATAATAATTCCAATCCCAAAGAAAGCAGGCGTTGACAGATGTGAAAATTACCGAACTATCAGTTTAATAAGTCATGGCAGCAAAACACTAACGCGAATTCTTTACAGACGAATGGAAAAACTGGTAGAAGCCGACCTCAGGGAAGATCAGTTTGGATTCCGTAGAAATATGGGAACACGTGAGGCAATACTGACCCTAAGACTTATTTTAGAAGCTAAATTAAGAAAAGGCAAACCTACGTTTCTAGCATTTGTAGACTTAGAGAAAGCTTTTGACAATGATGACTGGAGTACTCTCTTTCAAATTCTAAGGGTGTCAGGGGTAAAATACAGGGAGCGAAAGGCTATTCACAATTTGTACAGAAACCAGACGGTAGTTATAAGGAAAGGGAAGGGAAGCAGTGGTTGGGAAGGGAATGAGACAGGGTTGTAGTCTCTCCCCGATGTTATTCAATCTGTATATTGAGCAAGCAGTAAAGGAAACAAAAGAAAAATTTGGAGTAGGTATTAAAATCCATGGAGAAGAAATAAAAACTTTGAGGTTCGCCGATGACATTGTAATTCTGTCAGAGAAAGCAAAGGACTTGGAAGAGCAGTTGAATGGAATGGATAGTGTCTCGAAAGGAGGATATAAGATGAACATCAACAAAAGCAAAACGAGGATAATGGAATGTAGTCTAATTAAGTCGGGTGATGGTGAGGGAATTAGATTGGGAAATGAGACACTTAAAGTAGTAAAGGAGTTTTGCTATTTGGGGAGCAAAATAACTGATGATGGTCGAAGTAGAGAGGATATAAAATGTAGACTGGCAATGGCAAGGAAAGCGTTTCTCAAGAAGAGAAATTTGTTAACATCGAGTTTAGATTTAAGTGTCAGGAAGTCATTTCTGAACGTATTTGTATGGAGTGTAGCCATGTGTGGAAGTGAAACATGGACGATAAATAGTTTGGACAAGAAGAGAATAGA
This sequence comes from Schistocerca serialis cubense, assembly GCF_023864345.2. Classification (NCBI taxonomy): domain Eukaryota; kingdom Metazoa; phylum Arthropoda; class Insecta; order Orthoptera; family Acrididae; genus Schistocerca; species Schistocerca serialis. The sequence continues at coordinate 439,827,490 of NC_064645.1, read as the reverse complement.
AGCTTTCGAAATGTGGTGCTACCGAAGAATACTGAAGATTAGATGGGTAGATCACATATAAGGAGGTACTGAATAGAATTGGGGAGAAGAGAAGTTTGTGGCACAACTTGACCAGAAGAAGGGATCGGTTGGTAGGACATGTTCTGAGGCATCAAGGGATCACCGATTTAGTATTGGAGGGCAGCGTGGAGGGTAAAAATCGTAGAGGGAGACAAGAGATGAATACACTAAGCAGATTGAGAAGGACGTAGGCTGCAGTACGTACTGGGAGATGAAGAAGCTTGCACAGGATAGAGCAGCATGGAGAGCTGCATCAAACCAGTCTCAGGACTGAAGACCACAACAACAACAACCGTCACATAGTGCTATTTTACAAGCAGCAAGATCATGTACTCAATTAACGTACTAACAGTAAGTCACGACTAGCCTTACACTCCTACGCGCTTCGGTAAGATAGAACGAGTCTAGGAGAATGAAGCGGTAGCAGCACCACAGTTCTCAGACTCATTATATCCGCGAAACTGCATCGGGAACGAAGGAAGCCCATTAGCAGTGATGTAACAGGTGCGCCTTGGTTTGTGAAGTATGCAACCTGCAACGTTACACTCGTATTCGCCCCCTTTGTGATGTCCAATTCAGAAACCTGATTGAAACAGTCCCCAACAGAGTACAGCCAGCGATGATGGCGAAGGATGGACACACGCCACATAAATGACCACTAATACACTGCTTTTGATGAGGTAATTTATTTCGATACTTTCAGTTTGTTTTTAACCAGGTATCGAGCTTTATCTTTCTGCACTGCCCTATTAAGCGCCCTAAAATAAATAAAGGCAAATAAAATGAGATGACCAGGGCCAGGACGAACTTGGGCCGCACTAAGTGCCGCCAGCAACAGGCTGGGCTGCTCCCAGTATAGCGGCATCTCTCGCAGCAGGGTAGCAGCGGCAGCGGCGTCCAACAGGTAGCTCTAGCTAGCTGGCTGCTCTACCCCGCCAAGACCTGCATCTGGCCCTCGTCTGGCGCCTGTCCAGTTGTACGCACATCTGCCGCCACCGAGCCTTCCGTGCCTCTCTGCACTCCGGACTACACTCCGATTAAAACTGCTTTGTGATCGACGTTTCAGCGAGTCGAATGGTAGCAGCCAGCCGCCATTCAATCGTAGTTCGTTCTCGAGCACCACGTGCATGCTGTATTGCCTTTTGAAGCGTGGCAGGGTGCACGCCTACAACACTGCCCCTGGCACTGCAACCTATCACTGCGTAATTTTAATGGCTCAGATGTTCCAAAACATTACACAAGCTACAATTCCGAGATATCATCGTCCGGTAGGTCCAAGCTGGTTGGACAATGCTGAGATCTGGATAATTTTCTTCGACTGTGTCCTTGCGAGTGGATTTGATACTGAACTAGTTCTCCGGTGGACCTGGCTTCTATTCTACATATAGCCATCCAAACTGAGGCAAACATCGTGATAATTGTCTTCTGAAACTTTGGTGAGGTACCTCGAAGAATCCATACCAATCGGCATGGATTCCGAAATATCGGTAACGCGAAACCCAGATTCTGCTGTTCTCACATATCCTGAATGCCGTGGATCAAGGCAGTCAGGTAGGAGTAGTACTTCTTGAGTTCTGAAAAGCTTTTCACTCAGTAGAATACCAACGCTTATCAATGAAAATGCGACATATGGGGTTGTTGTTGTTGTGGTCCAGAGACTGGTTTGATGCAGCTCTCCATGCTACTCTATCCTGTGCAAACTTCTTCATCTCCCAGTACCTACTGCAACCTACATCCTTCTGAATCTGTTTAGTGTATTCATCTCTTTGTCTCCCTCTACGATTTTTACCCTCCACGCTGCCCTCCAATACTAAATTGGTGATCCCTTGATGCCTCAGAATATATCCTACCAAACGATACCTTCTTCTAGTCAAGTTGTGCCACAAATTTCTCTTCTCCCCAATTCTATTCAGTATCTCCTCATTAGTTATGTGATCTATCCATCTAATCTTCAGCATTCTTCTGTAGCACCACATTTCGAAAGCTTCTATTCTCTTCTTGTCTAAACTATTTATCGTCCACGTTTCCCTTCCATACATGGCTACACTCCATCCAAATACTTTCAGAAACGACTTCCTGAGCCTTAAATCTATGCTCGATGTTAACAAATTTCTCTTCTTCAGAAACGATTTCCTTGCCATTGCCAGTCTACATTTTATATCCTACATATAGGGTATGAAATGAAATTTGTGACTGGATTTCTTCGTAGAAAGCATGCAGTGTGTTATAATGGATTGAGAGTCATTGACAGATGTAGCAGTAAATTCAGCTGTGCCCTAGGAAACGTTTTGGGAGCCTTTCTATTAATGCTATACTTTAATGAACTTGTAGATAATACTAATAGTAACCTCAGACTTCGTTGCAAATAATGTAGCTACCTCTAACGAAGTACTATCAGGAAAAAAGGTGCCGAAAAATTAAATCAGATCTGGACAAAATTTCAAAGCGGTGCTAATTTACTTTAAATACTCAGAAATGTAAAATATGACATTTCAAAAACACTGAATCTTACTGTTCTGTGGATACAACGCCAGTGACTCATAAATGAAATCAGTCAGCTCATACAAATACACAGGTGTATGAGTTTGTAAGAATATGAAATGAAACGCTCACAGTAAACTCAGTAATAAATAAAACAGGTGAAAGACTTCGGTTCATTGGTAGGATACTGGGAAAATATTGATCACGAAACGTTAATGAGACCCATCCTAGAATATTGCTTACGGATGTGGAACCCTTATGAAACAAGTACAGAACATATGGTCACAGGTTTGTTTGACAAGTGGGACGGAGTACAAAAAACTGAACTAGCAGACACTTGAAGAAACTTTTTTCCCTTAGTACTGTGTTCTAACTGGCTTGAAGCAGCCTGCCACTAAATCCTCTCCTGTGCCAAATTCTTTATTCTTGCAACCCAAGTCCCTAATTACTTGTTTTTGTATTCCAGTCTCTGATTTCCTCTACAGTTTTTACACTCTACAGATCCTTTTAGTACCACGGAAGCCATTCCCTAATGCCTTAATACATCTCCTATCATGTCGTCCCTTCTTCTCGCCAGTCTTTCCCATAAGTTCCTTTCTTCACCGAGTCTGCGGAGGGCAACCTCATTGCTTACTTTTTCAGTCTGCCTAATTTTCAACGTTCTTCTGTAGCAAGAATCGAAATTGCTTGGAATCTCTTCTGTTCCGAGTTTCTCACAGTCCATGACTTACAATCATACAATGTTGTACTCCGAATGTACATTCTTATATCTTTCCCAAATTATGACCCATGTTCGACACTAGTAGAATTTTTTTTTTGGCCAGAAATGCCCTTTTTGCTGTGATAGTCTGCTTTTTATGTCATCCTTGCTTCATCCATCATGTGTTATTTTGCTTCCAAGACACCAAAATTTCTTAACTTCGTCTGTTCAGTGATCACCAGCTTTGATGCTGAGTTTCTCACTCTTCTCATTTCTGCTTACTTTCGTTTTTCTTGGATTTACTTTCGATCCATAATCTGTACTCATTAGACTGTTCGTTTCATTCAACAAAACCTGGTATTCTCCTTCAGTTTCACTGAGAACAGCAACGTCATTAGAGAATCTCATCACTGATATCCTTTCACGCTAAATTTTAATACCACTCTTACACCTTCCTTTTATTGACGTCATTGCTTTCTCGATGTACAGATTGAACACTAAGGGAGAAAGACTCCATCATTGTCTTACACCATTTTAATCCACGCATTTCGTCCTGGGTGTTCCGTTCTTGTTCTTGTACGTATTGTACACAGTCCAATCAAAAAGATTCCGTTCGAATGCCACGCTAACACCTTGCCCTCATGTCGGTGCTTTTACAGGGTGAATCATCTAAAACGTGTACAGAAAGTATTGTGGAAATGGAAAGTATTATTTATATTTGGTTTTCACAGAATGGACTGGTATTCAGGGGCTCGTATTGTTAGCCAGTGAGCCGTGCGTGGTTCGTGTTCGTGCCATATCTCGTTTGTCATCCTGTTTCTACTGTAGTACCACCTCGCTATGTAAATTTCAATTACTGGTGTCACTGAGTTGCCGCCTTGCCTGCCCGTGAGCGGCAGCAGAGGCGCTTATCTAAATAAGCCCTGGCGTATTATCTTTGCTGGCTGCTATTACTTCCCGGTTGTCGTGTGTTCGGAGTTACTTCGGATCAGCGAGGGACTTGGGAGGCGCTAGCAGTGCAGTTCGGACCTGGCAGTGTTTGACTTAGGACGCGGCAGAAGTTCAGCCGGGGCGCGGCTGCAGTGAGGTCCGGACAGCCATGGCTTGCCCGACGGTTGCAGATACATGTCACTTGAGTGCGGACCACCTTGGTCAGTCGTCGTCGGTCGCCTTGACGGACGACGTGTATGTAGTCCTGCGATCGCTTATGGGTTTGCGTGCGCCGACTCGTGATTCGTCCTTGTTATTGCACAGTCGCTGCCGTCAGTTTTGTCTAGTCCTTCGTGCAAGCGTTCGTGAAACTGTGTGTAGCTTGTGATGTCGACTGCTCAGTTATTTTAGTGCTGTCTCTATGCTGATGTGCGGCAGTCGGTCGGTTGGTGTGGATCAGCCAGGAAATATCCGCGCGGCGCAGTGAGCCGGGCCCGTTGGCAGTCTCTACGCAGTGTCTGAGTGTGTGGAAGCTGTTCCGATTGCTACGGGGTTCGTGGCTCACCGACCCAGGACATCAAAGTTGAGTGGTGTTTTAATTACCGAAGTCAGTCTGTTCACATTGTGCCGTTGGTTTTCATGGTTGGCTGTTGGGGGTATTCCCGTGAGCAACAGCGAGTGTTCGAGTTGGCGAAGGTTTGGCCACTATGCGGTGGAGTTTAACTGAATTTTGGTTATTTCAAGTCCAAGTGCACCAGTGGAATTTTCTGCCTTGTGGCCGTTAGCGTTCCGGTTACCTGCCCTGGCCGCTGACGTAAACTTCAGGCAGTGTCCTTTCCTCACCGTGTTGTCGCTGTCCAACACGTGTGTGTAGTTTTGGCAGCTTATGCATACTTCGTTGTGGACGGCTACCCCTTTTACGTTTTGTCTTTGGAGTTCCTTGTGCACTGGTCGGGTAGAAAGCAAGTCGTCTTGTCGCTGGGTCCGTTGACTGTCTCTTGGTTGGGTTGCCGGCGGATCGGATATAGTTGGGCCGACTACTTGTTTCCCCTAAGCGAATGTTAATATTTCAAGCGTAGACCGACCCCCGGGAACTTCTGAGCGCCTCTGGCTGTACTGCCTTTTCTTATTTTAATGGCTTGTAGCCGATGGTTTGAATTTGTATGCTTTTAGTTGGGTTTTAAATAATGGGTCTTCAGCCACTTTATAACTGAAAGTTCCTTACTTGTCAAGTCTCATTTAAAATATTTTTTTGAATAATGATTGGTTGGTTGGATTGGGGAAGAAGACCAGACAGCGTGGTCATCGGTCTCATCGGATTAGGGAAGGATGGGGAAGGAAGTCGGCCGTGCCCTTTCAGTGGAACCATCCCGGCATTTGCCTGGAGTGATTTAGGGAAATCACGGAAAACCTAAATCAGGATGGCCGGACGCGGGATTGAACCGTCGTCCTCTCGAATGCGAGTCCAGTGCCTAACCACTGCACCACCTCGCTCGGTTTTGAATAATGCTTTGGGCCTTCTGCCTTTTGAAAATTTATTGTATTTGTGTTTTTCAATAATGGGCCTTCAGCTGCTTTATAATTTAATTTCCTTACGTGTTAAATCTTAGATTGTTTGGGCCTTCAGCCTGTGTAAAATATTGTTTAAAGATAAAGCTTTGGGCCTTCTGCCTACTAAAAATTATTTTAGTTGTCTTAAGTAATCGGCCTTCAGCCATTTTAAAATTAAAGTTCTTGTCTTCCAAGTATCAGACTGTGTGGGGCCTTCATCCTAATTGAAGATAATACCCTCTGCCTTGGTTTTTTTTTAAATTACTTTTACCTGCAGTTTTAAATCATGGGCCTTCAGCCGTCTTTAAATTAAACTTGTCTGCTTTTCAAGTGATAGATTTCTTGTGCCTTCAGCCAAGTTATGGAACTTGCTTAAGTGAGGCCTGTCTTCTAAATATTCTGTTTTGCGTCTGAATTTTAAGTTAATGGCTTTCAGCCGTTTTTAAATTTAAGTGGTTATGCCCTTAAGAAATGAGATAGTGTGGCCTATTCAGCCGATAACTAAGTTCAAAAACTTTTGCTGTATTTTTTGGACAACGAAATAAAGTTATATGTTTCCAGAATGACATTTTCACTCCGCAGCGGAGTGTGCGCTGATATGAAACTTCCTGGCAGATTAAAACTGTGTGCCAGGCCGAGACTCGAACTCTGGACCTTTGCCTTTCGCGGGCAAGTGCTCTACGAACTGAGACGAGGTACTAGCAGAAGTAAAGCTGTGAGGACGTGGCGTGAGTCATGCTTGGGTAGCTCAGTTGGTAGAGCACTTGCCCGCGAAAGGCAAACGTCCCGAGTTCGAGTCTCGGCCTGGTACACAGTTTTAATCTGCCAGGAAGTTTCTTAAAGTTGTTTGAGTGTAACTGACAGCCCCCTTTCCGCAATTCTAACTACCTGTTCTGTCCTGCGGACTTAACCAGGGCGTTTCAGCCAGGAAACAGATTTTAATAATACTTAGAAAGTGTATTTTGTGCAAACACACCTTTTTTAAATGTAACAATGTCTATTGACATTAACAGGGTAAATTTAGCGTAAATTAGAATGTCAGTGGTGTTTGTTGCAGGATTTTAGTGCGAGTCGTTTACGAGGTATCGTATTTTGAAAAGTTTCCGCGCCGACACTTGTGGAATACCTGTGGTAGCGCACAATAAAGAACAACGCAAAAAAAATGGTTCAAATGGCTCTGAGCACTATGGGACTTAACATCTATGGTCATCAGTCCCCTAGAACTTAGAACTACTTAAACCTAACTAACCTAAGGACAGCACACAACACCCAGCCATCATGAGGCAGAGAAAATCCCTGACCCCGCGGGGAATCGAACCCGGGAACCCGGGCGTGGGAAGCGAGAACGCTACCGCACGACCACGAGATGCGAGCAAGAACAACGCAAGTGAATACACTATCTATGTGGATTCGGACCAGTAACGAGACGCCTGACCATTACAGGATGTGTTCAAAACGAACACCGGCAGCGCCAATACACAATTCCAGTGTGGTATGGAACGACTGCTGCACGCGTGTTAGCATTTCAGCGGAGGCGTCTGTGCAGACAGCAGTAACGCTTCTTTGTATATCATCGGTTGTAGTTGCTATGACCTTGTAAATAGCGTCTTTCAGCTTTCCCCACAGAAAAACTCTACAGGCGTCAAATCCGTAGAACAGGCCGGCCAAGCTACAGCTCCTCTGCGTACAATCCAATGATTTGGAAACAGTTCGTAAAGACGTGCTGTGGCACTTCGTGCATTATGAGCTGGACAGCGATCATGTAGGTACCACAGGTTCCTCTTAGTCTGCAGAGGGTCCGCAGCTCGTGGTCGTGCGGTAGCGTTCTCGCTTCCCACGCCCGGGTTCCCGGGTTCGATTCCCGGCGGGGTCAGGGATTTTCTCTGCCTCGTGATGACTGGGTGTTGTGTGATGTCCTTAGGTTAGTTAGGTTTAAGTAGTTCTAAGTTCTAGGGGACTGATGACATAGATGTTAAATCCCATAGTGCTCAGTGCCATTTGAACCATTTAGTCTGCAGAGGAACGTCTTCTAGCATCCGTGGAAGATGGTGTCTTAGCAGGCTGTGATATTTGTGCACATTCAGTGTTCCGTCTCGAAACACGGGCCTATGAGCTGATGGTCGATTATCCCGCACCACCCGTTTACATTCCACGGACGCTGACGTTACACCGGACGAAGACAACGGGGCTTGTCAACAGCCCAATGGCGATTTACCTGGCCATGACTGGTAAATTTGGCTTCATTACTAAACAAGATACATGATACATATCGAGTATCCTGTCTTAATGCCCCTGTACACAAGGGAACACGATTCTCATAATTGTTTCCATAAAGTTCTTGACGGAGAGAGATGCGATAGGGATAGAACCTATGTCGATCTAGACCGATTGCAAGAGGGCTAATGTGCGGATCAACTCCAACAGCAGCAAGAACATTGATTTTCCCCCTTTTCTGTCGTCACTTTTTCTTCTATTACGTTGTCCATGTGTTCGCCACCAATTTCACGTAACTGGTTAGTAAATAATTACTGAAATGGTCGACGACTATTGAGATGTCTTGCCGCATACGCCGTTTAAGAAAGAACTGCGTTCTTCGTACACTCTCCATACACTATAAGCATGTCGACTTTCTCTCCATTGGTATATCCCATCGTCCACTCACGACATAGTATTTTTACTGTCACACTCTAACTGATTAGCAAATCCCAAAGCGCTCAAGGAACACACGAGCACACTGTAAGCAAATGCCGGCCGAGATGGCCGAGCGGTTCTAGGCGCTACAGTCTGGAACCGCCCGACCGCTACGGTCGCAGGTTCGAACCCTGCCTCGGGCATGGATGTGTGTGATGTCCTTAGGTTAGTTAGGTTTAAGTAGTTCTAAGTTATAGGGGGACTGATGACCTCAGAAGTTAAGTCCCATAGTGCTCAGAGCCATTTTTTTGTAAGCAAATGTAACATCGTAGCTACCAACTACACAGACTGAATAGCACAAACAGTTGCTGATGAGGAAACTTTTCACATCATGATCTCTCGTAAACGACTCGCATTGGAATCCTGCAACAAAAATGGCATTTTAATTTACCCTACTTTTAGTTCGTAAATGTCAATAGGCATTCTTCTGTTCAAAAAGTGTATATCTGCATAAAAAATACGCTTTCTAAGTATTATTTTTTTTTTGGTCATCAGTCTGCTGACTGGTTTGATGCGGCCCGCCACGAATTCCTTTCCTGTGCTAACCTCTTCATCTCAGAGTAGCACTTGCAACCTACGTCCTCAATTATTTGCTTGACGCATTCCAATCTCTGTCTTCCTCTACAGTTTTTGCCCTCTACAGCTCCCTCTAGTACCATGGAAGTCATTCCCTCATGTCTTAGCAGATGTTCTATCATCCTGTCCCTTCTCCTTATCAGTGTTTTCCACATATTCCTTTCCTCTCCGATTCTGCGTAGAACCTCCTCATTCCTTACCTTATCAGTCCACCTAATTTTCAACATTCGTCTATAGCACCACATCTCAAATGCTTCGATTCTCTTCTGTTCCGGTTTTCCCACAGTCCATGTTTCACTACCATACAACGCTGTACTCCAGACGTACATCCTCAGAAATTTCTTCCTAAAATTAAGGCCGGTATTTGATATTAGTAGACTTCTCTTGGCCAGAAATGCCTTTTTTGCCATAGCAAGTCTGGTTTTGATGTCCTCCTTGCTCCGTCCGTCATTGGTTATCTTACTGCCTAGGTAGCAGAATTCCTTAACTTCATTGACTTCGTGACCATCAATCCTGATGTTAAGTTTCTCGCTGTTCTCATTTCTACTACACCTCATTACCTTCGTCTTTCTCCGATTTACTCTCAAATCATACTGTGTACTCATTAGACTGTTCATTCCGTTCAGCAGATCATTTAATTCTTCTTCACTTTCACTCAGGATAGCAATGTCATCAGCGAATCGTATCATTGATATCCTTTCACCTTGTATTTTAATTCCACTCCTGAACCTTTCTTTTATTTCCATCATTGCTTTCTCGATGTACAGATTGAAGAGTAGGGACGAAAGGCTACAGCCTTGTCTTACACCCTTCTTAATACGAGCACTTCGTTCTTGATCGTCCACTCTTATTATTCCCTCTTGGTTGTTGTACATATTGTATATGACCCGTCTCTCCCTATAGCTTACCCCTACTTTTTTCAGAATCTCGAACAGCTTGCACAATTTTATATTGTCGGACGCTTTTTCCAGGTCGACAAATCCTATGAAAGTGTCTTGATATTTCTTTAGCCTTGCTTCCATTATTAGCCGTAACGTCAGAATTGCCTCTCTCGTCCCTTTACTTTTCCTAAAGCCGAACTGATCGTCACCTAGCGCATTCTCAATTTTCTTTTCCATTCTTCTGTATATTATTCTTGTAAGCAGCTTCGATGCATGAACTGTTAAGGTGATTGTGCGATAATTCTCGCACTTGTCAGCTCTTGCCGTCTTCGGAATTGTGTGGATGATGCTTTTCAGAAAGTCAGATGGTATATCGCCTGACTCATATATTCTACACACCAACGTGAATAGTCATTTTGTTGCCACTTACCCCAATGATTTTAGAAATTCTGATGGAATGTTATTTATCCCTTCTGCCTTATTTGACCGTAAGTCCTCCAAAGCTCTTTTAAATTCCGATTCTAATACTGGATCCCCTACCTCTTCTAAATCGACTCTTGTTTCTTCTTCTATCACATCAGACAAATCTTCACCCTCATAGAGGCTTTCAATGTATTCTTTCCACCTATCTGCTGTCTCCTCTGCATTTAACAGTGGAATTCCCGTTGCACTCTTAATGTTACCACCGTTGCTTTTAATGTCACCAAAGGTTGTTTTGACTTTCCTGTATGCTGAGTCTGTCCTTCCGACAATCATATCTTTTTCGATGTCTTCACATTTTTACTGCAGCCATTTCGTCTTAGCTTCCCTGCACTTCCTATTTATTTCATTCCTCAGCGACTTGTATTTCTGTATTCCTGATTTTCCCGGAACATGTTTGTACTTCCTCCTTTCATCAATCAACTGAAGTATTTCTTCTGTTACCCATGGTTTCTTCGCAGCTACCTTCTTTGTACCTATGTTTTCCTTACCAACTTCTGTGATGGCCCTTTTTAGAGATGTCCATTCCTCTTCAAATGTACTGCCTACTGCGCTATTCCTTATTGCTGTATCCATAGCGTTAGAGAACTTCAAACGTATCTCGTCATTCCTTAGTAGTTCCGTATCCCACTTCTTTGCGTATTGATTCTTCCTGACTAATGTCTTGAACTTCAGCCTACTCTTCATCACTGCTATATTGTGATCTGAGTCTATATTCTGCTCCTGGGTACGCCTTACAATCCAGTATCTGATTTCGGAATCTCTGTCTGACCATGATGTAATCTAATTGAAATCTTCCCGTATCTCCCTGCCTTTTCCAAGTATACCTCCTCCTCTTGTGATTCTTGAATAGGGTATTCGCTATTACTAGCTGAAACTTGTTACAGAACTCAATTAGTCTTTCTCCTCTTTCATTCCTTGTCCCAAGCCCATATTCTCCTGTAACCTTTTCTTCTACTCCTTCCCCTACAACTGCATTCCAGTCGCCCATGACTATTAGATTTTCGTCCCCCTTTACATACTGCATTACTCTTTCAATATCCTCATACACTTTCTCTATCTGTTCATCTTCAGCTTGCGACGTCGGCATGTATACCTGAACTATCGTTGTCGGTGTTGGTCTGCTGTCGATTCTGATTAGAACAACCCGGTCACTGAACTGTTCACAGTAACACACCCTCTGCCCTACCTTCCTATTCATAACGAATCCTACACCTGTTATACCATTTTCTGCTGCTGTTGGTATTGCCCGATACTCATCTGACCAGAAATCCTTGTCTTCCTTCCACTTCACTTCACTGACCCCTACTATATCTAGATTGAGTCTTTGCATTTCCCTTTTCAGATTTTCTAGTTTCCCTACCACGTTCAAGCTTCTGACATTCCACGCCTCGACTCGTAGAACGTTATCCTTTCGTTGATTATTCAATCTTTTTCTCATGGTAACCTCCCCCTTGGCAGTCCCCTCCCGGAGATCCGAATAGGGGACTATTCCGGAATCTTTTGCCAATGGAGAGATCATCATGACACTTCTGCAATTACAGGCCACATGTCCTGTGGATACACGTTACGTGTCTTTAATGCAATCTGATTATTCGCTGACATTAGGAGCCCCTGACTGCTACTCCATTCTGTGAAAACTGCGCATCAATAACACTTCCCATTTCCGCAATATTTGTGTGCAAGTTTAGGCGATTCATTCTGTATACTCACATCGAAGTCGTACTGGGTTGCATATACGGTGCAGCAATGCCCGCAAACGGAAACTTTGTGGTCCCCTTATACACGATCCAGTCACATTAATGGGAGAAACGCCTATGTTCGATCTCAATGTCCCGTAAAGACCCACACAAGGCAGGTGGACGCACTAGCAGTGAGGGGTATATAAAGCGTGTCGGCGTGACTCGGAAAACAGTGCAATCGTTGTGTTAATGCGGAAACGAAACTATTTATCTGACGTGCAAAAGGACATGATCATTGGGTTTCGGGCGAGTACATCTATTTTCTTGTTTTTCATTTCTTTAACTTAGACTTTTTGCTGGCGAGTCCACTGAAATTGTCCTGTATTCCGTATCGTTTGCCTTTTCGTGCTATGGACATTTATGCGTCTGGCTGTTGATCTGCTGAAGCTTCTAAGTGGTTTATCGTTTTACTAGCAAAGGTTCCTGGCTTCTGGCTAAACGTCTATTTCTGGAGAACAGGGAGCTGCGATTTCGGGTGGTCTTCCCTTAGAGGAGCTGCTGTCACCGCGGCTGATGAACCTTCTCTACCTGCTCTGCACCAGTCTTAGCCGGCCGGAGTGGCCGTGCGTTTCTAGGCACTACAGTCTGGAACCGCGAGGCCGCTACGGTCGCAGGTTCGATTCCTGCCTCGGGCATGGATGTGTGTGATTTCTTTAGGTTAGTTAGGTTTAAGTAGTTCTAAGTTCTAGGGGACTGATGACCACAGCAGTTAAGTCCCATAGTGCTCAGAGCCATTTGAACCATTTTGAACCAGTCTTAGCTCCCCTCAAACTCTTTGCTGGAACATACTTCTGGATCACTGGGTACTTAGTCCTCCTGCCACGACAAAGTGTGGGCTATTGTTGCAGTAACAGTTCATATGCGCTTTCGGTACTGTACTAATATTGTTTATTTGTCACACTTCCTTATCTACATTGAGATAAGCTTTAAATTAGATTGACGCTTGCACGCGTTTTCTTTCGGAAACCTCCTTCCGAACAACACTCACAGTAAGACAGATAAAGCACAAATGTAAGTCAGAAAGGTAAACAAAATGCTATAACGTAGCTGAATGTAAATGTGTGTGAATTCCTAAGGGACCAAACTTCTGAGGTCATCGGTCCCTGGACTTAGACACTACTTAAATTAACTTAAACTAACTTATGCCAAGAATCAACACACACACACACACACACACACACACACACATACGCCCGAGGGAGGACTCGTACCTCCGGCGGGAGGGGCCGCGCAGTCCGTGACATGGCGCCTCAGACCGCGCGGCTATAATGTAGCTGACATCGTTACTGAAATAAGTCAGTCGAATATTAGATTTGTAGGTACTATTAGAGAGATTAATGAGACAGTAAAAATGGAAATGAGCGTTTGGCGTCATTGGCCGGGAGGTCCCTTACGGGGCAGGTCAAGCCACCTTGGTGCAGGTCTTATTACATTCGACGCCACATTTGGCGACCTGCCAGCCGGATGTGGATGAAATAATGAAGAAGACAATACAACACCCAGTCCCTGAGCGGAGAAAATCCCCGACCCCGCCGGGAATCGAACGCGGGCCTCTTGGGACGGCAGTCCGTCACGCTGACCATTTTTTTATTATTTTTTTTTTCGTTGTTGATCGTTGTGTTTGGTCGTTGCGGACGTCACACGATATCCGTTCAAGTTCATTTGTTGATCTTTCCACTCAGTTTTTTTAAAAAAAATTTTTATTGCAGAAGCCAACCGGCTCTCTGACCGAACACGCTGAGCTACCGTGCCGGCAAATGATACTGTGGAGACTTCAACCAAGGTACAAATAACAGTACAGAGTTCACATTCCATTACGCTACAGACTGCGCTAAACGTTCAGTACCATTCAGCTATCGGGGCAGACACCAACGCGAACGTGCAACAACGTATCTGCGTTCAGCACTATAGTTGCTAGCAAACTATAGATGTGAATGGACAGGGATTATCGTTGCTGATTTGATTCCTCCTCCTCCCCTGGCCTCGCGTGAAGTCGATGTGATTGCTGAATGTGAGGCGTTGTGGGTCTGTTAGTCCGCTTCTAGCCTGGGCATCCTTCGGGAGGTAATTGTGGCCGCCTTTACACCCGGTCGGTTAATTATTTCTATCCCAGGACATTTTGGTAGCAGGGCATGGTATTAAAGTTGTTAGTTATTGTAAAATGTTAAATGGTTGTATTTGACTCTGTGTTTTTGGCCACTGTTTAAAAAGGTTAAGTTTGCTTTTCATTGGTGGGTTTTTAAAATTACGAGGCTTTAAAATCGTTAGTTATTGTAAAAGGGGAATGACTGTATCTTTACTTTGATTGTTTTAATCTACTTGTCATCCTTTGAAATTGCTAGTTTTGCCTCCCTGTTAGCGAGCTATAGCGTCCCCAGTGCCATATTACGAAAAGACAATATTTATAAAGAAGACATTCATAATTTGTAAGAGATTTTTTTTTTCTCATGTAGCCTTAAAATAATAATTTCTCTGTGTAGGTTTAGATTGCAAAGAAATAATTTATGACAGAATGATCTAAAGAGACGCCCAGTTACACTCTTTTGTTAATTTTTTAGTCGACCTTACTTCTTCGCTTGTCTTGAATGTGTCTAGAGGGACATCTTGCGTGTGCTGACGAAAGTAAGCATATTTGTATGAGTTAAGCATATAATATACTGATTTAAATTTATTGTGCACTTTTAATTTGTAAGAGGTGATCCCGATTTCATGTCCGCCTTCCTTGAATTAACCTGCATTCAAGTAATTTACAGCTCAACAATCGCAGCGGCCGATGCAGCCAACGACGCCATTACGTGGCGATATTAACTTATGAAAAATTAGCGGAAGCGGAAAACTCGCCCGCTATTAGCATATATTAATTTTTCTCCACAGCCGCACGAAGTTGCAGAAATACTCAGCTTTAAGATTCTTATTTTCAGTAGCATAGCCGAGACCCAGAGCCAGGACTCTGACTACAATACAATGGTTAACGGAGGTAAGAAAATACTCTCGCGCGTGTGTGGGCCGCAATTGTAATTAATAACTAAAGATCTTTTGCTTTAACGTCAACTGACTAGCTGAGGAAATTTATATGAAAAGTTTATTACATTGTTCAACTTAAATATCATTTTTATTAAGGCCCACCACGTAAGTCGGCAACAATCAAAAAATAATAATAACAATAATAATAACATATGTATTAAATTACGACGACCGACGGACGCGAGATTGGCGCCGCAACTTTGGGGCCCGATTAATATGATTCTATTGTAATGAATGTAATTATGTATGTGTCTAATTGTTGTAAAATATTAATGCTTGTATGAATTCTTTTACATGTACAACAACAAAACCACACCCTGAGGAGATCTGGAGAGGAAAAAGTGTAGAAAAGAAAGAGGATTGCGAGAAAGAAAAATAAGTAAGGTAAGGCCTATTGTGCAAGTATCCTGTGTAGCTCTGTGCGGAATATCGAACCCATGTGCACATGAGATACCTTCGGTGTTTTGTGTATTTATGTGTTTATTTTTGGAGGGGATAATTATTCGTTTTGTGTATTTATGTGTTTATTTTTGGAGGGGATAATTAATCGTGTGTGTATCAGTGTTAAAGATTTGTCAGTGGCTTAAAGTGAATTTAGTATGGGTAAGATAGGACAACCTAAAGCATCCGTACCAGAAGAACAAAATTCTGTTAATATGGAAAGTGAGGATCATTTGCAATACGTAAACGAATCCCAAGCCACCGCCTCGGATAACATAATTTCCGGAGCGGGGGGCGAGGATCTGTGGACGGTGAATGACGCTCCACAGCAGAATGGGAATAGAGTAACAACTCCACTGCCTGGGCAGGGGGGCCAATCGAGTGCTAGATTAAGCGGGGCACCAGTATGCTCACCGATTGCAGACCCATTTGCAGAATTTCTGCGCAGGTTAGAAGAAAGAGATAGGGAAAGAGATCAGAAACTGGCTCAGATGCTACGTGAGCAAGAGCAGCGCAATGAAGCGAAACTAGATAGGATCCAAAGCGAACTTGCCGAGATGCGGGACGCGTGCAAAGAAATACCCGATCTTGTGCAAAGCTTAGCCGGAGAGATGCAAAAATTACAGATATCGCAGGCTAGGCTTGAAGACAATGTCCAGACTTTAACCAACCGCGTGGATAATGTGGAGATAGATGCACGGAAAAGTATTGACGCATATTTGGAAGTGCAAGCTCAAAAAGTAGAAAAAGAATTAAATGAATGGCTAGAAGTAAAGGATCGCGAGATATCTGCAAAGATTGAAAGCGACGTAAAAACAGCTGTAGAACAAGCGACTGCGGCCGCGAGTGTAAATATTGACGCCAGCGCTGCCGCACTACATGCCGAATTAACACAGATTAAGTCCCGTGTGACTGCGGAGTTGCCAAATTGGCAACAGGAGGTCGCGCGGAGACTGTCTGCGTTGGAAAGCAATGTAAACAGTGGCGGACAGATCATGAATCCGACTCCGCGTACTGATTACTATAATAACGCTGACGGTAGCCAGGGTGCGAGTGCGCAACCGCAACCTAATGCGAATTATGAGCACGAGCAACACGCGATACCGTGCAGCGCACATCACGAAGTGATGAATGTCCCAGAATGTAGCAATCAGACGTGCAAAAAAGAGGACAATGTAATAAAACACAGGACATTCCAACCCTTCAATAGCGAAAAACGAAATGTCCACCCTGTTGTATTTATTAAGAGCTTCAGGAATGTGTTTCCCAGGACATGGACGGAAAGACAAAGAATACAGTTCGTGGTCTCCTTTATTCAAGGTGACGCGGCACTGTGGGCCACCGACGTGTCCGAAAAATGTCTAACGATGCAACAGTTTGAAGGTGCATTCTTGCAAAAATTCTGGTCCGATAGCGTCCAAGAAAGACTACGAAAGGAGTTGTACAGTCCAGAAATGTACAATCCTAAGATGGGAACGTTACGCAAATATTTCGAAAAGTATATAAACAAAACCAGGTACTGGGACGAGCCAATGTCCGATCGTGACATAATCAGATTAATAAAAATGAAGTTGCCCAGTGAAATTAAAAGATATTTCATCAATGTGCCGGAATACGATATAGAACAATTCATGGAAATAGTGGATTCTGTTGACCTATTGATCGAAGATATGAAAACCGAAAACAAGTGGAACCATGCAGGCTATAATCAACACAAAGCCGATTACAATAGCAGCCACAGTAATGGTAGTAACTTAGTACCAAATGGTAACGGGAATAGGCAAGAGCACCGGCAACAGAATCAAGGCACAAACAATGGCAATGGTTATAACGGCAACGGTTATAATCGTGAAAATCGAAAGAGACATCATGATGGACGCATGAGTAATGGACATAATGGTAACGGCAATCCGCAATGGCGGAACAACCGAAACCAGTGGCGTGGTCGTAACGAATCGACACCACAGTGGCAACAAAACACAGCGCCACAATGGAACGCCAACCCAGGTCCATCACAGAACATGTCAGGAAGTTACAACCGACCACCGCAAAACCAGAGCCATACACAATACCAAAATACACCATCGGGGAGGCAGGGTGGCCAACCCAACAGTAGCAACAATAACAACCAGAACCACAATGTGAGGTTAGTGGAAGTGACAGACAACTGTCAACCCACTAATGCTCATCCGTTAAACTAAAGACAGCCACAATACGCTCTCCGTTGTTGGCTGCAGGATGGTGTAGTGAGGGCACATTCACAGATGACAGCCATAAACTTTGTATGCTGAGATACAATGAAGGAACAAAAATAGAAAAGGAACTTGTAGACATACCGCAGAAATGTAACCGAACCGACAAAAGTGTTGTGCAGGCTATATTGCAAGCAGATATGTACGGAGCACCAATACACATAATAGTCGATACCGGTGCGTCAACCAATGTCATGAGCGCAAATTTTTACAAGTACTTGAGTCAAAATAATAGAATACCAGTATTGCCAGTGAAGAATTGTCGTGTTACAGGTGCAATAGGTGCACAATCTCATATCATAAAGCACCAGGTGCAGGTCGAGTTTACGGTAGGAAATGAAGCAATGAAAAGCTCGTTCCTAGTAGTTAAGGGATTAGGTGTTGCTTGCATCCTGGGAATGGAATTTTTACGCCAGAGGGACGCAAAAATCGACCTCTTGTGCGGGGAAGTAAGCCTTATGAATGAGGATAGACGTGTAATTTTGCCGTTGTTGAGGACACGGGAAGTGCACGGTAAATATTGCCGGAGCTTTCAAACGAGATTCGAAGGAATACAGGTAATGAATTTATATTCTGACTTAAGTACAAGACAAGCATGTTATAAGGAGTTTATTACTGAAGACAGAGAGGAAAAAAAGGAAACTGATAGCCATGAAAGTTAGGGAGTCAGAACATTTGACTGAAGCACAACAAAACGAATTGACTCAGCTACTTACAGATTATGAGAATGTGTTTTCGGAAAAACCCGGTGTTATCGAGGGCTACACCTATAACATCGAAGTGGTACCTCACGATACTTTCTGTCACGCAAACTACACCATCCCGTGGTCAAAGGAGGAGGCAATTACGAGAGATTAAAGGACTCTATCCATACAAAGACTTAAAGAAGTTCGCTCAGTAGAGCAACGTTTACATTTGTGTGTAGTAGGTTAAGTTTATAGTGTATTTTTTCTGTGTGTAAATGTTAAGATTTTAGTGTAACATTTAAAGATAATGAGGCACACAAGATTAGTGCGATTCAATTTTGTAGATGTTAAGGAATAATAGTAGTTTTAAACAATTGCATTTTGAAAAAAAAATGAACGTAGGTTTAAGAATATGTTAAAAATTTCATGTTGAAAAATGGTTTAAAAATATTCAAAAAAAAAAAAAAAAAATTCACCAGCATGTAATGATGAAAGAATTTTTCATTAGTGTGTCATGAATATTTTTGAACTGTAGTAGTAATGCAACTTATGAAATTCAAAATTATAGTGTATAAGTCGTTTCATGTATTTATGTCTATACCGATCTTGAAATATGCTCAATCATAATTTACTAAACAACATGAGTGCAGGGTGTACATCACCCAAGGTACCTCATGTGTTATGGACAAGGTACAAAGCAAATCAGTAAACGCGACTACCGCTATGCACTGTTAAAATATATTGCCATCTGCTAAGGCAGAGATTTGCACGAATTTGTAGTGCAAACAAAAGTCACAAATCTAACATTAATCTAGGAACTTGCACGCTAGGCCTAGATTATAAAATGTCTACAATAATGCGAGAGGCAAAGTTTTGTAAAGTCGAGCCTGGCTCTGGAGGGCAAGTACGCAATGAGTGGGCAGACATGACATGGGGACTTACCTCAGATGAGACGGAAATACAATTGTATAGTCAAAAAATCTGAAGGCAAGTACGACTCTAAGTGGAAAATGAAAAGAGACAATTAGTGCGAGAGACTGGTAAAATCCAGCACTAGCCAAAATCCAGTTCAGACTGAACGAAATACATTAGTGTTTGTGAACTAATCGAAACAGTTACTTTAAGCAGTGTGAAAAACTGTGAAGGTGAAACTGTGATATGGACAGTGAAGTGCTAGTATTGAACGTTCAACAGCGGTGAAGACGCCAAACGCCAATATTACGCACGAAAAATTGTGAATTTACTATAAATGTGAACTGTTAACGTGAAGTGAACCCACAGTCAATATTTTTGGGACAGACTGTAGTTTCAGTGAGCACAATAATGCGAGATTGGAATGCGATGCGTGGACTGTTGCAAAACAGCGACCGCAGAAACGGCGAATGTTTGTGCTAAGCTCGTATTGGGACACTCACCAGTGCCTGCGAGTGCGGCGAAAACATAAATAATTTTATCAAGACAAAAACTGACGTGTAATGGAAACAGTATTGCATCAAAACTGCATTCACGGGAGAAGGTCCATGTCATGTTTTCTGCAAGACAGTGCTAGCTTGACACTCGGAAACTGGCGAAAACTTAACAACAACTGCCGCACTAATAAATGCTCCTTTCCCACTAGCGTAACCATCTGCAGCGGGAAACAAATATTACGTTGGTTGTGTGTGTGTTTCATGTACTACGTCGGAGATGCGTAGCAGAGCTGACTCCTGCCAACAAGAGCGGGGGGCGGATATCATCCCACTCCGCCACGCCCGGCCGAGACAGAAGCGCATCGCCAACGGTGCAGCCGATCAGCTGATTCTGACGTTCCGCGACGGCGAGACACACGCTGGCGTCGAGCGGGCGTTGACCTCTCCGCAGCCGCCGCGAACGCCGAGCACCGAACACACCAACCGACGCCGTCGCGAGCCAAACGTCGCGGCGTAGATCATCAACGACACCGCAATCAATTGTTTTAATGACCTCATTTTTTGCATAGTGCAACAAAAATATTTGTATGCATATCCTGTACTCCAATGACATTCCAGAAACAATTAAGTGAAAGTGACCAAAGCAGTTAGTCTGTCGCTCCGCCGAGGTTTTCCCCAGGTTTCCCTACGGCCGCGCCAAATGGGGAGCGAACAGTTGACACCCCTGGGACTTCAAATATTCCGGACTAACTCGTGGTATACCTTGAACCTCATCTGTATTACACTTTGTGTGCAACACACCTCAGTAATTACAACATACGATGTGACATATATAGACTATGAAAGAAAACTCTGCGTGTGGACACTGTGGACATGAAAGTGGAAATATTTATGTCAAAAAACACGAACATTTTTTATGACATAAACATTTCGGGGGGCAATATAGCGTCCCCAGTGCCATATTACGAAAAGACAATATTTATAAAGAAGACATTCATAATTTGTAAGAGATTTTTTTTTTCTCATGTAGCCTTAAAATAATAATTTCTCTGTGTAGGTTTAGATTGCAAAGAAATAATTTATGACAGAATGATCTAAAGAGACGCCCAGTTACACTCTTTTGTTAATTTTTTAGTCGACCTTACTTCTTCGCTTGTCTTGAATGTGTCTAGAGGGACATCTTGCGTGTGCTGACGAATGTAAGCATATTTGTATGAGTTAAGCATATAATATACTGATTTAAATTTATTGTGCACTTTTAATTTGTAAGAGGTGATCCCGATTTCATGTCCGCCTTCCTTGAATTAACCTGCATTCAAGTAATTTACAGCTCAACCATCGCAGCGGCCGATGCAGCCAACGACGCCATTACGTGGCGATATTAACTTATGAAAAATTAGCGGAAGCGGAAAACTCGCCCGCTATTAGCATATATTAATTTTTCTCCACAGCCGCACGAAGTTGCAGAAATACTCAGCTTTAAGATTCTTATTTTCAGTAGCATAGCCGAGACCCAGAGCCAGGACTCTGACTACAATACAATGGTTAACGGAGGTAAGAAAATACTCTCGCGCGTGTGTGGGCCGCAATTGTAATTAATAACTAAAGATCTTTTGCTTTAACGTCAACTGACTAGCTGAGGAAATTTATATGAAAAGTTTATTACATTGTTCAACTTAAATATCATTTTTATTAAGGCCCACCACGTAAGTCGGCAACAATCAAAAAATAATAATAACAATAATAATAACATATATATTAAATTACGACGACCGACGGACGCGAGAGAGCCCTTGTAACTTAATATCTTGTTGTGCCAAAGTTTAAAAGAATTTGGCTCCCTACATATTCGGTAGCGAAATTATATGAAAATTGGTGGTTTCTTTGTTTCATTACTTGGAAAGTTTTAATTTTGTTATCAAATGTTTACCAAAGTCGGTTTTAGGTAAAATGGCTTGGCCGTTAACTGTAAAGTAAATTGTTTTGAAAAGGCACTCATGCCTACTAGCTTTTTTGGATCTGTTCCTGCTCAAGTGATACAGAAATGACTTTTAATAGTTGAAGTAATCAATAAAGAAATTGTAAATTGCAAATCGACAGTAACCAACTAATTTTGGCCCCGTTTCCCAACTGGGGGTTTTCCTTGATTAATCGTGACACCCGTCTCACCCTCGTAAATGTCCTTCTCCTATAAAATCATAAAGGACTTCCTTTTAACGAGAGCTTTGTAGGAAAGCATTTCCAGAGGATAGCAGACACTACATTACCTTTGTAATTTCTTGAGATCTTCCTTTGCAGCCCACGAAATTGCTGTTCACATCTTCCTAACTGCAGAATTCACATCAAGAAGATGCCATCATTTTAAGGCGGTAGAGATGCTGCCAGAACCTTCCGTGCCTGAATCAAAGAAGTGCAATTGTCACTATAAAGTGTCTTCTGTGTCTGTAACTTTGGTACCAAGGACGTGCTGGGGAACTTGGTACAAATGCTGCGTGGTGTCTCCCTTTAATTTCGTGAGACCAATGGAGGACTTCGCTCCATCGGGCTCTGACTCTAGCCCTTGCAGTACGTAGAAGATCGTCAGGTGGCACTTTATCGTATTTCACTGAACCAGAGTACACAGCTTCCTCTGCCAGAGTATCTACTTCTTCATTTCCCTTTATTCCGCTGAGCTTCCTCACCCAAAACGTTAGGCCTTTAATAAAATCGTAAGAAATCATCCGACGAAAACCGTCCGGTGTAATTTTCATTTTTTTCATAACATTGTTTGTTTAAATGTTCATGCTATACAATCTACGTGGCCAGTTTCTGAGCTGCTCTTGTTTGAACAGTAACACGTGACAAATATTTAAAAAAATACTCATCTCACAAATCAGTGTAGCGGTAATTTCTAAAAAGGCGTCCCTCCTGCTTTGTCAGTCTCGAATCCAGTAACTATTCTATTTAAGTCCGTTTTCTTTGATAAGGAACCCTACCTCTGGCCTTCTTTTCTATGGATGCAAGGGAGAAAAAAAGTGAATGATGTAGGAGTAGGTGTTAAGGGAAGGGATGAACTAAAATTCCTTGGTAGGACACCCAGTCGTATGGTGTACGTGTTAGATTTTATAAGACTTACGAGGAATGTTGCATTGCCTGTCAACAACGAGGCAACTCATGTGATTGTAATACAGTGCATAGTGTCTCAGTTTCGAGGCCAGAGGCCATATGCGTATTTCTACAATCGTGTTTCAGCAGACATTTTGTTGAACAATTACAGAACTGAAACTTCCTGGCAGATTAAAACTGTGTGCCCGACCGAGACTCGAACTCGGGACCTTTGCCTTTCGCGGGCAAGTGCTCTACCATTTGAGCTACCGAAGCACGACTCACGCCCGGTACTCACAGCTTTACTTCTGCCAGTATCTCGTCTCCTACCTTCCCCCAGGCTGTGGCTAAGCCATGTCTCCGCTATATCCTTTCTTTCAGGAGTGCTAGTTCTGCAAGGTTCGCAGGAGAGCTTCTGTAAAGTTTGGAAGGTAGGAGACGAGATACTGGCAGAAGTAAAGCTGTGAGTACCGGGCGTGAGTCGTGCTTCGGTAGCTCAGATGGTAGAGCACTTGACCGCGAAAGGCAAAGGTCCCGAGTTCGAGTCTCGGTCGGGCACACAGTTTTAATCTGCCAGGAAGTTTCATATCAGCGCACACTCCGCTGCAGAGTGAAAATCTCATTCTGGAATTACAGAACTTGTACTCACAATTGATGAGTTTTTACAAGACCGAGTAACTCTGCCGTCCGCTTCAGTAGCCGCGCGGTCAGCGCGGTGGATTGCTAACCATAGGGGCCCGAGTTCGATTCCCGACCACGTAGGAGGTTTTCTCCGTTCAGGGACTGGGTGTGACTTTGTCCCTACGTTCCAGTCGTCATAATTGACATTCGGTTATTGAGATGGCTGAATGGGCACGTCCCGAAAGCCAATGATAATGATAGCAAAATAATAACTCTGCAGCAGCAATCAACAGTGTTAATTAGTTTCACCGTCGTGAGAATTGACGAGTTTATCTGCAGTTGTAAGCTACTAATGTCAGGCACTTCGGTCCAATTGCTACTGAATCATTCGTTGAAAAATCAGTTGCAGCTGGAGCTATTCTGTTTGTCATTATTGAGCACAAACTGAAACAGTTTTGGTCGTGCAAAACTTTGCTCATTCCTTTCGTTTTTCGAGATAGGACAAACTGCACATAGCGCATTTTGCTGTGTCCTCCTGAGTTATGACAGCCATACTGGAGGAGGGACCGCACAGAAACACCAGTCATCAGACTGCCGTAACAGTTTTCCTGTGTCTGGGCGTATAGCCCACCAACATAGCAGTACAGCACCGCAGGTTGCCTATACGCTAGAGAGCAGGAGCCACGACAAAAGTCCAAACAACACGCGTCCGCGCGATAACAACAACATGCAGCGTCGCTGTGCATTCCACACACACGAGGGTTTGCCTCTTCTTACACGTACAACTGCTTGAATCTAGGGTGGCATGCACAGTACAACGTACAGAACGTTCACAAAACCATTTGAAACTGTTAGAACATTCGTTCTTTGGGATGTTGTTCAACAAACGCGTCGCACTTGTAGGTCTGCATTGAAAGCACGAAGTCTCATCGTCCGTGATGCTTTTTTCAGGAATAGAAATGTCCGCATTTTTCCTTTCAATCAGGTGCTCAAGCGTGATTGTTTCGTTCGGGAGTGAAGGTTCACAGGACGAACCTTGCGCACACTTTTTCTCTTCAGAAGTGTGCTGGCGTACTCCTTCGCCAGCCCACCGGTCGGCACTAGGAAACATTGTACAGCAGACGCTGAAATAGGTGAGCCTATGACAAGAGAAGGCCAAGACACGCCCCCAGGCTACGCGCCGATAAAGCCCAATGGGCAGCGTGTATACAGACCGCCGCCGTCGACCGAGTTGTCTCTATCTCCCAGTCTCAGTACCTCAGTACGTCGCATCGGGACTCCGTTCGCATTGCTCCTTATTACGTCGCACTGTGCTCTAGTCTTCCACAGTGATAGTCGTCGCCTCGCACCTTAGCTAGCTGTGAGGGAACGTCAGTCATTGTGATATGGACACAGACAAGATTCAAGGATTAGTACTTGTTATTTGGTAGCTGTTACCACAGAACTTCAGATTGGACATTATTGATGTTAAGTACTCAATTGGTTCCTGTAATAAAGTGTTTTTAACAAGGTGTGCATTTTGTGTCTCAGTGAGAGGAAACTGGCCACCCAACTACCATACCACCCTCTCCTCATTCAGCCAGGAACCACAAAACATTACAGGAGAGCACAGCCACAACAAGAAGCTTCTGGAGAATATCTTGAACACTATATTTAGAGATGTTGCTCCATTGAGATTTGTAATGCAACAACGCTGACACATAGCAGTCGCACTTCCACTGTTTAAAAACGCCTGCTCACAACTGACTGGTCGAATGAACGTCTGTTGTTTACAGTTGTTAGTTCGAGCTGCCACCGTAGTTACTGCGCTGCTGTCGTCTTTTCGCTAGGAATATGATCAGTCTCGAAACTTTTTGGACTGTTGGTGTATGCGACGGGTCAGGAGCTCGGTTATTCTATTGTTGCTCTCGAACAAGTCCTGAACAACCTGCAAACATGGCTGATTCAAAATGGATTAGAAATACAATGCTTTCGTAGGCAAAGCATCCTATAAAATAGGGCGACTCTTAAAGAGCCACGGCTTTAAGATTGATATTCCACGAATAACAGCCTCAAAAAGAACCTGGTCCACTCGTTAAAGAGTACTAATGACAAATTATCTCGCTCTGGCGTGTACAAAATCACCTGTAGTGATTGCCTGAGCTATCATACCGGCCAGACAGGGAGAGCCCTCTCAGCTGGATATAAAGAACGTATACTCACGAGAAGTGGTGATGGCACGCGTGGTTCGACTTTTGCCGAGCACATTGTTCAATTGGCCCGTGTTCCTAATCCACCAAATAACACAGAGCTATTAAATTGCGAGGTTAAAGGCACTAGGCTTGACATCCTTGAGGAGTTGCAAATCTTTAAACACCTGTTGCTTGATAAAGAAAACCTACTTAATGACCAGTTACAATTGAGAAATAACTTTTTCGAAGGTTTTCAACCCTTGCTTCACCGGCCCTGATGTTACGTTGGCCTTACAGTTGCCGACGCCTGACTCCACTTCCTTTAGTCAAATAGTGATGTATTCAAAATTGAGGAATAATTTTTCCGTGTAATAGCTAGTCTTTCTTACTGGTTCCGAATCCGTTTATAGGGTTCTCGTCCTCCTCAGAAGTAAGTTCGGTTACATATTACGCCATTAAAAGTTTTAATGGTTATATTAATCCAATTCCTAACCTAAAGGTAGCTACTGTTACGCATCTATATTTCCACGAACGGATGCGCATAGCCATCAGTGGTGCTCGGTACATAGCTGCTTGCCATGATTAGTTCCATCGCAGTTCTCGCTGCCTACCGACCTCGTCCGCGCAGTGGGGCCTGCTGTTTCTCTTCAACTAAGTAATGTAGATTTATGGCTGGGTATTACGGTGCTATAGTTTTATACTTGACATGGCCAAACTTTGGCATGCAATAGTTTAGTGTCAATAGCTTCTGAAGGAGGTCAAATTATTTTGACTGAAACCTAGGTAAGGACTGGTTTCTATTTGCAGCTGAGGCTGACGTGTTACATAAACAGTTGCTGACGGGGCTGCACGATGTTAAAAATTCTTAGATTCGAAATACTGCCGGCATAATCCGAAAATCGGATTCCTCTTCTTAGTCACATAAGATCATACACGCTCCAAGTATAAAAAGGACTGCAAAAACAAGTGGTGATAGCCAGACGGCTAAGGAAATAGTTTGGATCGACCTCACACAGCTGCGATTTTTCCGCTGCCTCCGAAAACGAATTACTGCACGATACTTCACTTCATCGGTGAGCTGTAAAATTTGGTTTTTTCTCTTTTGCGGCGTGCTACATAAATGTGGCGTCAGCATTTCCATATGTCAGAGAACTGCTCACATATACCTGCAGAAAAACAAAAATTAATTCCGTATCTTTTCTTTTTTTCGAAGTGATAACTATATTTGAATGACTACCCCTCATATGTTAAGATGATGTACACGGTTTATCTAGAAAATAAATAATATCTGTATCAGAGGGCTGCTCCTGACTATCAGTGTGACTCGTATATGGCTTACAGTGGAGGTAGCACAGTGGTAACATACATTACCCGCATTCCAGATTTAAGTACTCCATGGTTTTCCTAACATCTTAAGGCGAATGCTCTTTGAAAGGGAACTGTCAGTTTTCTTTGCCATCCTTCCCCAATCCGAGGTTGTGCTCCATCTCTAATGCGAGTCGTTAAACACTAGTCTGTCTTCCATCCCTTCATATATGACGGATGTACAGGGAATGGACAAAAATACGGAAACATCACGAGAAATGCATGTTGCAACATAAATCTAGACGCTAGCTAGGCCTGCAGCTTGCGCTTTTGTATTTGACCATTAACGACATATCTGCGATGTCTTCAGTACGTTGCAAGTTTCAATCGTGATCAGAACAGTGTTGTGAGTGTATATCGGAGATAAGAGAATCCGAACTTGGGCAAACTGTTGGTGTTCGTGTGATGGGCGCTTCCACAACCAAAGTAGCCGAAGTGTTTGGTGTTTCAAGAGGCATCACATGGAAGTTTTCTGTCTTCTACAGGAAAAGGAGAAAGAAAAAAAAATCATCCGCTATATCACAACACATAGGAAAGTGTCTCTTTAATGTTCATGACAGGCGGTCATTGAAAAGGAATATGACGAAAAATAAAAGGACGACTGTTGCAAAGTTACTGCAGAATTGAATGTCGCACTCGCGAACCCTGTCAGCACAAAAACAACATGAAAGGAGTTCCATAAGCAGGGAATCGCAGGGTGAGTTGGAGTTATGAAACCACATATCTGTGTAGGAAATGCCCGTAATAGGAAAACATTGTGTAGAAGCTCTAAAAGCTGGATTGTGGACCAGTGGAAGGAAGTAATTTGGTCGGTCGACTCTTGTTGCACACTGTTTTCAACTTCTGGCAGAGCTGATCTCGCAAGAATGGAATACGGCAGGGGCTGGTGATGATTTGTGAAGCCATATGGTGTTACTGTTACTGCATGGGCCACTTGGTTACTCTGCAAGGTCGCTTTACGGCCAATGTCTATGTTACCATTTTGGCTGATCAAGTCCATCTCGTGGTTCAATGTTTGTTCCTCAACAGTGATGCTGTGTTCCAGTAGGACAGGGCCCCTGTTCACACCGTTTGCGTCGTCCAGGACTGGTTTCGTGAACGCGAGGGTGAACTGTCGTATCTCCCCTGTCCATTGCAGTCATCATATCTCAGTATTATTGAACCATCATGGTCTACTTTAGAGGTAACGGTGCGTGATCGCTATTCACCTCCAGCATCGTAACCTCGTAACATGAACTGAAGATTCCCTTGAAAACCATACAGGACCTTTATCCATTCC
Source organism: Schistocerca serialis cubense (assembly GCF_023864345.2). Classification (NCBI taxonomy): domain Eukaryota; kingdom Metazoa; phylum Arthropoda; class Insecta; order Orthoptera; family Acrididae; genus Schistocerca; species Schistocerca serialis. The sequence continues at coordinate 439,799,066 of NC_064645.1, read as the reverse complement.
GAGGTGACTGCAAGGTAGTTAGTGCCAACGAGTTCCCAACACCGTGTTGGACATGGTAATGTGTTTATGGTGGTTTTATAATTATGCTTGTCCACCCACTGTATTTTCATTTGCCTTTGTAATGACAAGGTAGCGGCCTTACTGCAGTGGTAACACCGGTTCCCGTCAGACCACTGAAGTTAAGTGCTGTCAGGCTTGGTTAGCACTTGGATGGGTCACCATCCGGGTCTGCCGAGTGCTGTTAGCAAGTGGGGGCCAAGCGGGGCTTTTACAAAGCGGCATAAACTTAATTAATTTTTTCAAAAACCTAATACTACGATGAACAACGATGAAATCTTCCGTTGTTCATAACGGTGACTATCAGGAACACATCATATACTGAAACTTCCTGGCAGATTAAAACTGTGTGCCCGACCGAGACTCGAACTCGGGACCTTTGCCTTTCGCGGGCAAGTGCTCCACCCACATGCCTTGCTCATACTGTGGCATCAAGCAGTCAGGCCTGCAAGATGAGTGGTCTGCCAAGCGAGTGGATTCATTCTTATTTATCAAGTAACATGAGCTCTAGTACTCACAATTAAGTTACAAATTATTCTCCTGTTTGAGTATTACGCAACGGAAACGGAAACGCACATCTGACTATTAGTAATTTACACAGCTCTGACTGTTCACTATGCACTGGCAATACCACATTTTCTTTCTTATTTAACGGCTTTGATCAACACGTGGCCATCGCACTGAATATGAATGGCGCACACATTATAAATTCTGGGTATCATGACAACATACTATTCGAAGGAAAAGGCCACCAATTTTTTTCTTTTCACTACCTTATTTATTCCAATAAATTCTATAACCTAAACACACAAATTCTATAACCTACAGCAATAACACATGAGAAATTCCGCCCAGTGGGCATGGCTTTACATTGGTGATTCTCAATCTTATGGTCTCGTAATTATTTAAGGCTACAGTGCACTTTCTGGATAGGATGGTGGATGTTTTGATATATCTCACACTTCGACTCTCACACCCATCATCACGAAAGTTTCCTCCAGACCGAGCGGTACAAAAGGAACCTGCACAACCCACTACCTCTGAACCTATCTTGCTACTCTCCCATGCAAACCACACATACTTAAATTACATGAAATACACCACACTGGCAACATGGAATACAAGGAATAGTCACAACGTTATAATCACATCACTTTCAGCTTTCCCACATCAATTAGAATTCATCCCAGTTTCACACGACACTGCCCCACTTCGCAGCTTTCCTTTCCTACTACGAACTCTGGAGGATATATGCATGTCTTCCTGTGCAATGCAAGCCAAGTGGCGTTGCTGGATAGACGGCTGACTCACCTTGGTTCTCTCTGAGTGTTATAGTTTGAATCAAGCGTCACACGGAAACATAACACGCAAAGTAATATTAAGAACATATTCATCACACACGCGTGTCCTCAACTGATACCATGGACGAGTACTTCTCTTTATCCTTTGTCTCATACACAGATTGAGACTCACACAGTACTCACCACGTGGAAGTACTCGTCTCTAATTTCAAGTCCTGCACACGCCATTTCTTAAATATTTCCAACTTATAGTACACACGCTAGTAATTCAGCTTAACTTAAGCACTCGGAAGTATTTCAACTTATTGCTCACGTGGTTTCATTGTGACCGTTGGTCACTTCCGAAGATTACTACAATCCTCTTATTACTACCTGCCCGACATTTAATTCTCCCCACAAAAGTTCCTGAAATAGAGAAATTATTATTCCAAACCACTCTTAAGTATTTCACATGCATACCATGTCTCCACTCTTTTGTCTTTACGGAGCACACCTATGACAGGTCTTACCAACACTAGATCCAGCGGCGGAGTACTGAAACATGGCCGATCTCGCACCTCCGCCAAGGTGGGTGAGCACCGTGCTACCGTATTGGTCAGACACATTTCAGGCGCTCAAAGCTCCGGTAAATTTCATCTCTTTGGTTCCACCAAAGGTGACCAAAGGATCATCTCAAAGATGATCATATATTCACATTCACTATCTGCGGTTAGCAGACGACCATACATTCATTCATTTCGCAGATCTCACCAAATTTGATGTAGGGATTTATTTTGTGGGAGTACACATGTGATCAATCAAATAAATAAATTGTCGTTCTTTCATACACTGGTATCCAGCTTCGGTGTATTATGTGAAATTGAGTTATTATTACAAAAAATATGTTGTTCTGACAAGAATAACGAAGAATGTTGTACCTATTTTCAATGTCGGGCGGTACTGTACCCTTTAAACTTTAATCCAGTTAAAACTAGGTTCTCGATGAAACATAACTTCAACTGGAGAAAAACCAGTCGAGGGACGAGGTATTTCATTATGTATGATGTCAGATATCGTGCACCATGAAATCCCTGCACTAATTCTTCGAGATATTCTGGTTTGGTTCGTACTGGCTTAATGATTTTATTAATCTCTCGCGCATCGAGCACCAATCTCAAACTACCATCAGCCTTACCGACTACTGTAGGGTGAAGTAGAGGGTTCAATTATGCCCCAATTTAACATTTAACTTATTTCCGCGGCCACCCTCTCCTTCTGGGCCCACGGTATGGAATAAACTGCCTTATAGAAAGTTTGGTGGGGGTATACTTCCATGTGATATACATAATCCTTGATAACGCCAGGCTTAACATCAAACACTTGCACACATTAATTTAGTACAGATTCTAGTTCCCTTTTCTGTTCTTCCAGCAAATACTCAGACTCGCTAGTCTTGGTTGAAATTAATTCTCGCATCTCGGATACAGCATTACAATCTAAAGAGTATAAACAGCTATTTTGACATAAATACAAAACTTTTGCTTTCCGTTTAATAAAACTTACTTTACTATTAAGGTTCGGCCGATACTCTAACTTCCGGATTAACGGTATGGTAATTGTCTTTCCAAGATTGCTTAAGATACATTGACCGCCTGCGAAGTTGAGCATTGCGTCTCGTACCCGCAAAAAATCAATACCCCAGATACAATTATGGGACAGGTGGAGAGCTAGCAAGAAGGCGCAGTCTATCAGATCTCCTTGTACTTCCACCTCCGCTAGTACTTGAGACTTAATCACGACGGACTATGTTCCCAACGCTCCTGATAAGGTACAATTAGACACCGGTAAAACTGGCAAGTTCTCCTTAGTCGTTAAGTATTTATATAGCCCAACACTAATAACACTAAAAGCTGCTCCTGTGTCCAACAAAATCTCAATTTCCACGCCACAGATCCGTACATTCACTACGGCCTGCACAACATCCACCAATCTACCCTGAATTTTTCCTGGGTTGTCCAATAACTCCTGGCGTATATCTTCCCCTCCGTAATATATCAAGACGCTTATTCTATTATCATTCGAGCCTCCCCAAACTTCCCCAGCCTCGCCGGGAAGGCGTAGAGTACCTGGTTTTAGTTTGTTGCATTACTGCCGTTGTGTGCCGTGCCACTGTCATCAAGCACCACAACTCTTACCCCCGATCCTTGCCCACGGAAATCAGAGACATTATTATCACCTCGCTCTTCCTGTCTAGGGAGCACAGGAGTTGGTACATACTCTGGATTAGGAATAATTGCGTTCTTGACTGAGAAGTGCCGGCACCAGTCACGAAAGTTGACAACGCGAGAGCGGTATGCTGACAACGTGCCCTTCCGTATCCCCATCCGTTGACGCCTAAGGCTGAGGATGACACGGCGGCTGGTCGGGTCTGTTGGGTCGGTGTTTGTTTGTAATGATAATCGAGTCGTACACTGAGAATGAAGATAGCACAGAGGACAGTAGCGCACACGGTGTGGAGGCGGCAGGCAGCCGGCCGCGCTGGCGGCCTTGAGGACCGCGGTGACCGCGGTGACGGTGGGGGCGGTGGGGGCGGCGGCGGCGGCGGTGAGTGTCCGCGTCCGGAGCAGCCAGACGGGCGCCGGCCGGCGTCGCGACGCCGCTACCTGCCGACGCCGACGCCGCCACAGGCGCCGCTGCCGGTCGATATGGCCGCCACACTCTATAACCAGCTCCTCTTCCCGCGGGGTGCCCGCTACAGCCTATGGATAGAGTGATGGACCACCACTCTACTCTCAACGTGCGTCGTGACGTCAACAGTCTCTCGACACCATCCACTGTTCTTTCCAAAGACCACTACTTCTTCTGCAAGGAGCTGTCCAATTCTGACTGCCACGTCATCTTCTCAGTGATAGTCGTCCGACACGTCTACACCCAACTATTCAACATCTATATCTACATATATACTCCGCTAGCCACCAAGCGGTGTGTGGCGGAGGGCACAATTCGCGCCAAAGTCACATTCCCCCCCCCCCCCCCCCCCCTGTTCCACTCGCGGATCGCGCGAGGGAAAAACGACTGTCTGAACGCCTCAATACCAGCTCTAGTAAATAGCCTTTCGCTCCCTGTATTTTACCCCTGCCACCTTCAGAATTTGAAAGAGAGTATTGCAGTCAACATTATCAAAAGCTTTCTCTAAGTCTACAAATGCTAGTAACGTAGGTTTGCCTTTCCTTAATCTTTCTTCTAAGATAAGTCGTAGGGGCAGTATTGCCTCGAGTGTGCCAACATTTCTACGGAATCCAAACTGATCTTCCCCGACGTCGACTTCTACCAGTTTTTCCATTCGTCTGTAAAGAATTCGCATTAGTATTTTGCAGCTGTGACTTATTAAACTGATAGTTCGGTAATTTTCACATCTGTCAACACCTGCTTTCTTTCGGGTTGGAGTTATTATATTCTTCTTGAAGTCTGAGAGAATTTCGCCTGTCTCATACATCTTGCTACCAGATGGTAGAGTTTTGTCAGGAATGGTTCTTCCAAGGCTGTCAGTAGTTCTAATGGAATGTTGTCTACGCCCAGGGCCTTGTTTCGACTTAGGTCTTTCGGTGCTCTGTCAAAATCTTCACGCAGTATCATATCTCCCATTTCATCTTCATCTGCATCCTCTTCCATTTCCATAATATTGTCCTCGAGAACATCGCCCCTGTATAGACCCTCTATATACTCCATCCACCTTTCTGCTTTCCCTTCATTGCTTAGAACTGCGTTTCCATCTGAGACCTTGATATTCATGCAAGTGGTTCTCTTTAATTTTCCTGTAGGCAGTACCTACATCTACATCTACATCTACATTGATACTCCGCAAGCCACCCAACGGTGTGTGGCGGAGGGCACTTTACGTACCACTGTCATTACCTCCCTTTCCTGTTCCAGTCGCGTATGGTTCGCGGGAAGAACAACTGTCTGAAAGCCTCCGTGCGCGCTCTAATCTCTCTAATTTTACATTCGTTATCTCCTCGGGAAGTATAAGTAGGGGGAAGCAATATATTCGATACCTCATCCAGAAACGCACCCTCTCGAAACCTGGCGAGCAAGCTACACCGCGATGCAGAGCGCCTCTCTTGCACAGTCTGCCACTTGAGTTTATTAAACATCTCCGTAACGCTATCACGGTTACCAAAAAACCCAGTGACGAAACGCGCCGCTCTTCTTGGGATCTTCTCTATCTCCTCCGTCAACCCGACCTGGTACGGATCCCACACTGATGAGCAATATTCAAGTATAGGTCGAACGAGTGTTTTGTAAGCCACCTCCTTTGTTGATGGACTACATTTTCTAAGCACTCTCCCAATGAATCTCAACCTGGTACCCGCCTTACCAACAATTAGTTTTACATGATCATTCCACTTCAAATCGTTCCGTACGCATACTCCCAGATATTTTACAGAAGTAACTGCTACCAGTGTTTGTTCCGCTATCATATAATCATACAATAAAGGATCCTTCTTTCTATGTATTCGCAATACATTACATTTGTCTATGTTAAGGGTCAGTTGCCACTCCCTGCACCAAGTGCCTATCCGCTGCAGATCTTCCTGTATTTCGCTACAATTTTCTAATGCAGCAACTTCTCTGTATACTACAGCATCATCCGCGAAAAGCCGCATGGAACTTCTGACACTATCTACTAAGTCATTTATATATATTGTGAAAAGCAATGGTCCCATAACACTCCCCTGTGGCACGCCAGAGGTTACTTTAACGTCTGTAGACGTCTCTCCATTGATAACAACATGCTGTGTTCTGTTTGCTAAAAACTCTTCAATCCAGCCACACAGCTGGTCTGATATTCCGTAGGCTCTTACTTTGTTTATCAGGCGACAGTGCGGAACTGTATCGAACGCCTTCCGGAAGTCAAGAAAAATAGCATCTACCTGGGAGCCTGTATCTAATATTTTCTGGGTCTCATGAACAAATAAGGCGAGTTGGGTCTCACACGATCGCTGTTTCCGGAATCCATGTTGATTCCTACATAGTAGATTCTGGGTTTCCAGAAATGACATGATACGCGAGCAAAAAACATGTTCTAAAATTCTACAAGAGATCGACGTAAGAGATATAGGTCTATAGTTTTGCGCATCTGCTCGACGACCCTTCTTGAAGACTGGGACTATCTGTGCTCTTTTCCAATCATTTGGAACCCTCCGTTCCTCTAGAGACTTGCGGTACACGGCTGTTAGAAGGGGGGCAAGTTCTTTCGCGTACTCTGTGTAGAATCGAATTGGTATCCCGTCAGGTCCAGTGGACTTTCCTCTATTGAGTGATTCCAGTTGCTTTTCTATTCCTTGGACACTTATTTCGATGTCAGCCATTTTTTCGTTTGTGCGAGGATTTAGAGAAGGAACTGCAGTGCGGTCTTCCTCTGTGAAACAGCTTTGGAAAAAGGTGTTTAGTATTTCAGCTTTACGCGTGTCATCCTCTGTTTCAATGCCATCATCATCCCGTAGTGTCTGGATATGCTGTTTCGAGCCACTTACTGATTTAACGTAAGACCAGAACTTCCTAGGATTTTCTGTCAAGTCGGTACATAGAATTTTACTTTCGAATTCAATGAACGCTTCACGCATAGCCCTCCTTACGCTAACTTTGACATCGTTTAGCTTCAGTTTGTCTGAGAGGTTTTGGCTGCGTTTAAACTTGGAGTGGAGCTCTCTTTGCTTTCGCAGTAGTTTCCTAACTTTGTTGTTGTACCACGGTGGGTTTTTCCCGTCCCTCACAGTTTTACTCGGCACGTACCTGTCTAAAACGCATTTTACGATTGCCTTGAACTTTTTCCATAAACACTCAACATTGTCAGTGTCGGAACAGAAATTTTCGTTTTGATCTGTTAGGTAGTCTGAAATCTGCCTTCTATTACTCTTGCTAAACAGATAAACCTTCCTCCCTTTTTTTATATTCCTATTAACTTCCATATTCAGGGATGCTGCAACGGCCTTATGATCACTGATTCCCTGTTCTGTACATACAGATTCGAAAAGTTCGGGTCTGTTTGTTATCAGTAGGTCCAAGATGTTATCTCCACGAGTCGGTTCTCTGTTTAATTGCTCGAGGTAATTTTCGGATAGTGCACTCAGTATAATGTCACTCGATGCTCTGTCCCTACCACCCGTCCTAAACATCTGAGTGTCCCAGTCTATATCTGGTAAATTGAAATCTCCACCTAAGACTATAACATGCTGAGAAAATTTATGTGAAATGCATTCCAAATTTTCTCTCAGTTGTTCTGCCACTAATGCTGCTGAGTCGGGAGGTCGGTAAAAGGAGCCAATTATTAACCTAGTTCGGTTGTTTAGTGTAACCTCCACCCATAATAATTCACAGGAACTATCCACTTCTACTTCACTACAGGATAAACTACTACTAACAGCGATGAACACTCCACCACCGGTTGCATGCAATCTATCCTTTCTAAACACCGTGTGTACCTTTGTAAAAATTTCGGCAGAATTTATCTCTGGCTTAAGCCAGCTTTCTGTACCTATAACGATTTCAGCTTCGGTGCTTTCTATCAGCGCTTGAAGTTCCGGTACTTTACCAACGCAGCTTCGACAGTTGACAATTACAATACCGATTGCTGCTTGGTCCCCGCATGTCCTGACTTTGCCCCGCACCCGTTGAGGCTGTTGCCCTTTCTGTACTTGCCCAAGGCCATCTAACCTAAAAAACCGCCCAGCCCACGCCACACAACCCCTGCTACCCGTGTAGCCGCTTGTTGCGTGTAGTGGACTCCTGACCTATCCAGCGGAACCCGAAACCCCACCACCCTATGGCGCAAGTCAAGGAATCTGCAGCCCACACGGTCGCAGAACCGTCTCAGCCTCTGATTCAGACCCTCCACTCGGCTCTGTACCAAAGGTCCGCAGTCAGTCCTGTCGACGATGCTGCAGATGGTGAGCTCTGCTTTCATCCCGCTAGCGAGACTGGCAGTCTTCACCAAATCAGATAGCCGCCGGAAGCCAGAGAGGATTTCCTCCGATCCATAGCGACACACATCATTGGTGCCGACATGAGCGACCACCTGCAGATGGGTGCACCCTGTACCCTTCATGGCATCCGGAAGGACCCTTTCCACATCTGGAATGACTCCCCCCGGTATGCACACGGAGTGCACATTGGTTTTCTTCCCCTCTCTTGCTGCCATTTCCCTAAGGGGCCCCATTACGCGCCTGACGTTGGAGCTCCCAACTACCTGACCCCTTGTGAGATTAGCCTCTACATCCTTACATTTGTCCTCTAGCCATCCCTGCTTAGCCATTTTGCACCTCCTGTCGATCTCATTTTTGAGACGTTTGTATTCCTTTTTGCCTGCTTCATTTACTGCATTTTTGTATTTTCTCCTTTCATCAATTAAATTCAGTATCTCTTCTGTTACCCAAGGATTTCTACTAGTCCTCGTCTTTTTACCTACTTGAACATCTGCTGCCTTCACTATTTCATCCGTCAAAGCCATCCATTCTTCTTCTACTGTATTTCTTTCCCCCATTCCTGTCAATTGTTCCCTTATGCTCTCCCTGAAACTCTGTACAACCTCTGGTTCTTTCAATTTATCCAGGTCCCACCTCCTTAAATTCCCACCTTTTTGCAGTTTCTTCAGTTTTAATCTACAGTTCATAACCAGTAGATTGTGGTCAGAGTCCACATCTGCCCCTGGAAATGTCTTACAATTTAAAACCTGGTTCCTAAATCTGTCTTACCATTATATAATCTACCCGAAACCTTCTAGTATCTCCAGGCTTCTTCCATGTATACAGCCTTCTTTCATGATTATTGTACCAAGTGTTAGCTATGATTAAGTTATGCTCTGTGGAATTTTCTACCAGGCGGCTTCCTCTTGCATTTCTTAGCCCCAATCCATATTCACCTACTACGTTTCCTTCTCTTCCTTTTCCTACTGTCGAATTCCAGTCACGCATGACTATAAAATTTTCGTCTCCGTTCACTACCTGAATAATTTCTTTTATCTCATCATACATTTTATCAATTTCTTCATCATCTGCAGGGCTAGTTGGCATATAAACTCTGTCTCTCCATGTGGTCAACAAGCCACTCCGAGGAACTACAACCAAAGACAACTAACCGTCGACCGAAGCACCACCCGGCGACTAGACAGACACGGATCACGCCAGTAGGCAAAGGTGTAAAAACACAGAACGAGCCGACACGGGTCACTGAGTCTCCATAATGTAGGGCAGTCTCAGCCGGAGGCCGCGGCCGGGCTCGCGGACGCAACGCAGTGTAGTTCAGCGCCCCGTACGACACTGTGTGTCGCTAGTGTGGGCACAGGAGCGAGCGAGAGAGAGAGATGCGGAGCGAGTGAGACCGCGAAGCACTGCACTGCACTGGACTGTCCCACGGTCAGATCCAACGTAAATAAGACAAGAGCCCAGCGCTGTCCGCCCCCGGTAGCTGTGTAGTCAGCGCGACAGAATGTCAATCCTCAGGGTCCACGTTCGATTCCCGGCTGGGCCGGAGATTTTCTCCGCTCAGGGACTGCGTGTTGTGTTCTCGTACTCATCATCATTTCATCCCCATCGACGCGCAAGTCGCCGAAATGGCGTCAAATCGAAAGCCTTGCACCGGCGAACGGTCTCCCCGACGGAAGTCCAGAGTCACACTACATTTTTTAACTAGCGCAGCTCTGTAAAAGTGGTCGATGAGCGGTAAAACAAGCAAACCATTTACTGTTCAGGTAACAATATTAGTGTTAGTGTGGCAGAATTACTACATGAAGCTTTAGAAAACAATATCCAAAACAAGAATCGAAGAACAATTTAATAGTTTTCTGACCCGCAGGTTGATTCTATTAGTATTTCACATGCACACCGGTCATATCTACATTCTGAAAGATATATCAATTTTTTAAATGAACTAGTATCATAAATGTTCTATTTTAGAAATAATTTTACGTAAGAGATATAGTTTCTCATTCTTACTGTTAGTAGTTACAAGTAACTTTTTTTTTTTTTTTTTTACTTCGAGCTGCAACTTTTTGCATCCCTTTTCAGAATTTAGACGTCGGATCCTTATTTTGCTGTTTTGTACGCAATAATTTTGATTGACCAAGTTTAAAAACTTATCAAAAATATGGAATTAAGGTTATCAAGACCTTTAATTCTTACAGTCGAAGTTGTTGAGGAAGACAATTAACATTTTACACGTTTTTCCTTTTCGAGGAAATGATTTTGTCTAGGTTTGGTACAGTATTCCGGGGGACTTCTGACCTCAAAGAACTAGTCAAAGTTTTATCGCTAAGTAGTGAACGGTTCTTAGTTTTGGCAAGATTTAAAAGGGAGAAAAAGCGCTCACAAATATACGTGGAACCAAACATTGAGAGAATTTTGGCCGCATGCTTGTGCAAAAGAGGATACTTCTCTCGTAGAAAACAGCTGTAGAAGACATCCAAAGTTTTAAGCGGTCCTTCAGGCTGATATCGGGCTGCAGGTCAATCAGCTTCGTTGATAAACTTGTGACACGTCCTCTGCCCGAAAGGAAAACGGGTGAACAAATGTATCTAAGGCTGGCTGAAGCTCACTTATGTCCAAAAATCTGTTTTCAAACTCTTTTTATAATTCGCAAATGATTTGAACATAATCTGAAAAATCCATATCTTATTTAACGCTGTCTAATATAGGAAAGTGTCCACAATTCTCCTCGCGCAACCGTTTTTCCCACAAAATAAGTTTTTTTTAATGCTTGAATGTCTGAACTAAATCAACAACGGAGTGATTTTCGCCTTTGCAGTAAAACGTTCAAATTATTTAAATGACCACTTAGGTCACTCGAAAATGCCAAATTCGCCACCAACTTAGGATCACAAAGTAATTTTTCTGAACGTCATTTCAGATCCAAAAAGGTATTTATTTCGTCCCTCAAGGATAAAAACCGGCGATGCACCTTCCCTCTGCTCAGCCATCTTACTTCGGCGTGCTAGGGGATGTCCGGATATTCCGCTTCGATATCAGCCAGAAATTCTTTGAATTGGCAAAGTGTGAGTCCATGCGAGCGAAGATAATTAACTGTTCGAACAACTGTCTCCCTAACGTTTTTTATGTTGACAATCTTCACACAAAGTGCCTCCTGGTGTATCAGACAATGGACTGCCGTGAGTAAGGAACAGCCGACTTCAGCCATTTTTCAGTTCACGTAACCCAGGAATGCAGTGCGTATCCCTCGTAGCGCTGGGGCTCCGTCCGTTGTTACACTGGTCAGGCGTTCCCATTTTAAACTCATTGACTCGAACACGTTTTCCACGGCTAGAAAAATATCCAAACCCCTAGTTGTGTCTCTTAATGGTTTAAGGTCGAGAAATTCTTCGGTGTTACCCAGATTGTCGTCGACACAATGAATGAAAATGACGAGCTGAGATATGTCCGCAACGTCAAGAGCGACAGAAAATTAAATGAAGTTTGCCACTCTCTCCATTAATTGCTGCTCCGTATCTGAGGTCATATCCTCGACTCGGCAAGCAACAGTTTGAGACGAAAGAGCTATTTTTTCAAATTCTTCCATGTGGTCTGCTGGACAAATACAAGCCGCTGAGTCGACCAGGCAAATCTTGATGAGATTCCCAGCCACAAAGGGTCTCCCTGCTTTACAAATTCTCAGAGAGTATTTGTAACTTGCGCCGAAACTTTGCCCACCTGTTCCCTGACCCTACCACGGCAAAAAAAAAACTTTATAAATGACTTTTCTACAGTCATGTTGTTAAAACACTTTTATCATTTTAACAATGAATTGTTTCATTCATTGAAACCCAAATAAAAAAATAATAAAGAAAGATTGGTTTTAGGTGCGTTTTCCCACAGTTCCTCTGAAAAGCGGTCATAGACGCTAGCAAGGAAAGCGAAATGTAGTCGCAAAATAAATTTTTATCTATTGGAATATTTGCGCCTTAATTAATTGAAAACGTAGATCAAGCTAAAACATATGTTTCCCCATCCATCAAAACACAAATACACAAAAACAAAGAATGACTGTAATGACAGTTTGCTGTCCGGAAGAGCGTTTGTGACGGCTTTTCAGAAAGTGGCATAAAATAACGCTCCTGAAACTTTTTCTTATGTCTGTGCGACGCGATTTAATGCAACCCAAATAAAAAAAATAACCGAAAAGAAATATTCCTTGTTGCTGATAATCTGATATTCGATAACTCGCACATTGCCAAGTGACATGTCAGATTATAAAATATAATTTTATTTATCATCTTTATAAATAATAAAGAGTCATACAATAAGAAACACTAACTTCACTGTAATGCTGCCTGAAATTTTCTTTAAGTTCTTCAAGTCTTGACCGGTGTTCCTCTTGTGACAAATTTTCGAACTGATTTTTGTGACTGGTATTAAAGTGCTGTTCAATCGAGTACTTTATTAAAAAAGATGAGGTTCCGATGACTCACTAAACATTTGGCCTGATTTTCGACAGCAGTACAAAAGAAATTAATTACCCACTTGGGGTTGTGCGGACCCGACGCTCCCCCTTTTTCTTGTCTGTTGCTGTTGACCATCCATTTCGATCCGCTGTAGTCTTATGTCTGTTGACTAACGGCTTTATGTCGTATCAGTGCGTCTGACCGCTGCTGGCGCGGCGGTCTGTCTTCGGTACGGCTCTGAGCACTATGGGACTTAACATCTATGGTCATCAGTCCCCTAGAACTTAGAACCACTTAAACCTAACTAACCTAAGGACAGCACACAACACCCAGCCATCACGAGGCAGAGAAAATCCCTGACCCCGCCGGGAATCGAACCCGGGAACCCGGGCGTGGGAAGCGAGAACGCTACCGCACGACCACGAGATGCGGGCTGTCTTCGGTACGAAATGCGCGTACAGTGGCATGGCGAGGCGCGGCGGGCGGACCGTACCGTCAGTTGAGCAACACGGCTCGGCCACGGCAACTGCATACGAATTGGCCCGGGGCGCTAGCGCCCCAGGGGCACAGTTTGGACGAGCCTGATGTACGGGGTTAATATCGTAGTCTGTATCGAGTAGCATCCCAAACCGCCACTCATTGTGCAACTCACGAATATAGGCTGACAGGTTGCGACCTCCAAGAAGGTCCGTATGCAGCCATTACAGTTGGACAGGTTGAGTCATGCGCGGCTTGCGGTCATGCCGTTTATTGCTCGTCATCTTGTTTTTGTGGTTCTGTCACCTCGTTTTTTCTTTTAATTTGATTTACTCGCGTCACTAGGTTGCTTGCCCGTGAGTGGCAGCAGCAGCGCTTATCGATAAGTGCACTGTCGTACCATCTACGGAACGGGTCGTCGTCTGTCGAGAGTTCGGACGCAGCAGCAGTGAAGTCGGGGACCGAGCACCAGTGAGGTGCGTACAGTCAGTGCTCGCCGACCGCTGGCGGCACACATGAACTGTCCGATGGAAGGAGATTGGAGCGGGACGACCGTTGGTCGGTCGTTCGGTTGGTCGTCTCATCGGGCGACGTGTATTTGGTCGCTGACCGCTTGTGGAAACTCTGTGTGTGTCGAATTGATTCGTCCTTGTTGTTCCACACTGATTGCTTTCATGATTGATCGAGTTCTTGTGCAAGTGTGTTTACGTGGAACTGTGTGTAGCTTCTGAGATTTCCACTGAGCAGATGAATGCTGTCTGCGTACTGGAATAGGCAGTGGGTCGGTTGCGACAGAGGGAATTGATTAGGTTGTTGGTTGGTTCTTCAGCCGTCCCTAGGTCGTGTTGTAACCAGATTGTTTAGTGTTACACTTGGCTGCCTGTCTCACCTAAACTGTGGTAAGAGTTTCCTCCCCAGGCCGACCCTTGGATCACTTCTGAGCAACACTGTTTGTTGTTTGTGATTGCCATTTAATTTGGTCGCAGGTACTGTGCCAGCTTGTATCGTGTATTAATATTGTCTGTTTCATGTTTAGTATATGGTCTTCAGCCGAACTTCATAACAACTTTAAGATTAGGCCTTCAGCCGTATTTCACTTAAAATCCTTGTTGCTCTGTATTTAGGCCTTCACCTGCATTCTGTAAATGTTTATCTTAAGGTTGTCTTTAATTATTCTTGAGTAATTGTTTGGGCCTTCAGCTGACAAGATACTTCTAGCTTTCTTAAGATGTTTATCTGTTGTTCTGTGTAAAAGCTTATCTTTAAAGCCTCTCTTTCATTATGTAAAGAAATTTTTTATTAGGCTTTCAGCCGAAGAATTAACTTGAATTTTTCATTAATATCGCCTTTAGCCGGAATTTGTAAACGCTTGGTTTTTAAAGAGATCTGTTCTGAAATATTATTTCGGCCATTAGTCGAGAAAATATTGCAATTTTACTTAAGTAAGGCCTTCAGCCTTTAATCTAAATCCTGGTGTTTTAAAAGCAATCATTTAAACTTGTTCTGGAGAAGTTACTTGGGCCCTCAGCCGTGAATTGATCTTTGTTGTTTTAAAGAGATAACTGTGCATTGGTTTGAGGAATAAAGTTGTGTGCGTTCTTGTGTAACTAACAGTAATTGACCTTGGCCCCTTTCCACAACCTGATCCGCCGTCCTGCGAAACCACCAGATTTCACAAATGAAAGTGGTGCTCGTGCAAAAACTCTGCATTCTGCCACGGAATTAACGCTGTCATTGTAATCCGTCGCGATTGTGTTTTCTGAAGAAGGAAAGACAAATCAGTGTAGTCTGCAGCAAACAGTGTCGAATCGTCGACACAGACACCACAGTGTTCTAAAACTGAAACTAAACTCCGTCCGAACATGCCTCCGAGGGCCCAACGCTACTGGCCGACCGCCGTGTCATCCTCAGCTTATAGGCGTCACTGGATGCAGATGTGGAAGGCCGTGTGGTCAGCAACCGCTCTCCCAGCCATTGTCAGTTTACGTGACTGGAGCCGCTACTTCTGTCAAGTAGCTCCTCAATTTGCCTCACAAGGGCTGAGAGCAACCGGCTTACCAACGGCGCTCGGCAGACCGAACGGTCACCCAGCCAAGTGCTGTCCGAGCTCGACAGCGCTTAGCCTTAGTGATCTGACGGGAACCGGTGTTACCACTGCGGCAACGCCGTTGGCACAGTGCTCTAGTGTCCAACAAATAATGCGACAGAAGCTACAGGTCACTGTATTCGTTCGGAGAAGAAAATGATCATCCTTTGCTGTGGCTGCGTTACATGATCTAATATGCTTGTGGAAAGATATAACAGCTATTTGACTGTATGATATGCTTTATTACACGCTCTAGATTTCAGCCTTAGGCCATTTTAAAGTGTTGCAACTGTCAAAAAAGTCTAATGCCTCTATGTACGACTCAGTCACGCCCACAGGTTACACACTTCACTGTCACAGGAGTTTTTAATTCACTATACAATCTCAAACTGTAGTGCTACTGAAGAATTCTTTCAGCAGCCGTGTTATATCAAGGGAAGGGGCAGCTCATGACTGTCTTTGAAGCAAATTCTTATGACATCACTGGATAAGAGTTGAAGAATTAATCTACCTCATCTCTAAGGTTTTCGTTCTATGCACACGTTTCTTTTGTACTTTCTGAGTCACACACAGCAGTGTTCGCGTGCGAGCAAGTTGCGCAGAACTTAGAGACTGAATTCACCAACAACACCAATATTTAAATTGATGTAAATCACACACTTCTGATTTAAAATGACTGCCTGTACCAACTGATAAGCCGAACTAGTTCATTCTTCGACTTAGAAACGATGATATATGACAGGTAATATGATGTAAACAAACACCACTGCCATGAAGTATCAGTCAACTTGAAATTTTCCATGCTGTGTGTGTGTTTGATCAGTGAGACGAAACTTTGAAAGGCTCAAGCTGACTGACGTAATAGCGGACACTAAATGGTGCGCACAGCTCGGAGACACAGCAAGATAGTAGAGAGGTGTGCAAAACTTACAGGCGAAAGTAATTTTCATTTGATGTGTCACTGCCAAGTTATATAGCTCGGTGAAACTTTGACCACACATAGAAAGAACTGTTGCAGTCTTCTACGGAAGGTAAATGAAAGAAATACGCTAACAGGCGAACGGAAATGACACTTTTCTTCAAAGACAATTGTAAGAGTTTTGTTTTATACAGAAAATTGTAATTCTGATCAGGCGGAAAAGTAAAGCTTCAATAGCATATGAATAATGGCGGGCAACATCTCTACCAAAGAGTTTGCGCTGGGAGACACCGTCAGTAGAATCTTTGCTTGTGAGTAGAGTGGAGTCTTAGAGAGAGGAGGAGTCTAGTTGAATCTTGTGATGGAGTAAGATGTGTCGAGGCTGTGCTGTGTGCCGGCAATAATTTTCTTACATTATTTTTTTATTTATGGGGAGATATCTTGTTAATTCATTCAGAATACTTCAAAAGGTACTGTAATAGCGCATTTTCGAGACATCCAAGCATAATAATGAATTTGGTTAGGGATTGAAAACTGGATATTTTTATGATTGTGTAATAATGCGTGTTTTACTGATTTTTCTTGAAAGATGGATAGCATACATGTTCGTAAGAAAGTAAAGAGAATTTGTTCAAGTTTTTCCATTATTAATGTAAAGTGAATTTTTAGTATTTCAAGTTTTAAAATATTTTGTCCTAGTGATGTAAAGTTTTGTTAGTGCAGTTACTTTATTGTTTTTCCATAAATCAGCATTCGTCTCTTTATGTCAAGTTTCACATGTATAAGTTTGCTTTCCCGAGTTTGTCAGCAGCAGAAATTTAAATGACTATGAGATTTATTACCAGAGAAGTTTTGTGAATATCTCTATAGCTTAAATCACGCATTGCACATCGTATTGCTAGTGGTTTGAATTTTTATTTTTTAACTAACATAGCAGCAGCCACTGTACGTTGAAGATAGCAGCAGAACAGCCTTTATTCATTGTGCAAACAGTTAGGCCATTTATAATTTACGTCTGAAACAAATAACATTTCAACTGTGACATACTTTTCAGACAGGGCAGTTTTGGTAGTTGTTTATAGTTCATATTTTTCACGCAGTCAGATTGCTTGCATTATTGTTAATAGGGCAGTTTTCTTAAATTTAACAGAACAGACTGTACGCTCGTCATGGCCGTTGTAGTACATAGTTTATTGTTGCATTTCTTATTAACTTTTGCATTGCTGATTATTTTTCAAGAACTACGAGATTACTTACGAACTTAAGTACGAGCTTAACTGTTTCTCTAATCACGAGTTCAACTTCACATTACCACACAGACAAGATACCAGTAACTATAACTATACATTACCATAGAGCAGAAACTAATTAGCAACTTTCAGAATAAATACACTGTATCAGCGCGATTAGTGATGGTCCAGTAGGCATTACAAAGACTGGGACACGGTTCGCAATACGACGTGTGATCACCATGGACGGTAAGCATCCCATGCAATGTGCCTCAACGCTGACGACAAGCGTGGTTTGGAGTGGTAGGGCGCTCACTTCATCCACCAAAGTGGTTGACAACTGTTGGATCGTCGTTGGTGCATGTGGACGTTCTACAAATACGTCTCCCCATCAAATCCCACACGTCTTTGATGGGATTTAAGTGGGTGGGGAACGGACAGGGCGGTCCATTCGCCGGATATCCTATCGTTCCAGGAGCTCCTCCACAGGTACCGTTCGGTGTGGTATGCGTTGTCATCCATAAAAATGAAGCACATTGGGGAGGAGTACTGAGTCACAAACGCGGTGACCGGTGAGGCCAATGAGCGTGACGTATTCAAAGATTTACGATGGTGCCAAGACCACAGGAACTGTACCAACAAAGAGAAGAATCATGTACTCTTTTCGGATGAGAGTAGATTCAGTCTGCATAGCTATTCTGGACGTACCGTCATATTGCTAATGCACCCAGGAATATTGTCAAACATGGTGGTTTTGGTGGTCCAGGTCAAATGATGTGGGGAGGTATAATGTGGCGTAGGCGTACTGACTTCCAGATCTTTCAACCCGTTACACTCAACAATCAACGTCATGGTGACACTGTACCCTTCCCCCACGTGCGCCGTTTCAGGGGTGCGTTCGAGCCTACGTCATTTTTGTGGACGAAAATGCGTGACCGCAAAGGGAATAGCTATTAGAACAAGAGGATATCTGGTGAATGGACCCGCCCGACTGCGCCCCCCCTCCATCTTGCTCCCCCCCCCCAGCCCCATAGCACGTGTGGGACGCCTTAGGAGCGGCATTGCAGCGTGTCCACATGCACCAAAGCCCAGGAATGGAACACCCTGCCACAAGAAGTCCATACCAACCTCATGGCCAGCATAGGAACATGTTGCACACCATGCACTGCGTCAGTGGTAATCACACACCCTACAAAGAACCATGTCTCGCCTTTGTAATGTCCAGGGGACTTCGCGGTGACTTCGGTGTATTTATCGTCTTTGAATAAAAGTGTTATTTCTATTCATTTAATTGGGTATTTCTTTCAGCTATCTCCTGCACAGTTCTTTCTACGTATGATCCAAGTGTCATCGAGTTATGTTACTTGGTAGACACTTTATGCGAAAGTTGCTTTCGTCCTTAAGTATTGCACACCAGTGTACTTCATTAACAGTGAGCTGCTCATTGCCACTGCTGATCTGTCACCAAGTCGCTGTGCAGCGAGAATAGCCCTGCCCCAAATCTTGGACCAGCAAATGTAATATCATCTCATAATACGCCACACTTCAGCCATGACAAATGACCCCTATACTGAAGTATCAGACGAATAACTGAACTTTTTATAATGTCTTTTCATGTGATGTTCGCATTAGTCGACTCCATCACTAGAAAATAAATTCAGACGTATGATTTTGAAGCTCTGAAGTACATGTATCCCTTTAAGTGAAAATATTTTTGCGTTATTTATGTGATCCTACGAGAATTCCTCCCTAATGTTTCGTTACCTGCACTACTGTCTATTAAAACTGTAACACTATAAAGGAAACAAAATATCGAAATTTTACTTACGTGCGTGTACCATATAATTGGAAGAGAACATGACTTAATTTATAGAAGACCAGGGGCTGTACAGAGGTACCGTTTACTAAGAGATGTCACCTCTGGCAGCAATTGTGGCTCTCATCAGATTAATCATCGAGAAAATGTAATGGGCTTGGCTGACAGATACGGATACGGAATTACATGCTCTTTCAGTTCTCTCCCTGTATTTCATCAACCATAGTGCTGGCGCATGGTGGCGTCCCAGTCTGTCAGCATCTCATGGCCGGATGTTTCCAAAGAATGGGCGGTATTTAGAACGTGCTAGCCCTCCTGAAGAGGGGTAGCAGCCTTTTCAGTAGTTGCAAGGGCAACAGTCTGGATGATTGACTGATCTGGTCTTGTAACAATAACCAAAACGGCCTTGCTGTGCTGTTACTGCGAACGGCTGAAAGCAAGGGGAAACTACAGCCGTAATTTTTCCCGAGGGCATGCAGCTTTACTGTATAATTAAATGATGATGGCGTCCTCTTGGGTAAAATATTCCGGAGGTAAAATGGTCCCCCATTCGGATCTCCGGGCGGGGGCTACTCAAGAGGATGTCATTATCAGGAGAAAGAAAACTGGCGTTCTACGGATCGGAGCGTGGAATGTCAGATCCCTTAATCGAGCAGGTAGGTTAGAAAATTTAAAAAGGGAAATGGATAGGTTGAAGTTAGATATAGTGGGAATTAGTGAAGTTTGGTGGCAGGAGGAACAAGACTTCTGGTCAGGTGACTACAGGGTTATAAACACAAAATCAAATAGGGGTAATGCAGGAGTAGGTTTAATAATGAATAGGAAAATAGGAATGCGGGTAAGCTACTACAAACAGCATAGTGAACGCATTATTGTGGCCAAGATAGATACGAAGCCCACACCTACTACAGTAGTACAACTTTATATGCCAACTAGCTCTGCAGATGACGAAGAAATTGAAGAAATGTATGATGAAATAAAAGAAATTATTCAGACTGTGAAGGGAGACGAAAATTTAATAGTCATGGGTGACTGGAATTCGAGTGTAGGAAAAGGGAGAGAAGGAAACATAGTTGGTGAATATGGATTGGGGCTAAGACATGAAAGAGGAAGCCGCCTGGTAGAATTTTGCACAGAGCACAACATAATCATAGCTAACACTTGATTTAAGAATCATGAAAGAAGGTTGTATACATGGAACAACCCTGGAGATACTAAAAGGTATCAGATAGATTATATAATGGTAAGACAGAGATTTAGGAACCAGGTTTTAAATTGTAAGACATTTCCAGGGGCAGATGTGGACTCTAACCACAATCTATTGGTTATGACCTGTAGATTAAAACTGAAGAAACTGCAAAAAGGTGGGAATTTAAGGAGATGGGACCTGGATAAACTGAAAGAACCAGAGGTTGTACAGAGTTTCAGGGAGAGCATAAGGGAACAATTGACAGGAATGGGGGAAAGAAATACAGTAGAAGAAGAATGGGAAGGTTTGAGGGATGAAGTAGCGAAGGCAGCAGAGGATCAAGTAGGTAAAAAGACGAGGGCTAGTAGAAATCCTTGGGTAACAGAAGAAATATTGAATGTAATTGATGAAGGGGGAAAATATAAAAATGCAGTAAATGAAGCAGGCAAAAAGGAATACAAACGTCTCAAAAATGAGATCGACAGGAAGTGCAAAATGGCTAAGCAGGGATGGCTAGAGGACAAATGTAAGGATGTAGAGGCCTATCTCACTAGGGGTAAGATAGATACTGCCTACAGGAAAATTAAAGAGACCTTTGGAGATAAGAGAACGACTTGTATGAATATCAAGAGCTCAGATGGAAACCCAGTTCTAAGCAAAGAAGGGAAAGCAGAAAGGTGGAAGGAGTATATAGAGGGTCTATACAAGGGCGATGTACTTGAGGACAAAATTATGGAAATGGAAGAGGATGTAGATGAAGATGAAATGGGAGATATGATACTGCGTGAAGAGTTTGACAGAGCACTGAAAGACCTGAGTCGAAACAAGGCCCCCGGAGTAGACAACATTCCATTGGAACTACTGACGGCCTTGGGAGAGCCAGTCCTGACAAAACTCTACCATCTGGTGAGCAAGGTGTCTGAGACAGGCAAAATACTTCAGACTTCAAGAAGAATATAATAATTCCAATCCCAAAGAAAGCAGGTGTTGACAGATGTGAAAATTACCGAACTATCAGTTTAATAAGTCACAGCAGCAAAATGCTAACGCGAATTCTTTACAGACGAATGGAAAAACTAGTAGAAGCCAACCTCGGGGAAGATCAGTTTGGATTCCGTAGAACCACTGAGGCACGTGAGGTAATACTGACCCTATGTCTTATCTTAGAAGCTACATTAAGGAAAGGCAAACCTACGTTTCTAGCATTTGTAGACTTAGAGAAAGCTTTTGACAATGTTGACTGGAATACTCTCTTTCAAATTCTAAAGGTGACAGGGGTAAAATACAGGGAGCGAAAGGCTATTTACAATTTGTACAGAAACCAGATGGCAGTTATAAGAGTCGAGGGACATGAAAGGGAAGCAGTGGTTGTGAAGGGAGTAAGACAGGGTTGTAGCCTCTCCTCGATGTTGTTCAATCTGTATATTGAGCAAGCAGTAAAGGAAACAAAACAAAAATTCGGAGTAGGTATTAAAATTCATGGAGAAGAAATAAAAACTTTGAGGTTCGCCGATGACATTGTAATTCTGTCAGAGACAACAAAGGACTTGGAAGAGCAGTTGAATGGAATGGACAGTGTCTTGAAAGGAGGATATAAGATGAACATCAACAAAAGCAAAACAAGGGTAATGGAATGTAGTCTAATTAAGTCGGGTGATGCTGAGGGAATTAGATTAGGAAATGAGACACTTAAAGTAGTAAAGGAGATTTGCTATTTGGGGAGCAAAATAACTGATGATGGTCGAAGTAGAGAGGATATAAAATGTAGACTGGCAATGGCAAGGAAAGCGTTTCTCAAGAAGAGAAATTTGTTAACATCGAGTATAGATTTAAGTGTCAGGAAGTCATTTCTGAAAGTATTTGTATGGAGTGTTGCCATGTATGGAAGTGAAACATGGACGATAAATAGTTTGGACAAGAAGAGAATAGAAGCTTTCGAAATGTGGTGCTACAGAAGAATGCTGAAGATTAGATGGGTAGATCACATAACTAATGAGGAAGTATTGAATAGGATTGGGGAGAAGAGAAGTTTGTGGCACAACTTGACCAGAAGAAGACATCGGTTGGTAGGACATGTTCTGAGGCATCAAGGGATCACCAATTTAGTATTGGAGGGCAGCGTGGAGGGTAAAAATCGTAGAGGGAGACCAAGAGATGAATACACTAAGCAGATTCAGAAGGATGTAGGTTGCAGTAGGTACTGGGAGATGAAAGAGCTTGCACAGGATAGAGTAGCATGGAGAGCTGCATCAAACCAGTCTCAGGACTGAAGACCACAACAACAACAGCCAGGACAACATTCGCACACTCTCTGTGTCGGAGTAGTTTGGAACAGGAGTGTTCATCGGAGGTGAGGGTATCATCTGGAGTGCCCCAGGGAAGTGTGGTAGGTCTGCTGTTGTTTTCTATCTACATAAATGATCTTTTGGATAGGGTGGATAGCAATGTGCGGCTGTTTCCTGATGATGCTGTGGTGTACGGTAAGGCGTCGTCGTTGAGTGGCTGTAGGAGGATACAAGATGACTTGGACAGGATTTGTGACTGGTGTAAAGAATGGCAGCTAACACTAAATATAGATAAATGTAAATTAATGCAGATGAATAGGAAAAAAGAATCCCGTAATGTTTGAATACTCCATTAATAGTGTAGCGCTTGACACAGTCACGTCGATTAAGTATTTTGGCGTAACATTGCAGAGCGATATGAAGTGGGACAAGCATGTAATGGCAGTTGTGGGGAAGGCGGATAGTCGTCTTCGGTTCATTGGTAGAATTTTGGGAAGATGTGGTTCACCTGCAAAGGAGACCGCTTATAAAACACTAATACGACCTATTCCTGAGTACTGCTCGAGCGTTTGGGATCCCTATCAGGTCGGATTGAGGGAGGACATAGAAGCAATTCAGAGGCGGGCTGCTAGATTTGTTACTGGTAGGTTACGGAAATGCTTCAGGAACTCGGGTGGGAGTCTCTGGAGGAAAGGAGACGTTCTTTCCGTGTCTCGCTACTGAGGAAATGTAGAGAACCAGCACTTGAGGCTGACTGCAGTACAGTTTTACTGCCACCAACTTATATTTCGCGGAAGGACCACAAAGATAAGATAAGAGAGACTAGGGCTCGTACAGAGGCATATAGGCAGTCATTTTTCCCTCGTTTTGTTTGGGAGTGGAACAGGGAGAGAAGACGCTAATATGGGGTACCCCCCCCCCCCCCCCTCCCGCTAAGCACGGTATGGTGGATTGCGGAGTATGTATGTAGATGTAGAAGGAGCAAATTGCAGTTTTGCGGTATTTTGATGAAATACACTGACGGAATAAAATCGCAACACCTAGGTGTTTCGCGACATAAACGGAAGTTGTTAGACGTGTTTCTACATCTGAAAGATGGTATCACTTCAAATTTGGCACCAGTAGCATGAGAGTAACGCTACTATGGGGATGCAAATTAGGTTTCCTTTAACTACGCTGTAATGGTCGTGAGCTTTGGTTACCTTTGAGATTGGACGCGGTGAGTTGATGTTAGCCAAGAATGCCTTTAAGGCGACAAGGACGGCATTATCATCACCATAGTGAGTTTGAAATAGGTCGTGTAATAGATCTAAGAGGAGCCGGATGTTCTTTCTGCGACCTTGCAGAAAGACTTGGCAGGAATGTAGCCATTGTACATGACTGCTGACGGTGGTGGTCACGGGGATGTGTGGTTGCAAGGAGACCAGGCTGCGGACGGCCGCATGGCACTACCGAGAGGGAACATCATCGCTTTCGCCCTATGGCTCTGGCGCATCGAATTGCGTGTGCAGCAGCAGTTTGAGCAGAAATTGGTACCACAGTGACACAAAGAACTGGTACAGATCCATTACTTCAACTACAGCTCCGGGCTAGACGCACAGTAGCGTGCATTCCATTGGCCCCAAACTGACATAATTTGCGACTTCAGAGGTGTCAAGCGAGAGCTCATTGGAGCGCAGAATGGATATGTGTTATCTGATGAAAGATGGTTCTGACTCGATGCCAGGGATGGCCATGTGTTGAATAGCAGGAGGCCAATTGAGGGCCCGCAACCAACCTGTCTGCGTGCTGGACACACTGGAACTACACATGGAGCTATGGTCTGGTGTGCGCTTTTGTATGACAGCAGGAGCACTCCTGTTGTTATCACACGCAGCCTGATTCAAAATTGTACGTCAGTCTGGTGATTCAACCTGTCCTGCTGCCATTCAAATGGTTCAAATGGCTCTGAGCACTATGGGACTTAACGTCTAAGGTCATCAGTCCCCTAGAACTTAGAACAACATCACACACATCCACGTCCGAGGCAGCATTCGATCCTGCGGTCAACATGCTCTACAAGAGTCGAAATGTTGCCTTGGCCTGCTGGATCACAAGATCTGTCTCCAATCCAGCACAAACGCGACATCATCGGACGACAACTGCAGTCATCCACAACAACCATTAACTGTCCCTTATTGATCGACAAGTGCAACATGCGTGGAACTCCAGCTGACAAAATGAAGTCAGGCACGTGGACAACGCAATGCATGCACGTTTACACGCTTGCATTCAACATTGTGGTGGTTACACCGGTTATTAATGTACCAACATTTCACATTTTCAATGGTTTTTCTCGCTCCTACATTAACTTGTGATCTTCCAATGTTAATCAATCAACATGACGAATGTATACCAGAATTCCAGTTGGTCGGTCATTTGGAGGAAAATCAATCGCAGTGCAAGGAATATTGTTTAAACAATTAATGTGTGGAATATTGTCTATTTAAACAATTTATGGGATTCAAGGCAGCATATGGAATATAGTTTATTTGTTTATTTAAAGAATTTGTCAGGAAATCATCTGAAGTGTATGGAATACCGTTTATTTAATCAATTTACAGGATACAAGATGGTGTATAGAATATACTTTATTTAAAGAATTTGTCAGGACATTGATCGCAGTATGAAATATTTAAACAACTGCGGCAATTTTCTATTCTGATCTACTGGAAATGCCGAGTAGGCTTAATTTATATTTGCTGCCAGTGTCAGGGATGTTAAGGCACTTATTATTTATTTTGCTCACTTTTCGAAGCACACTGGTATCTAAACAGAACAATTACATGCACTACTGGCCATTAAAATTGCTACACCAATGCAGATGATAAACGGGTATTCACTGGACAAATATATTATACTGGAACTGACATATGATTACATTTTACACAATTTGGTTGCATAGATCCTGAGAAATAAGTACCCAGAACAACCACCTCTGGACGTAATAACGGCCTTGAAACGCCTGGGCATTGAGTCAAACAGAGCTTGGATGGCGTGAACAGAACAGCTGCCCATGCAGCTTCAACACGATACCACAGTTCACCAAGAGTAGTGACTGGCGTACTGTGACAAGCCACTTGCTCGGCCACCATTGACCAGACGTTTTCAATTGGTGAGAGATCTGGAGAATGTGCTGGCCAGGGCAGCAGTCGAACATTTTCTGTATCCAGAAAGGCCCTTACAGGACCTGCAACATGCGGTCATGCATTATCCTGCTGAAATGTAGGGTTTCTCAGGGATCGAATGAAGAGTAGAGCCACGGGTCGTAACACATCTGAAATGTAACGTCCACTATTCAAACTGCCGTCAATGTGAACAAGAGGTGGCCGAGACGTGTAACCAGTGGCACCCCATACCATCACGCTGGGTGATACACCAGTATGGCGATGACGAATACACGCTTCCAATGTGCGTTCACCGCGATGTCGCCAAACACGAATGCGACCATCATGATGCTGTAAACAGAACCTGGATTCATCCGAAAAAATGACGTTTTGCCATTCATGCACCCAGGTTCGTCGTTGAGTACACCATCGCAGGCGCTCCTGTCTGTGATGCAGCGTTAGGGGTAACCGCAGCCATGGTCTCCGCGCTGATAGTCTGTGCTGCTGCAAACGTCGTCGAACTGTTCGTGCAGATGGTTGTTGTCTTGCAAACGTCCCCATCTGTTGACTCAGGGATCGAGACGTGGCTGCACGATCCGTTACAGCCATGCTGATAAGATGACTGTCATCTCGACTGCTAGAGATACGAGGCCGTTGGGATCCAGCATGGCGTTCCGTATCACCCTCCTGAACCCACCGATTCCATATTCTGCTAACAGTCATTGGATCTCGGCCAACGCGAGCAGCAATGTCGCGGTACGATAAACCGCAATCGTGATAGGCTGCAATCCGACCTTTATCAAAGTCGGAAACGTGACGGTACGCACTTCTCCCCCTTACACGAGGCATCACAACAACGTTTCAACAGGCAACGGCGGTCAACTGCTGTTTGTGTATGAGAAATCGGTTGGAAAATTTCCTCATGTCAGCACGTTGTAGGTGTTGCCAGCGGCGCCAACCTTGTGTGAATGCTCTGAAAAGCTAATCATTGGCATATCACAGCATCTTCTTCCTGTCGGTTAAATTTCGCGTCTGTAGCATGTCATCTTCGTGGTGTAGCGATTTTAATGTCCAGCAGTGTATCTAAAAGTTCATGACATATTTCGAAACCCACCGTGACTTTCTGCAGACAGAGAAATTCCTAGAAACTCAGCAGCAAACCATTTTGTACAGATCGAGAAACATACGGCAGTCATATTGCACTGACAGTTGAACCATGCAAAAGTGGGCTCCAGATCAGGAATGGAATAAAGAGCGGTATAGTAGCCGCCATTTGGAGCCTCCCGTGCGTGTCTCTATCGTCAGGGCACCACAATGAAGGTCAAAACAGCCCAATGTCATAATTATACAGCACGTTACTAAATACCACTTACCATGGACCACATATAGGCCTCCTTTGATCTCCTGGGCCCCGAACAAAGCATCAAATGGCGGCAATCTGTTGATTGGGAAATTCCAGACTCTCTTCCTGTCTTTCTCAAGACCACACTCCATTACTGTCTGTGTCCACCAAAATCCCGAAATATGCAGATGGAGGTTTGCATCTCTTCTCAGAATACAGTGTTTCTGTTGGCTAATGCTGGAGACAGAAGGAGAGCTGAATCGATTTCGATATAAAAAATCGGGTGATATAAGTCATTTGCACCACTCTTTCAAATTAATTGTTTAATAATTTACAGCAGTCAAATAGATCGCTTAAAACCTCACCTTCACATTACTATGATCCTTCTTCTTAATAAAACATATTTGCAGCATTTGAGTGTCACACACAGACATTATGCACGTAAGTGATTAAATTTCCACCACAAATACGTCGTAGTGCTAAATATATCCTAGATCTTGTATCCACCCTTCTCCACTACAACATTCCACTAAACATATCTGAAGGAAAAAAAAATCGTACCGAGCACACAAGCTAGCGATGACAAGGCGCGCGCCATTCGGCGTCTACAGTGAACCTCCCATCTGCACCAGCCGGGAGAGAGACCCTTCACCCAAATGTATGCGTGCATGTGATACAACTATCGGAAACAATAAATTCATCAATCGGGAATTTAACGTCGCGATTGGGTTTTTAAAAGTGCTGTAGAACAATGTCACAAATTTCCAGCCAACCGGTTGCAAACAGAATTTAAAATTCTGTAACTAGTTTTCAACGCCAACTAGGGGCACCTTCTTCAGAAGAAACTATTACCTTACCTAACAATATCACAGGAAGGTACATTAATAGCAGGTAGGCATTAGAACAAACACTTAATTTTTACAAATTAAATTGCATAGAAATACTCACATGTGGTTAGAAAGAAGTTAGAACGACATCGCTCTATTCAAAACATTAAGACTACAATTAAAACATTTTCCACCTGCATACATAACAGGTATAGTCAAAATTTTAAAACAATATATAAATATGCTACTAAGGGCACTACAGTGGTATAAGACACGAGTGAGTAACAGCGACTGCGCGAGCGGGCCGTAGCAAATGACGATGTGAACATGATACAGCTCCCGCCATCTAGTAGCAGAATTTATGAAGGTTTAACAACATCTATACGAAATTAATATAATAGTGATTGACAAATTAACAGGATGTAAATCATAAAAGCAAGGGAGAGGAAAACAGTATTTAAGGGCCTTGCAGGGAAGCGGATAACCAACATTAGCTATCAGACTTGTTTAAGTAACGGCTTTAAGCCATTGAAAAAATTTTTATTACCACACTGCAGTTGTTCATTTTTATGAGGCCATCATTCAGAGAAAGATGTTTGAAGATCTGTAACTTTTCCAAAATGTTTAGTCTAAAACCTTTTCTTTCAAAGAGCAAAATTCCGATGTCATGAATTTCCATAGGTTTGTGGCCTTTGATCAACAGGTTATCGGCAAAGGTTGAGTTATGAATGTTAGAACCATTTTTCCCTAAAAGATGCTCCTTGTGTCTATCAGCGAAAGCACGACCTGTTTGGCCTATGTAATAGTCTTTACATGTGTCACAACTGATTACATAGATTCCTGAGTTCTGGAGGGGAGACCGTTCTGATTTTAAATTATGTATAAGGTTGCTATGCAAGCTGTTGTTAGTAGAAAAGGCTACGTTGCAGTTATATTTGTTCCTGAGTAATCGCTGAATCCTGTAAGATACTGCCCCTGTCTACGGAATGGAAAAATATTTTTTTCTTTACGTCAAACTCATTATTAAAACGAATGCTGAGAGTACTAATTCTGGCTTTGGTCTTATTTCTGAAGATTTTATCTGCTATAGTCGGCTTATATTCGTTATTAACTGTAATGGTTTTTAACAGATTTATCTCAGTTGTAAGATTTTCGGCGTACAGTGATATGGAAACAGCTCTATGGATGGCTGAGTGAAAAAAGGCTTTTTTATGGGATTCGGGATGCGTTGAAGAGGTTGGTACAATCTGGTCCGTGTATGTTTCTTTGCGAAAAATGTTAAAGGATATTCTATCGTCAGTTATCGTTAATGTTAAATCCAAGTAGTTTAACTGACGATGTTCATTTTCACGCTCACATGTGAACATATTTTTTTAGTGCAGTTCACTGATGATTTTAAACAGATGGTAAGTACCAGATTCAGGGCCTTTGTAAATAATCAACATGTCATCAATGTATCGCAATAAAATATAATATCTAATGTTGAAGCTGAAAAATTTTTAAAGAAATTTTCTTCTAAGGAATTTATGAAGATATCGACTAAGACACTTTCTAACGGATTGCCCATAGCGAGTCCGTCATGTTGTTACCGATGTCATGAATTTACTACATATCGCGTTGAAATATAATTATTTCGAATTTAATGGACAGTTATACCAACAACATTGGTTCCTAAATTGGTTCTCTGCTACATTTGTCAGGAGGGAGGAAGGTGTGTGATACGACAGAGACGACAGCAAATACCACTACAAGACAGAGCCCATTGCGATGCATTGAGAAGCACTAAGCACGGATACACACTTAAACCATAATCCAGTCCGTTGCAATAAGATGTCACGGCTAATGTCAGAGATCGCCATGAATCGGAAATCTGATGTCGCGATTTGGGTTTTTCAAGTACAATAGAATTCCTAAACTGGTTGTCTCCGCTACGTTCAGGAGGAGGAGGATGAGGAAGGCTCTAGTGCGTGGTAGGATAGAGACAACAGCAAATACTGTACTGCAAGATAGAGTTCACTGCAGTGTATTGAGAAGCACTAAACATGCCATACTTAAACCACGATCCAATCTGTAGTAGTATTAGTTATCGTGTCTAGATGTCGGAGATCCCTATCAGCCGCAATTCTGACATCGCGATTAGTTTTTTGGACCACTACAGAATTCCTAAATTTGTTCTCTCCGCTACATTCGGAAGGAGAGAGGCCTACTGCATGACAGGATAGAGACAACAGCAAAGACCACTGCAAGACAAAATCCACTGCAATATAGTGAGAAACACTAAACACGAGACACTTAAAAAAATCATGATCAAGTTCGTAGCAGTAGTTGTCATGACTAGATGTCGGAGACTCACATCCCACGTACTCACCTTCCAGATGTACACATACAGCGTGCCTGCTCCTACGTACACCGCCAGCACCACGTCCATTACAAACGTCCATCATTTTGAATCTTCTCTCACGTAACACACACACATCTGCTCCTGTCACCCTCTCCTAGCACACTGGTCACTTCACCAGCCCCCGCTACCACGAGCAAAAGCAGGCAGGTAGATACATTCTTTGTATGTGTCAGAGGCTGAGCCAATCCGTTACTTCCGGTTGCCAGCTCCTCGTGAGCGCCTTTGCAGTCAGCCACGGTACGCTGCAAAACAAGCAGTTGCTACTTGGACAAGTATAGTAGTTCTAAACAACTCCATCCCGACATGGAACCACCAGTTTAAAAAATATACTTTAACCAATCCTAGGCAACGATGTTGTTGACCATACACCTCGAATTTCTTACCCGAAATGTAAAATGGTTCAAATGGCTCTGAGCACTATGGGACTCAACTGCTGAGGTCATTAGTCCCCTAGAACTTAGAACTAGTTAAACCTAACTAACCTAAGGACATCACAAACATCCATGCCCGAGGCAGGATTCGAACCTGCGACCGTAGCGGTCTTGCGGTTCCAGACTGCAGCGCCTTTAACCGCACGGCCACTTCGGCCGGCACCCGAAATGTAGATTCCCCCCGTCTGTACGAGTTATTCTCGAAGATAGAAGAAATCGGACAATACACTGTTTTCAGGTCGCTAAAGTATCTTTACTTGTTACGGAAATCCTGTACAGAACTATGGCATAGGCTACATTCCCTCTAAGTATTCTTTCATCAAGTACAAAAATATATTTCCTTATCTGTCACGTCCTGCATCACCGGACTAGAATATTAAACTCACTTTTGCCTCATGATGGAGTGCTAAGATCTACCACTGTCACAGGACGCCTCCTCACTTTCGAACTCTCTATTAAGGTAACCAGATGTCTCTCCACATACGAAGTCTCTCAAGGTAACACCACAGAGAAGTCGTAAATAAAAGATTTATACTACGTATCACTTTATAAATTCGATAACACATCTGCTTTTCTTACGATGGTTGTCTTACCTTGTATAGGTGGACGATGAAATATCGTTAAAAGATATCGCCGCAACGAAAAGAACACCAAGTGAAGAATCATATCCGTGGTGTCCTAGCCATCGCGTACACCTGCCAGCCGCCATGTCACTGGTACCAAGTTGGCAGGCCAATTAATTGAATTCATCATGATAGTCTCTGTGCATGGCGTGTAATTTTTGTTTTTCAGAAGTCGGATTACATTCACGAGGTAGTTCAAAAGGGAATCCGTGGAGGGAAGACGATGTTCTTTTGGAGGAACACCACTGAAAACCGACGTTTGAAGCCGACCACAGAAGGAGTCTACCGCTGGCAACATACATTACACGTAAGGACGGCACTATTAAAAACACGATCACAACGGCTATGTTACCGTCACCCTGTATAAAAAGCGGTCTTGGTTCTACAGGTTGGTTCAAATGGCTCTGAGCACTATAGGACTAAACATCTGAGGTCATTAGTCCTCTAGAACGTAGAACTACTTAAACCTAACTATCCTAAGGACACCACACACATCGATGCCCGAGGCAGGATTCGAACCTGCGACCGTAGTGGTCGCGCGGCTCCAGACTGAAGCGCCTAGAACCGCACGGCCACATCGGCCGGCCGGTTCTACAGGCACACACGAAAGTCGCCGATAGTGTAACGCTTTCTGGTAGAAAAGCTGTCAGTGATTTGGAGTGAAGTCTCTCCGTTCAACCACATACTTGTGTTGGATCCTAAGGAGAGATCTTTTAATTACAGCCACTGGTGAATAATATTCGTGCCACTCTTATATCTCGAAACGAGTCGCCTTTTTCGAACCTATCTGCTATAGCAACGCTCCAATGCGGTTTTAGACAATTCCTCTGTATCTTGTAACTGTTACTCAGTCTCTGCCACGGCCTTCCTGCAGCTTCGTCGATCGTCCCAATCTAAAAGTCGGAACTGAACAGAAGTCGGAGAGCGCTATATCCATCACTTTTTCAACCCGTGTAGAAACTGGTTGAGCTAACTTAATGCAACAGGACCGTCTTTTGACCACTCGATCGAAATGGGAACATTTTATCGCAGCTCAACAACGAAGCTGACCACAGAAGGCTTTCCTGCCGGTTACATCCATAACGCGTAAGGGCCATGCTATTAAAAACACGACTACGTTACCGCCAGCCGCTGTGGTCGAGCGGTTCTAGGCGCTTCAGTCCGGAACCGCAGGTTCGAATCCTGCCTCGGGCATGGATGCGTGTGATGTCCTTAGGTTAAATAGGTTTAAGTAGTTCTAAAAATAGAATGGTTCAAATGGCTCTGAGTACTATGCGACTTAACTTCTGAGGTCATCAGACGCCTAGAACGTAGAACTAATTAAACCTAACTAACCTAAGGATATCACACACATCCATGCCCGAGGCAGAATTCGAAACTGCGACCGTAGCGGTCACTCGGTTCCAGACTGTAGCGCCTAGAACCGCACGGCCAGTTCTAAGTAGTTCTAAGTCTAGGGGACTGATGACCTCAGATGTTAAGTCCCATAGTGCTTAGAGCAATTTGAACCATTTGACTACGTTACCATCACCCTGCATAAGAAAACGGTCTTGTTAGCCGAGCGGTCTAGGCCGCTGTAGTCATGGACTGTGCGGCTGGTCCCGACGGAGGTTCGAGTCCTCCCTCGGGCATGGGTGTGTGTGTTTGTCCTTTGGATAACTTAGGTTAAGTAGTGTGTAAGCTTAGGGGCTGATGACCTTAGCAGTTCAGTCCCGTAAGATTTCACACGCATTTGAACATTTTTGAAAACGGTCTTGACTGTACAGGTACACACGAGTTGCTGATAGTGTTACGCTTTCTGGTCGAAATGATGTATGTGATATGCTATCAAGTAACTTCATTCAACCACATACCTGCGTTGGATCCTATGGAGATGTCTTTTAATGGTTACAGAGAGTAGTGAATCATATTCGTGGTCCTCTCATATCTCATAACGAGTCACATTTTTCAAACCTCTCGGATACTACAAAACTCCAACGTCGTTTTAGATAGTCGCTATGCATCTTGTAACTGCTCTTCAGTCTCTCCCTGCCACCACTGCAGTTGCGCATGTGATCATTCCAGTTTCTATCTACATCTACATACATACTCCGCAATCCTCCATACGGTGCGTGGCGGAGGATACCTCGTATCACAACTAGCATTTTCTCTCCCTGTTCCACTCCCAAACACAACGAGGGAAAAATGGCTGCCTATGCGCCTCTGTACGAGCCCTAATCTCTCTTATCTTATCTTTGTGGCCTTTCCGCGAAATGTAAGTTGGCGGGAGTAAAATTGTACTGCAGTCAGCCTCAAATGCTGGTTCTCTAAGTTTCCTCAGTAGCGATTCACGAAAAGAACGCCTCCTTTCCTCAAGAGTTTAAGTCGGAACTGAGCAGAAGTCAGAGAGCGCTATATCTGTCACCTTCTGCAACCTGTGTAAAAACGGGGTAAGTTGAGTTTATGCGGCAGGACTGTGTTTTGGCCATTCAATGGAAATGTGAACATGTTGTCATAGCTCCGTCAATGGTGCATGATTGTCAAGTCAGCGCCAAAACGGAAACTTTCTCCTGCAACCCGAGGTAGTATAAAATACAGTATAAACAGTTACAGTGGTGTTTCTTAGTTGGAAAATTAGGAAGACTCCACATCATACAGGAACTGGAAGAAGAACAAAGATTTTTCTACTGCACTGCGATGCATTTCCAAATTACATACAGGTACTACCGTCTGAAGGAGATCCGCGTCCCTCAGGGTGCATTCATGTCTTTCACCTAAACATTCTACCATCGTTATTTTGTTCCATCCAACAGAGAAAAACTACGAACTATAAAAGTTCCGATAACTTCATCCGACAGAGAATTCGGTAAGATTTTTACTACATCTCTATTTTTCCATACATCGAAAACAAATACCATCTGCATGCCGGCATCGAGCATAAGTGGTGGTCCTACTAAATAAACAGGTATTGATCCGTTGGAGCAGGTGGCCAGTGATGGAAGACGCAGTGCAAAGTTTCATCACCTGTACTGTAGGAGGACCATATCCCACAGGCTATCTGTCGCAAGATAGGGTCACTGTTTTGTTGTTTGACACATTGTTTTTTTCTGCTGTAATACGCTTTGCACAAGCCATACATTTTGTTTTTTCCGCCACGACTTTGAAGCCCGTGTCAGTTTCTAAACTGACATTAGCACGTTTCGATCCATTGGCTCCCACAGAAAACTGGACATCGAGAGGTGTAAGCCATGTTGCTGCTGCTCCCACAACACACACACTGGATGATTGAAATAAAAGACAGTCACAGCACAAGGAAACTGAAAGTTTTGAGGCATTGTGGAGCCTTTCCAAACTGCTGTCCGAAGTTGATTGACGACCTCTACAAGTAAACTCATCTTTCACTGTGATGGGATAGCTGACGGCTCGGTGTTCCATTTAGTTTGATTCCTCACATTTCACTCATGTACATGATCACTGTTTCGGTGCTAGCCATCCACAGAAGCTGTTGCCCCTCCACCAAGACTCTATCTCCAGCTCAACCAAGCGATGTCAGTCAATCATTATGTGGTAATCAACAGCGCACCAGTGGACGAATTGGGTGAGAAAGACACCACCAAGCCGGCCGGTGTGGCCGAGTGGTTCTAAGCGCTTCAGTCTGGAACCGCGAGACCGCTACGGTCGCACGTTCGAATCCTGCCTCGGGCATGGATGTGTGTGATGTCCTTAGGTTAGTTAGGTTTAAGTAGTTCTAAGTTCTAGGGGACTGATGACCTCAGATGTTGTCCCATAGTGCTCAGAGCCAGCCAGACACCACCAATGTGCTGTAATAAGCATCACAGTTCATAGTGCCATCAACTTTAGAAATTTTACCAGTTTTTTGCAACGCCGACACAGCAGCATGCTTCCCAATTTCTGTATCATCGCTAAACCGTCCCTCCTTTACTTTGCAAGTACCATTGCGAATGTAGATCGTTGTCTGGTGTACGTCGGCGTATATGTTCGAGAATTAACAATGAATGGACGTATTGCACAGTCATGTATCTACATTTGCAACGGTACTCACAAAGTAGAAGAGGGGCAGTTTAGCGATGATACAGAAACCAATTTAGGAATTCTATAGTGCTTGAAAAAACCGATTGCAAAGTCAAATTTCCAACTGATAGTGTTCCCCGACATCTAGCCATGACAACTAACACTACTACAGATTGGACCACGGTCTAAGTGTGTCATGCTTAGCGCCACTAAATACATCGCAGTGGACTGTCTTGCAGTGGTATTTGCTGTTGTCTCTATTGTATCACGCACCATCCTCCCTGCTTCCGAATTTGGTGGAGAGAACCAATTTGGGAATTCTACAGTACTTTTAAAAACCCAGTCGCGATGTCAAATTCTCGATTTATCTATTTATTGTTTCCGAAAGTTGTATTGCATGCACACATGCGTTTGGGTGTGGTTCTCTCTCCCGGCCGGTGCATTCAGGGGCTACACTGTAGAGAGCAAACATCGCGTGCCTCGCGATCGCCAGTTTCTGTGATCGGTAGGATTTTTCTCTTTGTTTAGTGGCAACTTGTGGTGGAGGAAAGTTTTTATGCTTTCAAACGTTAGTGCCTACAAGACAAAAATGGCTCTGACCACTATGGGACTCAACTGCTGTGGTCATAAGTCCCCTAGAACTTAGAAATACTTAAACCTAACTAACCTAAGGACATCACACACATCCATGTCCGAGGCAGGATTCGAACCACCGGCCGTAGCAGTCGTGCTGTTCCAGACTGTGGCGCCTTTAACCGCTCGGCCACTCCGCCTACAAGACCTTGGATATATTTAGCACTACGATCTATTTGAGGTGGAAATTTAATTACTTGATTTGCATAATGTTTGTGTGTGATACTCAAACGTTGAAAATATGTTTTATTACGAAGAAGGATCGTCATAAGGTGGAGGTGAGGTTTTAAACGATTTATTTGACTGCTGTAAATTGTTAAACAATTAATATGAAAGGGTAGAGCAAATTACTTATTTTGCTTTATTCTTGATATCGAAATTGTATCAACTTCCGCTTTGTCTACAGCATTAGCCAATAGGAACACCCTATTCTGAGGAGAGATGAAAACCTCCGTTTGTATGTTTTGGGACGTTAGTTCACACAGACAATCAGGGAATGGTCTCTTGAGAAAGACAGAGACAGGAAGCAAGTCTGGAATTTCCTGACCGACAGAATGCTGCCACTTGATGCTTTGTTTGAGGGCTGCGAGATCAAAGGAGGCCTGTGGTCGATGGTCGGTGGTATCGAGTAACATGATCTGTAATTAGGATATTGAGCGGTTCTGACTTTCGTAGCCGAGCCCTGACGATAGAGACACGCACGGGCGACCTCAAACGGTGGCTACGGCATCGCTCTTCATTCCAACCGTGATCTGTAGACCACTTTTGCAGGGTTTAACTGTCAGTCAATGTGACTGCTGTATGTTTCTCAATCTGTACAAAATAGTTTTCTGCTGAGATTCTAGTAATTTGTTCATCTGCAGAAAGTGATGGTGGGTTTCGAAATGTGTCATGGACTTTTAGATATGTAACTGTTGCGATTTTCCCATCTGTGCTGAGACACCAGTGTGCTTCGAAAAGTGAACAAAATAAGTAACAAGAGCCTTTACATCCCTAACTCTGGCAGCAAATACAAATTAAGCCTACTCAACGATTCCAAGAACGCTCAGAATATAAAAGCGCCGCACTTGTTTAAATATTCCATACTGTGATCCATTTCCTGACAAATTCTTTTAATAAACTATTTTCCATATAATATCCTATATCCTGTACATTGTTTAAATAAACAGTGTTCGGTACACTGCAGTAAATTTCGCGACAAATTCTGTAACTAAATCAAAAAACTATATTTCATACACTGCCTTGAATCCCACAAATTGTTTAAATAAACAATATTCCACAAATTGTCTAAATTGCTTAAACAATATTCCATACTCTGCAATCGATTTCCCTCCAAATGACCGATCAACTGAGAGTCTTTCCCGCCAATTTCCAGGAGTGGGAGGGGAGGGGAGCGCTGGGGGGTTTCCAAGAGGGTGGATTTAATTAACTGATCCATTTAATTATTTAGTCAATCAAATTGATATTGAAAGTGTGCTTGTATTGGAAGGAACAGGGGAGGAGGAGATGGAAGGGAAGGAGGAGGAGGGGGAGGGGTGGGGAACATTAGGTTAATGACCTGTCAATCAAAAGGAAAGATTATCCCCAGGGGGTCATAACCTGTCAATGAAAAGGGTGGAATATCCCCAGGTGGTCTTAATCCTCTTAGCAGAACAGTAGTTTAAGATTTGCAAATCAAAAGAGAACAATAGGTTTGGCCATGAATGTAATCTTGCCCCTGATATAGGCAACTCGCAATGTGGGGCAGAATGTACTTTGCCCTACTACTCACGCGGTCTGCATGTTAATCTGAATTTGGAAATGTCAATGGTCGAGTGTGCCATTCCTATCGCTTCCTCTTTTCTCCAACTGCTTGTGGCTAGTATTATCCTATGAGAAAGTGTGAGAGCATTTTTGAAATGTCTGCAAATTGTGTAAATAGCCCGCTGTGTGGGTGGCAACTTGGTACTCAAACAGCTGGATGTGGGAAACTGCAGTAAAAACCACATGCAGGCTGGCGAGCACACTGGCTTTCGTTGTTAATCCGCCAGACGGATTCGATCTGCACCTGGGAGCCCCGCCCCCTCACACCCAGATCCTGGAAGTGGCGTGCTAACGTGCGCACTTGTCCAGGTAGGTACGCTATACTGTGTATGCACAAAAGATAAACTTGTTTTTGCAATTTTCCTCTTGTTACAGTTTTAATGGGCAGCAGTATACTTGTTCATCTGGACTACTTAACCACTCTAATAAATGTCATAATTTGTTAGGCACTCTCTGATGTGCCCAGTTACCTTTCCCGAAAACCCACTACAAATAGTTCCTACGTTGAGTTTGTTGGTGTGCTCTCCTTATGCCAGCTTAGGCATGTGATCATAGCCTGAATCCAGAACATAAATATTAATGATGAAACATACTGAATGTGAATCTGGGTACGGTAGTTTTTATTTTATTTATTGTCAATGGTCTGAATTGATATAATATATTAGTTTAGTGTGGAAAGTGGTCGGGTCAAAAACATGTCTGTAGAACATAAGAATGATGAATTTTTGATGCAGATGGCCTGTAATGACATATTAAGTAAAGACAAAAACACACATTTAAATTCATTTATTTTTAGAATCTGAAGACACTACACAAATTTTATTAGTATATCTGTAATTTCAGTTCATAGCGGAATATGAGATATTTGGAAGTACACACCAGTATTCCGTGAATATAACAAGTAAAGGTATCTGTTAGAAGCGTAGAGACCTATTTGCACAAATGTTGTCATTTTCCTGTTTGAAGAAACTCGTACATGCTGATGTTAATATTTTCGTGATTAATTGTTTCAAAATATTAACTGTGTCGACATCATTAGATATGCCGTAATTGCAAATGCAGCATGTATAACAAATTGACATAACTGTTTGGAAGCTGCACTCGCTAGGCGAAGATTTTATTTTCGTAGTAGCTTTGAGTACAGTTACGGTCTGCGGCAGTTCGTTGTTGTGTGATGCGCTCCGAAAACAGCAGCAGCACGTGTTTGTGGCGGTAAAAGAATTCACAAGGGAAATTTACCTGGACCATGGCAATATACGGAAACAATAGAGGAAGAGGAAGGACGCTATTCAATCAGTGATGTGACACTGCCATAAATTAAACGATGAAGAACTCGGTTATCTGCCACTAAAACACGACTACAATGCCACCAAGTAGATAAGTTTCCCAAGAAATAAAAATCTCTTTATTTTCAGTGTAGGCACTATAATTCATTAAAATCAGTAAAACTGATTCGTTTGTTACTTGACTATTTTTCTAATCCACTTTGATACAACAATTGTCACTGAATCAAAGTAGAATATACTGTTTTGCATTGCAGCAAACTGATAGAATCAAAAACTGCACAGGATTCCTTGCACAAATATTTGTCTTGTTTCATTCATAATTAGTAGTTTAGCTGTAATGTGACAGTGTGAGTGATTATTATGTGTACTATGCTTCTAAGGGGGCAGACAGACAATTTGAATTGGCAACTATAATACTGTCTTCTGCCTTAGCGTGTTTACAGTGGAGTCGTCGTGGCAGAAAAGCATAGCTGGAATGGAACAGCTAGACGGGGACGACGAAGTACTAACCAAAGAAGTAAATCCAG
Source organism: Schistocerca serialis cubense (assembly GCF_023864345.2). Lineage (NCBI taxonomy): Eukaryota > Metazoa > Arthropoda > Insecta > Orthoptera > Acrididae > Schistocerca > Schistocerca serialis. The sequence goes on along the minus strand of NC_064645.1, from coordinate 439,759,267 downwards.
AGGGTTTTATTAAAGCAAAAAATTGTAATGAGGTAAATACCGAAGCAGGTACGTCCACTGACGTAAAAGACGAACGGGATGCTTATTATTTTGGTAAAAGAGAAGTAAATTTTTCGGTGATGAATCAAGATTGTGGAGTCAGTGTAAAGACAAGATCGGAAGCGAGTCAAAACGGTCAGGTCAGTGAAGTGATAAAAGTAATGTCAGCAGCGCGATCTGAAATACGTGCACAGAGATCTGAAATAGGTAGCAAAATGAACTCAGATCGAAATTGAATTCAGTAAACCGTAATTTAGTGTCTTTGTTGAATAAAAGTATGCAAGTTATATGTGGACAAATAGGTAAATTAAATCGAAATATAAATGTTACGGACGAAAGGGTAGGCACTTCTAATAAAAGGGTTGATCGTGGAATGAAAGCTATAGGTGAAGGACTGAGAACAGGGAAAATTGAAGGTCGTTCATTGCTCGTTCAGCCAGTAAACAGTACCCGAAAACTGAGTGAGCTGACAGAGAGAGAAAAGATGCAGAGTTTGGAAACGCGAGTTGACGAAAGGATGAACAGTAACGTATCTGAAAATAAAACAGGTGTTGATGGTACAAATAAATCATTGGAGGTTTTCACCAACAAGGAACTTTCCAAACCGAAGGTAGAAGAGGCGGGAAAGTTAAAAATTATTGCTTCACAAATTTCAGAGAAGTATAAATGTGAGAGAGTTGTCGTGAAGTCAACAATGTTTTTCCGGTAGAGGAGTATATTGTGAGAATGTAGAAATCGATACTGAAAAATTTGACCCCAAGGGTCACCAGGTGATTTTCGTAGATCCATGTAGGAAAATGTTTCCACAAGCATATCCCAATATTGAAAAAATTAAAATTGCAGAACAGAGGCTTGAAGGAGACGCACGAAGTTGGGCAATCCCAGCTGTTGCAGAATGTAACACTTTGGAAGAATTTTTGGAAACGTTTTTTGAAAAATATTGGTCAAAAAGTTGACAGATGGAACTGTATAATAAAATTTCGGATACACCTCCATATAGGTCAGGAGACAACAGGAAAATGAAAGAATACTGTGGAGATCTGTATAGAAAATCAGAACATATTAATGTATCGGTCATTGAAGAGAATTTGTTGATGACGTTGCACAGAAAGTTACCATGGGACGTGAGAAGGTATATTAGTGTTGGATATTGTAATTTGGAAATCTTTCGAGGGAGGTGGGTTAAGCAGATAGCTGGAATTGAGGTGGTGATAGAAATTGCTAAAAGAATATAATGTACGAATGAGAGGAGTAGATAGAGGGAGAAGAGGAGGAAGAGGTTCAAGGCCCTGGAAGAGCACAACCGAACAATTTAGTGATGGGATAATGAGGAAAATAGTGGCGCACAACACTGAGGGTCCTCTCTGGTGTGGGCTGTATGCACAGGTCTAGGGATTACAGGTGCAGACAATCAACCGATCAACTGGTGACAGTAAAACTAGTCAAATAAGTAATAGTTATGGGGAAATAATGGCAATAAAGAAAGGAATAACAATAAGAGAAGTGGATGGAGAAAGGAACAAATTAGTAGTAGTTTAAAGAAGATTCAATCTCCAATAAAGGAATAAAAGATAGTAGAATAAACAGATTGTATAATGTCGACAGAGACTGCCAAGGTAACGAGGGTTGTGGTATGCAGGACGATGGGAATAAGGAGAACAGATTAAAAGTGAAGTTAAGGGTAAATGACTTTCTGTTTCGATGCGGTAAATAGAGATTATGATGCATTCGTTTGTAATACCAGTGTATTTATTTCTTCTTATGAAGGGATATACAATGAGTGTGTGAAAGAAAGAAATAGTTTAAGTGAGGATCTTAAGAAATATTCAGAAGAAAAGGAAAAATTAGTGAAAGGGAGGTTTTAAAGACGAGTAGTGGACAAAAGCGCAGGTAATGAAGAGGATGAAGTAGAATATGGTAGTGATGAGAGTGAATTGAGTGAAAATGGGGAAGAATCAGAAGATAATATGGAAGAAGAGAATATGGAAGAAAGTCAATTTTGAAGTTATGTTGGCACTGGTGAAGGTAGTGAAGTCATTACAGAAGTGCTTCAAGTGGAAAGTGATGAGCCGAAAAGTGAGATCAATCTATGCAGAATAAGAAAGAGAGACGTTCAGCTGGGCGAAAAAGATTGTCAATCAGTAGAATCTGTGGAAATGGAGATAGTGAGGGATGAATCAAGGCAAGGGGCAGATGAAGGCAGTTTACAGGAAGGTGTAAACGCTACTGTGGAAATGGATAGTTTAATGAAATGTGATTGAAAATCAGAGGCTACGGAACAGGATTTGCTGAGGGAGAAAAATGAGGGTGAACTGTATAGAAGAGGGCAACCCTCAATAATGGTCAATATGTATGGATTAAAGGAAAGGATTTTGCTGGACGTTGGGAGTGAAATAAAAACTGTGTCAGAGGAATTATGGAAACGATATTGCAGTGCTCGTATTATTAACAATTATGATGCGAAGTTCTTTCGAACACGTTTGCATGACAAACGAATAGGCACTGGAGCGAATACAGATTTTTGCCAGACTGGGACTCGAACTCAGATTTCACGCTTATCGTGATAAGCGGGAGTATGTATCTAAGCACACATTACTCTAAGGCAAGAAAAGACTCATAAATTGGAATAGAAAGAAACACACGTACACGGAGACACAACTACTCTCACAGTCACACAACGTAAAGGCCGTTCTAATTTGGCCTAATCATTACGGGGTAGAGAACATATCACACCACACCACAATATTCCAAAGGAACACAGGAAACCCAGAACACTGAATAAATCGAAACTCCGAACATTTCCTGACATTTAATGAAGCATTTTGCTTGTAACTGAACACATCCTGGAAAATGAGATAAAATTCTTCAGTGTTACACATTCAAAAATATTTTAAAGAAGCAAAACCGCGCTTCCACCTTCACCAATAGCCAGTAACAGAGTGCCTCCCGAGAGGTAGCAACCCAGGTAGAGCGGAAAGTGCCAGAGGAGCATACAGACAAGACAAGGATAGTGGGGATGGATCTCTTTGTCCAGATAAAGGAACACTAACTTGGTTACCGTGTACCTCCAGCAGACGAAAAGCAGCTACTCTGCTACTTGCCTTGCAAGCCCCAAAACAAACATGTACTCTCTCATTCTTTCACAGAAAAGGCAATGTAAAAGAGGAAACGTGATAAGTACAGGATGCCATTACATAAACATGAGCGTGGATTACACAGGATAAGTAACTGAATTACATAGTATATAAAAAGTATGGTGCAAAGCACAAGTTGCTTGTATACAAACGTCAGATAATTATTGAATTTATATCGATCCCACAGCTTAGTTCTTCTGGGCGAATTTGAAGAAGAACACCGCGGGCAAGAGGGGCCGAAAACGAGACGGGAACAAGATAAAATTGGTCAACATCTACATCTGCATCTACATGGATAGCCTGCAAATCACACTTAAGTGCCTGGTCGAGGGTTCATCGAGCCACTTTCACAATAATTTTCCATTATTCCACTCTCGGGAGAAATGAACACCTACACATTTTCCACGCGATCTCCGATTTCCCTTATTTTATTATGGTGATCGTTTCGGCCTTTGTAGGTCGGCGTCAACAAAACATTTTCGCATTCGGAGGAGAAAGTTGGTGACTGAAATTTCGTGAGAACACTCAGCAGCTTTCTCGTTGTACTCCGTTAATCCTGTCTTGTAAGGATACCATACCGCGCAATAGTATTCCACAAGAGGACAGACAAGCTTAGTGTAGGCAGTCTCTTTAGTAGATCGGTTACATCGTCTAAGTGTTCTGCCAATAAATCGCAGTCTTCGGTTTGCCTTCCTCAGAACATTTTCTGTGAGTTCTTTCCAATGTAAGTTGTTCTTAATTGTAATTCCTAGATATTTAGTTGAATTTTCGGCCTTTAGATATGATTGATTCATGATGTAACCACAGTTTAACGGATTCCTTTGAGCACTCATGTGGATGACCTCACACTTTTCATTATAAGGGTCAATTGCTAATTTTCGCCCTAAACAGATATCTTTTCTAAATCGTTTTGTAATTTGTTTTGATCTTCTGACGGCTTTACTAGACGATAAACGACAGCATCATGTGCAAACCACCTACGACGACTGCTCAGATTTCTCCTAAATCGTTAATACAGGTAAGGTTCAGCATTATAACCCTACCTTGGGGAATGCCAGAAGTCACTTCTGTTTTAATCGATGACGTTCTGACAAGGCCGGCCGTTGTGGCCGCGCGGTTCTAGACGCTTCAGTCCGGAACAGCGCTGCTGCTACGATCGCAGGTTCGAATCCTGCCTCGGGCATGGATGTGTGCAATGTCCTTAGGTTAATTAGGTTTAAGTAGTTCTAAGTCTAGGGGACTGATGACCTCAGATGTTAGGTCCCATAGTGCTTAGAGCCATTTGGACCTCTTGACAGGAAATCACGAATCGTCACATAACTGAGACGATATTCCGTAAACACGAAATTTGATTGTAAGCCGCTTCTGAGGTATAGTGTCAAAAACCTTCTGGAAATCTAGAAATACGGAATCAATTTGAAGTCATTGTCAACAGCTCTCAACCCTTCGTGTGAGTAAAGGGCTAGTTGTGTTTCGGAAGGACGATGTTTTCTAAATCCGCTTTGACTGTGTGTCAATAGACCGTTCTCTTCGAGGTAATTCATTATGTTCGAACACAATACATGTTCCAAAATCCTGCTGCAGATCGACGTTAATGATAAGGGCGTGCAATTTAGTGGATTACTCCTATTGTCTTTGTTGAATATTGGTGTGACCTGTGCAACTTTCCAATCTTTGAATATGGATCTTTCGCCGGGCGAGCAGTAGTACTGTATATGATTGTATGAATGTAATGTGAAACGACTCTATAGAGACATTTCATAGAAAATGTCTTTACCATACAGTGGCTTGATGCAGGCTTCAACACTAGTCGACGCTGTGCAGACCTTTTCATCTCTACATCTACTTGAATACGCTTACTGTAGTCAAGGCTTGTTCCCCCCCGTCATACTTTCCTCCACAACGACGGTACTGAGTATTTCTTGGTATTCCACGACGTGTACAATCAACCCATTCGTTCTTTTTGTCAAGTTTGCTACAACACTCGTTCCTTTTCGATTTGATTTAGTTCTTCTTTATTAGTTATCTATCTACCCTTCTTATCTTCACCATCCTTCTGTAGCACCAATTCCTAATGTTTTCTGTACTGCTCAACATTCACATTGAACTTCCATACAAGTTTACGCGGCAGACAAATACTTTCCGAAAATACTACCTGATATTTAAGTTTTTGTTAGATTTTAACAAAGTCCTCTTTTTCAGAAATGACTTTCTTGCTAGTGCCAGTTTGCGCTTTATGTCCTATTTGATTCGGCTTTTCAACGTTTTTCAGTGTCTCTTTTCCTAATCTAATTCCCTCAGCATCACTGGACTTCATTTCACTATCCTCCATCATCCTTGTTTTTACTTTTGTTGATGTTCATCTCGTAACATGCTTCAAGTACACTGTATACTCTGTTTATCTTAAATCCCGAGTTCTTTGCAGTCGCCGACAGAAGTACAATATCTGTGGCAAACTTTAAAATTTACATTTCTTCTCCCAAAACTTTAATTCCCTTTCTAAATTTCTCTTTAGTTTCCTTCGCTGCATGTCCAGTGTACAAAAACTACATCACCCCTCTCATATCCTTCGAATCCTGTAGTGGTGTAGATAGCCTTTTGCTCGCTGTGTTTTATTCCTGCTCGTACTTTCATTAAATTCGAAAATGCTGTAAGTATAGGTTTGGCTTTCTTCAGCCTATCTTTTACGATCCTCGTAGGATTAGGATTGCCTCACGTGTCTACATTCATCTAGTACCAAACTGATCTTCGGTTTCTACCAGTGATTTAATTCTTTTGTAAATAATTTGTGCTAGCATTTTACAATTACGACTTACAAAGCAGTTTCATTAATACTGACAGCTCTCAACTTGTTCCTTCTTTGGAATTGGGATTATTATACTGTTCCTCAAGTAAGAGGGTATTTTTTCTGTGTCATGTATCTTGAATACCAGGCAGAATAGCTTTGTCATCCAGAATGGATTGTCACTCTGCAGCGGAATATGTGCAGATCTGAAACTTCCTGGCATATCAAAACTGTGTGCCGGTTAGAGACTGAAAGCTGGTGTCTTTGTCTTTAGGGGCAAGTGCTTCACCAGCTGAGCTATCCAAAACGACTCACGACCCGCCCTCACAGCTTTACTGCCGCCAGTACCTCTGCTCCTACCTTCCAGTCTTCACAGAAGTTCTCTTGCGTACATTGCGGGACTAGTGCTCCTGGAAGAAAGGATATTGAGGAGACCTGGCTTAGGCACAGTCTGGGAGGATTGTGTCGTCATTGTTGGCTCTCTTAAGGTCTTCGGTTATTATGAGGGAATGCCATCTACTAAAGGTGCCTTGTTTCGACGTAGGTGGACAATTTCTGCTTGCAGTATCATACGTCACAGCTCAGTTTTGCCTACATTCCTGTTACAGTATTTAATTTCGTAACTCAGTGGCTATTTATGTAAGAAAACTTGTTAGTGACTGATCAGATTTATGAATTTATTGATATTACCTCATTTACTACTATGACGATTACTATATTAAATTATAAATGCAACTTGTAGCAAAATATTTGTGTCTCCACCAAAATATTTTTATTCCAATAATTCTCTTAATTTTAAACATTCCTCGAATTTTATATTGCACAGCCTTATTATTTTTGCTAGCGCTGTGAATGTCATGGGTTCTTTCTAGCTTTCGAAACTTAATTGTAAGGGGAAGATCGATCCAAATAAGGGCGACCGCTCGTGATATTGGCCATTAAGAGAGTAACTCGTCGCTGTTGTGGGACATTACGGCAATTGTCTTAGATTACACGAACGCTGTTTTCATGGGCGCGCATATTTCTTTCCACACATTAACGCCTACGTGAGTCGCTGGCATCCGTGATATCGACATGTCCATTAGTGATCGGTCGAAAAAACTCGGACAGCAGTGTTAAGTTATTGCGATGGCTATCAGCTGAAATGGACAAAGAACAGATGTAATTTTTATTTGGCACGTACCGTAGCGAAAAAGCGGGCGTACTAGCGCATACAAAAAAAAAAAAAACGTTGGAAGCATAAAGGAAAGAAACTATAGACAATGTAGCTTTCTTTCTGTTGCGTTTCAGTGGGAGTCGATTTCACCGAAGCAGAGACCAGTAACGTAAGTAAAGGCGTAGAGGTTATTACGGAGAAGAGAACTGAAAGAAAACAACGGAGGGGTAAATGAAAGACAGGAATAATAATGATTGGGAAACAACTGTACCTATTGCAAATGGAAAGCTCAGATTGTGTTGGTATCCTGAATATTTTATACATACACATGAAAGGTGAAAGCGCAAAATGCAAACAACGAACGGGAAGCCAATAGTCAAATGCCTTAGAAACAAGATCAAGAGAAAATGCATGTTCACTGAGTTTTCGGATCAATCACGTCGTCAAAACAGCTTGTCACTGGAAACTTCCTATCATAAGAAAACCCAGCAGTGTTGTCATAAATGGACTGGAGGTGTGCGCTCTTGCAATGTCTTGCTTGAAATAACCGTAGGCTTTTCCTTTAGTTGCTAGTTTTCTGAAAAAAGATTGCAGTATATTGTTGACGTTCATATCAAAAGTCATGCTATGGTAGAATAATTACTTAAATTAAAATAAGTTTTTAAAATACTACGTTTTTAAATCGGACTAAATTTTATAAAATAATTTCTCCTACTCCCTTACAGGTAATCATAAAAATTTCTGATTTTTTGGGAGCTATAAAAATGCTTGTTAGATTTAATACGAAAAATGTAGGGGGCTTGCAACACATAATGGTAGGGAGCATGACAGTTCATCCATCATGTCCTGCACACGCCCCATGTTTTACGTTTTAAAACTTACAGGTATTTGCATAGCCATTAAAAATTATGAATCACAAATTTCCAGGCTATCTGTATCGTGCTGAGAATCTCTATGGAGCTAGCAGAAATTATTTTGTACTTTTTAGTTGAATTTAAAACAGTGGCAAATTAAAAATCGATTTTACTTTCTTCTTTTTAGTCTTGTGTGTGTGAAATTTTTCAATGATTTTGAAAAGATTACAACAGAGACATGTAATTTCAGGTTTATGTCAGTTTGTCTTCACCTGAGTCAACCAATATACTGCTTGCTCCTACGTAAATCGCGCAAAAAGACCGCGAAGGAAAAAAAATTAGAGATATTCGAACTCACACAGAGGATTACCTGAAACCGTTCTTACTGCGAATCATTTGCAACTGGAACACGACAGGGAGAAAATGGCAGTGGTGCACAGAGTACCCTCCGCCACAAACCAGACAACAAAGCGAGTTAATTTTACATTGTCATTCAGTACCGAGCTGTGTTGAAAGTTTCAGGTCTTTAGTTCACTGGGAAGTTAGTTTCAAATCTATACCAAAACTTGTACCTAACAGACAAGAAACCGATCTAATAGAAACATACTAAATAGTCAGTCGAGTAATTCACGTTTCACTGACTGCACACCAAACACCTACTTAGACATGAGGCGCAGGCTTCTCATGTAACTAATGAGGATTTTCAGAACTCCGACGCCGATTATTCTGTCAGTCCAAGTGCCGCACTAAATGCAGTCATGCTTCATCAGAAAAATAGGCGTTTCAGAATCAACCTTTACAACACGCACAGATTGTGAAAGTGGTCTGCTATCAGGCACGTTTAATGCCGTGTATTCATGCGCGTGTCGGTCTCAAAGAATCTGTAGTCACTTCTCCACCCGCTGGAGTAGATTGCCTTTGGGTGAGGACAGATGATGATGATGATGATTTTGGTCTGTGAAGAGCTGGACGGCGTGGTTATCAGCGCCCCTGCAAATTCCCAATCTTACCACTTTCCAGTCTCGTCATTTCCTGAGGACGTGTTTATCTGTTTAGAATAGATCAGTTGTATTGCGATAGTGAAATGGGCACGTTGAAGTGACTTAGGTGGTTGCAGGTTGCAGGGTGCTTGCTTAAGCTGCATTTACATGAGTTTCTATCATGAACCTTTTTGAGACTGTCGAACATTAGATTGCTTTCTGCGCCATTCTTTGCAGTCGTATTAAATACGACTGACAACGTTATAGGTCATCGTTCGAGTTCAAAACTTCGTTGAACACGTGGCAATCAATGTACAATTTGTAGGGTCTTGTACTATAGGAATCATGGAAGAGGATGTTGTTTGATGGTTGGTATCCTCATTCTACAACACAACTGCACGCATGTATTAACATGGCTCTTTATTTACTTAAACAGATAGCTACTTAACTTTAAGAGTCCAAGTGTTGTGGGACAAGCTCTTCACTAGTATTCGACATTAGCCTCACCGCTGGTGAAGTACAAATCCCGCTATGCAGTGAATGACGGACGCCAAACTAGAAGGCGAGTTAGTGCGCCAGTGACTGAGCGGCTGCGCTAGTGACTGTAACTGAGACTGAGTCTAGTGAGCTAGTAACTGAGACTGTGACTGACACTGACTGAGAATGATGACTGTGACTGACCGGTTAGCGGCGGCCACCTAAATACACTATTGGCCATTAAAATTGCTACACCACGAAGATGACGTGCTACAGACGCGAAATTTAACCGACAGGAAGAAGATGCTGTGATATGCAAACGATTAGCTTTTCAGAGCATTCACACAAGGCTGGCGCCGGTAGCGACACCTAAAACGTGCTTACATGAGGAAAGTTTCCAACCGATTTCTCATACACAAACAGCAGTTGACCAGCGTTGCCTGGTGAAGCGTTATTGTGATGCCTCCTGTAAGGAGGAGAAATGCGTACCATCGTGTTTCCGACTTTGATAAAGGTCGGATTGTAGCCTATCGCGATTGCGGTTTATCGTATCGCGACATTGCTGCTCGCGTTGGTCGAGATCCAATGACTGTTAGCAGAATATGGAATCGGTGGGTTCAGGAGGGTAATACGGAACGCCGTGCTGGATCCCAACGGCATCCTATCACTAGCAGTCGAGATGACAGGCATCTCATCCGCATGGCTGTAACGGATCGTGCAGCCACGTCTCGATCCCTGAGTCAACAGATGGGGACGTTTGCAAGACAACAGCCATCTGCACGAACAATTCGACGACGTTTTCAGCAGCACGGAGTATCAGCTCGGAGACCATGGCTGCGGTTACCCTTGATGCTGCCTCACAGGCAGGAGCGCCTGCGATGGTATACTCAACGACGAACCTGGATGCACGAATGGCAAAACGTCATTTTTTTGGATGAATCCAAGTTCTGTTTACAGCATCATGATGGTCGCATCCGTGTTTGGCGACATCGCGGTGAACCCACATTGGAAGCGTGTATTCGTCATCGCCATACTGGCGTATCACCCCACGTGATGGTATGGGGTGCCATTGGTTACACGTCTCGGTCACTTCTTGTTCGCATTGACGGTACATTGAACAGTGGACGTTACATTTCAGATGTGTAACGACCCGTGGCTCTACCCTTCATTCGGGCCCTTCTGGATACAGAAAATGTTCGACTGCTGCCCTGGCCAGCACATTCTCCAGATCTCTCACCAATTGAAAACGTCTGGTCAATGGTGGCCGAGCAACTGGCTCGTCACAATACGCCAGTCACTACTCTTGATGAACTGTGGTATCGTGTTGAATCTGCATGGGCAGCTGTACCTGTACACGCCATGCAAGCTCTGTTTGACTCAATGCCCAGGCGTATCAAGACCGTTATTACGGCCAGAGGTGATTGTTCTGGGTATTGATTTCTCAGGATCTATGCACCCAAATTGCGTGAAAATGTAATCACATTTCAGCTCTAGTATAATATATTTGTCCAATGAATACCCGTTTATCATCTGCATTTCTTCTTGGTGTAGCAATTTTAATGGCCAGTAGTGTATTTGCAGATGAGAGGGCGTTGGCGGTGTGTTGCATGCGAGTCTGTCTTTGGCCTCTCTCTTGATAGACGCGCTTGATCCAGCACCTACTATCTATCTTCTTGCTGCATCTTTGCTAATCGATGTGCTGGTGACAGCTTATGCCAGCACAGAGTTTCCATTCAGTCATCTGACATTTTAGGTCTTTTAGCTTGTTGATATTCGACTCATAGCATAGTATACGATCCAGTCGCGTTAATGTAGCCAACTGACGAAAGCTCGAATAAAAACGTTTTTTAGCGCGGACGTGCAGGAAATGAGTCAGTGAGGTTCTGGAAGATGCCAACATGAAAGTGGAGCTATGCCGACTCCAGTGACGTGGTTAATTGCGTTAGGTTTCTCGATGGAGGATCCATGGCGCGAACTACCCGATCGAGGTGTGCCTCACAGATTCACGACTGGGTTTAAATCCGGGGTGTTTGGTCACCAGCTGAGTACGATAAACTAATTCCGGTGCTCGTAGAACTACGCATGTACACTGTGAGCTGCGTGACATGTTGCACTGTCCTGCTGCTAGAAGCCATCGTGCCAGGAAAAAACAAACTTGCATGTAGGGGTAAAAATGGCCCCCAAGGATAGATGCATACTTTTTTTGATCCATTGTGCTTCCCAAAATGACGAGATCACACAGGTAATGCCACAAAAACATCACTCTACCTGTAACACTCCCTCCTCCTTCCTAGACACTTCCGACGGTTGTTGCAGGGTCGTACGGCCAACGGCCATCTGCCCAACGTGGCGTAAAAATGATTCATCCACAAAGGTCACCTATCGTCGCTTAGTGGACTTAGTTGCGGTACTGGCAATCAACTACCACCCTCCGTCGCGAATGAACAGCAGTCATCATCGGTACATGAATTGGACGTCTGATGTCGATAACCATACGCAGCAAATTTCGCTGAAAGGTCGTTGAGGAGACGCTGTTCCTAGCCGCTTGATTCATCTGCGCGATCAGCTGCGCAACAGCTGCACATCCGTTCGCCAGTACACATTTCTGCAGCCTTCGTACACCCCTGCTATTGTCCGTGGTGCACCGCAATTATCTTGGCTCCTGTTTTCTATAATGCCATTTTGCCATGCACGGTACAGGCCTACATAACCACGACGGCATGAGAACAGTTTGCAGACTTCGCCGTTTCGGAAACGCTTCCACCCTACCCTGAAAGTCAATGATAATGCTCTTTTGGACGTCAGATAAATCTCTTCGTTTCTGCATTACAACAGCGACTGCACTCTTTGTTCATCGTCATCAGCTTTGTTCCCTTCAAAGTAATCCTCGTTCAGATATAATAAACTTGTGGGAGTGCCTTTCCAATCTTGGAAGAAATTCTGGAATTTACTTTGCGTTATGATGTTCAGCTCCTTCAGCGATTCTGATTTATCTCATCAGTGGTGGCAAAACGACGTCCTTGCACGGTTCTCCTCAGCCTCGGGAACAGAAAGAAGTCGCAGTAGCCCACGTCTGGCCAATATGGTGGCTAAAGCTACATAACGATTTTGTTTTTTGCCAAAAAATCACGAACAAGCATTGAAGTGTGAGCGGTAGAATTATCGTGATGCAATTTACACGAGTGGTTTTGGCACAATTCTGGTCGGTTTCTTGGGACTGCTTCAAGGAAATGGCGCGTAACTTCCAGGTAGTATTTCTTATTGACCGTATGGCCATAAGGCAGGAACTCATGATGCATTATCCCATTGTAATCCAAACGGTGAAAAGAAGCTTCACATGTGATCGAACTTGTCGAATTTTTTTTGAATCTTGGTTCCTCAGGCAGTTTCCGTTGGGACAAGTGGGCCTTGGTTTCGCATCACACCCCTAGATCCATATTTCTTCATCTGTTATAAGCTTCTTCAGAAGTTCTGAATCGTTATCAACTTCATTTAGAAATTACTGAGCACTGTCGTTTTTGGTTGAAATTCGAAAATTTCGGAACAAGCTTCGTTGCTATGCGTTTCATGTCCAATAATGCGAAACAAATTACATGGCGTGAGTCGTAGGACATGCCGACATCATCAAGAACCTCTCTGATGATGATTCGGCAATTTTCCAGGAACATTTTCTTTAATTTTTCCACATTGTCGTCAGTAACTAATGTGCTAGGGCGTCCAGGGCAGTCGCCATCTTCACCGTTCTCTCGGACCTCTTTGAAACGTTCATACTACTCGTCATTTTTACAGGTCCGTTTTGATCACATAACTTTTACACTTCACTATTACCGATTTCGGCTACTGCCATCTTCAGACCATAAAATATTCTGATGTAGTATCAACGTCAAACTAAATATGTTTGATTTGACGTTGATACTACGTCAGAACATTTTAAGATCTGAAGATGGGAGTAGCCGAAATCGAAAATAGTGAAGTGTAAAAGTTATGTGATGAAGACGGACGCGGATGGTTCCCAGGACCCGCAGTAGACTCGGTGATCGAGTGTGGATCCGCGTTATATCCAGATTGATATTGGGACACGGATCCACAATATGCCGCTTCGGGGATAGGGTTTGATGGTGGATCCACCACGCACAACGTACGGGGAGGGGGGGCGGGGGGATGTTGGGATGCAGATCCACAATGTACCACATCCGAGTTAGCGTTCGGGTGCGGATCTACCGTGCACTATGTATCCAGATCAATGTTCGGAGGCGGATCCACCACACGTCACATCTGGGACAGGGCTCGCAGGTGACCAACCACGCGTTACGTCCGAGGACGTGTTCTATTTTCGAAGTTGGGTCCACCAGCGGGAGAACTGGATCCTGGGAGCCGTCCGCGACACATTCACATACACAGACATACAGAAAACAGAGAAAACGCACTGCAAATGTGGAATATGTGGGTGGAGGCGACTGTATGCAATCGAGTACAGTGCTATACTAAGCCTCCCTATCCGAAAAATAGTGAATTTGCGCTACGTGTTGGCAGCTGTACTACATTTACAAGCAGTTTTAGAACACGGAACGAGAGGTTATGTCATGACCGCGTGGGTAGAAGTGACATAAAAAAACGATAGAATTTCGAAAAATGATGAAAATACGTATAAATTGAGGGAAAATACTCTGAAATGCAGGAAAAATTGGGAAGTAATTGCGTGTCTTCTGGTTGGAACAGAACAATTCTTGTACATGGGGACAAGTATGCGACAGCAAGAGGAATCCGAGAAAACGTCGACATGATGCTGAAATTGGGAAGCGAAGGGAACCAGGGAAACAGTTACTTTTCCGTTGAGGCAGCATTCTAGTGTATGTCTATTGAGGTAACAGTGATACACGCGAGTTGACCACTGTATTTGACCCTTTTAAGGAAAGCAGACAACCATCTGCCTCTAAACTTACACGCATCTGCGTTAAAAGATAACAGAGAGTGGACGGGGTGATCAATTGAGGTGGAGCTATAATGAGGTACGATTTAATGGCAGCCTGATGATGCATTCTAGAGGGGAGGGAGATGTTGGTGCAGGTCATTTGACCATTTCTTTCGCTGTTCTGTCAGAATGTATCAGTCGCGTGACATACCCTCCATTTGTCTCATATACAACCACGTGTTCTGTATTTGACTTGGAGCACTGTCTACTTGCGACCGTTAACAGTATACCTTTCCGTCATCAGAGGACTTCCATCTCATGTGTGATGAAGCGTGACCATCCTGTTTCGACACATTCCTCTAAACGAACGAAGACTTATGCGATATACTCCATTCCCTTGTCGCATCTTGGGTATAAAATCGAGACTTCAGTTTCATAACGAAGATGATTCTAAGTTAGCGATAGGTGTTTGTCAGACACTGCAATCCCCATGTATACATCTGCTTGACAGATGTCCTGTTTACAGAGTTAGTGGCGGCCTGACGTATAATTTCACATGTCGGATTCCACTGCTATGCATTTATCTGTTTCCTTGTTGGAGGTATTCTCCGTCTCCGTTACTAACGGTCATTTTATATAGGTTGATGCGAGCATAGTATAATTTTTGATCCGAGATCGGATGTGAACAGTGGACGCTATACCTCTCTGGAGAGCTACATTGTGCACATATCACATCGAGCCACTGTTTTAAGGAAGTGGTTTTTTCGTTTTACAGTTTGTTACCATAGTTTATCGTAGAGAAACCTGCAAGAAGGATGTATGTCATGCGCTGGAGCTGTTTTTCTTACATTAGAATATTAACAGCGCTGGAATCCACGTGACTGATAGGTCGGAAACTCAAGCGATCTAATATTATAGTCTGTTTTAAGAACAGAACTACGTAGCCTTAGAAGTGCATGTGTTTATGTTCCCTCTTACCAATACCCTCCTGGTACTGATCCCAGACACTAAAACAATACTTTAAAATTGATAGCGTAGTTGATTTACGTTAAACGCTTCAAACTCCATCCGTCAGGAGCTCCATCATGCATAAAAATCACCCGTTTCTTGTTCTTCTTAGCCGTCTGCTATTACATCATAACACTTTCAATCTGTTACTATACACCAATAAGGGGTGCTAACCTCCTCGACATGAGCACGTCTGGAGAAATTTTGTACACTTGGACGGGCCAGGACTCGGCAAGTTCCATTGATTCACGAGACGCGGAACGTAGCAGTCCACATCTGGTCAGCTGCAGATTAAATCGGTAACGGTGCTGCAGGGCGGTTGGTCAATGACAGTGCAAGAGGGTCTTTCAGTCTCTAATTTTATCCGAAGACTGTAAGAATGCTCTGTGACGCCCATACACATTGAGATAGATTGTAAATTAACAGTCGAAACAGAATGCAGCCATCAACTATCCTGTCACTATGACAGATGAGTTTAGATTTAGAGGTCATCAATCACCTTTGGACCAGTTTGGAAACTCTCCACAATGCCGCCAAACTCTTCTAGTTTCCTTATGTTGTAACTGTATTTTATTTAAAATCATCCACTGTGTGTGGTGTTAGAAATAAGTAGAGCACCATCTGGTATACATTGATTATGTATGTGTTCGAGAATTAACAATGATTGGACGTACTGCACAGTCATCTATCTACGTTCGCAATGAAACTCGCAAAGTAGCTATGATACTGAAACTGGGAAACATGCTGTCACATCATTGGTCGGTGTTGACATTACCGTAAAATTGCTAAAATTGTTCGCACTATCAACTGTGATGCTTATTATTACAGTACATCGACGGTGTCTTTTCCCTCCCATCCGTCTATTGAAACACTGTTGGTTACCACATAATGATTGATTGACATCGCTTGTTTGAGTTGGAGAAAGAGTTTTGGTGGAGAAGCAACACCTTCTGGGGATGGCTAGCACCGAAACAGTGATCGCGTACATGACTGCAATATGAGGAATCAGTCGAAACAGAATGCAGCCATCAACTATCCTGTCACTATGACAGATGAGTTTAGATTTAGAGGTCATCAGTCACCTTTGGACCAGTTTGGAAACTCTCCACAATGCCGCCAAACACTTCTAGTTTCCTTATGTTGTAACTGTATTTTATTTAAAATCATCCACTGTGTGTGGTGTTTTATGGTAGCAGCAATAACAACATGATTTACACTGTGCGAAGTGTAGTTTCCTGAAGAGTCAATGGATCAGAATGTGTTAATGTCAGTTTAGAACCTGACACGGACCTGGAAGTCATGACGGAAAAACAAAATGTATGGCAGTGTACAAAGCATGTTAGAGCTGAAGAAAACAACGTTTCAAACAACGACACAGGGTCGCGCTGGAGCGTCTCTTGAGCTTACAGTATAGTCTGTGGGATACGATCATCCTCCTGCAGTACAGGTGATGAAACTTTAAACTGGTCTGTGCAGTTGATCAATACCTGTATACTTAATAGGATCATCACATGTGCTCGATGCCTGCATGCATGCGGTATTTGTTTTCGATATATGGGAGGAGAGAGATGCGGTAAAAATCTTATCGAATTCTCTATCGGATGAAGTTAGTGGAGCTTTTATAATTCGTAATTTTTGTCTGTTGGATGGTACAGAATAACAAAGATAGCACGTTGTGGTGATAGACGCGAATGGGCCCTGAGAGACACGGATCTGTAGTACTTGTATGTAGTTTGGGGACGCACTACAATGCAGTAGCAAAATCTTCGTCCTTCTCACAGTTCCTGTTTCCATCGAATGGTCAAAACACAGTACTGTCGCAGTAACTCGACTTAGCCTGTTTCTACATGGGTTGCAGAAGGTGGTAGATATGGCTTTCTCCGACTTCTACTCAGTTCCGACTTACATTGGAATGATCACATTCGCATAGCTGCAGGGACGGCAGCACACAGTCTGAGGGCAGTTGCAAGTTGCATAGGGACTACCTAAAACCACGTTGGAATTTTACTGTAGCATATAGATTCGACAAAGGTGACTTGTTTCGAGATATGAGAGTGCCAGAAATATGATTCACTAATGGTTGTTATCATTAAAGGACTTCTCCAAATGATTCAACGCAGGTATGTGGTTAAATGGAAAGACTTGATTCCAAATGCCAGACAGCATTTTTATCGAAAGCATAGCACAAGAGTTCTGAAAAGCTAATTCAAATTTCTTATGACCTCAATCAGCACACCATCTACTACTGTTTGTGATCCTTCTCAATCAACCACCGCCTACAACCTAGTCGATACATCACTGAACCTCTGACATGGCATCGGCAGGAAGCAATAACGCTTTTGTACCGAGGGCAGCCGACCCCGAATTTGTAGAACAGTTCTGAGAGTGACTTTGGTCCACTGAAGGTGCTCTGGACATGCGTTGGGAGTGGATGACCACCCGACCTCACGGGAAATACCTAGTGCAGCGAGGAGTACACCTACGGTGCGTGTTCTAATGCTGTCTGTCTTTGTGATAAATGTACGAGGATCTGGTGGCTTATAGTTATACGAATGATGCGAAAGGGGCGATTTTGTATGGCATGGGGTACAAATTGTATGTTTACTACATCGACACGGTACGCCGTGATATATTGCTGGGTTGGAGAATGGTTTCACACTCTATTATTCGAGGTACTGTCCTCAGTGGCAGAGCAGTGTAAATGAGTAAGAGTCTTTCTGCATTTGAAGATCTGTAGGCCAAAAAAAAAGTGTGTGAAATCTTATGGGACTTAACTGCTAAGGTCATCAGTCCCTAATCTTACACACTACTTAACCTAAATTATCCTAAGGACAAACACACACACCCATGCCCGAGGGAGAACTCGAACCTCCGCCGGGACCAGCCGCACAGTCGATGACTGCAGCGCCTTAGACCGCTCGGCTAATCCCACGCTGCTCTGTAGGCCACTTTGCAAGGTTTAATTGTCGGTGCAATATTGTGATCCATACAAAATATTTTTTTCCATTGAAAGTTTTGTCTGCACAAAGAAAAAACGGGTGGACAGTGCTTCCACACCATCGGTATCAGTAATTTGGCATGTAAATTCAATAAGAACCAATCATAATGCTCCATTCATTCACAAGATATCCTTTGTGCTGGGACATAGAAGCCTGTACATAGTGGTGAGAATGTTTACGTTTTGGAGATGTTTGTTGAAAGGAGGACCTAACGATTTCCAGGAAGGTTAACATATGATGGACAGGGTGCCACGTTAGGACCATCAGGAGGAATGCATTCGGCGTTATTCTGCGCTATTTTGTAAATAGATTCTATTAGGACAAGAATTTCCATGCACACCAGGCGAGACATCACAAAAGCTCCTACAAAAGCGACTGTTAACTATTTCTGGGACACTATACAATTTCTGAGAGGTCGACTTGGCTTTTATTTTACATAGCCATGCGACTTCAGTATAATATTGAGAACCTATTAGATGGTGAGTCGCCACGTGGACATTTTGCAGCGATGAGTCAGCCACGCCGGGGAGGTAAGCATGGGTGCACGACTAGACGCGGCTCATATGTCCCATTAGGATCGCTAGGGAGAAAGCAGTCGATGTTATTCTGGAACAGATTTCTATAGCGCGACCTGTGCTGTCAGTATCCACAGGTATCGCGCCAGCAGCGGTAAACACACGTGGCCAGAGGCGTCTCGTGTGTGGGACCGGCGTGAGCACGCCTTGTAGTTCTGTAGGGAGGGGGGAGGGCAGTTTGCTGATATGTCGTGTTTTTTACGTGCACTGAGTGTTGGTGCAGTGCATTATTTTCGGCTGTTTATGCGTTGTGAGCGTGTTGGCAGAGTGTTACATTATTTCGGTGATTTACGAATTGTTTTCGTGTCTGTCGCATTATTTAGTGAACAGGTCTGTTGGCTGTGCAATACATGACTTCGACAGTTGACGATTGGCAAGTGTGTTTGCAGAGCCTTTTATATGAATTATTTTGACAATTTACGAGTTGTTTGTGTCTCTGCAAATCAGTGTAATGCATTATTTTGGTTTGCAGGTCTGTAGACGATTTACTACGACCTCAAGCACGCCAGGGTGAATGTTTGTATCAGTGAAACAAATAAAATAGGTGAAATCCATCCCTAAATAAATTGTATGCATTATTTCGACAGTTTATAATTAGTGAGCGTGTCTGCACATCAGTAAACTGCATTATTTCAGTGATTTACGAGGTTTTTGTGTGCCTGGACATCAGTGTACTGCATTATTTATGAGTAGTTTGCAGGTCTGTGGACTATTTACTGTGATCCTAAGCACATCAGGGCGCACGTTTTGTATCAGTGTAATAAATAAACTATGTGAAATTCATCCCTAAATAAATTGTTCCAAAAATAAGTAAAGTGCACTCCTTCCTCTCTCCAGCAGCACAGAACAGGCTGAGTCATTTTCCCGCCATTTTTCCCCTCCAAACCGCCATCTTGGATTATGTCATGGGAAGGACGACAGTGCCCTCTGGTGGCAGTACTATGTACTAGGTCAGTTGGAGTCCAGACCTCATGGTGAACACTCTGGATGGAGGTACTGCCTCAAATTGTTTAAACAAAGACGTCCATCCTATCCACCAGCCCATGACAGGCTCAGTCCTTTACCCACCATCCCCCCCCCCCCCCCAGGCCGCCATCTTTGATTATATCACAGAAGGGACAACAGTGCCCTCTGGTGGTGGTTCTGTGTACTAGGTCAATTGGACTCCAGATCTCATGGTGAACACACTGGATGGAGGTACTGCCTCTAATTGTTTAAATAAAGACCGCCTGCAAAATAAGGAAATGTTCTTCCTATCCAGCTACTGCTGAGTCCTTTACCCACCAATTCCTAGAAAGAGGTGGCAGTCAGATGACTTAGTGGAGGTAGCCTAAGTGACCTATTTTCCCACGATTTTCTTAGATTAGTGGAGGAAGTCATGATGTGTTGCATTGTCCTGATGGAATTTGAACTTCCCACCATTTTATGGGGGAGGAGCAGGGGTTAGGTTAGTAAAGGTAGCCCAATTGACCTACCTTCCCACAAAAATTTGAACTTCCTGCTGTGACATCATTGCGATATTGCCATATCTATCGCTGCCATCTTGGATCCACCGTCTTGAATAAATTTTCCAACAATGGAGAGTGGGGTGACACCTCCCTTGTTCCACTACTAAGGAGTGTCATACTCATTGCCTTCCTGATTCTCAGTGGTCCCACTCGACAGTGTAGAACTGTGCGCCACATCCCTTACCTTGGGTCAGGAAATGTACTTGTTAGCAGCAATTCAGGTAGCCACATGAAAGGAGGGACGACATTTGGAACACAGTGGAGTGTCAGTACAGAGACCGCTTTGCGGCTTTCCTTGACACAGTAGAAACGGAGGCGCAGTGACAGTAGTGTGGCCAATGAGAACACCAGACACAGGATTGGCACCATGTCTTTTTTCAGATGACTCTCAATTCTGCGTACATCGTCACGATGTTTATATCAATGTGTAGAGACTCAGAGTAGAACGAAAGTTGCTAGATTGCATTCACTATTGTCATAAGGGCCCACATTTGTTATGATGATGTGAGGTCCCATAGAGTACACAAGAGTGTCTCATCTGGTCAGATGAAAATTTGGATAGCAGACACTACATTAATGATGTGTTAGGACTTTCCGCTGTTCCCTATCTTCAATGTCACCATGACATCATTGGACAAGATAACACATGACAGCATGTTTCCCACACTGTACTTCTCTGCCTCGATAAATACAGTGTTCAAGTGTTGCTCTGTCCAGCATGTTCTCCAGATTTATTTACTTCTTTTTTTCCCTTTTTGTTCAATCACCAGGCTTCTGGCAGGTTTGATGTGGCCTGCCATGATTTCCTCTCCTGTGCCAAGTTTTTCATCTCAGAGTATCAGTTGCATCTTGTGTCCTCAATTATTTGCTGCATGTATTCCAATCTTTGTCTTCCTCCACGATTTGTACTTTCTACAGCTCCCTCTAGTAGCATGGAAGCTATTCCATGATGTCTTAACAAGTGTCATATCATTCTGTTCCTTCTTCTTGTGTTTTCCGTATACTGCTTTCCTCTCCAATTCTGCAGAGTATGTCCTCAATTATCACCTTATCAGTATACCTTATTTTCAACAGTCTTCTGTAGGACCACATCTCACATATTTTGGTCCTTTTCTGTTCCGGTTTTACCTATATCCATGTTTCACTTCCATACAGTACTGTGCTCCAAACACACATCCTCAGAAATTTCTTCCTGAATTTAACGCAGATGTTTAGTAGACCTGTTGGCTGGGAATGCTCCCTTTGACTGTGACAGTCTTTATGTCCTTCTTGCTTCATCCGTCGTGGGTTACTTTTCTGCCTAGGTAGCAGAATTCCTTAACCTCATCTACTTTGTGATCAACAATTCCAATGTTAAGTATCTCGCAGTTCTCATTTCTGCTACTTCTCATTATTTTTGTCTTTCTTCAATTTGCTCTCAATCCATATTCTGTACTCGTTAGACTGCTCATTCCACTCACCAGATCCTGTAATTCTTCTTTACTTTCACTGAGGGCAGCAATGTTATCAGTGAATCTTAATGTTAATATGCTTTCACCTTGAATTTTAATCTCACTCTAGAACCTTCCAGTCATTGCTTCTTCGATGTATAGATTGATCATTAGGGGTGAAAGAATTCATCCCTGTCTTACACCCTTATTAATCTGAGCTCAAATCACTGTAGATAGGTCACCCATTAAAAACATATGGCCATTATTTGTCCTGAGATTGACATACCACTATTTGTCAGCCACAATTTTGATAAACTGTGGCATAGAGTTCAAGCACGATGGAACGATGCACCCAGAGCTGTTTTGTCAGTTTGGCTCAGTACCCAGATGGGACAGAATCGAACTCAGATGTAGATGTGGCAATTCTGTGAGATAAATTTTGCATTGTGTTTGTCCTCACACCTTCGACAAATTTGGTCGTGTATTGGGCCTTCTATGGTACCATGTATCGATAGAACCCCATAGGCGTCAGAGTTGGCAATGGAATTACAAGTTTCCATCAGACACCAACAGTTGTCATGTGGGACCTTCTGGGCCCAATGATGTCTGTGTGCTGAGCCACTCTTCCAGCAGCTCTCGACTACGAGTGCCCACTGTAACCCGAAATAGCATGTCCAGCGGCAATGCCAAGCCCACTCGTACTTGGAGCCTCTTCGCTACGTGACACTGTGCAGATGTCACCTTGTCACAGCTCCGACACCATCGCTCATGCTTAGTCCAGAGAGACTCTTCTATGTTGACACTGAGAGCTGGACTCTGTTTCTTCCTGCATATTTGTAATGAGTCTTTTTACACTTTGAGAAAAGCAGGTAAAGTAAATCTTCTGTTTACTATGTTAATTTGTTCGCTAATCATTTTTGCTTCTGTCCAGGTTTCTTATGACACAGTTGCTGCACCGCTCTGTAGCCCACGTGTGGTTACCATTGTGTAAAAAGTCATACACAAAACCTCCTATGCTTTATATCCACCATTTATGGTGTATTTACTTTAATGGCCAGTGGTGTATATGGTACGATAAACTTACCCTCTTCCCCACACGCCACAGGGAGTCGCAGAATGCTGACGTCAAGGGCAGCCAGCTACTCGTTTCGTCTCCCCCTAGCCGGCGCGCACCCCCGCATTCCTTGCCCTCCCCTCCCCTTCTCCTCCCTTCGCCGGCGTCGCCGTCCTCTTGTGCCGAGCTGTCCGTTTTTTAATTTGTCCCGCAGCGCCCGGCGTATTTATCTGGCGCTGCCGTCGCGTCGCCCTAATCGAATTGGACGCCCACCCGCCCCCCCCCCCCCATTTCCCCCAGTCCGCCTGGCGACTCTTTAATTGGTCGTCCGCGACGCTGGCCGCTTTTGTTTCGGCTGGTCGGGAAGTGCTGCTGCCCTCCAGCGAGGCCGACCCTGCACTCTCGCCGGGAGACAAGTTCCAAGTGGAGAGGCTCGCGAATGGAGGACCGAGAGTGTCGCGCTCATTCTAAAAGTCTGTGACTCGCTCTGGGCGATAGACAGGGACAAAGCAAGGCGTCTGGCCTGACTATCGATTGTTGATGATCATATGACGCCAGTAATTAACACTAATAAGGTATTATCAACGACGCTGTTTTATTACATCTGCATGTATATGCAGTGAACTGACAGAGGTTATAGGATATCTCCCAGTATTATGTGGAACCTCCTATCGCCCAGCGTACTGCAGCAGCTCGACGTGTCATGGGCTCAAAAGGTCGTTGGAAGTTCCATGCAGGAATATTGAGCCATGCTACCTCTATAACCATCCACAATTGTGAATGCGTTGCTGGTGCAGGACGTCATACACAAACTGACGTTTCAATTACGTCCCATAATTGTTTTATGGGATTCATGTCGGGGCAGCTTGGTGGCCAGACCATTCGCTCGAACTGCCCAGAATGTTCTCCAAATCAATTGTGAACCATTGTGCCCGATGACATGACATCGTTAATTGGGAACATGAAGTCCATGAATGCCTGCAAATGCCCTCCAAGTAGAGGAACACAATCATTTCCAGTAAATGATCGGTTCAGTTGGACTAGAGGACCCAGTCCATTCCATTCAAACACAGCCCACACCATTACAGAGTCATCACCAGCTTGCACAGTGCTTCTTGACAACTACGGTCTGTGGCTTCGTTGGGTCTGCGCCATACTTCAACCCCACCACCAGCTCTTATCACTGAAATCGGGACTCAGCTGACCAGGCCACGGTTTTCCGGTCGTCTGCGGTCCAACTGACATCGTCACGAGCCCAGGAAATGGGCTGCAGGTGGTGTCGTGCTGTTAGAAAAGGAGCTCGCCTCGGCCGCCTGCTGCCATAGCCCATTAAACCCGAATTTCGCCGCACTGTCCTAACAGATACGATCATCTTTCGTCCTACATTGATTTCTCCGGTTAATTTACACAGTATTTTGCTTGTATAATAGAACTGACAACTGTACACATACTCCACTGCTCTCAGTTGTTAAGTGAAGGCCGACGGCCACTGCTTTGTCCATGGTGAGTGGTAATGCCTGAAATTTGATATTCGTGGCACACTCTTTGTACTTCGAATACTGAACTGCCTAAAGATTTCCGAAATGTGACACCCCAAGCGTCTAGGTCCAACTACCATTCAGTGTTCAAAGTCTGTTAATTCCTGTCGTGCGGCCATAATCACATCAGACATCTTTTCACATGAATCACGTGAGTAAAAATGACAGTTCTGCCAAAGTACTGCCCTTTCATACGTGGTGTACGTGATACTACCGCCATGTGGATATCGCTATGCCACGACTTTTGTCACCTCGTGTGTGCCTCTGTATGAGCCCAATGTATGCCGGCAGCGCATCGCTCATGAAGCAAGCTTCTTTTAACGGTTCTCTAAATATTCCCAATAGATTTTCTCGAAAAGAACGCCACTTTCCCTCCAGAGATTCCCATTTGAGTTTGAGAACTTGCATGGTGATCGAGCCTACGGGTAGCAAACCTGGCTGCGTGACTGAAATGCTTCAATGTCTTTCTTTAATCCGACGAGGTGGGCATCCCGAACACTGCATCAGTACTCAAGACTGGGTCTTACTAGTGTTCTACATGGGGTCTCCTTTACAGATGAACCATAGTTTCTAAAAATTCTCTCAACAAACCAGAGTCGACTGTTCCCTTTCCATACTATTGTCCTTATGTGCTCGTCCCATTTCATATCACTTTGCAACGTTATGCTTAGATATTTAATCGATGTGACATGTAAGGCAGTACTCTAACAATATGATATTCCAATTATGCGATTGTTTGTCCTAATTTGCAATAACTTACATTTTTTTTTTTTACATTTAGACTTGTCTTTGCTACTTACTTACTTTAACTACAAACTTTGAGTCGTATTGCCTCTTCCTATAGTCACTCAGAGCCGCGCGGGATTAGCCGAGCGGTCCAGGGCGCTGCAGTCATGGACTGTGCGGCTGGTCCCGGCGGAGGTTCGAGTCCTCCCTCGGGCATGGGTGTGTGTGTTTGTCCTTAGAATAATTTAGGTTAGGTAGTGTGTAAGCTTAGGAACTGATGACCTTAGCTGTTAAGTCCCATAAGATTTCACACACATTTGAACATTTTTATAGTCACTCAACGTCCAGGCATTACCGTACACCCCAGCATCATCAACAAACAACCGCAGATAGCTGCTCATCCTGTCCATGACATCATTTATGTACATAGAGAATAAGAGCATCCTATCAGACTTCCATGGGGCACTCTTGACGACACCCTTATCTCTGATGAACAGTCGCAGTCGAGAACTGTGTACTGGGTTCCACTGGTTAAGAAGTCTTCGAGCCACTGACGTATCTGGGAACCTATTCCGTATAATGACACCTTCCTTAACAGTTTGCAGCGGGGCTCTGTGTCAGACTCTTTTCAGAAATCTCTGAATACAGAATCAGCTTGTTGCCCTTCATCCATGGTTCACAGGATATTATGTGATGAGAAAAGGGCATGCTGAGTTTTTCACTAGCGATACTTTCCACAACTGTGCATAATAGTGGATAGAAGCTTCTCTGTCTTAAGGAAATTACTCCACAAAGACAACTGTAGGGCTGGCCATGTTACTAGACACGGATAAAGCGCGCAGGAAATAACCTGCCCTTACATGCACAGACGCCTTGGTAGAGGGGGCAGGGGGGCCCAGCTGTGTATGACCACTGCGTGGTGGGGGAGGTGCAATTCGGAATCTGCAGCCTATGCAAGAAAGTGTAACTTGCACAGCTTGTAAGCTACAGCTAGTGTGTCACCATACAATATTGACTACGTGGTGCCAGAACAAAATCTCAAAACAAAAAACAAAAAAACAAAAACTGGACAAGAGTGAGTAGGACTCGCCTTTAATTATGTATACTGACAATAATTATAATTTCGTGGGGCTCAATGGCCTGGAGCAAGTATTTCGATTTGACGTCACTTTTGTGACTTGCGTTTCCCTAATCTCCCCAAGTTATTGGACCAGATACCCTGTAGCTTAACATGGAATATGAACATCACATTGTTTCCGGCCACTACTCGCATCGCTGAGAGTTGCAGATTAAAAAAGAAGAATGCAAACACTGTGGTCCAACCAAGATTCGATCCTGTGACCTCTCAGTTTGCCGGTATATGCTTTACCAGTAGACCAAATTTTCTTTTTTTCATTTCTTTCCAGGTGTGACATGGGTAAATAGTTCACCCGTAGGTCTTGAATGAGTTGCGAAAATCAAAATAGGTGACATATATGGCCCTATCATCTGACTGTATTGGCACACATGCATACATTACTTACACAGCCAAGGGAGCATAAACGTTATTACACTACTGGCCATTAAAATTGCTACACCAAGAAGAATTGCAGATGATAAACGGGTATTCATTCGACAAATATATTATACTAGGACTGACATGTGATAACATTTTCACGCAATTTGGGTGCATAGATCCTGAGAAATCAGTACCCAGAACAACCACCTCTGGACGTAATAACGGCCTTGATACGCCTGGGCATTGAGTCAAACAGAGCTTGGATGGCGTGTACAGGTACAGCTGCCCATGCAGCTTCAACACGATATCACAGTTCATCAAGATTAGTGACTGGCGTATTGTGACGAACCAGTTGTTCGGCCACCATTGACCAGACGTTTTCAATTGGTGAGAGATTTGCTGGCCAGGGCAGCAGTCGAACATTTTCTGTATCCAGAAAGGCCCGTACAGAACCTGCAATATTTGGTCGTGCATTATCCTGCTGAAATGTAGGGTTTCGCAGGGATCGAATGAAGGGTAGAGCCACGGGTCGTAACACATCTGAAATGTAACGTCCACTGTTCAAAGTGCCGTCAATGCGAACAAGAGGTGACCGAGACGTGTAACCAATGGCACCCCATATCATCACGCTGGGTGATACGCCAGTATGGCGATGACGAATACACGTTTCCAATATGCGTTCACCACGATGTCGCCAAACACGGATGCGACCATCACGATGCTGTAAACAGAACCTGGATTCATCCGAAAAAACGACGTTTTGCCATTCGTGCACCCAGGTTCGTCGTTGAGTACACCTTCGCAGGCTCTCCTGTCTGTGATGCAGCGTCAAGAGTAACCGCAGCCATGGTCTCCGAGCTGACAGTTCATGCTGCTGCAAACGTCGTCGAACTGTTCGTGCAGATGGTTGTTGTCTTGCAAACGTCCCCATCTGTTGACTCAGGGATCGAGACGTGGCTGCACGATCCATTATAGCTATGCGGATAAGATGCCTGTCATCTCGACTGCTAGTGATGCGAGGCCGCTGTGATCAAGCACAGCGTTCCGTATTACCCTCCTGAACCCACCGATTTCATATTCTGCTAATAGTCATTGGGTCTCGACCCATGCGCGCAGCAATGTCGCGATACGATGAACCGCAATCGCGATAGGCTACAATGCGACCTTTATCAAAGTCGAAAACGTGATGGTACGCATTCCTCCTCCTTCCACGAGGCATCACAACAACGTTTAACCAGGTAACGCCGGCCAACTGTTGTTTGTGTATGAGAAATCGGTTGGAAACTTTACTCATGTCAGCACGTTGTAGGTGTCGCCACCGGCGCCAACCTTGTGTGAATGCTCTGAAAAGCTAATCATTTGCATATCACAGCATCTTGTTCCTGTCGGTTAAATTTCGCGTCTGTAGCACATCATCTTCGTGGTGCAACTATTTTAATGGCCAATAGTGTATTTGACATAAATTTCAACTTGATACCTCTACCCATTCCTGATAAAAAGGGGTCTTAGGAGATAAACAAATGTTAAAAATACATTTTTATGTGATACAATTACAAATTAACAATTTTAGGAATTTTTCCTTTACTTGTATTGAGAAACCTTGGTTGTTATCAAAATTTCATAGTTCTGGGTTAACAGAAAATACCCTATAGGTTTTCATGAATGAGTTTACGAATGTCGAAATCTGTGACATGAACGGCCGTATCTTTCGATTGCATTGACTTAGAAACTTAAATTTTTCACCCAGCGTGCAGACTTTAGATATTAGTGAGTGACACAAATTTCAACTTGATGCCTGTGCCCGTTTCTGAGGAAAAGAGGTGTTACTACTGACAGGCAGGCACACAGACAGACGGACACCAAAGTGATGCCATTAAGAGTTTGATTTTTATCGACGGAGGTATGGAACCGTGAAAACGGGCGAGCATTTTCTGTAGTTAACTACAGCACTAACAATGTAAAACAAAGAACATGTATCATACGGAAATTATGAGAACATGTTCGACAATATTTCCTAAAGAAAAAAATGTTGTTCTCCCTCTGTGGATTTACAAAGTAGTAAAGCCTTCGGCAGTAGTTCAGCTATGTTCTACTGCCTTCGTCGAGCAATTAAAGCAGACAGCAATTTCTGAAACTCTCTCAAGCAAAGTTTACAGTGAGGGTTTTAAGTTCTCGTTTTCCAGTTTGACAAGAATTTAATTACGTTGCATGTAATAACACTGCATATAGTCACCTGTGTCGAAAAGGTACTGGTATGTGGTAAAGAGAGGGCAACGAGGACGATGGAGGTGTGCATGTCTGTAGGTGACAGCCCACTGAGGTGGCTGTCCATTTAAAACAAACGATTGGAGTCACCCAGAGGTCATGACAAGAATGCGTTTCTCCGGCGGTATCGCGTTATTCTGCATGCGCTGTATGTTCCAGTTCAAGGTAATGTTGCAGAGCATGGAAAGTCATTTTCTATTCATCCACATTAAGGGTGACATGGGCTTCACTTCTTTTATGGTACTCGAGAGTAAAACTTGGGATTATCATTTAGAACTTGAAACAAAATAATAGGTAGAGAACTACCTTATTCCAGGCTTATTTTCTACACCAGTGATTAGCACACTGGATTCGCATTCGGGAGGACGACGGCTCAGTTCCACGTCCGGGCATCCTGATTTAGGTTTTCCGTGATTTCCCTAAATTGCTCCTGGCAAATGCCGGGATGGTTCCTTTGAAAGGGCACGGCC
Organism: Schistocerca serialis cubense; assembly: GCF_023864345.2. Lineage (NCBI taxonomy): Eukaryota > Metazoa > Arthropoda > Insecta > Orthoptera > Acrididae > Schistocerca > Schistocerca serialis. The sequence goes on along the minus strand of NC_064645.1, from coordinate 439,729,859 downwards.
GACTTCCTTTCCTAATCCGATGAGACCGATGACCTCGCTGTTTGGTCGCTTCCCCCAAACAATCTAATCCAATCCTACAAGTCCAATCACTTTTGGCAATGCTCAAAATCAGGTCAACTAGGAGAATAAGCCACTATGACCAGTAATTACATTCACTGTGAGCCAGATCTAAGGAGAGCATTCGCCTATGGCATAAGTCAAAGAGCACCAAAATTTTCCTGTTTATTAGATTGGAGAAATGCAAAATACCACGTTAAAACAATGTATGATGAGTACTCGAGGAATGATGCTTTAATAGATCAAGACATTCAAAATGTAGTAATCGCAGTCAGTCCTTTACTGAAACGGTAGACGACGATTCAACAGACACAACGGAGGTAAATCGCAATCTCGCGGTGGTGTGTAGTTCTATGGATACTGCCAACTAATGAATTCCGGACCATCAGCTGCTTACGGGCGTTCCTAAATATCAACGGGGACAGTTGAAAATGTGTGCCCCAACATAGACTCTAAGCAGGCACACGCTCTATCCGAGGACACAGAGGAGAGTGCGACTGCAGGGACTTATCTCAGGCACGCTCCTCATGAGAGCCACATTTCCACATTAATGTCCACACGCTACATTTATAGTTTCCCCGGCCACTATACGCATTACTCGCGGCAGTCAATCTACAGATTCACGTAAGAGTTTGAGCAATGTGAGTGCATCTGCACTGAAGAAGATCATTGACCGGTAAGCGTTATCTATATTAGATGGTATCTGTTCTTTCGGACATGCCAACTAAGGTCAGATAAATATATTCTATGTCTTACTTCCGTCCGCCGCTCGTGGTCTCGCGGTAGCGTTCTCCCTTCCCGAGCACGGGGTCACGGGTCAGGGATTTTCACCTGCCCCGAGATGAGTGGGTGGTGTTGTGTCGTCTTCATCATCATCATTCATCCCCATTACGATCAGAGGAAGGCAACGGCAAACCACTTACATTAGGACGTTGCCTAGTACGGCGGTGCGGGTCTCCTGCATCGTTCCCCTACGCTCTGTCAAGAAGCAAGGGACTTCATTTCCATCCTTGTATTGTATTGTACGGAGAGGCTCTGTCCCTGCCGCAGCCGCAGTGGCCCACAACCCCACGTCGTCTACCGCAGTCTACTTCACCCCTCCGTCGCCCCACACCGAACCAATCTTTCAGGGTTATTGTGCGGTTCGGCCCCTGGTGGACCCCCCCCCCCCCCCCCCCCCCCCAGGGAACGTGTCACACCAGACGAGTGTAACCCCTATGTTTGCGTGGTAGAGTAATGGTGGTGTACGCGTACGTGGAGAACTTGTTTGCGCAGCAATCGCTGACATTGTGTAGCTGAGGCGGAATAAAGGGAACCAGCCCGCATTCGCCGAGGCAGATGGAAAACCGCCTGAAAACCATCCACAGACTGGCCAGCTCACCGGACCTCGACACAAGCCTGCCGGGCGGATTCGTGCAGGGGACCAGGCGCTCCTTCCCAATCCGGAAAGCCGTGCGTTAGACTGCGCGGCTAACCGGGCGGGCTTTCCATTCTTACTTCCGTTCTTATTGTAAGTGGGCATTTAGTTCTTAATTAGTGACCTACGTACCTCTGGAAATAGCAAAGTCGACAATCTGCAGGTGTGCATGGACGTTACGAGGGTTTCGTAGAAAATTAAAACCTTCTAAATGTTACCACTGCGCCCACGGTTAGGGCCTCATTTGTACCGAAACTGCAGTCCGTGTGGGAGTCGCAATTGGATCTTAACGCGTCGGAAGAAACCACAAAGTTCTATAAATTCTACAGACCTGGTATCTTTGCTCCAAGTAGTTGCTCTGAGTGCAGTGAAAAGTAAGCTGTCGGATATTGATCAGGTACTATTGCCTGTAATAGTTTGCTACTTATGTCATCCAGATATTAATGCTCAGGCAAACCATTGGGTGACGTAGCCGAGATTTCAAAAGGTATGGCAGTTATTTTATTCACAGAGTTGGAAAAAAATTACAGAATCACATTTATTACAAAGTCGTATGGTCACTTCGATAAGTTATCTACAAATCCAAACATAAAATAATGTACACATGTAATAAATATGCTCTTCACTCACTGAAGAACAATGGGTAAAACCTTTCACGCTATGTAACTGGCTTGCACTGCTCGCAGACTCGCAGCATGAAATACATTTCTACAGACTGCCGACCAAATCTGAATTCTAACTGTCTCGCTCCCATTACTCAACTTTGCTGGCTACTGTCAAGCCTTGAATTCTACTCACTGCCACAGCTAGTCAGTCGAGTCGGATATGTTCGTATCAACACGACAACGCATGTAGAGATTCGGGTTGTTCATAAGTTTTATTACATTTTAAATATTACCGTTACATTATTTGCACTAGTACTTCCTAATGACTACGAGTGCTTTGATGAGAGACCCTTCATACTTATACAAATTACTATCTGATATCTTATTTAACAAACAATAAACAATACGTTTTGGGGAGCGAGTAGCAATCCAGCACCCAAACAGAGCGTAGAATCTCTCGGAAGTTGTTACGTTAGCTAAAATAAAGGCATCCAGCGAACTCTGGTGCCGTGTGCAAACGGCGTTGGTTGCGTTCCTTGGTCGCACACACTGATCAATACTTATTATTGACGCCAGCTGAGTGCTACAGTACGTAGGCTGCTTTGATTGATAATGAAGTAGCCGAGGCTGCAAGAGCTAGCCAGAAATGTTACAACGAGAACCGTGTACGCTCCCAGACTGTTTATTGGTTGTTAATGCGATAGTGCTGCCATCCTGACCAGCATTCCGTTCGCTTTGTCGGGTAATACAAGGGCCTTGTTTCTGGTTTATAAATCGCTGATTATAAACAAATTTACCAAAGAAAAATCACAGCTGGAAACAGGCTTCCGTTAACAGGGGTGATTCTGAATACAGTTCGCAGGAGACGCAGAGCTTTTATAGATGCGTCAACAACCAGTCTCAAGGGTGTGGTTTCGTCATCTTTCCCTGCGAAGTAATTTAAAGTTCGCGGGATTCCTACTGAACAAGTTCATCAGAATTGCGGGACTTTTCGATGGGCGTCACCCTTCGGCAGAAGGAGATGACTCATCGAAACCTCGCTACGTTTCTACAAAACCACTCAACTGAAAAGCTGAGAATTTTGTATTAAATCTCAAATGTGCAATAAAATTTTCTTGATTTTCTCGCCACGTCAATTCGCAGTGTATCTGCGAATTTTCAAAAGGCCTTTCGCCCTCTGACCACGTTGGCTAAACAGAGTTACGAGGTCTCAGAAAATTTACTGCATTCACTGCAGTGAAAAGAAATGGAAAGTATGTGGTGATCATATATATCATTTCTCACGTCAACATCCATTTTCCCAACACGTGCTAATCGAACAGTGATGAATGAGGTATAGTTAGAAAGGTTTTTTAACCGGTTTCTGACATTACATATCGGTTTTGCGTTAAAACGTATTATTTTTGGAAAATTTTAACAATAAGGAGACTTTTAACTATCGTAGAGAAAAGAGCATGATGGGTGCTGAGCTTCATACCTATATTTTACGAAGCTAACATTAATGACGAATAACAGACTCCCTTTTCATATTATCTTATTATAAATACCGTTTAATTTGTTTTAAAGTACTTATTAACTCGATAAATGGTGCATAGCATTGTCGTAGACAATAAGCGTGACCACTGCGGTAGTCCATTATATCCCCCCTCCCCCCCCCCCCTTCCCCCAAAATCGTACAAACTGTCCTTTCTAAACGACTGTACGTTCAGAAACGACGAACATACTGGCCACTGTCGCCTTGAAATGTGATTGACCTATTGCTACTACTGCTTAAGTGCTTGCTGTAACTCAAAATATTTGTTGATTTAAAGTTGTAGGTTGTGTGGTCCTGCTGAAAGCATCTGATCTCTAAACCTCGTACAAACCGAAACAAACATTCCGGACGTAAAACGCATTTTTGGAGACATGGAAATGTATACACAAAGATGCATCATAAACTCATGATTATTATTTCACGTCGTTCGGTTCTTTTGTAAAGATGTTTTCTCTTCGTTCCCACAACTACTGTTATCCCAATGGCTACATTTGTTTCAAACACCGTCATTATTTAAAACTATAGAGAAAGCTTCGCACAGGTCCTCTGGTTCTGTAGTCATCACTATGTTATTTAGAATGCAAGGTTACGCCATACACTGAGATTGCTTGTTTCCTTTACGAGTGGAAAATCCAAGACAAAAAAATCACACTGTTTAAAAATCCTGAAAAGTAATGCCAACGATTTTTAAGGTAATAACTCTTACAGTTTTTTAAAAGAAATCAAGCGTTATTATCATTCTAGACATTTATGCTGCACGTCTGTATATTTTCGCCGCCCTCTGCCGTTTGAGGGCTCTGAATTGTGTTGCGTAATATGGCGGTGTGTACCGTGACTATGGTGGTGCGTGAGAAACAGCCTGCTTAATCGAGTTTCGAATTCCAAGAGTTCGTCCACACATGGAGTGCCCTCTCCTTCAGCATGACAACATCACACCACACACGAGTGTTGCGACGTCTGCACGAGTCCGACGCCTTGGGCTCACTGTCAGCGATCATCCTCCACAAAGTCCCGATTTGACCCCACCCGATTTGTTTCCAAACCTTAAAGAACACCGCGGATATCGCTTTGATGGTGATGAATCGGAGCACGTAAAGGGGAAGTTGTGGCTCCGTCAACGAAGTGAGCGATTCTACGGTGACGGAATCAACAAACTAGTCTCCCACTGGAGAAATGTGTTCGTCGTCAGGGTGACTATGTTGAAAAATAAATATGTTGGCATCAATAAAGATGCAGAATGTTAATAAAGTCTATTCAATTTAAAAAGTTTTAAGAGGTTCCACATACAAATTTCGGAAGCATTACTTTTCAGCACGCCCTTCTATACAGGGTGGTCCATTGATCGTGACCGGGCCAAATATCTCACGAAATAAGCGTCAAACGAAAAAAACTACAAAGAACGAAACTTGTCTAGCTTGAAGGGTGAACCAGATGGCGCTATGGTTGGCCCACTAGATGGCACTGCCATAGATCGAACGGATATCAACTGCGTTTTTTGAAATAGTAACCACAAATTTTTATTACATATTCGTGTAGTACGTAAAGAAATATGAATGTTTTAGTTGGACCACTTTTTTCGCTTTGTGATAGACGGCACTGTAATAGTCACAAACATATGGCTCACAATTTTAGACGAACAGTTGGTAACAGGTAGATTTTTTAAATTACAGTACAGAACGTAGGTGCGTTTGAACATTTTATTTCGGTTGTTTCAATGTGATACACGTACCTTTGTGAACTTATCATTTACGAGAACGCATGCTGTTACAGCTTGATTACCTGTAAATGCCACATTAATGCAATAAATGCTCAAAATGATGTCCGTCAACCTCAATACATTTGGCAATACGTGTAACGACATTCCTCTCAACACGCCGGCCGTGGTGGTCTAACGGTTCTAGGCGCTCAGTCCGGAGCCGCGCGACTGCTACGGTCGCAGGTTCGAATCCTGCCTCGGGCATGGATGTGTGTGATGTCCTTAGGTTAGTTAGGTTTAAGTAGTTCTAAGTTCTAGGGGACTGATGACCATAGATGTTAAGTCCCATAGTGCTCAGAGCCATTTGACCATTCCTCTCAACAGCGAGTAGTTCGCCTTCCGTAATGTTCGCACATACATAAACAATGCTCTGACGCATGCTGTCAGGCGTTGTCGGTGGATCACGATGGCAAAAATCCTCCAACTTTCCCCACAGAATGAAATCCGGGGATGTCAGATCCGGTGAACGTGCGGGCCATTGTATGGTGCTTCGACGACCAATCCACCTGTCATGAGATATGCTATTCAATACCGTTTCAACCCTCGCGAGCAATGTGCTGGACATCCAACATGTTGGAAGTGCATCACCATTCTGTCATTCAGTGAAACATCTTGTAGTAACATAGGTAGAACATTACGTAGGAAATCAGCATACATTGCACCATTTAGACTGCCATCGATAAACTGGGGGCCAATTATCCTTCCTCCCATAATGCCGCACCATACATTAACCCGCCAAGGTCGCTGATGTTCCACTTGTCGCAGCCATCGTGGATTTTCCGTTGCTCAATAGTGCATATTATGCCGGTTTACGTTACCGCTGTTGGTGAATGACGTTTCGTCGCTAAATAGAACGCGTGCAAAAAATCTGTCATCGTCCCGTAATTTCTCTTGTGCCCAGTGGCAGAACTGTACACGACGTTAAAAGTCGTCGCCATGCAATTCCTGGTGCACAGAATTATGGTACGGGTGCAATCGATGTTGATGTAGCATTCTCAACACCTACGGTTTTGAGATTCCCGATTCTCGCGCAATTTGTCTGCTACTGATGTGGAGATTAGCCCCGACAGCAGTTAAAACACCTACTTGGGCATCATCATTTGTTGCAGGTCGTGGTAGACGTTTCACATGTGGCTGAACACTTCCTGTTTCCTTAAATAACGTAAGTATCCGGCTAACGGTCCGGAAACTTGGATGATGTCGTCCAGGATACCGATAAGCATACATAGCACACGCCCGTTGGGCATTTTGATCACAGTAGCCATACATCAACACGATATCGATCTTTTACGCAATTGGTAAACGGTCTATTTTAACACGGGTAATGTATCACGAAGCAAATACCGTCTGCACTGGCGGAATGTTACGTGATACCACGTACTTATACGTTTGTGACTATTACAGCGCCATCTATCACAAAGCGAAAAAAGTGGTCCAACTAAAACATTCATATTTCTTTACGTACTACACGAATATGTAATAAAAATGGGAGTTCCTATTTTTAAAAAAGCAGTTGATATCCGTTTAACCTATGGCACCGCCATCTAGCGGGCCAAGCATAGCGCCATCTGGTTTCACCCTTCAAGCTAGACAAGTTTCGTACTTTGTTGTTTTTTCGTTTGACGCTTATGTCGTGAGATATTTGGCCCGGTCACTATCAATGGACCACCCTGTATGCTCGTACATATGCTCCCGTGCTTCATAATCTTAACTCCTTCATTTGCAGTCCCACAAATATTTATAGACGAAACATGAGGCGAGTAGCAATGGATATTTTAATTACGCCAAACGTTCAGAAGGAATTTTTGACTCTTCAGCGGAATGTGCGCTGATACGAAACTTCCCGACAGATTAAAACCGTGTCCATGACTGGGACTCAAACCTGGAACCTTTGCTCCTCGTGGGCAAGTGCTGTACTGACTGAGCTACCCAAGCAGCACTCACGACCCTCCTCAGAGTTTTACTTTTGTCAGTACATCTTCTACCTTCCAAATTTCACAGAAGGCAAAGTTCCCAGCTTCGTGGCCCCACCTGACACCCAGTTTTATTCTGCCGAGAAGTTTCAGGCCAAAATCTGCCTGAATTGATGGACGTAACATATCTTCATTAACTCAACTTTCGACCTAGCTGAGGTCATTTCCATTGTAAACAGTGTGATTTTTTTGTCGTGGCTTTTCTACTCGTAAAGTAAACAATCTATCTTGGTGTATGGCGTAACCTTGCGTTCTAAATAACATAGTGATGGCTACAAAACCAGAGGACCTGTGCGAAGCTTTCTCACTTCTTATATACTTTTAAATAATGACTTATTTGAAACAAATGTAGCCATAGGGATAACAGTAGTTGTGGTAACGAAGAGAAAACATCTTTACAAATGAACCGAACGGCGTGAAATAATAATCATGAATTTATGATGCATCTTTGTATATACATTTCCATGCCTCCAAAAATGCGTTTCACGTCCTGAATATTTGTCTCGGCTTGTACGACGGGTAGAGATCAGATACTTTCAGCAGGACCACACAACCTACAACTTCTTGTATGTTGGTGCAGGTAACCACGGGCTTCAGGTGGTCGGACTGTACATGTTAATGCTCGCATATAGCAAAGTAAACATTCAAGACACTTATTTATTCCGTTCAACTGATCTCCCAAGCCCTTTGTCGTCTCTTAGATTATTATCATGTTATCAGCATAATTTAGTTCATTTTCGCTCTGAACTTTAATTCCCTTTCAAAATTTCCCCTTTGTTTTCTTTCTGTTTGATAAATGCAGAGACTGAATGACATTGGGATAGGCTACAACCCCTGCGCGCTCCGTTCTCAACTAGTAGTTTCATTACGTCCTTAGAGTCTTATAACAGCAGTCTGGTTTCTGTACGACTTGTAGATAACCATTCACTACTTGAATTTTATCCTGGCTACGTAAGGAATTGCAACGAGTCTACTAAAATGGAAAGTTTAATCTAAATTTTATCTAAATTTATAAATGCTTTTTTTCCTATATTCTAAGGTAACAGGGTCAGTAGTGCCTTGCATGCTACAGTATTTATGCAGAACCCAAACTATTCTTCACTTAGATCTACTTTACAGGTTTTCCCATTCTTCTGTAATAATTTCGTGGCAATATTTATCAACCATGACTCATGAAACTGCTGGCTCGGTGATATTCATATCTCTCCGCGCTTCCCTTCTTTGAAGCTGTAGTTATTTTATACTGCTGTCTGAGAATATTTCTCCTGATTCGTGTATCTTACGTACCAGATGGAATAGTTTTCTCATGGCTCGTTCCTAATCTACGTTTCTACTTGAAGACGCAGGAATCACTGAGATTCTTCGGACCACATTTCTAGGGAATATCGTCTGCTCCAGTTGCCTTGTTTCGCTTTACACAGTCAGTCGAAAACTTTTCGAGACTGTTTTTATTCCTGGCGCATGAGCACCACCAGAGCTGTTACAGTGGCTTGAACTAAGAACTGTAAACAACAGTTGTGTATTCGGCCAGTCAGTTGTGAACAAGTAGTGTTGCCGTTTGTACAGGCGGTCGTAGTGTCAACGTTATCACGTCACAAACTGAAACGGAACAATATCTTTGAATCAAGTGTGTTCTGTAGAAGAGGAGCGGTGTGCAAAATTAGTTCTGCACAACTTGATTACAGAAGAAAAACGACGACGCATGGCTGCCTACCGTAACTTGACTGGAATGCAAAACATGGGAAAGTCAATAAATAAAAAATATGGCCAGTAACGAAACTTGGTGTTATCAATAAGACACTACCGGAAATCAACAAAGTGCAAAATTCACACGAAGGGTCACCACTTCGGCAACATGTGATGTGCAGTTTCAACAACATCCGAGAGAAGGGCTGCTATGGTACTTTTACTGGATTTATGAACATTCTGTTTGGTGTACTCAAGTGATGGCAGACTATGTAGACCACCTGAAATATTAAAACCACGATGACTGTACGGACCGTACCTGGTGTGAGGGCGGTCTGTTTCATGTGAGGGAGCTGGTCTATGTCAGGGATGGATTATGGGATTATGAGCGCCCGAAGGGAGACAGGTTTGAAACGAAAACAGAGGAATAAAAGAAAGTGATGGTATATTCTGAAACTTACGGAGTACATGGAGACTCCTCCGGAATGGACTGTAGAGGCGGCCGGCCGAAGTGGCCGTGCGGTTAAAGGCGCTGCAGTCTGGAACCGCAAGACCGCTACGGTCACAGGTTCGAATCCTGCCTCGGGCATGGATGTTTGTGATGTCCTTAGGTTAGTTAGGTTTAACTAGTTCTAAGTTCTAGGGGACTAATGACCTCAGCAGTTGAGTCCCATAGTGCTCAGAGCCATTTGAACCATTTGACTGTAGAGGCGTCCGCCGGTCTGGGTGTTTGCAAAGTACGGAAATAGGATGGGGAGGTTAAAATGGTTAACTTTGAACTAGCTGCTGGTCGTTCAGAGAGAGCAGAGACGGAGGCAGATGGCACGAAGGCGTCTGCTCCACCAGGAAGCTGGAAATAAACCAAGAGCGTCTACCCTCTATGGAAACTGGATCGGAGCGAAGCGACTGTGTTCCGCTCCATGGAACACAAGGCCTCCCATTGGCTGATCGGTGATCACCTTTCACGCATTCAGCAGGCTGAAAGCGTATCCTGTCAGCTGCTTTTACCAGAAAGAACCGCTTCTGTCCTGAAGGACTCATGCTATGTTCCAAGCCTCTAGATCGATTGCAGCTACATGTATGATAGAGCATTTTTTATTAATCTGGTCTCGAAACATTTTGGTCTGACAGGGTAGGTCTTTCAGTGCCCTGCCAAGTTCATCTCACAATACCGTACCTCTGATGTCATCTTCAGTTTCATTTCCTTCTGTAACTGAATGTACAGTATGAACAAAAGAAAAGTGAATGACTAACGAAGTGTTCTGTTAATTGCAAGCTGGCAGATACGTAGTGCAGCTTAAGTGCACTAACTTTCCTTCAGACTTGGACGGTGGTGTTTACCACGAGAGGGGCTGACGAGATCCGGCGCAAGGTGAGGTTTCCGCAGTGCCGGGGAGCGCTGGAGAGCCGCCCGCGGTGACCACGCAAAGAACGGTCCGCCGCCGTGTTTGCGCTGTCGATGGGCAGCGCCGCAAGAACGGCCAATTAAGGCGCGCTAATTACGTTTCTATTAGGCGGCAGCTCGCCTAATGGGAATTGATGGGCGCCCGCCTCCCCTTCCCCCTGTCCTGCAGACGCTGTTGCCGTCGCCTAATTTACGGCGCACTTCCTGCCCGGCCAGCAGTGTGCGCCGCGTTTTGTGTCGCGTCCGCGGCCGGAAAAACTGCTGTTGCGTTGGGGGTTGCGGCACTCTAGGCGTTTCTCTGTCCACTAGGGAGTACGCTGTTGGGGTCAAGCAGAAAGTGCTAGACGCCGGTCTGCATTCACCTACATATTGCAAAATCTCCTCTCGAATGTACTGATTGATCAAAAAGTCAGTATAAATTTGAAAACTGAATAAATCACGGAATAATGTAGATAGAGAGGTACAAATTGACACACAGGCTTGGAATGACATGGGGTTTTATTAGAACCAAAAAAAGTTCAAAAAATGTCCTACAGATGGCGCTTCATCTGATCAGAATAGCAATAATTACCATAACAAAGTAAGTAAGATTGTTCTTCACAAGAAATGCTCATTATGTCCACCATCAATCCTCAACAATAGCTGTAGTCGAGGAATAATGTTGTGAACAGCACTGTAAAGCATGTCCGGAGTTATGGTGAGGCATTGGTGTCGGATGTTGTCTTTCAGCATCCCTAGCGATGTCGGGCGATCACGATACACTTGCGACTTCAGGTAACCCCAAAGCCAATAACCACACGGACTGGGGTCTGGGGACCTGGGAGGGCAAGCATGACGAAAGTGGCGGCTGAGCACACGATCATCACCAAACGACGCGCGCAAGAGATCTTTCACGCATCTAGCTATATGGGGTGGAGCGCCATCCTAATAAAACCCCATGTTATTGCAAGCATGTGTGTCAATTTTTACCTCTCTATCTACATTATTCCGTGGTTTATTAAGTTTTCAAATTTATACTGACTTTTTGTTCACCCGGTACTTTCAGAAAGGTGACGATGTGGACTGGTTGTTACAGCCTAAGAGTTCACTTGGGTGCCTGTGTTATTAAGAAGTACGGTGCTGCAGGTTGTGTGTTTCCGTGATTCGTGCACGGATGGCCGAATCCCTTAAGGCAACCGCTCGCGTAAAGCGGGAAATCCGTGTTCGAGTTCCGATACGGTACTAATTTCCATTGTCGTCATTCTAATATACAGCCGAAGATGGTTCGTATTCGCAAATGCGAATACATTTCCTGCAGTTCACAAGGGAGTTGTGGTTTGCCATGCTCACTTCAGGCACACGTCGCGAAAGTTCTGTCCACTCACCTCGCGTCTTGTCTAAATGAAAACGAGGCAGATAGAAAAAAGTAAATAAACTGTTTGTTATTTAAAAAGTAATCGGCATAATTGTTAACACATTTACCGCACTGTGAGAGAAGATGGTCAGTGACCTCATGGAGAAATGACTGCAGCTGCCTAAGGAACTATGGTTGTAGCCAGACTTGCACCTCTTCGTGAAAAGCAAATCGACGCTACGAACGTCTTCCTTGAGGGCTTCAAAAATATGAAAATTGCATGGCACGCCCATATATGGCGAAGGTTGTTTTAACTACTCTGCAGAAGTTTTGTTGCTAAGCCCTTCTACATCCTCCGCATAATCCCAATCTCTCCCCATACGATTTCCATATTTTTGTAGCTCTGAAGAAAAACATTCGTGGCCGTCGATTTCTTTCAAAGAGGTGGGTGCCCGCCAGGGTACAATCACGGTTCCACAGGCATAAACATTTTTGCATCGAAGCACTGGCTGTCTTGTCTCGCAGTGGAATAAATGTGTTAATAGTTATGGTGATTACTTACTTTTTCCATCTGTATCGTCTTCGTTTCACTGCCCCTTATAATGGTTGTGTCCCTCTTCCAGAAGACCTTGGGTAGTTATAGGCACATTGATTGCCCCCCACCTGAGAATAATGACGGCCGAGAATTCTCTAAATGTATTTAACGATTTCGTATTTTTCCGGGATTCCACAATAATTTAATTACCACGGTGCAATGTGAGCCAGTAAACTTGGCCACAATCACAAAGCTAATAATACGCATGAATTAAAGAAGAAACTTTTGCTCTGTGTACTTGTCAGAGCGATGTCATCTCCCCACTCTCCGTCCTAACTGAAGTCTGAAAAGTTAACTGAATCCACGGACCTGGTGTCAAGCTATTCAGAGCCTCTGTTCCCGAATTTTAGCCAGTCTGAGACCAGGAAAGGAAACGCTTCCTTTTAAGGGTGTGATGTGGACAATCAATGGGGATGAGGAAACGTTTTTCTCTATCGTTTCACGTGCCAACTGCGCACCTTATCTGCGTGTGATCACGACGAATCACGACTCGGTATGTGTTGCCCAGTTAGGTTTAAGGCATATTTTACCACTTTACACTTTCTGCAAGGGACAAATACCCATTGATATCACAATGTTTGAAACCTGGTAATAAAGGAAGACAGGATTCGGTTACGATTGTGGATGGGGGCCGTAATCAGTTAATATTGGTTCCCTTTTGCAATTACACACATTTATTTTAACACGGTAATTCCAGACTCAGCAATAAATCAATGAACGAATAAACAACTGTGTAATTAATAGTGTTTTCAGTGCGTTACAATTTACCAAATGACCATAAAATACAGACACAGCAAATAATGTTTTAAAAACAAGCCGATGTGATCCCAATTTTAAGGCAAGCAACCACAGTAATGGCTGAAGGCCTTTAACGCCAAGAATGGAAATTATAAAAAATTTAACAAACCTACTGTAAAACAGCAATGAAATAGCAGAGGTTAATTTAAGAAGACAGGCAACTGATCACCAAATGGGTGAGACAAAATGACGATAAACTTGGTAGCACAACCATTCAAACCTATTGTAATGCCAAGAATGGCGATTATATAAACAATTTAAAGAACACACAGTAAAACAGCAAATACAAGAACAAGGTTAATTTAAAAGGTCAAGCAACTGATCGCCAAACAGGTGAGACAAAATGATAGTAAACTTGGTAGCACAATCATTTAAACCTGCTGTAACGCCAAGAATCGCAATTACATTAAAAAATTTAGAAACGTACAATAAAACAGCAAATACAATAATAAAACACGAGGGCTAGTCACAGATGGTGCACCAGGAATCGACCTCTGAGTAGATCCGGCAAAAACACTTTTCGCGAGTGATGAGATAGGCAGCCAAGAGTTGCATTCACTTCACAATATGGTAACACACACTAGTGGCAGTCTAACGAATGACTAATGATAATCTTGCTGAGGCTACCTGACGTCCAGTAAACCAAATGCAAAGATGTAAAAATACGCCGAAGCCGGAACCGGCGGTCTGGACTCTGCTGGCAGAATACTGTGCTTAGAGCGCCCGGAACGAGAAAGAGTAGAAGAATTTGCAACCAACCTAAAATCAAGAAAGCTGTCAAAACTACACGCCTCACCGGACAGAAGCGGCAAGGCGAGGAAACTTACACTGTCGTTATATACACTAACCCCCAGGGCAGGTAACTGGGGCGTTAACAGCCTTGAGGCAGGAAAAATACCACTGGTTGAACTTAACAAATAGTAACAAATGGAACGCAATAAATAGTAATTAGAAGTCCAGGAAGCCTAATCAGATCCGCCTTCCCCAAGCACTCCATTCGCTGCTCTTTGCCTCGGCAACACTACGAGCAGCAACACCAACCCAAGTCACTGGAGAATCGCAAGATATCGCAATGGTGGAGGTTTCTCCTACTTGAATCCAAATGCACAGGATCCGGTTTACGACGAGGTCGTGTACCATCGTGACCACAGCCCTTCCATCCGGCAGTCCATGCGCGCCACCAGCGGTCCCGGCTTGTTCCCGCACTGCACGGATCTGGCTCCTCCTGAGTCCCCAACCGAAATGCACACTAACACGACCCGGAAGAACAACGACGTCGCCCCAAAGAAAGGGCCACAGTTACTACGTATCGATAACCGCTTCTGCTGCCACTAGCGGACGGGCAACGCTTGCGGAACCAAGTGGCGCCAGTCAACACGAGAAGAAGAGAAACAACCGAAACCACGTCAACTAAACGATAAGGTCTGGCCTCCAACAGAGGACGAAAACCTACAAGCGACACCAACGCGAGCCGCAGGACGGCTCAATGTTCTTGGACTGGTCCTTTCGTTCCCTTCATTTGAGCAAAAATATAAGTGACACGTTTGGTACAGCTTAAGAGTTCGGTGCACATGATAAACTTCTGGCTGCCTGTGGTTCTGCAAAGAACGAAAACTGTGGCATACTGCGAGTCGTATTGCTATGAAATCATCAAGCCAGACTCAAACGCCAAACATAGTCCGAGCTCACAGCGTTGGTCATCAACAGGAGGGCAGCTGGTTCATAATTTGTTAGAGTGTACACTGAAAATGGCACTAGCATTTGGGGCAGGTGTTCAGTTTCATCGCACTCACGGGTCCACGGGGACACGCCGTGCGACGTGACAGAGAAGAAGGGCCAGCAGCGGTGTGCTCGCAGCCTGCTGCGCATATGCGACGCCGCCGAGTCTGGAAGCGAGGAAGCAGTCTCGCTATCTGAGCCGCTGGCTGCAGCACATCTGTATCCAACGAACAACTGTCTACATCTACATATATACTCCGCTAGCCACCAAGCGGCGTGTGGCGGAGGGCACAATTCGCACCAAACTCATATTCACCCCCCCCCCCCCCCCCCTTCCCTCTGTTCCACTCGTGGATCACACGAGGCGTCTGAACGCCTCAGTACGAGCTCTAATTTCCCTCATCTCTGAATGGTGGTCACTGCGCGATTTGAAAGTTGTTGGTAATAATATATGCTCTACATCCTCGGCAAAGATCGGATTTCGGAATTTAGTGAGCAGCCCTTTCCGTTTTGCGCGTCGTCCACCTGCAAGTGTGTCCCACTTCTAACTTTCAATGAGATTTGTAAGGCTCTCGCGATGGCTAAATGTACCAATCACGAATTTTGCCGCTCTTCTTTGGACCTTCTGAGTCTCTTGAATCTGACCAAACTGGTACGGGTCCCATACAGACGAAAAATACTCTAAAACTGGACGAACGTCAGCAATTGTAAGCAATTTCCTTTTTTGAAGGACTGCATCGCTTCAGGATTCTACCAATAAACCGCAATCTACAGTTCGCCTTGACCGTTACTTGTGTAATCTGATCATTCCATTTGAGATCATTGGGAATAGTCACGCCCAGATACTTGACCGATGTTACCGCTTCCAAAAACAGCGCATTTATTTTGTACTCGCACATCAATGGGTATTTTCGCCTTGTTATAGGCAGTAGGTTACACTTACAAATACTGAAAGATAACTGCCAGTCATTACACCATGCATTTATTTTCTGCAAATCCTCAATGATTTGTTCACAACTTTCGTGTGATACTACTTTCCTGTAGACTACAGCATCATCGACAAATAGTCTAATGCCGCTGCCAATACCATCAACCAGATCGTTTATGTAAATCGTAAAAAGCAGCGGGCCTATTACGCTGCCCTGGGGCACACCTGAAGTTACGCTTGTTTCTGTTGAAGTCACCCCATTCAGGACGACCTACTGCTCTCTGACTGTTAGAAAACTTTTTATCCGACAGCATATGTCATCAGATAGACTGTAAGCGCGCACTTTTTGGAGCAAGCGACAGTACGGAACTGAGTCGAACGCCTTTCGAAAGTCGAGAAATATGGCATCAACCTGGGAGCCGGTATCTAGAGCCTGTTGTATATCATGCACAAAGAGAGCCAGCTGTATCTCGCATGACCGCTGTTTCCTAAAACCGTGCTGGTTTCTGCAGATGAGCTTCTTAAAGTCTAGAAAGGTCATTATGTCTGAACACCAAATATGTTCTATCATTCTACAGCAAATCGACTTCATTGAAATTGCCCGGTAATTATGTGCATCCGATTTTCTACCCTTTTCGTAGATATCTATGACCTGGCCCTTCATCCAGTCCCGTAAAACTTTCCGCTGTTCCAATGATCTCTGGTAGATGATGGATAAGAATGGTGCTATATTTGTAGCATAGTCAACGTATAATCTTACGGGGATACCGTCTGAGCCAGATGCCTTCCTGGCGTCTAAGGATATTAACTGTTTTACAATCTCAGATATACTGCACAGTATGTCAGCCATCCTTGCGTTTGTTCGATAATTGAAAGGGGGAATGGTGCTGCAGTCCTCTACCGTAAACGACTTTTGAAAGCTAGGTTTAGAATTTCGGCCTTCTGTTTATCATCTGTTACATTACCATTACTGCAAGCAAGAGAAGGTATTGAATTATTTGTAACGTTCATAGCTTTCAAGTACGACCAAAATTTTTTTGGGTTATTTATAGAATCTGCAGATAAAATATTTGCTTTCGAATTCGTTAAAAGAATCTCTCATTGACCTTTTGACAGCTGCTTTCATTTCGCCTAATTTCTATTTGTCAGCGGGGCAGTGACTACGCTTAAAGCAACAGTGCAAAATTCTCTGCATTCTCAGAAACTTCCTAATATGTTTGTTGTCCCCTGTGTTTTAGCTAGGCACATACAAATCTAGCACGTGGTGAACAATACCTTTAAATTCCGACCAAAGATGCTCAATATCTATGTGTCTCGCGCCCGCGGTGAATTCTTGGAGCTGACTATGAAGATATTCATTAATGACACTTCTACTTGCTTTTCCAAACAAGAAAGTTCTACTTTTTTTTTTTTTTTTTTTTTTTTTTTTTTTTTTTTTTTTTTTTTTGCAACTTCCACTGACATAGAGGCCACAACGGCATTATGGTCGCTAATTCATTCTTATAGATTAACTTCCTCAAAAATATCAGGTCTGTTTGTCGCCAAGATAGCTAATATGTCCCCATCTCGAATTGGTTTTCTAACCAATTGCTCAAGGTTGTATCTTGAAAGCGCTCTTAGAATAACTTCACACGAGTCTTTGCTTCTGCCCCCTGTGATAAACGTGTAATTTTCCCAGTCAATGGATGCCAGATTGAAGTCTCCACCTATAACTAATGGATAATTTGGATGTTTCTTTCCTATGTACTCAAGACTTTCCCTGAAACGTTCTGCGACGTTTGCTGCGGATGCTGGTGGTCTATAAAAATATCCTAACACAATGGTCAATCCTTGCTGATTGACAGCTTTATTCAGACTATTTCACAATCTGACCCAGATTTTAACTGCAATGAACACTCCACCTCCCAAAGCATCAGTCCTATCCTTCCTAAACATTGTCCAATCCGAAATCAAGATTTCATTGCTATTTATGTCTGGTTTTAACCAGCTTTCGGTACCTAATACAATATTGGCATTGCTACTGTTTATTTCGGAGAGTAACTTGGTGATCTTGCTACAGACACTTCGACAATTTACTATCAAGTGCGTGGCAAAGAGCGCTTTTTATTGTGCACCTGGTTTATTTTGTATTGCGCTCAAATAGGAAAAGATATTCACTACTTCAACTTTTGTAGTCCTGTCTTACTCAGTTGCGTGTAATATTGCGGTATATAGATAATGTATATGTAAACCAAATAGTAAAAATATGTAAATATTCCAGGCCACTGGAGATGCCTTGCAGAGAATAAAGGCGAAACTAGTATGGCACGAATATTGCGTTTCATTCAGTTGTCGTTAGACGGTCCAAAAGTAAAAGTTATCAATACACCGTAATATCCACTACTGTTCGAGTACATTACTGGTGGCAAATCGCAGGAAACAGTAACTAGCGCATATTATCTAGAAGTAGCCTTCTGGAGTGGCCTAAAGTAGACCAAACTCACGAAACACATAGTAGGAAAAGCAGATGGCAATTGAAGGTTCACTAGAAGAATCTTAAGGAAATTTAATTCATCCACGAAAAAGTGGCGTAAAACACTAGGAAGAACAGTTGTTGAATATTTCTCATCAGTTTGGGATCCTTAGCAAAACTGGATCAATAGAAGAGAGAGAGAGAGAGAGAGAGAGAGAGAGAGAGAGAGAGAATCAACGAAGTGCAATGTTTTCCGGGAGGGATCACTTAAGCCTCATGGGAATTGTTCAAGAAACTCTTGTGGCAAATGCTACAAGAGAGACGTTGTGCATCACAGTGAAGTTTTCTACTGGAATTATAAGAGAGTATCTTCAGGGAAGAGTTGAGCAACATATTAATTCCTCCCAAGTATGTATCGTTAAATGACTACAGCCAGAGACTCACGGCAATCAGAGCTCATTTGGAAGTACACTACTGGCCATTAAAATTGCTACACCACGAAGATGACGTGCTACAGGCGCGAAATTTAACCGACAGGAAGACGATGCTGTGATATGCAAATGATTAGATTTTCAGAGCATTCACACAAGGTTGGCGCCGATGGCGATACCTAGAACGTGCTGAGGAGGAGGAGATTACTGTTTAACGTCCCGTCGACAACGAGGTCATTAGAGACGGAGCACAAGCTCGAATTAGTGACGGATGGGGAAAGAAATCGGCCGTGCCCTTTCTAAGTAACCATCCCGGCATTTGCCTGAAGCGGTTTAGGGAAATCAGGGAAAACCTAAATCAGGATGGCCGGACGCGGGATTGAACCGTCGTCCTCCCGAATGCGAGTCCAGTGTGCTAACCATTGCGCCACCTCGCTCGATCCAGACGTGCTGACATGAGGAAAGTTTCCAACCGATTTCTCATACACAAACAGCAGTTGACCGCCGTTGCCTGGTGAAACGTTGTTGTGATGCCTCGTGTAAGGAGGAGAAATGCGTACCATGACGTATCCGACTTTGATAAAGGTCGGATTGTAGCCTATCGCGGATGGGGTTCATCGTATCGCGACATTGCTGCTCGCGTTGGTCGAGATCCAATGACTATTAGCAGAATATCGAATCGGTGGGTTCAGGACGGTAATACGGAACGCCGTGATGGATCCCAACGGCCTCGTATCACTAGCAGTCGAGATGACAGGCGTCTTAACCCCATGGCTGTAACGGATCGTGCAGCCACGTCTCGATCCCTGAGTCAACAGATGGGGACGTTTGCAAGACAACAACCGTCTGCACGAACAGTTCGACGACGTTTGCAGCATCATGGACTATCAGCTCGGAGACCATGGCTGCGGTTACCCTTGACGTTGCATCACAGACAGGAGCGCCTGCGATGGTGTACTCTACGACGAACCTGGGTGCACGAATGGCAAAACGTCATTTTTTCGGACGAATCCAGGTTCTGTTTACAGCATCATGATAGTCAAATCGTTCAAATGGCTCTGAGCACTTTGGGACTTAACATCTGTGGTCATCAGTCCCCTAGAACTTAGAACTACTTAAACCTAACTAACCTAAGGACATCACACACATCCATGCCCGAGGCAGGATTCGAACCTGCGACCGAAGCAGTTGCGCGGCTCCGTACTGAGCGCCTAGAACCGCGAGACCACCGCGGCCGGCATCATGATAGCCGCATCAGTGTTTGGCGACATCGCGGTGAACGCGCATTGGAAACGTGTATTCGTCATCGCCATAGTGGCGTATCACCTGGCGTGATGGTATTGGGTGCCACTGGTTACAACTCTCGGTCACTTCTTGTTCGCATTGACGGCACTTTGAACAGTGGTCGTTACATTTCAGATGTGTTACGACCCGTGGCTCTACCCTTAATTCGATCCCTGCGAAACCTTACGTTTCAGCAGGATAGTGCCCGACCGCATGTTGCAGGTCCTGTACGGCCTTTCTGGATACAGAAAATGTTCGACTGCTGCCCTGGCCAGCACATTCTCCAGATCTCTCACCAACGGAAATCGTCTGGTCAATGGTGGCTGAGCAACTGGCTCGTCACAATACGCCAGTCACTACTCTTGATGAACTGTGGTATCGTGTTGAAGATGCATGGGCAGTTGTACCTATACACGCCATCCAAGCTCTGTTTGACTCAATGCCCAGGCGTATCAAGGCCGTTATTACGGCCAGAGGTGGTTGTTCTGGGTACTGATTTCTCAGGATCTATGCACCCAAATTGCGTGAAAATATAATCACATGTCAATTTTAGTATAATATATTTGTTCAATGAATACCCGTTTATCATCTGCATTTATTCTTTGTGTAGCAATTTTAATGGCCAGTAGTGTATATTGATAATCCTTTTTCTCACGTACCATTAGTGAATGGGACAGGGAAGGGGAGAAAATGGTGGTACCAGAAGTGCCTTTTTGTACATACCCACAAATATAAACGTACATGAAGATGTTATCTAGCGTTTGCCGGATACATCAGTGTGCAGTCAGATACTAGGCAAGAAAGGAAGTATATAGCCCCAAAAAATTTCATTGTTTTACATTTCTAAAATGTAGTTACGGTACAAAGTAAAAAGTAAATGACAAGTGGAATCTGTTAAATACTATGGTATTAATTTCATACCTTTATGTCTGTGAACTTAATGCCATTAGGACGGTAAAGAACTACGCAAGCAAACCTGAATATTGTGCACTAAACATCATTGTTCGCCTTTTCAATTATTTTTGAGTAACCCTGCTCCACCCACATCGTAACGCCGGAACTGAAATTCCACCGTAGCTGACACCACAAAAACAGATTTGACATTAATGTCGTCTTATACACTCTAAGATAAAAGCGCACCACGAGGGAGTTATGAAAATTGGTCGCAAGCAGATTTTTATATAGTTAGCGGCGGAAAATGCAAAATGATGAATGTTTGACGCTGCTGCGACATTACACCGCGCAGCTGGCAAGGGTAGTGAACTGCGAAGTGTCGATAACAGGCCATTAAGTCAGCGAATTTCATTTCGTGCACTCAGTTGGATAGCAACTATGCTTCGCAGACAGGCCCGTGAACAACATACACATGTATCAGCAATTGAGAGAATAGTTGGACTCAGAGAAGCGATGAATCGACGTTTGAATGGGAGCGATGGCACTATTGGACGATGTTGTAGAAATGGGTGAACCATAGCCGAACACAGCGTCGAGAAGTGAGCGATCGGCCTAAAGAGACGACAGATCGTGAGAACCGTGCAGTCGTGAGAGAGGCACTCACAGCCCCGGATTCATTATTATTATCGATCCTTCGTATAACTGGTGATTCGGTGACCACAAGTACCATTAGCAGGCGGCTCAGAGAGGGTGTTGAGAACACTGTGCCCCTAGCGCCGACTACCTTTGACATCTGTAAGCCAAGAAGAGAGTTTACGACGGTGTACGGAACATTCAGCCTGGAATCTCATTGACTGGAGTAGAACTGTATTCAAGAGGAGTACCGCTTCGAACTGAGCCCCTATGACCAGAGGGACGCATCGGAAAGCGGCGGGGTACCAACCCGACTTTCGCCCGCTATACTCCTGACAACCAGGAGTGATGGTCTGGGTTGTCATTTCATTTCATAGCAGGATTCTTTTGGCTGTCATCCGCGGCACTCCCACAGCACATCGTTACGTTTACGATATTTTACGCCTCGTTTCGTTGCTCTTCATGACAAGCCATCCTGGGTTTACATTACAGCAAGATAATTCCCGCTCACACACTGCGGGAGTTTCTATTGCTTATCTTCGTGCTTGCCAAACCCTATTTTGGGCAGCCAGGTCGCCGGATATCTTCCAAATTGAGAAAGTTTGGTGCCTTATGGGCAGAGTCCTATGACCTGCTCGGGATTTTGACGATGCGCAAATTGAATAGAATTTGACAGTATATCCCTCAGAAGGACCTCTAACAACTGTATCAAGCAATGCCAAGACGAATAACTGCTTGCATAAGGGAAAGAGGTGGACCAACACGTTATTGACTTGCTTAATTTGTGAAGCTCTTTCTCAGATATAAATCATCCAATTTTTCAGAAATTTTAATCATTTGTTTGTCAGTAGATGAACATCACCTCTACCGTTTTCCGTCTCATTCGGATATTTCCCGTTGTGCGTCATCTTTTTCGTCTAAGAGTGCATTTAGCGGAGCACACTGCGGCACAGCATCATGATGTGGGTGTATGCCATTTCGATAACTGTGTCTAAGTGCCTGAATATGAATCCGTAAAAGACTTCGAAATCGACTGCTCACAAGATATAGATAAAACACAACTCAATGGAAGATGAGACTTTTCTTACCATAACAAAATACTTCATTGCAGCAGTCTTCAGTATCCAGCGTTACGAAAGCAACAAGATTAATTTCACTTCTTTTCGATTATTTTTTCACGCCACTAAACCAGGGAGAGGGAGAGATGATGAGACTGGAACAGGCTCTAGGCCTAGCCCTGGGATAGCAGAAGAAGTTATTTGAAAATACTGAGAAAAATGAAGTGGATTCTGAAATCAAACAGTAACAGCCATCTGTAGGTATAAATGACAATCTATTGAACAAAATACACTTGATCATAGAAAGTGTTGAATTAATTCTGGTCCTCCTTGACATTAACGAGAGTTAAAAAAGTTCGTAACTTGCCTTGTTAAGTGCAGTGCAGTTGATGATGTGGTGCCAAAAACACATCTGTAAGTTTTTCATTCTCTGGTTAAAACGACATGACAATGGCGTTGACAAATCTACACAGATTCTGCCGAATTGAAGCAAAGTTGTGCAATCGCTGCAAGCCCATAATTGCGCCTGGTAATTATTGCAGCTACGGCTAATAATAATTCCCAGAGAAGAATTTTTCATACATCAGTATTAATAAACGTCTTCCACCAATATTTCGCGCATGTGCTAATATAAAGAGCGAAGTTTTACGGAGTGTACCAATATATGCTTCTCTTAACTGTTACTACTGTCTGGCTGCTTCTGCCTTGCTGTGGGCTTGTGATAAGGTTTTTTTCCATCTAACTTATGTTCCCAAAATGTGATGCGGCAAGACCACATGTTACCACTATCTCAACGTTGTCCACCGTGTCTGTCTGCATCGCATTTTCTCTTGTAGAAAGACAATTCCCCCAACGAAGATGACAAGGGCTAAAGCTGAGCCCACTTCATGCCTAATGTCTCCCTTAATTCTTACGCTTGTTTTGCTGCTTTTCGCATTCATAAATAATAATGTCACGTAGAATAAGGTGTAATTAGATGAATCAAATGGTTCAAATGGCTCTGAGCACTATGGGACTTAACTTCTGAGGTCATCAGTCCCCTAGAACTTAGAACTACCTAAACCTAACTAATCTAAGGACATCACACACATACATGCCCGAGGCAGGATTCGAACCTGCGACCGTAGCGGTCGCGCGGTTCCAGACTGAAGCGCCTAGAATCGCTCGGCCACTCTGGCCGGCCAATTAGATGAATGACGAACACTAATTTCACTTAACGAAGGTTTATTCAGCACTTGCACATTAAAGAGCGCGGAGCGAACTGCCTCCGGCCAGAACACAAACAGTATACAGGGTGGTCCATTGATCGTAACCGGGCCAAATATCTCACGAAATAAGCGTCAAACGAAAAAACTACGAAGAACGAAACTCGTGTAGCTTGAAGGAGGAAACCAGATGGCGCTATGGTTGGCCCACTAGATGGCGCTGCCACAGGTCAAACGGGTATCATCTGCGTTTTTTTAAAATAGGAACCCCCATTTTTATTACATATTCGTGTAGTACATAAAGAAATATGAATGTTTTAGTTGGATCACTTTTTTCGCTTTGTGATAGATGGCGCTGTAATAGTCACAAACATATGGCTCACAATTTAGACGAACAGTTGGTAACAGGTAGGTTTTTTTAAATTAAAATATAGAACGTAGGTACGTTTGAACATTTTATTTCGGCTGTTCCAATGTTATACATGTACCTTTGTGAACTTATCATTTCTGAGAACGCATGCTGTTACAGTGTGATTACCTGTAAATTCCACATTAATGCAATAAATGCTCAAAATGATGTCCGTCAACCTCAATCCATTTGGCAATACGTGTAACGACATTCCTCTCAACAGCGAGTAGTTGGCCTTCCGTAATGTTCGCACATGCATTGACAATGCGCTGACGCATGTTGTCAGGCGTTGTCGGTGGATCACGATAGCAAATATCCTTCGACTTTCCCCACAGAAAGAAATCCGGGGGCGTCAGATCCGGTGAAGGTGCGGGCCATGGTATGGTGCTTCGACGACCAATCCACCTGTCATGAAATATGCTATTCAGTACCGCTTCAACAGCACGCGAGCTATGTGCCGGACATCCATCATGTTGGAAGTACATCGCCATTCTCTCATGTAGTGAAACATCTTGTAGTAACATCGGTAGAACATTTGGTAGGAAATCAGCATACGTTGCACCATTTATATTACCATCGATAAAATGGGGGCCAATTATCGTTCCTCCCATAATGCCACACCATACATTAACCCGCCAAGGTCGCTGATGTTCCACTTGTCGCAGCCATCGTGGATTTTCCGTTGCCCAATAGTGCATTTTATGCAGGTTTACGTTACCGCTGTTGGTGAATGACGCTTCGTCGCTAAACAGAACGCGTGCAAAAAATCTGTCATCGTTCCGCAATTTCTCTTGTGCCCTGTGGCAGAACTGTACACGACGTTCAAAGTCGTCGCCATGCAATTCCTGGTGCATAGAAATATGGTACGGGTGCAATAGATGTTGATGTAGCTTTCTCAATACCGACGTTTCTGAGATTCGCGCAATTTGTCTGCTACTGATGTGCGGATTAGCCGCGACAGCAGCTAAAACACCTACTTGGGCATCATCATTTGTTGCAGGTCGTGGTTGACGTTTCACATGTGGCTGATCACGTCTTTTTTCCTTAAATAACGTAACTATCCGTTGAACGGTCCGGACACTTGGATGATGTCGTGCAGGATACCGAGCAGCATACATAGCACACGCCCGTTGGGTATTTTGATCACAATAGCCATACATCAACATGATATCGACCTTTTCCGCAATTGGTAAACGGTCCATTTTAATACGGGTAACGTATCACGAAGCAAATACCGTCCGCTCTTGCGGAATGTTACGTGATAACACGTACTTATACGTTTGTGACCATTACAGCGCCATCTATCACAAAGCGAAATAAGTGGTACAACTGAAACATTCATATTTCTTTACATACTACACGAATATGTAATAAAAAATGGGGGTACCTATTTAAAAAACACAGTTGATATCCGTTTGGCCCATGGCAGCGCCATCTAGCGGGCCAACCATAGCGCCCTCTGGTTTCCCCTTTCAAGATAGACGAGTTTCGTTCTTTGTAGTTTTTTCGTTTGATGCTTATTTCGTGAGATATTTGGCCTGGTTACTATCAATGGACCATACAGCTACAGAACATTCCAGTACAATGATTCTTGACATTTGTGAATACTTCTAGAATGTACTCGAACCGAATGTAGAAATTAAAATTGTACAGTCCAGGCGTGTTTTCAACTCACGACCCTCGATGCCACAGTTCAGTATCATAACCACTACACCACGGTACTATTCGGCTTCTTCTGTGACATTGCTCCCTCGTTAAGCGAACAGCGTCTCGGTGTTACGTCGTGTTAGTTCGGAAACGAGTCATCGGTCCTGCATACTCCGAGTCCCGATGACTGATGCTCGCCCTGGCGGTGATCTTCTTAAAACTTCTTTTGCCGCTACGCTCTTCGCCGCCTTTCCTCTTGTTGCCTGTCGCTGGAGCTTCTAATTTACCCTGGCTGGCAGGATCCTTGAAGGGCTTCATTCGAAGGACGTGGGCCGTATCTCTGATCTTTCGTCGTCTTGCTTCATGAGTAACATCAGACAACTGTCTTACAACCTTTTAAGGCCCAAAGTAACGGCTGAGGAGCTTCTCAGAGAGACCAACCATCCGAACAGGAGTGAGGATCCAGACGAGGCCACCGGGCTGGTAGACAATAGGGCGGTGGCTCGCGTCACACCTTCGGCGATAGTTTTCTTCAGCCTGCAGCGTGCGAAGTCGAGCGAACTGCCGAGCTTCCTCAGCTCTCGTTAACACCTGGCCGATGTAGTCGTCGCCCACCTCATCAGGATGTAACGGAAACACAGTGTCCATCGTCGGAGTCGCCTCACGCTCATGGAAAAAGAAAAATGGCGTAAATCCTGTGGTGTCTTGTTTGGCGGTGTTGTAGGCAAACGTCACGAAAGGTAGCACCTCATCTCAGTTGCCCCGCTCAACATTGACGAAAGTTGGTAGCATGTCGGGCAAGGTCTTATTAAGGCGTTCAGTAATCCCGTTAGTTTGCGGATGGTAGGCAGTCGTCATGTGATGAGTAATGTTGCACCGACGGTTCATCTCTGTTGCAAGATTTGATTGAAAAACTTTCTCTCGATCCGTAATTAACGTCCTTGGGGCACCGTGTTTTAATACAATATCTCCCACGATGAATTTGGCTACCTCGGATGCTTTGGCTGTTTCCACGGCTTTTGCAGTGGCATACCGTGTCAGATAATCGGTGCAAAAAATAATCCATCTATTGCCACAAGCAGACGTTGGAAATAGTTCGAGGAGGTCAATCCCAACACGCTGAAAAGGCGTTTCGGCTGGTGGAATTGGTATGAGCCGGCCAGTTGGTTTCGGAGGAACTGCCTTTCGCCTCTGACACTCTCTGCAGTGCGACACATAGTGAATAATAACCCTGGCCAGAAAAATCTCTTGCGGATTCTATCGTAGGTCTTAATAAATCCTAAATGTCCGGCCTCAGGTGTGTCATGAAATTTCTGAAGAACATCTAAGTGCATGTGTTTAGGAATCACTGGTAGCCACCTCTTTCCAAACGGATCAAAGTTTTTCTTGCAAAGTAATCCATTAACTACCTTAAATTGTCCTTTCACATCCTCTGACCGATTTAAGGCGAGCATAATTTGAGATATCATGGCGTCCTTCTCCTGCTCAGCAGAGAGATCCTGGACTGCAGCGAGCAGTCACTATCTTCATCAAAGTCTTGATGGTCTTGCACAGAGTTTCTTGAGAGACAGTCGGCATCTTGGTGTTTTCTTCCACTTTTGTACGCTATGGTAATGTCACACTCTTGAAGACGTAGTGCCCACCTGGCGAGTCGTCTGTTGGATCCTTAAGACCCGTGAGCCCTTGTTGGCTGAATGATGGCCTGTAACAACTGTGAATGGCCTTCCATAGAGATACTGTCGAAATTTGCACATGGCCCGGATCACAGCAAGACATTCTCCTTCTGTAGTTGAGTAGTTTCTCTCGGTTTTTGTAAGTATCCTAGAAGCATAGGCTATAACCTCCTCTTTTCCATCTGATATTTGCACCAGAACAGCACCGATCCCATACCCACTGGCATCTGTGTATAGTTCTGTAGGTGCTCTCTCATCATACAGACCATGTACAAGGTCAGTCGTCAGAGCTTTTCGCAACATATCGAAAGAATCTTGTTGAGCACCATCCCAGATAAATTTAGCATCAGCTTTTAACAACTCTTGAAGTGGCCTGGCTTTGATACAAAAGTCAATCATAAAACGACGGTAATAAGAACATTATCCGAGGAAGCTTCTCACATCTCTAATACTTTTAGGAATAGGAAAATCCGTTATACATGGAATAAGTTTCAGTCCGCCTTGTTGGAGACACTTGAGAACGGCCCTCAGTCTTTTTATATGTTCTTCAAATGTCTCTGAGAACACTATAATGTCATCTAAATAACAAAGACACATCATCCACTTCAGGTGACGTAGAAGATTATCCATCATCCGTTCAAAAATTGCTGGTGCATTACACAAACCAAACGGCATTACCTTAAACTCATACAGGCCCTCAGGGGCCATGAATGCAGCTTTCTCACGATCAGTCTCATCTACTTCGATTTGCCAGCATCCTGAGTACATGTACATGGTTGAGAAAACCTTAGCCCCCTTCAGACAATCTAGTGTATCGTCAATTCGTGGAAGAGGGTAAACGTCCTTTTTAGTTATCTTGTTAAACTTCCTGTAATCAGCACAAAAGCGCCAACTGCCACCCTTCTTCCTAGCAAGGACCACTGGTGACGACCATGGGCTCTGCGAAGGCTAAATTATGTCATTCTTCATCATTTTCTCTGCCTCGTCGCGAATTATTCGACGTTCCGTTGCTGACACGCGGTATGCTTTCTGGCTTATTGGTTGATGGTCTCCAGCGTTAATCCGGTGCTTCACCGTCGATTTGTCTAATTTGTTCATCACCTGTGGATTGAAGTATTCAGAGAAATCTTGAAGAATGGCAAGTAGCTTCTTCCGTTGTTCCTTAGTGATATCTGGTGATAGTCGAGCTAGAAGATCTTGTCTCGTAGTGGTAGCGCTAATTTCGCCCACAGATTCGGCATGGGAGGCTTCTATGGCGCTCAGCGTTTGCTACGCACATGCGTCTTGGAAGGATCTGCGGTCCTCGGCGGCAGTTAACTATCCACAATTCACCAAATCCTTTCTTAAACGAGATGACAGAGGCTGAGATGACCAAGTCATTATTCAGTGGTATGCTTCTCTTACATTCCATTACAAGATCCATGGGTTGATGCATGGCATGACAGTGACAGTTACCTTCTAGCGCTGACTGCAGGAATGAGCACTTCATCCAGCACACATAGTCTCCACACACTCGGATGCGCATCTTCCTGTCCACAGTCTCCACACACTCGGATGCGCATCTTCCTGTCCACAGTGTCTCATCTCGTTTACCATAATATTAGAGCGACCACAATCTATAGTTGCCTGAGTAGCTTTCAAAAAGTCCCATCTGAGAATGACGTCATGACTACACTCTTGTAAGACGATGAATTCTAAGGGCTGTGTATGGCCACTTATAACCCACACGTAAACGGCGGCTCTGTCGTGGTCTGATGGGAGCCACTGTGTCGACGATAATGTGCCTTATCACAAGTTCCAATACCCAGCGTCTCCACCAGAATAATGCCACGTAGAATAAGTTGTAATTAGATGAATGACGAACACTAACTCCACTTAAGGAAGGTTTATTCAGCTCTTGCACATACAAGAACGCGTAGCGAACTCCCTCCGGCCAGAACACATACAGTATATATACAGCGACAGAACATTCCAATACAATGATTCTTGAGATTTGTGGATACTTCTAGAATGTACTCGAACCGAATATAGAAATTACAGTTTTACAGTCCAGGTGTGTTTTGAACTCGCGACCCTCGATGCAACAGTTTAGTATCATAACCACTACACCACAGCGCTACTCAACTTTTTCTGCAACAATATTAAGGACGAGCCCAGACCGTATACAAACGATTTCTTTTACCTTCTTATATTTAGAACACTAATTTAATTGTGCTGATCTCATTGTAATTAAAAGCTTACAAATTTTACCTAAGCGTGTCAGAACTGAACAACACACTGTGTATGTCGACAACAGAAGTATTTCTAACACAAACTGCTCTATAGGAACCATTGTCAATTTGAAATTACTGTATCCAGATAATGTACGTGAGGTCAAGAGTCACAGAAGACACCAATGGCAAAATGTCACAAGGAACGAAAGGTCGATATTATACTGTAGTACAGTCTCAGTTACTACAAATCCCTTGTTTAGGAAGACACATTTCGACAGATCAACGATTTTCACGATCATTCGACTTTAGCCATGCCTTTTTTCATGTACATTTACGTAGAATTAGCATTTACGGTTCTCGAGCACATTTGTTTGATTCTGAGTCAGAAACTGGTGTAAACCACATCTTGTTTTCGTATCCGAAATCTGACTGTGAAAGATCGAAACTTTCGAAGACACTGATGAATGTGGGTTACCAGCTCCCTCAACCAGCTTCTGTTTCGTTTACTAAAGATTTCTCCTTTATAAAGTGATAGTTATTTACCTCATGAGTTTTGGGAAAAATATATACTATTTAATAGTATTTATATTTTTAAATCTCTAGATAGCTTACGATTAAATATAAGAAAGAACGTGTATTGACAGCAACGAAATGTCCAATTTACTACGGGAAATATCGTACAACTTGAGCCTTTTAATTCTGTAAATATGCTTTTATGTATCTCCTCCATACAAGTATAAAATGTAAATATATGTTTCATTTGGCTAAATCGAGTACAAATTTAGAAGACCAGATAAAATAAAACAAAAAAAAAGAAGAAAAGAAAAAGTTCGCAACTGTTTATGGTTGCGGCTGAGCTCCACGTTATAGTGTCCGCACTACACTTGCTGTTGAAAACAGTAATTTAAGTGTGCATTTAGTGCGACTCGTTTCTGTCATCGTTTGTTTTTCTAGCAGTGTTATTTGCAGAGTGATACACAGAACAGGTTTACTGAGGGAGAATTTGATATTGTGCACCTTGAGGATGGAGTCCCTGAATGCGTTGGTAGAGCTTAAGTGGTGGCACTCCATTCTCTCACTTTAACAACATTGTTAGATTAACATTCATAATATTGGTCATGATCTCGGTGTTCCCCAGTACTACATTTGATATGTGTGGTTTACGACATTTTTACATGGGGAAGTAGTGCACAGAATGTTCTTATAACTGCATGTATAACCTGTAGAGAACTTGTACCCAAGGGGCCGTAGTGGAGGAGATGGATAACAGGAAAGAGATTATTTGGTGTCCATAAATGCTGAGTGCAGCGATCTGGCCATGTGGGTGAACCTGGGAAGCAGTGCTCAGTGGATCTTACCAGCATAGGAGCTTCTGGCCAATGCCCACTCCTCTTTCTGCTTAGGGTTCGACAGAAGGTCTCCAGTTCGCAAAACATTTTACCTGGGCTAGGTGTCAGTCCACTGTGAAGGCAGCCAGATGGTAGGAAGTGGGTGGAGAAAGTCATTTAAGAGAGACTGTTGTAAACAGATTCTCTGTGGAAAAGGTGGGAAGGTCATAAAACTCTGTGCATTCTCACGTTAGAAGCTGGGATGATATGGGCAAAGTGGATGGCGTGTGTGGTTAGCGGAGACAAGATTTCAGCGAGCAGCAAAAACATATATTTTACCGGCATGACTATATGGTAAGTCTATCACTCTTCTTTCAGAAATTGGAAATGGTCATCCCAGAAAGATTAGATATTTCTGTAAATGAGGGACTGCGGTCCCATGTAGGTAGATGCTTTTTGCCAAAACATGGCCATTCTTACTGTGAGTACGACACCTCCCTAGAGTAAAATCTTTTTTTCCATGTGAGATGGATTTGGAGTCGCTGATTGGCTGCTCTCAGGATATGCAAAATGTAGGCTTGCTTGCCCAGGGGGACCCTGGTGCTGAGACTGGACAGGGTACCACGCCAAGAGAACAGGCAAGAGGGGAGATTTAATGACTAGAGGATAGTTTGGTGTAGTGTGGGGGCCGTTTCGTTTTTGCTAATTCAGCTCCCGTACTGAGTTGTTGCAAAGTGGTTGTCCTTTGCTTTTATCGTCTTCTGGTTCTCCTCTGGTGGAGAGCTTCAAGTCTTCTTCCCCTAGTAGGTGAGATTTGCAGTCTGTATCTTGTGGTGGACTAAGAGCCAGTAGCAGTTTCCAACAGTACCGACAGTGGAACTGTATATCATCTCGGACATATCGTGTGTCACGAGGCAGAGCTTATCCGTCTTGAGTCGGCTTTCTGACGCATGACAGTTCCAGGGTGCGCCGTCATGCCTGCGAGTGAAATTTGTTGGCCCAGATCATAGAATGGGTGCAACTCACATTAAAATCTGCCGGTATTTCGCGGTTCTGATAGGGAAGTTTCCCGTGTTCTGATAATCAGAACGCCAGACAGCGTAGTTTGCGAATTTTCGTGCAGGCATTAGAATATTACAGCTGCCACAGTACACCACTCATCGCCCACAGCGTGCCGTTTTCTGCTGCCACCTGAGTCGAGGTGAGAGGGTCAAATGCTGCACTGGCATAGGGTTGTTAAATGATATTCACAGATTCCTGTTCTCAGGTGTACCATAGTTTGTAGTATAGTTTATCGTAGTTGATTCCATTTGAATAGAGTTGGGTCTCGGAGAGCATTCATGTAGAGAAAATCAAATTCCGTTGTACAAGGGATCAATTCAGGGGAGAATTAGTATAGCTTCCACCCCAATGTATGCTTTGCATAAGAAACACCATTCCTCAGCTGATTTGTGTTTGTTCATTTTTGTATAAGATTTATCAGCTGGTTCTCCAGAAAGAAGTGGTTACTAAAGGCTTAATAAAACTTGTCCTTATTTTGTAAACTTAAATGCGCCACTGTTCTCATTCATACTTTCTCTAGCCGACCGCGGTGGTCTAGCGGTTCTAGGCGCGCAGTCCGGAACCGCGCGACTGCTACGGTCGCAGGTTCGAATCCTGCCTCGGGCATGGATGTGTGTGATGTCCTTAGGTTAGTTAGGTTTAAGTAGTTCTAAGTTCTAGGGGACTGATGACCACAGTAGTTAAGTCCCATAGTGCTCAGAGCCATTTGAACCATTTTTGAACCATACTTTCTCTACTAATATTTTAGAGTGGTGGTACATGGGTACACCAGCAATTTAAGATTCAACCTTATTATAACTAGTTAATTTGACTTCTGAAAGTGACCACAGGCAGAGGCAACAAGAGTGCCAAGAGTAAATTCACTAACTCATATATCAAACTTAAGGGTGTTGCTCACCATTTGAAGCTTATTGAGAAGGTAATACTTTTCCTTGTGTTAAAATAATAACATTTAACATCACTCAAATATATATATATATGATTACAGCAAGCGACGTCTTGAAAGCTGTACAACGACACTATGCTGAGCTATTTCCTTAGCGACAGCAACCACATCGCAGTACTTTTGAATCATCTGAGGGTGGCTGCATCACTATTTGTCTTCTATTGTATGTATTGGTGATTGAAATGACACGATTTTTTGATGCTGTGAATATATTTTCACTGAAATGAAGGTAATTGTGGTTCTGAATAAGTAGTAACTACTCTACCACTCAGCAACAAGCCACCGGAAAAATTTGGTCCCTCCCAGCAAAATACTCAGAAAATGTCGCTGAACAACCTTCGGAGATTTGCTAATGGAGCTCGGGTTCATCCTGTTTCCTTAGTGATGCGAAGGATCTCTTTTGTTTGTTCCTTCTCGTATGATTAAAGGTCAGGGGCAGAGTTGTAAAACTGCTGTAGGCTACAGTAGACTATCCTAAGTAAGCGTAGACTAAAGTAATTGTCCTAGTAACTTTGGTCAGTTGCCGGCCGTTGTGGCCGAGCGGTTCTAGGCGCTTCAGTCTGGAACCGCGCTACCGCTACGGTCGCAGGTTCGAATCCTGCCTCGGGCATGGATGTGTGTGATGTCCTTAGGTTAGTTAGGTTTAAGTAGTTCTAAGTTCTAGGGGATTGATGACCTCAGATGTTACGTCCCATAGTGCTCAGAGCCATTTGAAATTTGGTCAGTTAATATTGTGACAACGTTATCTCTACGTTATGTTTGTTGAATACTTGTGTGAGGTTACCCCAATTAGATCGCTTTGTTTGTGTATGCGATCAGTGTCTTACTAGATTCCCGTAGCAACTGAAAGCGGCGAACCATCTAGAAATTGAGTGAGGAGATAGAAAGGACCATGTAACGGAACGTTTTTGTCCCACATAGTTATCCTCGGGTCTGTAACTTAAAAATAAACAGATTTGTAGCAAAATTGAAATAGTCAACGTTTAACTGATGTTTTATTCGAAAATTATTGATTTTTAGTGTGAAAGAGAAGGATGTTTAAAAAAAATGAAAAAAAACACAGGTTTATGATACGGCGCTGGAAAACGCAATCTCCTCAGAAAAATAGTAAAATAAAAAACAACGCAAAACAAAAAATTATCGAACATTGCTTCAATGTTTTCTCGAGGTTGAATAAAAACGTGTTTCTGTTATTGCTAAGCAGCTTCCGCTCTTACCAATTACAACATGTAACTCTTGCATTTAATCATGATGAAGAACGTTCTACTGAATACAAAGTAACCACAATAATTATATAAAACTTCCTGGCAGATTAAAACTGTGTGCCAGACCGAGACTTGAACTCGGGACCTTAGATGGTAGGGCACTTGCCCGCAAAAAGCAAAGGTCCCGAGTTTCAGTCTCGGTCCGGTACATAGTTTTAATCTGCTAGGAAGTTTAATAACAGCCCACACCCCACTGCAGAGTGACAATTTAATTCTGGAATAATTATATAGACTTATTTTTGTGATTGCGCATGTAAGCTGTATTTACATCAAAAGTAATTACATTGGTCTCGTAAAAGTGCGGAAGTCACGTGAGCATCAATTTTTTTCTAATAAAATACAACAGATATTTTTTAAGTATATAAAATACACTACAGACTAACACTGAATATGTATGATCGTAAGTATAAGCAAAACAAGCAAACAAACAACAAAGAGAAGTTGTTGGATCCCGTTCCTCTCCCAAACATTCATTTATGTTTCTTTCCCTACCAATACTATCAATACTGCCAGGAGTCCTATCATTTACTAGATCATTTATGTACTGTAGCGAAACTAACGAACTAGTTTTAGTTGAGCGTAACTCTAGCTACGTGCTAATTTCGATTCCTTTATCGCTGTTCTTTTCTTCCCTTCTAGTACTCTTTCATCTGTTCGCCATGTTTTTTTCTTTGTGTTTTCTGACCACTTCAGACGAGTTTCTCTCACTTTCTTACCATGGAATCCTTCCATATTCAACATTTTTTCACTAAACAGTTTGAGCAATGCCGGTTCGTATCGACAGTTAGACAGTTAGAGGAGTTGCTCCACAATTATCTATGCTAGTTGCCCAGCAACAGGTTTGAGAGCATCTCTCTCCTGAGGGCGCAGCTCGCCTGCCTGCGACGCTTGGAAGCACTTCTATCTCGGACGGGAGCGGGTGGGAAGAGGCAGCGCTAGCCGAGGGCAGCACAGTGGGGTAGAAAGAAACTACAAGAGGAAGCTGAGCTGGATGGGGACCACTTGGCTGTAACACGGAGTGGGCTAAGTGGCGCGGTCGCTCACAAGCAGTGGTTAGGAGCACTGATGAACTAGCCGTGGATGCGTGCTGGGCCCACTTTATTCAGTGCCGGCCATCACAGGAGGAAGAGAACTTGGTTAGCACGTTTCTGAATATCAGCTTCCGACATTTGTGCGCTCTGGCAAGCACACCTAAGGAGACTCGGCGAGTTCGCTTCGAATCAGGCTTCAGCAAGTGTAGGCAACGGTCGTTTTGGACATAGTTTTAGCTGGATGGCGTTCCCGCCCTTGCATGATAGTGCAGGTCTGAGAATTTGAAACAATTGAGGACTCTTTTGTTGCTTGAAGCTTCAAGAGTTAATTCATTTGTCTTTTATTTTCCTCTACAATGGGAATTGCAGTAACTAAATTGCCTGGAGTTTATCGAAAACTGTAAAGTTGATACCACTATCAAATTCCTGAGTTTTTCAGGTCCTTATTAGTCAAATGACGTATTCCAAAGTTGAGTTAAACGTCTTAACAGCTTTCACAAAGCTGCTGAGGTTCTTGGATCTTTATAAACAAACTAG
This sequence comes from Schistocerca serialis cubense, assembly GCF_023864345.2. Lineage (NCBI taxonomy): Eukaryota > Metazoa > Arthropoda > Insecta > Orthoptera > Acrididae > Schistocerca > Schistocerca serialis. The sequence goes on along the minus strand of NC_064645.1, from coordinate 439,693,985 downwards.
TTTGCCTTGTATTTAAAAAAATGGTTCAAATGGCTCTGAGCATTATGGGACTTAACTTCCGAGGTCATCAGTCCCCTAGAACTTAGAACTAGTTGAACCTAACTAACCTAAGGACATCACACACATCCATGCCCGAGGCAGGATTCGAACCTGCGACCGTAGCGGTCGCGTGGTACCAGACTGAAGCGCCTAGAACCGCTCGGTCATTCCGGCCGGCTTGTATTTAAAATTCCGATTATTATTTTACTGATGTATCAATGTGAATTGTTTCTTTTTTACTAGTTTATTTATTTATTACGTTGTAGAACCGTTTGTATTGCCAATGTTTCTGGCGGATTATTAATTTTCATCAATGTTTGGAGCTTAAAAACCACTAAAGGAGTGTTACGGCACAGCCAGCGGCTGCGGGAATTTAGACGGAGAGTCATGTAGGGCAATACTCCCAGTACTGGTGACAAGCGCCGAATTCTCGTTGGGTGCTTCACTAGCTTACTGAAAAACTTTTGGGCGTTCCTCTCGGTAGATTATGTTTTAAATTTACGTCTTTCGGTAACTGTTTTTGCCTTAGTTCAATTAGTGCAGTCCTGGCCACAGTGCATAAAATTTTCTTTTACTGGAATGATGTTTATGCGGTCGTCTGGCGCTTGCACTCAAAGTTCCTCAGTCAGTACCTTTCACAGTTCTGTCATTTGTTTCCTCTGCTACTTCATTATCTTTTTCTAAATCCTTTTTTACATCGTGGATCCATCTAACTGTTGACGTTTTATCCACAAGTATTTGAAGATTGGTTTATATGCGGCATTGCATTCGATATTAATGTACAAAAAATAGATCTTGTTTTTCTCACTGCTTCTGATATTTTTGTATGTTTCAATTAATTTCATTGTTGCTGCCTAATTTCAACCATTCCGTAGTTTGTCGTGGGTCTGTTTTTAAAATGATTTTTTAATGGTATTTATAACTCATTTATTGTTCTATAGAAACATGGGTTGATAAATATCAACGGGGACAGTTGAAAATACGTAACCCGACCGGGACTCGAAATCGGGATCTACTGCTTACATGGCAGACGCTCTATCCGACTTTTTTTTTCATTTTTGTTCGTTGTTGATCGTTGGGTTTGGTCGTTGCGGACGTCACATGACATCCGTTAAAGTTCGTTTGTCGATCCTTTCTCTCAGTTTTTTATTACAGAGGCCAACCAGCTCTCTGACCGAACACGCTGAGCTACCGTGCCGGCAACACTACCCACTGCACCTACGACTGAGCCACCGAGGACACAGATGATAAAGCGATTGCAGGGACTTATCTTTGGCACCCTTCCCGTGAGACCCACATTTCCAATTCATACAGATAAGGCTTATCAGCCAGTCTTCAGTGCGGATGCACTCACATTGCTCAAACTCTTACGCGAATAGGTAGATTGAGTGCTGCGAATAGTCAGTATAGTGGGCAGTGGCACTACGAATGTAGCGTGTGGACAGTAAGTTGGAAATGTGGGTATCACAGGGAGCGCGCCAGAGATAAGACCCTGCGGTCGCAGTATCTTTTGTGTCCTCGTTGGCTTAGTTATCTCCTGCAAAAGGTGGCCTCGGACTCATCAACGTGCGGGCATGATCTTCTGCATACTATGTTGCGGAACTGGTGGGAGCCGGTCCCGTCCTTAACAGGCAGTCTCTTAGATATCTTCCGACCAGCTTCTCTCGATCCACCGAACAATGTGTTACCTATTTCTCCATTACTGTACCACATCGCCAATTGTTTCGTAGAACTCTGCTACGTTCAGGCCAATCTTCCAGTCACCCCTCCTCCGCGTGCAAAAGACTATTATCGTTTGTTTGTGCTGTCTAGCCCTTGCGACCCCATGGTGCTATAGCATCCTGACGTTAGCTGGCGAAGGGTTTGGGGGTGTGTGCACTCTGATATGTTTTAGTCTATAGCAAATTCCCGACTAATAGTAGACTTTATCGCATAGGACTGGCCACCTCCTCACTCTACCATGACTGTCAGCTCGAAGACACCGACGAGCACCGTCTTACGTGCCCCCTAAAACGAAACGTTTGGCTCCTCATCCAACGAATCGTGGACTTCTACCTCCGTGCCCCTCCAACGACGGTAACCCCAGATTTCTTGTTGCTGCTCCAGATATTTCACTACCGTCTTGCTAAGCACCATAAACTGATCTGGTTTCAAGGACAGGCTTTAGAATACCTGTTTCAGAGTGGTCCGCATGCAGTCCTCGACTTTTAGTACAAATTTGTGACCGCGAATAGCACCCTCACCCGAAAACCATCTTACCGATCAACTTTTGCCGGTTATCTCCGCAGCGTCTTCCTTGACCCCCCTCAAAGTTGGGGTGCGCCATGCCTATCCGTAACATGATGCAACACCCTTATCCACATTCTCATGCATCGACAAAAAAAGGAAGAAGACAGAACGTGTTATATTTTGTTGTATTTAATGTTTTTCTAATATTTTTGTTAAACTAATAATCATTTGTATATGTTTAAATTTACCTTGAAGAACTGTTGCATTGTGTATATATATATGTACTGTTAGTTTGTTCAATAAAGATTATTCCATCTTTATATATATATATATATATATATATATATATATATATATATATATATATATATATATATATATATATATATAAGTTACGAAGTGCTGGGTGATGTACTGCAGGTTCACGTCTCACTACATCCATTTTTTCAACCTTTCGTGACCACACTATTTACAGAAATTGTGGACTTTTCATGAGCAGTTTGTTGGGCCAAGAAACCACTCATAAAATCATAGTTTAAATATTAAAAGTGAGAAATTAGACTATACGTGTAAAAAAAATAATTGTGGGAGCTATTGTTCACCCTGAACTCTGGAGTAATCCCAGTCAGGAATTTAAAAAAAATGTTTATTTTTAAGTACAAAAAATCTTAAATGTTACATTTTTTCATGCATGTTGTCCTTTGAATAAAAAAAAGGCCTCGAAAAAAAAAAGTCGGGTAGAGCGTATGCCATGTAAGCAGGAGATCCCGGGTTCGAGTCCCGGTCGGAGAAAACATTTTCAACTGTCTCTGTTGAAATTTATCGACGCCTGTAAGCAGCAAATGGTCTGGATTTCACTGCAATTTGATTCTTCTGGAACTGCAAGGTCACTAATGGTATGTGTTCTGCATAAAAGCATTCAGACTTCACTAATCTATGTAATGCCTTATTTTTGCAATTTTAGTCATATATTTTGTTCCGGCGTAACGACAAGCGACGACACGAAGACGAAAAAGGCAAGATCAGAGAAGGCTGTGAGACGATGTCAGCCAATAGTTTGCTGACTAGGACGTCACCACGACAGGGGCGGCCTCTACAAGAAGAGAATATAAGTTCCGCTCCTGCCAGCCTCGGCGCACAGGAGTAGATCAGCACTAGCAGACCAGGACAGTACAAGACGCACGCTGGTAGCGCCTACATCCTTATACTGAGACTCGTGCCTTATAGTAATTGCTTATATGGATATTGTGTATAGCGAAAGACACTGATTATTTGCATGTCGCCCATCGCTTGCGTCAACTCGTTGTAAATCAAAGTTAAGTATTGTAATCTACTTTATTGTAACGGAAATGCCATGTGGCTAGGGCCTCCCGTCGGGTAGACCGTTCGCCTGGTGCAAGTCGTTCCAGTTGACATCACTTCGGCGATTTGCACATCGATGGGGATGAAATGATGATGATAAGGACAACACAACACCCAGTCTCTGAGCGGAGAAAATCTCCGACCCAACCGGGAATCGAACCCGGGCCGTTAGGTATGACATTCCGTTGCGTTGACCACTCAGCTACCAGGGGCGGACTTTATTGTAATAAAAACCATTAGTGTAATTTGCTTGAATTGTTGTATAGCTATCCGAGAAAGGAGCATCCATTAGACACCCTATAAGAGACAAGAGGGCAGGACGCCATTTATGTCTTATTGTAAAGATTTATAATTATACCACATAATCTCCCCATTTTAGGCATCCTTTCTTCTACAGCTGATTTTTCCAAAGAATTTTCTTCAAGTGTCTCCCCCAGATATAACTTTTTAAACCTTCTCATTGGCCAATATCAGTTTTCAGAAATTTCAGTGCATTTTTTAATGTTTGTCATTTTTTTTCGGCAAAAATTCGTAACCCGGTCCTACTGGTTATTTCTTGTTCAGACAAATTTCGGGCTTGCAGCCGGTCGTCGTTCAACACCTCGCACGATATTTCAACTGGGCACCTGTCAGTCATCTTCAGGTGAGCCGTCGCCGTCACCTGAAGATGACTGACAGGTGCCCAGTTGAAATATCGTGCGAGGTATTGAACGACGACCGGCTGCAAGCCCGAAATTTCTTTGAACAGTCAATTCGCCGGGAAAATTTTAAAATTGGTTATTTCTTGTAAAATATTAATTTATGTGACAGCAGGTATCACATTTCCAGGAAGTGTAGTTAAAAAATGGTTCAAATGGCTCTGAGCACTGTGGGACTTAACATCTGAGGTCATCAGTCCCTAGACTTAGAACTACTTAAACCTAACTAACCTAAGGACATCACACACATCCATGGCCGAAGCAGGATTCGAAGCTGCGACCGTAGCAGCAGGGCGGTTCCGGACTGAAGCGCCTAGAACCGCTCGGCCACAGCGACCGGCTCCAGGAAGTGTAGTCTTCCGAATCACTACCTGGGGTAGTGCATGTGTTTAGCGCACTTAACATACTGCAACTGAAAAACTTTTGGGCGTTCCTCTCGGTAGATTATGTTTTAAATTTACGGGTTGTTAGACCGAAATGTGATTTCTCGTTCTTGATTCACTCAACTAGGCTCTTGGACTCTCTCCACTGATGAGAGTTAAAGATTTTACTTGAAGAAAGTTTCAGCAAAGTTCTGCCACGGCAGATAGAAAGAATTACTGTAGAACGGACACGTGCAAGAGAAACCGTGCATCAGTGGGGCAGGGAGTATATGGGAGACAGCAGACGGCACATACTGCGGCAGCTGTTTCCGAGGAGCGCTGCCTCCCTGCCCGCCGACAGCGGACTGCTCTCGTGCGCCGTCTTAATCACGTCTGCTCCCCTCCCGCGTCCATATTTTGCGCCGTTCGCCATTTCCATTCGTTCCCCGCGTTCCGCGAATGCCGTCCATCGCTGCGGAAACGGCGCGGCGCGTTTCCGCAAACACCCTAAGCCACTCCGAGCACTCGGCTCGCCTCTGGCCCGCCGTATCGACGCCCGGCGCGACACGGGGGCGGCCGTTATCTGCCGAGCTCCGTGAGGAGCGAGCGCCCGCCCGGCGCTGGCTGGCTTGTTTATCTGCGGCGAGGCAGTTCCCGACCGCCGCGATCCGGTGCTGGTGCATCAGTGAAATTGTCTTACGCTGTGTTTTTCAAATCGTTCCCTGAAAAGTTGGACAGGTCTGCGGGCGATGGTACTTCTGGTGTCATTTCGTCCGCCGAGTAAAAACGAATCGGAGGAAGGTGAAAGAGCATGTACCGTAAAGCGGGGTGACTTTGGACGGCGAGGTGACTTTTAACAACAGTTTAGCGTCTTTTTAAAGTAAATGTTACACTATAGTGTGTAAATATGGAACTAAGGTTAGTGTCGTTAAATACCGACAATAATCGATACTTTCAGATGATACGACAGTCAATATGAAATAACATTATATACCAACGCCAGAAAATAAAATAATTTTCTGGAAATGTAAGTTCCTTCACAACCTCAGAAACATTTGCCTATTATTAGAAGCATTTTTGAGTTTAAAATTTGAAACGAGTTTTTATGGGCCCTACCCCCATGAACCATGGACCTTGCCGTTGGTGGGGAGGCTTGCGTGCCTCAACGATACAGATAGCCGTACCGTAGGTGCAACCACAATGGAGGTGTATCTGTTGAGAGGTCAGACAAACGTGTGGTTCCTGAAGAGCGGCAGCAGCCTTTTCAGTAGTTGCAGGGGCGAAAGTCTGAATGATTAACTGATCTGGCCTTGTAACACTAACCAAAACGGCCTTGCTGTGCTGGTACTGCGAACGGCTGAAAGCAAGGGGAAACTACAGCCGTAATTTTTCCCGAGGGCATGCAGCTTTACTGTAAGGTTAAATGATGATGGCGTCCTCTTGGGTAACATATTCCGGAGGTAAAATAGTCCCCCATTCGGATCTCCGGGCGGTGACTACTCAAGAGGACGTCGTTATCAGGAGAAACGTCGGGCGATGCTGAGGGAATTAGATTAGAAAATGAGACACTTAAAGTAGTAAAGGAGGTTTGCTATTTGGGGAGCAAAATAACTGATGATGGTCGAAGTAGAGAGGATATAAAATGTAGACTGGCAATGGCAAGGAAAGCGTTTCTGAAGAAGAGAAATTTGTTAACATCGAGTATTGATTTGTCAGGAAGTCGTTTCTGAAGGTATTTGTATGCTATTTGGGGAGCAAAATAAATGATGATGGTCGAAGTAGAGAGGATATAAAATGTAGACTGGCAATGGCAAGGAAAGCGTTTCTGACGAAGAGAAATTTGTTAACATCGAGTATTGATTTGTCAGGAAGTCGTTTCTGAAGGTATTTGTATGGAGTGTAGACATATATGGAAGTGAAACAAAGACGATAAATAGTTTGGACAAGAAGAGAATGGAAGCTTTCGAAATGTGGTGCTACAGAAGAATGTTGAAGATTAGGTGGGTAGATCACGTAACTAACGAGGAGGTATTGAATAGGTTTGGGGAGAAGTTTGTGGCACAACTTGACTAGAAGAAGGGATCGGTTGGTAGGACATGTTCTGAGGCATCAAGGGATTAAAAATTTAGCATTGGAGGGCAGCGTGGAGAGTAAAAATCGTAGAGGGAAATCAAGAGATGAATACACTAAGCAGATTCAGAAGGATGTACGTTGCAGTAAGTACTGGGAGACGAAGGAGCTTGCACAGGATAGAATAGCATGGAGAGCTGTATCAAACCAGTCTCAGGACTGAAGACCACAACAACAACAACATTTTATGGGCAAGGTTAACACTTGAATAAACATTTACGCAAAGCATAAAATGTTATATTTATTCACTGGTGACCTAAAAATATAAAATGTGAGAGCTTGTCTTTCAAGGGGCGACTTTGAGCAGCGCCTTCCCTATTCTCTGACACATCAACTCCGCGGAAAATATGTTTTAGTGAAGTTTCCTTCAAAGAGAAGTGTAAAATATTATGATGGACATGTTATCACTGACGATGAAATTACGCTTCTGAGGAAATGGCATTCCAGGGTGGAATCAGAAATCTTTTTGTGTGGTCTAATGTTCCCAGTGTGTCAGGTTTTGAGAAAAATGACATTTGTAGGATTATACCTAAGGTAGATAGAAGGGGAAGGGTTCATTTTGAGTTTGAATTGGATGTCTATGACATCTGCTAGAGTGGACACTCTTTCCTGGCAACTTCCTTTCCTGTAGTTTACAGATGTATTTCTTCAAAATGTGATAATTTTTTTTCATTATTTTTGTTAAATTCATACAGACTGTTTTGAAAAGGTATCTTTTTAAAAAATTTACTTATTTCATAAGAAGCTCAGCACCCATTTCCATTATTAGCAAAATTAAGCAGCAATCATACAAACAGTTTCAGGTGATCAAAGAAAACACAAAAATACTCTAATTTTTCAAAATAAGTTTCTTTCAAAACTATATTTATATACAAAATATCATGCTGTTTCATATGATAGGGGTATCATTTAACAGCAATTGACATGACTCCCACAGAATAGGCAAATGTTTCCCATGTTCAAAGTCACCCCAACCCATGGGGTGAAATTGAACAGTGAAAAATTAAAAAAAAAACTAAGCGTGTGGGATAAAAACGTATAACGTGCTTTATCATTTTCAGCAACACCTCTTGCAACTTTCCGAAAAGTTTCATGTCAATATCTTGAGAAGTTTCTGTTTAATTTACAAAATTGAATTTAAAATGTTCAAAGTCATCCCTCTTTACGGTACAGAGAAAATAACAAAGCAATCCAGAATCTCTTCGTGGTAGGGCTACCAATGATGTTACTATGAGACGCAAAAAAAAAAAAAATCCTGGTGTAGAGATTGTTAAATTATGTCGAATCAAAATAAAGTTAGAAGAGCAAATATCAGTACGGATAACGCAACAGAATAATCTGTAAATAACGCTTTTCGAGAAGTTGTTTATTTAAGATGACCTATCTTTCAATAAAAAAGAATAGAAACAAGGACATTATAACTGTATAGTTAACAACATCAAAGAGTACAAATCAAATGACTCTGAGCACTATGGGACTTAACTTCTGAGGTCATCAGTCCCCTAGAACTTAGAACTACTTTAACCTAACTAACCTAAGGACATCACACACGTCCATGCCCGAGGCAGGATTCGAACCTGCGACCATAGCGGTCGCGCGGTTCCAGACTGTAGCGCCTAAAACCGCTCGGCCACACCGGCCGGCTCAAAGAGTTCCGATAACAATTATAAATCTGTAGCGAGAACTAAAGTTAGCAGCAAAATGAGAATATTTAGATTTTCGGACGTAAATACTGATGAGAATTAAAACTACAACAAACACCTACCATTCATTTAGATGCTTGAACATCGTATCATTGTAAGAATCAAAGAGATAACAAACCATGAAACTTCCACTTTGCTCCTAGCGACCACGACAGTGCTTAACAATTACTAAATTTGTATATGAACTACACACACATCCTAAATTCCTTGCCCCCTCTCCCCCTTCTCATCCGCCCCCTCCCTCTCTCCATACATCTTCTCCTCCCCCCCCCCCAACTCTCTGTGCCTAGCCTTCTCCCTCTCCCCGTCTGAACGTTCAGTAGACTATCGTGTAAAAATTTGGAGTAAATTCGTCAAGATATTTCAGAGATTTTTGGTAACAACGTTATACATATATGTATATATTACAAAAACATATAGCCTACGTCTGTCAGAAAGTTCAATAGAGTATCGTATGAAAATTGAAAGTAAATCTATCAATGCCTTTTGGACATTAATGGTAACAACGCTACCCCCATTTATATTACATACATATTTTTTTTACTTTATTGTTATTTTAAAACCTGTACAACAGGCAGGCTGTCAGCAGCATTCTACGCTGCTCTTCAGCCAGAGAATACACAATGAGAGAAAAGAACAGGAAGAATGCACAGAAGTTACAGAACGGTGGTCAATAAAACAGTAGACACATAAAAACAAACACGGAGCCGTTCACACTCGACGATAATCCACACCGCAAACTGTTGATACGACGCACAAACACTAAAGATGGCGATGGCACAGGTGAACGATGGAGTGCGACGGTGAACACTGAACACTAAACACGATGGCACACACGAGACACTAATGGCGATGATCTCCGGCGCGCGAAAGTCCACGTAGCGTGTGCGAGTCCGGGGACCTGCCAAGAGAGGATGAGGAAGGGGGGGGGAGAGGGAGAGGGGAGAGCAGAAATGCCATGGGCAAAGGAGATAGGGGGAAAGGAGGAAGGGGGAGGGAAAGCCTGGGGCAAGAGGGCTGGAGGAAGAGGGATGGGGGGAAAAGGTGAGAGAAGGGAGGGAGGGTGCCTAAAGGAAAGGACACCGGAAGTGGGGAGGGGGCAGGATCAAAGTTGATAGGAGGGGTAGATGGAGGGGAGGAGGACATCATCAGGGAGGGGGAGCTGGCGGAAGCAACCTTGGGAGAGGGTAAGGAGGGTGGAGAGATGGAGACCGGGTGGGACGTGGGAATACAGGCGCGGCAGTGGGCGGGGGGGGGGGGGAGAGGATGGGCGAGACAAGCGAGTGAGGAGGATCGAGTTTGCGGGAGGTGTACAGGATCCGTATCCTTTCAAGGAAAAGGAGGAGGTGGGGGAACGGAATGAGATTGTACAGGATCCACATGGGGGAGGGGAGACGGATGCGATAGGCATGGCGGAGAGCATGGCGTTCAAGGATTTGAAGGGATTTATAAAAGGGAGGGGGGGGCGGAGATCCAGGCCGGATGTGCGTAACAAAGGATAGGGCGGATGAGGGATTTATAGGTGTGGAGGATGGTGGAAGGGTCCAGACCCCACATACGGCCAGAAAGGAGCTTGAGGAGATGGAGTCGGGAGCGTGCCTTGGCTTGGATTGTCCGGAGACGGGGTGTCCAGGAGAGGCGATGGTCGAGGTTGATGCCAAGGTACTTAAGGGAGGGAGTGAGGGCGATAGGACGGCCATAGTTGGTGAGATAGAAATCAAGGAGGCGGAAGGAAGGGGTGGTTTTGCCTACAATGATCGCCTGGGTTTTGGAGGGGTTGACTTTGAGCTACCACTGGTTGCACCAAGCGGTGAACCAGTGAAGATGGGATTGGAGAAGGTGTTGGGAGCACTGCAAGGTGGGGGCAATGGCAAGGAAGGCGGTGTCATCGGTAAACTGGAGAAGGTGGTGGACGGGGGGTGACGGCGGCGGCATGTCTGCTGTGTACAAAAGGTACAGAACGGGGGAGAGGACGGAGCCTTGGGGCACACCGGCGGAGGGGAAAAAGGTGTAGGAATCCGTGTTATGGATGGTGACGTAGGAAGGACGGTGGGAGGGAAAGGAACCGATCAGACCGACGTAGTTAATGGGAAGGGCGAAGGTTTGGAGCTTGAAGAGGAGACCGGAATGCCATACGCGGTCACAAGCACGTTCGAGGTCCAGGGAGAGGGAGATTGCGGAGCGACGGGAATTAAGCTGGTCGGAAAGGAGATGAGTGAGGTGAAGGAGAAGGTCGTTGGAAGAGAAGTACGGTCAAAAGTCACACTGGGTAATGGGATGGAGGTGGTGCTGGTGGAGATGCTGGTGGATGCATCGGGTGAGGATAGATTCCAGGACCTTGCTGAAGACCGAGGTAAGGCTGATGGGACGGTAGGAGGAGATGGCGGATGGCAGTTTGCCAGGTTTAAGGAACATCAGGATACGGGAGGTTTTCCACAGGTCGGGGTAGTAACCAGTGGACCGGACTACATTGTAGAGCCTGGCCAGAGTGGAGAGCAAAGAGACAGGAGCTTCACGAAGGTGACGGTAGGTGACACGATCGTGACCAGGAGCGGTGTTGCGTTTTGTGTGGAGTATAGCAATGAGATCCTGTGTAGTGATAGGGGCATTGAATTCCGTGTGTGCAATGTTGCCCAAGTACTGGAAACCAGGTGCGAGGGGAGGGATAGAGGTGTCAGTTCGATCCCAGACATCCGGGAAGAGGGAGTAATCGAACTGGGGATCATCAGGGATGGAAAACACATTGGAGAGGTAGGAGGCAAAGTGATTGGACTTACTAAGGGTGTCAGGGAAGGGGTGATCGTCATGGAGAAGAGGATAGTAGGGGGAGGCTTTAGTTCCAGTAAGGCTACGGAAGGCTGACCAGAACTTGGACGAGTTGATAGGTAGGGTAGCATTTAAACAGGTGCATGTCTGTCGCCAGTCCTGGCGTTTCTTAGCCGCGAGAAAATTACGAATGTGTCGCTGGAGTTACGGGTGGCGTCGTAGTGTGTCCGGGTCACGCGTGCGGAGGAAGGCACGGTAGAGACGGCGGGATTCATGGAGGAGGAGGACGGCCTGTGGAGGTAGGATGGTGGGGGTGGAAGGCGACAGTGGGGATGTGGGCCTCCACAGCCTCAGACAAGGTCTACTGGAGAAAGGAGGTGGTATGGGTTACATCGTCAGGGTGGTGGTAGGTGAAGGGGTGGCTATCGACCTGGGTATCTCGGTAGGCATTCCAGTTGGCACGGGAATAGTCATGGACGTACTTAGGGGGAGGGTCATGACGAGGGTCGGGGTGGGGGCGACGACCATCTGAAATGGTGAGGAGGACAGGGAGATGGTCGCTACTAATAGGCTCCAGGACATCCACTGTTATGCTGCCAAGGATGATGGGGGACGAAAGGATAACATTGGAAGTGGAGTTGGATTCGGGACGGGTATGCTGGGGGATGGGGATGAGGTCGCCTTGAAGGGCGGAGAGGAACCGATGCCACTGCCGTAACTGGGCAGTGGAACGACTATGGATGTTGAGGTCGGTGGCGATCACGTAGGAGGAGAAGGTACGGTCAATGTGGGAGAGGAAGTCGAAGGGAATAGGGGCCTTAGGGCGGACATAGATGGTGGCGCAGGTAACGGTAAGGCCGGGGAAGGAGAGACTAAGGATCAGGTGTTCGGTGGGGTCAGTAAGGAGAGGTTGGAGCCAAACGGGGATCTGGCGGTAGTGACCAAACACAACTCCGCCACGCGCAATCGGGAGGGGATTATCGGAGCGGTGGAGGAGATAGGGCGAAGTGTTGGACGGTGTGGTGGGGTTGGAGGAAGATTTCATTGAGGAGGAAGGCATCCACGTGGTGGGTGGCAAGGGTGTGCAGGAAGAGGTTCTTGTTGGCGGGAAGGGAGCGGATATTGTTGAAAAGGATACGGTGCTGTCGCACCATGTCAGGGATTTAGACAAGGGTGTCAAGATGGGAGAAGGTGAAATGGGCCTGGTTGTTGGAGTAGGTGGCGTACATTTTGAGTTGGAAAATGGAACCGCCGGCGAGGGATATCTGTTGGAGAGTGTGGGAGCGCTGAAAAGGATGAGCATTCTGAAGGACGATGGTGAGGAATCTGATGATGTCCTCAGCGGAAGGGAGTGGGCGAAGGGAGGGGTGGGGGCGTCCAGAGGATGGACAGGGACGGTGAGTTCAGGAGAGGTCGGAGGGGGTTGGGCTTTACACTTTTGGGAGTAAGTGGGATGGGGGAGATTGCAGGTATTGCAGGAGGGAGGGAAGTGAAGGTTAGGGCTCTGCCAGAGGAAGTGCGCTTGCCTACAATGGGGGCAGGTAGGGGCCTCGCGGCACTCGGCTGTTGGGTGTGCGTTATAGCACAGACACCTCTGGCAGCGCAGGGATTGAGGAGGGGAACGGGAGGGGTCGACCTTGTAGCGCTGGTTGAAGAGGGGGGCACCCTCCTTCAGGAGATGGTCAATGGAGGGGGCATCCCCAGAGAAAACCCGAATAAGGCGGGTGGGGCCGGCTGAGTTGAAAATGCAGCGGACCGCCTGCACCTCCAGCATGGGATGCGCCTTGAGCTCTGCCAACACCTCCTCCTCCATGATCGTCAGACTAAGCCGAGTGATCATGGAGGTGAGGGTCGGCGGGCGATGCGGGGGTTGGGGTTGCCAGGTAGGGGATGGAGAAGGAGCAGGGGTGATGGAGGTGTTGGGGCCAAAACGGACGATGGGGAGGCGGGAGAGGATGTCAGTATGGAGAGTTGGGCTGGGGGAGGAGATGAGAACGGAATCCCGTCTGGGAGTGAGGTGAGAGATGGGGGCACCAGGGAAGTGTTGGCGAAGGAGGAGGGAGAGATTCCGGGCCTGGAGAAGGGAAGGATCAGGACGGGAGAGGAGGTATTTGTATAAAGAGGGGACAGGAGGAGGAGGAGGAGGAGGAGGAGGAGGAGGAGGAGGAGGAGGCGGAGGGAGCAGGGCCAGGTGGGGAGGCATCCATGGCATCCTGGGGGGGGGGAAATGAGGATGGGGTGGGGCCTTTTTGGGAGTGGAGGAGGTGGTGGTGCCACTAGAGCGTTTAACGGTGGCAGAAGGGTGGGTGGTGATATGAGGGACGGGAGCTATAGGGAGGTGGCGGGAAGGGGCAGGTCCCGGAGTGGACGCAGCAGTCGGCGCCGGAGATGGTGACGGCGACAGCGACGGCGACGGTGGTGGCGGTGATGGCGAAGGCGATGGGAAGAATTGGGCATGGGCAGTGGCCCGATGGGCCACCACCCTAGCTGGAGCTGCAGTGACAGGCTGGGGGAGTGGGGGGAAAGGATCAGAGGGAGAGGAGCGGGAGGAAGAAGCTGGAGAGGGGGCGACAAAGAGCGAGGGCGAAGGGAGAGTGAGAAGTGGCGGGATGGAAAGAGGGGGGTGTGACTGGGCACACCATGATATGGTGGTGGTGGCGGCAGAGGGGGAAGTATAAACTATGGCTGTGGTGGTAGTGGTGGTAGTCGTGGTGGGGGCTGACATGACGACAGGGAGAAACAAAAACGCACAGGACGAAAAAGAAAGGACAAAAACTGGGAACAGACGTAGACAAAGACGGATGAAGACAAACACGAAGACGAAGACGGAGGAAGACGAAGACGGACGAAGACCAGAGTCCCACGCTGCTGGCGCTGACGGCGACGACGGGTGGCAGGAACGCCGCAGCTGCTGCCGCTGCTGCTGCTGCTGCTACTGCTGGGCTGGCTGGCTGGCTGGCTGGCTGGCTGGACCGCCGCTGCTGCTGCTGCTGCTGCAGGAGGGCTGGCGCGCTGCTGCCGGCTGGACTGCTGCTGCTGGCCGGGACCGCTGCTGCTGGCCGGGACCGGGACCGCTGCTGCTGCTGCTGCTCGGCTGGACCGCTGCTGCTCGGTTGGATCGCTGCTGCTCGGCTGGCTGGCTGGCTGGCTGGCACCTGAAAAACCTAGCACTTCGATTAGTGCTGGAATGGCACAATCGAAGGGCGGTAACCTTGCGGAGTACCACCGGAGATGATTACAGACATACGAATATATTACATATATTACAAAAACATATTGCTTATCTTCCTATATCAGTCCGAATCTTACAGCATGGTGTAAAAATTTGTAGTAAACGGTCAAGAATTTTTCGAGATTTTCTGTAGGGTGCATACTTACGAGTATACAGGGTGGTCCATTGATCGTGACCAGGCCTAATATCTCACGAAATAAGCGTCGAACGAAAAAAACTACAAAGAACGAAACCTGTCTAGTTTGAAGGGGGAAACCGGATGGCCCGCTAGATGGGGCTGCCATAGGTCAAACGGATATCGACTGCATTTTTTAAAATAGGAGCCCCCATTTTTAATTACATATTCGTGTAGTACGTAAAGAAATATGAATGTTTTAGTTGGACCACTTTTTTCGCTTTTTGCTAGATGGCGCTGTACCAGTCACAAACATATGGCTCACAAATTTAGACGAACAGTTGGTAACAGGTAAGGTTTTTAAATTAAAATACAGAACGTAGGTACGTCTGAACGTTATATTTCGGTTGTTCCAATGTGATACACCTACCTTTGTAAACGTATCATTTCTGAGAACGCATGTTGTTACAGCGTGATTATCTGTAAATACCACATTAATGCAATAAATGCTCAAAATGATGTCCGTCAACCTCAATGCATTTGGCAATCCGTGTAACGACATTCCTCTCAACACCGAGTAGTTCGCCCTCCGTAATGTTCGCACATGCATTGACAATACACTGACGCATGTTCTCAGGCGTTGTCGGTGGATCAGGATAGCAAATATCCTTCAACGTTCCCCACAGAAAGAAGTCCGGGGACGTCAGATCCGGTAAACGTGCGCGCTTCGACGACCAATCCACCTGTCCTGATATATGCTATTCAATACCGCTTCAACCGCACGTGAGCTATGTGCCGGACATCCATCATGTTGGAAGTACATCGCCATTCTGTCATGCAGTGAAACAGCTTGTAGTAACATCGGTAGAACATTACGTAGGAAATCAGCATACATTGCACCATTTAGATTGCCATCGATAAAATGGGGGCCAATTACCCTTCCCCCCATAATGCCGCACTATACATTAACCCGCCAAAGTCGCTGATGTTCCACTTGTCGCAGCCGTCGTGGATTTTCCGTTGCCCAATAGTGTATATTTTACCGGTTTACGTTACCGCTGTTAGTGAATGACGCTTCGTCGCTAAATAGAACGCGCGCAAAAAATCTGGCATCGTCCCGTAATTTCTCTTGTGCCCAGTAGGAGAACTGTACACGACATTCAAAGCCGTCGCCATGCAATTTCTGGTGCATAGAAATATGGTACGGGTGCAATCGATGTTGATGTAGCATTCTCAACACTGACGTTTTTGAGATTCACGATTCTCGAGCAATTTGTCTGCTACTGATTTGCGGATTAGCCGCGACAGCAGCTAAAACACCTATTTGGCATCACAATTTGTTGCAGGTCGTGGTTGACGTTTCGCATGCGGCTGAACACTTCCTGTGTCCTTAAATAACGTAACTATCGAGCGAACGGTCCGGAAACTTGGATGATGTCGTCCAGTATACCGAGCAGCACACATAGCACACGTCCGTTGGGCATTTTGATCACAATAGCCGTACATCAACACGATATCGACCTTTTCCGCAATTGGTAAACGGTCCATTTTAACACGGGTAATGTATCACGAAGAAAATACCGTCCACACTGGCGGAATGTTACGTGATAGCACATACTTATACGTTTGCGACGATTACAGCGCCATCTATCACAAAGCGAAAAAAGTGGTCCAACTAAAACGTTCATATTTCTTTATGTACTACACGAATATGTAATAAAATGGGGGTTCCTATTTTAAAAAACGCAGTTGATATCCGTCTGACCTATAGCAGCGCCATCTAGCGGGCCAACCATAGCGCCATCTGGTTTCCCCCTTCAAGCTAGACGAAGTTTTGCATCACCCCGGTTCTTCCTGAAGATAGACATTGACTGTGGATATTGCATCATAGACACGTCCCTTAGACTGTTCAGAGATGTCACTAAACCCGCCCAAAGAAGTAAACAACTATGCATGTGCAGCGCCTAGTTGACAGAGGGGTCCGATAGCCAATCAGTTCCAGTCATTCCACCAGGAAGGAGGTACACGGCTCGTGTTGTCAGTAATCCAACCATGCCTAAGACGGTCAATACCGCAGTTCGATTGCGTCCGCATTTTTACACTACTGGCCATTAAAATTGCTACACCAAGAAGAAATGCAGATGATAAACGGGTATTCATTGAACAAATATATTATACTAGAACTGATATGTGATTACATTTTCACGCGATTTGGGTGCATAGATCCTGAGAAATCAGTTCCCAGAACAACCACCTCTGGCCGTAATAACGGCCTTGATACCCCTGGGCATTGAGTCAAACAGAGCTTGGATGGCGTGTACAGGTACAGCTGGCCATGCAGCTTCAACACGATACCACAGTTCATCAAGAGAAGTGACTGGCGTATTGTGACGAGCCAGTTGCTCGGCCACCATTGACCAGACATTTTCAATTGGTGAGAGATCTGGAGAACGTGCTGGCCAGGGCAGCAGTCGAACATTTTCTGTATCCAGAAAGGCCCGTACAGGACCTGCAACATTCGGTCGTGCATTTTCCTGCTGAAATGTAGGGTTTCACAGGGATCAAATGAAGGGTAGAGCCACGGGTCGTAACACATCTGAATAGTAACGTCAACTATTCAGAGTGCCGTAAATGCGAATTAAAGGTGACCAAGACCTGTAACCAATGGCACCCCATACCATCACGCCAGGTGATACGCCAGTATGGCGATGACGAATACACGCTTCCAATGTGCGTTCACCGCGGTGTCGCCAAAGACGGATGCGACCATCATGATGCTGTAAACAGAACTTGGATTCATCCGAAAAAACGACGATTTGCCATTCGTGCACCCAGGTTCGTCGTTGAGTACACCATCGTAGGCGCTCCTGTCTGTGATGCAGCGTCAAAGGTAACCGCAGTCATGGTCTCTGAGCTGATAGTCCATGCTGCTGCAAACGTCGTCGAACTGTTCGTGCAGATGGTTGTTGTCTTGCAAACGTCCACATCTGTTGACTCAGGGATCGAGACGTGGCTGCACGATCCGTTACAGCCATGGGGTTAAGACGCCTGTCATCTCGACTGCTAGTGATACGAGGCCGTTGGGATCCAGCACGGCGTTCCGTATTACCCTCCTGAACCCACCGATTCCATATTCTGCTAACAGTCATTGGATCTCGACCAACGCGAGCAGCAATGTCGCGATACGATAAACCGCAATCGCGATAGGCTATAATCCGAACTTTATCAAAGTCGGAAACGTGATGGTACGCATTTCTCCTCCTTACATGAGTCATCACAACAACGTTTCACCAGGCAACGCCAGTCAACTGCTGTTTGTGTATGAGAAATCGGTTGGAAAATTTCTTCATGTCAGCACGTTGTAGGTGTCGACACCGCGGCCAACATTGTGTGAATGCTCTGAAAAGCTAATCATTTGCATATCAAAGCATCTTCTTCCTGTCGGTTAAATTTCGCATCTGTAGCACATCTTCGTGGTGTAGCATTAATGGCCAGTAGCGCACTTTGTGCTAGGAAGGGCTCTCAATAAGGGAAGCGTCCAGGCGTCTTGGTGTGAACCAAAGCGATGTTGTTCGGACATGGAGGAGATACAGAGAGACAGGAACTGTCGATGACATGCCTCGCTCAGGCCTCCCAAGGGCTGCTACTGCAGTGGATGACCACTACCTACGGATTATGGCTCGGAGGAAACCTGACAGCAACGCCATCATGTTGAATAATGCTTTTCGTGCAGCCACGTCGTGTTACGACTCAAACTGTGCGCTGTTGGCTGCGTGATGCGCAACTTCACTCCCGACGTCCATGGCAAGGTCCATCTTTGCAACCACGACATCATGCAGCGCGGTACAGATGGGCCCAACAACATGCCGAATGGTCCGCTCAGGATTGGCATCACGTTCTCTTCACCGATGAGTGCCACATATGCCTTAAACCAGACAATCGTCGGGGACGTGTTTGGAGGCAACCCGGTCAGCCTGAACGCCTTAGACACACTGTCCAGCGAGTGCAGCAAGATGGAGGTTCCCTGCTGCTTTGGGGTGGCATTAGTGAGGCCGATGTACACCGCTGGTGGTCATGGAAGGCGCCGTAACGGTTGTACGATACGCGAATGCCATCCTCCGACCGATAGTGCAACCATCTCGGCAGCATAATGGCGAGGCATTCGTCTTCATGGACGACAATTAGGGCCCCCATCGTGCACATCTTTGATGACTTCCTTCACGATAACGACATCGTTCTACTAGAGTGGCTAGGATGTTCTACATACATGAACCTATCGAACATACCTGGGATATATTGAAAACTGCTGTTTATGAACGGCGTGACCCACCAACCACACTGAGGGATCTACCCTGAATCGCCGTTAAGGAGTGGGACAATCTGGACCAACAGTACCTTGATGAAGTTTTGGATACGGTGCCACGACGAATACAGGCTTGCATCAACGCAAGAGGACGTGCTACCGGGTACTAGAGGTACCGGTGTGTACAGCAATCTGGACCACCACCTCTGAAGGTCTCGTTGTATGATGGTACAACATGCAATCTGTGGTTCTCATGAGCAATAAAAAGGGCGGAAATGATGTATACGCTGATCTAAATTCCAATTTTCTGTACAGATCACGGAACCGAGGTGATGCAAAACGTTTTAAGTTGACAGACCAGAAAAACTCAAAAAATAAGTTTCAGACGAAAAAATGTGTAGAATTCAAAGTTGATATTTTCGAGTGGGACATCTGCTGGTGCTAAAATTAGACCGCCACCACAGCCCCCTGGGGAGGGGCGGAGGCAACTTTAAAATTTCAAATGGGAACTCCCATTTTTTATGGAAGAATAAGATTTACGTAAAAAACTACGTACTTTTTGTCTTAAACATTTGTTTTGATTCTTGGTAGTTGGCGCTGTAATTCAAGAAAATCCATGTTCTCATTTTTCCGTCGGAAATGGTTATGGATAAATAACAAATACTTATTTACTTCGTAAATTTTGATTCGCTAAAACTAAAACTCTCCCTCTCTCCCCATAGGCTGGGGTTTGCGAGAGAGAAATTGAAGTTTTTCAAATGTTGACAAAAAAAACTTTTCCGAATCTGCGAAAAATTTAATATGTGGGTTATTCTGGTTTGTCGACTTAAAATTTACACCATATATATATATATATATATATATATATATATATATATATATATATATATATATATATATTGGTGGATGTTTACAATTAAAGTTAAACTTAGAAACCACTGTAGAAATAACAACATTGGTCAGAATGACGTCGAATTGCAACGGTATATTATCGGAGAAGACGGAAAACGTATGTCAGAAGAAAAATAGTTATAAAATGTAGCAATTTAATAGTGGTCGACTACAAATGACAAATGAATCATACAACAATGCGTAAGGTTTACGTTTGACGCTAAACAAACTGTCGTACTCAGTCTGCATGAGTGTGGAGATTTGATACTCTTAGGTACGGAAGCCCATCCACTACGGCAAGGTCATATCACATCGGATGGGAAAAATCGGTTTTTAATTGCCCTGAGGCCAAAAACCGTGTAAAAAGAACCACTCACATCCGTTATTAATCGTCCTGATGCCAAAAACCGCATAAAAAGCAGCAATTATATTGGGTTTTAATTGTCCTGAGGCCAAAAACCGCATAAAAAGCTTCAATCAAAATCAAACCGGATTATTGAGTTCCTTGTGACTGGCGCAAAAGATTTTCAATATGCTGTCCACCGTTTTCTGCAACAAGCTGAAACCGAGAAACAGCATGTTCCATAACTGATCGAAGTGTTTCCGGGTTCACGTTCAGAATGTGTTGCACAACGCGTGCCTTCAATGCAACAAATTTTGCAATCTCAACACTGAACACAACATCTTTCAGACAGCCGCACAGCCAGAAACCAGACGGATTAAAATCAGGTGATCGGGACGGCCAGGTTTTAGGGAAATGCAGGCTGATATTTCTGGCATTTCCGAAATAGCATTTCAGCATCTGTTTAACTGGATTTGCAATGTGCGGAGGTGCGCCATCTTGCATGAAAATGATCCCATCCGCGCTGATGGAGAGCTGGAATGACATGGTTGCGCAAAAGACACTCATAGCTCTTGCTAGTGACGGTCCAGGTAACAGGACCGAAAGTATCTGTCTCTTCGAAAAAATGTGCCGTAAACCCGCACCATACGGTGACCTTTTCAGGATGAAGTGGTACTGGTTGATTTGCTTGTGGATTTTCTGTTGTCCATATTCAACAATTCTGTGTATTGACATATCCTGTCAGATTCCACGGCCAATCATTGTTCACTTCCAAGGCAGGAAGAAATTCTAAAGCAAAGCTCTATCTTACTGGCAGGTCAACAATAAGCAACTCGTGCACACGGGTAAGTTTGAATGGATAGCAAAGATGGATGTTTCATAGGATTTTACGCACCGTGCTCACGGGTATGTCCAATGTGCGGGCGATTCTCCGTGCACTAGACATTTGCTCCCCACCACTCGTCTCCTCCTACATTGCTGTGGCCACTGCTTCCACTGACGTCAATTCGTTTCCTCCCTTTACCAGGCTGCGCACCAAAAGAACACGTCTTTTCGAATTTACGACCTATTTTCTCCAGTCCCACGGCAGTCATCAGACCAGCACCTTTATTCAAACCCTTCAGTGTTCGGAACTTCTGCAGAGCGACGTGTCCACAGTCCTCATTCTCGTAATACAGCTTTACAAACAGAGCGCGATCCTGCGTTGAGACAGTTATGACGAACGTCACAGACGCGAATGGGGGAAAAGCCGTGTTCCCAGCGCGTTTATACCAACTTCAATGGGTCGTGTGCATGACAGATGTTTTCATTTACGTAATGTGACCGATACAGCTCCATCTACTGATCAATTTTCACACTTTTTTTTTCTTCTGCCATACGTTTTCCCCCTCCTCCGATAAAATTCCTTTACAATTTGACGTCATTCTGACCAGGAGTTATTTCGATAGCGTTTTGAAATTTTAACTTTAATTATAATCACACTGTCTAAATCAAACTGATTTTTTAGTCATGAAAACATGTGACAGCAGAACTGTCAATCCGAACGCATTTTTTTTGTTTTCTGATTCACTCCAAAAATACCACCATCATCCAGAATTACGAAAACACTAAAAGTCAACCAAACTGGAAGAGACGTTCTCAAGTGATGATCTTTCGCAAACCATTGTAATATCTATCTTTTCCGGAGGATTATTTTCCGAAAATTATCTTTCATACAAACCTTGCCTTGACCATTACAAACAAAACAAAGAGAAAAATCAGCCAAATCTGTCGTGCTGTTCTTAACAGATGATGTTTCATACATGCGGCAATTGATGTTAATTTCCGAATTTTACGACGGACCCTGTCCTGACAATAATGAACACAAAAAATCAACCAAATAAGTCAAACTGTTCCCAGGTGATGATCTTTCATACATGCGGTAACTGATTTTTATTTATATACATTTTAATTCAACAATGTGCAATGAAATTATATTTTTGCAAAACTCATCTTTAAGAACGGAAGTGTTCGTTACAAAAAAAAAAATGTCTTAAGGAGTTAGACGTAGACTGATGGCCCAAAACACTGTGACCATTGCCTACCGCGAGAACAAATGGCAGCTGGTGTCACTGCCGAAGTAGTGACTTGGTGAGGAAAGAGTATAAGCAGTTCAGAGACGAATTGATAACCATTCCAGCGACGATACGGGCTCAAATTGCGAAATACATTGAGATAATCGAATTCGAAAAGGAACAGATTAAATGATACTATATAGCTTCAGAGACCTTTTTAAGGCTCGAACATTTATGATGTATACAGGGTTACTACAAATGATTGAAGCGATTTCACAGCTCTACAATAACTTTATTATTTGAGATATTTTCACAATGCTTTGCACACACATACAAAAACTCAAAAAGTTTTTTTAGGCATTCACAAATGTTCGATATGTGCCCCTTTAGTGATTCGGCAGACATCAAGCCGATAATCAAGTTCCTCCCACACTCGGCGCAGCATGTCCCCATCAATGAGTTCGAAAGCATCGTTGATGCGGGCTCGCAGTTCTGGCACGTTTCTTGGTAGAGGAGGTTTAAACACTGAATCTTTCACATAACCCCACAGAAAGAAATTGCATGGGGTTAAGTCGGGAGAGCGTGGAGGCCATGACATGAATTGCTGATTATGATCTCCACCACGACCGATCCATCGGTTTTCCAATCTCCTGTTTAAGAAATGCCGAACATCATGATGGAAGTGCGGTGGAGCACCATCCTGTGGTTCGTTTAGCTCCCTGCTTGCTTTATTCGTCGACTTCCGCGGGCTACGAGTGAAACTTGCCCGCACGCGTTTAACCGTTTCTTCGCTCACTGCAGGCCGACCAGTTGATTTCCCCTTACAGAGGCATCCAGAAGCTTTAAACTGCGCATACCATCGCCGAATGGAGTTAGTAGTTGGTGGATCTTTGTTGAACTTCGTTCTGAAGTGTCGTTTCACTGTTATGACTGACTGATGTGAGTGCATTTCAAGCACGACATACACTTTCTCGGCTCCTGTCGCCATTTTGTCTCACTGCGCTCTCGAGCGCTCTGGCGGCAGAAACCTGAAGTGCGGCTTCAGCCGAACAAAACTTTATGAGTTTTTCTACGTATCTGTAGTGTGTCGTGACCATATGTCAATGAATGGAGCTACAGTGAATTTAGGAAATCGCTTCAATCGTTTGTAATAGCCCTGTATATGCAGACTGAAGGGATGAATGAAAATTTGGACTAAGGCTGGGAATCGAACTCTCTCTCCTGCTCTCAATAGGCAGATGCGCTAACCATTACTCCACCGTGACATAGTGGCTTTGCACAACTGCATGGACTATTCGAGCACGGCTCGCTCCTCAAACCAAATGGGAAGGGGGAATACCAAGTAGGGTGAGGCGAGAATGGGAATTTGGACATATGAAGGAGGCATGCGAGGCTCCTCTGTGGCAGCTCTGCAAAGCCAGTGTGTCAGGGTGGTGTAATGATTACTGCATCTGCTTAGTGAACAGATGCCGACACAGTAGATCAGCTTGTTCAGTCAGAGGGTTAGCTAACCTCTATGACAAAAAACTGAGTGAACGGATCAACGGAGAACCTAAATGGGTCTCATCGGACGTCTGCCCCACACAAATTTAACTAACAATATAGAACAAAATGAGATAAAAAAAGAAAAAAAGTGAGCAAGAGACCCAGGTTCGAATCCTGGGCGTGATACAAATTTTTATTATTTTCTTTTTTCAAATTTATTTGACTTCAGTACAGTAATCAAGCCATAGTTACAGTAAATTACAGAATGTTTACATGACTAGTTTCGGTGAAGCTCAGTCACCATTATCAAATGTAGCGAGTATGAAATATGTTGGCTTTTAATTATGAGAACCTGAAATACATGTAACATCTAACCACAACACCTTTGTCATAGGAAACAATGCTGTAAGCGTATGACGCTAAATTAAATCTCATTATGGAATAATGGTAAAGAAGCAATATCATTGCCATTGATTGCTGTGAAGCCTTTATCAATACAGAACAAAATATTAACGTCGTATATGTTGGATTAGGATCGACGTTGTCCAACTACTTGCGTAACGAACCTGACAAGTGAAAATGTTATGTTGTTAGTCTTAGCAATTCTTCTGTTATTCTGAAACATACATACCGTTAACTGAAGCATCAGAATGAATCTGGATGAAGTTAATGAAATAACAACACCCATGCATGAATATTGCAGATTATTATCCGTATATATGGTCTCCAAACCAACTGGTCAACTCTGCGACAAAAATCTCCACATCTCAACATCTTAAAGTTGAATATACATAGCCTGAAATCTTGAACACAGTACTCAATAGAGCTGTGTCCAAGAAACAACTGTTTGTTTGGACGACACATATACAGCCGATGTTAGCACATAATTGATCAACACGATGGACAAAGCACTCGCAGGACTCAGTAGCTTTATGTCCAAGACACAACTATCTACCTGGGTGACACATTACAGCTGAGGTTACCATATGAGGCATATGGACGGCGTGCGTGCAACGACAACAGATCGTCCTGGAACAAAATACAAAGCTTCATCACAACCGCGTCACAACAGATGTTCAAAGTGGCCTCTATGGGATGCAGATTGATGATACCAGTTCTGGTAAAGGTTACTTCGTAGGTAAAGAGGATCGATGACAGAAATCCAATAATTGTGATGGTCTGGTGCAAAATCCATCGACAAAATCCTTCCTGCAGAGGGAAATCCGCTGCTGATAATCCTTGCACTCGATGCAGGCGATAGGGATGGTAGCGGCTGTCATACAGGATACACACAATCGTACTTTGGCTTAACCATGTTGGCGGGCGTCTTGTCTTGAGCTTGTATTGCGGTTAGTCTCAATATACTGTAGAACCTGGCCGTCCAAATCTGGTGACGCACAGTCCGCCGCCTCCCTGCGTGTTCATCTGTCTGAAAGGAAGCATGATCACTCAAACGCCCAAAGAAATGGCTTGAAAAGTTGTGTGATGCGCTGTTTGTGAGGGTACTTGTTTTGGTATAGCCGTGCAGCCTCTAGACGGTTTCCACCTGAAGTTAAAATCTTCTGGGTTATTAGGTCACGTCATATTTCCTTTAAAATGATCGACGTTTCGACCCCTCTGCTGGGATCTTCCTCAGGATCTTCTGGTGTCCACTATTGCAGGAACACTGTCATAGACGAGTGTCGCATTCTCTTATAAAGAGGAGTTTTCCCGCGATGGTGCTGTAGAAGTGATAGTATTGGTTAAAATTCTTATGGCTACCATTGATGGGCCATAGTCATAGGCTGGCATTCCCGCGCTGATGCAGAAGAAGGTATGTTGTTGGCTAATCTCCTGTGGATACCATTGGTAGCCCATCGTCATTGGATAGAAAGGCACTATTCCACACTTACGCTGGAGAAGTTTTATGGTTTAAATTCCTGCTACTGCTATTGGTTGATCGTCGTCATTGGCCGTATTGAAGCACCATCTGGGATTGTTCCCGATATGAATATCGGACCATTCTGCTGCTTGCACTAGGGTGAGTCAATTACACAGCCTGCAACACGCAAGGAACACACGACACGTGGTCAGAGGAACTTTCATTCGTCAGCGCCATGTACCATGGCAAACATGCGTTTCCGGATACTTATTCATATTAGCTTTTTTCCCCATTTCCAGTCAGGATCCATCCCCGCAGTTTGTCGGTTATGTTAACATTCTCCCTTTACACGAGGGTTGAATGAAAAGTAATGCCTCTACCTTCGTTAATTAAGTGAAACGCAGAAATTATCCTTAGAATCTCTTCTTTAATATCTTTAATTACCAATATTCACTTTTCCAGATAATTACCAGCCAGTTGGATACATTTCTGCCAACGATGAACAAGTTCCCAGTACGAGATTTTCACTCTGCAGCGGAGTGTGCGCTGATATGAAACTTCCTGGCAGATTAAAACTGTGTGCCGGACCGAGACTCGGACTCGGGACAAGTTTTCTGAAGCCGCCACGGAAGAAGTCGACACTCTGTTTCCGCAACCACAGTCTCACAGTTCTCTCAACGTCTTCATCAGAAGCATAATGATATCCCCGCAGATCGTCTTTCATTATCTGGAACAGATGGAAGTCAGACGGCGCTAAATCTGGACTGTATGGAGGATGCCGTATGGTGGTGATATTCAGTCTCTGAAGTTCTGCTGTGGTGGCACGTGAAGTATGTGGTTTGGCATTGTCATGCAGGAAAACATTTCCCTTTTCCTTTCGGACCCTTGTTAGCCGTCGTTTCAGAGTTCGTCCTGAAGCAATCTGTCAACTTATTGCTTGTGAAACGCGGTGGTTGCTGTCACAGGACGTCCAGCTCTTTGTTTGTCACGCAGGTCAGATTTTCCCGCCTCAACATCTTTACACTTACTCGCCTAACGAAGCACAGTACTCATATCAACACATTCACCATAAACTGCTTTCATTCTCTGATAAATCTGCTTTGGGGTGACACCTTTTGCTGTCAAGAATTGAATGACTGCACGTTGCTTAAATCGCATTGTCCGACCGTATGCGCTGGGTTCCATGCTTTACGCTGTAACAAGACAACCGTCCAATGCTAAGGCTTCCTGCCAACTGGATCTGTAGAGAAGAGGCTACGGTACAAGCCAGTGCCTGCCGCATACCAATGCTGCCAACTGTTGAAGAGTTTCGAAGGTGGAGGCATTACTTTTCAGTCAACCCTCGTAGTTAACTTCATTGAAAGCTTACAGTTCGATACGGATAATGGAAACAAAATAAAAACAAATATATAAATATTACGAAAACGTAACAAACATTATACTGCCATGCTATAAGTCATTACGAAACATAATCAAATACATAACGTCTAACCATTGCTCGACTGTGAATCGTAGCTGCCAAAACAAGAGTATATACCATCGATAAAAGACGTAAGCTACCATTTCTCAACTACGGTAGTTATAAGTGACAATTAAATTAAATGATTAAAAAAATAAAATGAGCCTGCAATGGAAGTTCCTTATGCAGCAGTAAGATTATAAGACGGCGACAACGTCACGATGCAGTATGGATTTAAGTACCAGCACACAATTAAACAAAACTGTTATTAGTTATAATTTTACAGCCAATATCAAAAGCAGGTAGCGTGTAGATGGCTATAGAACTGAAATAGGCAGATTGTTATTGTATCTTCTACAGCAATAAAACTACATCAATTATAGCAGAAGTTTGGTTAAATGCTATTATTACAGTGTCGTGATATGTACAGATTTTTATTTTCTTTTTTAAGTAATCAGTCTTCTGTCTCGTTTGATGCGACCCTTGCAACTTACGTCCCCAGTTACATGTGTTTCCCTCTACAGTTTATCCTCCACAGCTCCCTGTAGCGCCATGGAAATCATTGTGTGATGTCTTAACAGACGTCCTGTCATCCACTCCCTTCCTCTCGTCAGTGTTTTCCGTATATTTCGTTCCTCTCCGATTCTGCAGAGAAACCCTCATTTCTTACATCATCAGCCTAAGTACTTTTCAACATTCTTCCGTAGCACTACATCCCCAATGCTTCGATTCTGTTCTGTTGAAAGGATTCTACTGGGGCACACTTGTATGTGGCACCCGCATATGACAATAATATTAATGTACATTAAAATGAAACCAGTATACTATAAACGATGTATGTCTCTGATAGGGTTTATAATGTGGATCACTGACTGAGTACGACCACAGACCCAAAGATACTGCTTCCTGTCTGAGGTTGTGTTGGAGTTAGAGATCGCTGGGCGCATGGTTGTGAGCGAAAGAGGATAAAGTAGGCAGTTTTTGTTGTGTGCTCTGTGAAGCCACCAAGTGTTAGATAAATGTGGGTATGTCAGTAATGTCTGACATGGAAGCAGAAGTCTTCATGCGAACAAGGTAAATATGTTAAATAATTATGATTTTTGTTTTGCCAGCGCGTTAGTATAGATGAACTGGCAAATAATTTGTATTTGTTGAGTAACCCCAGGACATGCGTAAACTGATTTGATAAAGAGGCTAGTTAGATATTTCACTTTTGCAATGTTTCAATGATTTTTTAACGGAGCTGTATGTAATTTGATGATTTGCATTTATGCTGGTTTAGTGAAGTTAGATAATACTTGCTATACAAATCTCATTGTGTGTGGATCAATTAGTAAATATGCTATATTATTCTAACCAATGTAAGTTCAGTTGTAGATGTTTTTGAAAAGACAAACTTAACTTGCGACATATTTTTGCTAAAAAGAACTCAGTGTTAGTAATTTACCACAATCAGTACCACCTCCCTGTCCAGGTCATATATTTTTCAAAGAAGTTCAATTTTCTTAAATGTTTTCGCTTATCAGCCAAAAGAATTTCATGTATACTTCAAAGAATTACGGCCAGCATTGCACACTGCTGAGCCTGTAGCTAGCATATTTTTATTTTTTGTGAGAAACCAGAATATATCCCGTTCCACCGTTGCTGCTTTAGAGGTAAGACGATTTAATTTATTTGTTATGTGCACAGGGACTAAAGTTATCCGTATTGAGCAAGGCCAGAGGATTCAGTGTTAAAAATGTTAAATGTGTGTGAAATCGTATGGGATTTAGGTGCTAAGGTCATCAGTCCCTAAGATTACACACTACTTAACCTAAATTATCCTAAGGACAAACACACACACCCACGGCCGAGGGAGGACTCGAACGTCCGCCGGGACCAGCCGCACAGTCCATGACAGGATTCAGTGCCTAAGGGGGCTGAATGTATTTTGCAGTTACTGTATTTCTTTATTGGTTTTGGGAGTTGCATTGCCCAATCAGTTCGTGTGAAGTTTTTGCTAACAATAACACAGAGTAAGCACACCACTTGCACTTACAACACGCTACACGATAATTCGAGTTTTGTATGTATTCCGAGTTCTTTCATTGAAATATTTGTATGCACTACCCATCATTCAAAGTATTCCATACAAAGAAGAATAATTTTACTAAGTAGCAAATAGTTTTCTTATTAAAGAAAGTTACACTGTTTCGATTTTCCCTTGGTCCATGTTTCACAGTCAAACAAAGCTCTGCTCCAGACGTACATTCCCACAAATTTGTTCCTCATTTTACGATCTACGTTTAATATAGCAGACTTTTCTCGACCAGGTATAGAGCTACAGTTCCCAAAGACTTTCGGAGAAGTAGTGTATTTTGGCGCATTCCAGTCTGGCAGATGTTCCAAACAGTTTCAAACAGTCCAGTTTTTTTTTTTCGTGCGGATCGCCTCTACCCGTACTGCTTGTTAGGGATCCTCCCCTACGTCTCCAGCGACGACAGCAGCATGCAGCCACCCCCGCCAATCTGCCGCTAGTGGTGGCGTCGCAGCCACCCCCACCCCCGCCCCCGCGGTTGCTCTCCGCGACTCATAAATCTGGCGGCCAGTCGCCCACCCCAAAGCGGGGAGGAACCCGCCCCCGCACTCGCTTAGCAGAGCAGCATAACTCATCACGTGATCATCCGGCACTCTGACGTGGTGGGGCCGTCCCACAGGCGTAACAGCGCGGAGATGCAGAACGCTGCGTGGAAACACGCTATACAGTCGCTGTGTGCAGCTAGTGAGCATTTCCACATGAGACGCATGCAGGGAGTCAGTTGTGTCTAGGAATCCTGGCTACTCGGTTCGCTAGACAAACAATCAAACAACACGTATTAATGAGTTTTATTACAAAAAGACAATTACAGACACTTAACTCTGGCACCTACGCGGACGTGTCGGAAGTAAAGGGCGACATACGAAACCATCAGTCTTTGCAGTGACTGCTGATCTCCAACTGACAAAAGTCTCTCCTAAACTGCTGTCGAAGTGGCTAACGGTAAAGCTGCTATCGAAGTGCCTAACGTTGACGCTGCTATCCAAGTGGGTCACCACCATTTGGGTGGGGCGCTTGTGTTGTCTTCACATAGGGGCCGCTGCTGTTGCCTTGTCTTCCTGGAAGGGAGGTCGGTTCAAATGGCTCTGAGCACTATGGGACTCAACTACTGAGGTCATTAGTCCCCTAGAACTTAGAACTAGTTAAACCTAACTAACCTATGGACATCACAAACATCCATGCCCGAGGCAGGATTCGAACCTGCGACCGTAGCGGTCTTGCGGTTCCAGACTGCAGCGCCTTTAACCGCACGGCCATTTCGGCCGGCGAAGGGAGGTCGGTCAGCATGCGATTGGATTACCTCTTCTCAAAGCCTTCTCTTCTTTGTCGTTCCCGATTGGCGTGCCAGCGCTTGACTTTACGCCATAACAGAGACAACTCAAAGGCGACATGTCTGTGTCAAAAATGTCAGTACTAGAGACAACCCTTACAAGCCAAATTCGAGAGAATGACATGAACTAGAAATATTGTCGATAATTTGAAATTTTTGAGGCAAAACAGTTATTTTCATTTTTACTGTTACTGTTATTGCCTCCTCTTAAAACAACTTAGCTCGGTCAAATAATTTCAGTAAATCCATATCAAAATAAATGTGGCTCGTGAGGGGCGGTATTTAACGTCATAATCTGTTCATTTGTGCTTGAAACTCGTCTTCAGTTACCAATGACACACATGGCTGCCCAGATAGATGTTAGCACCTGTATAGGATTGAAATATGTTACCACTTATGTGGAATTGCCTTTTATTTAATTTTACCACTTACATGGAGCTGACTTTTGTTTTATTTTATTACTACGTTAGCGCGTGCTGCTTCTTTCGCGTATACTGCATGGTCTTTAATCATATTTTTATTTTGTTCACAAAGTGAAACATCTTCTAAGTTTTTGACATTGAGTACAGACGCAGAAGCATGATGTTTTCCGTATGTATTTCTGACAAGAAAGCTTTTCTGGTAGTAAGAGTCGGAGTTCTTTGTTAATCTTGCCTTTTGAGCACTTGTGGTGATACTTCGTTAGAAATCTTCATTCCATAACATGTATTTTTACACAAGTCAATTACCAATTTAATACAACGACATATTTTCTTAAAAAATTGTCATGCCCTATTTCAAACACGTATTTTTTATTTATAACAAGCAGCCAAATACAAATTTTCAGAGATTTATATTCATAAGTGCTCTCATAATGAAATATTTCCATAAAAATTTTCATCTCCTATTTTACCTTCTTAGGTGTTGAATTTCCGAAAACAGTGAAGCCGAATGGAGTCTCAGATTTACCTCTAAAAATGCCTTCATAATGAAATTTTTTCACTAAAAATTTTTTCACTAAAAATTTCATCCCCTACTTCACCCCCTCAAGAGATGAATTTCAAAAACGCTAAAACGTGTTTCTAACTGAGAAGCTAAATACAAAATTTCAGAGATTTAGTTTCAAAAATGATTATCTAATGAAGTATTTTCATAAAGACTTTCATCCCCTGTTTTACACCCTTAGAGGGTTATTTACAGCCGATACCCCAAAAACTATTTTTCTTAGGCTTAGCTTTAAGAATGCTTTCATAAAGAAATTGTTTCATCACCATAGGTGTTGTTTTCCAGAAACAATGAAAATAGCATTTCTTTTATTTCTAACCATGAAGCCAAATACAAACTTTTGTAGATGTAGCTTTAAAAATGATTTAGTAATACTTCAATAATGATTAATATCCGAAAAAAAGACTTTTACACACTATTTTACCCCCTTAGTTGTTAAACTTCCAATAATGCTGAAGAAGCAAGTATTTTTTCATTTATGCCCCAGAAACCATTGGCTAATTTTCGTAATTCTAGTTTCAAAATTGTCTCAATACCAACATAATTTCCAAAAGTCTTACCCTGAGAAGTGCCGTTGTAGTACTGTCGAAACATTGGTTTTAAGTTTGTATTTAAAGTATTTTACATAACAGCCCAGAAGAATTTTAGTCATCATGACACTGGCCGCAGAAGCCTACGTAGTTATATACTTCATTCCATACTTCAGAATCTTTGGGGTGGAATTTCGAACAATCGCTTACTAAACGATGTCTACACTATAAGATCAACGCCCTCTCCTTATTTCATGTTTCTGTTGTTAGCAGTTTGAGCTGGGCGATGATGAATCAGTAAATCAGTTAGGCCCTGCTCCATCCCCTCACGGGTCGAATTTCCAAAAATACTGAAAAACGTATTTTTTTTTTCCAATTGAGAAGTCAAATACCAATTTTCATAGATTAGTGTTAAAAATTCTTTAGTATTTCTTTGACAATGAGTTATTAAAAAACTTTCACACAGTATTTCAATCCCACGAGGGTTAAAATTGCAAAAATTCTGAGACACGTATATTTTTATTCTGATCGAGAAACCAAATACCAATTTTTGTAGTTCTGGCTTAAATATTGCCTTAATAGTGACATATTTTCAGAAAGCCTTTCATCCCCTACTTCATCCCCTTAGGGGTGGAACTTCGAAAAGTCGCTTCGCAAACGACGCATACAGTAGAAGATCAACGTCCTCCCCAAATATAAAATTTCTGTCCTTAGTGTTTGGGGTGGGTGATGATGAATCAGTGAGTGAGTCAGACAGTCTGGATTTTGGCTTTTACGTATAGAGACTTTTACTATTTATTATTCTTTATTTTAATATAAAAACACACAAAAGTCCAAATGAAGCTAGTGCATTTCTTCGACCTGTACGCCTTGGTTCTCAGTGCGTGTGCAAGATCTTTTCACCACACCGGCCATAGCTCATTCACACATTTCCGTAAGCATAAAGCGGACAACATGCGTTATCCATTTTTTATGGTTTTTAATGGCAATAGGTCCTGCAGCACGAACGCGTTCTATTTCCCCACAGCCTGAAATGATATGTAGTCAAATCGGTTGACCGTTGTGGCCATGCCAAATGTCCACATTTTCCTGTTCAACGTTTGCCAGATGTTTCATTCAGGTAATGTCGAACCTTTAAGGAATAATGTGATGGTGCACAATCTTGCTGGAAGTAATCTAATGTTACAATACAGAGGGAAAGATTATGAACAACAAAATTCTGCAATACTTCTAGGTAAGAGCCTCCCGTTGCAGTCTGATCATAAAAGAAATCGGACCAAATACTCCACACTTCGAAATAACGCTCTATTTGTTAAGCCTCGGAGAGAATCGAGTATGCTTTCTTACAAGGGGACACCACGACGTTGGGATCACAGATTTAATTCGAACCTGGTACAGCTTGGTACACCTTGTGCAAGTAGTAATGTGCACTATCCTGGCAATTCCGACGAAATCGCAAGGGAAGTTTTAGGCGCCTATTATGTAGCTCATGTATCTATGCGTAGATCCTAGATGTTACAGTTCATGGTGGTCAAGTGGGCCGGCACGGTAGCTCAGCTTGTTCGGTCAGAGGGGTACTCGTCCTCAGTAGTAAAGAAACTGAGTAAAGGAATCAACGATCCACTTGAACAGATGTCTTGTGACGTCCACCCAGACGAAACGCAACGAACAATACCGAAAAAAAAAGGTTAGTGTTCGTGCTTCGTAAAACGAACGTGTATAAAACAACGCTTCGACTCCCACTCATACATAGATTTTAATCTACATTCTTTTTATCATTGGTCATATTATTTAATTTGTGTGACATTTGAGAGAGGATATAATTTAAAAAAGAAAAGACACATGTATTTGCATGAAGTTTTAGTGACTTTCATGTTATTTTACTACTTGCTAGTTTTAATTAAATTTAATCATAAGAGTAAAAATATTTATAACTATCGACAAGTAAACGAAGAAACGCATAGTTTTCCTGAAAATGTATGCTTGTCGTCATTTGCGAACTCCCTCTCCCCCCCCCATTGCATTTGGTGGTCTTGACGTACGTCGCATGACATATGACATAGTTGAAGTTCATCGTTGAGCCCTTGACTCAGTTTTTTTTTTATTACATATAGCAGACAGCTCTCTCTCCACCGCTTGATCACACTGACTTCTTACTGCTGGCATCTTCGCACAGATACATGAGTTACATAGTAGACGCGTACAACTTCTCTTGCGATTTTCTCGGAGTTGCCACCTTACTAATTGTCCATTATGTTGTTTTAATGCTCTACTAAAGCTGAACACAGTTTAAAGTAAATCCTAGATTCCAACAGCGTGGCCTCCCCTTGCTAGTTCATGGGGACTGTCTGTACTCCAAATGGCGGAATTGTTCTTATTTACGTTGCCGCTGGTATGCAATGTAGCTTATCTAACATAAAGAACAAAGCACTAGGATCTATGTGTATAATTTGTAACAACACTTATGCAGCTCGTATATGAGTAATTTCATCAGCATCAGATACGGTCTGTGTGATATGAATGTGGTACGGTTTCATTCCCAGATCGAGGTGACGAATTCTTAAGACATTTGTTCCTGCGATTTCCGTTTCCCATGCTAATCTTGTACTTGAATTTCATCCGCTCCTAATAATTATGCCTTGAACGTTTATGATATTATCTCCCTTCAAATACTTCTTGGAGGTCCTCTGTTTCCTTTAGTCAGTGGTCACAGACCCCGTGCACAAAGCTTTTTCGTGTACTCTATGAGTAGCTAAACGCCTTGGGCGATTCTTATAAAACCACTGTCGAAAATTTTTTCCTACTATTGAGGATGACCCAAACACTTCCATCCAAGCTGCTACCATCCTTCTCTCTTACAAAGTAGGTCGGATGGTCATCTCTAGCTTGGAACAACCGAAAATTTAAAACTATGTAGTACCATATGAGTGGTAACCTCTTTCTGGACACTCCTGTATAAAATTTCTTTAGAATTGTAAACTGTTGTGTAGGTAATAGAGTTTTACAATAAAACAGATTCAGACAGAAGAGCCAGGTAGACTTGAGCTAACCTACGAACATCGTCTGGTACACAACGTGTTCAGGAACTTCAGGTTAGCAGCATGTTAGGCATAATGGCTTGTAAGCAAGTCGAATGCCTGCCATCTCTTAATTAACTTCAACCTGCGATGCTATGTGAGATTTGTTTTTTG
Organism: Schistocerca serialis cubense; assembly: GCF_023864345.2. Taxonomy (NCBI): domain Eukaryota; kingdom Metazoa; phylum Arthropoda; class Insecta; order Orthoptera; family Acrididae; genus Schistocerca; species Schistocerca serialis. Next base: position 439,658,841 of record NC_064645.1, on the reverse strand, counting down.
AGACATCTGTCTTCTGACTGGTTTGATGCAGATCCACCACAAATTCCTCTCCTGTACCAATCTTTTCATCTCAGAGTAGCACTTGCGACCTACGTCCTCAAATATTTGCTTGGTGTATCCCAATCTCTGTCTTCCTCTACAGTTTTTAGCCTCTACAGTTCCCTCTAGTAACATGGATCTTAACCCCTGACGTCTTAATGGATATCCTGTCATCCTGTCCCTTCCGTTTATCAGTGTTTTCCTTATGTTCCTTTCCTCGCCGATTCTCCAGAGAACCTCCTCACCACATTTGAGATGTATCGATTCTCTTCTGTTCCGGTTTTCTCACAGTCCATGTCTCATTGTCATACAATGCTGTGTTCCAAATGTCTTCCTGAAATTAAGATTTATATTTCGTACTAGTAGACTTCTCTTGACCAGGAATGCCCATTTTGCCAGTGGTAGTCTGCCTTCTATGTCCTACTTGCCTCGTGTGTCATGGGTTATTTTGCTGCCTAGGTAACAGAATTACTTAATTTCGTCTACTTCGTGATCACCAACTACCATGCTAAGTTTCTCGTGGTTCTCATTTCTGCTACTTCTCAATTCTTTCGATTTTCTTTGAATCCATATTTTGTAGTCATTAAACTGTTTATTCCATTCAACAGATGCTGTAATTCTTCTTCACTTTCACTGAGGATAGCTATGTTATCAGCGAATTCTAACATTGAGATAATGACTCTTGTTTCATGCTCTGATCATGTAAGTGAACATCCTCATACTGTAAAGCAAAGCTTCTGAGTGGCAAGGACTTCCTCAGAACCTGGAATCGAAGTCACCGTCTTACGTCCTGGGATTAAAAATGTTGTCTACAGAACAGTTCCAGCAACAACTGAATTTTTACTCTTCCTTTGTGAGTGTGTGCCTTGTGCATGATTTTGATCGCCAGTGACAGTGGGTCTTCAGAGTGCCAACGAATGAGGTATTTTCTAATAAGGCAGCATTCTCTCTTTCACACTCATTTTTAGTATAGTTAACTAACAGTGGGGATTTTAAGTGTTGGATCTTAGTAACAGGCAGAATCTTTCTCCCATTGTCTGCCGTGTTCTGTGTTCCAGCCAATTAGACCACCTCCAAGTCAAGCACCATTCTCCCATTCTGTAATATATTTATATCAGTCAATGGTAGCACCTTTGGTCCTTACTTAGCAAGAGTCAACAACTTCTGTTAGCTCGGTACCAGTCTGATAACTCTTGGTGCCATACTCCCAAAAACAAAGGTGCAGGATGACCTCTTAATTCCACCTCATGAATCTTATCCCTGAATTGACACTTGTCCAGTGTTTCCTGGAATACAGGACTCCTTCAGGGTTCAGTTCTTTACTGCACTGTACACTGTATCGCTGTTACATTGTGGGAAAAATCCGCAACACATCCACGTTGCATGTGGATAAGCCATGTGTAAACAGTCTTTTATTACTCAGTGGTCTTCTGTCCCTTAACCTGCCCAGTCACAGGCCTAACAGATAGCCAACCAACCACTCCCACCCACCTCTACTCTGAGCAGACCGCTGACCTGCCTGTGTGTGGACACACTGCGAAGGCATTGTGGACCCTACCTGTGCCCAGTCGCGTGGTAGCTTTCACCGTGCCAAAAGAAGGGAAAAGGACGAGTGCGAGGTCGCAGGTAGAGGCTGGGTCTAGCAGGTACTGGTGCACTGTTGCAGCGGGCACATCTGCACACTGGACCAAACTGCTATAAAATAGCACACCACAAAGGCGAACGTGCCAGTGCAGACCAGCTCGGCAGGGGCTTGGTCTGTGAATGGGCAGGTTTAGGACCCAAACACTTTTGCTGTATCAGAAAGTATAGACAACACCTGTCAGACAGGCTCTACTCACGCACAGTATACTGGGCTTTGGGTGCTCTGTCAGGTCACTCGCTTCCCCCTGTGGTCACAGCACGTTCCTATTGAAGAGGAGCCAGTGCCCCCTTGGTGTTAATGGCCTGACACTGGCCCTCACATCTATGCTGTGCTGCGCTTTACTCGACATGTATTCAATAAGACTCTCTACTACTCATTGAAGTAATCCTCCAGAAGAAGAAATTAACGTGGAATTTTACTAGTTATATATGGCAATCGCTAACCCTAATTTCATCAGTACTTGTACTTTCATTTATCTATATAAATTAATTTGGATTAGATGGGGTTACGAATTTAATAGAGTTTGATTATATTGCATGACAGTTTTGATACAAATTATTATGTATCAGAGGCAGTTTCACCCAGTTTCATATACAGTTAAAAACTGAGGCTTTAGGTTCTTGAGTGAACACTTGTGAAGGTATGAGACATGAGGAAAGATTCACTAAACGAGGCCCAGAAGGTCTTTACCCCAACGTAATGTAATTATCATATCCGGTATAACATGATTCATAGATAAATACAACAGACCAAGTGCTTTTACATCCCCATCGGATATGGTAGACAGAAGAAAAGTAACATGTATTAATACTGATTCATCAAAATTTGTCTTCCAAGTGGAAGAGCATTGAAATAAGTCGCTTGAAACTTTGGATAATTAAATTAGAAGTGGACACTGATTCCCACATGTCCTAACGAAGTTGAAAGTGCGAACAAAAACCTAACATTGCACATGCTAAAGACGATTACAAAATCTTTCACCAACAAAATTAATTGTCCATAATCTGACAGGAAACGTAAATGACAATCACGTTAATTCAAAGCAGATGTGTAAAACCGACAATAATCTCTCCCTAACCCATAACGATGTCGGCTTAATGTGCTAATTTCACCATCGCAAGACGAAGCGTCTGTGCTAATATGCAAATCGGTACTTCCGATCGTCGCGGCAGATGGGTCGTAAAAAGAACGCCCCTCTAGGTTGTGGCCAAGGGTCTTACAAACCGAAATACGCTCTAAGATGAGAAAAACGACGCACCATGAAGGAATTATCCGAAAAGGACGGAAATCGGTAGATGTGATGTATATGTCAGAAGTAAACAAATGATTTCAATTTCAGAAAACATTGGATGATTTATTCAAAACAAAGAGCTTCACATACTGAGCAAGTCAATAACACGTGGGTTCACCTCTGGTCCTTATGCAAGTAGCAATGATTCATCTTGCCGTTGATTGATAGAGTTGATAGACATTCTCCTGAGGGATCATGCAAAATTCTCTCTGACTGGCGCTTTAGATCTTCAAAATCCCGGGCTGGTTGGAGGGCCCTGGCCATAATGCTCGAAACGTTCTCAGCCGAGGCAGCGACCTTGCTAGCAAGTTAGGGTTTGGCAAGCACGAAGACGAGCAGTAGAAGTTCTCGTGGTGTGCTGCCTGTATTATGTTCCTAAAATGTAAGCCCAGGATGCCTTGACCTAAAGGGCAACAGACCGGTGCGTAAAAGAACGTCAACGCACCACTTTGCTGTACGGGTGCCGTAGATGGCGACCAGCAGGGTCCTGCTATGAAATGAAACGGCACCCTAGACCATCACTCTTGACTGTGGGGTCGTATGACAGGCGACAGTCCGGTTGGTATCCCATCGCTGACTGGAACGTCACCAAACCCGTCTTCGGCCTGGAATCTGGCTGACTGGAGCAGAGTTATCTTCAGTGATAGGTGCTGCCTAGAACTGAGCCTCGATGACCAGCAAAGACGTATCTGGAGACGCTCAGACAGCTTTGGGAACCCAACCTGACTGTCGCCCACCACACTACCCGATCACTATGAGTGACGGTCTGGAGTGCCGTTTCTTTTCATAGCAAGACCACTCTGGTTGTCATCTACGTCACCGTTGCAGCGCAAGGTCTACACACCGTTTTGTTGCCCTTCACTGCCAGCCACCTTGAGCTTACATTTCAGCAAGACAATGCCGATTGCACTTCTACTGCTTGTCTTCGTGCTTACCAAATCGTATCGCGGCAGACGAGGTCACCGGATCCCTCCAACCAGCTCGGGATTTTGACAATCTAAAGGGACAATTGGACAGAATGTGAGACAGTATACCTGAAGACGACATCCAACGACTCTGTTCATCAATGCCAAACTGAATAACTTCCTGCATGAAGGCCACATGTGGACCATTGCATTATTGACTGACTCAGTTTCTGAAGCTCTTTCTCTTGAATAAATCATCCAGTCTCTATGAAATTGTAATCATTTGCTTGTCTGCAGATGTAGATCACATGTACTGATTTCCGGCCTTTTCGGATAATTCCTTTGTGGTGCGTCGTTTTCTTAGAGTGTATTCCGCCCAGCATTCTGACTGGCCTAAGACTGTCAAAGTTGACTCGTCCTATCAAGATACGTCTTGCTGTTCCTACCCCGAAATACACTGCACTGCACTAGCAGTTGGATAGGCAAGGAGTTATAATAAGAGAAGGTGGCGCTACAGACTAACGCTGTACGTTGGTCTGAAGCCCACGCTGCCGTCTCAGATGCATCAGAACATTAGGGGACTATCGTTTATGATTGCTTATTGTTCTTAATTTCTGTCGTGTGCATGCAAAAGATGTTTTAAACAGAAAATGTGACAATGCTTTCGTGAATAACAAAATGTCAGGAAGGCATTTTTAGACGTTTTTCTAGAATTAAATGCATATTTGATCCAGTAATTCACCTCATTAACGTAACTATGTTTTTATTGTAAGTTTCGAATAACCAAGAAGAGAAGTATGTGATGTGAAAAGGATCTTTCCGTAATACAACATTTTTCTTCATACGGCCCGACAAAACTGATGTTCGATCTGTCCTCTTCCCAAAAATGCTGTGAACATATTTTACAATGTTTGGTTGGTTTCCAGTCCTTCCTTCTCACTGAACGCTCCAGTTAGTGACACACGAAATAATTTCAGCAGAGAAAGTCCGAGAATAACGGATAACTTTCACGCTCCACTAATGGTATCGGGTTCTCTTCATCGACGAGTGCAGGATTTGTCTGACGCCTCGTGATGATCGTAGAAGAATGCTGAGATGGTCAGGAGTGCTCCAGAGAAGTATCTTAGAACCGCTGCTATTCTATACATCGTGTTTCACAAGCAACCATTAATAATTCACAGATGGAAAGTACAGGCTCAAAATGGTTCAAATGGCTCTGAGCACTATGGGACTTAACATCTGAGGTCATCAGTCCCCTAGAACGTAGAACTACTTAAACGTAACTAACCTAAGGACATCACACACATCCATGTCCGAGGCAGGATTCGAACCTGCGACCGTATCAGTCGCGCGGCTCCGGACTGAAGCGTCTAGAACCACTCGGCCACAGCGGCTGGCTAAAGTACAGGCCAAAAGTAGCTAAAAAGCTCCAATAAATATGGGTCTCCAAATAAACCGTTGTCGAGATACAACACATTTTCTGTTGCTGTTCATCAGTGTCTAGGAACACATGGCGTCTCTAAACGTTAAAGTAGGTGTTCGACATGTTGTCCATGCTCCTGAATGCAACATTGAACTCCCCTCTGAAATCAGTTGCGAAGCCTCTCAGGCAGTCCTGGGGAATTCTGTAAATGTTGGAAGACTGTTTCAGTCCACAAACTTAATTCCTCAAGAGAGTTGATCGTGATGGAGTACACCAGGCTTTTGACATGACCCCGCACACAGAAATCCATGGGGCTATGGCATAGGCCCGTCTTTACCTATCCAGTGTTGACTCTACGTCCGAGTTAGAAGCCGGCGAACTGCTGGAGCACCGTCATGCAAGAACCACATGTTGAGGCGTTGGTTCAGTGAGACATCATCATGTAATCTGGAAATACAGTCCGCAGAAACCGCATGTACTGCTGTCTCTGTGGCAGTAACTGTGGTCCAATTATGCGGTATTCGAGCAATCCTGCCGAAACGTTCGATGAATAACGCTGCTGATGTCGTGACACGTGTGTTGCATTAGGACTGACATCGGCCCAAATGTGACAGTCATGGTAGTTAAAAATACCATCATGCGTAAATCCAGCAAGATCCGTGAACTGAATACTGCTTAGAAACAGGGGATTCAGGGGACACTGATGTTGCACCCATTGGGCGAAATGCTCTCTAGGAGGGAAGTCCGCATTGGTGAGGGCTTGCACTCGCTGTAGATGAGATGGACAGAGTAGATCCCTATATAAAATCCGACACACATTGCTATGACGCAGGACACGCTCTATGGTGGTAGCAATACTCCTCGTTGAAGCAGTTAAACGTCCCTGTACACTGCTTAACCCTTTCCTCCGCATCGGGTGTTATGGATCTGGGTCGATCTTCTCGTACATGGTATGCGAAACTCCCGGTTTCTCCACGGCGCTGATGAAACCGGATAAATGAACGCCTGTCGGAGTGCCTGCAGAGAGGAAAAGCTTCTTCATACAAGCGTGCAGCCTCAAGGGCACTGCCATTCGCTTTGCCACACATGAAGTGCAGGTCAGCGTACTCTTCACCAGTGTAACCTCTGTCCTTGGTGCCTTCACATTCGTAACTGATTGAGAGGCTAGTACGGCACTGTCCTGGGAGGGGGAAGGGAAGTCAATCCCAAGCCTTGAGACACCAACGGCAAGACCACGGTATCCAGGGGCGTTTGCAGCTAATTCCCAACTAAAATAAATGCGATACCTCGGCAACGTTTGATTTGCGGACCCATGTTTACTGGAGTTTTTTAGCTACTTCTGGTCTGTACTTTCCATGTGTGAATTATCGAACATCACTTCTGAAACACTCTTCTTCTTGTTTCGAATGGGCCTACTTTGGACCACGCTTGTTCAACTGTTGGGCTTTGATCTTTGCCCAGTACTGTCGCATCCTCTGTCGGTGTAACTCCTTCCTTTCTTCTGTCCAGGGTGTACCTTTTCTTCGGGGCTTTTCCTGAAATCCTCGGACTTCCTTCAGGGTGTGTCTCACAGACTGTCTCTTCTGGAGATCAGTCAAAAAAAATGGTTCAAATGGCTCTGAGCACTATGGGACCCAACTGCTGTGGTCATCAGTCCCCTAGAACTTAGAACTACTTAAACCTAACTAACCTAAGGACATCACGCACATCCATGCCCGAGGCAGTATTCGAACCTGCGACCGTAGCAGTCGCACGGTTCCGGACTGCGCGCCTAGAACCGCGAGACCACCGCGGCCGGCGGAGATCAGTCATCCCCAGCTCTTTAATGTCCTTCTCGGTTTCTGTCAGCCAGGTGGTGCGAACTTTCTTCTTTTGCCAGAAGGTGACAGACGGTTGGTCAATCTGTTTGGAGGCATTCTTGCAACATGGCTGTAGAAAGCTAACCTTCTGTTTCTTGCACAGTCAGAGAGCCTCTCGATATGTTCGTAAAGCTCCGAGTTATGCCGCCTTCTGAATTCCCCAGCTTCTTCTACCAGGTCTAGGATCTTCCTGAGGATTCTCCCCTCTCTGACTTCCAATTTCTCGTTCAGACCTCTCCGGTTCATAGAAATACATTTCATGGCGTACAGGGCTTCTGGTCGTATGACCGATGTGTAGTGCTTAGGTTTCAGATTGCGTGACAGGCATTTCTTGTTGTAGGTGTTTATAGTCAGTCGATAGGCTAATTCCAAGTTGTTGACTCTCATAATAATGACGTTTTTTCTGATAAGTTGGGTTCAGTCCATTCGCCTAGATACTTAAATTTCTCAGTCCTTTTGATCTTTCCATGGTGTAGTAAAATCTCTTAGTTAGCTTCTTTGATGTTGGTGAAGAACTCTGTTTTCTCCAGTGACACTTGAAGACCCACTTTGGCTGACTGTTTTCTGAAGCAGCTTACCTGCATTGTTGCCATTTCAAGAGAATCAGCACTCAGTGCCATGTCGTATGCAAAAGCAATACGATCTACAATCAGTCCTTCGTTCTTACGGCCCAGGTAGACACCACTCTGGACACCCAAATTCGTCAGTTCCTTGCACCATTTTCTCACAACCTTTACGAGGATACAGTTGAAGAGAAGAGGGAAGAGTCAATCCCCTTGTCTCACTCCAGTTTTTATCTCTAAGCTTTTTGAGCTCTCACCTGAAACACTCTGTAAATACGTAAATGATCTAGCGGTCAGGCTGAGAAGCAACTGCAGGTGTTTGCTGACGATGCTATGGTGCACGGGAATGTGTCTTCTTTGAGTGACTGTTGGAGGTTACAAGACGACTTTGACAAAATTTCTAGTTGGTGTGATGAATGTCAGCTAACTCTAAATGTAGAAAAATGTAAGATAATGTAGATGAGTAGAAAAAACAAACCCGTAAGGTTCGAATACAGCATTAATAGTATTCTGTTTGACACAGCCATGTCGATTAGACACCGTATCTGGACGTAATGTTGCAAAGCAACATTAAGCTGAATAAGCGAGGAAGGATTGTAGGTGGGAAGGCGAATGGTTGGCTTTGGTTTACTGGCAATTTTAGGACGAATGGTCAGCTTTGGTTTTTGGGGAGAACTTTCATCTGTAAAGGATATCGCACATAGAATAACAGTGCGACCCATTATTGAGTACTGCTCGAGTGTTTGGGATCCGCAATTCAGAGGCTTCAAGTTTCCATGAAATAATGGAACAATTTATTGCGCCTTCGCAGTTGGTAAGCTTGATTATTCCAAGGATTGTATAAACAATTTCAACAATGTACAGTGTACAGTTCATTGTTGACAACCGTCTGCATTGCTCAGCGTGTCGACTGCGATTGAAAATGGAGAAAAACGAGTTTCGTGTTGAAATTAAACACTTTTATTCGAAGACTGGACTGCCGCACAAATCAAAACAGATCTGGATGAAGTTCACAGGGACTCTGCAGCATCATTGAAGGCTGCACCATCACTGAAGACCATTTGGAGAAATGAATTTAAACTTGGTTGGACAAGCGCCGAAGACGAAGCGTGTTCCTGCAGTCCAATCAAGGTCACCAGAAAGGAAATCCCTGATAAAATGCGTGATATGGTAATGCAAGACAGCCGAATAAAAATTAGTGAGATTGCTGCGACTGTGATGAATATTCGCTAGACGACTCGCAGGTACCAATGTCTGGTTCATCAGCAAGGGAGACCGCATATAGGGCACTAGTGCGACACATTTTTTAGTGCTGTTAGAGGATTTGGATCCGCACCAGATTGGCTTAAAGGCAGACAACGAAGCAGTTCAGAGTCGGGCTGCTAGATTTGTTACCGGTAGGTTCGAACAATACGCAAGTATCACGGAGATACTTCAGGACCTGAAACGGGAATCACTGGAGAGAAAGCTATGTTCTTTGCGAGGAGCACTGCTCAGAAACTTTAGAGAACCAGCATTTGAAGCTGACTGCTCAACGTACATTTAGCGTAAGGACCATGAGGAATATAGTTATTTTTCGCTCGCTCTGTTTGCGAATGGAACAGAAAAGGAAATGAATGGCAATGGAACAGGGCGCCCACCGCCACCCATCACATGGTGGCTTGCGGAGTATGCATGTAGATGTAGATGTAGATGTAGATTGCAGACGTCTCACCTGACCGAATGCATAATGTCCTACACGGAGAATTTGCTATGAAGAAGCTGTGGCTGCGATTGCTGACGATCGTCCAAAAGCGCATCCGGCGCAACATTTCAACACAATGTCTGATGATGTTAATCGTAATCCACAAGATTTTTTACACCGATTTGTGGTTTTTCGGTGGCTCTATTATTTGCTTTGTTTTACTATTACTCGCGTAACAGCTAATATATGAGATAAAATATGTTGCTACGAAAAGAGCCCCGAAATACCTTTTAGTGATTCTGTGCTATGACTTTCTTTGGATCATTAATTTTCAACAAAACAAAATATATTATGTTCTTATTATTCTGGATTTGGCTTTCTATTAAAGGAACATTTTTTCGTTACTGTAAATCGCCATAAAGTTCAACATATCTTCCTTACTTTATAGTTATTGAAAAGGTTAATGAAAATTACTTCGTTATCAATACTGATGTTACAGTACGCAATGATTGTTCAACATCAAAATTTTGCAGGGGATTTTAGTTAACAGTAAAACACCAATAAGTACCACGACTAACACGAGAACATGAGACTATTATCAGAGAGAAAGATGTTTTTACTATAAGGTTTGCCAGACCAGAACTACGCACAGCAAGATTTCTTTTATGTTATGAAGGTAAATTATCTTTTTGCACTGTAATATATCATCAGCAGCCCGCGTCAACCTGTAAAACACATCATAAAATCTGCTGCTCTTCTCTGCAATTCCGAAAGCTGAAAGAAATAATTTTAGTTCACTATTACCCGTCCGCTTCTTTGCGGTATGATTGGTTTCATTTAATGCAGTTTGAATGCGCCGCGGCAGCGGCTCGTTCGTTCGTAGCGCAGCTCTGCACCACGAATAATATTTAAATAGCTGAAAATGTCTTAAAGGGATGGGATAAAATACCAGGCAAGCTTATTACAAATCATAATACAAGTTTTCACTAAGTAACTCTATTCAAAACATTTAGACAGATTAAGTTATTACACACCTTTCCAAAGCTATGTCTAATGGCGTCCCTCTCACAATCTTGACAAAAGAATGCTACGCAAGCGTACAATATAACGTCACAAGCTCTTCCTACTCACGTAACTCCAAGAAGACGACAGAGAAATTAATGTTCGGTTATTACTGTTTATAGTAGTCACATATTCTCATCTTTGTTTGGTATTTAATAAGTATCGTCTGTGGCGGTGTCAGTACTCGCCGACACAGATATTATTTAAAAAAATCAGTACATAATTCTATACAAGAACAAAACATGACACATAATGCTTTCTCTTTATTACATAAAGTTCACACAATCGTTGTCCACACAATTACAATCATCCAGTTCAATTATTCTTTTCTTTTTTTTTCCCCACATGTAATACGTCTTTTGCTAAAAGACGTTACAGGTTGTTAATGAAAGCTGCATCCATCAATACACACCAGACGCAAAACGGCAGTCAAAAGAACGGACAGAGGCTGCGGAAAATATATCGAAGAAGGAAAAACTATTTTGTCAGCTGGTAAGATGATGACCGATGGCCACTGTTTCTTGATACGCAATCCTCATAGGTTAGTTGGAAGAAAGCAGAACCATATCTGGATCCTATATTCATTGTTGGGTCGTTTACATTTTGCATTAGCTGAAAATAGACCAAAGCTGGCAAGCAAAAGAGTCCTCTTTCACCTGGATAATGCACCATCTCACACATCAGCGATAACAATGGCAAAAGTGTGTAAACTGGGCTTTCAATTGCATGGTGACTACGTCGAGAAGTAAGGCGACTTGTTTACGAAAGAAACATTTTTTCCTTACTTTTTTTAACCAGACTTATAAAGCCACCCTTGTACATAGACGTAGATGCAGATTATCGCTGCAGTCTTTGATTGCGGCGTCGGGTTCCCACTTCAAAACCAAAATGCTCCAGCACACCGCGCACAGCTTGTAAGCACCTTTCTCCAGAAAGAAAGAACCAACCGAAAGTAGTGGCTTGCTGTACTTACCGACATGAACTCGACTGTATGTGTTTGGGATGAGTTCAGACTTGCTGTGGGTACTGTTTCCTCCTTCCTTTATATCATCTATGTGACATGACATGTGTAATCTGATGTATAATGCATAAAAAAAGCTAATACGTCTAAAACTTTGCTTCTGCAGTTTTGCAGTAGATGGCAGTGGCGGAAAGTGGCGGTGCAGGTGGTAGCTCGCAGTGTTATATAATAAGCTTAGGCATTTGAGAACATAACGCCGTCAAAATATTAGACAATTTATGATTACATCGTAAGTTATTATTGACTGAATATGTCAACTTACTAGCCCAATTCTCGTCATTTGAGGGAAGTTTTAATTTTCTACTTCAACATTAAGAAATATTCGGCTGAGGCTCATAAAATGCTGAGTAAAATCTATGGTGAGGCACCTATTATTGAAATAACTTACAGAGAATAGTTTCAACACTTCTAAAACGGTGATTTTGACGTCGAAGACGTGCGTGCCTGTTGAAGAGAGGTTTTTGAAGCTAGTGAAACTGACGAAAACAATCATAGGGGATCGTTGTCGAAGCACTGAAGACAAATGTCCACAATACAGCGATGGACATGAAAAGGCGACTTTGCCGCTTGACAGTGCTCGACCCCACGTCGCGAAACGCGTCAAAACATACTTGGAAATACTGAACTGAGAAGTCTTACCCAACCCCGCCGTATTGTCCAGACATTGCTCCCTCTGACTGCCACCTTTTCTCGATCAATGATGCACGGCCTGGCTGACCAGCACTTCCGGTCATACGATGAAGTGCAAAAGGGCATCGATTCATGGGTCTCCTCAAAAGACGCCCAGCTCTTTCGCCACGGGATTCCTGTGTTGCTCAAAAGATGGGAGAAAGTAGTGCCAGCGATAGCCAATACTATGAATCGTTAACGTTTAGTAAGTTTGTCGCAACTGAATCGTTTCCCCACCGAGATTCATGAAGGTGTTCACGCTAGTGATGTTTAGAGACGGTGCTCAGACCACCGTGTGATAAATATTATTTTAGAGATGTTGCTGAAAATGTAGTCCGTTTGCTTTGATGTACAACTAGCATCTACATCTACATTTATACTCCGCAAGCCACTCAACGGTGTGTGGCGGAGGGCACTTAACGTGCCACTGTCATTACCTCCCTTTCCTGTTCCAGTCGCGTATGGTTCGCGGGAAGAACGACTGCCGGATAGCCTCCGTGCGCTCTCGAATCTCTCTAACTTTACACTCGTGATCTCCTCGGAAGGTATAAGTAGGGGGAAGCAATATATTCGATACCTCATCCAGAAACGTACCCTCTCGAAACCTGGACAGCAAGCTACACCGCGATGCAAGCGCCTCTGTTGCAGAGTCTGCCACTGGAGTTTGCTAAACATCTCCGTAATGCTATCACGCTTACCAAATAATCCTGTGACGAAACGCGCCGCTCTTCTTTGGATCTTCTCTATCTCCTCCGTCAACCCGACCTGGTACTGATCCCACACTGATGAGCAATACTCAAGTATAGGTCAAACGAGTGTTTTGTAAGCCACCTCCTTTGTTGATGGACTACATTTTCTAAGGAGTCTCCCAATGAATCTCAACCTGGTACCCGCCTTACCAATAATTAATTTTATATGATCATTCCACTTCAAATCGTTCCGCACGCATACGCCCAGATATTTTACAGAAGTATCTGCTACCAGTGTTTGTTCCGCTATCATGTAATCATAAAATAAAGGATCCTTCTGTCTATGTATTCGCAATATGTTACATTTCTCTATGTGAAGGATCAGTTGCCACTCCCTGCACCAAGTGCCTATCCACTGGAGATCTTCCTGCATTTCACTACTTCTCTGTATACTTCTCTGTATACGACAGCATCATCCACGAAAAGCCGCATGGAACTTCCGACACTATCTATTAGGCCATATATATATTGTGAAAAGCAATGGCCCCATAACACTCCCCTGTGGCACGCCAGAGGTTACTTTAACGTCTGTAGACGTCTCTCCATTGAGAACAACATGCTGTGTTCTGTTTGCTAAAAACTCTTCAATCCAGCCACACAGCTGGTCTGATATTCCGCAGGCTCTTACTTTGTTTATCTGGCGACAGTGCGGAACTGTATCGAACGCCTTCCGGAAATCAAGGAAAATGGCATCTACCTGGGAGCCTGTATCTAATATTTTCTGGGTCACATGAACAAATAAAGCGAGTTGGGTCTGACACGATCGCTGTTTCCGGAATCCATGTTGATTCCTACAGATCAGATTCTGGATTTCCAGAAACGACATGATACGTGAGCAAAAACGTATTCTAAACTTCTACAGCAGATCGACGTCAAAGATATAGGTCTATAGTTTTGCTTATCTGCTCGACGACCCTTCTTGAAGACTGGGACTACCTGTGCTCTTTTCGAATCATTTGCAGCCTTCCGTTCCTCTAGAGACTTGCGGTACACGCCTGTTAGAAGTGGGGAAAGTTCTTTCGCGTACTCTGTGTAGAATCGAATTGGTATCGCCTCAGGTCCAGTGGACTTTCCTCTGTTGAGTGATTCCAGTTGCTTTTCTATTCCTTGGACACTTATTTAGATGTCAGCCATTTTTTCGTTTGTGCGAGGATTTAGAGAAGGAACTGCAGTGCGGTCTTCCTCTGTGAAACAGCTTTGGAAAAAGGTGTTTAGTATTTCAGCTTTACGCGTGTCATCCTCTGTTTCAATGCCATCATCATCTCGGAGTGTCTGGATATGCTGCTTCGAGCCACTTACTGATTTAACGTAAGACCAGAACTTTCTAGGATTTTCTGTCAAGTCGGTACATAGAATTTTACTTTCGAATTCACTGAACGCTTCGCGCATAGCCCTCCTTACGCTACTGTATGTGCTAACGGTTGTCTAACACGCTCAAAGCAACCATGTGTTTCACGAATTGTACCTTCAGCCAAATGGGGATCTGGTTTTTATGGAGCTTCTATCGGTATGTCGTACACCTCACAGTTCATCTCCTTCCACAAAAAGAAATCAATAAGTCGACAACATCTCGAAAACAACATTCATCAGACAGCAGTTTGAATACCGCTTCTGAACATCGCTAACTTCAAAACTCTCATCGACCCTCAATTTCAATCATGTCACTGGATTCCTGATCACAGTTCGTAATAAAATGGTTCAAATGGCTCTGAGCACCATGGGACTAAACTTCTGAGGTCATCAGTCCCCTAGACTTAGTACTACTTAAACCTAACTAACCTAAGGAGATCACACACATCCATGCCCGAGGCAGGATTCTAACCTGCAACCGTAGCGGTCGTGCGGTTCCAGACTGTAGCGCCTAGAACCGCTCGGCCACCTCGGCCGGCAGTTCGTAGTAATTGACGAAAAATGATCAAGTAAAACACAAGCGAAATCTGACGTTCCCCAGGGAAGTATTATAAGCCCTCTGCTGTTCCTGATTTACATAAACTATTAGGAGACAATCTGAACAGCCCTCTCAGTTTGTTTGCGATTGATGCTGTTACTCACCCTCATATAAAGTCATCAGATGATCAAAACGAATAGTAAAATGATTCAGACAAGAAGTCTGTATGGTGCGAAAAGTGGTAATTGACTCTAAATAATGAAATATGTGAATACGATGGAAATCATGGCAGCCAGTTAGTCGCACGTCAAAAGTTTATTCAAACTTTACTTAGGTTCCGACAGACACAGTTGCTAACTGCTGCCGTGTTCAAATTGAAAAGTGTGAAGTCATCCACATGAGTATTAAAAGGAATCTACTAAATTTCGGTTACACGATAAATCACACAGATCTAGAGGCTGCAGATTCAACTAAGTATTTAGGGATTACAATTACAAGTCTCTTAAATTGGAACGATCACATAGATAATGTTATGAGGAAAGCTGACAAAAGACTGCGGTTTATTGGCACAACACTTTTAAAATGCAACAGGTTTACTATAGAGATTGCTTACATTACGCTTGTCCACCCTCTTTTGGAGTACTGGTGTGCTGTGTGGAATCCGCATCAGATGGGATTGACAGAGGACTTCGGAAAAGTTTAAAGAAGGCAGCTCGTTTTATGTGATCGCGTATTAGGGAAGAGAGTGCCATGGATATGATACAGGAATTGGGGTGGCTGTCATTAAAACAAAGGCGTTTTTTGTTGTGGCAGTGTCTTCTCGTGAAATTTCAATCACTAACTTGCTCCTCAGAGTGTGAAAATATTTTGTTGGCGCCCACCTACATACCGGGTATTTGGAAATTCCTGTTACAAAATTCTAGGACAGTGGTCGTCACGCTTTGTCCCTCAAGAGGCCAGACTGACGTTATGGGACCTCACCTCGGTCCGCATACGTACCGATCTTATTGACTGGTGACCTGCATAAAATAGTATGTTATGAAACCTCAATAGACTAGCTACAATAAGGGCGCAACAAGTTGGCCGCTGGCCTCCAAGTACTGGTTGTTGAAAGTTGTTACTGTTCGGAGCACTTCGTGTCGAATGTTCTGTTTCACTGCCACTCTCAACTGCTCCAAAGTTACGGCACTGTAATTGCGTAAGGAAATGGTGTGTTGTCCGTGGGAGTGAATGATTCATTGATTAACACCAGTAACTGCACTTATTATTAGTAATACCGCCTGTGTTCGAAATCCGAGCAACTGATTCAGGGGACGTGATCTGTGATAAAAGATGTCATGTTTCTTAAAGTGATATACTCCATGAAAAACTGTGTCTGAAGTTTTAGCCTCGGAACTGATCCCTAGCAAAGGCTGCATTGTAGTAGGTGACTATGAGTATTCTTGAATGATTTCCCTTTAATTGTTCGATCAGTTGAGTGAGTCCTTGATAAAGTGCGTTGAAAAATAAATTTTGTGTTAACAGTGGAAAATTTACTTTTCCCTTATGACAACACAGCGTGACTGCCGTCATATTGCGCAAAGTAAACGTCGGACGCGAAATGATTTCCATTACAAAAATATGCACTGTAAATTTGTAAAAAATTTGTGGAATTAGATTCAGTTCACAATTAAACGTATCTTTCAAAAGAACAATAGAATTATCATTATCAGCGTCCGGATTATTCCTATTACTTTGTCTATGCATGAATTATTTCTCTCTAGCTCTTCTTCTTTTCAGTACGACCCGTTAGTGTTCTTCTTCAGAGGATAGTCTCAAACAAATATAGTTTCTTTATAATAGGGGAAGTCATAGCTGTCCAAAATGAAGAAACTGAAAATTAGGATCACTTCAAATTTGATAGTGGCGGCGGAAAAGGAACACAAAGTTAGTTCCGTTTACTCTTCGACAAAAGTAAGTAAAAAGAAAAAAAAACGACGCTAGAAAGAATGTTTGTTGCTCTCGATTGCTTTGTTACTACGTTTCGTTTTCCACTACTGACATAAACGACGTAGCAGTTGTAGCATTGTGTTTTACTGCAAATGAACTGTCCGTAACAATTAAACATCAAAGTTCCTAGAAGGCGTTACTTTCATGCCATTTTTACGATAGCTCTTGATCGGTACACATGGCTGAAGATGGTAGCTCTTTAATTTTAGATCTTCACTTACAGGAGATTTTAATGTATGACAGAGAATCATGAATATGAAAGCATCTACTTCCTTGCACCACTCGTAACGGCTACGTAGACACATGATTTTTTTCTTTGTGCACACATATAGCGAAGAACCTATCGAATTATCTTAGTTTCATTGGTATCTTTGGATGATTGATATTAAAAATTGGTACTTCAGTTTTTATGTTCACGTATTAATATTTTGATGCAAGATCAGACACTATCACAGAATCATTTTTCTTCTGCTCATTGCGCTGTATTACAACTCCAATAATTTAACTCTCACTTGCCACAAATACGTACCAAGAGTGAAGATGACCATTTCTGTAAAACGTAATCACGGATCCATATTCCTAGCGTGTCAAAATGAATACCGTTGCAGCTACTCTGTACGAGTAGCGCACGCCTATCAGTAGAGATCAGAAACGGTGAGGGAACGAATCTAGCGTTGCGGGCTGCATACTTCACAAATCAAGGCGTCGCTGTTACGTCGCTGCTAAGGCTGATATTACACTATCATATTTATTTGTCACAGTTGATCCGTCAAATATTTATGTCGAAAAAATTTGATATTGTAATAGGGAATTTCGTCAAATCTCGACTTTCATCAAACAAATAGGATGAAATCTGGGGTCTCGTAGTACATCTGATCATAACAGTCGTTCTCCTTCTGTTCAGCGCAGTGCGAAATGTAACCGCTTGGAGCGCTGGTATCGCTAGAGCTATTTGGCGTCTGTAGTGTGTTTGTGAACAAGGGCCAAAGGTTAGCAGGGATGCTCTTTTGACTCTTTCTATTGCCCTTGGTTTGACAGGGTTGGGGAGTAAGCAAGGGGCACAATGCATGTTATTAATCGTGTGTTGGTGGGATATGTTGCAGGTGACTTCAAACCCACAATCACAGCTACAGCCATCCACCTCTATGTCGGGAAACACCAAGACAGCTTTTCAGCAAACCGGAGTAGAAGACGACACACCCTAAAATAAAAGTTGTTTCTTAGCTCTCTATTCTAGTTTTTCTGTTTTTGAAATCTGGATACCACAGGTTAAAAAGTACTATATCTGTTTCGTATTTTTTATTAATTTTGTATTTATCAAAACACTAATTCTATTAATTAAATTATACAAAATTAAAAGTACTTCTTAATGCCCATGTAATGCACTAAACTTTTATTTATCTTCAGATATTCCTCATTCAACGTTTTATAAATCAATTCACACATTTCTGGAATTATTTTCGTTAATGTGCACTGTGGTATTAGATTGCTGTATAGTAAGTTAGAGTAGCTGTCTCGTGTAGCAAGAAATCGCAGTGTTATAGTGAACATGTCTTCTGCACATATAGCAATACTCAAGTGAGTATTCTGCTTTGCAGTATTGAGAGCCACGTTACTGAGCTAATACTGAAATGCACTCTTTTCCGCTCTTGAGTAATTTATATAAGACTTGGCGTCCTCCACCTGCAGCTCTCATAACAAATTTTGCTTAATGCTTTTATTATCTCGACATGAGACCCGGGTGGGGCCTACTCAGGAGGACGTCTTTATCAGGAGAAAGAAAACTGGCGTTCTACGGTTTGGAGCATGGGAAGTCAGATCCCTTAATCGGGAAAGTAGGTTAGAAAATTTAAAAAGGGAAATGGATATGTTAAAGTTAGATATAGTGGCAATTAGTGAAGATCAGTAGCAGGAGGAACAAGACTTCTGGTCAGGTGAATACATGATTATAAATACAAAATCAAATAGGGGTAATGCCGGAGTAGGTTTAATAATGAATAAAAAAATAGAAGCGCGGGTAAGCTACTACGAACAGCATAGTGAATGCATTATTGTAGCCAAGATAGACATCGAGCCCACATCTACCACAGTAGTGCAATTTTACATGCCAACTAGCTCAGCAGATGACGAAGAGATTGATGAAATGTATGATGAGATAAGAGAAATTATTCAGATATCGAAGAGAGGCGAAAATTTAATAGTCTTGGAGGACTGGGATTCGATAGTAGAAAAGAAAGAGAAGGAAAAGCAGTAGATTAATATGGAATGGGAGTAAGGGATGAAAGAGCAAGCTGCCGGGTAGAATTTTGCACAGAGCATAACTTGATCATAGATAACATTTGGTTCAAGACTCTTGAAAGAAGGTTGTGTACATGAAGAGGCCTGGAGACACTGGGAGGTTTCAGATAGATTATATACTGGTAAGACAGAGATTTAGGGACTAGGATTTAAATTTTAAGACATTTCCGGGGGCAGATGTGGACTCTGACCACAATCTATTGGTTATGAACTGTAGATTAAAACCGAAGAAACTGCAAAAAGGTGGGAATTTAAGGACATGGGGCCTGGGGAAACTGAAAGAACCAGAGGCTATAGAGAGTTTCAGGGAGAGCATTAGGGAACGATTGACAAGGATAGGGGAAAGAAATACAGTAGAAGAAGAATGGGTAGCTTTGAGATATGAAAAAGTGAAGGCAGCAGAGGATCAAGTAGGTAAAAAGGCGAGAGCTAGTAGAAATCCATGGGTAACAGAATAAATATTGAATTTAATTGATGAAAGGAGAAAATATAAAAATGCAGTAAATGAAGCAGGCAAAAAGGAATACAAAGATCTCAAAAATGAGATCGACAGGAAGTGCAAAATGGCTAATCAGAGATGGCTTGAGGACAAATATAAGGATGTAGAGGTGCATATCACTAGGGGTAAGACAGATACGGCCTATAGGAAAATTAAAGAGACCTATGGAGATAAGAGAACCACTTGTACATCAAGAGCTCAGACGCAATTCCAGTTCCAAGCACAGAAGGGAAAGCAGAAAGGTGGAGGGAGTATATAGAGGATCTATACAGGGGCGATGTTCTTGAGGACAATATCATGGAAATGGAAGATGATGTAGATGAAGATGAAATGGGAGATATGATACTGCGTGAAGAGTTTGGCAGAGCACTGAAAGACCTAAGTCGAAACAAGGCCACAGGAGTAGACAACATTCCATTAGGACTACTGGCAGCCTTGAGAGAGCCAGTCCTGACAAAACTCTACCATCTGGTGAGAAAGATGAGTGAGACAGGCGAAATACCCTCAGACTTCAAGAAGAATATAATAATCCCAATCACAAAGAATGCAGGTGTTGACAGATGTGAAAATTACCGAACTATCAGTTTAATAAGTCACAGCTGCAAAATACTAACGCGAATTCTTTACAGACGAATGGAAAAACTGGTAGAAGCCAACCTTGGGGAAGATCAGTTTGGAATCCGTAGAAATGTTGGAACACGTGAGGCAATACTGACCCTACGACTTATCTTAGAAGAAAGATTAAGGAAAGGCAAACCTACGCTACTAGCATTTGTAGACTTAGAGAAAGCTTTTGACAATGTTGACTGGAATACTCTCTTTCAAATTCTGAAGGTTGCAGGGGTAAAATACAGGGAGCGAAAGGCTATTTACAATTTGTACAGATACCAGATGGCAGTTATAAGAGTCGAGATACATGAAAGGGAAGCAGTGGGTGGGAAGGGAGTGAGACAGGGTTGTAGCCTCTCCGCGATGCTATTTAATCTGTATATCGAGCAAGCAGTAAAGGAAAAAAAGAAAATTTCGGTGTAGGTATTAAAACCCATGGAGAAGAAATAAAAACTTTGAATTTCACCGATGACATTGTAATTCTGTCAGAAAAGCAAAGGACTTGGAAGAGCAGTTGAACGGAATGGGCAGTGTCTTGAAAGGAGGGTATAAGATGAACATCAACAAAAGCAAGGAATGTAGTCGAATCAAGTCGGGTGATGCTGAGGGAATTAGATTAGGAAATGAGACACTTAAAGCAGTAAAGGAGTTTTGCTATTTGGGGAGCAAAATAACTGATGATGGTCGAAGTAGAGAGGATATAAAATGTAGACTGGCAATGGCAAGGAAAGCGTTTCTAAAGAAGAGAAATTTGTTAACATCGAGTATAGCTTTAAGTGTCAGGAAGTCGTTTCTGAAAGTATTTGTGTGGAGTGTAGCCATGTACGGAAGTGAAACATGGGCGATAAGTAGTTTATACAAAAAGAGAAGAGAAGCTTTTGAAATGTGGTGCTACAGCAGAATGCTGAAGATTAGATGGGTAGATCACGTAACTAACGAGGAGGTATTGAATAGAATTGGGGAGAAGAGGAGCTTGTGGCACAACTTGACTAGAAGAAATGATCGGTTGCTAGGATATGTTCTGAGGCATCAAGGGATCACCAATTTAGTATTGGAGGGCAGCCTGGAGCGTAAAAATCGTAGAGGGAGACCAAGAGATGAATGCACTATGCAGATTCAGAAGGATGTAGGCTGCAGTAGGTACTTCGAGATGAAGAAGCTTGCACAGGATAGAGAAGTATGGAGAGCTGCATCAAACCAGTCTCTGGACTGAAGACCGCAACAACAACAACAACAAAACAACAATAACAACAAAGATCCACTGCTTCACCCAAGCATGTTTTCTTTTTCCTGATGCTTCTCTTCCAAATGCACACACAATGAAATTGTGGTACAAGCAACTGCAGCGAGTAGTAACCAGTTATTGTTGTCCTCCATCTTGAACTTTGACGAAAAATGTGGTGACAGTGTAATACCCCTTTTTGGCGCCGTCAAAGAACTTTGTCAAAGAAATTTGACCAATATTCCATCATATTTCCCTCTGTAATTTCGCAAGTATGACGAGTCTGAGAACAGTGGCGCGGCGGTTGTGTCATCCTCCAAGACTCGTTCTCGCCCACTGAAACACGCAGGAGAGTAACGCTTATGGCGACTTACTGTTAGTGCGGTAGCTAAGCGCGCGATCTTGGTGCTGTAATGCAACACTGACAAGGCAAAATGATCGATTGTCGGGATCAGATGACCTTTTAACGAAGCTGTGTTTTGCGAGACTATGCAGACTGTAAGACGAAAATTAGTTAAGTAATGAAAAGTACACGATTGCAATAGCGTTCCCTTAGAGCAAGAGTGATATCTGGAATAAGTTCCACGCTATAGTCCACGCTTCAGACGAAAAACACACAAATTTCATCCAGTGCGAACAAAGTGGTTACATTCCTGTTTATTCCACCGCTACAGTGAGAAATCACATGCGATGCGTAAACGAAAACTGCGCACAGATCAGCGTCACTTTCATGTCCCTGTGACAAAATGTGCGCTACCGTATTTCTGATTTCATTTGGTGACGGCAAATTGGGTTTATGGGCTAACAGCGTGTTGTGAAGCTTATCATTCATTTCCGTAATCTGTTTCAATAACTAATCACCTTTTAGAGATTGTACTTCATCTCATGCTTTCTTCCTGACAGAACTCTGTGACTTGTCGAAAGTGTGTATATGTCAACATAGCCGGCCGCAGTGGCAGAGCGGTTCTAGGTGCCTCAGTCCGGAACCGCGCGACCGCTACGATCGCAGGTCCGAATCCTGTTTCGGGCATGGATGTGTGTGATGCCCTTAGGTTAGTTAGGTTTAAGCAGTTCTAAGTTCTAGGGGACTGATGACCTCAGCTGTTAAGTCACATAGTGCTCAGAGCCATTTGAACCATGTCAACATAAATGCTAGACATTCTCTGAACAGATATTAAATATCAAAATAAATTTACAGCAGTCTTCGAAAAAGTTTTACCTATACAGGTGCAAGTACAAACAGACCAGTACTCACTGCTAACTATTCAGTAGTCATATTATTATACAACTTGCATCTGTCAGTTAGGCAGGTCGGACATTTTGTGGTATTTCAACTTGAACTTGAAAATGGCTATAAAGCCGTAATCTCGATTTTGCCAAGTAAATGAATAGTAATTTACAGCTTGATGCCGGAAATTTCTTTCAAAACGGTTGCGTATGTACGGGGAATGCCGCTTTTAGTTTCTAGATACATGTTATCATAAAATACGGTCGATAACCGCTGGTCGCACGAATTCTTCATTCGTTTTAGAACTTTTAGAGGAGAGTGAGTACATAATATTTTGAATAGGAATCCAATTCCGGAAACGTACTATTTCCGACGTTTTCAGTTCAGAAATTTAGCGCGTCCATGCCTGCTGAGAAAGAGAAAAGTCTCAGCGTTTCTTGTCCCGGTATGCGACAGAGTAGACAGGATGACGTGTAATACGTCAGACGGCCACCTGTTGTCACTTAATGTCCGCCTTGCAAAGTTTAATTTGCGAGACTCCTGTAGAGACAGTGGAAATCTGCTGGCAGGAGTTCTGGCCGCTGGACTGGATACTAAAGAGACACCAGGTGCGATGAAGGGCGTTTGCCAGAACATCCTTCGTAGGTACGATGTCTGAAACAACGTTGGTGGCCGAGCCGCTGTTGTATTGCAATAGCACTGTTCTGTACGTACAGTATGCTGGGTTCTTTTTGATTCTGAAATAATTTAAACACATAGTGTTTAAGTGGAATACAAACAAATAAGCTTAAGTGATAAATGGATGTTTCGCTATGTTTACTTTTAATCAAAAAATGGTTCAAATGGCTCTGAGCACTATGGGACTCAACTGCTGTAGTCATAAGTCCCCTAGAACTTAGAACTACTTAAACCTAACTAACCTAAGGACAGCACACAACACCCAGCCATCACGAGGCAGAGAAAATCCCTACTTTTAATCGTTGCCTAATAATTGTTACTGCGTGACGCCTAATTAAATTCTTCCAGCAGAAGTGGACGAGTTAAACGTCTGAATTGAAACTGTCGTAGAACCGAAACGGTACGTTTCTGGACGTGGATTCGTCGTCAAAATGTTATGTACTCATTCCCCTCTACAAGTCCTAGAAGTTTGTCACGGGAACTTCGAACACCGTGTAGTGAGAAATGATAATCATAATATACTAAGAAAAATCGAAGTTCGCACGGAAAGGTTCGTGTGTTCGTTTATCCAGAGCGCTATTCGAGAGTGGAACGTTAGACAAGTAGTTTGAAGGTGGTTCGATGAACTCTATGCCAGGCACTTAAGTGTAAATTGAAGAGTAATCATGCAGTTGTACTTAAGTGTGGACCCCTCGCGGGGAAACCGAGCACCTGTGGTATTTGTTTCACATAAAAAAGTTTTTCTTTTTATCCCATCTAACAACTATAGTATTCTGTATACATGGTTTTCTCGACCATGTATACAAAATGCTTTATATATACGTGTTTTCTTTTTAACCAGCGACGTAGCGCCGTGGTTATCCTACTGGACTCGCATACGGGCGGACGACGGTTAAAACCCCCGTCCGGCCATCCTGATTTAGGTTTTTCGTCATTTCTCTAAATCGCTTCAGGTAAATGCCGAGATAGTTCCTTTGAGAGGGCACCGCCGACTTCCTTCCCCGTCCTTCCCTAATCTGATGGGACTCATGAGCTCGCTGTTTGGTCCACTCACGCAAATCAACCAACCAATCAACCATCCCAGCATTTGCTTGAAGCGATTCTGGGAAATCACGAAAAACCTAAATCAGGATGGCCGGAAGCGGGTTTTAACCGTCGTCCGCCCGAATACGAGTCCAGTGCGATAACCACGGCACTACGTCGCTAATTAAAAAAAAAACACGTATATATAATTTTGTATACATGGTCGAGAAAACCATCCTTACCTAATCCGACAGGACTGATGACTTCGCTGTTTGCCAACACCACAAACCAACATGTTTTTATTGTATGTGCATTATACCTTGAGAAATTAAAATGAGTGAAAATCAGAAGTGCGGTTCTAGGCGCTACGGTCTGGAACCGGGCTGCCGCTACAGTCGCAGGTTCGAATCAGGCCTCGGGCATGGATGTGTGTGATGTCCTTAGGTTAGTTAGGTTTAATTAGTTCTAGGCGACTGATGACCTCAGAAGTTAAGTCGCATAGTGCTCAGAGCCATTTTGAAAATCAGAAAAAAATAGAAAGGAAGATGTTGAAGGACACTTGAGTAGAGAGGTAAATACCGACATGTGTTTGATTAGCTGGCGACACGATGCGCGACAAGCAGAGAAAGTTACGTGAAAGGGCACTAATTTGTAAGAAATCATCGGTGGAGAAAGTGGTGTAATGGGAAAGCAGACTGTGGGAGGTAGAGTTGTAAAGCTTAAAAGTAACTGGCGTGTCGCTTTTGTTCAGAGAGAGTATGTTTCGACCTGGAAGGGCCTCTGTATGAATAGTGCTGAGAAGGGAAGCATATATAAGGGACGACAATGTGGAGGCTTTGTAAGGCCATTGCCCCGTGGTTAATAATCAGTAAACGGTCACCCATTTGCTTAACTATGAACTGAGTGTGTGATCTTACATGACTGAAACCACTGTCTGTGAGCTTTCAATGCCCATCTCGTCCGAACATCCCACGATAAACTGATCTGCATACATTTGAGTTTCGGAGTTGCTATGTTACACCGATTCCTGAGTCACTTTCCTAAATCAATAAATTTAATGTCGAATTATGTAAGAAATCCACACTGGATGCAGCTTCAGAGATTGCACCATCACTTGATATCTTCATAGGCCACGAGGTAGTCGCAACTCATTCGCATACACACACTGATTACACACAACATTATGACCAACGACCTGCTATCGATATAAACACATCCACCAGATAGCAGCGTCACGTGGCGAGGAATGACTGCTAGTCATACACACGCACGGTGCATGTAGCATCAGTGGTCGTACTGTCCCTCTACATCTACATCCATACTCCGCAAGCCACCTGACGGTGTGTGGCGGAGGGTACCTTGAGTACCTCTATCGGCTCTCCCTTCTATTCCAGTCTCTTATTGCTCGTGGAAATAAGGATTGTCGGTATGCTTCTGTGTGGGCTCTAATCTCTGTGATTTTATCCTCATGGTCTCTTCGCGAGATATACCTAGGAGGGAGCAATATACTGCTTGACTCTTCGGTGAAGGTATGTTCTCGAAACTTTAACAAAAACCCGTACCGAGCTACTGAGCGTCTCTCCTGCAGACTCCTCCACTGGAGTTTATCTATCATCTCCGTAACGCTTTCGCGATTACTAAATGATCCTGTAACGAAGCGCGCTGCTCTCCGTTGGATCTTCTCTATCTCTTCTATCAACCCTATCTGGTACGGATCCCACACTGCTGAGCAGTCTTCAAGCAGAGGGCGAACAAGCGTACTGTAACCTACTTTCTTTGTTTTCGGATTGCATTTCCTTGGGATTCTTCCGATGAATCTCAGTCTGGCATCTGCTTTACCGACGATCAACTTTATATGATCATTCCATTTTAAATCACTCCTAATGCGTTCTCCCAGATAATTTATGGAATTAACTGCTTCCAGTTGTTGACCTGCTATTTTGTGGCTAAATGATGAGGGATCTATCTTTCTATGTATTCGCAGCACATTACACTTGTCTACATTGAGATTCAATTGCCATTTCCTGCACCATGCGTCAATTCACTGCAGATCCTTCTGCATTTCAGTACAATTTTCCATTGTTACAACCTCTCGATACACCACAGCATCATCCGCAAAAAGCCTCAGTGAGCTTCCGATGTCATCCACAAGGTCATTTATGTATATTGTGAATAGCAACGGTCCTATGACACTCCCCTGCGGCACACCTGAAATCATTCTTACTTCGGAAGACTTCTCTCCATTGAGAATGACATGCTGCGTTCTGTTATCTAGGAACTCTTCAATCCAATCACACAATTGGTCTGATAGTCCATATGCTCTTACTTTGTTCATTAAACGACTGTGGGGAACTGTATCGAACGCCTTGCGGAAGTCAAGAAACACGGCATCTACCTGGGAACCCGTGTCTATGGCCCTCTGAGTCTCGTGGACGAATAGCGTGAGCTGCGTTTCACACGACCGTCTTTTTCGAAACCCATGCTGATTCCTACAGAGTAGATTTCTAGTCTCCAGAAAAGTCATTATACTCGAATATAATACGTGTTCCGAATTTCTACAACCGATCGACGTTAGAGATATAGGTCTATAGTTCTGCACATCTGTTCGACGTCCCTTCTTGAAAACGGGAATGACCTGTGCCCTTTTCCAATCCTTTGGAACGCTA
The DNA here is from genome assembly GCF_023864345.2 of Schistocerca serialis cubense. Classification (NCBI taxonomy): domain Eukaryota; kingdom Metazoa; phylum Arthropoda; class Insecta; order Orthoptera; family Acrididae; genus Schistocerca; species Schistocerca serialis. Next base: position 439,631,831 of record NC_064645.1, on the reverse strand, counting down.
CGCTCTTCTAGAGACCTACGGTACACCGCTGCAAGAAGGGGGGCAAGTTCCTTCGCGTACTCTGTGTAAAATCGAACTGGTATCCCATGAGGTCCAGCGGCCTTTCCTCTTTTGAGCGATTTTAATTGTTTCTCTATCCCTCTGTCGTCTATTTCGATATCTATCATTTTGTCATCTGTGCGACAATCTAGAGAAGGAACTACAGTGCAGTTTTCCTATGTGAAACAGCTTTGGAAAAAGACATTTAGTATTTCGGCCTTTAGTCTGTTATCCTCTGTTTCAGTACCATTTTGGTCACAGACTGTCAGGACATTTTGTTTTTATCCACCTACCGCTTTGACATAAGTCCAAAATTTCTTAGGATTTTCTGCCAACTCAGTACACAGAACTTAACTTTCGAATTCATTGAACGCCTCTCGCATAGCCCTCCTCACACTACATTTCGCTTCGAGTAATTTTTGTTTGTCTGCAAGGCTTTGGCTATGTTTATGTTTTCTGTGAAGTTCCCTTTGCTTCCTCAGCAGTTTTCTAACTCGGTTGTTGTACCACGGTGGCTCTTTTCCATCTCTAACGATCTTGCTTGGCGCATACTCATCTAACGCATATTGTGCGATGGTTTTGAACTTTGTCCACTGATCTTCGACACCATCTTTACTTGAGACAAAACTTTTGTGTTGAGCCATCAGGTACTCTGTAATCTGCTTTTTGTCACTTTTGCTAAACAGAAAAGTCATCCTACCTTTTTTAATATTTCTATTTACGGCTGAAATCATCGATGCAGTAACCGCTTTATGATCGCTGATTCCCTGTTCTGCGTTAACTGTTTCAAATAGTTCGGGTCTGTTTGTCGCCAGAAGGTCTAATATGTTATCGCCACGAGTCGGTTCTCTGTTTAACTGCTCAAAGTAGTTTTCAGATAAAGCACTTAAAAAAATTTCACTGTATTCTTTGTCCCTGCCACAAGTTATGAACGTTTGAGTCTTCCAGTCTATATCCGGCAAATTAAAATCTCCACCCAGAACTATAACATGGTGGGGAAATCTACTCGAAATATTTGCCAAATTATCCTTCAGGTGCTCAGCCACAACAGCTGCTGAGCCAGGGGACCTATAGAGACATCCAATTACCATGTCTCAGCCTGCTTTAACCGTGACCTTCACCCAAATTATTACACATTTCGGATTTCCGTCAATTTCCTTCGATACTATTGCACTTCTTATCACTATAAACACGCCTCCCCCTTCACTGTCCTGCCTGTCTCTGCGGTATACATTCCAATCTGAGTTTAGGATTTCATTACTGTTTACGTCTGGTTTCAGCCAACTTTCTGTCCCTAGTACTATATGGGCATTGTGACCGTTTATTAATGAGAGCAGTTCTGGGACCTTTCTATAGACGCTCCTGCAGTATGCTATTAGCACATTAATATTGTTATTCCCTGTTGCATATTGCCTGCTCCTACCTTGCCGCGTCTCAGGAGGCGTCTTGTCGGGCCTAGGGAGGGAATTCTCTAACCTAAAAATACCCACATGTGCACTCCACACGTACTCCGCTACTCTTGTAGCCGCTTCCAGCGTGTAGTGCACGCCTGACCTATTCAGAGGGACCCTACATTTCTCCATCCGATAGCGGAGGTCGAGAAATTTGCACCCCAGATCTCCGCAGAATCGTCTGAGCCTCTGGTTTAAGCCTTCTACTCGGCTCCAAACCAGAGGACCGCGATCGGTTCTGGGAACGATACTACAAATAGTTAGCTCAGATTCCACCCCGCGAGCGAGGCTTTCCGCCTTCACCAATTCCGCCAACGGCCTGTATGAACTGAGGATGACCTCTGAACCCAGACGGCAGGAGTCATTGGTGCCGACATGAGCAACAATTTGCAGTCGGGTGCACCCAGTGCTCTCTATCGTCGCCGGCAGGGCCTCCTCCACATCTCGGATGAGACCCCCCGGCAAGCAGAGTATAGAATGTTGATTTATCTGAGTCTGACCGAGGGCAGACTGTGACGGCTCGGAGGCTCGGCAAGAGAATTTCGGAAACTGCACGACTTGTCGGGTGTTGGGGAACGCTGTGATGAGTGTCTTCAACCAAGGTGAAACCACGTCCATAAGTCGTGGATTTGGGCGGCCACTTCCTCGTTGTACTTATCGGACGTCGTAGGCTGGGCAGACTGGTAAAACAGGATAGGCGGCGAACTGTGGCGGAGCTAGCACCATACTATAAAGCATACCGACAAATGTACCTGAAAACACAGTAACCGAACACTCCTGGCGATGGGCCTTTGCATTCAACAATCCATGCATGTGCCATTCTTAACACTACGATATCGGTAACTACGACTGAAATGGGCAGTTGACCATCGGCGCTGGACGTTGGCACAGTGGCAAAGCGTTGCGTGGTCTGATGAATCCCGATACCTTCTTCAACATGATGACGGGAGGGCGTGAATCCGTCGTCTTCCAGGATAACAGCTCCTTGACAACTGTACTGCGGACGGAAGCAAGCTGGCGGCGGCTCCATTATGAACTGGGAACCTGGGAACGTTCACGTGGGCATCCAAGGGTCCAGATGGCTCAAATGGCTCTGAGCACTGTGGGAATTAACATCTGAGGTCTTCAGTCCCCTAGAACTTAGAACTACTTAAACCTAACTAACCTAAGGACATCACACACATCCATACCCGAGGCAGGATTCGAACCTGCGACCGTAGCAGTCGCGCTGTTCCGGACTGAAGCGTCTAGAACCGCTCGGCCACCGCGGCCGACCAAGGGTCCAGATGATCTCGTGCAAGGCACCATGACGTGCAAGGAGTATCGTACACCGGTTGCAGATCACGTACACCCATTCATAACGATCATGTTTCCTGAAGACAGTGGAATTTTTCAGCAAGATAGTGCGCCATGTCACAAGACCAAGAGTGTGATGGAGTGGTTCGAGGATCACAGTTGTGAGTTACAGTTGATGTACTGGTAACCCAACTCAGGAGATCTGAACGCGAGCGAACACATCTCAGATGTGATTGAACGTGTCGTCAGAGCTCATCGTCCTCCTCCCCGGAATTTACGGCAATTGGGTGACTTGTGTGTGCAGATGTGGTGCCAGCCCCCTCCAGCGATCTACCAAGGACTCACAGCTCCATGCAGCGACGCGTCGCCTCCGTTATCTGTGTCACAGGTGGACAGAGCGGCTATTAGATAGGTGATCCTATTGTTCTGGTTGATCAGTGTGTTTGATCACGGAAAGCATAAACAGCAGAAGACAACCAAAATAAAATGAACCACATGTGCAATCTGAGTATAACAAGCTGTAATATTTTGAACCAATATACGGATTAAAGACTGCCTTCTCACATTATTAATAGGCGAGATTGGATCCTATCTGATCACGCAAAGCTGTTACGTTTCAATCTCTGGAGTTTCAAAAGCAGCTTTCACTTTTTATCTGTGGGTTCTTTTTTTCGTCAGTCCACTTTGTCCCTGTTATGGTGGGGACATCATTTTCTGACAGTTCTTCCGATTAGCTAACATTTTGACTGTATGTGCTTCTGTTGAAAATGTCTGATGGACCAATATGTAGCTATTCTAAATTTTTTTTAACCTGCTGGATGTAGGGCATGGTTTTGAGTTGGTCTGTGTACTTCACAATTCTTTGAGTCTTGTTGTTCGGAGTCTGTGGATATTCCATTAAAATTTCAGCCTTCTTTTATTGCTATCCGTCGGAATATTCGATAGTTTTCAGTTGTTTTTAGGGATTGTAATCTAGCCATTTTCTGTATCTTTGTGCCTGAGTGTCTTTCTTAGAATTTTGCGTACTTCTTTTCGGATCAACATTTATGTCGAGAGTAAGCGTTTCTCTGTTGTACAAAATTTCAGGCTTGATACCTGCATTTAAGTGTCATACATACCTACAGCATCTGCAACAAAAATGCATGGACGTATTGTTTTTGTTGCAGTTTTTGCGCGGTATTTTCTGTGACAATTTCTCTCCACTAATCGATTCAAGGATTTCACCTAAATACTTGAAGTACTGAACTCTCTCCATTTGTCCGTATTTTGTGCTCATTTTTTACGTAGGATGTTTTCAGCTAATGCACTTGGATGGTTTCTTAGAAGAATACTTGGAGGCCAACTATGTCAGCTCATTCTTTTATACTTTTAGTTTCTGCCTGTTTGATTGCTATCCTTTCGTGGTCTGCTAGTATTGTCAGATCATATGCGAAAGCGAGGCAAGAGATATGGATATTATTTTTAGTTCTTCCTAGTCTTATGGGTTTTCCATAGTTATGGTTATTTTCCCCTCTCGGATGACTTTGCCCAAGACTAAATTAAAGAGCATAAGGGAAGAATCTTTGCCCTGCGTTTGGAAGCATTCTCGCAGATGAAATTACTTGTGAAGTTGTATTTACGTAGTGCTTGAGTAATGTCCTTGTAATACGATGTCTATTCAGGTTGAAGCTTTGACTATACGGTGCGTTATGATAGTACGTTAAAGTGGTATGTAGTGCCGGTATTTAGTTGTTTACTGGTTTCGTTCTTCAAATGAAAAAGACTATCGTTGGAGTATACACTGTAAATGAAACTAATTGGGAAAATGTAGAAAACGAGATTGACGTTCGCAGCTCTAAAGATTAATCTGGATGTCCTGCAGTACTTAAACTTACATTTAATGTATAGTCGTAAATGATGACATTGACACCGTCAAAGATTAAGTACAACAGTACTTGCTTCGTCCAGCTTCATCCATGGCATAGTGTGTGCAAAGATAATTTACAACAGAAAACGAGATTTACATATTAATAGCGTCTTCTATGGACGTGTAGAGCACGATTCTGTACATGTTTGCTTATCTTTCAAAAAAATACGAGTACGTCTGTAAAAATTTAAATATCATTCAATATTAATTACAAAAAATATGTTTAAAAATGTCTTCGCAAATAGGCATTCAAAACTACTTTTTCTAAAAGCATTTCTGTTAGTATAACACGGCAGGTATATTTTGGCTGCTTTATCTACAGCACTTCATCAAGTAAGTGGAAGAACCATAGAAGTAAAATTCGTTTTTTTCGTTTATTAAATTTCGCAGATTTTTCTTCTTTTCTACGAAAATTCCCAATTATTTCAAAATATTTAACGCAGGGCCTTTATCTTACTTGTGCATAATTTTCATACTATCTTGAATCTCACCTAATATATGTTTAGTTGTTCTCAAATGTTCACCAAATGCTGAACGATTTGACTTCAAATTCCAGAGTTTTTTATAGTGTATTTAAAACGCTCTTCCACTCTGGTCAATGTACGTACTCCGAAAATTTTGGTAACTCGTTTTATATACTCCTCAATTATTGTATTTGTCCTTATGTACATTCGCTTTGTGTACTAGTGAGTGTTCAAGGGAGTTGCGACTTCGAAATGCTTATGCCCCTTTAATCGAAAACACAACATTTCGCAGTTACGCATGTGATGAGAAACTTTTTTGAGCAGGTTATATTTAGACGTTTGCTTAAATGTAGCGTCTGATGTGGTCAAAAACGACACAAGCTGATGTTACGCTGTAGAATTATTGAAAGGAAAAACAAAATTTTGTGCTGTCACTGGTCCACGGTGTCATGCTTGTGTGGTCACGCGTTCAAATCACTCTCGGTTTTTTTTTTTTTTTTTGAAAGTGTTGTGAACTGTCCATCCTCTCATTGACGTGTCTGTTCACTGTATTTAAATTTGTGTCTGTGTCATGGTGTAACGTCAGTTTGCAACAGTGTGGTGTGACCTCCAGACGTACGTACCTCCTATTTGTTCTTCACTAGTGCCACATGTTATGACTCTTGCTTTCCGTCTTGGAAGTTTTCACTCTTGAACTCCTTTGTTGTAACATAGTCCAGACCCGTTTATGTGCTGTTTTCATTTCTGTGAGAAGTCTATGCGGCTTCTCGTCTGCTCGCACTATTCGTCACATTATTAGCGATGGTAACATATTCTTACGACATGATTGACACGCTATAAGCAGTGTATAGTATGACAGTTGCCAAGAACGAGAAGAGACACGTCAGTGACTGGACGGGAATTTCATAATTTTTCTGAAAAAAAAAGAAAACAGCAGTGGCATGAGGGAAGTTCGAACACGGATCTCCCGCTTTGCAGTCCAACACCGTGACCATACAACCACGACGGCATGATTCTTGTGTTCCACTCGATGTTACATATCTTGAGCTTGGACCGTTCACTGTATCTATTCTGCTTCTTTTTCCACAGTTCAGTACACCTTCTTGTTTTCACGCTTGATTTGTGTTTTGTTTTTGATGTGCTATTCACTGGGCCGCTTTAACACTAAATCTGAGGGGAGAGGGATGGTATGGGGAGTTTCTCTTGTGAGTATACAATCAGAGTGGTTCAAAACTCGCGAAAACACCGCGTAGACATAAGCGGCCTAGTAAAAGCCCCCTGACCAGGGATCAGCGTCAGTGTTTTAGTACAGGGGTCTCCAAACTACGGCCCGCGGGCCGAAACCGGCCCGCGAGGGCCGACAAACCGGCCCGCACTAGCTGGCCGGACATCCACCGTATCCGGCCCGCCAAATATTTGAGGTAGTACCTATACTGCCAACAACTGAGTTTCGAGGCCTATCGCGACCCAATACACCGCGACATTGGCTCTGCTACTCGCTACAGGACTACATAACTAAACTTATTGTTGCGCCTCTTGAAATAACAATGCGTTGACATACTCTACCTCTGTTACGTCTTGCAGTAATAGTGTTGCTAACAATGATTTTGAGAGTTCGTTAACTTTGCAGGACGCTTTCGTGAAGAATGTGCAGTGACATACTTTTTTGTCGGTGAAATTCGCCAGAGGAAAATACGCCAGAATTTCGGTCAGGTACGTCCACCAATCAAAATTACGTAATGAAATAAAAATCGTAGTTCATTTCAGTGCTAGCTATTCCCACAACCTTAGATTTTTGCGATTTCATCTTTCCTTTAGCCATACATTACGGTGATCGTGGAGTGCTAGGGTGCTTTAATCCCATTAGGTAGATCTTGGCCCTTATGACTTCGTGGAGGAGTCAATGTGGCCCGCGGACAAAAAAGTTTGGAGACCCTTGCTTTAGTACATTGCATAAAGACCGTTGTGCAGGATGCGTGACACCGCTTTACAGCTCCAACAATGGCAGCCAGCTGTCGAGCTGTTTGTAGGTGTACGGCGTCGATAGCGCGGCCGAGATTCCGGCGCAAAGTTGGAGACGCGCAGCTGTTTTATTTGAGTTGCAGAGCCGGCGGACCGCAGCGGACAGTGCTGCTGCTTTCGCGCTCTACCTGCGCCGCATCGACTGCGGCCACTGTCGTCATTCACACTAGAGGCACTGCCACGACACGGTCCCCAGTGCACCTTACGCTTCGGCTGGTGGCAGTTGTAAGAAGCGTCGTGAACATTTTACTCTATATCTACATACCTCTGCATCCACATACATATTCTGAAACCCACTGCACTGAGGATGGGCGGATTGCACCATTTACGAGTTCTGGCCGTTTCGATTCCTGTTCCACTCGCAAATACAGCGAGGAGGAAACGACTATCAGCTTCCATCTGCGCGGTGCTTATGCAAAATGTACGCTGGCGGCAGTAGGATCGTTCTGCAGTCAGCTTCAAATGCCGGTCCTCTAAATTTTCTCAGTACTGTTTATCGAAAAGAACGTCGCCTCCCCCCGCCCCCCCCCCCAAAGATTCTCTTTCAGTTCCCGAAACATTTCTGTAACATTCACTTGTTGTTCGAACCTACCGGTAAAAAATCTAGCAGCCCACCCGCAGCGCGGCACGTTACTTTTTACTGCCCTGCCAGTGTTTAGCAATGTTCATTTGTCTAGCTAAAAGCTGTAGTAGAAAATACTAGACCACTACTGTCTATTGCAGGTCGCAACATACCTACAGGGTGTTACAAAAAGGTACGACCATACTTTCAGGAAACATTCCTCACACACAAAGAAAGAAAATATGTTATGTGGACATGTGTCCGGAAACGCTTACTTTACATGGTAGAGCTCGTTTTATTACTTCTCTTCAAATCACATTAATCATGGGATGGAAAGACACAGAAACAGAACGTACCAGTGTGACGTCAGACACTTCGTAACAGGAAATGTCCAAAATGTCCTCCGTTAGCGAGGATAAATGCATCCACCCTCCGTCGCATGGAATCCCTGATGCGCTGATGCAGCCCTGGAGAATGGCGTATTGTATCACAGCCGTCCACAATACGAGCACGAAGAGTCTCTACATTTGGTACCGGGGTTGCGTAGACAAGAGCTTTCTAATGCCCCCATAAATGAAAGTCAAGAGGGCTGAGGTCAGGAGAGCGTGGAGGCCATGGAATTGGTCCGCCTCTACCAATCCATCGGTCACCGAATCTGTTGTTGAGAAGCGTACGAACACTTCGACTGAAATGTGCAGGAGCTCCATCGTGCATGAACCACAGTTCCAGTATCATCCCGTGCTAACCCGCACTTTATTTCAATGGCCAATCATAGTAAAACATTTCTTTCTATGGCAATTGCTAAATAAATAAATTTAGAAAAGTATCAAATATAAAATTACTCCTTCTGAAATTACCGTATAATTTGTGTTCTACTCACGATTTATTAGTACCGTAAACTGACTGCACATTTAATTATAGTAAATCCCCTGTATAGTTTAACTGGTACTATGTGAATAAACAAAACAACTTTTATTTACTTCTGTTCTTCTTCAGTCATACAACACTCACACTGCTAATTACTACACATATAAAACAATTATAGTTATGCAAATACATTAAATATTAATCAAACATAACTTTACAACATTGTTTTGACTACGACTGCTGACCTCTGCCGCCTACTGGTACAACTACGTGCAGCTCTGTAACTCAGGTCCATGTCAGCTGGTGACATCTGTCGATGACTCATGCCTATAACGATATCGTCCTAACAAGTGACAGGAGCGACGCGAATGTGCTACGCCTCACACCTCTGAAATGCTTCGATGTCTTGCTTTAAGACAACCTGGTATGGATCCCAAACACTCGACCCGTACTCAAGTACAGATCGCACTAGCGTCCTACATGCGGTCTCCTTTACAAATGAATCACACTTTCCCAAAATTTTCCCAATAAACTGAAGTCAACCATTCTCCTTCCCCACCACATTCCTCACATCGCCTTGCAACGCTATGCCCAGAGGTTTAAACGACGTGACTGTGTCAAGCAATACACTAATAATGATGTATTCGAACACTGTGGGTTCGTTTTTCCTACTCATCCGCATGTTAACTTACAGTCTTTTATATTAGAGCTAGCTGCCGTTCATCACACCAACTAGAAATTTTGTATTCCCCGTACAGTCACTCAACTCCGACAACTTCCTATACCTCATGACATCATCAGCAAACAACATCACATTGCTGCTCACACTGGCCGCCAAATCTTTTATGTATATAGAAGATAGTAACATTCCTATAACACTTTCTTGGCTACACCTGATGATATCCTTGTCTCCGATGAAGGCTCGTTGTCGAGGACAACATACTGGGTTCTATTACTTAAGGAGTCTTCCAGCCACTCACATATCTGCGAACCTATTCTGTATGTACGTACCTGTCTGCACTGAGGTACCGTCTTAAATGCTTTTTCGATAATCCATTAACTTAGTTAGCTTAGCTTTTTGTGTTACATTAAGGTGTATGATGCACGTTAGTTTTTGATACTAAACGAGGTAGATGTACTCTGTCCTATGTAATATGTTAATGCCAGATATACGGAATCTTCCTGTTGCCTGTTATCCGTAGTTCGCAGTATCTTTTGTAAGAAAAGGACAAGCTGAGTTCCGCACGGGTAATGCTTTCTAAAGCCATACTGATTCGTGGACATAAGCTTTTAGGTCTAGGAAATTTATTCTGTCCACACTGAGATTTTGTTCTAGAATTCTGCACTGTTGCCAGATTAATGTTAAGGATATTGACTGAATTTTCTTTACTTTACGCCTATGGTCATAAAATGTTTGGCAACAGATTACCGGTTTCGGCCTGTAAGGACCATCTTCAGATCTGTTTTATAAAAACAATGTCCTAATGTACTGCACCCATAATGTCATCGTCAAATGTTAATGCGAAATCAGCATCCGCATCGTCAAATATATATAAATGACAGCATATGTGCGAGTGATCTTGTCAGCAGCACTACGTTGCACAACAAACTTGATTTGTAATACGGCTCCATTCTTTAGCCGTTGTTATACACAGTGGTTACCTGCGCTTTCTTCCAGTCGTTTGGGACTTTGCGCTGCTCGAGAGACTCGCAATGAATTAAAGGTAAGTAGAGGCCAGTGCTGTAGAATATTTTTTGTGAAGCCGAATTGGGATTCCATCCGGACTTCGCGACAAATTTGTTTTCAACTCTTTCAGTTGTTTCTCTATGCCAGGGGTTCTCATTGCTATGTCGTCCATACGGGAGTCTGTGCGGTGGTAAAGCGACGGCATGTTTGTACAATTATACCACGTTAACCATTTCTTAAACGTGGAATTCAAAACTACGGTTTTCGTTTTGCTATCTTCACCTGCCATTGTAGACTTGTGAACAAGTGACTGGATGGAAGCCTTAGGCCGCCTAGCGATTTTACATAAGATTAGAATTTATTCTCGTTCTCAGCCACATCTTTTGCTAAGGTATGACCGTGGTAGCTGTATGCTTCGCGCATAGATCTTTTCACAGACGGACGAATCTCTACTGACCTTTGCATGTGGTCATTTGTGAGTTCTCTTTTGAACCTAGAGTTCAACATCCTCTGCATCCTCACCATTTTCCGAATTTTATTGCTAAACGATGGTGTGTCTTTTCCGTTCTTAACCCACTTACTCGGCTCATACTTGTCCAGAGCACGATTTAGGATCTATTTAAACTTCACCCATAATTCTTCTAGGTCCATCATACCGGAGCTAAATGATTTCACTTCATTATCTAAGTGTAATGCTAACAACTGTTTATCTGCTCTTTCTAGCAGGAACATTCTCCTAGCCTTCTTAACTGATTTGTTAACTTTCGTAGCCATAGGCACTATGATAACACCATGATCACTAATCCCCTTCTGTATACTGACGCTACCCGGTCGACCATGTTTGTAGCTACAAGGTCTAAGGTGTTCCCATTTCGTTTGGGGTGCTCAAGACAGTTTTCGGATACCGTGTTCAAAAGTGCTTCGTGCAGTGAATCCATAGATTTACCAGACTATAACAGGTAAGTTAAAGTCGGCAGGTTAAAGTCGCCTTCAACTAGTATTGCAAAGTTTTACTACAAATGGTTCAAATGGCCCTGAGCACTATGGGACTTAACATCTGATGTCATCAGTTCCCTAGACTTAGAATTACGTAAACCTAACTAACCTAAGGACATCACACAAATCCATGCCCGAGGCAGGATTCGAACCTGCGACTGTAGCAGCCGCGTGGTTTCGGACTGAAGCGCCTAGACCCGATCGGTCACATCGGCCAGCAAAGTTTTACTGACCTTCAAGGTAGTCACCAGCATCGTGTATAGCCAGCGATGTGGAAGTTGTAGGATACTCTTAGCAGTGCCAGTTGTGTTGATAGTTCGAGCGGCGCGGTCTATTGCCCGACGAATTTGTAGCAGTTCTGAAGAGGATGCCACGAAATGTTTCCTTCAGTTTAGAAATCGAGTTGAACTCACGAGGGCTTAAGTCAGGGGAGTGCAGTAGGTGGTAAAGCACTTCGCAGCCCCATCAGTCAGACAAATCAGTAACAGGTTGCACTGCACGTGCCTTAGCATTTTCCTGCGTAATGATGGTCAGGTCCTGCAGAAAGTGTCATTACTTCTGTCTCTATGCTGTTCATTTTTGGAACACAATGTACGACCAGCTTAGAGACAGAAGTGAAGACAGTTTCTGCATGACCTGACCATCATTTTGCAGGACAGTACTCTAGCACGTACAGTTCAAGCTGTTACTGATTTGTTTGACTAATGGGGCTGCGAAGTGCTATGCCACCTACTGCACTCCCCTGACTTAAGCCCTCGTGAGTTCAAAACGATTTCTAAACTGAAGGACACATTTCACAGCATTTGATTAGGAGCTGCTACAAATTCGTCGGGCTCGAACTGTCAACACAACTGGCACTGCTAAGAGTATCCTACGACTTCCACATCTCTGGCAACGGGTTATACACAATGCTGGTGACTGCTTTGAAGGCCAGTAAAACTTTGAAACACGTATCTATTTTGTTGCCACTATTAAAGTTCCAACCCTCGTAGGTATTTACGCGCTACTGACCACAGATTTTCTTTGACTGTCTCTAGAACTGTCACATTGAAATCGCCTGGCAGGTAAAAACATCTAATAATTAACTTGGTTTCACTTAGACCCATCATGCGCGACTGTTATAATTCAGCGTCACACCCAATTTCAACAAAAGGGACAATGGCTCAAATGGCTCTGAGCACTATGCGACTTAACTTCTGTGGACATCAGTCGCCTAAAACTCAGAACTAATTAAACCTAACTAACCTAAGGACATCACACACATCCATGCCCGAGGCAGGATTCGAACCTGCGACCGTAGCAGTCGCGCGGTTCCAGACTGCGCGCCTAGAACCGCTAGACCACCGCGGCCGGCCGATAGGGACAATATTTTTGTCAATTCCAATCAACAGCCGGCCGCGTTGGCCGAGTGGTTCTAGGCGCTTCAGTCCGGAACCGCGCGACTGCTACGGTCGCAGGTTCGAATCCTGCCTTGGGTATGGATGTGTGTGATGTCCTTACGTTATTTTGGTTTAAGTAGTTCTAAGTTCTCGGGGACTGGTGACCTCAGATGTTAAGTCCCATAGTGCTCAGAGCCATTTGAACAATTTTTTGCAATGACCACTCCTCCCTCCTACAGTGACTATCCTTCCGATAGCAGATGCGACAAGTCCACTAAAGAGACAGCTTACACTACACTCGTTCGTCCTCTGTTAGAATATTGCTGCGCTGTGTGGGATCCTTACCAGGTGGGATTGACGGAGGACATCGAAAGGGTGCAAAAAGGGGCAGCTCGTTTTGTATTATCACGTAATAGGGGAGAGAGTGTGGCAGATATGATACGCGAGTTGGGATGGAAGTCATTAAAGCAAAGACGTTTTTCGTCGCGGCGAGATCTATTTACGAAATTTCAGTCACCAACTTTCTCTTCCGAATGCGAAAATATTTTGTTGAGCCCAGCCCACATAGGTAGGAATGATCATCAAAATAAAATAAGAGAAATCAGAGATCGAACAGAAAGGTTTAGGTGTTCGTTTTTCCCGCGCGCTGTTCGGGAGTGGAATGGTAGAGAGATAGTATGATTGTGGTACGATGAACCCTCTGCCAAGCACTTAAATGTGAATTGCAGAGTAATCATGCAGATGTAGATGTAGGATTTCCATGACTCTCGAAATGTACCAGAGCTTTCTATTTCGGATTTTAGCTAGCTCTCGGCCCTAAGAACAATCTGAGCGTGAGACCTTCAGTGGAGGACAGTAAATTATCGAACTTTGTTACGAATACTTTGATAATATACTGAAAAAATTTTGACACTCGAAGTCTCTTTACTCTGAACGCGGTGTGATTTCCGTGTTTGCTTATCGACGGGCGAGTGTTCATTAGAGTCCTCAGACTACTCTATTTGCTTAAGACAGGTTTTAACAGATGCCCTACCGTCCTGTCCCTTCTTTTTGGCAGTGATTTCCTCTCTGATTCTGCATAGAACGTCCTCATTCCTTACCCTAAAAGTCCATCTAATTTTCGTTATTTATTCTGTAGTAAGGTGTTCAAATGCTTCGATTCTATTCTGTTCTGGTTTTCCCATAGTCCATGTTTCACTACCATATAAAATGCTGTGTTCCAAACGTACATTCGCAGAAATTCCTTCCTCAAATTAAGACCTATGTGTGATATTTGTACACTTCTCTGGATACGAATGCCCTTTTTGTCAGTGCTATTCTTCTTTTCATATCCTCCTTACTCCGTCCATCAAGGGTTATTTTGCTGCCTAGGTACCAGAATTCCTTAACTTCATCTACTCAGTGATCACCAATCCCGATGTTATCTTTCTCGCTGTCCTCATTTTGCTACTTCCCATCACTTTCGTCTTTCTTAGATGTACTCTCAGTCCATATTCTGCCGGCCGGAGTGGCCGAGCGGTTCTGGGCGCTACAGTCTGGAGCCGCGCGACCGCTACGGTCGCAGGTTCGAATCCTGCCTCGGGCATGGATGTATGTGATGTCCTTAGGTTAGTTAGGTTTAAGTAGTTCTAAGTTCTAGAGGACTGATGACCTGAGAAGTTAAGTCCCATAGTGCTCAGAGCCATTTGAACCAGTCCATATTCTGTACTCATTAGATCTGTAATTCTTCTTCACTTTCGCTGAAGGTATTAATGTCATCAGCGAATATTATCATTGGTATTCTTTCACCTTGAATTTTAACTTCACTAATGAATACTTCTTGTATTTTCGTTATTGCTTCTTCGGTGTATGGGTTGAGCGGTACGGGCGGAAGACTATAGCCCTGTCTTACACCCTTTTTAATCCGAGCTCTTCATTCCTGGTCTTCCAGTCTTATTGGTACTTCTCTGCTCTTGTACGTATCGTATGTTACGGTCCTTTCCCTGCAGATAATCCCGATTTTTCTCAGAACTTCGAACATCTTGCTTCATTTGAGACTGTCAAACGTTTTCTCCAGGTGACGAATCCTATGAACGTACCTGGATTTTTCTTCAGTCTTGCTTCCATTACCAAGAGCAAAGTCTGTATTGCCTCTCTGGTGCCTTTAGCTTTCCTAAAGGCAAACTGATCGTCACCGAACCCATCCTCAATTATCTTTTCCATTTTTCTGTATATTATTCTTGTTAGTACTTTGGATGCATGAGCTGTTAAGCTGATTGCGCGATACTTCTCACACTTTCCAGCTTATACAGTCTTTGGAATTGTGTTTATGATATTTTTCGGAAAATCAAGTAGTATATCGCCTGACTCACACATTCTATAACCCAACATGAATAGTCGTTTTGTCGCCACTTCAGCCAATGATTTGAGAAATTCTGATGCGATGTTATCCATCCCTTCTGCCTTATGTGATCTTTAAGTCTTCCGAAGCTCTTTTAAATTATGATTCTCGTACTGGATCCCCTATCTCTTCTATATCGACTCCTGTTCCTTCTTCTATCACATCAGGCAAATTTTCCCCGTCACAAAAGTCTTCATGTACTCTTTCAACCTATCCGCTCTCTCCTCTGCATTTAACACTGGTATTCACCTTGCACGCACTGCACGCTTTCAGCTGCACCGAAGGTTGTTTGACTTTACTATTCTATAAGACTTTGCTACTCTGTAAGACTTTGCTTCTCTGTAAGACTTTCCTATTCTATAAGACAGCAAACGTTCCACCAGTAAAACTTGTGCTGTACACTAGCGGGGTCGTTCAAGTGGTAAAACACACGCCACTGGTAGTGATATAATTCAGGGCACTCGCACGCCAGCTACCATTGCCACTCATTCCAGTATCAGTTTGAGAGGTCCGAATGCATGGGGTCGAAATAAGTTCCCTAGCCAAATAGTAGTTACAGTCTTAAAAGAGCACACTGCTGTCTTTCGATTACTGGAGATTATGCAGAACTTACCAGTACTGCACCATCACCAGTAGTCGAAAGACAGCAGAGAGTCGTCTGAGTGCCATCGTAGTGTAGTGACTAAAAACCCACTGTTACCATTTGTTACAATTAAATGGCAGTTAATAACATATCCGCGATTAAAGCCTTCACGATTTAGTATTACAAACGTTCAGCATAGGGTAATGAATGGAGACGCAGGGTGACCAAACGGAGTGTGATATGGAAGAGCTGGTTCGCGTCTCGATAGGTACAATTTTTTTACGTAACGTCGCGTTTTCTAATAGGTTCTGTTACTTTCTTATTAATTTCATGGAAGTTTATGCTATGATATTAGGTGTTATTGAAATATAATGCACGGTTTCAGAAATGTTTGTTCAGTTTTGTCTACAGGACAGCTAGCACAACTGTCAGTAAGATAATTTGCACTTTATTGTTTAAATCCTTGTATTTTACATGTCCTAAGGATTCTGTTACTGAATAGGAACAGTCATCAAGTAAGAATAATCTTAGGGTTTTACCAGAAAGTGACACGAAATAACTTATTGTAAATTTGTATCGCATCATTTGTAAAGGAATTTTTAGAAACTGATGTACTCACTGTCTGGACCTGGTACTACCCTATCCGCCTTTTGACATGTTCATGCATATTGAAGTTTTTATTTATGTGTACTACAGACAGAACAACACGACCTGCATGTAGACGAGGCAGAATATGTTGCATTTTAATAGAGCTTACGTAGGAACCTTTTGCCAGTCCATTTCGTAAATAAGCTGCGTGATTTGCGAGCCAGATACGGCCGACGCCTGCCACTGCAACGCGCTGCAATCGCGTATACCATATTGAGACACACATGTCGTATGCGCAGACTGCACCGTTTCTGAGCGATCAGCGTCACAGCTGAGATCAGGTCAGCGTGTTGCGCACTGAATGCCTCAGCTAGAGTGACGACGGCTTCATGGTTACGGTGACGGCTCACACACACACGCACACACACAAAAAAACCCAGGAAATCCAGCTTCGACTCACAGTCCGCCAAAAATTTTTATTTGGCACGACAACTCCATCATATGTATGTATTCACGTAGCAATACGCTGGCACGGCATTACTGCAACATACGCAGCACCCACTGGGCGCTGCCCACTGGCTGCCGGACAGTGGCTGGTTTGCTTCCGAAACCAGCGACACTCCGGCACTCAGCGCACGTGACATCTGCAGCAGCAGCACCACAACAAACCCACTGTGGCGAGTATAAATACTAGCCATCCAGCTAGGCAGATCATCAGTTGAAGTGCTGAGTCATCGAGTCATCAACCGTCGTAGTATCGGCGTCCGCATGAGGTCATCGTCACTCTACTATCGTCCTGGCTGGTCCGGCTGTCAGGAGTGCCGTATCGAGAGTCAAACTGAGGCCCTGCTACCCACCGACCCAATGGGACACTCGCCAGGGCCAGCTGCCTCCACGGACAGCTGCCAGACCGGGATCCGCTCCCACGGCGCCTCCTCACAGCTGGGCGTGTCTCACCAACTTCACCTCATATTTTAAGGAGGAAAAAGCACGCTTGCAACATATCAGCCCCACCAATCGAACCCATGTGAAAATTTTGGCCGTAATTCTGATAGTATGCAGTTATGACCTTCCTCATGTACAGCATTCATACATGCACTATTTGTTGTTACTCACTCCTCCCCACATCAGCCGCCTAACGGCGTAAGGCGAAGTATTATACAGTGGAGTGATAACCAGAGACTCTCCCCTCCCTGCCCCCCTCACTGAACCTTGGACCATGACGGTGGTGCAATGGGGTATCTGCTTAGAGACCAGACAAACGTGTGGTTCCTGAAGGGGAGCAGCACACTTTCCAAAAATTTCAGGGGCAGCAGTCTGAATGATAGAGTTATCTGCCTTGTAACATCAACCAAATCTGGCTTGCTGTGCAGGTACTGCAAACGGCTGAAAGCAAGGGAAAACTAAAGCTGTAGTTTTCCGCAGGGCATCCAGCTCTGCTGTATGGCTAAACGATGGTGATGTCCTCTTGAGTTAAATATGCCAGAGGTAAAACGGTCCCTATTCGGATCTCCACGCGGGCACTACTTAGGATACCGTGATAAAAAAAAAGAATTAAAAAAACTTGCATTCCACGGATCGGAGCGTGGAATGTTATATCTCTTAATAGGGCAAGTTGGTTAGAACATTTAAAAAGGTAAATCAGTATGTTAAAGTTAGATATAGTGGGATTTAATGAATTTCGATGGAATGAGGAACAGGACTTCTGGTCAGGCGAAAAGAGGTTTATCAATACGAAGTCAAATAGGGATAATGCAGCAGTAGGTTTAATAATGTATAAGAAAAAAGAAATGGGGGTGAACGCATTATTGTAGTTAAGACAGACACAAACCCCAGACGCAATAGTACAAGTTTACACGCCAGCTAGCTCCGCAGATGATGAAGAGATTGAGGAAGAATTTGATGAGATAAAAGAAATTATTCAGGGAGTTATAAGAGACGAAAATTTAACTGTGATGGGACAGGAATAGATAGTAGGAAAAGGAAGAAAAGGAAAAAAAAGGAAAAGTAGTAGATGAACATAGACTGGGTGAATGGAATGAAAGAGTAAGCTGCCTGGCAGAATTTTGCACAGAGCATAATTAGTCATCCCTCACACTTGGTTTAAGAATCATGAAAGACCTGGAGATAGAGGAATGTTTCAGTTTGATTGTATAATGGTACGACCAAACTTTCTGAACCAGATATCAAATTTCAGGGGCAGATCTGGACTCTGACTACAACTCTTGGTTTGAACTGTAGGTTATAACTGAAGAACTTTCAAAAAAGGTAGGAAATTAGGGAGATTGGACCTTGATAAATTTAAAGAACTAGAGGTTCTTGAGATCATCAGTGAGCCGTGCGTGGCTCGTGTTCCCATCATCATGTATTTTACACCCGGTTTTTAACGTACTTCCACCTCACTACGTTAATTTAAATTACTACTGGCACTGAGTTGCTGCTTTGCCTGACCGTCAGCAGTGTTAGCAGTGCGTATCGATATATCCCCTCTCGTAGTATCTGTGCTCGACTGCTATTACTTCCTGGTCGTTGTCTGTCGTAGGCAGTTCGGGTTGCGAGTTCAGGCCTGCCAGTCAGTTGGAATGCGACTGGAGCGCAGTCCGGACCTGCCAGTCGGGTAGCTGCAAAGCCTGCCAGTCGGGTTGGAGCAGCAGTGAGGTCTGCATCGACATGGCTCGCCCGACCATTGCTGCCACGCATCAATTGAGCCGGGCCGCGGTCTTGGTGGATCGTCAGTCGGTCGTCCTACTGGACTACGCGTTCATGAGTCGGCTGTGTGTGTGTGTGTGTGTGTGTGTGTGTGTGTGTGTGTGTGTGTGTGCGTGCGTGTGCGCATCGACTCCCGATTTGTCTTCGTGTGTGCTTAGTTACTGTTGCGTATCGTTCAGGCCTTCGCGCAAGTGTTTGCCAGGTTGTGGAAGATTTCAGATAGATTATATAATTGTAAGACAGAGATTTAGGAACTGGAGCAGATGTGGAATCTGACCATAATTTATTGGTTATGAACTGTAGACTAAAACTGAAGAAAGTGTAAAAAGGTAAGAATTTAAGCAAATGGTACCTGGATAAACTGAAAGAACCAGAGGCTGCAGAGTGTTTCAGAGAGAGTATTAGGGAACGATTTACAATAACAGGAGAGAGATACAGTAGAAGGAGAATGGGTAGCTTTGAAATAGTGAAGGCAGCAGAGCTCAAATGGGAAACCTGTCCTAAGCAAAGAAGGGAAAACAGGAACGTGAAAGGAGTATATAGAGGGTCAATACAAGGGCAAGTATTTGAGGGCAATATTATGGAAATGGAAGTGAACGTAGATAAAGATGAAATGGGAGTTTGACAGAGAGGTGAAAGACGTAATTCGAAACAAGGCCCTGGGAGTAGACCACATTCCAGTAGAACTAGTGATAGCCTTGGGAGAGCCAGCCATGACAAAACTCTTCCATCTGGTGAGCAAGATGTTTGAGACAGGCGAAATACTCTGACTTCAAGAAAACTATAATAATTCCAATTGACAGGTGTGAAATTTACAGAACTATCAGTTTAATAAGTCACGGTTGGAAAATTCTTGCACGAATTCTTTGCAGACGAATGGAAAAACTGACAGAAGCCGACCTCAGGGAAGATAAGTTTGGATTCTGTAGAAATGTTGTAACATGAGAGGCAATATTGATCCTACGACTTGGCGTGATCTCCATTGGCGACTATTTTAGATGTCGATATTCGGCGGCGAGTCGGTCGGTTGCTGCGGACCAGGGAAGTTGTCTCAACGTGGTGCAGTCGGCTGGGGCCACTGGCAGCCCTTGCACAGTGTCGGAGCGTGTGTGGAGCTGTCCGATCGCTTCGAACTTCGTGGATCACCGACCCACGACGTCAAAGTTGAGTAGTGGTTTCAACTATCCAAGCCACATCGATTCGTGTTGTGGTTAGTTTCGCTGGTTCGCTGTTGGAGGGGTTTTCCTGTGAGCAACACCAAGTGTTTCTATCGCTGAAATTTAGCCGCTATGTAGTGCAATTAACTATTGGTTACCTACAATTCTAGTGCACCAGCGTAATTTTCTGCCTTGTGGCCGTTAGTGTTCTGGTTACCTGCCCTGACTACTGACTTAAATTCTGCAGTGTCCCTTTTTATTACCTTTTATTACCGTATTTCAAATTCAAGTGTACCGGCGGAATTTTCTGCCTTGTGGCCGTTAGTGTTCTGGTTACCTACCCTGGCCACTAACGTAATTTCAGGCAGCGTCCTTTCCTGGCCTGTTGTCGCTGTCCAACATGGTGTGTAGTTTTGACAGCTAATACATATTTCATTGTGGATAATCACATTCGTAACCTTTTGTGTTTGAGTTCTCATGTACTGATTGGTGGCAAGCAAGTCGTTGTGTCGGTCGGTCCGTGGCTGTCCCGTAGTTGGGTTCCGACGGATCAAGTGTAGTTGGGCTCCCCACTTGTCTCACCTAAGTGAGCGAGGGCAGACCGACCTTCTTGGAGGCTTCTGGGTGCCGTTTTCTTTATTCTCCTTCTCACCGGTGTTTAATTGTCTGCTTATAATCTATCATAGCCAATGATTTAAAAATTCTTGTTTTTACTGGACTTTATGTATTTTTGAATTTTGGAAAATCAATTGTGGGCCTTGAGCCGCTCAAAACCTTATTCTTGAAATTACCCTATAAGCAAAAACATTGGATCCTTCTGCCTTAAAGATTAAGGCAATATATTTTAAAATTTTCAAATTTAATTGTGGCCCTCAGCCGCTTGTATTGCACCTTGCATATGTTTGTTCTATCTATTTTTGCCTTGAGGCTTTCCGGCCTAGCTGTGATACCATATATATTTTAATTATTTTGTTTTCTATTTTAACTGCATTTGTATCTTGTTGATTTTTAAGATTTCTTGTTTGGAGGCCTTCGGATGTGAAAGAACTGCATTTTGAAATTTGTAGTTGTAAAGGTTCGGCTATGTGCCGCATTGGTTGTAAATGTGTTATTAAATTACAATAAATTACAATTTTAAGGTGAAACTGACCCCAGCCTTATTTAGCCCTTTCCACAGTCCTGATCACCTGGTCTGCCCAGCGGGTTTAGCGGGCGTCTCAATCAGAGGAATCATTAGGCAACGACTGACAAGAACAGGGGAAAGGAATGCAGTAGAAGACGAATGGTTAGCTTTGAGAGATGGAATGGTGAAGGCAACAGAGGACGAAATAGATAAAATGACACTCATTGTAGAAATCCTCGGATAACAAAGGGCATACTAAATTTAATTGACGAAAGGAGGAAATATAAAAATGCAGTACATGAAGCAGGCGAAAGGGAATACTAATGTCTAACAAATGAGATCGACAGGGAGGGCAAAATGGCTAAGCAGGAATGACTAGAGGGCAAAAGTAAGGATTTAGAAGCATATACCACTAGAGGAAAGACAGATGTCGCCTACAGGAAAATTTGAGATCTTTGGAGAAAAGAGAACCACATGTGTGAATGTCAAGAGCTCTGATGGAAAACCAGTTCCAAGCAAAGAGGGGAAAGCTGAAAAGTAGAAGGAATACGTAGAGGGTCTATATAAGAGAGACGAACTTGAAAGAAATATTATAGAAAAGGAAGAGGACGGTGATGAAGATGAGATAGGAGGTATGGAACTGCGAGATGAATTTCACAGAACACTGAAAGACCTAAGTCGAAACAAGACCCCGGGAGTAGACGACATCCCGTTCTCCATTTTAACATCACTAGTTTCTACTAATTTCGTATGCGTGCTGATAAACTCGTATTTGAGCGACCCTAACCAACAAACACGCTACATAAGCAATAAAAGGTGACATGTTCATTCTAATTCCTTAGTCCATCCAGACCAATATTTAGTGTAAGTTTCTAGAATAAACAAGTTAATTGTGGGGAAACACACTCTGCACACACTACTGGTAGAAGACGTCGAGTGAATGTGCACAAATATTTCACATTTTATCACAGTTGGACTCCATAAATTTTAATAAATCAGCCACACAACGGAAATCTCATGTATTAGCTTTAACATTCTCAGAGTAGGCATTGTTTTATACGAAAAAACTGAAATAATAAAATTAATTTACTGTTTCAGACACAATTTATTTTTTATGTATTGGTGCATATACATACAAAATGGGGCAGGTAGGTTAGAAAATTTAAAATGGGATATAGGTTAAAGTTAGATATAGTGGGAGTTAGTGAAGTTCGGTGGCAGGAGGAACAAGGGCAGGCGAATACAGGACTATAAATACAAAACCAAATAAGGGTAATGCAGGAGTAGGTTTAATAATGAAAAAAAATAGGAACGCGGACAAGCTACTACGAACAGCATAGTGAATGCATTATTGTAGCCAAGATGGACACGAAGCCCACGGCTTACCACAGTAGTACAAGTTTATATGCCATCTAGCTCTGCAGATGATGAAGAGATTGAAAAAAATGTATGATGCGATAAAAGAAATTATTCAGATGGTTAATAGAGACGAAAATTTGATAGTCATGGGGAACTGGAATTCGATAGTAGGAAAAGGAAGACAAGGAAAAGTTAGGTGAATACTGATTGGGGTAAGGAATGAAAGAGGAAGCCACTTCGTAGAATTTTGCATATAGCATATCTGAATCACGGCTAACACTTTGTTTAAGAATCGTGAAGGAAGGCTGTATACGTAGAAGAGACCTGAAGACACTGGAAGGTTTCAGATAGGTTTTATAATTGTAAGACAGAGATTTAGGAACTGTTGCAGATGTGGAATCTGACCATAATTTATTGGTTATGAACTGTAGACTAAAGCTGAAGAAAGTGTAAAAAGGTGAGAAATTAAGCAAATGGGACCTGGATAAACTGAAAGAACGAGAGGCTGCAGAGAGTTTCAGAGAGAGTATTAGGGAACGATTTACAATAACAGGAGAGAGATACAGTAGAAGGAGAATGGGTAGCTTTGAAATAGTGAAGGCAGCAGAGCTCAAATGGAAAACCTGTCCTAAGCAAAGAAGGGAAAACAGGAACGTGAAAGGAGTATATAGAGGGTCTATACAAGGGCAATGTATTAGAGGGCAATATTATGGAAATGGAAGTGAACGTAGATCAAGATAAAATGGGAGATGTGATACTGCGTGAAGAGTTTGACAGAGAAGTGAAAGACATAATTCGAAACAAGGCCCTGGGAGTAGACCACATTCCAGTAGAACTAGTGATAGCTTTGGGAGAGCCAGCCATGACAAAACTCTTCCATCTGGTGAGCAAGATGTATGAGACAGGCGAAATACTCTGTCTTCAAGAAAACTATAATAATTCCAATCCCAAGGAAAGCAAGTGTTGACAAGTGTGAAATTTACAGAACTATCAGTTTAATAGGTCACGGTTGGAAAATTCTAGCACGAATTATTTACAGACGAATGGAAAAACTGATAGAAGCCGACCTCGGGGAAGATAAGTTTGGATTCTGTAGAAATGTTGTAAATGCGAGGCAATATTGATCCTACGACTTACCTTAGAAGATAGGTTAAGGAAAGGCAACCCTTCGTTTCTAGCATTTGTAGACTAAGAATAAGCTTTTGACAAGGTTGACTGGAATACTGTCTTCCAAATTCTGAAGGTGGCTAGGGTAAAATACAGGGAGTGAAAGGCTATTTACAATTTGTACAGAAACCAGGTGGCAGTTATGAGAGTCGAGGTGCACGAAAGAGAAGCAGTAGTTGAGAAGGAAGTAAGACAGGGTTGTAGCCTATCTCTGATGTTATTCAATCTCTATATTGAGCGAGCAGTAAAGGAAAGAAAAGTTTGGGGTTGGAATTAAAATCCATGTAGAAGAAACATAAACTTTGAAGTTTGCCGATGACATTGTGATTCTGTCATAGATAGGAAAGGTCGTGGATGATCAGCTGGACGGAATGGACAGTGTCTTGAAAGGAAAATATAAGATGGAGATCAGGTGTCTAACAGTGAGGGGCCATTACACTCTTCACTCCACACTGTCCGGCATAATGTTTTAAATAGTACTCTTTGTACCACTTCACCAGCAGATTTGTATTCAATTTCGCAGATACTGGTTGGTACCTGGCAATACCATTCAGCTTACGTAGAGCATGTAGTGAAGGGCAGCCTTTCTCCTCTACATTAGTTATTAGGCAGTCAGGTAAGAACTCTCTTACCCATTTCACTTTTTCAGTACCTTTAACAAGTACAGTGTAGTTTGTTGGTACCACTGATTTGATGTTGTTTAATGCACTATCCAGCGAGACTCCAACTGAATTAATGTTGTAGTGGTGATGGTTCTCTGCCAACCATTTTGCTGATTCGATATCAACTTCGTAATACGGTGTTGTACATTGAAGAATGTAACTTCCAGAGGCAAACAATGTTCCATCATCGCACAGCATTTGGAATGCTAAGTCCTTAGGAACAAATTCATTCGCACATGTCTTGAAGCCTTGACAGTCGAAGATTACAGTATACATCTTGAAAGAAGGTTACACACACACACACACACACACACACACACTTGCTGCTGCTGCTCGTAGATGTCGACGTTATCGGTTCAGAGGACATGATGTGCTGTTCTCCAAATCATCCTCCTTATGTACTAAAATTCGGATACAGCCGGTTAAAACAAATCCTGTTATCAACACGTGTCGGGCAACCTTTTGCTGGCGTGGGTGCTTGCTCAGATAATTGTCCTAAAAGGACAAATTATCTCGGCGGGACAGTGACGCCGCCATCGCGACCTTGGGACCCGGGGGGCCCCTTTTTTTTATCAATTGCTGACCCTCGAATCATGAAACGACGCGACGCAGTCATGTTTCGATTCATGAGGGTCAGCAATTGATAAAAAAAAGGGGCCCCCCGGTGATGCTGAGGAAATTACATTGCAAAGCGAGACATTTAAAATACTAGATGAGTTTTGCTGTTTTGGGAGTGAAATAACTGATGATGGTCGAAGTAGAGGGGATGTAAAATGTAGACTGGCAATAGCGAGGAAAGAGTTTGTGTAGAAGAGAAATTTGTTAACGTCGAGTGTAGATTTAAGTGTGAGGAAGGCTGTTCTGAAAGTATTTGTATGGAGTGTAGCCATGTATGGAAGTGAAAAATGGACGATAAATTGTTTAGACAAGAAGAGAATAGAAGCTTTCGAAATGTGGTGCTACAGAAGAATGCTGAAGATTAGACAGGAAGATCATGTAAATAATGAGGAGGTACCGAATAGAACAGGGGAGAAGAGGAATTAGTGGCACAACTTGACTAGAAGAAGGGATCGATTGATAGGATACGTTCTGAGGTTTCAAGGGATCACCAATTTAGTATTGGAGGGCAGCGTGCAGGGTGAAAATCGTAGAAGGAAACCAAGACATGAATATACTAAGCAGATTCAGAAGGATGTAGGTTGCAGTAGATATTCGGAGATGAAGAGGCTTGCACAGGATAGAGTAGCACGGAGAGCTGCATCAAACCAGTCTCTGGACTGAAGACCGCAACAACAACATACAAAATATTGTTAAAGCAGCCTCCCTCAGGCCGTTACATAACACTACGTGATCCAACAAAACGCTTAGTAAACTAAAACATAAATCTCTTTGATGTAAAATTTAGACAGTGTGTCCCATACCGTGTGGGTTGTGGTTACAGACTGAACAGTGTCCTAAACTAAGCAACTTCAGATAAGGAACCAGTAATTGGGTATGAATATTTGAGGTGCCTCGAGGTCTTGAGTGTTTCGTAACAAACAAGTACCTGCGGCGTCGACATCGCGACAGGCAATACATAATTCTCTGTGATGTGCCCACAGTCGAGTTCACCACACTCTGACTGTTAAGGCAGAGCGTTACCCATAACGGACAGTTGCTGACAAGTGTTTAATGTATGACACAGTGACCGGAAGGCGTTGTTAACGTACTTGAAACTTTACAGACCTATTATTGTGCCTCTCTAGTCTATTAGATGTACATAAAACTTCTCCCTATGATTATCTGATATTGTAAATAATTATTAATTGAATATACAAAATAGTTTCGAATTTATTTTTCACTCTCTTCATATTTGTTGATACTAAAATAAGACATAATGCTGAGTTTGCCTGTAACATGTTGATGTAAGTTGGGCAACACACGGTAAGCTACACAGGAAATGACGTTCCACACAACTTCATAAGTGGCAAAGACGAACTATACACCATTACTGACTGACGCAGATGTTCGCGCTTTGAATGATATGCGATGGCTGACTGCTGGTTTGCGAGTGCTGCCTATACAAAGAAGCCCGTAGCACGGAAACTACAAACTGATAAAATACAAAGCTATTAAATTTTAGGTATTATCAAAGAGACAGGAAAAGTGAAAGATACGCAGTGAAGTAAATATGCTTAACCACAAGTTGTATCTTCTTAATTAGATATAAATGATTATAACTATTTTGTGAGACAGAGGCTGTAACACGCATGGGGGATTCTAAACCACGCCAGAAATTTTTCGGAAAGTTAAATTTTCTAAGTAAGGTTTTCCACAAACTAACATTTTTATCCTAAGTAAGTTACATATTTTTGTATCCAGAAAAATTGGGACTATAAAACTATAAAGCCGCAACTTTGACTGGATTACAATTTAAGATTAGAAAGTTCCAGAAAACTATAATTTTAACGATGAATACATTTTGAACAGGAGTTTGAATGAACAGATATCTTTCGGAAATTGATTAAATAGAATTTAAAGTCCTTAAAAAGCTGTAAAAACTGTGAAGCTCCTGGAATGGACAATCTAAATATATTGCCTTTTAAATACCTACCAGAAGAAACTAAATATAGGCTTCCAGATTTTTTAAATCAATGCTGGCAACAAAGAAAAATATCAATGCTATGGATAAGAGTGAAAGTAACACCCATCTTTAAGAGAGGATCAAGGACAGACTGTGGAGGTTACAGAGTATAAGTCTATTAAATAAGACACACAAAATATATACGAAGATAGTTGTAAATAGAATGAAAAAGGTGGCAGACAGTTTATTACTCGAAAGCAAACAGGTTTCCAGAAAGGAAGGCCCAGTTCACATAACATTTTCTCATTAAAATAAATAATAGAAAACGAAGAGAATGCAGTTTAGAAACCTACATAGTCTTTATAGACTTAAGCTTTTGATAACGGGAACGGAGGAAATCTACGGAATGTTATGGAAAGCAACGGAATAGCTTAGAAAGCTACGAAATATTATGGAGTATTCCTTTTTTCCACTATATGCCATGGCTTTCCTCCATGCGCATTATCAAAAGCTTAACTCAAGCATATATATATATATATATATATATATATATATATATATATATATATATATATATATATAGGAACGAAGATAATTGTTAAGTTAGAATCTGGAAATATCGCAAAAGGAAATATTAATAAGGGGTCAGACAAGGATGTATTTCGCCGATACTTTATAATATGTATGACAATGCTGTGAGGGAACGAATTTTGAAATTTTTTTCAGAGGACTGCTTCAAAGAAAGTAATTTTATCAAGACTGAGGTGAAGAAGAAGAATTAAAACAAATTCTGAAATGCCAAATTTTCGAAAAAGTAAGAGACGAGAATTAGCGTTTTTTTAAAGGTATGTCAATTTTAAAGTAAATAACTATCAGTGAGATTGAATTTCGAGGAGCACATGGTGACAGAAAAGGGAAAATTTAGAAAATTTCATGAAAGAAAATGTTTCAACATAAACTATTTCTAGTCATCATCAGTTTGCGAACTATACAGTGAATAATACAGTTCATAAACACATTGCGTAAATAAGGACTTAGTTATTTTATACAGTCATGGTATATGCATTACATAGCATGCATTACATGCATGCATAGTGTAGCTATTTCACCATCTTGCTACGTATCACAGTGACAGTCGTCTCGCAATATGAGCCATCTTAATCGAAGGAAATTTGTCGCCCTGGATAGAAATTAACGAGTAACAGGACGCTCTAGGCATAGAGAGCTCGTCAAGGTCCTCGACAAAGAATTTTCCCCACTTTGCAGGTTGAGTGGATCTTACTGATTCGTGTGAGAGAAGATTCATCGACAAACATCCGACAATTATCCCGTGAAAGGCGCACTTCGAAGGGTAGAGTGTGAACAGTACTGATAGTGCAGGAATCACACCCCCATCATGAATAGCGCAGCCGAGAACTGGGAGAAAATAATTTTGAAGCCAGATTTCAGATATATCAATCTATTATGTAGCACAGAACTGCAGTGTGAAGGTACCGGCTACTTCTATTGTTCAAGGAAGAGGCGTCTTTCAACCGTGGTGATTGTTTTCAGTAGCCATTATAGCTTTATCTAGAGTGATGAAAATTCATACGCCACGCTCGACTCATTTCGACGGCTGTATGTATGTAAGCTTTCGTGGCTGTACAAAAATCGTATTGTCCATCTAGAGCGCATATATCTCAGATGTTATTACTCGGTATCTCTGGTCCATCTTCAGATCTGATTGACTGGTTACTCTTGTAGCCGACTTACTCAGATCTGAGGATGGTTCTATGGGCACGCAACTTATATAACCTAGATGGACCATAAAATTTATAATATCACATTTGAATAGTGCAGGCTACCTGGTGTTGATTCAACTTGCGCTGAGACAGTTTGGGATGACTGTATCTTTTGTTGCAAGCGGGAGGATGCGATTTCAGCATGACGGCGCACCATTCACTTAAATATTAACGTACATGAGCCCTAAATACAGATACCTGTATCGGAAGGGGAATAACACTATCGCCGGATTTCACTAACATGGACTGTTTGCTATGGAGTTACATGAACGCTTTGGTGTATGAAACTATAGTAGAAACTGAAGAAAGCAACATGGAAGATTGCAACGGTCTGTCTCATTGTGCAACAGAAAAAGATATTTGAGAAAGTGCGAGAGAATGTCTACGAATTTGTTTCTGAAGTTAGCGACTCTCTAACAATCGGTAATTCGAATTGCGTGTTCAGTTGCTTCAGTATTTACTAACTCTTACCTACACTCCTTTATTTACTGAATTACGCGTAATCTGCTACAGTTCATAAATCGGTCATAAAAATAGTCGAGCCTAGTAGACCAGCTGTAGATCACGTGCATGGAAACAGGTTTCGGTACTGGTCGCTCCATGGAAATTTTCAGCATGGCGTTAATCCAGCTTTCACATCTCAAAGGCCTGACGATTTGCGAGGAATGACACGTGGTTCGGATTCCACATTAAAGTGTGGGTCCCATTTCTCCGATAGCATAACTGGTCCAGAATAGGGACACGCAAGTAGCCGACGTGGTGTCCAGTGGAAAGACTTCCTCTCCACTATTGAGTCACAAGAAATTATTATTATTAGATGTAAAAATGACTTTAAAAAAGTATATATTTTTAATTTCTACAGAGAAAAAGCAGTTTATTGAGGCTGTGGAATGACGAAAATAGTGTAACGAAAACAGGATGTAGCTGTCGTTAATTCCAACAGAAAAATTGGAATTGGTGAAAACGTATCATGCAGAGGGTGAAACGGACCCGCAGGGTGAGTTTGTGCGTCTTTAAGATGCTAACTGAAATGATTTACCTAACGTAGAGGAAGTTATAATTATGTTTAAAGGGAAGCTAAGTCATTAGCTGTTAGTCTGAGCATTGAAAGGTTCGCCTCTAGTGAAGGGTGACTCACTAGCCCTTTACTTAAAAAATGGAAGAGCGTAGTTTTCAGAAGATTTGTGTAGAAAGGGAGGGCGTTGACGTCACAGCTGGTTAGGCATGAAAAAATAAGCAAGGAAACCTACTGGCAAGTGACTATCCACGCGACGTGTTGTAACGTAGCAACTACGTTACGTAGTACTATATAGACATACCCTATTTTGCAATTTTATTTGAAGGCTTCAATAGTAATTTTAATAATAATAATAATAATAATAATAATAATAATAACAATAATAATAATAATAATAACAATAATAATCCCCGTGGAGGCCCGGGAAAAGAATAGGCCTCCGGTATGTTCTGCCAGTCGTAAAAGGCGACGAAAAGAACAAACCACTAATAGGGCTAACCCCCCTTTTAGTGTGATTAGTTGGTTCAGGACAGAACTAAAGAAGCCTCGGACAAGCGCCGTCATGGTCGGGGACGACGCTTGAACCCTATGCCCGCCCACAATGGTAATGACACTGATAGACAACTGGAAAATGATTTAAATCCAAATAGAGGTGTTTTGCAGGATATGCTTCCTGCAACCACCCTAGAAGGAAAACAAAGACAGAGGATGAGATGGTCAGATGAAGTTAACCGACACCTCATGTTCTGTTATTACCAAGCAACAAACCTAGGAACCAACACAAATGGATACAGATCACAAGTATACACAACATTTATTACCAGATACCCAGAATTAAAATTTTTCACAGAACAACGACTAGCTGATCAGATCCGTGTAATAATAAAAAATAACAGGATACCCCAGTCAGAATTAGAAAACATCAAACAACAACAAATACTGGAATAAAATAATGTGCAATCAGAAGAAGAAGAAAATACAGTAATGGACTCAAACATCCCAGAGCAAACAAACAAAGAACAACACGCACCAATTAAACAATCAGAGGAAAACGAAATCTTAAGACTGCCACCAGAACAAGCACAAATAGAACACGAAGTGACACACATGATAGATATAGAAGAAAAATTTCAGCTAACATATATAGAATACAAAGACACAAACACAGACATTAGACCATTCTTGCATAGACCACCAAATAACCCACAAGTCGAAACAACAATAAAAACTATCAACACAATCATACACAACAAAATAAATGAAAACACAACTATGGAAGAGTTACATCTACTGGTTTATATAGGAGCACTCACTACACTAAATATACACACTAGGCAGAGATCAGAACCAACCAACACACAGAAGAAACCCACAAAACCAGCATGGCAAACAGGCTACAGATCAAAATAGAAAAACTGAGAAAAGACATCAGACAGCTAACACAATTTATAAGAAATGAAATCTCGGAAAAAAACGAAAAAGGTTAGGTAAAATCTCACAACAAGAAGCGACAGAGCAATTAGACGAAAAGAAGCAGAAATTACAAGCATTAGCCAAACGACTCAGAAGATACAAAAAAAGTGAAAATAGAAGGAAACAAAACCAAACATTCAACACAAACCAAAAGAAATTTTACCAGACAATAGATAACACACACATTAAAATAAACAATCCACCAAACATAACAGACATGGAACACTTCTGGAGCAACATATGGTCAAACCCGGTACTACATAACAGACATGCACGGTGGATACAAGCAGAAACAGACACATACAAGATGATACCACAAATGCCTGAAGTGATAATTTTGCAACATGAAGTCACCCGAGCGATTAATTCTACACACAATTGGAAAGCCTCTAGAAAAGATAAAATAGCAAATTTCTGGTTAAAGAAGTTCACCTCAACACATTCACATCTAACTAAATTATTTAACAGTTACATTGCAGACCCATACACATTCCCTGATACACTTACACACGGAATAACATATCTGAAACCTAAAGATCAAGCAGACACAGCGAACCCAGCTAAATATCGCCCCATAACATACCTACCAACAATATACAAAATATTAACTTCAGTCATTAAACAGAAATTAATGACACATACAACACAGAACAAAATTATAAATGAAGAACAAAAAGGCTGTTGCAAAGGAGCACGAGGATGTAAAGAGCAACTGATAATAGATGCAGAGGTGACATATCAAGCTAAAACTAAACAAAGGTCGCTACACTACGCATACATTGATTACCAAAAAGCTTTTGATAGTGTACCCCACTCATGGTTACTACAAATATTGGAAATATACAAAGTAGATCCTAAATTGATACAGTTCCTAAACATAGTAATGACAAATTGGAAAACCACACATAATATCCAAACAAATTCAAATACTATCACATCACAGCCAATACAGATTAAGCGTGGAATATACCAAGGAGACTCATTAAGTCCTTTCTGGTTCTGCCTTGCTCTGAACCCACTATCCAACATGCTAAATAATACAAATTATGGATACAATATTACTGGAACATACCCACACAAAATCACACATTTGCTATACATGGATGATCTAAAACTACTGGCAGCAACAAATCAACAACTCAACCAATTACTAAAGATAACAGAAGGATTCAGCAATGATATAAGTATGGCTTTTGGAACAGACAAATGTAAGAAAAATAGCATAGTCAAGGGAAAACACACTAAACAAGAAGATTACATATTGGATAACCACAACCCTTTAGATCACATAACATTAACAGATACGAAGAAAGTAAATTGGAAAAAGAAAACACTTCATGGCAAGCACCCGTATCATCTAACTCAGCCACACATCGATCAAGACGCATCCAACACATGGCTAAGAAAAGGCAATATATACAGTGAGACAGAAGGATTCATGATTGCAATACAAGATCAAACAATAAACACCAGGTATTACAGCAAGCATATTATTAAAGATCCCAATACCAGACTTCGTAAACAACAAATAGAAACAGTAGATCACATCACAAGCGGATGTACAATACTAGCAAATACAGAATACCCCAGAAGACATGACAATGTCGCAAAAATAATACATCAACAGCTTGCCTTACAACGTAAACTTTTAAAACAACACGTTCCTACATACATGTATACACCACAAAATGTACTGGAGAATGATGAATTCAAATTATACTGGAACAGAACCATTATAACAGATAAAACAACACCACATAACAAACCTGACATCATACTCACCAATAAAAAGAAAAAATTAACACAACTAATCGAAATATCCATACCCAATACAACAAATACACAAAAGAAAACAGGAGAAAAAAATTGAAAAATACATCCAACTGGCTGAGGAAGTCAAAGACATGTGGCATCAGGATAAAGTTGACATCATACCAATTATACTATCAACTACAGGAGTCATACCACACAATATCCACCAGTACATCAATGCAATACAACTACATCCAAACACATATATACAACTACAGAAATCCGTAATTATTGATACATGTTCAATTACCCGAAAGTTCCTAAATGCAATATAACACACACCGTACAGTTAAAAGGAAGTCACGCTTGATCAAGGTCCGCGTCACTCCATTTTTAACCGGACTTAACGTCTGAGAAAGTGAAGGAAACGATAATAATAACCCCATGGAAGCCCGGGAAAGGAATACGTCTCCGGTATGTTCTGCCAGTCGCAAAAGGCGACGGAAAGAACAAACCACTAATGAAGCCTCGGACAAGCGCTGTCATGGACGGCGACGACGCTTGAACCCTTCCCCTTCCACAATGGTAACGACACTGATAGACACACGGAAAATGATTTAAATCCAAACAGAGGTGTTTTGCAGGATATGCTTCCAGCAACCACTCTAGAAGGAAAACTAAGACAGAGGATGATATGGTCAGATGAAGTTAACCGACACCTCATGTTCTGTTATTACCAAGCAACAAACCTAGGAACCAACACAACTGGATACAGATCACAAGTATACGCAACATTTATTACCAGATACCCAGAATTAAAAATTTTAACAGAACAACGACTAGCTGATCAGATTCGTGTAATAATAAAAAACAGGATACAGACTTAAGACCATTCTTGCATAGACCAACAAATAACCCACAAGTCGAAACAACAATAACAGCTATCAACACAATATACACAACAAAATAAATGAAAATACAACTATGGAAGAGTTACATCTACTGGTTTATATAGTAGCACTCACTACACTAAATATACAAACTAGGCAGAGGTCAGAACCAACCAACACACAGAAGAAACCCACAAAACCAGCATGGCAACACAGGCTACAGATCAAAATAGAAAAACTGAGAAAAGACATCGGACAGCCAACACAATTTATAAGAAATGAAATATTAGACAAGAAACGAAAAAGGTTAGGTAAAATCTCACAACAAGAAGCGATAGAGCAATTAGATGAAAAGAAGCAGAAACTACAACCATTGGCCAAACGACTTAGAAGATACAAAAAAAGTGAAAATAGAAGGAAACAAAACCAAACATTCAACACAAACCAAAAGAAATTTTACCAGAAAATAGATAACACACACATTAAAATAGACAATTCACCAAACATAACAGACATGGAACACTTCTGGGGCAACATATGGCCAAACCCGGTACAACATAACAGACATGCACGGTGGATACAAGCAGAAACAGACACATACAAGATGATACCACAAATGCCTGAAGTGATAATTTTGCAACATGAAGTCACCCGAGCGATTAATACTACACACAACTGGAAAGCCTCTAGAAAAGATAAAATAGCAAATTTCTGGCTAAAGAAGTTCACCTCAACACATTCACATCTAACTAAATTATTTAACAGTTACATTGCCGACTCATACACAGTCCCTGATACACTTACACAAGGAATAACTTATCTGAAACCTAAAGATCAAGCAGACACAGCAAACCCAGCAAAATATCGCCCCATAACATGCCTACCAACAATATACAAAATATTAACTTCAGTCATTACACAGAAATCAATGACACATACAACACAGAACAAAATTATAAATGAAGAACAAAAAGGCTGCTGCAAAGGAGCACGAGGATGTAAAGAGCAACTGGTAATAGATGCAGAGGTTACATATCGAGCTAAAACTAAACAAAGGTCGCTACACTACACATATATTGATTACCAAAAAGTGCAACTCACTCTTGGTTACTACAAATATTGGAAATATACAAAGTAGATCCTCCATTGATACAGTTCCTAAACACAGTAATGAAATTCAAATAATATCACATCACAGCCAATACAGATTAAGCGTGGAATATACCAAGGAGACTCATTAAGTCCTTTCTCGTTCTGCCTTGCTCTGAACATACCAACACAAAATCACACATTTGCTATACATGGGTGATCTAAAACTACTGGCAGCAACAAATCAACAACTCAACCAATTACTAAAGATAACAGAAGTATTCAGCAATGATAGAAATATGGCTTTTGGAGCAGACAAATGTAAGGAAAATAGCATAGTCAAGGGAAAACACACTGAACAAGAAGATTACATATTGGATAACCACAGCGACTGCATAGAAGCGATGGAAAATACAGATGCCTATAAATATCTAGGATACAGACAAAAAATAGGAATAGATAATACAAATATTAAAGAAGAACTAAAAGAAAAATACAGACAAAGACTAACAAAAATACTGAAAACAGAATTGACAGCAAGAAACAAGACAAAAGCTATAAATACTTATGCTATACCAATAATGACCTACTCATTTGGAGTAGTGAAATGGAGTAACACAGACCTAGAAGCACTCAATACACTTACACGATCACAATGCCACAAATACAGAATACATCA
This sequence comes from Schistocerca serialis cubense, assembly GCF_023864345.2. Taxonomy (NCBI): domain Eukaryota; kingdom Metazoa; phylum Arthropoda; class Insecta; order Orthoptera; family Acrididae; genus Schistocerca; species Schistocerca serialis. Next base: position 439,596,189 of record NC_064645.1, on the reverse strand, counting down.
CATACATTCAGCAACAGAAAGATTCACATTAAGCAGAAAGGAAGGAGGAAGGGGATTTATCGACATAAAAAACCTGCATTATGAACAGGTAGACAATTTAAGAACATTCTTTCTAGAACGAGCAGAAACTAGCAAAATACACAAGGCAATCACTCATATAAATACATCGGCTACACCACTGCAATTTCATAACCACTTCTACAACCCTTTAGATCACATAACATTAACAGATACGAAGAAAGTAAATTGGAAAAAGAAAACACTTCATGGCAAGCACCCGTATCATCTAACACAGCCACACATAAGACGGATCCAACACATGGCTAAGAAAAGGCAATATATACAGTGAGACGGAAGGATTCATGATTGCAATACAAGATCAAACAATAAACACCAGATATTACAGCAAGCATATTATTAAAGATCCCAATACCACAACAGATAAATGCAGACTTTGCAAACAACAAATAGAAACAGTAGATCACATCACAAGCGGATGTACCATACTAGCAAATACAGAATACACCAGAAGACATGACAATGTAGCAATGATAATATATCAACAACTTGCCATACAACATAAACTAATAAAACAACACGTTCCCACATACAAGTATGCACCACAAAATGTACTGGAGCATAATGAATACAAATTATACTGGAACAGAACCATTATAACAGATAAAACAACACCACATAACAAACCTGACATCATACTCACCAATAACAAGAAGAAATTAACACAACTAATCGAAATATCCATACCCATTACAACAAATACACAGAAGAAAACAGGAGAAAAAATTGAAAAATACATCCAACTGGCTGAGGAAGTCAAGGACATGTGGCATCAGGATAAAGTTGACATCATACCAATTATACTATCAACTACAGGAGTCATACCACACGATATCCACCAGTACATCAACGCAATACAGCTGCATCCAAACGTATATATACAATTACAGAAATCTGTAATTATTGATACATGTCCAATTACCCGAAAGTTCGTAAATACAATGTAACATATACCGTACAGTTAAAAGGAAGTCACGCTTGATCAAGGTCCGCGTCACTTTCCATTTTTAACCAGACATAACGACTGAGAAAGGAAAGAAATAATAATAATAATAATAATGTAAGTACTTGACCCAAATTTAAACCATAGTGATTCACGTCACCCATAAAGTGGCATGAATTAATATATTTTCGTTAGTAATCCAAGTAAATGTAAATGAGAGAATGCAGAAAGCAGTAGACAGGCATACGTCGAACGATCGGTGTAGAAGGCTCTGAGTCAACTCGAGCGGGAAGGCGATCTGGTTGAAGTGGTCGGATGTCGATGGGAGTGCCAGTTGCGCGGAAAAGCGGTAGGTTTCTAGTACCTTCTAGAACAATTTCCGCTTAGTAATCCAGTTCTGGTATCAGAAAGCGCGCGGGATTGTGAATGCTGAGGGGACCCCCTCTTCCCCCCCCACCCCCCCCCCCCCCCCCACCCCCACCCCCCCGTAGAACTTCTATGGCGATATTGCGAGATATCGGCGTCGAGAGAAAATATTGCCACTTGTTCTTAACCCTTCAGGTTAAGAAAAATACATTTTAAATGTAATCTAAAGCACGTAATTGAGAACAGGGCTTAACAAAACGATCTCCTCTCTTACATGCTAAGTTTTTTCATTAGTTTATAAAATGAGCACCGACGTGATTACTCGTCGGCGCGGAGGTAAGAATAAAGTAGAGGGGGAGCGCTAGTTGGGCCTTGGTGCCTTCGCTCTAAAGAGTCGCTCTGGCTCCTTCAGGATGAACAGACCCGTATCTAATTGCTCCGATGAAATGCTGACTTTATTCGGTCAGTAAGGACTTTTACAGTAAAAACGACTTTCCAGGCACTGCTCCGAGTGTCTGGAACAGCAGTTGAGTGGCGACAGGTTATTCTGTAATTTAATACTCCAATAAAAGCGTACGCGAGGCAATGAATTTGATTGTGTGATACGAAATCTCATTGGAACTATGACGAACTTTAGAACGACGGTAGAACCGCGTATCGAAATCGAGAAGCAGCCTCATCGTCATGGGTAAGTCAATTCTTGCATGGATCGGCGCTGCTGTGAATTTCCGATAAGTCTTCAAGGTTTTACTGTACGCAAGATGGCGTAGTGTCGAGTGCGGTTAAACGAATCTAAATTCATTGTGTAACGTGGTAATGTTCAGGCGAGCGAGTGTTTGTTGTAGTTGAATCACTAGAAGTCCCGCGTGGCAGTGCAAAATTAATTTTTTAATTCTGAGTGAAACCGGTATCTAAATTCTATGTACGTAAAGAGAAGACAGATTGTTCTAGAACGGGCTAACGTATATTGCATTGTTCTGAAAGACAGAGCCTGATTCATTTTTAAAATAAACTATGAACATAAATGAGAGATGTGTCATCATAAGGCGCGTAAGGGAAGACGTTAGCCTGATACTCTTTCATTACAATATTGTAAAAGCAGTCCCTTGCAATTGTAACATGTGGTTTATTGGGGGGCACTGTGCCTCCAAATTGCTACCACACTCTTTTTCATTACGATATTACTTGGTTGATTTGTTGCTTCCCAAGATTGCTTACAGCATGTAGCATCGAGAGCGGGAGAGCGGGACTATCTTTGAGAGCCAAACATTTTCGAGAAATATAAAGGTCGTGGTCTGTGGTGCTTACGACACATAACAAACATTGGGTGGACGTTGGCCCGCCGCGCGCCCGATTTAATACAATGTATGTGGCACGAAGGCTCGCAAGTGACTAACCTCTGGCACCGATACATTAATAGTAGTATACAGCTCATGTTATATCACATTCCAGCATTTGTTTTAGTCATAGTGCTAGTCAGGTGGAATAAATCTCAGAGCAATAAACTACCCCGCCAACCCGCAATAAACCGCCCCACCGACCCTGTTAACTTCCAGTGTTAAGTACTACCGAAATGGAACTTTTTTCGAAGTGTCACAAGATCATACTTTTACCTTTAAAGACAAAAAAATGTCATGGTGGAAAATGTAGCAAAGAGCGAGTAACTATGTTTCTTCCATTGAACATGGTCGGCTCTCAATAACTAAAACCTTATTTGGAACTTACTGTCAGATTGAAATTGGGTGCCTGTTCTTTTAGACATTTCATATGTATCACACGGGGTAGTTCCGTGATGATGTTGCCAACTTTCAGGTGTGATGGAGAGGGATAAATGTATCAATTTGAAATAAAAGATCCAGTCCGAAAATGACCGCATCGAAAGTTCGAAAATTGTTCTGAAAGCTCTGACAGTGGAAAAATCTGGCCAGCTTCGAGTAGGACTGGTGCACTCAGGCTTCCGTACAATTTTAAGTGATCCTACAAAGGATCCGTTTGATCGCAAACAGCTGGAGACAGCGTCTGCCGTAAAATATCTAGGCGTAACCATCCAGAGCGACCTTAAGTGTAATGACCACATAAAACAGATAGTGGGAAAGCAGACACCAGACTCAGATTCATCGGAAGAATCTTAAGGAAATGTAACTCATCCACGAAAGAAGTGGCTTATAAGGCGCTTGTTCCCAGATTCTTGAGTATTGTTCATCTATCTGGGATCCATATCAGGTAGGGATAGAGGAGATAGAGAAGGGCGAACGAAGAATTGCGCGTTTCGTCACGGGATCGTTTAGCTGCCGAGAGAGCGTTTCGGAGATGCTAAACAAACTCCACTGACAGACGTTACAAGAGAGGCGTTGTGCATCACGCAGAGATTTGCTATTGAAATTTCGGGACAGCACTTTTCAGGAGGAGACAGACAACGTATTACTTCCCCTCACATACATCTCGCGTATTGACCACGAGGAGAAGATTCGAGAAATTAGAGCCAATACAGAGGCTTACCGACAGTCATTCTTCCCAGGCACTATACACGAGTGGAACACCTTCCGCCACCCACCATTATGTGGCTTGCGGAGTATGATGTACGTGTAGATGTAGATTAAAGCTGCCTGCCTGATATTTTTTGATAGCGAAAGCTCTTAACTGTAGACATTTCAGAGGTATCATACGGGGTGATGATGATGTTGCAAACTTTCAGGGATGATGGATGAGGGTAAATGTATTAGTTTGAGGTAAGCGATACTGATCTGGAAACGACAGAGTCGGAAGTTCGAAAATCGTTCTGATATCTCTGACAGTGGGAAAAACTGGCCAGCTTCGAACAGGACTAGAGCTCTCAGGGTTCCGTACAAACTTAATTACGTATGCAACAGTTTGTACATTCCGGAAATCGAGGGGTATTGATGATTTTTGCCTGTTATCGAGATTGATACTGGCAAGATATCGGTTCCAGAGATTCCAAGACTTTCGAGAATGTTTTGATTTCAAATTTGAAGTCGGATAACAAATGAAAATAGAAATATTTTTTCGTATGATGTGATTACAAAGAAACAATTTCGGGTTTTTCTACTTACAGGTGCTGTGAAAACTTACTTCTTGCCAAATTTCGTGATTCTAGGTAATTGGCATGCACCCTATAGGTTCTGATGAGAGAGTTTTCGAGTATCAAAATATTCAACTGAATTGACTTAGAAGCTTCAGATTTTTACACCGTCAATGGATCATAGACCTTAATGTGTGACATAAATTTGAGCCTGATAAATTACTCGTTCCTGAGAGAAAGGGCTCTTAACAGTCTGACATATAGATAGATAAACAGACGGCCAACAAAGTGAGCCTGTAAGGGTTCCGCTTTTACAGATTGAGGTCCGTAAGTTTAAAAATGTACCCGTACTGTTGTTGCCAAGACTGTAGGGTAGGCAAATTTGACAGGTGGTAGTGCGGATCAAAACAATAAAAAATGTGTAGTAAGCATGGGATTTAAAATGCGTACCATAAGAGCTATGAGCACTTGTTGATCTTCGATACTGTTAACACATCAGTTCTACTGTAAGCCCTTTGGTTTCCATACTTTTCGAGGAGGTTAGTATGGAACACAGCAGGTAAAAATGTCCACTAAACAAGGTCTATAGTGCATACTACAAGAACTACGAGCTCTGTGGTGGATACCGTAATAGCTATGAATACTTGTTCATCTTCCTTCTGTGAAACACATCTCTCCTGTTGAATAAGTGCCCATAGTTATTAAGGTATGCATTTTAGAGACCATGTTTACTGCAGATTTTTTCTTGTTTTGGTTCATACTACCACCTTTGAAGTTTGCCTACCGTACAGTCTTAGCAACAAAACTGCCCTGGTACACGTATTTCACTGTCACAGATATTAGAACGGTTTGCTCTTATAACTTTCGCCTCAGTCGTTTCAGGATCAAGGTTTCTTACCTCAAATTGTTACATTTACCCTACTCCATGATCTCCGAAAATTTTTTATATCACCACGGAAACATCCTGCATGAAATTGAGTGTCTTAGCTTCTTCTTGTTCCTTTGGCTTCATCCCATGTAGATATGGGGTCGGCATGTTAAGTTTCAGATTTAGCACTGTCAATTTTAGAAGGTGGACGGATGTTCTTCTCCTTCCTGTCGCTACCCTTTAACCCCTTCCCCTTTCTCCTTCCCCCCCCCCCCCCTCCCCCTGGGCCGCGCGGTTTAGCCGCGCGGTGTAAGGCGCCTTGCCACGGTTCGTGCGGCTTCCCCTGTCACAGGTTCGAGTCCTTCATAGGGCATGGGTGTGTGTTGTCCTTAGCGTAAGTTAGTTTAAGTAATGTGTAAGCCTAAGAACCGATGACCTCAGCAGTTTGGTTCCATTGGAATTTACAACAATTTTCCAAATTATCGTCCCCCCCGGGAGGGGCAGGGGGGAGGGTGGGGCGGAAGTTGTGTACTCCAGCTGTCTGCGTTAAGTGTTACCCATCGGATGGGAGTTGCGCGAACGTTTTCTGAGTGTTTGCAAGCAGTGTAACTCTGGCGGATTCAATGCGGAGCGGTGAATCCCGTAAGCGACGTGCTAACACTTGCAGCTATCCTGGCGGGCCTTCCTACGTCTTACCGCTCCAACAAAACCGCGTGGATGACTGCAAAATTTTTCAGCTAGTTGCCTTTGCGCTTGTCAGACACATGAAAGAACAGAAGAGGAAATCGAACATGGAGATTGTAGTTTGGAATTCTTGTGGGGTAAGACGAGTTTTAATAGCAGTAAGGAGACAGAGACTCACAATCTCCCGTCGCCATGGCACGCGCCATTGCTCAGGATTAAATCTCACAATTCTCCGCAATGATTTATGACGTGGAGGGCACGAGACACTGATGACGGTAATCCTTCCGTCGGACGAGAACGATAAGTCTGGCGGACGCAGTCTGACCGCTGTTTTATTCATGACTAAGAGCTTCCGACGCTCAAGTTACGCATGCGCGCTGAGTTTCCGATTCCATGCCCACTCACTCGAAAGCACCGACAACTTTTCTACAAACTGCAAATTTACGTCTCAACTGTTACTCTGAAATCCTTAATAAGGCACACGGCAAAGGGTTTCATTGCCAAAATACGTCAATATCGGTGTTTCAAAAAGATTATCTGATTTCAAAAGACCACATCCTCCATATAAATGAAAATAGAAGCTTGGAGTAAATTTTAACTGTCTCGCTGGAACTGAAAGTTTACATTGGCGCTATCTGTAAGTTGCCGGTTCATGTGGTTGTTGGTAGAGGTCTCCCTGGGGCCTCTAGCACGTTCCTCGTTTCATTAATCAATGAGCCCTGAGTCGAGATGACGATAATATAGAAATAAAATCCATAATTCTCAATGTGGTGTCCGAAAATTACTTCGAGCAAAATAATTAGGGAACCAAGTCGTGAAGGTAGAGTCTTAGACGTCCAAGCAACAAACACACCTGAACTTATCAAACCGTTTAACGAAGAGGAATGTGTCAGTGATTATAAGCCTGTGATAGCCACCATCACTGTAGTTGTTGCAGAGAATGTTAAGAAAGGCAGGGAAATATTTTTGCTTAACACCACTGACAGGATACAAATTTCTGAGTGTCTGAGCAGTCACCATCAAATACCCAGTGCTGAGGATGAACATGTAGAGCACAAATGGAAAAAATTCAAAAGTATCGTTCAATATGGCTTAGAAAAATATGCTCCAAACAATGTTTTAACGGATGCGAAACACCGACAGGGATTTAATAATCGTGTTAGGAAACTGCTACATAAAACAAAAAGAGCGTTATCACAGATGAGCCGTGGCTGGCTCATGCAATGCCCTGGATCAAGCCTTCGTTGCGATTCTGTGTTTAGTCTCTCGCGGTTATTGCGAGTATGCTGTTATCCTCTCCTTCCGCGGGTGGCAGCAGCGGTGTGTATCGATATTCGCACCTTGGACTATCTTTGACCTGGTGCTTATAGATTCCGGCTCGGCGGTGTCCGACCAGTCGGTCGGTTGGCATGGAGCAGCGAGGAACTCTACGCAGGACGTAGTTTGGCCGGATCCGCTGGTGGTCTCTACGCGATGTCGGAGTGTGTGGGGCTGTTCCTATTGCTACGAGGTCCGTGGCTTACCGACCCTGGGCACGAAAATTGAGTTTTTATTTAACCTACCAGCAAATCAAGACTGTTCACATTGTGTCGTTTGGAATTCGTTGTCGGCTGTTGGGATATTCCCGCGAGCAACAACGTGGTTTTCAAGTTGGAAAATTCTAGCCACCCTCCGGTGGAGTTTCACTGTATTTTGTTGTTTGAATTCACATGAACCAGCGGAATCTTCTGCCCTGTGGCCGTTAGCGTTCCGGTTACCTGCCCTGGCCGTTGACATAAAATTCAGGCAGTGTAGTTTCCTCATCATGTTGTTGCTGTCCAGCACGGTGTGTAGTTTGTCAGCTCCATGTATGATTGGTTGTGGGCGCCAATATCTTCTACGTTGTTCCGTTGAACTCCCTGTTGTGCCCTACTCGGGTGAAGTGGAAGTTATCTTGTCGGTGGGTCCGTTGACTGTCGGTCGGTTGGGTTGTCGTCGGATCGTGAATGGTTGGCCCGACTGCCTGTCTCACCTATGCGAGCGTTAGTGTTTGAATTCCAGACTTACTCTCGAACATCTGAGCGCTCTTAAGTGTACTGCCTTTTTTATTTGTACTTGTTGTTTGTACTTGTATGTCTTCTAGCCGATTTTTTAAATTAAGGTTGTTTTACCCTTAAGGCGTAAGATTCTATAGGCCTTCAGCGTAATTTAAAGAACTGTTTCACGTAAGACCTTTGGCATTTTAAAGGTTTTAATGTTGTTGAATTTTAAGTGTTGGGCTTTCACACGATTTTTGGATTCAAATTGTTTGCTCTGAAAATCTCAGATTTTTTGGGCCCTCAGCCTAAATTAAGAACTGTTGTAAGATAAGGCTCGCCTTTTAAATTTCTGATTATACTTGCGTTTTAAGTTATTGGCCTTCAGCCGTTTTTAAATTAAAGTGACTTTCAGCCGCTAATTAAGTCCCAAAGATTAGAGTTGTGTGTTTAAAAAAATTTTGTTTGGGGCTCTTGTAATGTTTGATCAAATAATAAAGTCGTATGTTCGAGTGTAACTGACAGCCCCTTATTTGGCCCCTTTCCACAATTTAAACTACCTGTCCTGTCCAGCGGGTTAAGCGGGGCGTATCAACAGATTAAAAAAAAAGCCACAAACTAGCTGAGAAACACAAACTGAACTAAGCGGAAATGAGCGTAAGGAGAGAAATGAGAGAGGCGTTCGATGATTTTGAAAGTAAAATTTGGTCAACCGATCTGAGTAAAACCCTAAGAGGTTTTGGTCTCACATAAATCAGTAAGCGATTCAAAATCGTTTGTTTGGTTACTCAGTCACTATACTGGCACCGAATTCGGTTTTCCGAAATTGTTTCGCCGTGGAAGATCGTAACACGGTCGGTCCTTTCAGTCATCACATGAACGCTGGAATGGCCAATATTGGGATAACCCGTTGCGGAATAGAAAAGCAACTACAACCGCTCAGTAGTGGAAAGGCGTTAGGAACAAATGAGATACCTGTAAGGTTCGTCAAAGATTATACGAAAGAACCTGCTCCCCTTCTAGCAGCAGTTTATCGTAGTTCGCTGGAGCAACGAAGGGCATCTAGCGACTGAAAGAAAACGTACGTCACTCTCGTTTTCAAGAAGAATCGTAGGAAAGATGCAGGTCTATGTCGATGGCATCAATCTGTTGTAGTAGTATGGAACATGTCTTACGCCCAGGAATTACGAAGTTTTTGAAGAACGAAAATCTCCTGTATAAAAGTCGACATGGATTCCGCAAACGGAGAGCTTGCGAAACTCATATCGCTCTGTTCCTCCATGTGATCCATTTCACTGTAAACAACGGCGCTCTAGTTGATGCCGTGTTCCTCGACTTCAGGAAGGCATCTGACACAGTCCCGCTCTGCCGTTTAGTTAAATACGAGCTTAATGAGTATCGGGCCAGATTTGCGACTTTATTCAAGACTTCCTTGCAGACAGAACTCAACACGTCGCTCCTAACGGAACAAAATGTACAGTTGTAAATGTTATTTCCGGAGTACTGGAAGGAAATGTGATAGGACAGCTGCTGTTTAGAATGTACAGGGTGCTGCAGAACCGACTAAGCGGTTTCTATCGATTACCGCTGGTGCTGTGATGAGGGCAGGCAGTTGCACATGGCCTGCCTTTGTTCAGTCGTTGACTCCATTCCTCTAGCCAACATGGTCTGGACCGGTGCACATCGTGGTTTTGCCGTTCGCGCTTATTATGAAAACAACAGATCTCTGATCGCTACACCACGAGCTTTTCGGCGACAGTTCAACGTTCCACGCGACAATGCCGTTCCTAATGCAAACACAATTCGGTTCTGGGTTCGCTAGTTGCACGCTAAGAGTAGATACACATGGACGTCGCAGATCCATGACAACGCCAGAAAATGTGAGAATAGCAATTCAACAGTCGTCGGAACGTTCTGCTCGACGACATGCTGTTGCATTGGGGATTTCAGACCGCAGTTTGAGAAAGATTGTGCTTGCGATTTGAAGTTCCATCCTTTCAAAATAAAGATTGCTCAAGAATTACGCCCAGCAGACTACGCCAACCATCAAAATCTGTGTGACCAAATGCTTGCTCAGGTCCCTACGAATGCAGCTTTCTTCAGTAGTGACGAGGCACTTTTTCATCTTAGTGGGTGCGTGAATAAGCAAAACTTTCGCTACTGGGCTGAGAATAACCCCAGGATTATTCATGGAAAACCGCAACATTCTCTTAAAGTGACTGTGTGGTGCGCCATATCACTATTTGGCGTGATAGGCCCTTACTTTTTTGAGGAGGAAGGAGTGGCCGTGACAGTGAAATCCACACGTTATGTTTCATTGCTGCAAAATTTTTTGCAACCCAGAATGGACGAGATTGTTGGATAACATGGACTGGGGGACTTTTGGTTCCAACAGGATGGAGCTACTGCTCACACAGCTCGAATTTCACTTGATGTTCCGAGAGAAATTTTGAGGGGTGATGGCGGGTTTCCTGCGCGGTCGCCAGATTTGAGCATTTGTGACTACTTTCTTTGGGGATATCTGAAGGAAAAGGTTTTCAAAAGCCGCCCTCTCACCCTACCAGAGTTAAAAGAGCGCATTATTGACGAAGTGAATGCCATAAACTGCGATATGTGTGCAAGAGCTGCTCGAAACTTCAGGGATCGTCTACAACAATGTATTGATGCTAACGGCCGCCATCTGTAGGATATTGTTTTCAAAACTAAATAAATGTAAAATGGTATACTGTACTAATGTAGAAAATAAAAAGATTTTCTCTATACATCCAGATTTACTTCTTATTGCTCCTTAAAACTGCTTAGTCGGTTCTGCCGCACCCTGTATTTAGTAGAAACTGTCGGAAACTTTTTAAGACTGTTCAGAGATGATGCGGTTGGCTATGAGAAAGTAGCAACGCCACAAGATAGTAACGATTTACAGAATGACCTGTAGAGGATCGATGAATGGTTCAGGTACTGGCAGTTGACCCTAAACGTAAATAAATGTAACATATTGTGCATACGTAGCAACGGAAACCAATTAATGCACAACTAAACTATTGATGACAAATTGCTGGAAACAGTATCTACCGTAAAATATCTAGGAGCAACTATTCAGATCGACCTTGATTGGATTGACCACATAAGGCAAATAGTAGAAAAGGCAGATGTCAGACTGAGATTCATAGGAAGAACCTTAGGGAAATATAGCTCATCCGCGAAGGATGTGGCATACAAGGAGCTTGAGTATTGTTCATCATTTTGGGATCCTTACCAGGTAGGACTGATAGAAGAGATAAAGAAGATCCAACGAAGAGCGTCACGTTTCGTCATGGGATCGTTTAGCCCTCGCGGGAGTGTTACAGAGATACTCAACAATCTCCAATGGCAGACGTTACAAGGGAGGCGTTGTGAATCACTAGGTTTACTATTTACATTTCTAGTGAGGACTTTCTGTGAAGAGTCGGACAACATGTTACTTCCTCCCACGTACAGCTCGTGAAATGAGCACGATGACAAAATTCGAGAAATTAGATCTAATACGGAGGCTTACCGCCATTCTCCCCACGCATAATTCGCCAGTGGAATAGGGAAGGGAGGATCGGTTTGTGGTTCCTGACGTACCCTTCACCACTCACTGTTAGATGGCTTGTGGAGTATGATGTACGAGGGCTATCCAGAAAGTAAGTTCCGATCGTCCACGAAATGGGAACTACTGTAAAAATCAAAAATGTTTTGTTTGCAACAGCTAGCCACAACTACCAGCTAATTATCTAGATAATCGCCGCTCCGACTTAGACATTTGTCGTGGAGTTGTACCAGTTTTTAATACCCTTGTCATAGAAGGCAGCCGCCAGTACTTTCAGCTAATTCTCTACGCAGGTCTACAGCTCGTTGACTGAGCCAAAATGTTGTCTTCATAGTCAGCGGTTCGTGCGAGCAGAGATGAAACTCAGGGGGGCCATCGCGGTCTGTATTGTGGGTGATCAAATACTTCCCACTGAAAACGCTGTAGGAGGATGTTCATTGCCCTTGGAGAGTGCAGCTGAGAATTGTCATGAAGAAGGAACGGCATGGCAGTTGTGTTACTTGGGCTGCAAGCTTCAGTCGAAATTTCTCACCAGGCCCTCGTACTTCGCGGGAGACACTATTTCCTAGGTACATTTACGCGCTCATTGTGCGCTCAGAACTGAAAAGAGCGATGTGACGCGATCGACGGGCGCTTTACAGACACTGCCCCACACATCTGTGCAAAGCTTCATCGGATTTTTACAGTGGTTTCCATTTCGCGACCGATCGGAACTTACTTTCTGGATAGCCCTCGTAGATGTAGAAACTGTTACGTCGCGGCTCATAGCCCTCCAGCAAAACAGCACTGCGCCACGGGTGGCCTATGTAAAAAGTCACAGGGGCTACAATGGCGAACACCGGCACCGCAATTCCTAGTGCACAGCTCGCCCACAGGCGGCAGCGCATCATTCCGAGAGGTCGCAGTCAGCGTGGACGTACTCTCTTCCGCAGGATAGGATCTAGAGTTCGAAAACAGGTCTCACTGAATCTTGGCGGCTCAACAGAAATTAGGCTGGCACGCGGTTACGGCTAGTCATTTCGCCAGTAAAAAGCTTTCTCGGCTTTACTCTGCTGTGGTTCCTCAATCAGAAGCTCTTCTGGAATGTTAACTTGACCTGTCATCCCCTTCTACCTGCCTGGGACCTTTGCCCCTGACGCTACGTGGAGCCTCCAGCAGGTATTCTGGAGCTATACCGAGAGTTGGCCCCTACAGCGCAGACCGCTAGGACTCTGGTATACATTGAGTATCTAATTAAAGGCAACCAGTTCCTCTTGAATCAGTACTTTGACTCTAGTAATTGTGATGCAGTTTACCGTGACTGACAGTCCAGCGGACTCTCACTCACTTCAAAGACAGTGAATTAATTGTGAACTATCTCTTATGTTGTAATTACTTCGTAGTTGTAGGGGGAGGAGTAGAAAAACAGGTGGTGGGAGAACGTGAGCTTGGTAATAGGAAAGAGAGAGGAGGAAGAATAATTGAGTTCTGTAATAAATTTCAGATGGTAATAGCTGGTACTCTGTTAAAGAATATCGAGAGGAGGAGGTGCACTTGGAAAAGGCCGGTAGATAGTGGAAGATTTCAGAGTACATCACGGTAAGGCAGAGATTCCGAAATCAGATATTGGTCTGTAAGGTGTACCCGGAGGCAGACACAGACTCAGATCACAATTTTTTAACGGTGAACAGTAGATTGAACTTTAAGAGCCTAGTCACCAAGAATAAATGAGCTAAGAAGTTGGATACGGAAGAAGTAAGGAATGAAGTAATAGACTTGAAGTTCTTTGAGGCTGTAGATATTGGGTAACGGATAGTTCGTTAGGCAGTTCAGTTGAAGAGAAACATCTCTAAAAAGGGCAACTAAGGAATGAAAAACACAGGAGAAAGAAAGGTAACTCCGAAGAATTCATGGGTAACAGAAAAAATACTTCAGGTAATAGATGAAAGAAGAAAGTGCAAAAACGTTCAGGGAAATACAGAAATATAAGTAATTTAAGAATGAAACAATAGGAAGTGCAGAGTAGCTAAGGCGAAATAGATATATGAAAAATGTGAAGCAATCGAGAAAAAATGATAGCATACAGAAAAGTGAAAATAACCTTCCTTGAAACTAAATGCAGGGGCGGTAACATTAAGAGTGCAATGGGAATTCCACTAGCAAATGCAAGGGACAGAGTGGATAGACGTAAAGTACGCTGAAGGCCTCTAAAAGGGACACCTCTAAAAGGGACAGTACCTGTCTTTTGACGTGATGGAGGAAGAAATAGGGCTCGACACGGAAGAGGTAGGGAATCCAGTATTACGATCAGAATTTATAAGAGCTTCGGAAGACTTGAGATCGAGAAAGGCAGAAGGGACAGATAATATTCCATCAGAATTTCGAAAATCATTGAGGGCTAGGATTGGCAACATAACTTTTCAGATCGGTGTGTAGATTTTATAGGACTGGTGATATACCATCAGACTTTCGGAAGAACATCATAGACACAATTCCTAAGATCACAAGAATTGACAAGTGCGAGAATTATCGCATAGTCAGCTTAAGAGGCCATGCATCGAAGGTGCTGACAGGAAACATATGCAGAAGAATGGAAAAGAAAACTGAGGATGTCTTGAACGACGATCAGTTTGGCTTTAGAAAAGGTGAAGGCACTAGATAGGCAGTTCTGACGTTGCAGTTGCAAGCAAGATTCAAGAAAAATCAAGACAAGCATCCGTCGACCTCGAAAAAGCGCTCGACAATGTAAAATAGGCAAGACGTCCGATATCCTCACTAAAGTTTGGGTAATCTACAGTATAAAAGCCAAGATGGAACCATAGGAGTGGAAGATCAAGAACTAAGTGCAGGGTTTGGAAAAGGTATGAGGCAAGGATGTAATCTTGCGCCCATACTGTTCAGTCTATATGTCGAAAAAGCAAAGAGGGATATAAAAGAAAGGTTGAAGAGTAGGATTAAAAGTGTAGGTGAACGTATATCAGTTTTAAGATCTCGTGATGACATTTCTATTCTATGAGAAAGAGTCACAGAATCTGTTGAATATCTAATGAGAATGGTGTATGGATCGAGAGTAAGACGAAAGAGAGAAAGAGGTAAGTAATGAGAAGTAGCAGAAATAAGAAGAGCGAGAAACTTAACGTCATGATTGGTGATCACGAAGTGGATGACAAAAGGAATTCTACTACTTAGGCAGCAAAATAACCAATGACGAACGGAGCAAGGAGGAGAGAAAAGGCAGACTAACACTGGCAAAAAAGGTATTCTTCGCCAAGAGAAGTCTCTTGGTATCAAACATAGGTCTCAATTTGAGGAAGAAATTTCTGAGAACATACGTGTGGAGCAAAGTATTACAGGGCAGTGAGACATGGACTGTGGGAAAACCAGAAGAGTCTAGAAGCTTTTGAGATGTAGTGCCACAGAAGAATGACAAAAATTAGGATTACTGATAAGTAAGGAATGAGGTTCCCCGCAGAATCGGCGAGGAAAGGAATATATGGGAAAAACTGACAAGAAGGGATAGGGTAACAGAACATCTGTTAAGACATTAGGCAATATATTCCATGGTAGTAGAGTGAGTTGTTGAGGGTAAAAACTGTAGAAGAGAACAGAGATTGGAATACATCCAGCAAATAATTGAGGACGTAGGTTGCAACTTTTAGTCTGAGATGAAAAATTGTAACAGGTAAGGAATTCGTGGCGGACCGCTTCAAACCAGTCAGGAGAAAGAAAGAGAAAGAATGCGTTCCGAAGGTGGAGGAGTGAAATTTTATACTCGTTTAAAAAAACTAGCTTTTCATTGTGTAGCTTGGCTTTAGTTTCTCTCGGTCGAACCCGGCATGGGCCACTACACAAAAGGTGTTTTGCGATCTCCGTTTCAGAAGGTGCAGTTCAGTTGAAACTGTGTGGCATGATGTTCATCGCGAGAATGGCCCTGCACCTCCTACAGCTTAGAGACTAGGACAGTGATATCAATAGTTTCAAGGCATTGGTTGTCATATAACGAAAAATCCAAAGGTCACGGCCTTTAACGAAATCGTCGAAATGAATGGAATTGATTTGAAATTTCGTTAAAGAAGAATAATAAATTTTATCTTTTGCTTTTAAGTTAATTTTCTTTCGTGCGAACTTTGTTGTAGAACCACTCTCTTATTTTCGTGTGGTAATAAAAATTTTTACTTTCTTAAGAATTACGTACATTTAAAGAAAAAAAAATATTTACGTGAACTCATATGAACTGGTTAAGAATATTAGGTTGAGAATTGAGTCCTTTAAATCTTTCGGCCTTGGCATACACTTTCCAGATGCAGTGGGTTTTTTGTTAAATATTTTTACTGAATTTTATCCCGGCACTAGCCATAGAACACAAGATTACCTCTATTAGCAGAAAATGTTTTAATTATTGCCAAGCCGACATTTATCACTGATCAAACCTACTTCACTATGCATTTGAGTTATTTTAAAGAACCAAACTGTTTAAATTTCAATGTTAACTAACATTAACTATCCGCCTACGAATGCACAAACGTATAATTAATTCAAATTTTATCAGCCACAGGATCACTGAAAAAGAAGAACAATTTCTTAATTCACTATTGATTTTTATGCATCTATTCCCGATTTACGGGTTTGATAATTTTTTAAATGTGCCGCCTCTGCTATTGTTGGTCGCGGCACAGCCCAGCAACACCGCTAAAAAATGCTGAAAAATTCTTAAAGAAATTTTATAGATGACGTGGGCAAGCTAATTTACATACATAATTCACACTTTTGATAAACTCTAATATATTTAGATCAAACAACAATACAACTTACATTAATTCGTAACGCATCGTCTAATGGCGGCTAAGTCCAGACAGAGACAAAAGAAGTCTACACATTCGTAAAAAACTCTTTCACAGTGTCCTACCGCAATGACTTCTGAACAGAGAAGACCAAAGAATACATAATGCATTGTGCTTAAATAGTATTGCTGACTATTAACATTTCTTTGCAAATTGACGATATTATTCTCTTCTGGCAACATTTTATATCTCTGCTATCGCAAATACTGACACATTTTACAATCACATAATAAATACAGAAAAATTCCTATCCTAAATACAGAGAAATATTACAACAAAAAATATAAGGAGAATAACAAATGTCTTTTACACCACATTCAGTAATATTTTTGTTCAATAATTACGATATATACAACTTGCCCAGAGCGGCGTATATGGTACAAATAAACTCTTGTTCTTTAATAACGTGAGTTTGCCAGGGAACGTTACAGGCCGTGCGATCGGCAAACAGTAGAGTCCATTACCAGAGATTTGCATGTAGTCCACGCAAGTCTACTCGGCGTGCCAGTCGAAAGTTAGCCATCGCCTATGTGTCTACCTGGCCTGTTTTGCGGTGACGTTAGAGTTTCAAGCGATGCAGGTTTGAATTGCTACTAGTCCTTCACGATGGCGATGAACTACAAACTGCAGAGTTTCTTAAACTCATTCTGGGCGTGGGGATTAGAGATAACAATTTACTTTAAAGTTTAGTGTTCAGTGATAAGCTCACATTCCACTTAAGTGGAACGAGTATGAGGAGCATATCAACCACACGAAAAGGGCGACCATGTTAAATACATTGCTAGAGAAGCACCCAGAAGTGAAGTAGGAAACGAAATGAAAATTCGAGGGATGAGGGAGCGGAGGTACGTGACATTATTTCAGTGATTACAAAATCTTATCATATTTACTATGAGCTTGGCAGTATGAGCCCACTTATCAACATGACGTTCCATTCCCACCGGCCTGGATGTACGTAAGCCGACCCACTACTGCTGTAGCTGGTCCCTGGTATCCTGCTTACTGACAATGAGACGGAGTTGATGTCCGAGGTGGTCCTCTGCATGTTTTATTGGGGACACATCTGTGGATCTTCCTGGTCACACAGGTACGTTAACTTCACACAGATAATTCAGAGAGATACGTGCTATGGGTCGACATGCATTGTCCTGTTGGAAAACTGCGCCACGACACTGTAGCATGAGTGGTAACACATGAGGACACAAGATGTCACTGCCGTACCGTTGTAGTGTCAGAGTTCCTTCAATCAATACCAGCTACAACCTTAAGTTAAATCCAATTGCTTCATACACCAAGCGCCAGCAGTAACACCGCTGTCCCTCTTCAAAACATTTTAAAAATGAGGCCTCTCCGCAGAAGGAAGAAAGATTGGTGTTGAACGTCTTGCCGACAAAGACGCCGTTAGAAATAAACAACAAGATAGGGTTAAGAAAACGTCGGGAAGGAAAGCAGAAAATCTCAGTCCAGAGGGCAGGACGTGGATTTGAACCGTCATCTTCCGGAAAGCTAACCACTGCGCTACCTCCTATCCGGGCTAGTGGAGAACCGCGATTTATCACTAAACGCATTATGTTATGCGGCAACGTCACCACTCTGAACGTAGACGTTACGGTAATTCCGTAGTTCGGCCGTTGCTAGTCTCCGACTAAAGGTGCCAGATGACACAGATTATTGCACAGAGTCCACTACTTTTTATCGGATGGCAGTAGAAGATGCGAAGGGATTATTGGTCGATTGGACCAGCCAGCCAAATGAAGACGGCAAAGAGGTCTGTTTAAAACCGTCAGGTGCTATTACAGCTGTTTCGCACGTCTTCAAGGACCGTGTTCAGTGGCATCGACGTATAATATGTGCATACTGCAGGACTGTAGTGTTGTCATT
Organism: Schistocerca serialis cubense; assembly: GCF_023864345.2. Classification (NCBI taxonomy): domain Eukaryota; kingdom Metazoa; phylum Arthropoda; class Insecta; order Orthoptera; family Acrididae; genus Schistocerca; species Schistocerca serialis. The sequence continues at coordinate 439,577,926 of NC_064645.1, read as the reverse complement.
CATTTTTTACGGTCATAGGCGATCAGATGGCACTCAGGAGGCCTCTGGGTGCGCCCTCTGCTTTGACTGTGCTGAGTTTAGTGTTTGCAACATTCATTCTAGGGTACAGCTATGCCCAGCCTACTGATACGTACTCCTGGTGAACAGTTTCAACCATTTTAACGGGGTCGCATTGTGGGTCTAGAAGGAAGCTAGATGAGCATATGGACGGAATGCTGCACATGTTGATCACAATTAATATCGACGATGTGTCGCTGATTTCAACAGTGGCCTATGGAATATGCCCAGACCTGTAGACCAAGTCAGGATGTTAACGTAGTGCAGATGCACGTCAAGATCGACGGATTGTGCGAGCAGTGGTGGCTTAACGAACATCATCCAGCAAGGAAATCCGGACACATTTTGCACCTACTGCCATCACGAACCATTGGGAACCGTCTGCTTGCAGAAGGACTAGGACCACGTATGCCTCTGGCCAGGTTATCATTCACACCAAGGCACTGCCAGGCAAGGCTAGTCTGGTGTGGTGAAAGAGTTGACAGCGGTGATTGTCTTCGGTGATGAGAGTAAGTTCTGGCTCTAGGCCAGTGATGGATGTCCAAGTGTATGGCATACATTTAGTGCGCTACCTGTTCCAGAACACTTTCGGCGACGACATACAGGCTCAGTCCCAGACTTCACGGTGCGTGTGTGAGGGTGGAGGGAGGGGGGAAGGAGGCATCAGTTACAACTCGCGGTCACATCTGTGGTTTCTGCAAGGTCAAGTACCCAGTGCCCGCTACACTTCACAGGCATTCTTAGACCAAGAGATGATGAGATTTTTCAACAGGACAACGCACGTCCACATAGGGCTGCTGCGAAACGTGCTCTTCGTCATGTAAGACAGCTATCCTGGCCAGCAAGATCGCCAGAACTCTCACCAACTGAAAGTATGTGGGACACGATGAAGCGGGAACTTAATTGTTCTCCAGGGCCTGAGAGAACAATTGCACAGCTGAAACAAAAGACACAAAATGCTTGATAAAATTCATCGTAGGATACCATTCGGCACTTTTATGATGGTTTTCAAGTGAGAACACATGTGTGCGTTGCCACCAGAGGGAGCTGCACTATGCACTGATGTGGCTATTTGGGCACCCATTGGTCTGAATTTGTTACTATGTACTCCTACAATGATGAACCAGCTATGGTGTTGCCCTGTGGAGGCCAGTCGTAAAAAGCGACGAAAAGAACAAACCACTAATAGGGCTAACCCCCCTTTTAGTGTGATTAGTTGGTTCAGTACACAACTAATGAAGCCTCGGACAAGAGCTGTCATGGTCGGGGACGACGCTTGAACCCTATGCCCGTCCACAATGGTAACGACACTGCTAGCCAAACGGAAAATGATTTAAATCCAAATAGAGGTGTTTTGCAGGATATGCTTCCTGCAACCACTCTAGAAGGAAAACTAAGACAGAGGATGAGATGGTCAGATGAAGTTAACCGACACCTCATGTTCTGTTATTACCAAGCAACAAACTTAGGAACAAACACAACTGGATACAGATCACAAGTATACACAACATTTATTACCAGATACCCAGAATTAAAATTTTTAACAGAACAACAACTAACCGATCAGATCTGTGTAATAATCAAAAATAACAGGATACCCCAGTCAGAATTAGAAAACATCAAACAACAAATACAACAAATACTAGAACAAAATATTGTGCAATCAGAAGAGGAAGAAAATACAGTAATGGACTCAAACATCCCAGAGCAAACAAACAAAGAACAACACGCATCAATTAAACAATCAGAGGAAAACGAAATCTTAAGATAGACACCAGAACAAGCACAAATAGAACACGAAGTGACACACATGATAGATATAGAAGAAAAATTTCAGCTGACATATATAGAATACAACAAATACAGACATTAGACCATTCTTGCATAGGCCACCAAATAACTCACAAGTCGAAACAACAATAACAACTATCAACACAATCATACACAACAAAATAAATGAAAATACAACTATGGAAGAGTTACAACTACTGATTTATATAGGAGCACTCACTACACTAAATATACACACTAGGCAGAGATCAGAACCAACCAACACACAGAAGGAACCCACAACACCAGCATGGCAACACAGGCTACAGATCAGAATAGAAGAACTGAGAAAAGACATCGGACAGCTAACACAATTTATAAGAAAAGAAATATCAGACAAAAAACGAAAAAGGTTAGGTAAAATCTCACAACAAGAAGCGATAGAGCAATTAGATGAAAAGAAGCAGAGATTACAAGCATTGGCCAAACGACTTAGAAGATACAAAAAAAGCGAAAATAGAAGGAAACAAAACCAAACATTCAACACAAACCAAAAGAAGTTTTACCAGACAATAGCTAACACACACATTAAAATAGACAATCCACCAAACATAACAGACATGGAACACTTCTGGAGCAACATATGGTCAAACCCGGTACAACATAACAGGCATGCATGGTGGATACAAGCAGAAACAGACACATACAAGATGATACTACAAATGCCCGAAGTGATAATTTTGCAACATGAAGCCACGCAAACAATTAATTCTACTCACAATTGGAAAGCCCCTGGAAAAGATAAAATAGCAAATTTCTGGCTAAAGAAGTTCACCTCAACACATTCACATCTAACTAAATTATTTAACAGTTACATTTCAGACCCATACACATTCCCTGATACACTTACACATAGAATTACTTATCTGAAACCTAAAGATCAAGCAGACACAGCAAACCCAGCAAAATATCGCCCCATAACAAGACTACCAACAATATACAAAATATTAATTTCAGTCATTACACAGAAATTAATGATACATACAACACAGAACAAAATTATAAATGAAGAACAATAAGGCTGTTGCAAAGGAGCACGGGGATGTAAAGAGCAACTGATAATAGATGCGGAGGTGACATACCAAGCTAGAACTAAACAAAGGTCGCTACACTACGCATACATTGATTACCAAAAAGCTTTTGATAGTGTACCGCACTCATGGTTACTATAATAATTGGAAATATACAAAGTAGAAATTGAAACAGTTCCTAAACATAGTAATGAAAAATTGGAAAAACACACTTAATATCCAAACAAATTCACATAACATCACATCACAGCCAATACAGATTAAGTGTGGAATATACCAAGGAGACTCATTAAGTCCTTTCTGGTTCTGCCTTGCTCTGAACCCACTATCCAACATGCTAAATAATACAAATTATGGATGCAATATTACTGGAACATACCCACACAAAATCACACATTTGCTATACACGGATGATCTAAAACTACTGGCAGCAACAAATCATCAACTCAACCAATTACTAAAGGTAACAGAAGTATTCAGAAATGACATAAATATGGATTTTGGAACAGACAAATGTAAGAAAAACAGCATAGTCAAGGGAAAAGACACTAAACAAGAAGAGTACGTATTGGATAACCACAGGGACTGCATAGAAGTGATGGAAAAAACAGATGCCTATAAATATCTAGGATACAGACAAAGATAGGAATAGATAATACAAATATTAAAGAAGAACTAAAAGAAAAATATAGACAAAGACTAACAAAAATACTGAAAACAGAATTGACAGCAAGAAACAAGGCAAAAGCTATAAATAATTATGCTATACCAATATTGACCTACTCATTTGGAGTACTGAAATGGAGTAACACAGACCTAGAAGCACTCAATACACTTACACGATCACAATGCCACAAATATAGAATACATCACACACATTCAGCAACAGAAAGATTCACATTAAGCAGAAAGGAAGGAGGAAGGGGATTTATTGACATAAAAAACCTATATTATGAACAGGTAGACAATTTAAGAAAATTCTTTATAGAACGAGCAGAAACTAGAAAAATACACAAAGCAATCACTCATATAAATACATCAGCTACACCACTACAATTTCATAACCACCTCTACAACCCTTTAGACACATAACATCAACAGATACAAAGAAAGTAAATTGGAAAAAGAAAACACTACATAGCAAGCACCCGTATCATCTAACACAGCCACACATCGATCAAGACGCATCCAACACATGACTAAGAAAAGGCAATATATACAGTGAGATGGAAGGATTCATGATTGCAATACAGGAGCAAACAATAAACACCAGATATTACAGCAAGCATATTATTAAAGATCCCAATACCACAACAGATAAATGCAGACTTTGCAAACAACAAATAGTAACAGTAGATCACATCACAAGCGGATGTACAATACTAGCAAATACAGAATACCCCAGAAGACATGACAATGTAGCAAAAGTAATACAGCAACAAATTGCCATACAACATAAACTAATAAAATAACACGTTCCCACATACAAATATGCACCACAAAATGTACTGGAGAATGATGAATACAAATTATACTGGAACAGAACCATTATAACAGATAAAACAACACCACATAACAAACCTGACATCATACTCACCAAAAAAAGAAATTAACACAACTAATCGAAATATCCATACCCAATACAACAAATATACAGAAGAAAACAGGAGAAAAAATTGAAAAATACATCCAACTGGCTGAGGAAGTCAAGGACATGTGGCATCAGGATAAAGTTGACATTATACCGATTTTACTATCTGTGGTGTCACCGCAAGACAGCACACTTGCTAGGTGGTAGTTTTAAATCGGCCGCGGTCCATTAGTACGTGTCGGACCCGCGTGTCGCCACTGTGTGATCGCAGACCGAGCGCCACCACAAGGCAGGTCTCGAGATACGGAATAGCACTCGCCCCAGTTGTACTGACGACGTAGCTAGCGACTATACTGACGATGCCTCGCTCCTTTGCCGAGCCGATAGTTGGAATAGCCTTCAGCTAAGTCAATGGCTACGACCTAGCAAGGCGCCATTAGTAACATTGCATGTATCTAAAGAGTCTCACTTGTATCGCCACAATCTCCAGATGTACCAAAAGGATGGATTAAAGTTAAGTATTCCAGAAGCTACGTACTTTTCTTTATAGCATTCATTACGTATCCTGTTTCAGACCTCACGCCATCCTACTTTGGCTTACCGTGTGCCTTTCGGCTTCCTCTCATTGTGTCTAGGCTGTCTTGTCTAGACACAACATTTTTGGCGACGAGTCAACGGAAAGGGTCTTGTTCTTTCTAATTGCTTACATTTACTTGTGTCATGGCTTCGCCCGATGTACTGTCCGAATTTTATCGCTTGCAGAATCAGCAGACGCAGGCGTTATTGGATGCCCTTGGACAGCTCGTCCAGAATCAACGTGCACTGCAAAACGATGCGGCCGCCGCCGCTTCACCGCGACCGCAGCCACAACATGCTGTTGCACCCACGTTCCGGCACTTTGACCCAACTCAGGAAACATGGACGGAGTGGTCACGCCAGTTTGGATTTCATCTCGCCGCCTACAGAATTCAAGGTAACGAGCGGCAGCCTCATTTATTGGCGTGTGTAGGGGTGCAAACGTACCGTGTGATAGTGAAATTATTTCCCCGACGCGACGTAGCAACTCTGTCCTACGAAGAAATTTTGTCTGCTTTAGATGCCTATTTCAAGGAAACAGTTAATGTAGTTGCAAAAAGGTATACGTTCTTTCGTACAAAACGTACGGCCGGTCAGACTAATAGGGAGTGGGTTGCAACTTTGCAAGGCCTTACAAGGGATTGTGCTTTTGAGTGTGAATGTGGACTCCCTTATTCAGATACAATGGTACGTGATGCAATTGCACAGAACGTTTCTGATGTTCGTATACGGGAACAGATTTTGAAACTAGTTAATCCCTCCCTTCAGCAAGTGATAGACATATTAGATAGACAAGACACGCTTGACTTTGCTCAGGAATCATTTGCAACTTCGCCAGCCGTGTGTAACATTAACCGGCCCGCCGGGCGTGCTGCACGGCCGGGTAAACTGCCCTCGCACACGTCCGCGCAGCTGCCGCCACGCTCTAAACCAGGTGTGCCACGACAGCAAACAAATGCAGTGAAATCATGCCCGCGGTGTGCAACTAGACATTCGCGTGACAATTGCCCGTCACGCCAAGCTATTTGTTTTTACTGTAATAAAAAAGGACATGTTCAAAGTGTTTGCCAAAAAAAAGCTCAGATCAGACAATTACAACCATTCCAGGCCCTTTGTTTCGCGCCGGAATCGAACCAAGAATACTCAGGCTCGTGAACCTTCGCCCATGGACATTCATGTAGTTAATTCCACTTCGTCCAGTGCCACTGTCTCTAACAGTGACGGTGTTCGTCCCACAAATACTGTGCGTCGACGTCGCCGGAAATCACGTCAATTAGCAAGTGATGCTGTACCTGTGTCAGTTCAAATTGCACAAGACAGTCGCTCTTGTCGTCAGCAGGACAATAAACTTTTTGTAGATTTGGACTTTAATGGCAAGGTCATACCATTCCAGCTCGATACCGGAGCTGCTGCTTCATTGATCAATCACGACACGTACAAACAACTGGGCAAACCTCCGTTGCGTGCCGCAAATGTTAAGTTAAATAGTTATTAAGGTCAGAATATCCCTGTGTTAGGACAGTGCACTCTTCTTGCAACATATAAGGGACAAACAAAACTTGTGTCATTTTACGTTCTTCGTTTTTGTACTGCAGTGAACTTGTTTGGTTTAGATTTATTTCAATTGTTTAACTTGTCTTTTGTAAATCAGGTCCTATCAGTGAATCAGACTGTGCCTTCAGACAGTGTTTCTCGTCTGTGTGAAGAATTTGCAGACATTTTTGCGCCGGGCTTAGGTTGCGCTAAGAACTATGAAGAACATTTGGAACTGAAAGTAAACGCGCAACCGAAATTTCTCAGAGCGCGCAATGTTCCCCACGCATTGCGTGATGAGGTCGCAAGAACATTAAACGATTTGGAATCACAAGGTGTGAGTGAATGTGCGCAATGCCTCTTCCATTTCAGTTCTGCTTCATCGCTTACGCTGGACAGGTGTTCCGTTCGTCTGGACGACGGACTGCGACCGCGGTTTTCGCCAGTTGAAATCGGCGTTGCTTTCAAATACTTGCCTTACGCCATTCGATCCCCAGAAACCCCTTTCGTTGATGGTAGATGCATCGGATTACGGGATCGGTGCTGTGCTTGCGCACAGAGATGGGTCGCATGATCGCCCTATTGCCTTTGAGTCCAAATTGCTCTCGTCTGCGCAAAGAAATTACTCGCAGATAGAGAAAGAAGCTTCGGCTCTCGTCTTTGGTGTTACTAAGTTCCATGATTTCTTGTATGGTCGTCACTTTACCATCATCACAGACCACAAACCTTTGACATCGCTTTTTCATCCGAACAAGCCTGTACCTCCGCGTACAGCGCAGAAATTCATTCGCTGGTCTATTTTCTTCTCGCAGTACCGCTACGATATCTTGTATCGGTCCACTGCTAAGCACGGAAACGCTGATGCGTTGTCCCGTTTGCCTGTTGCTGAGGATAGAGCATTCGATTCTTCCGAACTTGCTTGCCTGTTCATTGATGCGGAAGCTGATGAAGTGGTCGAATCGTTTCCGATTGATTTTCGTCGTGTAGCTACAGCCACAGCTGCTGGCCCGGTCCTTGCTACCGTTTTGCGTTTTGTTGCTACGCAATGGCCCTTGTCCAAGTCACGGATCGAGGATCCGTTGGTTCGCCGATTTTTTGCTCGCAAGGAGAGACTTTTTGTTCGACGTGGTGTTTTGTTGTTGCGTTCTGATGATGATCAGTCCAGAGTCGTGGTCCCACGTTCGTTACAGTCCTCTGTGTTTCGGCTTCTTCACCAAGGACATTGGGGTATAGTGCGAACGAAACAACTTGCTCGTCAGCACTGTACTTGGTTCGGAATCGATGCTGCGATTACGAATATGTGTTCTTCTCGCATGGCGTATGCCGAACAACAATCCGCACTGCCGCGGAAAGTCTTTGCTTGGCCAAAAGCCACTTCCCCTTGGCAACGCTTGCACATTGATTTTGCTGGTCCTTCTGGAATGCTCGATGGTTGGTACTGGTAGATGCCTTCAGTAATATCCTTTTGTTGTCCAGATGTCTTCCACGACCTCAACTGCCACCATCCAAGTGTTGTCTGCTATCTTTTGCATTGAAGGTCTTCCGCAGACTATTGTTTCCGACAATGGCCCACAATTCATGTCTACAGAATTTCAGTCATTCTGCCAGGCCAATGGTATACAACATCTGACATCCGTGCCGTTTTCGCCGTGGTGCCGCTGAACGATTGGTCCGGACTTTCAAGTCACAGATGTTGAAGTTGAAAGAGTCGCGTTCTCGGGAGGACGCGTTGTTGCTCTTTTTGTCATCATATCGCTCTCAGCCCCGAGATGGTCGCTCGCCGGCTGAGTTGCTCCACGGTCGTCCTCATCGAACCTTGATGTCTTTGCTGCATCCGCCGCATCAGGTTCATGTGCAGCGGCAGACTCCTGCTTTTGCTCCAGGCGACGTTGTATTCTATCGCAACTTTCGCGGTTCACGGCGTTGGCTCGCAGGGCGCATTCTTAGCTGCCTCGGCCGCGCGATGTATTTGGTTTTGGGGGCCTCTGGTGAGGTGCGTCGGCATCTCAATCAGCTGCGCCTCTGTCGTTGCACGGGTTCTGCCGCTCCCCGTCTGCTTTCAGCGACGGTGCCGTCCGGTCAGCGCCCTGGGGACCCATCTACTGGCTCGCCTCATCCCCAGGTGTTACCGACGATGCCTTCCATTTTGCCCCATGGCGACGCGCCGCCGCCGCCTCCGCCGCCGCCGCCTGACCTCCAGCCGGCGCCGCCCGCAGTGGACGCTTCGCTGCAGTCGCCAAGCGCCTCCCTGGGTCACGCGCCGCCGATCGCTTCCCGTGACCAGCCGTCCTCCGCCATGGAACTCTTGCCCGCTCCGGACCACATGGCGTCTTCGCGCGTCGGGTACCCCGACGCAATGGAGGTCGACCCTTCGGCCCCTCCTGTCTCTTTCCGGGCGCATACACCGCATGTTGACGTGCACCCTGGACTAGGTTTTCAGGCGTTTCCTAGATCCCCTCGGACCGAATGGCCGGGTGCGGGTGGCACAGCCTCGCCTGTTGTTAGGCTCCCCACCTCATCGCATACGTCAACATGGGGCCCTCCCCACGGCGGGCGGAAGCCTTATAACACGACCGTTCGCCGATTTGCGGGGGAGGAATGTGGTGTCACCGCCAGACACCACACTTGCTAGGTGGTAGTTTTAAATCGGCCGCGGTCCATTAGTACATGTTGGACCCGCGTGTCGCCACTGTGTGATCGCAGACCGAGCGCCACCACAAGGCGGGTCTCGAGATACGGAATAGCACTCGCCTCAGTTGTACGGACGACGTAGCTAACGACTATACTGACGAAGCCTCGCTCCTTTGCCGAGCCGATAGTTATAATAGCCTTCAGCTAAGACAATGGCTACGACCTAGCAAGGCGCCATTAGTAACATTGCATGTATCTAAAGAGTCTCACTTGTATCGCCACAATCTCCAGATATATCAAAAGGATGGATTAAAGTTAAGTATTCCAGAAGCTACGTACTTTTCTTTATAGCATTCATTACGTATCCTGTTTCAGACCTCACGCCGTCCTGCTTTGGCTTAGCGCGTGCCTTTCGGCTTCCTCTTATTGTGTCTAGGCTGTCTTGTCTAGACACAACAGTATCAACTACAGGAGTCGTACCACACAATATCCACCAGTACATCAACGCAATACAGCTACATCCAAACTTATATATACAACTACAGAAATCTGTAATTATTGATACTTGTTCAATTACCCGAAAGTTCCTAAATGCAATGTAACATATACCGTACAGTTAAAAGGAAGTCACGCTTGATCAAGGTCCACGTCACTTTCCATTTTTAACCAGACATGGCGTCTGAGAGGGGAAAGAAATAATAATAATAATAGGAACATGTATTGGAATTTGCATAATGCATGACGCACTACAGCTTGTCTTCATTGACTATTTCCAAATCGTTGGACTATACTAAGTGGACTCCTGTCCAGCTAGCTTTCATTTTCTCTGGGACAAGCTGAAAGACACTGTTCACAGGGACATACCGACTACACAAGATGATATGAAACAAGGTATTACTGTTGCCTCCGCTAATATTTGTGATGAAATGCTAGAAAATGTACATAGATGTTTAAATGGCAAACTACAAGCCTGTAATGAAGCTGATGGTGGCATTTTGAACAGCACATTTGAGGCCAGTGCTCTGTCTTCCACAGAATCCAAAACATTTTTTTCCACTTTTTTCCCTTAAGTTAGTCCTGAGAAAGAGGACAACTGCCGGTATTTACAGTTGAAAAAATGCTGTTTCCTATGAGCTATATGTATTAGAATCCTGAAAAAAGAAAGAGAACACGTCATTGACATTCTAATTTACTCAACTTCAGTTTGTTAATGCAGTGTGGGTAATGTTCCATTTAAAATGTATGAAATTCTAAAATAAATGCGCATTCTAGTGATTCTTAAAATCTGTCTGTGAGCGGCAGCTGTGGGTTCTCGGTTACAATACATTTCTGTGAAAACACGACATCAACAGCACCTTTCATTTCAGAAGTGTTTGGGTTGAAAGTTTTATTTGATTCGTCCAGTACAGACAAACAGCCAAGCACAAGAAAGGCAAAATTCCACTCATACCACTTTACACTGACACAGTTATTGCTGTCTTCACCAAAGTCACTTCAACAGCATAAAACAATAAACCCGAAAAGCAGCAGCAGCAGAAACATTGTCTTTATGAAAGGCATAGTAAAAAATACCACACACCTTTTTGAAGGATTTGGCAGGACAATATCAGTCTGAATAAGTTACGAATTCTGTAATGCATCAGAAACTACACATGCTAGCATCTTTTCCAACTCTTTCTTAAATGAAAGCTTGGCATGATATCAAATGGAGATAATTCTGCGGCAAGCAGAATTATTTTTCTAATTTTTTATTGCAATCTACTGTCGCATTTCTCTTTACAATGGTTACCGGTTTCGCTCAAGAACTGAACATCTTCATATATCTCAAAACAATAAAAGGAGTGCAAAATCTTGTCTTATATAACTAACCTGAAGCACACATATGATAAAAAAAATAACTGTATATATAATTTTTATACTCCTTATTTCTGTAGGCAGTCCATCAAATATTATTTTAGCTTTATATAGCATAGGGTCTTGCTGTACATTTCTCTAGGAAAATCATTCCTATTTCTCCTTTCATAATAGTGAACCTGACTCTTTAATTCTGAAAATTCAATAAGTACATAAGGTAACACATACATTCATACACTTATACACATCAAATCCTGGAACAGCCAAGATTTTAAATTTCTTAAAAATGTTCCTACATTGGTAACCATTTTTAATATCTTTTCTGCTCGGTTCTGAAGTTCAAGTCATCGTTTTGCAAAGCTTGCATATCCCCAGAACATAAGAATTCAATTAGAAAGCGCATGATATAGTTAAAACATTGCAGTAATTTCTAACCATTCTCTCATTTGGATGATTCAACGGCTGTCGTTTCCTGCTGCACTTCCGATTTTACTTTCCGTTCCTGGACTCTTGTTAGGGCAATATATAACGAACGAGTCATCGATTTTGCACATTTGTCGAACGACTGTAGTACGTACTTAGGTGTACCAAAAGCCACTTCAGCACGATGCCAAATTGATAATCTCCGATAATGTTAACCTGCTGGGAAGAGTTTAACTTGACCGCACCTGTCCCAATGACACGAAATCGGACTATGATTTCGTAATCACGAAGTTAGTGAAACAGTAACAACAGCAAAGGAAACGGGTTTTGAACTGACGTTCCGCTGATACCAAAGTAAACTATAATTATAAATACACGCGGTCGCCAGCCTAACTAGGCAATGCAGTATGAAGTTTTGTAGCAGAACGGAAATAAACTTCACTTATGAAAACTAAATTAATGTCTTATAACAGAGTTACTCTCAATATCATAGAGTAAATCGCCCTAGCAAACAACGCAACAGCTAATCCTTACGCAGAAGGCAGAATGGCCAATACATTCAGCAATACACGCTGTTTCCGGAATGAGAATTTCACTCTGCAGCGGAGTGTGCGCCGATATGAAACTTCCTGGCAGATTAAAACTGTGTGCCGGACCGAGACTCGAATTCGGGACCTTTGCCTTTCGCGGGCAAGTGCTCTACCAAGAACCTACGAATCTACCAAGAGCACTTGCCCGTGAAAGGCAGAGGTCCCGAGTTCGAGTCTCGGTCTCGCACACAGTTTTAATCTGCAAGGAAGAGTCAATACACACTGTCTCACAATAACACCTGCTACTGGCAGAAAACTACTATGTAGTACAATGAACAAATGCAGAGGGACATATGAACCTATTAACAAAATCTGACTGGCAATAGCATAAATTAGTATTGGCTTAATTAACTATCACAAAAAGATCATGATTTTGAAACAGTACTGATTACTATGGGCTTCAGAAATTTGCATTTGAAATAACTCTATACAAATGGATAGTACAGTGCTGCAAGCTTTCTTTAAAAGAAAAATTTTGGTGCAGAATAAATGGTTGTACTGATCACTGTACTTGCTCAGAAAGACCCTTTACTGTCGTTTATCAGACAAGTGGCTTACGTGGTCTCTTCAACTGGTATGGTTTGAAGAGTCATAATCAGTTGTAAATAGTAGCACATAAAATTAAGAAAATGACAAATATCTTTAGTAACGACTTCAAGTATAATGAATAATGCAAAATTAGTTCAATAGTTAACAATGGGACCTAGGAACTATTCTCTCATTGGATTCAAACTGGCTTTGTAAATGACTGTATCACTTGAAAAACTACTATAAAGCAACATATACAGAGAGACAATCACAAGGTTACAAACCTTTTCACAGTGAAATAATACTGCTGTTTTTTTTTATTACTTTTACTTATGGACCGCTATAAGCACGTTATAATTTCGTCATTAGTTTGCTGTAATGGCAGCTTCTTCTTTAAAAAGCTTTCTTGATAAACACACTTCAGGAAACTTTAAAATTAAAAATTATGTGGAGTAAATCATTTACTACTGCACAAAACTAAACAAACTTCACACTCCACACAGTTAATAAAATTGCAAAATGTTTTACTGCCAACAATGTCAGTTTAATAAGAGCAGGACACTCTGACTTTGTCCACTTGGAAAGGACCGTGTCTAGGAATGTGACTGGGGATAATGCCAGATGTGCACCCGTGATTTAGAGATTCCACAAAAAGTTATTGTTCAATGCATAATACTTGGTCCATTAGATGTACATATACAGATAACAATTCTGCTGAAGGTGGTAGCGCTTGTGGCAAATTACAGTGTCTGTAAAACTGGTTCTTGATGTTAGCCACGCCCTGATATAACTTGTATTGGCGTAGTAAATTAAACCTAATGATACCGTGGTCGCTAGGCCATTTTACATTCCATCCGAGGCTAATTTGCGTGCTCGCAAGCTCTTAATGCCTCAATTTATACATCCATATTAACGACAATAGTACTACCAAACTACTTCCGTAACAAGTTTTATATACAGATTCCCTACTTATTGACCAGTAAAATATAAAGAGTTTTTACAAATTATTACATTCGGAGAGTATTACATATAAAACCAAAGGCACAATTACAATATAATTTCTTGAAACTCCAAAATAACTAACCTGATTATTGCACATTTACACAACCAAATATATTGACTATGCAGGTACAATAATGCACAATGTCAGCAGAGAACTTGTACGAAATGTAAATACACACTGACCGAAAACCAGCGATCAGCGAAGCTCCTGCCGGCCAATAGAGCACCCTCTCTCCCCAGCAGCCTCGGCGGTCACTTCCGCCGGAGGCAGAGCTTTGAAAGCGACGCTTTCCGGAAACCACACGCGCCGAGCCGTCGCACCATTCAGTATCTGCTCCTGTTTCGACGAGGCAACACCTCCCGGCCGTGCTCTCTTCAGCTCGTCCCGCGCAACGCCACGTGGTTCGCGTCGTCAGCCGCCGCACACCTCCGGAGTTCGCGCTAACAGCAGGATTTCGCACCCGCATCCAGTTCCCGCGCTTTCCTGCGGTCCGGTTAACGAGAGACTGCTACCGTCTCTTCCGCGCCGCCTTTCCGAACTACGTTCCCTCGAGGGGCCCTCCTTGACTGTGGCCGTACAAAGTCTGATGCCGGACACCCGGTTCGTCCCCCCCCCCCCCCCCCCTCCAGTATTAGCACGTGGAATATTGAATGCAGAGTAGCGTACTTCAGTGGGGTGAAGTTCAGTGAGTGCCAGAAGTACCAGGTGGGCTTATTACTGGCTCATCCCCGATCGTTTTGGCACCCCTCCACCGGCAAGCACGCCACTGAAACGAGTTATCTCTCCGACTGTGCTCGATCCCTTGACCGCCAAGCGAATCCTCCTTACTCTCAAACTTCTCCCCTTTTCCCGTGGATACATAACATTTGCGTAAGGAGGTTTCTCCGACAAAACCCTGTGTTAACATCCCCCTTTTCGGCGCTTGTCTTCTCGCGCCGCCAGACGACGTCGAACAAAATAAACTGTTTAATAGCTCCCCCTGTTCAAAGACTCCTCCACGAGCGAGGGCACCGCCCTCCCTCCCCCCCCCCCACCTCCTTATTAAGAGGTTGTATTGTTGTAGTGTTTAGTTTTTAGAAATAAATATCTCACAAACTAGGTCACCTACGCCTCGTATTGTTTGTCCGTACTAATTAGCGCACCTCCATAAACATGTTTTCCCTTAGAAGCGTAGAAGAGAACATTTAGATCTTTTCTTCAATCTGAGAGCTGTTGGCTGTCTGATGTACGATCCTCGTAGCACCTATACAACCTCTCCTCCAAGTTTACTCTGATTCTGCCTGGAATAATGTGGACAGCTTCCCTAGAGAGATTGCTCTCACCAGTCTAGGCCGTAGCCCGTATACTTAGGACCCAGAGCCTTCGTCTGTTTTCGATTCGTCAGCGAACCAGACTGTGCCCTGAACAGTGACGTGATTCATTCTTCCACTGCCATCTTCTTCCCATTGTTACACTGAAAGGTATATTGAAGCACCTGAAAGTTATTGTATGGTCAGGCGGCATTTCCCCGACCATTTCTATATTTACCACATTCGCTATAATGGAGTGAGAGTCTCGGTATCCTAGAGGTATCCAGTTATTTCCATTGTGGCCCAAATGTCTAATGGGGCCATGTCCAGCGTGGTGTCCATTCGAACAGTGGGTGTACTGCTTATTCCGCCTGTTATGGCTAAGCAGCCGCGTCTCTGCGCCTTGCCAAGCTCCTTAGTAGCCATTTTCTGTTCTGAAGCTTTATTTAAGCTCTTATCTACAGCCGATAGATAACGGGAAAAGATTTTTTTCTTCTAACAGTGTATTAACAAATAGAACTGTACAACTGTTGGAAAAAAAAGATTTTTTTCCAGAAACCTTCTGTTCTACCTCATTCCACTATAGCCCCATAAATTATCGTAGGTGTTGTTACAGTGGTGTATATCCAGTACATATTCCTGGGTTTTAGACCATAATTTTTACCATAGGTTGTTCTAATGCTCATAAGAGTACCTTTCGCCTTGGAGCAAAAATATTTTTTGCGTGTGTGGTCCACGATGGTCTTGCACTCAGGGATGCCGCATCTACCCCCCCTACTTACTCGAGGTATCATCAGGAATGTTGATGAAATGAACTTTTGTTTATCGGTACATTCAAAGACGTATGGCAATGAAGCGATATTGTGCTACACATGCCTCGAATAACGTACACTGTGTTTGCGGTACGTGCATGAATGAGTTTAATAATAAATTTCCATTTCATCACGATTTCTTGTTACACCTCGCAGTGAAGAACTGCTATAATTATCATTATTGTTGCTTTATCTTGCGGATATCAAGGTGACGATGGAATGTCGATAGTCAATAGAACGCCCAATTTAAAGCCAGGAGCGTAGCGCTGCAAGCAGCACCACGCCCCCTGCCTGTTACCAGCCACCAGCAGCCGGATGCCTGTATCTGCGCTGCTACAGCCTTCGATAGTCATCCTGAACGTTGGCACGCTGTGATTACTGAGTCCGGCTTTCGATTGGGATTTGGATTTGTTTCGCTAACCGTTGATGTCTCACTTGCTCTTGCGTGTTTTCGATCGAACAGCGTAACTTCGTATACTCCCACTCGTGCAATACTTTGGGCTTTGTTACTGTGTATGTACTGCGTTCACTAAATTCGGCATTCGCGGGTATAATAATAATTATTATTTCTTTCCGTTAGTCTCCCGCCTGATGCCGATTATGACAATGCCACAGCTCGACAGTTTGCGTTCTCGTGTGCTACGCAACAGGCCTGTGCAACTTTATAATTCGATTTCTCAAAAAATTTTGAGTAGATGATTTTACTAGAGGAGCATTTATTCTGTATACGTAGGCGCTAAACTATTTGCTCAAATGAATCCGGACACCTACTGATAGACATTAATAAGGGGATGTCCATCCTTCGCCTTTATGAGGGCTTGATGTCCGCTGGGGACACAATCGTTGAGGTGGCTGGACGTCTGTGTAGCAATGGTATGCCATTCTTCTCAAGAATCGAAACCAGAGATGGCTGGATGGCGCAGTCTGGAGCGAAGTCGAAGTTCTAATAAAAATGAACATGAACAGTCACCAGCGCAAGAAACTTTTATTTTTTTTAAAAATCTGGTTATGGTTTTGGTCTGTTTTAAGACCATCTTCAGATCTCCCACCACGATGGTAGACGGTGCCTGTGAACGGAGCAGAGGCTAGGACTCCACCAACGCCAACTCGGCACAATATATTTGGGAAAATGTACCACAGAATGCCATTCTGCACCTTTACGATCGTTTGAATGCGAGAACAGACGCCTGCGTTGCCACCAGAGGTGGATGCACAGTGTCATGATGCGGCTGTTTCGCCATCCTTTACCGTAACACGTGTGTTTGATTTGGTCTAAATTTGTTACCATACACTCTTACAATGATTAACTATCAGTCCCCTCACAAGACAATAGAACGCCCTTATCCTTGAGGGATTTGCAATTTTTTTCCAGTAGCTTGCGTCCGTATAAAAGGCGTTTTCCATGATACCTTTGGTCGCACAGCACAAACGCCCCAGGTGTTGCGAGGCATGTTATGCTGCATCATTTCGTATAACAATTCTAATCTTTTATGTTTATAATGTTGCAGTTCGTTTGCTAGTTTTGTTTGGTTTGACTGGTTTACAGATCTGAGGATGACAGTAGCTTACAATCGAACCGGTCATCGAATGGGTATAAGCAACGACTCTTGTACGTAAAAATAAAAGAAAAAAATGTAGGACACAATGAAGGGGAAACTTACTCGTTCTCAGCTGAAACAAAAGACACAAGATGCATGGTAAAATTCATCCCAGGATACCATTCAGTACTTTTATGATGGTTTGCAGGTCAGAATACACGTCTGCGTTGCCACCAGAGGGAGCTACACTATGCACAGATGCGGCTATTTGGGCACCCTTTACCGTGACATGTGTGACACATTTGGTCTGAATTTGTTACTGTGTACTCCTAGAATGATGAACCAGCTATGGTGTTTCCACTTATAAGGCCTTTTCTGTGTTACGTTTGGTGGCACAGCACAAACGGCTCAGGTGTTACGAGGCTTGTTATGCTGCATCATTTCGTATAACAGTTGTAATATTTTACGTTTATGATGTCGCAGTTCGTTTGCTACTTTTGTTTTGTTTCGTTTGTCTTGATTATAGCCCTGAAGATGACTGCAGTTTACAATCGAACGATCATTGTATGGAGAAGAACAATGACTCTTGCGCGGATAAATAAAGGAAAAAAATCGTCTTGTTATCTCGGCCCACATTTATGTTAGCTACATTTGCCCTATTAGATACCGTTTTTGACGGATAGGACGGTTATTCATACGCAGAACCACTCTCTCACAAAGTTGTGCCGTCTATGAATGCTAGTGGCGATGGCCTAACAAGCCTAAAACCAGATGGTAACAGCCAGATATCAAAAGAACAAAACGCTGTTTGCCAGCTCGGCGTTCGTGGAGTCGTAGTGCCTGCTCCGTTCACAGCCACCGTGTACCATCATGGTGTGAGGTCTGAAGATCGTCTGAAACAGACCGAAACCAATAACATCATAAAAAAATAAGTTTCTTACGCTTCTGACTGTTCATGTTCATTTTAAGTAATAAAAAAACGCTGTATCCAAAGAGAAATTTTCTGCTGGTGTTCAAATACATCTCAAAGGTTTTGCATCACCTGCAGGTCGGCACTCTGGCAGACCAGTTCTTTCCAGGAAGGTCGTCGTCCAAAAACCATTGCCTCAAGGTGCTGCTTTATGACAGGCTGCATAATCAAGCTGATACAAACAGTCATCGTCTGGGAATTATTGCTCTGCTGTACTTAGTACACAGTGCTGTACAGTATGTTGTCGTAAATCTAGCGTTTTCTTAAGCATAGTAAGGGGGCCATACCCGAGGACGAAAAACATCCCAAAACCGTAATACCACCACTTCCGAACGAGTTGGCTCAGTGCTCGAGACACTGTACCCACATTGGAGGACGATGGTTCAAACCCGTGAAAGGCGTGCGCTTCACTCACCATTCAGTACTCGTATTTCATATTTCTAATCCCAGCATTCTGGTATTCGGTAAACCAATAGTTCAGGCCCTGTTAATAATTTCTATGGGTTGCCTAATTTATTTGACGCTGTTTACAGTTTGTCTCACACTGATTTGTGAGAGGAGCTTGGTACTAGGAATTTATGGGCGAAGGCAGCAGTCTTCCTAGCAGACATGATGGCTCCCCGTTTCCCATCCTTTTTCCGATCACCAGGGTAGCACGTGATATCGTTTTAACGTTCAGTAGTGGCCGAAGTTTCTCCTGCTCTCAGTTCCCCAACCTGCCTTACCAACCTTGTCACTTATATTTCTTCTCAACTTTAACGTCGCGAGGTCGCCTCCCTGTGAAATTCCGGCCCTATGATTGGCCAGTTCAGGTGCTCGCCCGTTTTTCGCGGGCGGGCGCCAACCGCCCTCCGCGGATGGATAGTGGACAAAGGGGCAGTAGTCAGTTCTAGTGTGACCGTGCCGGAGGCCGGAGGAGCTGCTTCCAGTAGATGGGGTTTCGGTAAGCATGAGCGCCGACGTGCACTGTAGCTTCGGGCCCTGCGGCCCAGAGGGAACTTTATAGGTCATTTTACTGATGTGTGTTCCTTAAATTACGGTTTACGCAATTTTTACGGGTTGTTAGCCTGTAGATTTTCTTTGTACAGTTGGGCATAATGTACGAGATGTGTTAGTCATAGTAGCTTGCAGTTCGGCACTGAAGTGTATACTTTCATGCTCACTTTTTCGCTTCGTCTGGCAGAAGCTCTTGACTCAGAATTTAGGTCTTCCTAGCTTGAAAACTTGTGCCCTTTGTCCTACGCCACGTGGTGAGTGTCTGGCGCCCCTTCATGTTTCGTTAACGTAGTTGGACCGTGAGTCAATGTTATCTGGAATCGCCTGTATGAATAGTTTCACTGGTTTTATTCATTTAGTACAGGAGGCTACCTAGCGATTCACTCCCAGTAGCATCTTTCTTAGTCTTTGGCTGATTCATGGTGGTCGTTGCATGTGAAGTGTCGGCAGAAGTGCCAACACCGTGTTGTTTGAGGAAGCCAAAATGCACGCTATAAGCTCACGCAGGATGGCGTGAGGTCTGAAACAGGATACGTAATGAATGCTATAAAGAAAAGTACGTAGCTGCTGGAATACTTAACTTTAATCCATCATTGGTGTACATCGCTCTTGGCGATACAAGTTACTCTCTTTAGATACATGCAATATACTGTTAATGGCTCCTTGCTAGGTCGTAGCCATTGACTTAGCTGAAGGCTATGCTATCTATATTCTCGGCAAATGAGAGAGTCTCCGTCCGTGTAGTCGCTAGCAAAGTCGTCCGTACAACTGGGGCGAGTGCTAGTAAGTCTCTCTAGACCTGCTGTGTGGCGGCGCTCGGTCTGCAATCACTGATAGTGGCGACACGCGGGTCCGTCGTATACTAATGGACCGCGGCCGATTTAAAAGCTACCACCTAGCAAGTGTGGTGTCTGGCGGTGACACCACATTCCTCCCCCGCAAATCGGCGGACGGTGGTGTTATAAGGCTCCCGCCCGCCGTGGAGAGGACCCCATGTTGGCGTATGCGACGAGGTGGGGAGCCCAACAACAGGCGAGGCTGTGCCACCCGCACCCTGCCATTCGGTCCGAGGGGAGCTAGGAAACGCCTGAAAACCTAGTCCAGGGTGCACGCCAACATGAGGTGTATGCGCCCGTAGATAGTCAGGAGGGGCCGAAGGGTCAACCTCCATCGCGTCGGAGCACCCGACGGGCGAAGATGACATCTGATCCGGAGCGGGCAAAAGTTCCATGCCGGAGGACAGGTGGTCACGGGAAGTGAACGGCGGCGCGTGACCCAGGGAGGCGCCCGGCGGCTGTAGCGACGCGTCCACTACGGGAGGGGGCCGGCGGGATAACAGACGGCGGCGGCGGCGGCAGCGGCGCGTCGCAATGGGGCAAAATGGAAGGCAGCGTCGGTAATACCTGGGGATGAGGCGAGCCAGTAGATGGGTCCCCAGGGCGCTGACCGGACGGCACCGTCGCTGAAACAAGACGGGGAGCGGCAGAACCCGTGCGACGACAGAGGTGCAGCTGATTGAGATGCCGACGCACCTCACCAGAGGCCCCGGAAACCAGATACATAGCGCGGCCGAGGCAGTGAAGAATGCCCCCTGCGAGCCAACGCCGTGAACCTCGATAGTTGCGAAAGCAGGTGGCTGCCGCTGCACAGGAACCTGATGTGGCGGATGCAACAAAGACATCAAGGTTTGATGAGGACGACCGTGAAGCAACTCAGCCGGCGAGCAACCATCGCGGGGCTGAGAGCGATACGAGGACAAAAAGAGCAATAACGCGTCCTCCCGAGAATGCGACTCTTTTAACTTCAACATCTGTGACTTGAACGTCCGGACTAATCGTTCAGCGGCACCGTTTGACTGAGGCGAAAACGGCGCGGATGTCAGATGTTGAATACCATTGGCCTTGCAGAATGACTGAAATTCCGCGGACATAAATTGTGAGCCACTGTCGGAAACAATAGTCTGTGGAAGACCTTCAAATGCAAAAAATAGCAGACAACGCTTGGATGGTGGCAGAAGACGTCGTGGAAGACATCCGGACAACAAAAGGAAAATTACTGAATGAATCGAAAACAACCAACCATCGAGCATTCCAGAATGGACCAGCAAAATCTATGTGCAAGCGTTGCCATTAATGTCCAAGTCTACAAAAAGTTTATTGTCCTGCTGACGACAAGAGCGACTGTTTTGTGCAACGTGAACAGACACTGGTACAGAAGCACTTGCGACCTGACGTGATTTCCGTCGATGTCGACGCACACTTTTTGTGGGACAAACACTGTCACTGTTAGAAGGAGCAGCACTGGGCGGAGTGGATTTAATTACATGAATGTCCATGGGCGAAGGTTCACGAGCCGGAGTATTTATTGGTACGATTCCGGCGCGAAGCAAAGGGCCTGGAATGGTTGTTAGTGTCCGATCTGAGCTTTTTCTGGCAAACACTCTGAACATGAAACTTCCTGGCAGATTAAAACTGTGTGCCCGACCGAGACTCGAACTCGGGATCTCTGCCTTTCGCGGGGAAGTGCTCTACCATCTGAGCTACCGAAGCATGACTCACGCCCGGTACTCACAGCTTTACTTCTGCCAGTACCTTGTCTCCTACCTTCCAAACTTTACAGAAGCTCTCCTGCGAACCTTGCAGTGGCTAAGCCATGTCTCCGCTATATCCTCTCTTTCTGGAGTGCTAGTTTCTGCAAGGTTCGCAGGAGAGCTTCTGTAAAGTTTGGAAGGTAGGAGACGAGATACTGGCAGAAGTGAAGCTGTGAGTACCGGGCGTGAGTCGTGCTTCGGTAGCTCAGATGGACAGTCGGCTTTCAGCCGTGTTACCGTGCGGACGGGCTCGGCGCGCCGGGCAGTGCTCCGCTGGTGTTGTTGTTTACCTGCTAGCGCGCGGTCGCGTCGTTGTCTTGCCGTATAGTACCTGTACCGACCCGACATGGCGTTCTCATATCGAAAAGCTACAATCAAACTAACGTTCAACGCATCGTACACGAGACCGAAGGCCCATGAAATTGAACGGTTTCTACGAGACATCATGCACATAGTACCACAAGAACTGATAGGAATTCATCTGTCTATTGTAACCAGCACAGTGTACCTCAAACTGATTGACGAAGCGGCCTGCGACAGATTACTCCAACGATCTGCAAACGGCTTTCGCTTCTGTCACGCAGACGGTAACGTGAGCGTGGTAGGAGTTGACCATGCTGGTCTGGGGGTGCGTACCGTGCGCATCTTTGAACTACCGTTCGAAGTCCCTGCCAACCTAGTCGTTGATGCGCTGCGGCCATACGGCACAGTTCTGAGCCACACAGAGGAGAAATGGAACACATTCGAAACGTACCCTGTCCTTAACGGGGTACGACAAGTGCGCATAGAACTTAAGAAGCACGTTCCATCGTATGTTTTCGTTGGTGGCTGCCGCGCAATTGTTATATATGATGGACAACCGAGGACCTGCTCGGGCTGCGGCCAGGAGGGCCATGTTAGAACTGAGTGTCTGCAGCGCCGCCTCGTTCAGGTGCCCCGCAATGAACTTCCCCAACGATCCACTATGACCTCTCTCCCGCTAACATATGTGGAGGCGGCACGACATGATGTGATGGATGATCAAAACCTGCTACCTCCTCAAGCCGCTGCCACCTCCGTTGGAGAGTCAGCGCCATCGACGACGCCGCAGCCCAACGGTGCAGAGGTTCCTACAGCCTCCGCCCACCGCAGCGTCGTGGACATCCAGCCACCGACACTGTCGGGATCAGACACAGGGGTTCCTAGCGAACGAGACTGTGTCGAGCCCCGCCCTCCAGTGGATGTCGAATCTCGGACCCGAAAGCAAAAATCACCCAAGCGACAGAAGAAGAGGCGATTGTCAGCTGACGAACAGGACAGGAATGTGAAGCCGGCGGAAGACATCGACTTCGTTGACTCGCCCACAAGTGCAACGGACTCCAGTGGCATCATTCACCAGAAGGTGCCTGAAGACAAGGAACACTCTCCTAAATCTGGTGGCCCAGAAAACGAGGCGCACTGCGTCGGTTTCCAAAATGTGGGCTCCTGTGAAAGCGTCCAGCCCCCAATGACATCACAATCGTCTCTTGGTGATTGGGCAGACGATATGGAGGCAGATGATGCACAGCAAACATCGATATCTCCACCAGAGCCCATGGCTGACAATGAGCCCGGAGGGCTCTGCCAGTCAGGGACTCCTACGGCACAGTAATGCACAGCATGCAGGTGGATGGCTGTGTGGTGTGTGGTGTGTGAAATCACTGTGGGATTGCACCGGCACACTGCCTCCGCCTCTTGATATGTCTCAGTCATACCGTGTGGGAACAGTCAACGTAAATGGTGTCCACTCCACTGTCAAGACCCGCACGTTACACGACATGATCAGAGCGGCAGACTTGGACATTGCCCTTCTTCAGGAGGTCCGTCCCGAGCTGTGTTTAGACCTATATGGCTACACCACGTACAGCCTACCCGTAGGTGATGGCGCAGGAGGAACGGCCATCCTTCTCCGAGATGGCATAGACGCGACGGACGCGACGTACTTGCCGAACGGGCGAGGCATCGCACTCACACTTGGCGCAGTGCGCCTCATTAACGTCTACGCTCCCTCCGGTAATTCGCACCGTGGTGACAGGCATGTCTTCTATTCGGAGGAATTGGCCCCACTTTTGGAAGGAAATATGGACCATTACATAGTGGGCGGCGATTTTAACAGTGTTCTGCGGCCCGAGGACCAGATACCGCATTACGTCCCATGCCCCGCTCTACAAGCATTGATACGTGACCTCGCGCTCCACGACACATGGCTCTTGCATCATGGGACCCAGAGTGGATATACGCACTTTACCAGCCATTCTGCCAGTCGTCTGGACCGGATATACGTCTCGCGTGCCCTCCGCACAGCAACCCGTGATGCAGAACTCTGGCCGACGGCCTTCACGGACCATCTCGCGTACATCTGCACTGTCACCTTGCCCCGACAACTCACAAGACGCAGCAGGGGCCCGTGGACGCTGAACGTCTCCCTCCTTCGCGAGGAAGCGTGTCGGCGAGCAGTCACTGACACGTGGCGTCGATGTATCAGGCGCCTGCCTATGTATGCTTCCACGTTGCTGTGGTGGCTGGGATGTGTCAAACCTGCCCTCCGAAAGACCTTGATGGCCTACGGGCGTGACAGATCGAACTGGCAAAGGGCAACATCGGAATTTTACTATACAGCGTTACGTGAGCTGGCGACGCAACCGCCGTCTCCCGAACGTCAGATGTCCGTACAACGCATCAAAGCTCGTCTACTTCGCATCAGGACAGAGCAGCTAGACGGTGTCCGCATCCGTGCGCGAGTGCAAGACTGTATCCCCAACGAAACAGCGTCAGTGTATCACATTGTGCGCGAGAGGCGCCACCGCAAACGTCAGCTCATTACGGCGGTAAACACGGAGGACGGCGGGCGCGCAGTGACACAAGCGGACATCACGCACACGTTCGCCAGACACTATGGGACCTTGTACATGGAAGATCCGCGGAATGTACGTGATTATGACGGGCTGTTGCACGATTTTCCCGCCCCTCGGGACGTGGCACCCGATGATAGTCTGCTGTTGCCCATTACACCCGACGAGCTGACATCGGCCTTGGCACGTGGAGCACCGAACAAGTCGCCTGGACCGGACGGTTTACCCCTGGAATTCTACCGCACTTTTTACCACCTT
This sequence comes from Schistocerca serialis cubense, assembly GCF_023864345.2. Classification (NCBI taxonomy): domain Eukaryota; kingdom Metazoa; phylum Arthropoda; class Insecta; order Orthoptera; family Acrididae; genus Schistocerca; species Schistocerca serialis. Next base: position 439,552,956 of record NC_064645.1, on the reverse strand, counting down.
ATGGGTGACAAGTGGCTCCAAATGTTTCAAGACCTGATCCGCCCTGATTTCACTGTCCCCACAGAATTCACAGAAGGCATCTTGATCCCAGTTCCGAAACCGAATGGTGGTTGTAGGGGGCAGGATTTTCGCCCACTCACACTCCTCAACAACGACTACAAGATCGTCGCCCGTATCCTCCGCGCGCGTCTCCACACCGCTATCGGGAAAGCCATCCACACCGATCAGACATGTTTAGGTGGTGTCAGCAACATTCATACGGCGTTAGGAGCATACCGCGACGTAATTGCTTTGACGGTGGCCTGCAAAATACGAGGCGCCCTTGTCGCCGTAGATTTTGACCACGCATTCGACCGCGTCGATCACGGCTTCTTACGCGCAGTTTTGCATCGCATGGGCCTCTCTCCGGAGTCTGCACAGGTGGTCCTTCGACTGGTCCACGGAGCGCGCTCCCGCATGATGGTCAACGGTTATCAGTCTGGTCACATTGTTGTTGGACGGTCAGTGCAACAAGGGTGCCCCCTGTCGGGCATATTATTTGCTGCAGCACTTGAACCAGCTTTACATGGTCTACGGCAGCGATTAACTGGTATCTCCTTGCGGGACGTGACCTTTTGTTGTGGTGCATTCGCCGATGACGTGGTGTTCCTGGCCAGATCAGAGGATGAAATGCATATGGCGCTACAGTGGCTACGACAGTACGGGGCGGTCGCTGGGAGCGTCATCAACGTGAAGACAAAATACATGGATGTCGGAGGGGGGATTTCCCACACAACGGCGGTGCCCATTGACAAGGTGCCCGTACTCAAGTGTTTAGGAGTGCAATTCTATAGCAATGTCCGCCGCACGGCGGCGGCTACGTACCGCCGGCTCCTACACCAGACACGTGCTCTGCTGCAGGACAACAAACTGCGTCGCTTGGATATGCTCCTCAGAACACGTTATGTCAACACCTATCTTGTCTCAAAACTGAACTATTTTGCGCATATCCTTCCCTTGACAGCTACGATGGCCGACAGATTTCAAGCAGCATATAGACATTTCGTAAGCACCGGTCTGGTTTTTAAAGTCCGATACGCCACCCTGACACTGCCGCAGCGGGCGGGCGGTATCGGTTTAATTCACGTATATAACCGTGCGCGATCGCTTTATCTCAACACTATGCGTCGCACGTGGACCTCTGCCCACGCCACTCTGACGGGCACCCTGATAGCGGAAGTGGCACCACACTCTCTGCATCCCCCGGTTTCTGTAGGACACATTTCACCGGCACTCACCCACATCAGAGACTTCTTTATTGACTTCAGCTACTTACGTTCAGAACTTCCGACGACACGGAAGCCCAGCACAAAAGACTATTATCGCCTCTATCAGCAGCGGCAACCTGTAAATACGGTCACCCACAGACACCCTGAAGTTGCCTGGAACACGGTGTGGCGAGCGGTACACACGCCTTTTCTACCTACGACGGTGCGTTCATTGTGGTACGTAGTTGTGAATGGGAAGTTCGCTACTCGTCAGAGGTTACATTCCATACATCTGACGGACGACCCCTTGTGTCCGACATGCTCAGTCGCTGACTCGGATGCACACCGTCTGACGTGTGCCGCGACCAGCGAGTGCTGGCTACTGACGCAGCGCATGCTGGCATTACTCTTGCGGCGATTGCCGGAGTCTATCTCCCCTGATGACGTATTGCGCCCCGACGTCGTATACTTTCGATCAACCAGAACGAACGCCGTTAACTGGCTAAAAGGCATGGCCGTTCACTACATATTTTGCGATGCTCCCAAAGGCACACTCGACTTTTGGTCCCTATTGATGACGACACATGCAGCTTTCAGCCGCCACCCGAAGTACAGAACTCGTTTCGCAAATTATTTAGGTTCATTATTTGCGGATCCTCCTGCTCACTGGGGCGTTCCAGGTATGAGACGCTGAAAATGAAGACGAATCCTGGAGCATATTGATCCTCTATGGACGGAATAGGGGGGAACCCCTCCCAACAGGTGAGAAGACGACTCGGACGCTTGGCTACGGCAGTTGTAGGATCTTTCTTTGTAATGAAACAAAATAAATCTATAATACAAAAAATAAAATGTTGTAAAAATTAAATAAATAAATAAATAAAAAGAACAACATCGACAAACCCACTCCATCCTCTTCCTGATCCTTCGATCCTCGAACTCGAACACGTTGCTGGGCGTGGCGGCGGGATGGCCAGGCTTTGGGTGTCGACCCCTGCCCTACCCGTTGTCCTGCGCCTGCAGCGGTTCATTAGGGGGAAAAAAAAAATAAATAAACAAAATGTTTCGAACGCTTGGCATATTTTTTTGTTTTATCTAAGAAAAAAAAAAAGAAAAAAAAAAGATGGTAGAGCACTTGCCTGCGAAAGGCAAAGGTCCCGAGTTCGAGTCTCGGTCGGGCACACAGTTTTAATCTGCCAGGAAGTTTCATATCAGCGCACACTCCGCTGCAGAGTGAAAATCTCATTCTGGAAACTCTGAACATGTTCTTTTTTATTACAGAAAAAGCAAATAGCCTGGCGTGATGGGCAATGCTCACGCGAATGTCTGGTAGCACACCGCAGGCATGATTTCACTGCATTTGCATGCTTGCGCGGGACACGTGGCTGCGCGGACGTGCGCGAGGGCTGTTTACCCTGCTGTGCAGCTCGCCCGGCGGGCCGGTTAATGTTACACACTGCTGGCGAAGTTTCAAAAGATTCCTGAGCACAGTCAAGTGTGTCTTGCATATCCAATATGTCTATCACTTGTTGAAGGGAGGGATTGACTAGTTTCAAAATTTGCTCCCGTATACGAACATCAGAAACGTTCTGTGCAATTGCATCACGCACCATAGTATCGGAATAAGGGAGTCCACATTCACACTCAAAAGCACAATCCCTAGTACGTCCTTGCAAAGTTGCAACCCACTCCCTATTAGTTTGACCGGCCGTACGTTTTGTACGAAAGAACGTATACCTTTTTGCAACTACATTAACTGATTCCTTGAAATAGGCATCTAAAGCAGACGAAATTTCTTCGTAGGACAGAGTTGCGACGTCGCGTCGGGGAAATAATTTCACTATCACACGGTATGTTTGCACCCCTACACACGCCAATAAATGAGGCTGCCGCTCTTTACCTTGAATTCTGTAGGCGGCGAGATGAAATCCAAATTGGCGTGACCACTCCGTCCAGCTTTCCATCTCCACATTGAATGGACGAAACTGCGGTGCAACAGCATGTTGTGGCTGCGGTAGCGGTGAAGCGGCGGCTACCGCATCGGTTTGCATTGCACGTTGACCCTGGACGAGCTGTCCAAGGGCATCCAATAACGCCTGCGTCTGCTGATTCTGCAAGCGATAAAATTTGGACAGTACATCTGGAGATTGTGGCGAAGCCATGACACAAGTAATCTAAGCAAGGATAAAGAACAAGACCCTGTTTTTTACTCGTCGCCAATGTGAAGTGTCGGCAGAAGTGCCGACACCGTGTTGTTTGAGGAAGCCGAAATGCACGCTATAAGCTCACGCAGGATGGCATTAGGTCTGAAACAGGATACGTAATGAATGCTATAAAGAAAAGTACGTAGCTGCTGGAATACTTAACTTTAATCCATCATTGGTGTACATCGCTCTTGGCGATACAAGTTAGACTCTTTAGATACATGCAATATACTGTTAATGGGGCCTTGCTAGGTCGTAGTCATTGACTTAGCTGAAGGCTATGCTATCTATATTCTCGGCAAATGAGAGAGTCTCCGTCCGTGTAGTCGCTAGCAAAGTCGTCCGTACAACTGGGACGAGTGCTAGTAAGTCTCTCTAGACCAGCCGTGTGGCGGCGCTCGGTCTGCAATCACTGATAGTGGTGACACGCGGGTCCGTCGTATACTAATGGACCGCGGCCGATTTAAAAGCTACCACCTAGCAAGTGTGGTGTCTGGCGGTGACACCACAGCATGCCTGCAACCCCTTCCTTTAGTAAATTGAACTCCATTTGATCGTTCCTAAAATTCCTTTTCTCCTGTCATCGTGGCTAATTATGAACGTACATTGGGGCAGGCTGCTGAACACAATTCTTTCTTCTCTCACCCCCATTTGATTGTATAATTGTTCAATTTTCAACTGTCAAATAAATGAGTCCTTTAATCCTTACATTGTCCGTTTCATTACGTGAAATCACCCTTAGTGTCACAGTAGAATATTGCAGAACTATAATTTTCAATAATCCCCCATTGATAAACTGGGAAGTGTTCACGGCTCAGTGTGAGTACGTGAGCACTAAATCCACTTGATGTGGTGGAAGTAGTGGCCTCTGTTTTATCATGCTGGTTTAGAAAAAAGAAATCAAAATTACAGCCCCTACAGCAAGGGATAGTAAGCAGTAAAAAAGAAAACGAGCCACCGCTTTTACTTGCGTCAGACCACTGCAGGCAAATGCCGGGATTGGTTATTTGAGAGGGCACGGTCGACTTCCCTAATCCGTTGGGACCGATGACCTCGCTGTTTGGTCCCCTCCCCCCCCCCCCTCCCCCCGCCCAGATCAGCCAATCAACGACTACCTCCTTGGTTCACTATTGGTACTAAATATAAAGGCAGGAAAAGTTCTCCAGGCGTTCGCCAAAACCAAACCCTTCAATCGGATTGCCACAAGTTACACCGTGACTGACCACTGAAAATCACTCGTTTCCAGTCGCTCAGTGTTCACTGGCGTCGCTCTTTGCTCTGCCGGCCGTGGTGCTTACCACTGACTACAGAAACACATGGCTCATGAAGATCTGCTGAGCCGTTGTACCGCATTCTTTTTACATCTCCACGCACACTGTACTCTCTCGACTACCGGCAACAGTTTGAAACTCAAGAGTCCTTACAACGATCTCTTGTGACTACTTACAACCTCCCTCCACAATGCTCGGTGGTCGCTATCCGTTAGTACATCAGGTCTGCCTTGTCTCTGTTCAGCAGTGGTTGTTCATTCGCGTTTCCACTCCACAATAACATAAGCAACAGTCGACTTTGGCATCTACATCTGTATCTACATCCACACAGATACCCTGCAAGACACCGTACGGTGCATAGCGCAGGGTACCCTGTACCAGTGCTTGTCAATCCCTTTCCTGTTCCACTCGCAAATCGAGAGAAAAACGACTACCTGCACTCCTCCGTAAGACCCCTGATTTCTCGTATCTTCGTGGTCCTTACGCGCAGTGTATGTTGGTGGCAGTAGAAACGTTCGGCAGTCAGCTTCAAATACCGGTTCTCTAAATTTTCTCAATAGTGTTTCTCGAAAACAACGTCGCCTTCCCTCCAGGGATTCCCATTTTAGGAGAAGGACAAGGAGGAGCAGATTAGCGTTTAACGTCCCGTCGACAACCGGGTCATTAGAGACGGAGCACAAGCTCGATTAGGGAAGGATGGGGAAGAAAATCGGCCGTGCCTTTTCACAGGAACCATCCCGGCATTTTCCTGAAGCGATTTAGGGTAATCACGGAAAACCTAAACCATGATGGCCGGATTCGAGTTTGAACTGTCATCCTCGCGAATGCGAGTCCAGTGTGCTAACCACTGCGCCATCTCGCCCGGTCCCCTTTGAGTTCCCGAAGCAACTTCGTAACAGTCACCTGTTGTTCGAACCTACCGGTAACAAATCTAGCAGTTCGCCTTTTAACTGCTCCGACGTCTCCCTTTAATCCGTCCTGGTACGGAGACCGAACACTCGAACAATACTCGAGAACAGGTCGCACCAGCGTCCTGTATGTGGTCTCCTTTACAGGAGAACCACTCTTTCCTAAAACTTTCCCAATAAACCGAAGTCGACCATTCGCCTTCCCTATCACAATTCGCAAATGGTTCAAATGGCTCTGAGCACTATAGGACTTAATATCTGAGGTCATCAGTCCCCTAGCACTTAGAAATAATTAAACCTAACTAACCTAAGGACATCACACACATCCATACCCGAGGCAGGATTCGAACCTGCGACCGTAGCGGTCGCGTGGTTCCAGAATGAAGTGCCTAGAACCGCTCGGCCACACCGGCCGGCCACAGTTCTCACATGCTCGTTCCATTTCATACCGCCCTACAGCGTTATGCGCAGATATTTAAACGACTTAATTGTGTCAAGCAGTACACTAGAAAATTTTGTATCCGAACATTACAGGTTTGATTTTCCTATTCATCCGCATTAACTGAGGTTTTTCCACATTTAGGGCTAGCTGCCATTCATCACACCAACTGGAAATTTTGTGTAATTCGTCTTGTGTCTTCTTACAGTCCCTCATCTTCGATGCCTCACCGTACACCACGGTATTATTAGCAAACAACCGCAGATTGCTGCCCATCCTCTCAACCAAATCATTTATGTGTACAGAGAATAACAGCTGTCCTATATACTTACCTGGGACCCTTCTGACGATACCCTTGTCCGTGATGAACACTCGCAGTCGAGGACAACATACTAGGCTCTATTATTATGCCGCGCGGGGTAGCCGCGCGGTCTCGGGCGCCTTGCCACGTTTCGCACGGCTCCCCCTATCGGAGATTCGAGTCCTTCCTCGGGCATGGGTATGATTGTTGTCATTAGCGTAAGTTAGTTTAAGTTAGATGAAGCAGTGTGTAAGCCTAGGGACCGATGACCTCCGCAGTTTGGTCCTATAGTAACTTACCACAAATTTCCACAAATTCCTATTATTTAAGAAGTCTTCAATCCACTCTCGTATCAGTTCACTTATTCCATACGCTCGTAGCTCCGTTAACAGCCTGCAGTGCGGCACTGTGCCAAATGCTTTCGGGAAATCTAGAAACATGGAACCTGCTTATTGCTCAAATGGCTCTGAGCACTATGAGACTCAACACCTGAGGTCATCAGTCCCCTAGAACTTAGAACTACTTAAACCTAACTAACCTAAGGACATCACACACATCCATGCCCGAGGCAGGATTCGAACCTGCGACTGTAGCGGTCACGCGGTTCCAGACTGAAGTGCCTAGAACCACTCGGCCACTCCGGCCGGCTATTGCCCTTCATCCATAGTTTTCAGTATATCATATGAAAAAAGGGCAAGCTGAGTGCCGCACGAGCGGTGCCTTCTAAAACCATGCTGATTCGTGGACATAAGCTTCTCAGTCTCAAGAAAATTTATTACATTCGAACTGAGAATATGTTCAAGGATTCTGCAGCAAACGTAAGTTAGTGATATTGGTCTGTAGTTTTGCTGGTCCGTTCTTTCACCTTTCTTATACACTGGAGTCACCTGAGCCTTTTCCAGTTACTTGGGATTTTGCTCTGGACGAGACATTAACTATAAATGCAAACTACGTAAGCGAAAATGCCGTAGTAGTGTCCTCTTACTGTGTCCTCTTACTCTTACTTGAGAAGGGCTGAAATATTCCTGATGGACTCAATACTCAGCTGACATCCAGTGACCAGTCCATGTCCCCGAAAGCACTCAGCTCCCCTGAGCGACCCGTTCTGCTCTCACTGTTTCTCGACTGACAACACAACACTCCACGCCACCTCCTTTTGTACTGACAGGTCCCCGTCTCGTGACATCTAGCGGTCAGTTCCGTATTACGTAGAGGTGTCCGGACACTTTTGATCAGGGGGCGTATGCACTAAAAACCCTGTGAAAGATGAGCCGTGCATGGCTCGTGTTCCCGCCATCATGTATTTTACGCCCTGTTTTTAACATACTTCCACTTCACTACATTAATTTAAATTACTAATGTCACTCAGTTGCTGCTTTGCCTGACCCTGACAGGCACTAGCAACACGTATCGATATATCCCCTCCCATAGTATCTTTGCTCGACTGCTATTACTTCCCGGTCGTTGTCTGTCGTAAAGGAGTTCGTCGCAGTTCGCGTCGGGAGTTCGGGTCTGCCAGCTAGTTGGAACGCGTCTGGAGCGCAGTCCGGACCTATCAGTCGGGGAGTTGCAGTGCGGCACTAGTGCAGTCGGGTTGGAGCAGAAATGCTGTCTGCGTCGACATGGCTCGCCCGACCATTGCCGTCACACATCACTTGAGCCGGGCCACGGTCTTGGTGGATCGTCGGTCGGTAGTCCTACTGGACAACGCGTTTTGGCTCGCCGATCGTTCATGAATCGGCTGTGTGTGTGCATCGACTTCCGATTTGTCTTCGTGAGTGCTTAGTTACTGTTGCGTATCGTTCAGGTCTTCGTGCAGTGCTTGTCAGGTTGTGTGTGCACTTGGCGTTATTTCCATTGACGACGATTTTAGATGTTGTCGGCATTCTGAAGGGAGTCGGTCGGTTATTGCGGACGAGAGAAGTTATATACGCGCGGTGCAGTCGGCTGGGTCTGCTGGCAGCCCCTGCGCAGTGTCGGAGCGTGTGTGGAGCTGTCCGATCGGTACGAGCTTCTTGGTTGACGTCTAAGTTGAGTAGTGATTTCAACTATCCAAGGCACGTCCATTCATTCATGTTGTGATGCTTCGTTTTGGTGTTTTACTGTTGAGGAGGTATTCCTGTGAACAACACCGAGTGTTTCTACTGCTGAAATTTAGCCGCCATGCGGTGGAATTAACTATTTTGGTTGACTACAATTGGAGTGCAAAAGTGGAATTTTCTACCTAGTGGCTGTTAGTGTTCCGGTTACCTGCCCTGGCCACTAGCGTAATTTCAGGCAACGTCCATTCCTCACCTGTTGTCGCTGTCCAACATGGTGTGTAATTTTGACAGCTAATACATAATCCATTGTGGATTGTCCCTTTTGTACCCTTTTCTGTTTGAGTTCTCACGCGCTGATTGATGGGAAGAAAGTGTCTGTCCCGTGGTTGGGTTCCGACGGATCAAGTGTAGTTGGGCTCACCATCTGTCTCGCCTAAGTGAACGAGGGCAGACCTCTCTGGAGGCTTCTGAGTGCCACAGGTGTTGAATTATCTGTTTTCAGCTACTTATAATTTAAGGCTTATGTTTATTTTGCTTTTTTTCTAAAAAAAGAAAAATTAATTCTAAAATTTATCTTTCAAGATTAAACATTGAAGCCCTGTGCCTTTAAAAATCCGTGGTAATATATTCTAAAACTCTGAAACTTAATTGTGGCCTTCAGCCTTTGGTATTGCACCTTGTATAGGTTTGTTCTACCTACTTTGCTGTGATATTTTTTAAATTATTTTATTGCTATCTTAATTTTATTTTAATGTTGTTGAATTGTTAAGATTTCTTGTTTGGAGGCCTTCAGCTGTGAAAGTTAAAGGTTCGGCTATGCGTCGCTTTGGCTGTAAAAGTGTTGTTAAATTACAATAAATTACAATTAGAAGATGAAACTGACCCCAACCTTATTTGGTCTTTTCCACAATCCTAATTACCTGTACTGCCCAGCGGGTTTAGCGGGCGTATCAATGAGCAAGACTGGTGAGCCTAGAGCGTCTGCTTCCCTCCTCAGCGCTAAGTGAATCCCGGCGGACGCTTCTTACGCGAGAGCCGCGACCCCCGTTATTTATTGCTCCTCGGGCAGCGCGCGTCCCCCACAAAGGGCGAGTCGCTGCAGCGGCTCCTGTGAACGCCGCAGCCGTTAATCAAAGCCGAGTCCCGTCCGCAGATTAGCATACAGATTGCGGCCGCGGCGGCTGCGGCCCGGCTGTCCTCTGCTGTCGTGGGGCGCGGCTGGACGGGGCCTCAAGTCTCTGGGTCCGGCTGCACTCGCTGGACACTGTGACACTGCGCCCGTGTCCGGCCTGCTCAGCAACATCCCCAGTACTCGTCCACCCGCCATAGCCGCGTCCGCGTTGTTTACTCTACATCTACATCCATACTCCACAAGCCACCTGACGGTGCGTGACGGAGGGTACCTTGAATACCTGTATCGGTTCTCCCTTCTATTCCAGTCTCGTATTGTTCGTGGAAAGGAGGATTGTCGGTATGCCTCTGTGTGGGCTCTAATCTCTCTGATTTTATCCTCATGGTCTCTTCACGAGATATACGTAGGAGGGAGCAATATACTGCTTGACTCCTCGGTGAAGATATGTTTTCGAAACTTCAACAAAAGCCCGTACCTAGCTACTGAGCGTCTCTCCTGCAGAGTCTTCCACTGGAGTTTATCTATCTTCTCCGTAACGCTTTCGCGATTACTAAATGATCCTGTAACGAAGCGCGCTGCTCTCCATTGGATCTTCTCTATCTCTTCTATCAACTCTATCTGGTACGGATCCCACACTGCTGAGCAGTATTCAAGCAGTGGGCGAACAAGCGTACTGTAACCTACTTCCTTTGTTTTCGGATTGCATTTCCTTAGGATTCTTCCAATGAATCTGAGTCTGGCATCTGCTTTACCGACGATCAACTTTATATGATCATTCCATTTTAAATCACTCCTAATGCGTACTCCCAGATAATTTATGGAATTAACTGCTTCCAGTTGCTGACCTGCTATATTGTAGCTAAATGATAAGGGATCTTTCTTTCTATGTATTCGCAGCACATTACACTTGTCTACATTGAGATTCAATTGCCATGCCCTGCACCATGCGTCAATTCGCTGCAAATCCTCCTGCAGTTCAGTACAATTTTCCAATGTTACAACCTTTCGATATACCATAGCATCATCCTTAAAAAGCCTCAGTGAACTTCCGATGTCATCCACAAGGTCATTTATGTATATTGTGAATAGCAATGGTCCTACGACACTCCCCTGCGGCACACCTGAAATTACTCTTACTTCGAAAGACTCCTCTCTATTGAGAATGACATGCTGCGTTCTGTTATCTAGGAACTCTTCGATCCAATCACACAATTGGTCTGATAGTCCATATGCTCTCACTTTGTTCATTAAACGACAGTGGGGAACTGTATCGAACGCCTTGGGAAAGTCAAGAAACACGGCATATACCTGGGAAGCCGTGTCTATGGCCCTCTGAGTCTCGTGGACGAATAGCGCGAGCTGGGTTTCACACGATCGTCTTCTTCGAAACCCATACTGATTCCTACAGAGTAGATTTCTAGTCTCCAGAAAAGTCATTATACTCGAACATAACACGTGCTCATAAATTAAATATAATGGCAGAACGTGGTGCCACACAACGTGGCATTACACAGAACTGGCTCTAATAGCATAGGCACATAGGGAACACACACGACACAGATCTGTAAGTCCAAGGTACTGGTGATAACTTGAGAAAACCGTCCCGAGACACATGTGCTACAAAACGTCACTGTTTCCTGCGCGTGTACCCCGACATCAGTATGGGATATGATCACCATGCACACCTACACAGGCCGCACAACGGGTTGGCATACTCTGGATGAGGTGGTCGAGCAGTAGGGTATAGCCTCCCATTCTTGCACCAGTGCCTGTCGGAGCTCCTAGGGGTTTGAAGACGTGCAGTGATACGTCGACCGAGAGCAGCCCAGACGTGGTCAGGAAAACAGGCAGGCCACTCCATTCGCCTCATATCGTCTGTTTCAAGGTACTGTGTTCTTGACACCAGGCTTTACGGGCTCTCCTGTGATCAGGGGCAATGGAATGCACCTTTCAGGACTCTGGGCAAATAAACCATGTCTTTTCAGTCGTCTGTAGACTGTGTCTCTGGAGACAACTGTTCAAGTGGCTGCGGTAAGGTCCCGAGCAAGGCTACCTGCAGTACTCCGTGGCCGTCTTCGGGCACTGATGGTGAGATATCGGTCTTCTTGTGGTGTTGCACACTGTGGACGTCCCGTATTGTAGCGCCTGGACACGTTTCCTGTCTGCTGTAATCGTTGCCATAATCTTGAGATCACACTTTGTGGCACACGGAGGGCCCGTGCTACTACCTGTTGTGTTTGACGAGCCTCCAGTCGCCCTGGTATTCTGCCCCCCCATAACGTCATCAATATGTGTTCTTTGAGCAATTTTCAACACACAGTCACCATTATCACGTCTGAAAACGTCTGCACACTTACTCGCTGCAACGTACTCTGACAAACACCAACACACCCCTGCGTATGTGGACTGCTGCCAGCGCCACTGTGCGACAACCGCAGGTCAAATGCACCGCATGGTCATACCCGAAGTGATTTAAAACCGCAAACCGCCCACCAAAGCGTTGTTTCACCATGTATCAGCATTAACCTTAATTTATGAGCATGAGTGTAGTAGTAGTTGGCATTACTGGCTAGCACACTAGTCCCAGGTTCGTTCCCCGATAACCATCTGAAATTTATCTGTTGCACAAAAGACGTGGAACACTGTCTACACATTCTCGTGAAGTCAAACCCTGAACCTGCTTCAATACAAAGTAGCGAAACTGACATGCAAGCCGCCGAAGAGTGAACCAATCTAAAGGCTTCCACTTTTGCTTACTTGCCTCATTTGATTAAACTGAGGTGACAGAACTCATGGGATACCTCCTAATGTCGTGCCGGACCTACGTTTGCCCAGCGTAGTGCAGCAACTCGACGGGGCAGAGACCCGACAAGTTGTTAGAAGTTCCCTGCAGAAATATTGAGCCACGTTGCCACAATAACCGTTCATAATTACGAAACTGTTGCCGGTGCAGAATTTTGTGCACTGTAATGCCACTTCCTCGAACGAGAAACGAAAATCAAAAATTAGCTCCAAAATTCCCAAGCATTTCCGCAAAAGAAGTTCCAAATTCCATGAAAAATGAACGAGCAAACAAATTTCCAGTTAACATTATTATTTGGATATTAACTAGTAATTGAATTAGGAATCTAATACTTAGTAATTTACTAACATACGGAAGAAAGATAGGATTCCAGTAAAATCAAACTCAAAATTCAAAATCATAGTAAATCGCAAAATCATTATAATTAAAATTCGCAAAGTAGAACCAACGTTCCCAAAGAATACTCCGTGTGAGTACTCTTTGAGATTCGTGAGTAATGGCTAAGGATAAATCAATCCATTTTCACTACGTTACGAGAGTTAGCCGAAGCAGGTCATACTTTTGAATGCTCGTATATGTAGGCGCAATTAGATTGTTTTTTCAGAATTGATTATTGCGATCTACTGTGACGCAGTGAAACGATACTTCGACTTCAAATATTACGTTATTTAGAATTCAGATAGAGGACTTGCATATATTTGACAGAAGTGATTTAAATTAGATAACCTGAAGTTAACACTATTTAGGAAGTGAACACAGATAGACAATTTCATTCGTAATAACTAATGGACTATGGAACTTTTCGATAGTTACGAAGCAGATAATTTATAATTCCCCCCAACACCTGGGAAAGCTTCTTCCTGACGGCTCTGTTAGGAAGTGACTAATATTGTGTAATAAACCAGCATATCGTGTCAATTCACGCATTTATCATTCAAGTTTTACAAATTTTTTATAGAGAAAACGTGCTGCGATATTATTTGACTGAAGCGCTCGGCACTTGGAACTCCTTGACGTTAGGAATTAATAAAACTGTTACGACTGATTATAGATTTGAGATTACAGCCAGTCTAAAGGAAATTTGGTGTCGCTGGAACTAATTTGAACTTATCATTAACATTTAAATAGGAACTGATAAAGCATCGATTATAAATGGTTTAATTAACGACCTTTGGTGAAGTAAATATCTCGCACAAGTCGCGAGTTCAGTTCATCAATGTTCTGTTTGTAACGTCGATACCGATACATAAGAAATAACAATCTCATTGCTCTACCGCTGAGTGTTAGCGACTGAAGATCCGAAGGACGTTACAGAACGAAATGACCTCTCGATTACGTCCAATCAATGTCGGACGATCTGGACGGCCAAATCATTATCTCGAGTTGTCGAAAATGTTCTTGAAACCAATCGAGAAGAACTGTGGCTGGGTGACATGGCTGGGACTATGAAATCCATGAATGGCTGTAGATTGTCTCCAAGTAGACGAACATAACCATTTCCAGTCAACGAACAGTTCAGCTGGACCGCAGGACCCAGTCCATTCCATTACAGAGCCTGCACCAGCTTGCACAGTGCCTTTTTGACTACCAGGGTTCATGGCTTCGTGGGGTCTGTGTCATACTAGAAATCAGCTCTTACCAACTGAAACCAGGCCGCGGTTTGACAGTTGTCTAGGGTCTGTCTGATAAGGCCACCAGGCCAGGAGACGCGCTGCAGGCATTGTCTTGCTGTTATCAAAGGCACTCGTTGCGGTCTCCTGCTGCCATAAGCCATTTAAGCCAAATTTCGCCAGAATGTCGTAATGAGTACTTTCGTCGTACGTCCCACATTAATTAATGCGGTTATTTCACACAGTGTTACTTATCTGTTAGCAATGGCAACACTACGAAAACGCCATTGCTTTCGGTCGTTAAGTGTAGGCTGTCGGCCACTGCGTAATGGCAGAAATTTAGTGTTCTCAGTATACACTCCTGACACTGTGGATCTCGGAATGAATTCCTTGATGATTTCCGAAACGGAGTGTTCCGTACGTCTAGTTCCAACTACCATTCTGCTTTCGAAGTCTGTTGATTCCTATCGTGCACCCATAATCACGTCGGGAACTTCATCATATGAATCACCTGAGCACAAGACAGCTCGGTCAATGAATTGCCCTGTTGTACCTTGTGTACACTATACTACTGCCATCTATATATGTGCATATCTCTATCCCATCATTTATTACCTCATTGTATATCTGTCCTGTACGTCTGTGCTGAGGAAAGTAATACGTAGTGTCCTGGAATCTCTACTTGCTGTGTTTTCCAGAATATATGAAACACAGCTTACTTAGAAGAGAACCGTGGTGCCCACGGATCAGATGAAACTTTGTTCAGGTTAAATCCCAAAGAGGGTACACTCGACAAGGACTGTGTTACACTTTGGGCTTACGTCATATAAACTGTTCCGTCAAATGTGAAAAGAAGTAGACACATAGTCCCAATTAGTAGTAAATGCCTTGCAGGCTGTCTAATAACCACGCACCCTCAGACTCAGAGTTGAAATATTAAAAGTTTTGGCTGGTTTCGTTGTCTAGGGGCTGGGATACGTAGTTGCCGCATTACAGGCCAAATACTGCTGAGTCTACAGTATACGATAAGAATACACACATGAATCGAATGGCCGAATGTTTCTATCACTCGGCAATTGCGAATTATGAATGTAACATATAAATTTATAAGTGAAAGATTGCAATTAAATAAAATCTGCAGGTACTATCTTAACGACTTTAGATGATGAGTAGGATAGTAGTAGTACTTTTGAGAGTGCGGTATATTCCTGCAAAACACTTATTGGTGTCGATGGTCCAGCAATTAAATAAAATATAAGCTGAATAACAGGGAAACAATGGATTGGTTCAAATGGCTCTGAGCACTATGGGACTTAACATCTGTGGTCATCAGTCCCCTAGAACTTAGAACTAATTAAACCTAACTAACCTAAAGACATCACACACATCCATGCCCGAGGCAGGATTCGAACCTGCCACCGTAGCAGTCGCGCGGTTCCGGACTGCGCGCCTAGAACCGCTAGACCACCGCGGCCGGCGAAACAATGGATTCCTACTGGACGTAATTACTTATGAACAACAACATAGCTAGCGAGATATTCACTTCTAAACGCACACTACGTCTTCACTGTAGAAGCCACGGATATCACACAAGAGCATAGGTCGGCACTCCGAAATATTTCTATTCTCCGCGACCACGCGCAAACTGCTCCACTGTCCAAGTCTTTCCGCCAACTGTGCGTCCGTCGCGCTGTACTGTCCGCGTCCAGCACTCACTCCAGTGTCCAGTGCCGTACTCTCCAGCACTGCCGCACTTCCCAAACTCGCTTTCATCCAGTCTCCGCATTCACGAGCGCTGTGATTGGCTAGAGCGCTCGCGCCATATCTTCATGCCAACGCACCCACACAAACATAATGAAGCACCTTCGAAATACCGGATTTACATTTAAATAACTTGAAATTAAATAAATATTCCTACGGCTGGTCCATAAACAGGCCCTAACACACATTATTAGATACATAAACAAATAAAATAAACACGTATCAAAAGAGTAGAACAAAAGGTAGGCCAGCAGCCTAATGTCTGTGTGCTTTCTAAAACAGTGTAAATATTTAACCAATCTCTTCATGAATAGTATATATCGGATATAAACAAAGACATAGTTGAATAACTATATTTATAAGCATGCTGCTACCGTTTTTTCGTGTAACTGTGGAGTACTTATGGCCTGACGCGATCGACAGTAATCAGCCACTTTGACCTCCAATAACTCAGGTACTATTCAAGTTACATGCCTGTAATTTATACAAATTTAGGTTTACACTAATAGCTTTCTAAAGACACGTGGATCGACGAAATCGGATGAACCGTGTAGATTTTAGAAATTCGTTGCTGGGTGTTACTTGTATAATTTACAGTTAGATACTAAACTTTAAACTAATAAAGATACTGAAAATCTGATTACACCATCAGAATCGTCATTCAAATAATAGTAATGTACATGTTTTGAGGTATCATGATTCATCTGTCTACTATTAATTTCTATACGAACTCTGAAATGCCTGCCATGATGGTTTGACAAAGTCCGCCATCTTTGGCACTCCCGGCGTGTCTCGTTCACAGGCCCCCACAACCGCACGAGTGGTCGACTGTGAAGAGCGGACAAATTGAATAGCTGGGCGGCGGCCATTAAAGTGGTAAACTGACGCGCGGAGTTCGAATGTTTATACATCGCTTTTGGTTATAAAATGCCTTCCCTTGAGTTAGGTCGCAAACATAATGCCTCATTTAAATGCTTTACTACAATATACTTTTTAATTTATCAACAAACAGCAACTAGTCACTGTTTACGAATTTATCTTACGTACTACATGGAATCAGCCGTAGCTAAAAGTTATGTACTGGACCCCTAGCATTTTTCGTAGTTCATTTACGACAGATGTACGCAAAATGCATCAAAATACTCAAAGATTTGCCCACTATATTGATAGATATTTTCTGACGCTACCTTGCTTAAGATTTTATGACGAGAAGTGCGTTACATATGGCATAGTGCTTTGGCAACACACGACCAAATTATCAAGTTTCAACCTAACCTAGACCATGAAAACACTACCGATCAGCCAACTTTCTTCAAAATGACCAGAACATATAAAATGGTATTCTGTCGGTCGGAAATCTTGCCTCCTGACAGCGTGTAACCATTTTTGTAACAGCTGTGGTTTTGAGAAAGGAAACCTGCAAATAGATGCACAGACATTATGCTAATACCGTGTTACAAAAACATTTATTAAGCAAGTGCACTGACATACGAAACAACTTAAAATATTCACATACCTATGAAATGTATTATTCGTTCCTTTCTCGAATTTATTTGTACAATTAATCGCTGCGTAACTCTTCACCATTGTACTTCTTTTGATTGGGATGTACAGACATTAGAACTACGAGTAACAAATACAGTATGTACGCCCCAACAAATATACAATGTTGAATCAGGATCTTCATAAACAACAATACTACACAACACATCAGACTACAACCACTATAATGGCGTCCAGCCGAAGGTTCAAATTGTCCCGCGACTGCAGCGCCATCAGTGAGTCTAGTTATTTTCTACAAGGTCTTTGCTCCTTCACCAACATAGCGTCACCATGGAATTCCCGGCCACGCACTCAGGCTGGACCCCTCCTGCTTCGGCCCGCGCCCGCCAGGCAGCCCGTGCGGCCACTGCTTCCTCCTAACTTAGAATATTTTGAGGGCGCGACGACTCACCCGTTACCTCACAACCTTGTGACCTTGAAGTAAGTATCTCAGATTGGTGTTCTAGACACTCACCTACAGTTACCGCCGAGAAGAGAGAATCTGGACTTACACTGAAGTGACAATGTCTCAACGATATGCACATAAAAAGACGGCGATAGCATCGCGTACACGAGGTATAAAACGGCACTGCATTGGTGGAGCTCTCATTTGGGCTCAGATGATTTATGTGAAAAGGTTTCTGACGTGATTATGGCCGCATCACGGAAATTAACAGACTCTGAACGCGAAATGGTAGTTGGGGTTAATCGCATGGGACATTCCACTTCGGAAATCGTGAGGGAATTCAGTATTGCGAGATCCATAGCCTCAAGAGTGTGCCAAGAATACCAAATTTCTGGCATTACCTCTCACCCGGACACAGCCGTGGCCAACGGTGTTCACTTAACAACGGAGGGCAGCAGCGTTTGCTTATAGATGTCAATTCGTGAAGTAACCGCAGAAATCAATGTGAGATATACGATGAACTTATCCAGTAGGGCAGTGGGGCGAAATTTGGCGCTAATGGGCTATGGCAGCAGACGACCGACGCCGCCTGAAGCACCTCTCCTGGGCTCGTGACTACATCTGTTCGACCTTAGACGACTGGGTAACCGCTGCCTGGTCAGGTGAGTCACGATTTCAGTTGGTGAGAGCTTAGATTAGATTAGTAAATGTTCCATAGATCATGAATACGACACCTCTTAATGATGTGGAAAGTCTCAGGTTAATAAAAGGAGTCTATACAAGATATTACATTACACAAAATATTAAATGACACTCAGTATCTTTAATTTTTTTTGTGGGTATTGGGGAAATTACCCACTTACTATATCCAAAAATTCGTCTAATGAGTAGAAGGAGTTGCCACTAAGAAATTCTATTAATTTCCTTTTAAATGCTATATGGCTATCTGTCAGACTTTTGATGCTATTGGGCAAGTGACCCAAGACTTTTCTGGCAGCATAATTTACCCCCTTCTGAACCAAAGTTAGGTTTAACCTTGAGTAGTGAAGATCATCCATTCTGCTAGTGTTGTAGCCATGTACACTGCTATTACTTTTGAATTCGTTCGGATTGTTAATAACAAATTTCATAAGTGAATATATATACTGTGAGGATACGGTGAAGATCTCTAGCTCTTTAAATAAGTGTCTGCAGGATGATCTTGGATGAGCTCCAGCAATTATTCTGATTATACGCTTTTGTGCAATGAATACTCTTTTACTCAATGATGAGTTACCCCAGAATATGATGCCATACGAAAGCAGAGAATGAAAATAGGCGTGGTAAACTAATTTACTCAGATGTATATCGCCAAAATTTGCAGTGACCCTAATAGCATAAGTAGCTGAACTCAAACGTTTTAGCAGATCCTCAGTGTATTTTTTCCAGTTCAACGCCTCATCAATGCATACACTTAGAAATTTTAAATATTCTACCTTAGCTACCGATTTCTGATCGAAGTCTATATTTGTTAATGGTGTCATTCCATTTACTGTGTGGAACTGTATATTCTGTATTTGTCAAAGTTTAATGAGAGCCCTTTTGCAGAGAACCACTTAATGATTTTCTGAAAAACCTCGTTTACAATTTCACCAGTTAATTCTTGTCTGTTGGGTGTGATAGCTATACTTGTATCATCGGCAAAAAGTACCAGCTTTGCATCTTCATGAATATAGAATGGCAAGTCATTAATATATATTAAGAACAGCAGAGGACCCAAGACCAAACCTTGCGGCACCCCATTCTTGATTGTTCCCCAGTTTGAGAAATCACCAGTTTTTTGCATATTATGTGAACTGTTTATTTCAACTCTCTGCATTCTTCCAGTTAGGTATGATTTAAACCATTTGAGCACTGTCCCATTCATACCACAGTACTTGTGCTTATATAGAAGTATTCCATGATTTACACAATCAAAGGCCTTTGATAGATCACAAAAAATCCCAATGGGTGACTTCCGGTTACTCAGAGCATTTAATATTTCATTAGTGAAAGAATATATAGCATTTTCCGTTGAAGAACCCTTCTGGAAACCAAACTGACATTTTGTTAAAACTTTATTTTTACAAAGGTGTGAAGCTACTCTACAATACATTACTTTTTCAAGAATTTTGGATAAGGCAGTCAGAAGAGACATCAGACGTATCCCCTTTTTTATGCAGTGGTTTAACAATGGCACACTTCAGTCTATCTGGGAAAATACCCTGCTTCAGAGAGCTATTGCATATGTGGGTAAGAATCCCACTTATTTCTTGGGAACAAGCTTTCGTTAACCTGCTGGAAATGCCATCAATTCCATGTGAGCTTTTATTCTTGAGAGAGTTTATTATCTTCCTAATTTCAGAAGGAGAGTTGGGTGGAATTTCAATTGTATCAAATGATGTGGGTAAGGACTCTTCCATTAACTGCCTTGCTTCTTCTAATGAACATTTAGATCCTATTTTCTCTACAACATTTAAAAAAATGATTATTGATAATGTTTTCGACTTCCGGCTTGTTTATCAAGGTTCCATTCGCTTTGATGGTGATGCCGTCATCTTGTACTCTTGGTTGCCCTTTCTCCCTTGTAATAATATTCCAAAGTGTTTTGATTTTGTTATCAGAGGTATTAATCTCAGACATGATGCACATGCTTCTGGACTTTTTAATAACCATTCTTAATGTAGCACAGTAGTTTTTATAATATTTGGCTGTTTCTGGGTCATTACTCTTTCTTGTTGTTAGATACAGTTCCCTTTTGTGGTTACAAGATATTTTCATTCCTTTAGTAAGCAAAGGTTTTTTGCATGGTTTCTTAGAATTAGGTTAGCTGTGTATACATCAATTTAAATTACATTCCTATCACTTTTAGTTTGGGAGCTACAACCTTTCAAAGTTTCAGGGGCAGATACCGCACACGCTGCCTATAACGCAATGCGCCTTCTAAATGTAGTGCGGCTGAGTTGTAACGTCGCCGGTGACATGGAGCGGGACGCTTCCTCAGTGCGTTGTTAGGCTGCCAACTGTCGCCGCAAAAGGCCGTATACCCGACAGTTCGAGCCACACAAACAAACGGGGCTCAGTATACCACACTTACTGACATTGGATGAAGATGGCATACACGAACAACGAGTACGTTGACATGTTGCTGATGCTCGGCGAGTGCCGACACGATGCCACTGAAGCAGCCATGGCTTACGCCGTGAGATATCCTAGGTGAAGAGCTCCTGCAGCCATTACGTTCTTACGTGCCGTACAATGACTTCGGGAAACAGGCAGCTTGGTAATGCGACGCAGTAACAGGCGAAGAAGTGCAAGAAGTGAAGAGACAGTGTTTGTTTTAGCTGTAGTACACCACGATCCTCATGTCAGCTTACGAGCCGTTGCTGCAGTCCCTGGTGTTAGTCTCACATCTGTGTGGCGTATAGTACGCGGCCGCAGGTTTCACCCGTACCGCCTGTCACTGACCCAGGAACTGGGTGGGAACGATTTCCGTGCAAGAGTTACATTCTGTGATTGGACCATGCGTAATTTCACGCTGGAGTCTTTACAAGGTGTTATGTTCTCTGATGAGTCCACCATCAGAAATTATGGTACAGTGAATCGCCATAACATGCACTACTGGGCCGCAGGCAATCCTCGGTGGGTACGACCTGTCGACCGTCAACGTAGGTGGTCTATTAATGTATGGTATGGAATCCTTGGGGATGAAATCATCGGTCCACACTACTTCCCAGGTACACTGACAGGTGTGCTATATCGCGCGTTTGTAGTCGACAGTTTGGGTGGTCTCCTTCAACATGTGTGTCTACACACGAGAGTCCATATGTCGATGCAGCACTACGATCACCCAGCCCATTCTGCGCGTGCAGTTGTGGAAGAGCTAAACAATAGGTTTACAGGAAGGTGGTTGGGGCGCCATGGTCCTCATTCATAGATTTCTTTTTGTGGGGTTATCTAAACGATCGTGTTTATGTCACTGAGTTCACATCCCCAGATGATCTAAAACGGCGCATCGAGGAGGCATGTTGCTCCATGACACCGGCGATGTTACATCTCGTCCGCAGATCCTTTAGAAGGTGGTCCATTTGAACATCTCATTTAAATCAACTTCCCATCTCCAGAAAATCCATCACCCACCACACAGCCATGTATTGTGCACAGCGTGTGGTATCTGCCTCTTTAACTTTGAAGGGTTTAGCTCCCAAACTAAAAGCGATAGGAATGTAATTTAAACTGATGCATACACAGCTGGTGTTATTGATTCCAGCGCATGAGAGAAACAATTATTGTTCCATTTAAAAAAATGTATCTTTTTGCTGTAACTCTTTGGATAATAACACAATAAACTATGTTCATAGCACGAAAACGTCCATGAATGAGTTTCTTAGTTTTCAGTACACTTACGAAAGAAATATAAAAACAACTATGAGAGTTACTGATTTATGATGCTTAGTTTACAGTCAGTTCTGAGTATTATTAATAACTACACTCCTGTCCATAAACCTAGTTACAGAAATGCGAATCAGAAGCATTACGTATTCCAGGCTGTAACAGCCGCGTCTTTGAGCTGCCTGCTATGGTCGCTTCCCAGCCCTGTGTAGGAAAACATCGGTTCGTCTTCTTCTGCTGGTAATGTAACTGAGATTTGGCAACAAGGCAAGGTATGTTTGGCAACTCTGTGATCGACGAGTTACTTCCTGGTGTGCACGGAATTAAGCCACAAAGTTACTTGATTTTTCCTGTCATTTCCATTGAATAATCTGAGTTATTATTGCTTGAGGTGAAAGAAAAGATTGTAAATTTACAGTTTTCAGCCCAGGAAAGTCGTTGCACGTGGAAATCGCAACTAATCTTGTCCTTTAAATAGCGATTTACGAGTTCCAGCCACTATTAGCCTCGTAAAAGGAATCCCAGACACATACCTCTGCGTTAGCTGTGTGGTAACGCGCTGTTCTGTAAGAAGAGCAGCGGTTCTGGTCCGTGATTCCAATCTCGCTGAGTGTAACGTTTTTATCCCTTCTGTGAAAGAGGTACAGGCAGTCAGATCAAACATCGATAGCGAAAACGCAAGAAAATACTTTCGGCTCATAGTGCAATGTTGATAAACTTACAATGCTGCACAACAGGTAATACCTCTTCCCTTTGCTGACAAGCAAATTTTGGGTTTCTAGGAATACATAACTTTATTTACGAAATGCTACATTTGCATACCTCTTGAATATGACACAGCATACCAATTAAACACAGACCCAATCGAAATCTAATGAGTAGTATTTTACTAATTCGGTCCGATAGAGGCACGCTTGTGTACAGATACTCAGCTTTATTAAAACAGACTTTCGTCGTCTTATAATACAGTGCACAATTTTCGTAGTGTTTCTTTTTGAACAATACTAGACACGAGAGACAAATTAATCGTCAACGATATATGCGAATTCTCTGATGTTATCTATAACAGTCTGACAATGCACATGCAGTTTATTGATTACATGCGTGTAGACAACTTGTTCTGAGTTAAAGCTGTCAAACAAGGTTTGAAGAAGAATAAAATGCCACTACCACACGACAGCTAATCTAGAAAATATTTTTCTGACGTATTTTGGCACGATGTGCTCTCCCCATACATAATACAAAAGTTTGGAGATGCATCTGTTGCCTGGCCGTCTATTAAACCTGAAAAGAACAAAATGTCACAATAGTTGGCCCTTTTTCCCACATGCGACTATTTTGGGTTGAGAAGTGAAGGGAATTATGTTCAAAGTTCCATTAGATTGATAACTTCAATAGACAGCATAATTGCGTTTTATAAAACGTAGCAGAGAATGTATTTCAACTCGCGACTTTTGTCTACAGTGCACAACACTTACCGTTACACTACTAGCTGAATTATAGCTACAGCAGCTCCAGAAAATGGTTCAAATGGCTCCGAGCACTATGCGACTTAACTTCTGAGGTCATCAGTCGCCTAGAACTTAGAACTAATGAAACCTAACTAACCTAAGGACATCACACACATCCATGCCCGAGGCAGCATTCGAACCTGCGACCGTAGCTGCCCCGCGGTTCCGGACTGAGCGCAGCTCCAGAAGTCAACGACAATTCCTCCAGAACTTCAGCATTCCACAGTGTTGTGAGATAATACATAAGGCCGGATGTAGACTTCTGAGAGACAGACAGTTACAGCTTTTCTTTTTCAACAAACAGATAGCGCAATAGAGTAGCTCAAGTGGAAAGGAACACTTCCTATTTAAATTTCTGCATACTACACTGTTGGCAGTTCTGGGTAGGTGGCAGTTACGTGATTTTATTTCGGTGATTACAAAATAGAATCGAATGTATGCACTGGGTAGCCGAGGCGGCTAGTTCATGGCGATTTGGTCAACCAAGTAAATGAATGTACCGAACATGCTGCAAACCACCACAGGGAGCATGTGCGTCAGAACGCTCATCCAGCGTGGCGCAACAGCGTTACAGTAGAGTGTTGGATTGCTGATAGATTCGTATACTCAGGGTCTAGGTTCGATTCCAACTCCTGCCGACGATTTTTGATAGGGAGAGACAGATTCTATTCTCTTCTGGCTACACCAAGTGAAGAAGGTACAATGGCATTGTGGTCTGAAATTCACATTAAACATGATATTCCTTCTCTACCAAGTAGACGTTAGGTTGAACAACAGTAAAGTCAGGAGTGGTGACATGTAGAAACACTATCACCAGTAACCTTTCTTTTACTAGTTATTTAGTTCTAGTGACGAAACAAACGCTATGTAGGGTCACAGGACACTTATTCCATCTTTTATTTGAGCTTCTGTATGTCGATAAAATTGATTCTGAACTGGGAATGCAACTCGAACCGCCCTTAACGCGGAATTTGATCCCTTCGTAACAATACAGCTCGACTACAATTTGTTGTTTGTTCAAAACTGCAGATTCCTCAACATATCCACATATTGCACGTTATAACAGAACGTAAGATCGTGTATGTCAGTAATTTCTTTACGTGTAACGTTTTATGTAAATATAGCCTTTGACTGCGAGTTTAACAACTAATAGACAGTTATCTTTGGTCATGCGGAAAGGAGGTCGATCTTTGGTAGAGGTGGTTAAAGGGCTTTGGAGAGGAAGCGTGGGCTGGAGGTGGTGGTGATACAGATGTGGTGTAAAACAATGTCTTATTTGATATTTTTGTAGAAGTGTTAAATGTGAGTAAATGAATTTAATAGTGATGTGCAAAACTAATGTAACGTTTGCTCTCTAAAAATCAAAATACCACGTAGCCCTACAAACCAGTTAGTCTCATCCAAACACAAAGAAAAACCGCGGGAACATCGCAGTGGAATCACCTTTAGACTTCACGAAGACAACAACGCAGCCATCGATATAAGTTAAGTACCAAACTGTTCGTACTTGTTAACGACCTCGGACTATAAATTTGAATCTCCTGTAGTGCCTGAAGTCACCATGCGGACAAAGGAGTAGGACAACTCAAAGAACTGTGGAAATCTTAGGGAAATACGGAAAATCTTAGGAAGAGGTCTGTTAAAACGTGAATGGGCACTAAAGTTTTCATTATGTATTATCAAGCTCTAGCATGAGAACACCTATCTGCTGGCGGATAATAATTTTGTGTTTTAATTTATTTTCATTCGTTGTCAACACTAACGATATCTGACGTTGTTACTCCAAGTGAGACACAGAACTATTTGCGAGATCACTCTAAGTTCAAGGGTGTTATTCCGAGCTGCTGGTCTCTTTTTGTGAAGTCAACAACTATATGTGTGGGGTTCGATTACCAGTCAGCACTAAACTCTTCGTCATATTATTTCTAGTTCAAACATGCTCACATGTCGCTGCTGGTGTAAAAAAACGCATATTTAACGTTCGTTTTCTCTAGAATATAACAGCGATATGTGCCGGGTTGGAGTCCTGGGAAGAAAAAAATTAATGTTTCGTCTCGTCATTTCAGTTAAAACATCTTGCTACTGCCGAGAAAATCCGACATGTCACAGTTGATTGTGCTTCGTTAACAATCCGATTGGGTTCTGGGTTCGAATCCATGTCCAACACAAAGCTTTACCTCACGGCATTTCAAGTAAGTTACTTGTGAAGGAGCAATATTTAACATCTCTCGTAGTTCGTTAACAGGGGCAATTGATGCTGGGTAGGAATTCGCGTCCGTTAAAAATGTTTACGTTTTGTAATTTAAAGTTGATATTTCGTAACTGATACTGTCTAAAATCGAGGTATATAACTCTCTGTATGCCTAGTCAGGAATGACTGTTAGTTTCCGTCAGTCACGAAATCTTTGCTTAGTCTGCATGACCTGGGTTTGAATCCATATGCAGAACGAGACGGTTCGTCGTGTCATTTGAAGTTCATACATATTCTCAACTAGCTGCTTGTGAACAACGTAAATTTTTAATGACGTTTTGTGTTAAAAAATAAGTACGGTATCTTACTTTGAAGAGGAAATCACGAATACGACGAAATTACTACGTGCATTACCTATCTGTCGTAATAATGAGAGTGGTAACATTTCAGGTATGTCATTTATTGTAATAAATGTGAGCTTACAAGCCTTAAGGAGAGTCTTTCTGTGATGAGGTGTTCCTGATATTTGTAGTATCGTGGTATTTCTTTACATCTTGAGTTATTGCGATACAGAGCAGTGTTTTCTAGTGGTGATTTGTTGGAACCATTTCCAATAGTCAAACGACTGTACCGAGGAGCGATTAGAGGACCTGCTAAACAGCTGCGTTATGAGGGTTGTATGCGAATCATGCGAAATGCAATTCAGGTCGTTCGGATACTTTTGAGCACGACTGTACATGCCTTCCCACCAACATTCCTCTAGAATCGCTTAAAGTGAACAGGAGTATTACCCCGCTGTTGCGTCTTAGTCCGCTGATCTGTTTAGGAAGACGTAATGAAACAATATTGAGTATTTTATCCTGTTCGCGCGAATTATTACATTTTGTTATCGTCCCAAAACAATGCTCGTGAACGAGTCTTCCAGTAAATCACAATCACTTTCTAATTGATGCTGCCGTCCTCCATTTCACTGCGTCAACAACTAACTGGAAACCGGCTGTGTCATTTTCAAAGGAACAATCCCAGTATTCATACTGAGCTACTTAAAAAAACCACAGAAAACCGAAACTGAATAGTCAGACAGGGAACTGAACCAGACCAGTATTTTACCGATGCGCCATTGGAGCGGAACACACAATTACGATTGGTGAGTAATATGTAATTGTAATTCTAATGAAAATAAAATGAAAGTGGGCAGTGAATGTAGGCAGGTAAAGAATGACAGATGGACCAAAGACGTTCTTTCCTAGATTCCAAGAGTTAAGATTAGCTAGATACGATGACCCAATGGAAGATAAGATGATATTAGAAGACAGACAGGAGCGACGCGGGTACGTAATGCATGTGTAGGGAAGCCTTTTATCCACCAGTAGATGTCCGATGGAAGATGAAGATATCTGTGGTATAAAGATACTTGTTAGTTTATTTGCTTCAGATGATTCGTGTTGTCTGAGATGGAGACCAAGTTTGTGTAAGCTACTTCTACATTGTAAATATTTGTGAATTTCTTTCTAACTGCGTTGATTTTTTTCGTGGACGGCAGGGTTTAACGACGAATTTGACAACAAGTTCATTGTAAAAGCTTACGAGGAATGCGAGTGTAACTGGCCTTGATAAGAAAGATTAACATATTCTGATGTTTTTGTAGTTCTGCCAAAGAGAGACTCTTGAACTTTGAGAAAGATCAAAGTATAACCTATAATTGAAAACTCCTTGATTTAATTAATAGCTTACCTATCAATATTTTGTAGGTGATTACAATCTTTGTACGTTTACAGGACGTATAAGGAGGAACGGTCAATATTCAGAGATATGGCAGAACGATCATGCGAAACAAAAATATCAAGTAAATACTGGCTTTAAAACGCATACTATGAGCATGTCTTCACCTTAGACACTGTGAAACAAATCTCTTCTAATGAAAGCTCTTTGCTTTCCATATTTTAGGAGGAGATAGTGTGGACCAAAACAAGAAAAAAATATCTAGTAACCATGGGCTGTAACAACAAGGGTTATGAGCTCTTGTTCACTAAAAGAGATATGTTTCACAGTAGAGAAGATGAAAAAGCGCTCTTCGCTCTTAAGGCATGTCCTTAGAGTCCATGTTTACTAGAAATTTTTCTTGTTTCGGTCCTTACTACCATCTCTCAAAATTTGGAAAGCAAAGATCCTGCAGTGGAAAAGATGTGTTTCGCAGTAGCGAATATCATGAAGTGCTCGAAGTTCTTAAGATATACCGAGCGAGGTGGCGCAGTGGTTTAACACTGGACTCGCATTCGGGAGGACGACGGTTCAATACCGCGTCCGGCTATCCTGATTCAGGTTTTCCGTGATTTCCCTAAATCGCTCCACGCAAATGCCGGGATGGTTCCTTTCAAAGGGCACGGCCGACTTCCTTCCCCGTCCTTCCCTAATCCGATGAGACCGATGACCTCGCTGTCTGGTCTCCTTCACCAAACCAACCAACCATCTTAGGATATGCATTTTAGAGGTTGTGTTTACTAGACCTATTTGCTTCGAATGATTGTCCCTGTCATATCCCTCAGTGTTGACCATCTCTCCTGGGACACCTTGTTTAATGCGCTTGCAGGCGCTGAAGTGGTATTCTTTTTGGCAAGAGGATGAAACATCACTTAGAGTGTAATTTATGTGTGACGCACCAATCAGCTTTAAGTGTAAAATACCATTCTTTTTCGACGCAAATGTCTCTAAAAATAGTTTTTTTCTTACGTACAACTTTTCTGTGAACGTCCAACTATGCTGTGAGACTGAGGAAAGCGCAACAGCACACCGGAACTCAAAATAACTTTGGAATCATAATTTCCGCTCTCTACTCGAACCATTTCAGTGCCTTGAAGCGTCTACGTAAATGAACATAAAAATGTTTTTGTGGTGCAGTTCAATATAACAATAATATTATATTACGTTAATAGTAAGATGTTTATAAAGAGTGAATAATTGAAAATATTTATATCTCATAGCAAGAATTAAATTCACCGAAGATTGCATGCATACTAGAGACATAAGAATAAAAGATGACCTCGTGGAGACGCGTGTTCTATTTTAATTTTTTTTAATTGTTTGACACTATACCTTTCTAGATGTCTGTGTACCACAGCCACAACATATACAAAGGATTGAATCTTAAACATTCAGCCAGTTACAAAAATGGTGATAACATTAGAGTATTAAATAGTTGCAAATCAATTAAGCAAAAATATTTGTTTTTATCTTATTCTTTAATTTTGCGTCTCAGAAGGTAATGCGATGTACAACAGAGTGTTTTTACGTCAGTATCTGTGTTCCTCACCTAACCATGTAGTGATTCGAATCACATTCCTGTACAATGGAATAGTCGTATAGAGCAACGGCGGAATCTGTGCAGTTCCCTCAAATGCCAACCGAGAAGGAGGTCAAGAAGACTGAACATCGAATTTAAGTAAACGACGAATAAATTTCCTCGAGTGATTACATAAAAATTGTTTATATGTCCTTTGTCTTCGAGAAAGAGTCTCTGGACGACGAAAAAGTCAGCTCGTCAAACAGCTGAGGTCGTCTTTTGCTGCGGTTTACCGCTGTTGGTATATTGTCAATGCGATACTGAAGACACACCCTATACAGTGTTCACCTCTGAAACCGTCAACGGCCTTGCCGGGGTGGACACACTGGTTCCCGTCAGACCACCGAAGTTAAGCTTCGTCGGGTGTGACAACTCCTTGGATGGGCGAACGTCCGGGTTCGTCGCGTGATGTTAACAATTTTTCCTCTGCCTATGCGACAGAGGGAACAGGAGGGATGGTGGCGTAAAGTTCCTGATCACCAGTCTTTGCGCCAAAGTCCTGGATTAAATTCTAAACCACTACGCAGTATCTAAAGAAGTAAGGGCACGTGACACTGTTTATGATTATCCGTCCGGCGTATGGGGAAGTTAAGCTAGGTGACCCCTTGGTGGTATTCGAGAGCAGTTGGCTCTGTGCTGGCACCTGGTTTCACTTTGTGCCTTACCTCATCATCATTTTCAACACGAAAATGATAGTAAACTACACTCACTTCATTATGAAATGGTTCAAATGACTCTGAGCACTATGGGACTTAACATCTGAGGTCATCAGTCCCCTAGAACGTAGAACTACTTAAACCTAACTAACCTAAGGACATCACACACATCCATGCCCGAGGCAGGATTCGAACGTGCGACAGTTGCGGTCCCGCGGTTCCAGACTTTAAGCGACTAGAACCGCTCGGCCACATCTGCCGGCACACCATTACATTCACCTGCACTTAGCAGTTCCACTTTTGCACACAGATCTTATACGTTGCGAAGAACAGGGTTAACTTTTACAATTAGAAGTCTGAATCTGCCCTTCGTAGTCTTCCAGCCAATCATGCCACAAGAGCCTTACGAACGATATGCAAAGACTCCTGTGGTTTGTACTGATTATGGTCCCATGTCCAAAGTCAGTTAACTCGCGACGTTGACGGTTTCAGGGGTGAACACTGTTTAGGGTGGGTCTTCAGTATCGCATTTACAATATCCCCACAACGGTAAATCGCAGCAAAAGACGACCTCAACTGTTTGACGATCTGACTTTTGGCCATTCAGAGTAATATATCGTTTATTTTACATTTTTTTCAACATAGCATTATATAGCCAACCTGTTGCACATAACTGGTAGGTACAGTGACTTAGGGTTCGACAACTACTAGTCTGATGTTGTTCCCAGCTGGAAACACGTGGCAAACGTTTTGTTTTTACTTTTGACTTGAGCATAGTTGCTCTAAATTCTGACCATTGCTTTTTAGCAATGTAATTTTACGATTCGTTCCGATGTAGACTCCCTTAGTAGGTGTCGTATCTGAGCTCAGTGGGCAACCGGTTGACTGTATAATCCTATGTTGAAACTACACACATCGAAAAAAGTTTTGCATCGCCCCGGATCCCAGAACTCCTCAAGATAGACGTCGACTGTCGATATGTATCACAGACACAGTCCCTTTGACTGTTCAGAGATTCACTAAAAGCGTCCAAAGATTAAAAAAAATATGCATGAGCAGCGCCTATTAGCCGGAGGGGTTCCGACAGCCGGTCAGTACCAGTCATTCCACCAGGAAGGAGGTACAGGGCTCGTGTTGTCTGTAGTTCTACCATGCCTAGACGGCCATTACCGCGGTTTGTCACGTCCGCATTGTTACTTTGTGCCAGGAGGGGCTCTCGATAAAGGAAGCGTCCAGAGGTGTCGGAGTGAACCAAAGCGATGTTGTTCGGAGATGGAGGATATACAGAAAGACAGGAACTGTCGATGACGTGCCTCGCTCAGGCCGCCCAAGGGCTGCTACTCCAGTGGATGACCGCTACCTACGGCTTATGGCTCTGAGGAACCCTGACAGCAACGCCACCATGTTGAATAATGCTTTTCGTACAGCCACAAGACGTCGTACTACGACTCAAGCTGTGCGAAATAGGCTGAACGATGCGGTACTTAGCTCCCGACGTCCAAGGCGAGGTCCATCTTTGCAAACGCGATACCATGCAGCGCGCTACAAATGGGCCCAACAACATGCCGAATGGACCGCTCAGTCCTGGCATCACGTTCTCTTCACCGATAATATGCCTTCAACCAGACAATCGTCGGAGACGTGTTTGGAGGTAACCTGTCAGGCTGAACACGTTAGGCACACTGTCCAGCCTGGTGGAGCAAGGTGGAGGTTAGCTGCTGATTTGGGGCGGCATTATGAGCGGCCGACGTACGCCGCTGGTGGTCATGGAAGGCGCCGTAACGGCTGTACGATAGGTGAATGCCATCCTCCGACCGATAGTGCAACCATACCGGCAGTATACTGCGAGGCATTCGTCTTCGTGGACGACAATTCGCGCCCCCATCGTGCACATCTTGCGAATGACTTCCTTCAGGATAACGACATCGCTCGAATAGTCAGCATGATCTCCAGACATGAACCCAATCGAACATGCCTGGGATAGAGTGAAAAGGGCTATTTATTGACGACGTGACACGCCGACCGCTCTGAGGGATCTACGCCGGCCGGCCGCTGGTGGCCGAGCGGTTCTGGGGCTACAGTCTGGAACCGCGCGACCACTACGGTCGCAGGTTCGAATCCTGCCTCGGGCATGGATGTGTATGTTGTCCTTAGGTTAGTTAGGTTTAAGTAGTTCTAAGTTCTAGGGGACTTATGACCTCAGCAGTTGAGTCCCATAGTGCTCAGAGCCATTTTTTTGATCTACGCCGAATCACCGTTGAGCAGTGGGAAAAAGTGGACCAACAGTGCCTTGTTGAACTTGTGAACAGTGGCCACGACGAATACAGGCATGCATCAATGCAAGAGGACGTGCAACTGGGTATTAGAGGTACCGGTGTGTACAGCAAACTGGACCACCATCTCTGAAGGTCTCGCTGTACGGTGGTACAACATGCCATGTGTGGTTTTCATGAGCAATAAAAAGGGTGGAAATGATATTTATGTCGATCTCTATTACAGTTTTCTGTACAGGTTCCGGAACTCTCGGAAGCGAAGTGATGCAAAACATTTTTGATGTTTGTAGTATACAGTTGATGAGTAACACCCATGTTTAAGACTGTGTTTTACATCTGTCGTACGATAAGACACTCAAGACGTTCGACGTATGTATGACATAACACTACTTACCTTATTTGATGCTTCTCACTATACACCTACGCAAACACCGTGTTCACACCTGTGTCACACGCTGTATCTAATTGCAACATTCGCGCGTCTCACACAGCACTACTTGAAATAGGACAACCTTTCCATTGGACTTTGACCAATCAATTTGACTTTTTATGGACTCTGAATTTCTTTATGCATGTTTTAGAAGGAATGATTGTATAATAAAATGAAGAACGTGCTATTAGATAAACAAAGAAGCGACATTTTACAGATTTTAGATTTGAGAGAACCAACAAATTTTCTCTTTTGGACGTAATTTATATGTTGTGAACTCCTTTAATCTGTATAAATTTCTTCCAGCACTGTGCTCCGCCGTGAACTTTAATATTTATTTGACCGCGGAGACTATGCTAGACAGCGGCACGGCACGGAGCTGTTGTTTGTTGGCCAACATTACTCACAGCCGCTACAAAAACGTGGCACACAACACTAATATTTGGCGTCAGAGCACAGGCGCATCCATAATTCCCGATGCTGCTTCCCGATTCTAAACGTGTAGTAATTTAACCACTAGTAATGATATCTACATCAAACCTAAAACACTGTGATAATTGAAGTACTGCAAATTTAAGTATCTTATTACTTCATTATTCCACTATTAATCTGTGCGTCGGTGGAAATTTTCATGGACAGATATGAAAC
Source organism: Schistocerca serialis cubense (assembly GCF_023864345.2). Taxonomy (NCBI): domain Eukaryota; kingdom Metazoa; phylum Arthropoda; class Insecta; order Orthoptera; family Acrididae; genus Schistocerca; species Schistocerca serialis. Next base: position 439,519,831 of record NC_064645.1, on the reverse strand, counting down.
AGAATTTCCAGTGGGTACACTTTCGACGTAATATGTTAGTATTGCTACAGGAACGTCGACGATGTGGTCTGTGTAAGGAATTGCACAACAGATAGATAATCACAAGCATTTTAGGAAAATAAGAGAAGAACGTACTGTGTAGCATTCAGGTGAGAGGTGATAACATGGACATCGACACTCAGCAGACTGAAAGACATCAGTTTAAAATCTGTCACAAAGTCGTCTTTACACAGGGTGTCCTAGGAGGAACAGCTACGATAGAAACGATCGATAGAAACAAATAGTCCGGTAAACATGGACTCATATTCATACGTTAATTCATACCTTTGTTCATCCTAGCCACCGTGAAACCCATCTCTTCTATTGAACAAGTGTACATCTCTCGAGAAATGCACTTTACAACCCATGTGTACCAGACTTTTTTCTTCATTTGGTCCAGACTATCATCTCACAAAATATGAAAAGCAAAGAGCTTGCGGTAGGAGAGATTTGTTTCACAATGAAGATGAAGTGCTCATAGACCTCAAGGCATACATTATAGATTCCGTATTTACTAGACGTTTTTGCTTCGAATGATCGTATCCCTGAATATTGAACATTCCTTCTGGAACACCCTGTACATCCTTCACACGAGCTTCTTCTCCGCTTACAGCGTCATATTAAATGTTGCCTTTTATTTTAGTATTGCCACTTCCATTCAGACGCAACGTCTGTGAATGAATCTGAGCAGAAATCACTTAGCGTCAAAGTGATGATTTAAACTAAAAGTAAACGGCGACTAATAATATAGCCCATAAAGTGATAAGAGAGCAGTGAATTACATTATTTCCTTCATTAGCATTGTTCCAAAATACTTACGATAAGCTGCACCTTCTGCCATAAGAAGGAAAACTAATTGCAATGGAGGCAACAACGCAGAGAGGAGAAAATATCCCCTTAAGCACTACATTAGAGACACTATACAGGCCAGTGTCCACATCAAAGTATTCTGCACAAAAAAAAAAAAAAAAATCGGCATGTGCAACACTACATAAAATTATAAGAAGAAACAAGCAGTCTAGGTTGCAGTGTTAAAAGTTCTTTTTTAGTTATTTCTCAATGACGCGTTTCACCTTGGTGTAGACGTCTTCGGATTGGCCTACGGAAGAAATACAAAATTTCATAGTAGTGGCGGAACCCCATTTAGTGAGACTGGATTACCAAGAAAATATTAAGCAACGTACTGATATTTGGTAGCGACGGGAACACTGGATTCCGCACATAAAATACCCCTGTAGGATAGTGCCCCCTGCCACAGCTTTAAAACACTGCGTGGTGTCCTATAAAATGGAATAAAACAGATCATTGAAAGGTTTTTCCAAAAAATGTAACCTACTTTGTCCCTAAGCTGATAAGCTACCCTCGAAATAAGTAAGCAGCACATTATATTATTACAGCATGTGGTGCAGTCCAATGCAAACCAAACGTTATCAGGCCCACAGGAAAGGTCTACATCATAAACATGTCCGAGTTGTAGTTCATATTCTGGTTGCACATATCGCATTGGACATGAAAACATACACAGCCCCCATTAATTATAAAAAAAGGGTTTACTACATATCAGGCATCTGATTTGTTCCACAAACGAAAGTCAGAAAGATCAGTCTGTACGTGAAGGAGCAGCAAATAGGTAGGCGTACTGGAAAGAAATGCCTCCACATTTTTTATGTGAAAACCCTTAAAGCGTTTTAAGTAAAAGAAACGTTATTAACCTTCTACGTCTTTATTCTTTGTGTCTATATTTCTCAACTCGGTCACCTTGGTGACGAACATGTCACAGGGCAATATCCCTGACATCGGTTTGCTGCAGAATCCTTGAACCTATTCTCAGTTCGAATATAATAAATTTTCTTGAGATAGAGAAGTTTATTGCAGTAATCAGTATTGTTTCAGAGAGCATCGCTCGTGTGAAACTCAGGCTGCTCATTTCTTACATGTTACAATTCGAACTATGGATGAAGAGCATCAGGCTGGTCTCGATATCTATAGGCTTCCGGAAAGCGTATGACACGGCTTCCCATTGCAGGCTGTTAAAGAAAGTACGAGCATAAGGAATAAGTTCACAGATATGTGAGTAGTTCGATGATTTCTCAAGTTACAGAACCCAGTACGTTGTCCTCGACGGCGAGGTTATCGTCAGGAGTGCCCCATGGAAGTCTGATAGGCCCGTTGTTATTCTCTATTTACACAAATGATTTGGCGCAGCAGTCTCTGTTTGTTTGCTGATGATGCTGTGGTGTACAGAAAGGTGTCGAAGTTGAATGACTGCGGCAGGATAGAAGATGACTTAGACAAAATTTCTAGTTTGTGTGACGAATGGCAGCTAACTCTAAATGTTGAAAAATATAAATTAATGCGGATGAATAGGGAAAACAAATCTATAATTTTCGGATACAACATTAGTAGCGTCCTGATTGACATAGTCACGCTGTTTAAATGTCTGGCTGTAGCGTTGCAAAGCGGTATGAAATGGAACCAGCATGTGAGTATTATGGTAGTGGAGGTTAATGGTTTATTGGGAGAATTCTAGGAAAGTGTAGTTCATCTGTAAAGGAAGCAGCATATAGGACGCTAGTGCGACCTATTTTCGAGTACTGCTCGAATGTTTGGGACCCGTACTAGATCGGACGAAAGGAAGACAGCGAGGCAATTTAGAGACAGGTTCCTAGGTTTCTTACTCGTAGGTTCGAAAAACACGCAGGTGTTGCGGAGATGCTTCGGGGACTCAGACGAGAATCCCTGGAGGGAAGGCGATGTTCTTTTCGAGAAACGCTGTTGAGAAAACTTAAAGGATCGGCACTTGAAGCTGACAGCAGATCGATTCTACTGACTCCAACATACATTTCGCGTAAGGACCACGAAGATGAGATACGAGGGATAAGGGCCCATACGGAGGCATATAGACAGTCGTGGTAGGGGTACTGGGGTGCTCTCTGTCACACGTCATATGGTGGAATGCTGAGTACCTATGTAGATTTAGAACACATTTCTTTCAACGAGCGACCAATTGGTTGATACCGTCACTTTAAGTGACTTTCTGACGGAGTCACAACGTCACCTATGGTTGCAACTCCTCATAACTATCAATGTTAAGTCCTCGAAGGTGATGTTTTAGTTTTGGAAACAGATGAATACCGTATGGGGCCAAGTTTGTACCGCGTGGAGGTTAATCGATGAGTGTGAATCCAGCCATCAGATTGCTGCAGATGCCACAGCGCTCGTGTGTGGTTTGGCATTGTCATGGTGGAGGAGAGGGTACACCAAGCGTGGACGAATTTTTCGAATTCGTGGCTTCAGTTATCTGATTGTTTGGTATGCGCCGACACAATTACGTTACACACTGCCATGTTACGCGCTGCAGTTCGAAGCCCTGTCGCGGCAAAGGGCTGCAAATATGTTGATTGTTAACAAAGTTTGTGTTATTTAAAAAGCCTTATGAGTTTTTACATAAAAATTCGGAGGCATTACTTTTCAGCACATCCTCGTAAATTGGAAAACGCTGGGAAAAAGACTCACCTTCTCCACAGCGTTGCGTAAAAGCCGAAGGCAAATATTCCATAGATGTAGAAATTCTACAATCAAAAGAGGGAGAGCAGTAAGTTAAATTTTGACAGCACATGTCAAGCAAGTCATCTGATTTACTTTGTATACAGATATTCAAATACACTTCCACACCACTACAGGTTTTCATATGACATACCGTCCCTGAATTAAATTAGGAATAGTTACCATCCTCTGGTTCTAACCAAGGATTTTGGTAGGTTTCCTTCGGCTGCAAAACAAAAGCCGGCCGGTCATAGTGACCGAGGGTTCTTGGCACTTCAGTCCGGAACCGCGCTGCTGCCACGGTGGCAGGTTCGAATGCTGCCTCGGGCATGGATGTGCGTGTTGTCCTTAGGTTTAAGCAGTTCTAAGTTCTAAAGGACTGATGACCTCAGATGTTAAGACCCATAGTGCTCAGAGTAATTTGAGCTATCTGAACAAAAACCGGAAGGTGAAGTCCCCTCCAAAACATTCCTAATTGGGAGTCTCTCTGTCCCAGTACCTTGTCGCCTGTCATTTGGATGAAAATCCCTGACTCTACCATGGGTCATTATTCAGTCCACGCTCCCTAGAGAATGAAATAAGTTCAACTGCATCCTCCTGTGCCCCGTTAGAAGTTTGCCAAGTAGTTGACTGAAAAAAAAAAAAACACCTCTGCACTGGAATAGGTAACCTCACCCGTGTATGAAGGAAATGGATCAGTTTTAGGTACACTGCACATGCGAGCAAATCATGGTTTGTTAAGCACACAGTGATCATTTATTTGTCACGGATGTATTGTAACAGAAAAAAAAATTGGAAATGCCCTCCAGTTTCGATAAAGGTTTTCCAGAGGTTTTCTTGATTGTAAAGCTAATGCCTTAGTAAATACTGCCAATTGGGAACCCTTGTACCATAAGAGATTTAGCTAAAAAAGAACCAGCTCTGCAGTGGACCGAACCTCTTCGGGCCAGTTAGGATTTTCTCTGCCCCGTCTCAGCACGGCTGGAGTTTGCCTGAAAAGAAATGGCCTTTACAATGGGAATCATAACAAACTGCTCGTTCTCACCACACATGCAGGGGCATAAAAAAAGACCTCAAATTCTTTAAATCAAAGAAAAACTAGTTATCCACTACTGCAAACAGTTAAGAATAAATGGTACACCCCATAAAACTACAGGTGTTATAGTAACGACTATCGCTGATTTAAGGTACCGCTTTGTAGCCCCACGTAATAAAATCCGCCCACTTACCCATTCATGGTAGTCCCAACATCTCTATCCATACACACTATCTGATCAAAAATATGTGGGAATCTACTAGTGGACATTAATATTGTGTATCTCCTCCCTTCACCTCTATGAACTCTATTGCGGACGCTTTCAGTCAGGTATCTGGATGGATAGCTCAATCTTCCTCCAGAGCTGAAATCAGAGAAGATAGTGATGTTGGATACTTGGGTCTGGAGTGATGCCGACGCTCTAACTCTCTCCAAACCTGTTCCATTGGGTTGAGGTCGGGACTCTGGGCACGACAGTCCATTTCAGGAATGATTCTGGCCACAAACCACCGCTTTACACGTGTTGATGTGTGACAGAATGAATAGTCATGCTGATACAATCAAGCATTGCCTCTGAGTTACTGTAGGCAGTACAAAATGCTGTAAAACCTGATCATATTCTGCCGCTTTTAAAGTTTGCTTAAGCACAATAAGGGGACCACAACTTAGGCACAAAGATGGTGCACGCACCGTAACACCAGCTCTTCTGTTTCACTGCTATGCTCAATGCTCAATGCTATATTCTTTTTTCTCTTTGCGTTACCGGATGGATTAAACAAAAGATTTGGAACGCTAAGCATATTTTTTTGATTTAACAAAGGCGTTTGTCTATGTTGATTGCAAAATATTGCTCCAGAAATTGGACCGTTATGGAATACAGGGGGTAGGTCGCAGTTGGTTCACCTCTCAATTTAACTACAGACAGCTGTTCACTAGTCTGGGTATTTTGAACCTGGCCTCTAAATATATACATTCTTTACTGTCGTTTCTTGTTAACAATATCAGATAAGTCCCAAGAATTAGCAGCTTTAATTCAGCTAATACTCGGCAGAAACCCAATCTGCATTTGGAGGGCACTTCCTTAACTCTAGCGCAGAAAGGTGTGCATTATACTGCACCATCCATTTTCAATAAGCTCCCAAAAGAATTCAAAAATCTTAGTAATGATCCACGTGCTTTCAAATCGAAAATGAAGAGTTTCCTCATGGGCCACTCCTACTCCTTGAAAAATTAAGTTGATTCTTATATAATATTTTTGTTTGCGTTTGCTTAAACTTACAGTTTTTTGGGAGGTTCATAAACAGTAAAATCTCTAAGTAGGGATGGCTAGAGGACTAATGCAAGGATTTAGAGGCATATCTCACTAGGGGTAAGATAGATACTGCTTACGGAATATTAAAGAGACCTGTGGAGAAAATAGAACCACTTGTATCAACGTCAAGAGCTCAGATGGAAACCCCGTTCTAAGCAAAGAAGGGGCAGCAGAGAGGTGGAAGGAGTATATAGAGGGTCTATACAAGGGCGATGTAATTGAGGACAACATTATGGAAATGGAAGAGGATGTAGATGAAGATGAAATGGGAGATCTGATACTGCGTGAAGAGTTTGACAGAGCACTGAAAGGCCTAAGTCGAAACAAGGGCCCGGGAGTAGACAACATTCCTTTAGAATTATTGAGAGCCTTGGGAGAGCCAGCCCTGACAAAAGTCTGCCATCTGGTGAGCGAGGTGTATGAGACACGCGAAATACCCTCAGACTTCAAGAAGAATACAATAATTCCAATCCCAAAGAAATCAGGTGTTGATAGATGTGAAAATTACCGAACTATCGCTTTAATAAGTCACAGCTGCAAAATACTAACGCGAATTCTTTGCAGACGAATGGAAAAACTGGTACAAGCCGACCTCGAGGAAGATCAGTTTGGATTCCGTAGAAATGTTGGAACATGTGAGACAATACTGTCAATACGACTTATCTTAGAAGATAAGTTAAGGAAAGGCAAACCTACGTTTCTAGCATTTGTAGGGTTAGAGAAAGCTTTTGACATAGTTGACTGGAACGCTCTCTTTCAAATTCTGAAGGTGGCAGGCTATTTACAATTTATACAGAAACCAGATGGCAGTTATAAGAGTCGAGGGGCATGAAATGGAAGCAGTGGTCGCGAAGGGAGTGAGACAGGGTTGTAGCTTATCCGCCATATTATTCAATCTGAATATTGAGCAAGCAGTAAAGGAAACGAAAGAAAAATTCGGAGTAGGAATTAAAATCTATGGAGAACAAATAAAAACTTTGAGGCTTGCCGATGACATTGTAATTCTGTGAGAGACAGCAAAGGACCTGGATGAGCAGTTGAACGGAATGGACAGTGTCTTGAAAGGAGGATACACGATGAACATTAACAAAAGCAAAACAAGGATAATGGAATGTAGTCGAATTAAAATGGTTCAAATGGTTCTCAGCACTATGCGACTTAACTTCTGAGGTCATCAGTCGCCTAGAACTTAGAACTAATTAAACCTAACTAACCTAAGGACATCACACACATCCATGCCCGAGGCAGGATTCGAACCTGCGGCCGTAGCGGTCACGCGGTTCCAGACTGAAGCGTCTAAACCGCACGGCCACACCGGCCGGCAGTCGAATTAAGTCGGTTGATGCTGAGGGAATTAAATTAGGAAATGAGACACTTAAAGTAGTAGATGAGTTTTGCTATTTGAGGAGCAAAATAACTGATGATGGTCGAAAGAGAGGATATAAAGTGTAGACTGGCAATGGCAAGGAAAGAGGTTATAAAGAAGAGATATTTGTTAACATCGAGTATAGATTCAAGTGGCATTAAGTCTTTTCTGTAAGTGTTTGCATGGAGTGTAGCCATGTATGGAAGTGAAACATGGACGATAACTAATTTGGACAAGAAGAAAATAGAAGCTTTCGAAATGTGGTGCTACAGAAGAATGCTGAAGATTAGATGGGTAGGTCACATAACTAATGAGGAGGTATTGAGTAGAATTGGGGAGAAGAGAAATTTGTGGCACAACTTGACGAGAAGAAGGGATCGGTTGGTAGGACATGTTCTGAAGCATCAAGGGATCACCAATTTAGTATTGGAGGGCAGCATGGAGGGTAAAAATCGCATAGGGAGATCAAGAGATGAATACACTAAGCAGGTTCAGAAGGATGTAGGATGCAGTAGGTACTGGGAGATGAAGAAGCTTGCACAGGATAGAGTAGCATGGAAAGCTGCATCAAACCAGTCTCTGGACTGAAGACCACAATAACAACAAACATTTTATTTTTGATGTAAGTTTAGGTACAGGTATTGATACGTTCCATGACCTTGGAGATTTGCTCCTGAGTTTGGTCCTACGGAACTAGATGTGTAAATACCAGTAAATAAATAAAGTGTTGACACTACACAGGATGGCAGGTAACGTTCTCCAGGCATGCGAAGAACACATACCCTTCCGTCGGTTTGGCACAGGCACAGCGTTATTCGTCACTGCAAAGCAGTCGTTTCCAGTCGTACACCGTCCAGTGGCTTCGCTCTTTGTACCATCGGAAGTGTCGCTTAGCACTGACTGGAGAAAGGCGTGGCTTATGGGCAGCTGCTATACCGTTTTACTTCATTCTTTTTTAACCCCTACGCACAGTCATTGTCCTAGCTGGCCTGCTGGTAGAGCTATAGAAGTCGTTAGTGATTCTTTCCTCCTATTTCATGCTATTTTTTCACAACTGCTTTCTACATTCCTTTAGGCTCGCTGTGTATCAATGCATGAGTTCTGCCTGGTCTCAGTGTGGATGTAATTGTTTCTTCGCGTTCCTACTTCACAGTCACGTCACCCAATCGACTTGGGAAGCTTTAGAAGGACTGAAATGTGCGTCATGGATTTCTTACTCAGAGGATTTCCAGTGACTGGGCTACATTCGGAGTCACTGTGGTCTCTAGTCTTACCCTTTCTGCTGTTACTGCTTCTATACTGACAACACAACAGTCCCCGCCTGCTTTTACACTGAAGAGTCAAAGAAACTGGTACATCTGACTAATATCGTGCAGGGACCCCGCTAGCACGCAGAAGTGCGCAACATGACGTGCCATGGACTCGACTAATGTCGTAAGTACTGCTGGAGGGAATTGACACCATAAATCCTGCAGGGCTTTCCATAAATCAGTAAGAGTACGAGGGGGTGGAGATCTCTTGTGAACATATTGCACGGCTTTCTAGATATTCTCAATAACGTTCATGTCTGACAGTTTGGTGGGCAGTGGGACTGTTTAAACTCAGAAGAGTGTTCCTGGAGCCATTGTGTAGCAGTTCTGGACGTGTGGGTTGTTGTATTGTCCTGCTGGAGTTGCCGAAGTCCGTCGGAATGCACAATGAATATGAATGGATGCAGGGGATCAGACAGGATACTTATGTACGTGTCACCTGTCAGAGTCGTAACTAAACGTATCAGGAGTCCCACATCACTCCAACTGCACACATCCAACACCACTACAGAGCCTCCACCAGTTTGAATAGTCCTCTGCTGACATGAAAGGTCCTTGGATCAATGAGGTTGTCTTCATACGCGTACACGTGCATCAGTTCGATACAATTTGAAACGAGACTTGTCCGACCAGGCAACATATTTCCAGTCATCAACAGTCCAATGTCGGCGTTGATGGGCCCAGTAGATGCGTAAAGTCTTGTGTCCTGCAGTCACCAAGTGTTCACGAGTGGGCCTTCGCCTCCTAAAGTCCATATCGATGATGGTTCGTTGAATCGTTCGCACGCTGACACTCGTTGATGGCCCAGCACTGAAATATACAGCAGTTTGCGGAAGGGTTGCACTTCAGTCACGGTGAACGATTCACTTCAGTCGTCGCTGGTCCCGCTGTTGCAGGATCTTTTTCCGGCCGCAGCGATGTCGGAGATTTGATGTTTTACCGGATTCCTGATAATCACGGTACACTCGTAAAATAGTCATACGGGAAAATCCCCACTTCATCGATACCTCGGAGATACTGTGTCCCATCGCTCGTACCCGACTGTAAGACCACGCTCAGACTCACTTGAATCTTTATAACCTGCCATTGTAGCATCAGTAAATGATCTAACAACTGCGCTATACACATGCTGTCTTATATAGGACACTTTTGCTTAGTTTGAAGATAACTGTATCACTTCTTCCAGCTACTACTATAGAGTTTACATTTCGGAGAAGGGTTTCTATTACTTTTGATACGCTTTTCGCAGTATGATGAAGAGGATTTAGTTTGAAATGACCGACACTTCATTGATGTTTAATTAGGTTTGGATTGGGATTTTGAGCAGACCATTTCTTTCAACTGTAACGATCCTTGCTTTGAAGCAGGAGTATTTAATGAACAATTGGTTAAGTCACGACTGGAGGAGGAGGAAGAGCAGATTAGTGTTTAACGTCCCGTCGACAACGAGGTCATTAGAGACGGAGCGCAAGCTCGGGTGAGGGAAGGATGGGGAAGGAAATCGGCCGTGCCCTTTCAAAGGCACCATCCCGGCATTTGCCTGACGCGATTTAGGGAAATCACGGAAAACCTAAATCAGGATGGCCGGAGACGGGATTGAACCGTCGTCCTCCCGAATGCGAGTCCAGTGTGCTAACCACTGCGCCACCTCGCTCGGTTCACGACTGGAATTTAACTAATGTCGTGATGGATTTATTAGTTTAGTCAGATTAAGAAGCTCTCTTCCTCCTAGCGCTTACTGCGTCGTAAGGAGTCCGCTGTTTTTCATGATTTGGCAAAATTATTTCGTGTTAACTTTTACGGCCAAATGGATCGTGTCAGCACAGCCGACATTCCAAGTGGGAGAGCGAAACTGTGTGCTCCATCTGTTTGTGAAACGTATCACCTGTGTTCTGAACGTTGTCGTATGGAATTAGCCAATAATTTGTCTAAACGAGCGTCCAAAAACCAGATAAAAATCACAGTGAGGCCCAGTACTATACTACACCAGTAGTCGTTAATTCTGTCTATCTCGTAAGCTAGGGTGCTGCATCTTAAGATATGTGAGCAGGCCAGCTTCAGCTTAAGACGCTATTTCAAATTTACTGTCTTTGTTCATTATAAAAACTGCACTTGTTTGCAGCATTTGCAAGCAATATCATATTTAAGACTTAGGTGCAGCAATTGCACGAATGTAACTACAGTGAATTACACTATGTGATCAAAAGTATCCGGACACCTGATTGAAAATGACTTACAAGTTCGTGGCGCACTCCATCGGTAATGCTGGAATGCAATATGGTTCTGGCCAACCCTTAGCCTGGATGACAACTTCCACTCTCGAGGCATACGTTCATTCCGGTGCTGGAAGGTTACTTGGGGAATGGCAGCCCATTCTTCACGGAGTGCAGCACTGAGGAGAGGTATCGATGTCGCTCTGTGAGGCCTGGCTCGAAGTCGGCGTTCCAAAACATCCCAAAGGTGTTTTATAAGATTCAGGTTAGGACTCTGTGCAGGACAGTCCTTTACAGGGATGTTATTGTCGTGTAACCACTCCGCCTCAAGCTGTGCATTATGAACAGGTGCTCGATCGTGCTGAAAGATGCAATCGTCGTCCCCGAATTGCTCTTCAGCAGTGGAAAACAAGAAGGTGCTTAAAACATCAATGTAGGCCTGTGCTGTGATAGTGCCACGCAAAACAACGAGGGGTGCAAGCGCCCTCCATGAAAACCACGACCACACAACCACGCCATAACGCCACCGCCTCCGAATTTTACTGTTGGCACTACACACGCTGTCAGATGACGTTCGCCGGGCATTCGCTATACCCACACAGCCACAATGTGTACCGTGATTCGTCATTCCACACAACGTTTTTCTACTGTTCAGTCAACCAATGTTGACTCACTTTACATCAAGCGAGGCGTCGTTTGGCATTTACCGGGGTGATGTGTGGCTAATGAGCAGCCGCTCGACCGTGAAATCCAAGTTTTCTCACCTGCCGCCTAATTGTCATACTACTTGCAGTAGCTTCTGATGCAGTCTGGATTCCTGTGCGATGGTCTGGATAGATGACTGCCTATTACACATTACGACCCTCTTCAACTGTCGGCGGTCTCTGTCAGTCACCAGACGAGGTCAGCCTGTACACTTTTGTGCTGTACGTGTCCCTTCACGTTTCCATTTCACTATCACGTCGGAAACAGTGGACCTAGGAATGTTTAGGAGTGTGGAAATTTCGCGTACAGACGTATGACACAAGTTACACACACATTCACCTGAGCACGTTCGAAGTCCGTGAGTTCAGCGGAACGGCCCATTCTGCTCTCTCACGATATCTAATGACTACTGAGGTCGTTGATATGGAGTACCTGCCAGTAGGTGGAAGCGCAATGCACATAATATGAAAAACGTATGTTTTTGGGGGTGTCCAGATACTTTTGACCACATAGTGTACATTTGCAATTGTTGCCAAAACTGATTGGATTTCCTCTTTACAAGGCTTGTTTTGAATCAATTAATTTCTTTCCATCACATGTTAAGATTAAAGAAGAAATATGCTTGTTATATTTATGAACATTTTGGCGTCACATTCCTGGATGTTTTGTATTTTGAGACAAACCGGACGGGTGAATTAGTGCATTTCATTGCCATACTGCATATGTTCAGCACGCTGACATAGTGTCGCTGCACATGTGAGTCGGCCGGCAATAACTGCTACATGTCTGCGACTCGATCCAAAGTTGGACTTTGTGAAGGCATAGCTAATTCTGAGGGGTATTTTTTGCTCTTCTTTTCATTTTTTACATCGCAGCAATACGGGAAGATTACACACTGGATTTTTTAGCAAGCTCCTTGGTGAACTGTGTATTTTTACGCTGAGTTTTGCTATACAGCGTGTTCGGAAATTCCGGTTACAAGCTTCTAGGAATTGTGGAGGGAAAGTGAATACATGATATTTTGAATAGGAACCCATGCCCGGAAACGTCATCCAACGAGGCTACAGAGCGTCAAAGTTTTAGCGCGGCGCCTGTAAATGTGTGTTTATACAGGATGATTTTGTGATGATGTTACAAACTTTCAAGGATGATGGGGAAAGGTAAATGAATCAGTTTGAGGGAAGGGTGAACGAGTGCAAAGTTAAAAGCGTAAACCGTTCTTATGCCTGTGGCATTGGAATCCATGTGCTGGTACTGTTATTGCTAAGACTGCAGGGTGGGGAACTTTCAGAGCTGGTAGTATGGACGAAAACAAGAAAAAAATGTCGAGTACACGTGGGCTCTAAAATGCATATCTTAAGAGCTACGAGTACTTGTTCAATAGAGGAAATCTGTTTCACACTAAAGAAGATGAACAAGTGCTCAAAGCTCCTCAGGTATGGATTTCAGAGCCCATGTTTACTGGATATGTTCTCTTGTTTTCGTCCATATTTTTTTTGAGTCATCACTCTTCTGACTGGTTTGATGTGGCCCGCCACGAATTCCTCTCCTGTGCCAACCTCTTCATCTCAGAGTCGCACTTGCAACCTACGGTCCTCAATTATTTGCTGGATGCATTCCAACCCCTGTCTTCCTCCACAGTTTACGGCCTCGACAGCTCCTTCCTCATGGTAGTTATTCACTGATGTCTTAACAGATGTCCCTTCTCCTTTTCAGTGTTTTACACATATCGCTTTCCTCTCCGATTCTGCGCAGAACCTCCTCAATTCTTCTCTTATCAGACTACCTAATTTTCAACATTCATCTGTAGCACCACGTCTCAAATGCCTCGATTCTCTTCTATCCTGGTTTTCCTACAGTCCATGTTTCACTACCATACAATGCTGTACTCCAGACGTACATTCTCAGAAATTTATTCCTCAAACTAATGCCTGTGTTTGATACTAGCAGACTTCTCTTGGCCTGGAATGCCGTTTTTGCCAGTGCTACTCTGCTTTTGATGTCCTTCTTGCTCCGTCCGTCAGTGGTTATTTTGCTGCCTACGTAGCAGAATTCATTAACTTCGTCTAGTTCGTGACCATCTGTCCTGATGTCAAGTTTCTCCCTGTTCTCTTTCCTACTTCTCAATACTTTCGTCTTTCTTCGGTGTACTCTCAATCCGTATTCTGTACTCATTAGACTGTTCATTCCGTTCAGCAGATTATGTAATTCTTCACTTTCACTGAGGAGCAATGCCATCAGTGTATCGTATCGCTGATATCCTTTCACCTTGAATTTTAATCCTACACCTGAACCTTTCTTTTATTTCCATCATTGTTCCTTCGATGTACAGATTGAAAAGTAGGGGCGAAAGACTACATCCTTGTCTTAAACACTTTTTAATCCGAGCACTCCTTTCTTGGTCAACCACTCTTATTATTCCCTCTTGGCGCTTGTAGATATTTTATATTACCCGACTCTCCCTATTGCTTACTCCTCTTTTTCTCAGAATTTTAAACATCTTGTACCACTTTACATTGTCGAGCGCTTTCACCAGCTCGACAAATCCTATGAACGTGTCTTTATTTTTCTTTAGTCTTGCTTCCATTATCAACCACATCGTCAGAATCGGTCCATACTACCACTTCTGATAGTTACCTACCCTACAATCTTAGCAACAAAAATATTGTATAATTTTCGATTATTTCATTTCCAGTAGAAGAACCCTGATCTCAGATTGATACATTTATCCGTCCCCATCGTCCTAGAAAGCTTGTAACATCATCACGGAATCATCTTGTATATATACACATTTACAGGCGGCGGCGTCTGTAATTTTGGCGCTCTGTAGCATCGTAGGATGACGTTTCCGGTCATGGGTTCCTATTCAAAATATTGTATGCTCACTCCCCTCTACAAGTCCTGGAAGTCTGTAACGGAAATTTTCGAATACCCTGCATTTTCATTACTGTGCTTCATAACACTGCGACAAGAAGAATCGACCCAGTGCGATCATTTTGTAAAATGGTTGATCTCTTACCATGAATTAATTTCGACGGCGAACACACCTTTTATCAGCAAAGAACAAGTGATATCGTGTTCGTAACGGTCGTACTGAGAAATATTAGACCACAGTGATCTACAGATTCATCTTTTAAAGATCCATGGGAGGGAAGCTAGTAATGCTTCATAGCTGTGTTTTTCGCCGTACACAAGAACATCGGTCACACAGTATTCACGTATAAAAACGCAAACTTGAACCCCTAGTTTTTTCCTAAACCGACACTTACATCTCACTTACTTTAAACTTCGCGATGTTTTCTCGTCCTCCCGGGCACAAGAACTGCGCGAAGCGCTCATATGAATTCAAATTTATTTCCCAGAGCTTCCCGTTGACCGTTGAAATAAGACGGAAAACCAATAAGGCCGCGAATTCCGAAAACGGAGCTCTGGGGGAGCTGCAGCCGTTATTGCCGAGATACAACCGCGAATTTGTTTTTATGCGCACATAACTCTCCCCGCGAATGCAAATTTTATTTGCGTGGAGCGTCGATATTTCCCCTCTATGTCGCGCCGTATGGAGTCGAGAGTTCTCATACAGTAATCATTTCAGAAACTCACCAGGGAGACCGTCAAATTTCAGGTACTTTCTCTTTATGTGCGCACAGGCGGCTGCGGTTTTTGAAACAGGGCCATTTCAGTGCCTCTGTGGGCGACATTTCTAACTAAGACGCTAAATTACTGTATTAACCGCGGTGCTCATACTTCGTACCTATGATTGTATAAATGCTCATTTTTTTTCCACATCCTGTGGGAGATTCAGTTATGTGAAATAGTTATTTATTATTGAATTCGTCTTTATGAGTTGAGTTTGTCATCTGACTTGAAGCTCATTTTTTCATGGAACGAGTCACGACATACAACGTCTACACAAAGTTCTGGATAAGAAAGGCAATATAGAGCGTATTTGTCTCAGTGTGTAGCGCTCCACTCTTAAAAAATGTTACATTAAACAAGAGAAGAAATTCCTTGCACGACGCAGTACAGATTTGGACATGCTGCATGGGGGCTTAATTAAATATTATGCAAATAATTTTAATTTTAGTAGCTGTATGTCCGGCTACGAGGTCTCGTAACCGGTTGGCCCTGGCTAGTATTAGTACGCAATCTGACTGCATAGAATATCAACAAAGAATGAAAGGAAATTTCCGTTACCACAATTAATTAATTAAGTCCCCAGCAACTATAAAAGCTACGAAACAAAAACTACGAACAACAAAGCATAAGTGTAACTGTTCTGTGTGTAGAAGTGTGATTCAACGTACACATCTGGCACGGTTCTTCCTCAATAAGACAAGATATTTTAAATGCCATTTACACTGAATTAATTAAATAAAACTGAAATACTATAATTGCACATAGAAACCAGAATTACAATCTAATACATGAATACAAGCCAGATGCTTTGTTGACTGAACCTGTGACCAAGAGGCATTGTTAGTTAGGAAATTTAAAAAAAAAATAAAAAAATATTTTTTACCTTCATATATATTGACTAAAAGTACACTCTGATCATTACAACATCTCCATTCGAAAAACATCTGCTGTGTAGCCCATCAAAACAACTGCACAAGACATGGCCTCAAATAATACAGCTATCAACATCCTCTCAGCAAAGCACTGACCACCACAACTTCTGAACAAGCACTCCCAGTGGAGGCGGCGGAATAAAACTCTTTGGCGCGATCTCTGGCGCTGTGACTCAGTGTAGCCACCTTTCAAATGCCCTTCCTCCACGGGCTAGAATTTTATGGTACTTTTGCCTGCAATGGTGGTGAAAATACCACCAAATTCGTCAAAAAAAAAAAAATACAGACAAAAATAAAAGATAATATTAATAAGTAAATATGACATAACTAGATAAATTTTGGCTTTGCACTGACCCTTGAATAACCTAATATATAAAATACAGTAAGGAATACAAATGTTTGCGTACATGTGATTTTACATAATAGTTTATACAAGTATCATTCAATCAATGGCACCAGCAATGTCAAATAGGTGTACATAAGAGTCTCATAACATTTCACAAACAGTAAATATACAAAAAATCAGTTTATACAAATATTCACATAAAATCCTTTCAAGAGTTCAATAAACAAGTAGCACTCCTCAGAGTAGTTCACAGTTCCAACTGTAGCACCCGGCAATGGTCAACAGGTGCAAATAGCAGTCTCATAACATTTCATCAGCAGTATTTAAACAGCTCCAACAGTGGCACCCATAAATGGCGAGCAGGTGCAGACACCAACAAGTGACCTTATTTCAGTAGAAGCAGTTCCATCAGTGGCACCCAGCAATGCTGAACAGGTGCGGACACCAACAAGTGACATCATTTCAGTAGAAGCAGTTCCATCAGTGGCACTCAGTAATGTCGAACAGGTGCAGACACCAACAAATGACATCATTTCAGTAGAAGCAATTCCATCAGTCGCACCCAGCAATGTTTAGCAGGTGCAGACAGCAACAAGTGACATTATGTCAGTAGAAGCAGTTCCATCAGTGGCACCCAGCAATGTTGAGCAGGTGCAGACACCAACAAGTGACATCATTTCAGTAGAAGCAGTTCCATCAGTGGCACCCAGCAATGTTGAACAGGTGCAAGTAACAGTCCATAATATTCACTATCACTAATCAGACAGTTCATCAGAGTTCATTAGCACAAATTAAACATTTCCAAGTGGCACCCACCAATGTTAATACATGTCAGCACGAACAACAGTTTGAATGCATACAAAATTGCTTTTACAAAATTATCATCAATGTTCTTACACTAAACATAAAAATAATAGCGGTAGCGTTCTCGCTTCCCACGCCCGGGTTCCCGGGTTCGATTCCCGGCGGGGTCAGGGATTTTCTCTGCCTCGTGATGGCTGGGTGTTGTGTGCTGTCCTTAGGTTAGTTAGGTTTAAGTAGTTCTAAGTTCAAGGGGACTGATGACCATAGATGTTAAGTCCCATAGTGCTCAGAGCCATTTGAGCCATAAAAATAATAATAAACACACAAATGATATCAGATAATTGTCATATTAAATATTACAAATACACAAATATCAGTAAACCTATAATATTTATGGGTGTCAGTGCAAACCACAACAAACCAGTAAAATAATATTTAGGAGATAGGCTGGTACCAATTATTTGGGATTAGGAAAGGAAAACACACAAAACACACAAAACACACTCATCTTTCATCCACATTAAGTACTACTGTGTAATTGAATAGTGTTAACTGTGTAAATGCAATTCTGTCAAAATTTGATGTTCAATATGTGTATCAAGTAGTAGTGGCACAGTGTGTAACAGTCAATAATAGTTAGTCAACGTCATAGTCATCATGTCAATACCAATTTTTGCCAAGCCAAATCAAATGTACGGCTGCTGAACAACTGTCAGTGTGCCAAGATATGCAAATACTTCCTCTCTCCAAAAAAAGTATGTACTGCTTATTGATTTAACAAAGTGTGTGTAGACAATCTTCCTTCCACTTGCGTGCTCTAGTCTGCCATCTTCATCCTCCTTGTTCCATATAAACCAACAAAAAAAAAATATATGCTCCTCACTTACTTTACCTCTTATCCACCAAAACTCCAATAATCATCAGCATCACATAAACTTAATACATCAATAATACCTCTTACGTCGATACATATAAACCTTATCATCAATATCATTTACCTTACCTCTTGTCCACCAAAACTCCAATAATCATCAACTTCACACAATCTCAATAATACCTCTTCAATACATCGATACATATAAGCCTTATCACCAATATCATTTCACCTCCATAACAACTCTTTCCTCTAGTCAGTCTCCTCGAGCAAGTACAGATAAAATCCTAGTGCAAACTTCAATTCATCATCCCATACAATCCGAAGACACAATGTCCACACACAACGTCTGTGTAATCCATCTGACCCAAATCTTCTACTCATTATGAATTATAAAATACATTTTGGTTACCTTGTCCATCATTAAATAAAAGAAATGCCTACATGACCTCTAACAGCCTTTAGTTTGAATAACTCTCAGTAAGTAAGTACGAGTACGGAGTGTGAATGATAGTAATAACTCACAGTGTGTACACCACTTTAAGAATCATGGCAAAACAGAAGCAAACATGTGGAGTATTTCTTGTGTCAAGTGTCACTTGCTATTTCAATTGCTCACGAAGAATGCAGTGTAATAACTGTCAATGGTCTAAACCTAGTGTTGGTATGTCATGTCGTTAGCTACCTTCCTATTAGCATAAATTTATACAGCTTCCATAAAACCTCCAGCTCATGTGACTTCTATGAAGTTTCTTGTACTAATGTCGTTCGTCGAATTATAGCAGTTCATTTTCTTATCTTACAAATATAAGGCACTGAGCGTAAGCAAAACATGCAATAGCGAGTAAATATACCAGTGGAGAACAGAATGTCAACAAGTGGATGCAGCACAATTCCTGCAACGAGGCTCTGCCAAGCGAACAATCTATAATTAATAGCATAGTGTGACCTAAACTCCATGTTCGTACACCGGATATCAGCATTTCTATATACCAAATTAAAGAGTAGTTATGACAACAAACAGAAATGTATAAATATGCAATCCATACACAAAGCAGCAAATATGTATCTTACATAATAAACAGGTCATTAGCATCATATCAGCATAAGCAAATAAATGTTCATATGTAATCTTAATGAGTAAACATGAAGGCGCAAGCAGATAAATCACATAGTGTAACCTACATACATAACCACATCAGCACAGTTAATCAGGTGACAATTATAATTTAAATAAATAAGCACAGCAGGCACATAATAGAAAAATATGACATCAGCGAAAAAGCAGTGCAGCCAAGCGATGCATAATATACACAAGTAACAACCCTATTCATTAATCAATCATTTTCAATATCAGTTAACACGAAGTATGAATCACGTAATCGCGAGCAGCAAATTACGTATAAAGTACATACCTAAGTAGAATATGTTACCTGAAAAATAAACTCATTTAATCGTTACGTTTTTAGTTTATTAGTTTCTTCTTCGAAATTACATTCTTCCTGAAAATTTCTCGATAGCAAGTCCTCTTAACGTCGGACACACACAGAATTTACCTGAAGTTCTTAAATATTTTATACAACCGTATCCTGAAAAATACTGAACGTTAATAACATAATTCATCAAGTCACTATAGCTTTATACTGAATTTAATCAGAGAAATTAGACTGTGTATTTGTTTACGGCTGTCAGTGCATTCGCACTGAGCGCTCGATCAGCTGTAGGTAAGCGTGACGTAGGAAGTAATTGTTTGCGGTCAACGACTGCCTTGTGCGCCGCGCAGACTTGACTGTTGCTTTGAATATGTGCCGCCGCCAAAACACAGCGCGGTATCCTTGTACTCTCCGTGTGTTTACGTATAACTGTTAGTTTCTCTAAAGTATGTCATTCCACAAAAATTTTAACGTTCGATATATGATGTATTCCCTTAGAGCGCCGAGATTTAAGAGTTTCTACTTCGACAGTGTTATCATGAATAATTTTGCGAACTCTACATGGACCGTTATAAAGCAGAAAAAATTTGCGACACAAGCCCTTTCCTTTGTGAGACAAACGATGAGACTTAATTAACACCTTTTGACCAACTGACAAGGTTTTTAAACGACCAGGGCGTTTAGCTGATTTCTCTCTTCTAGCAGCCGCAGATGCAATATTTTGCAGAGCCAGGTTGACAACTTCAGAATGCCGCAGTTTCCGTGTAGGCGGTAAAGGAACGATTTCAGAAATGCGATTTGTCGGTGCTTTATTTTTTAATATCAATATAGGCGGTAAAGAAGTTGAATCATTAGGGAGTTCATTCAGAATGTTTTGAAAAGTATGAAGATACTGATCCCACGTTCTGTGATTCTGATGACAGTAAGGACGACACAATTTATTGATTTCCTTCATCCATCTCTCTGAAGCGTTAGATTGAGGGTGAAAAAGTGAAATGAAAATTGGTTTAATCTTACGACGCCGTAGAGTACGAAGCCAAATTTTAGAACGAAACTGTGATCCACTATCTGATATAACCTTATCAACATGACCCACTTCTTTACGAAAATGTTTGATGACAGCATTAGATACTGAACGAGCTGCTGCTTTGCGTAAAGGTGTAAAACACACATATTTTGATGTCAATTCCACTGCTACCAAAATGTACGCAGAACCATTAGTAGAACGAACCACTGGACCGAACAAATCGACTGCAGCCATATCCTTTACTTTCGCTAGAATGATAGGAAACAACAGTGCTCTGTGAGAAATAGTTGGCGGCTTAGCCTTTTGACATAATTTGCATTTGGCAAGAACAGATCGAATACGTTTTTCCATGTTACTGAAGTAGCAATTTTCTCGTAATTTATGAAAGCATTTTCTGGGACCAAAGTGTGCATAACTGAAATGTATATACCAAATCAATTTATTAACCCACTCATCAGGAATACAAACAAACCAAAACGAGTTGTCAACCGATTTTCGTTTAAAAAGAACTTTCCAGATAGATCGCAAAAACGAGGTGTGGCCAAATTGTCCAATCTAACAAAGCGTCTAAGAAAATTAGAGACACCAAGGAAACTACGAACATCACGTTTTGTAGTAGGAACAGCATAATTACGAATAGCGTCTAGTTTTTCTGGATCAGGAAGAATACCTTCTGCAGAAATAACGTGACCAAGAAATTTCACCTGAGAACGACCATATTCAGATTTTTCCAATTTCACTGTAATGCCAACTTTTGCAAAAATACGTAATAATGAATCCAAAATTTTGTTATGCTCACTCCAAGAACGTTTAGCAATAAGAATATCGTCAACATATGAAGTAAAATTGTCCCGAAGATAAACAGGCAAAATTTCGTTTAAACTACGAATGAATGCTGCTGAAGATACAGTAAGTCCAAATGGTAATTTCCGAAATCACTTTTGGGTAAAATAGTCATATCCGGTTATTGTTTACCGACTCTCTAGATAGATTGATAGTTGAAGAGTTGTTCTGATAGATACAAAGAATAGTAGAAGAGTAGGCAGCGGTGCAGAAAACTAAACGGGAAATAGCACCACTACAGCTCGGGGCCCTGTGCACGCTACGGCACATATTCACTTAGCGTAGTGAATCCCCTGAGGACATAAATAGCCGCACATAAATTCCAGTTTGTGACTTATTGGCCAATTTGGTGGAAGTGCGTACATAAATTGATCTAACCATGAACATGGATGTATGTCATTCTTAGAATTGCGAAAGATCTTAAATTTCCAAACAGTTAAAAGTGTTTATAGTCAAAGTTTTCTCCTCGTGGTGACAAAGACCTACCGTGTCTGTCCCAGTCCGAATGTCGATTATTGTCAAGTTCGCGCGCCTGGCGCTCTCTTCTTGCATCTCGTAAATGAAATAAATTATTTTCTTGAAAGCCCTCTGCTATCTGTGATTCTAAGTTTCTTCTGCTGTCTCTTCCTACGATTTCGCTTTCAATTTGTTTGACTTGCTTTCGTAGCACCTCAAATTACCTTTTAACGCGCTCATTAAATTTTCCCTGATTTTCAACATGTTTATTTACGTTCTGGTACTCTTCGGTTTCTGCAAATTGCAATGGAGCTGTATCATCTGAATCTCTGTCCCCATTTAAACTAAGACTTGTCAATTTATCTGAAATCTCCAACTCTATCCGATAAGTCACCTATTTGTTCTTTCTGTTTATTTACGTCTTCCGTAAGTGTCACGACTCGGGTTTCAGTATTAACACATGTAGTAGTTAACTGTTCATATTGTTGTATTAGGTTATTTATTCTGTCATTTGGTACGGATTCCTCGATTCTTTCAAATATTTCTTCCTTATCGTGTGCACGTTGTACATTTAACTCTGAAAATTTTTGTACTATCACGCGATCTTTTTCTTCCTGTTCTCTATCCTGTTCGTTTTGTCTAATTTCTATTGCAATTAATCTATTATTGTGAGAATTCAAAATCGGTTGTACTTCTTCTCTAATTTCTTTCTTTAATTCATCTTTCATCTTTTTGAAACATGTCCCTATTCGTGAGTCTAACCATGTTTCCATTGTTTCCATCTCTGTTTTAATTGTTCCTATTTGTGAGTCTAGCCGTGTTGCCACTGTTTTTAATTCAGATCCTAACTGTGATCCCAGTGAGTCTAACCGTGTTTCCATTGTTCCCATATCAGTATTAACTGTTCCTATTTGTGATCCCACTGTTTTTAATTCAGATCCTAACTGTGATCCCAGTGAGTCTAACCGTGTTTCCATTGTTCCCATATCAGTTTCTAACCGTGTTGCCAAAGTTCCCATCTGTGATCCCAAATTTAATATAGCACCCATCAACTGCTCCATATTAACTGGTTCGAAATTCCTTTCGCCCCTAACATTTCCCATAAAACTAACTTCCTTCGTCATAGCCGTAAAGCTATCTGTGTTCAATACTATTTCAGAATCTTCTATCGTTAATCTCGTATTCTGTGAATTTTTTGATTGAGAAAAATTTTGAACTGGTTCCAGACTATTTTCCCGACATACTAAATTGTTTTCTACTTCATTATTCATCATACTGTTGTCCTGTGTTGGCGAGTTCGCCATGTTAACATTTTCGGCATTCTCCCTATCCATCATTTTTGCCTTTTTCATTGATCGCGTAATCATTTACAATACATACAAAACTCGTCAATATACGAAAATGACACACAATATGACACTTTATCACCAACAATACCATTCACACGAAATGCTTCCCTCAAACACGATTAACGAACGATTGAAATCTTCATAATTGCACAAAATTGTCAAACACGTATACAAGACATCAAAAATTAAATTCTGCAAAAATACCATTAGAAGAAAGACAAGACAACTACAAATGTTCATTACCAAATCTACACATGCAATATAGACTACAATTACTAAACTACAAATTACTTCAACAATACTACTGTCTGCTATTTTACTATCAGAAGATTTCCAAAGGACGATCCGAAGCAGCGGTCGCCACGTGCATGGGGGCTTAATTAAATATTATGCAAATAATTTTAATTTTAGTAGCTGTATGTCCAGCTACGAGGTCTCGTAACCGGTTGGCCCTGGCTAGTATTAGTACGCAATCTGACTGCATAGAATATCAACAAAGAATGAAAGGAAATTTCCGTTACCACAATTAATTAATTAAGTCCCCAGCAACTATAAAAGCTACGAAACAAAAACTACGAACAACAAAGCACAAGTGTAACTGTTCTGTGTGTAGAAGTGTGATTCAACGTACACATCTGGCACGGTTCTTCCTCAATAAGACAAGATATTTTAAATGCCATTTACACTGAATTAATTAAATAAAACTGAAATACTATAATTGCACATAGAAACCAGAATTACAATCTAATACACGAACACAAGCCAGATGCTTTGTTGACTGAACCTGTGACCAAGAGGCATTGTTAGTTAGGAAATTTAAAAAAAAATAAAAAAATATTTTTTACCTTCATATATATTGACTAAAAGTACACTCTGATCATTACAACATCTCCATTCGAAAAACATCTGCTGTGTAGCCCATCAAAACAACTGCACACGACATGGCCTCAAATAATACAGCTATCAACATCCTCTCAGCAAAGCACTGACCACCACAACTTCTGAACAAGCACTCCCAGTGGAGGCGGCGGAATAAAACTCTTTGGCGCGATCTCTGGCGCTGTGACTCAGTGTAGCCACCTTTCAATGCTAAGCCTACAAATTGTTGTTTGTGAAAGGCTGCATGCGGCGCGCCACGGTGAATGAACCGACAAGGTAAATTCTTGCACACTACACTCTATTCATGCTTACCTCACACCTTGTAAAGCCGTCTTGATGTCCAGTGCTTCATAGACCATGGCTCTTAATATTTGAAAGACAATCAATTTTGAAGTGAATTTAGGGAAGTTTGCTACGACGCTACAGTAATGCCTCGATACGTTTATTAAGTCAAACCAAAATAAGGAAAAAATTGTTTAACACATTACGTCCTGCATGAGAGGCTTGCTGTTCTTGTTGTGGTCTTCAGTGCAGAGACAGGCTTGATGCAGCTCTCCGTGATACTCTATCCATTGCAAGCTTCATCTCCGAATAATTACTACAGCCTACATCCTTCTGAATCTGTTTACTATATTCATCTCTTAGTCTTCCTCTACGATTTTTACCCATCACACCGGTCTCCAGTACTGAATTGGTGATTCCTTGATATCTCCTATCAACCTATCCCTTCTTCTAGTCAGGTTTTGTCACCAATTTCTTTTCTCCACAGTACTGTCCAGTGCCTTCTTACTAGTTACATGCTCTACCCATCTAATTTTCAACATTCTTCTGTAGCACCACATTTTAAAAGCCTCCATTCTCTTCTTTTCTGAGTTGTTTATTGTCCATGTTTCACTTCCATATATGAATACACTCAATACAAATACTTCCAGAAAAGACTTCCTGGCCGGCCGGTGTGGCCGAGCGTTTCTAGGAGCTTCAGCCTGAAACCGCGTGACCGCTACGGACGCAGGTTCGAATCCTGCCTCAGGCATGAGTGTGTGTGATGCCCTTAGGTTAGTTAGGTTTCAGTAGTTCTAAGTTCTAAACTGATGACCTCAGATGTTAAGTCCGATAGTGCTCAGAGCAATTTGAACCAAAAGACTTCCTGATACTTAAATCTGTACTCAATGTTAACAAATGTCTCTTCCTACAGAAAAGATCCTTTTGCCATTGCCAGTCTTCATTTTATATCCTCCCTACTTCGGCCATCGTCAGTTATTTTGCTGTCCAAATAGCAAAACTCATCTACTACTTTAAGTATCTTGTTTCCTAATGTAATTCCCTCAGCATCACCTTATTTAATTCGATCACATCCCATTATCCTTGTTTTGCTTGTTCATCTTATATCCTCCTTTCAAGATACTGCCCATTCCGTTCAGCTGCTCTTCCAAGTCCTTTGTTGTCTGACAGAATTACATAGTTATCGGTGAACCTCAAAGTTTCTATTTCTTTTCCGTGGACTTTGATTCCTATTCCAAATTTTTCTTTTGTTTCCTTTACTGGTTGGTAATTAATAGCTTGAGTAATATCAAGGATAGAGTACAACCCTGTCTCATTCCCTTCTCAACCAAGGCTTCTCTTTCATGCCCCTTCACTCTTATAATCGTCGTGTGGTTTCTGTACAAGTTGAGTATAACCTTTCGGTCCCGGTTTTTTTATCCTTGCTACCTCCAGAATGTCAAAGACAGTATTCCAAACAAAACTTTCACAAGCTTTCTCTAAGTCTACAAACGCTATAATAGAAGGCTTTCCTTTCCTGAACCAATCTTCTACGAGACGTCGAAACGTCAGTATTGCCTTGCGTGTTTCTACATTTCTCCAAAATCCAAATTGATCTTCCTCCAGGTCAATTTCTATCACTTTTCCATTCTTCTGTGGAGAATGCGTTTTAGTATTTTGCAACTATGAATTATTAAGCCGATAGTTCGGTAATATTCACACCTGTCAGCACCTGCTACCTTTGGAATTGGAATTATTATACTATTCTTCTTGAAGTAATTCGCCTCGTACATCTTACACATCAGATTGAAGAGTTTTGGCGTGGCTGGTTTTCCCAAAGCTATCAGTAGTGCTGACAGAATGTCGTTTACTCCTCAGACCTTGTTCCGACTTAGATCTTCCAGTGTTCTTTCTAATTCTTCTCGTAGTATCGTATTTCTCACCTCATCTACATCTACGTTTTCTTCCATTTGTGTAGACTCGTTATATACTCCTATACTTTCGGCATTCCCTTCTTTGCTTACGACTGGTTTTGCATCTGAGCTCTTGATGTTCATACAGCTGTTTATCTTTTCCAAAAAGGCCTCTTTAATTTTTCTGCAGACGGTATCTATCTTCCCCCAAGTGAAATATGCTTCCAAGTCCTAACATTTGTCCTCTAGCCATTCCTGCTTGGCCATTTTGCACTTTCTGTCAATTTCATTTTTTAGACATTTGTATTCCCTTTTGGCTGTCTAAACAAATTATTTACAGGAACGATTGCCAAATGTGACCGTAACACTTAGAGCGCCGCAATATTCACAAAATAAAGCACACTACGTGTTTCCATGTTTCTGCACCTCGGACTACGGTCACTAGTCAAAATTAGGTTTTAAATTATTTTCTTGAATACAGTGAAGCAGTCAGGTTCAACACGCGTTCACACGGCACAGGTGGTTTGCGTCAAACGGTGTCTTCTAGCCCAGATGCCCAGGGCGCGCTCCGTGATAGGTCGACAACGTCCGACAACGTTCGTAACTTCAGATGAATGCTTTTGTAAACTTCTGCAGGTCAGTTTCTGATAAGCGAAATTTTAATTCTGTAGACATCAGTGTGGGTAAAGTCTTCAGAAATGTCAGACTGGCTTCGTAACCACGTAAACAAATATTAATACTGGACGTTTTGTATCTTGGCGTCAAATTTAACTTGGGAGTTACTACTGTCTATGTCGTTCAGAGACATCGCAAGGTACTCGTACCGCTTTATCACACTTCCTATCCATATGGCATGACCATCTGTCAGTTGTGGTGTGGATAAACTGCCTTTTTTTACCGACCTGCATCGCTATAATAGCGTATGCAGTTCTACAGGATATGATAAGTCGCAGCCCACGATTAATGGCCCACTGTAAGTAAAAAGAAACAAAAGTCTTCCTCAAGGAAAGTTTTCCATTCAGACAAGGATTTGTTAGACACATCTTCACAATTTTCATTTCCGATCGCGCAAAACAGAGCACCATTTCTTTACAGTGCGTAAAGAATGCTTTTGAAACCGACTACAAAATCACAATTTACTATGATTTTACAATTCAAAATGGTTTAAATGGCTCTGAGCACTGTAGGACTTAACATCTGAGGTCATCAGTCCCCTAGAACTTAGAACTACTTAAACCTAAATAAGCTAAGGACATGACACACATCCATGCTCGAGCAGGATTCGAACCTGTAACCGTAGCAGTCGCGCGGATCCGGACTGAAGCGCCTAGAACCGCTCGGCCACCGCGGTCGGCTGATTTTACAATTAATCACTTGTTATTGTTAAAGAATGCTAGCTCAGAAATTGGTCGACCATCTTGCATACGGTGATTGTTTAAGGAAACAAGATTTCCATAATATTTTTAAAATATTTCTAGAGGACTGACTAAAAAAAGTGCTATGGTCGCTTCGTGCAACTTGAGGTAACTAATAAGTCTGATGGAAGACTGTTTGCAGAATTTCGTCGTGATCGTCGTTACGTCAGTGATAAATTTCGTGACGGTCGACCAAAAGTGGTTGTTATCCCAAACAACCACCGACGCAGGGCGCAACGTGACAGAAAAGGATCGTCATTGATTTCCCGTGGGGTAGATGCTTTCTTAGATACATAGAAGACAGCAGTACATTCGATTTACCGTGCACATTTAACTGCGGAAGATATCTGTCCCTGATGGATTCCGCGCAATTTGGAATTTCACGAAAACAGGCCCGTGACAGCTGGCACGAGGACATGTTTATAAACATGTGATCGAGGAAATGCAAAATCCGGGTGTAACTTGATAATAGGAGACGAAACTGGGACATGCAACGTGCATCCAAAAAGGCCCGGTCCTGATTTACTTCTGGCTGATAAATGATGTCAGCGCGGTAACTGCGGTGGCAGTTTGAATTCACAACTGTAAGCAACAGCTGTCCATTCGACGAGTAAGTTGTGAGCAGGCAGTTTCATAGCAGTGCCGGCCGGTGGTGTCTGAACTTGGATATTGCGCCGAAGATTCAATGTCGCAATTTCACAAGAGATATTTACGAGGAAGAAAATTATTTATCCCGGCACCTGGCTTCCCGGCATACGTTATGATGTAAACACCTCCAGAATGCGTGGTGTACGAAGGACATAAAATTCAGTTTTGAAATTCAGTTTACGACCCTGAGGAAAGCTAAGGGTATATCTATGAGAAAAAAAACGTCTGTGGCAGAGCACGTTGCGATTTGGAGACTGCCTAGAAAAACTAAACGTTATCTAATGAACTACAAACTTAGTAGAACTGAAATACATTCACCATTTAAAACACTGGAAATAAAAGAGAAATTATACATTAAAAGTACACTTATTCTTCCTTCCGATTGAAAATTGCTCCCCTTGATTTTTGTCGATGGAAACTTTTCAGTCACCCGCTGATTGAAGTCTGGATCACCATCACGAGATCCCTTTCAGTTGAAAGCATCGCCAAGGCTGGCAATATTTGCTGGCTCATAGAATTTCGTAAGAATGATTTTGTTCTTTTCAAAGCTTAAAAGCGTCTTTCTACTTCGGGTGACGTCATGGCAATAGTGAGAATTACACCAAGGTGAGAAACATCGTGGTATAAGCCTACCTTCTGATATCGTGTCGGACCTCCTTCTGCCCTGCATAATGCAGCTCGACGTAGCATGGTCTCAATAAGACGTTGGAAGTCGCCTGCAGAAATACTGAGCCACGTTCTCTCTATAGCCGTCCATAACTGCGTAAAGTGTTGCTGGTGCAGGATTTTGTGCATGAACTGACCTCTAGATTATGTCCCACAAATGTTCGATGGGATTCATGTCGGGCAACCTGGGTGGCCCGATCATTCTCTTGAATTCTCCAGAATGTTCTGCACACCAGTCACGAATTATTTTGGCCCGGTGACATGGCGCATTGTCATCCATAAAAATTCCATCATTGTTTGGGAACATGAAGTCTATGAGTGGCTGCAAAATGTCTCCAAGTGTCAGTACATAACCATTCCTAGTCAATTTCAATTGAACCAGAGGACCCAGCCCATTGCATGTAATTGAAAGCCCACGCCATTACGGAGCCACCACAAACTTTTACACTGCCTTGTTGACAACTTTGTCCCATGGATTCGTGGGGTCTGCGCCACACTCGAACCCTTCCATCAGCTCTTACGAACTGAAATTGGGACTTATCTGACCATGCTACGGTTTTCCGGTCTTCTAGGGTTCAACCGACGAACTCAGAAGAGGCACTACAGGCGACGTCGTGCTGTTAGGAAAGGCACTCGCATCGGTCGTTTGTTGCCATTAACGCCAAATTTCACTGACTGATTTCTGTGTTGCTTGTCTGTTAGCACTGACAACACTTCGCAAACGCCGCTGCTATCGGTCGTTAAGTGAAGGCCATCGGCCACTGCGTTGTCCGCGGTGAGAGGCAATGCCTGAAATTTGGTATTCTCAGTGCACTCTTCACACTGTGGAGCTCGTAATATAGAATTCCCCAACGATTTCCGAAATGGAGTATCCCATACGTCTAGCTCCTACCACAATTCCACTATCAAAGTCTGTTAACTCCCGTAGTGCGACCTTCTCACGTGAATCAACTGAGTACAGATGAAAGCTCCGCCAACGCACCACACTTTTATACCTAGTGTACGCGAAACTGCCTCCATCTGCGTATGTGCGTATTGCTATCCCATAACGTTTTCTCACATCAGTGTGCCTTCAACAGTTTACACCGTTCAGCAACCTAGAAACTATGTGGTGAGCTAGTTCTCATTGTCCAGAACGTATGAGATATAGCAACGCATAGAAAGTTGCGGTGTCAAGAACCAGAACACTCAGTCACCTTGAAACACCAAAAAATCCACACACAGTGTTCGCAGGTGTAAAATCCATACACGTGATGAACATAAACATTACTGCTGCAGTAACAACTACAATCGCAATATTCTGTTCACATTCCCAAATGTCACAATGTTATCTTTAAATGTAAGCTTTGCATACGACTGACAAAAATATAAAATGCAGTCATGCTGGTGAGAAAACGTTTTCTCTGAATTTCTGCCCTCAAGACAAATTTGTGAATGAGAGAAAATTATCATGCTTTCTGCTGAAATATCACTGCCACTAATATTGTGGGTGGCGGAATAAATTACCCTAGGGCCTTGAATAACAAATTAGCTTTGTGGGAGGAAAGAAAGCTGGGAAACGTGTCCTTTGTAGAGCGCTGTTACCTGTTGGGACATTCTGAACTGGTTCTAGTAGGGGATTTGCACACTGACTCCAACACTGACCTAACTGGCGAGCATACCGTCTGGTGCTACTGACACACCTCGGCTCGTCCTGCCAAAAATAGGGATAGGGGAAACCGATATAGGTATTTTAGTTATGAATAATCATTTTAACTGAATCAACTGTGGGTTCTTCATGAAACATTGCAAATTAGTTAATAAACTCTGTTTTTTCCCTTGTTTCACAAATTTTATTATTGTTACTGCGAAACCTAGGTTTCGGGTTATAAGCGAATTTTCAAGTGCATGTACGTGTACTAGGTTGTGCAGTAACAATAATAACATTTGTGAAACAAGGCAAAATCAGCTGTTTTTAGTTAATAACGGGTATTTTTCGCCATCTGTTTGGTCTCGGTTATGACAGGTGTTTTTCATTTCTTTTACTAAAAAAAAAACGAAATATCAAGTACCCATAGCAGCAGTGCTAAAATTTGTCGTTTCTAAATAAACCTTTTTTAGAAAACGAATAATTTTTGTTCGTAAAATATGCACTGGTTTGAAATATTGCGTTATTATAGAAAATGGGAAAAGGGATCAGTGCTATTTTAATAACAATGACGACAAGAGCGAGCAACAAACACTTGGCTTACTGGCACAGCATTGCTGAGACAATAACGTCCCTCTTGCCGTGTGTCGTGTCTTACGGTACGCCTGTATGTGTGCAGTGTGCAAGCCGCCTGGTCTGTGCGACAGTTCCTCGCTGTCGTCGCTAGACCAATTGTATACAAGAATCGCGTCAATCCTAGTCTGGAAACGTTTTTGTGAGGTGACGTAGCAGTGAGGTACCATTTTTTATTTACTTTAAAGGAGTAAAGATTTGTCTGTAATATCTATGAAATAAAAAGTGGATGAAAATTACGGTAAAAGTTATACATTAAAAACTTAACAATTCATTCATAGCTTACACTAAAAATGTAAAGTACCTCATATGATGGCTGTGTCTTATATTTATCTTCTTGTAGCCCTTGAAAACGTACAGATTAACACGAAAAATATAGTTCACCGTTGGCTTACTGACTTTTCGTAACGCTCTAATAGTGGTAGGCCCCAGATTACAACATGACCTTTAAGCACAGTTTAAAACAATTAGGATGAATTGGAAAATACAGACGATTCTTTGTAGTATTCAACCACTTATCAATTTTCGAGAAAAGCGGCGAACGGTGGAGGGACAGAGTTTTGACGCTATATATCTTGAAATTGAGCGAGTCAAAATTTTTCAGTCTTTGTTCGATTTCTGCATTCATTACAGGAAATAATACGAATAAAAAAATCGAAATCCGTTTATTCTGAGCGGTTTTAACAGTCTAGTTAACCGAAAACCGGTCGTATCAGCTATGATCGCCATCCCTAGCCCCAAGTACACTGAAGCGCCAAAGAAACTGGTATATGCATGTATAATCAAACACAGAGATATGTAAACAGACAGAACACGGCGCTGCGGTCGGCAACGGCTGTATAAGACAAGTGTCTGGCGCACTTGTTAGATCGGTTACTACTGCTACAATGGCACGTTATCAGGATTTAAGTGAATTTGAATGGAGTGTTATGGTCGGTGCACGAGCGATGGGACACAGCGTCTCTGAGGAAGTGATGAAGTGGGGATTGTCCTGTACGATCATTTCACAAATGTATCGTGAATATCAGGAATCCGATAAAACATCAAATCTCCGACATCACTGCGGCCGGAAAAAATCCTGCAAGAACGGTACTAACGAAGACTGAGGACAATAGTTCAACGTGATATAAGAGCAACACTTCCACAAATTTCTGCAGATTTCAATGCTGGGCAATCAACAAGTGTCAGCGTGCGAACCACTCAACGAAACATCATCGATATGGGCTTTGGATGCCGAAGGCCTACTCGTGTACCCTTGATGACGGCACGGCACAAAGCTCGCCAGGGGCTGTCAACACTGACACTGAACTATCGATGGGTGGGAATATGTGACCTGGTCGGACGAGTCTCGTTTCGAATTGTACCGAGTGGATGTCCGTGTACGGGTATGAAGACCTCATCAATCGATGGACCCTGCATGTCAGCAGGGACTGTTCAAGGTGTGGAGGCTCTGTAATGGTGTGGGGCGTGTGCAGTTGGAATGCTATGGGACCCCTGATACGGCTAGATACTACTGTGACAGGTGACACGTACGTAAGCATCCTGTCCGATCACTTGCATCCATTCATGTCCATTATGCATTCTGACGGACTTGGGAAATTCCAGCAGGACAATGCGACACCCCACACGTCCAGAATTGCTACAGAGTGGCTGCAATGGCGGGGCCCTACACGATATTAGGCAGTTCTACCAGTTTATTTGGCTCTTCAGTGTAGAACGGGTCGCGCTCTCCATCAGGGAGTTGCTGTAGGAGTGCAAACCCCTTAATTTTGCTTCGGGTCCGGCAGAGTTTTTAGGTCCGTCATGAGGGAATATGACGTTGAACGACAAAGGCAGTTAATTGTTAGAGACATTTCATGGCATATATTAGGCCTATAAACCATAAACATTATAAGAAAAGGGGACACGTAACGGAAAAACTATTGGGAGTTACGCAACACTGCAACATTACCACGCACTACCATTGGTTAAGAATAGTGATCGTGCAAATGTAGTCTGTCGACATAGTTGTATCTCGGAGCGCAATGGAGCAACGAACTGAACTTCTCAAAACCAAGTGTTCAAGACATTCTCAAAACTGCTTTGAACAGGAAAAAGTGTGTGCAAAGTTTGTCCAAGACATTACGACTCGCGAAGAAAAACGCTGGATGACTGCTGCGTCTTGATTGAATTGAAAAACGGGAACAGGTCATTTGTTGAAAAAACCATCA
The DNA here is from genome assembly GCF_023864345.2 of Schistocerca serialis cubense. Classification (NCBI taxonomy): domain Eukaryota; kingdom Metazoa; phylum Arthropoda; class Insecta; order Orthoptera; family Acrididae; genus Schistocerca; species Schistocerca serialis. The sequence goes on along the minus strand of NC_064645.1, from coordinate 439,486,352 downwards.
ACGGTGACGTGAATTGGTGATAGCAGTACGAAGATACCACAGAAAGACAAACTGCAGAATGAGTCTCTGTTGGTTTGCCAAGACCGAAGGAGGTCCGAAAGTGACGCAGGAACTGAAGGACTTCCCAAAAATGGAGTTTTCTGACAGTTTTGTATGCTCATATGAACATTCTGTGCTCAACTGTGGGGTGACTATGTTGAGCACCAGAAGTGCTGAAACCACCATGTTAACTTTCTTCTATTATGCTGTGAGGCATGTATTAATACAGTAGTCCCCTACTGCGTTCTTATTTTTTATGTGAAAACTTATCTCAGGAACTGCTGTAGGGATTTTGATACGGATTTCACAAATACGCAGAATGATCGTGAGGCAGGTTTGTGTTATAATTTACGTTTATAGCGATGATGAGTTATATGTTCCATGTTCAATTGGCGTTTGGAGTGACATCTTATGGTACAGATGGTAGTCGATATCTGGTGGGAAAAGCAGCCACCACAACTCCAGAAAGAAGCGAAGGTTTACCAGAATCTGTAAATACATGATGGCATGCTGAAAAGCAATGGTACAAAGTTTTTAAAAGTTTTTTGAATAAACAAACTTTATTAATATTCTGTATTTTTATTCTTCAGGCCAACATATTTATTTCTCAACATAGTCATCCTGGTTACGAACATATTTGTTAAAGAACTGAAAGTATGTGGTTTCTGAGACATAAGCAGACTAAAGCGAGGGATTCTTTTTTTTTTTTTTTTTTTTTTTTTTTTTTTTTTTTTTTTTTTTACCATCTCCGTGATCCTTGGTCACCTCCTTATGAGATAGATATGCTAACCACTACGCTACCCTGCCATAGTGGGCTTGCGACTACCCTAGCACGCATCCCTACTTAATCCAAATTCACATTCAAGCCTCAGACCATTTAGTATTCCCCTAATCTCAAACAATTTTGCACAAGCTCTCCAACTGCACTGGAATAACAACTCAGCATCGAACGAAACAGGGATCCTCCCTGAAATCCAGACATAGATGCTTTTGATCAACTGATACTACCGGTATATGGTTCCTGAGACCTTGTCAAGTCTCAAACATCTATGATGCATATATGTGCAGACTGAAGCGCATCTCCCTAGCAAACAAGAGACCCGTGTTCGAATCCCAACCTTGGTGCAAATTTTCATTCGTCGCTTCTTTCTGCATGTGTAGAATACATGTCTCCCAGTGAGAGACCAGTTTGTTAATATCGTCACTGTAAAAGGTTTTGACTTTTTTGACAGAGCCACCGCTTCACCTCTGCTTGCAAGACTTCATCATGACCAAAGAAGCCTTCGAAGGTGCTCTTTAAGTTTTGGAAACAGGTGGAAATCGGATAGGGTCAAGTCGGGCCTGTATGGAAGATGGTTTACGACAGCGATCCCAATGTGTCGGATTATTGTAGATGTCGCAGCGCTCGTGTGGTCTGCCGTTGTCACTCTGAAGCAGAGGGTAGTCCATGTGTGAACGAACTCTTCGAATTCGTGCTTTCAGTTTTCTGAGCGTTTTTCACGCCCCCCTATAATTGCGTTACACACCAGCAAGTTATACACTATAGTTCGGAGCCCTCTAGCGGCAGAATGTTGTACTTTACGTCAGCGAAGCAGAAAGTCGACCGAGTAATGTACAGGAGTCGCAAGCGATATTGAGAACACACGACCATAAGTTAAAGTACTCGGCCTAGTTTTTTTGCCTGTGTGGGATGGCTGTCTCAGAAAATTCTGTAGGGATTTTGATACGGTTTTCACTAATAGATTCACGAGGATGGTTTGTGTATGTATTTCATTACTACTACGCCAGACAAGCCGTCTGCCTTTAGCTACGTACCGCTTCTGGCTATAGATGCTACCTGTGCTAAGCCGAGGCAGGTCACAAGTTAATTATTAACACCTTCCTGGGATTAATCCAAAATATACAAGTATTGTGAATTAGACGTTTCGAGGAAGCGTTTGATTGTCTAGCGAAATCGTATCTGTAATAAGGAAGAGCGCGAGGAAATTGTATTTCATCATATTCCATTGAAACGAAAATGTATGTTCACAAGTCGACGCAGGTGGCATTACCTTGTGCGAAAAAATCGTCCGTCCTGCACCCACGGTGAAGTAAATGTTCGGGAACAATGCAGATTATCCGGACATTCGTTCGTTATCAGTAGTGGCGTGCAGCACGTAGGTGTTCCAAAATGTTACCAACGAATATTGCCGACTGACATACTGTCAAGGTAGATGCGAAAACAGATAGCCCACACTGCTCTCGTGAGTTGGAAGAGGGCATGGATAAAAGAACGGGGACTGGCACGCGGGACATGGGACAGGTTTGCGCAACCTTGTTGCGATGACCTTTATTCACTGCCAGGTCTCCGTAGACATTCTGTAACCACCTATAAACATCTGAGGTGCTTTCTGCCAAAAGAAACTCAATGACAGCTGCCTGCTTGAAACGCTTCAGACCCTATAGTTTCATGAAGTTTCGATAGGTGGCAGCGCTTTACGCCTTCAAAATCGAGTGTGTAGCGGAGGTGCCTTCTATACGACATCTTGGCAGCGTTCAATGCAGTATAGAAGGCGGTGGAGACGACGTTCGAGACAGACAGTATATAAAACTATAGAAGACGTCGAACTGACAACAGCCGCCGCCGACAAAAAGAAAAATACAATCAAATCTGTTGCCGCACACGCATTGCTAGATGGACCGTCTGTTTTTTGTGGTTGCAGATTGAATTTTAGCATTGATTTGAATGGCACATTTTCGCATGGTAATGGCTGGTTAACAGTAGCAATTGTACGTGGTGGTACAGGTGTGTCAAACGTGTCGGGACTGGAAAGCTTTGTCGACAGAGACATCATAGCCTACAAAACATATCATGTAACCGAAAATGCTAATAAAGATTTTGGTAAATCAACATATATGTCTCCATCACCCTTTGTCCTGTATACTCGTAAGAGATGTAAAATTAATGTAAATGAAAGTATATTTATTTGGTGTCTTGCAGTCATCAAGGATGCACTAGTGGGCCTTCGGCTCCGATAACGAATATCAATGATACTTCGTTGAACGGTTCGCACCCTGACGGTTCTTGATGGCCTAGCATTGAAATCTGCAGCAATACGGGGAAGGGTTGCACTTCTGTCTCGTTGAACGATTCTTTTAAGTCTTCGTTGGTCCCGGTCTTGCAACATCTTTTTCCGGCCGCAGTGATGTCGGAAATTTCATGTTTTACTGGGTTCCTGATACTGCCGGTACACTAATGAAATGGTCGTAAGGGAAATTCCCCACTTCATTGCTACCTCGGAGATGCTGTTTTCCATCGTTCGTGTGTCGACTATAATACCACGTTCAAACTCACTTAAATCTTTATAACAGGCCTTTGTAGGAGTAGTAACCGACCTAACAACTGCGCCAGGCACAGGTCTTATATAGGTGTTGCCGACCGCAGCGCCGTATTCTGCCTGTTTACATATCCCTGTAATTGAATATGCATGTCTATACCAGTTTCTTTGCCACTTGAGTTTATTTGTGCACTGCTGGGAGAGCATGTTGTGGTGCTTTTCTGAGTGCCTTTGCAAATTTTGTAATAATGGCAGCAGCGTCCATGATGTGACCAAGCAGTTCACATCGCCTATTCACCTTTCATTTGTACAACTCAGTCTTCATACAGCCCCATAAACAAAAATCTAATAGCGTCAGGTCTGACGATCTTTGTGGACAGTTAATTGTACTACTACGACCAATCCAGAGATTGGGTAAGCGTGGCTGAGATGTGCCGTCACACGTGTGGTAAAATTTGCAGGGGTTCCGTCGTGCTGGTAGTACTGTATATTGCGATCCGTTTGGCCAAAGGAAAGTCTTCAAGGTGTCCAACAAGCGAATTTTCTAAAAACAATGTAAGTAATACTCTCCCTTCATTTGCTCTTGTAAAATGACAGGACCTACTAACATGTTACGGATCATATAAGATATTGCAGTGCCTGTGTTGTTCAGAAATGGAGAGGAATGCATACTGCGGGGACTACAGCCGTTATGAAATACAGGAAATGCATCCACAGTTGCTAATATGGACAACCATTAGCTGTATAATGAAATGATTACAACGGAAATTTGTAACGGATCGGGTTTCGAACCAGGATTTCCCGTTTATCGCAACCAGTCACCTATCTGTTCTTTTATATCTCATTTCGTTCTATATTGTGTAAGAGGTCCATGATTAAGGAATTTGTTGCTAGCACACTCGGGCAGATGTAATTTCGATGGATTGCTCACGCGCTGCCTGCGATATGTAAGGTATAAGAGAATCTCAGACCAGAGAGCAGTGTTGTGAGCGGTAGGCACTGTGTAATAGTAGTAGCTAGGAGTGTGGTGTATCGTGTTCGATGGATTGTAGTATAAAGTAAAAGCAGCCTTGCGCATATGTAGTATTGTTATATCAAGTCCCATGTAAATGTTTAAAAAAAATCTCTTAATAATAATCTTTCTCATAAAAAGTAACTTTTGACAATCATTCATTTCAATTTAGAGAATTTACTGATTTCTCCAATCCTTGGTCACCCCGATTATTGAAAGGAAAAATCAGTTGTTTCTTTTTATACATGACAAATCTATCGGGCAGCATTGCACAGAGCTGCGCCAGAAAAATTTCTTGTAGGAGCAGATATATACGCTTTATCCGGCGGCCTAATTGAGGTAAGATTTTTCAATTTATTCATAATGAATTTTCAGGGCCATGACGCAGCACTGCTGACGTCCAAAATTTACCAGTTTAAATTCACAGTCAATTATTGAAAGGTTATAAGTGAATCGCAGTTTAATTGAGAGGTTAGTCACATTATATTATTGGTAGGTTACGGAAGTTTTCTGTTGGGAGGTTACAGTAAATGTGAATATTATTCATATTATTTTATTTTGTGGGGAGGTTACACTTGTCGACAACCGGCCCATCCAACACGATACACCAGACTCCTATCTACTAGTACTACACAGTTCCTACCGCATACAACACTGCTCTCTGGTCTGAGATTCTCTTATACCTTACATATCGCAGGCAGCGCGTGAGCAATCCATCGAAATTACATCTGCTCGAGTGCGCTAGCAACAAATTCCTTAATCATGGACCTCTTACAATTGTTCGTTCGTTGAATTTGTTCGGGGCGGGCGTCCGATGACACCCGTTCAGGTTCTTCGTTGATACTTTCACTCAGTTTTTTTGTTACAGACGGTAGCTAAACCCTCTGACCGACCACAATGAGCTATCGTGCCGGCATTTGGCTATCCGAGCTCGAGTCACGGCTAGACCCAAACTTCCATATGTCGCCAACCATGTGGCTACAACCAGCATTGGTTTATCCATTCATTACGTACATTCCCGAACAAGGGTGACATATTACCGAATGCATGTCCGAAGGAACATTGCATCGTAATTCAGAATAACACAGGTGCCGTAATTTCGTATTTACCTGCCAACACCGGGCAAGCGACTTCAATTAAAATGTTTCCCCTTACGAGAATATACGTAATGAATATACGAGTGCGGGTTGTAGACAGGTGGTTGACGGCGAACGGAAGTTTGGGCCTGGCCGTGAGTCGTGTTCGGACGCCCTAAGTGTAAGGCGACCGCTCGAGGTATGCTAGAAGTCCAGGTTCGAGTCCCGGTCCGGCACAAGCTTTCATTGTCGTCATTCCATTATACAGCCGATGTCCGCCCCCGGTAGCTGAGTGGTCAGCGCGACAGAATGTCAATCCTAAGGGCCCGGGTTCGATTCCCGGATGGGTCGGAGATTTTCTCCGCTCAGGGACTGGGTGTTGTGTTGTCCTAATCATCATCATTTCATCCCCATCAACGCGCGAGTCGCCGAAGTGGCACCCGGCGAACGGATTACCCGACGGGAGGCCCTAGTCACACGACATTTACATTTATACAGCTGATGGTTGTTCATGTTCGTAAAAGCGTACGCATTACATGTTATGGATCATGCAGCACCGAACATTGATCGAAAAGCTAACTTTGAAGTTGGTATCCACTGTCACGTGTGGTTTTACCTGCGAATTTGACTATTACGTGTGTTGTTAATTTAAAAAGATTGTGGACACGCTGTATGTGAAATGGGAAAAAGTATTCCATATGTCATGCTCACCACACACGTGTTCTTGGGACACTGATACTATGTGCAAAGTCGACGTGAGCTGGTGGTAGGTCTACACTGCACCATTTAAATAGTGCGTTGCTGCACAGACTGTTGCACTAGATGTTCATAAGAAAAATGAGGACTTGGAAGAATACCTGTGCTGACTGGTAAATTCTGCGATTAGAAATTCGACGTGTCGGAATGCTCTGAATGTATTCTTCGGCAGCAGTAGGAGCACTACCATCGCAGCAGCCGTAAACATGCACCATGATCTACATGTCGAACAAAAAAATTAATCACTTGTACAGAAGGGAGTTAAATATACTGCTATAAAGATTTTTAATGCATTGCCTAATTATATTAAATGTACAAGAGAAAATGAAACACTGTTCAAAGGTACGTTAAAAAAATACCTGCATGACCATCCACTGTACTCCTTAGATGAGTTCTTTTCCAGAAGTAATGCACTCCTTTAATAATAGATGTATTTAGTCTCTTAGTTATTAAATGGACGATACAATATTATGTTAACGCTATAGTGTTAATGTTATAGTTATAATGTTATAGTGTGAACTGCTATACTAGTTAAATGACAGCTTGTAAATGAGAAAAGTGATACTTATTAATATCTATATCATTGAATTATATTACTATTCTGTAGCATTAATTGTATTTGTACAATTGTATTGACACATTCCACATCCAGGCGAATCACTCGCATGTACAGATGTATGGAATACGCATACCAAACAAAAAATAAAAACAAAAATAAATATGTCATGCAAGCTGTCAACAGAAAAATAGCATACATAAAAACCAACTAAAATGGGATATACATCTCCAGTGTACTTCTAAGGAGAAACTAATGAATCTGAAAAAGACAGGACATGGCAGCAACGTTATTACATGTAAGAGTACCTGATGAAGGCAATATGATGAAATGGGCTCATCGTGAATAATTTATAAAATAAAAACCATTTAAAGAGAAGTATAGCTGGCCAATATTCATATTAATCATGTCATTAAAAGACATACTTTGCACTGCGGGCCCCAACGAAGAAAAGTTAAGCATATTCTTCATCAGTTAGGATGTGTGGCGTCTTAGCCAGCGTTAACCGATGTTTCTCGCCGATACGTTTTCATTTCCTTTTACTACTTCACTCACAACACACCCAGAATATAAACAACTATAAGAAATCTAAGTGAACATGTAAATTGAGCTTTCATGACGATTTCTGCACTAACGAACATAGTATGAAACCAGCGTGTCGCAGACCATTACCTACCATATATTTAAAGATAGTTAGATGTTTTAAGATATATTTACAGTTTTTACATAAACTTTCAACATTTTACAGTGCCGGATGTAGCGAAGTATTTGTTCATTTTCTCATAATTGTTATAAAATTGTACAAATATTTTAATGTGAGGTCGCAAACTGACCATGAGAAATTAATCTATGGTCTGGTAAGTTGTATTTCCTTTAAAACTGAATGGTGGTCATTTCGAAAATACTTATATGGAGTAGAATAACGATCATATGACCAAAAGCATAAACAGGCAAGCAAGTCGGAATGTAGGGTCTTTTGCTGGTGATCTTTTGGCGGTCTTTCGTTTGCATGTGGTAGGTTAGTGAGCTATAATGGTGGAACGGGATTTGCATGGCTAAGGCAGCGTTTGTTTTGTAAATTTTTATTGGTCATGATTTGAACGCTTAGAAAATAGTTGGGAAAATTTCGTGAGAGGTAGGTCTAGACTTTTAATTCTGTCAGGATCGTCGGGATTTAATGTGACTTTGAGTCCTAGTGTTTTCAGCGAGCACTCGGACTTTACCGTTGCTTGAGCAATTTAAGGCAGCTGTAGAGTTTAATATTTCGCTGCATTTATTATTAGTAATAGTGTGACGAACTTGTTAGGTATTTGTCACGAGATTAAGGGTGATGCCACTGTTACTGAGATTTCTTGTCTACAAATTTTAAGATTTTACTATTGATTTTTGTGAATTAATACACACTCTTGTGAACATTAATCGCACATGCTACGATGTTCAGCTGCTCTGCCTGTACTACGTGATTACATTTTGCACTGCTTCTTTAACTAATGTTTATCTGATTTAACATTTTATTTATGTAAGGCCACCATTCGCTAATTCGTGGGCATATTTATTGAATAAATATTTGGCTTGAGTTTTAAACATTTTAGTCTTTCTCACTTTACTATTCTACGGAACTCTGAGATGTTGTTCCTTACTTATGTTTCATTTTGTTGTTCTACTACTAAAAGGGTTTGATAAACATTTATTTCCTTTAAGATTTTACTTTAAAAGCGACGATGCACGTTCTCCCTCAACAGACTTCAAGCGAGTCATCCTAAAGTTTTAGGTCGTCCATTTACCACACTAATCTGCCAGGTAGAGTCGTAATTGATAATGAACTAGCTTGCAATTGGACTGACCCTTCCGGCATAATTGGTACCATAGTAATTGAGTAAACTCCTTCTGGTGTTGCAGGTTGCTGATTAATTCACGCCCCATAGGCACTGGTATCCGCTGGTGCCCTCCAGAAGGAAGCAAGAGGGAACATATATTTAAAAAATTGGAACTTCATTTTGTTTGCGTCTCTAGGGCAGTACGAAGACCTATATACAGTAATGTACACTAAGGTGACAAAAGCATTAGATGACGATATGATTTTTATTTTTTATTTTACTTACACGTCAAGTTCCGTAGGACCAAATGGAGGAGCAAATCCACAAGGCCATGGAACGTGTCAGTGCATGAAATTATAACATGCAAGTAATGACAGATAAAAATAAATGTTTATGAAAAAAGTCGGTCTATAAGTTTAAGTAAACGCAATCAACAATACAACAAGAATCAGCTTAATTTTTCAAGGAACTCCTTGACAGAATAGAAGGAGTGACCCATGAGGAAACTCTTCAATTTCGATTTGAAAGCGCGTGCATTACTGCTAATATTTTTGAATTGGAGTAGTAGCTTATTGAAAATGGATGCAGCAGTATACTGCACACCTTTCTGCACAAGAGTTAAGGAAGTCCGGCAGGCCGCTGTGGCCGAGCGGTTCTAGGCATTTTAGTCCGGAAACGCGCCACTACTACGGTTGTAGGTTCGAATCCTGCCTCGGGCATGGATGTGTGTTATGTCTTTAGGTTAGTTAAATTTAAGTAGTTCTAAGTTCTAGGGGACTGATGACCTCAGATGTTAAGTCCCATAGTGCTCAGAGCCATTTGAGCCATTTAAGTTAAGGAAGTCCGATCCAAATGCAGCTTTGATTTCTGCCGAGTATTAACTGAGTGCGAGCTACTTATTCTTGGGAATAAGTTAATATTGTTAACAAGAAATGACAGTAAGGAATATATATATATATATATATATATATATATATATATATATATATATATATTGAGAGACCAAAGACAAAATACCCAGACTCGTGAACAGGGGTCGACAAACAGTTCGTGAACTTACACCACGTATTGTCCGAACTGCCCGTTTCTGAGCCAAACAGATCCTTTTAGAAATATAATACCATATGACATATGCGAATGAAAATAAGCAAAGTAGACTAATTTTCGTGTCTAACGACTTCAGCTACCGTTCGAATAGTAAAAATGGCAGCATTAAGTCTTTGAAGAAGATTCTGAACGTGGGATTTCCACGACACCTTACTATCTATCTGAACACCTAGAAATCTGAACGGTTCAGGTTCACTAATCATATGCCCATTCTGTGAAATTAAAACGTCACGTTGTGTTGAATTGTGTGCTACAAACTTAAAAACTGAGTCTTACTGTGACTTAGCGTTAGTTTATTTTCTACAAGCCATGAACTTAGGTCATGATATGCACTATTTGAAACCGAGCCAATGTTGCACACAACATCCTTTACTACCAAACTAGTGTCATCAGCAAACAGAAATATTCTAGAGGTGCCCGTGATACTAGATGGCATATCATTTATATAAATAAGGAACAGTAGTGGCTTCAACACTGATCCCTGGGGCACCCCCCACTTGACTGTACCCCACTCAGACCCCACACCACAGCCATTCTCAACATTGTGAATAATGACCTCTTGCTGTCTGATGCTAAAGTAATAGGCGAACCAATTGTGAGCTACTCCCCATATTCTGCAATGGTCCAGTTTCTGGAGCAATATTTTGTGGTCAACACAATCAAATGCCTTAGTTAAATCGAAAAATATACCAAGCGTTCGAAACCTTTTGTTTAACCCATCCAGTACCTCACAGAGAAAAGAGACTGTAGCATTTTCCGGTTGTTAAACGACTTTCAAAGCCGAACTGTACATTTGACAGCAAATAGTGTGATATAAAATTATCAAGTATCCTTACATCACAGCCTTTTCAATAACTTTTGCAAACACTTATGGCATAGAAATAGGTCTAAAATTATCTACCTTATGCCTTTCTCCCATTTTATGAAGCGAGTTTACTACTGAGTACTTTAATCGTTCAGGAAATTGACAATTCATAAAGGAAAAATTACAAATATGGCTAAATATAGGGCTAACATGTGCAGCACTTTAATACTCTGCTAGACACTCCATCATACCCATGAGAGTCCTTAGTCTTCAGTGATTTAATTATTGACCAAATCACCCCTGTCTGTATCACAGAGGAGCTTTTCGCTCCAACAAAGTTAAAATGCCACACTAATCAAAACACAAATAACCAACAAACGAAAGTTTAAAATAAATATAGCTAAATCATAAAGTATCAATACTACTTGTAGAAGAAAATCCACATAAATGAATTTTTAATTCAAAATATTTCAGGCATGAATCTCAGAAAGGCACTTGCCAAGAAAGTTATATGATTTCCTGTAGAAACTAAATTTTTATTTAATTCACCAGTAATTCTCAGAAAATTATTGTTAAATACTGCACATATATCAGATATATTTTTACTGCGAACTGACATTATATCGTCAACCTTGTGCTGCTGACCAGACACTTCCTTCACAACTGACCATATGGTTTTAATTCTATCCTGTGAATTGGTTATTCTATTTGCCTACCACATACTTTTTGCCTTCCTAATAACATTTTTAAGCACATTAAAACACTGTTTGTAATGGGCTACTGTAGCTTGATTGTGACTATTCTAACATTTTGATATAATTCCCGCTTTGTTCTACAAGATATGCTTACCCATTAGTCAGACACCCAGGATGCCTACTACTGCTAGTACCCCTTTTAGAACGTTCTAATGGAAAACAACTCTCAAAGAGCATGAGAAATGTGTTAAGGAAATCATGATATTTATCATGTATGTTATTGGCACTATAAACATCCTGCCACTCTTGTTCCTTGACAAGGTTTAAAAAACTCTCTATTGCTGTTCGATTAACTTTCCTACATAGTTTGTAATTAAATGTGACATTTGTTTGAGTACGAAAAGCTTCTAGAGTTAAAATTTGTGCATCATGGTCTGAAAGGCCATTTACTCTTTTACTAATGGAATGCCCATCTAGTAATGAAGAAAGAATAAATATATTGTCTATGGCTGTGCTACTGTTCCCCTGCACCTTAGTTGGAAAAAACACAATCTGCATCAGATCATATGAATTTATGAGATCTGCCAACATCCTTTTTCTTGCACCATCATGTACACAATTTGTATTGAAGTACCCACATTTTTCTGGTACCTCCTGCAAAGTGAATCGAGAACCCTCTCTAGCTTGAGCAGAAATGCTTTGATGTCAGAGTTAGGGGACCTATAAACAACAACAATTAGAAGTTTGTTTCACTAAATTTAACTGCCCCTACACATCATTCAAATATCTGTTCAGTTCAGTGCCGTGATACGTCTATGGACTCAAATGGAATACTGCTTTTTACGTACATATGAACGCATAAAAATTGGGTAGTATCACGTACACAAGGGATTAAAGGGTCATTTTTACTCAAGCGATTAATGTTATAGTTTCAGACATGATTGTGGCCTCACGACGGGAATTAACAGTCTCTGAACGCGGAATGGCAGCGGGAGCTAGACGCATGGGACGTTCCATTTCGGAAATCGTTAGGGAATTCAGTATTCCGAGAGCCACACTGTCAAAAGTGTGTCGAGAATACCAAATTTCGGGCAACACTTCCCACCACGGACATCGTAGTGGCCGACGGCTGTCACTTGAGTTTGAGAGCAGCGGTGTTTGTGTAGAGTCGTCAGTGCTAACAGACAAGCAACACTGCGTGAAATAACCACAGAAATCAATGTGGGACTTAGGACGAACGTGCCTGTTAGGAGAGTGCGGCAAAATCTGGGATTAATTGGATATGGCAGCAGACCACGTGCACGAATGCCTTTGCTAACAGCACGACATCGCCTGCAGTGCCTTTCCTGGGCTCGTGACCCTATCGGTTGGAGCCTAGATGACTGCAAAAGGGTGGCCTGGCCAAATCAGTCCCGATTTCATTTGGTAAGAGCTGATGGTAGGGTTCGAGTGTGGCGCGGACTCCACAAAGGCACTGAGCGAACTGGTGGTAGCTCCATAATGATGTATCCTGTGTTTACTTGGAATGGACTGCGTCTTCTGGTCCTACTGAACCGATAATAGACTGGAGACCATTTACGGCCGTTCATGGACGTCATGTTTCCAAACAACTATGGAATTTTTATAGACGATAATTCGCCATATAAAGAGGTCACAGTTGCTCACAATTAGTTTGAAGGACGTCCTGGGCAGTTCGAGCGAATGATTTGGCCACCCGGATCGGCCGACATGAATACCATCGAATGTTTATGGTACATAATGGAGAGGTCAGTTCGTGCACAAAATCCTTCACAGACAGCGATTACGGACAGCAATAGAGGCAGCATGGCTCAGCATATCTGTAGGGGTTTTCTAATGACCTGCTGAGTCCATGACACGTCCAGTTTCTGCACTATGCCGGGTAAAAGGGGGTGCGGCACGATATTAGGAGGCATCCCATGACTTTTGTCACCTCAGTGTATTGACTCCGTGTATCAAGCTCGGACTCCCGCAAATCGCACCACGTTCTTTAATTTCAACGTATTAGAAACTTTGTGATACAATAGCGTCGGTGCAGAAGACGTGACCCAGAAGACGACGAGCATCGCGATAAAGAATTTGTGGCGCAGACGAGAAAGAAGCGCGCGTACAGGTTTCGCTCTGGTGTGAACGCCACAGCCACACGTCTCCTCGGAGTGATGTCAGACATTTCTCTAGCGCAACACAGGGCAACTTGGCGGATTTCATATCCGCGAACCACGTCGCAGCAGGATCGCAGCAGATGGGGGCCCGGACCGTCGCTGCCACCTGCGACCTCCGAGGATGCCTGGAAAAGCCGCCACAGATTTCGTGCGTCAGAAGGCTTGCGAGAGTCTTACATCTTATGCAATTTTGCTAGCGGTGGGTCTTCCCTCAAACCTTCAAACGTTACTTTCTTTCGTAACCAAAAGTTGATGTGTACGTGTGCACACACTCGGATCCAAATACACTGACACACACACACACACACATACACACACACACACACACACACACACACACACACACACACACACAAATTTTGATTTTTTACTGGAAAATGGTCATCACTGTGCCAGAAACAAATCCCCGAGTTTCGAGCAAGGTGTCCGGTAGATTTCTCTTGGAAATGAGATGACTGCCAGAAGTCAAAATCCTCTGCAAAATATTACCCACTGAGCAAGGGACGTATCTCTGTGAACTGACTTTGAGGTACTCCCATGATCAGCAATGTCTGCAGATCTTTTCCCGACAGAACGCGTATGGGATCAGTTCGGATGCCGACTCCGTCCTAGCGACAAGATAACAAGAACCATTCAAAGCAGTCGTAGTCAGCTTGCCTGAGGAGAGGTTCCAGCTGCTTTTTGACACCATCGCCGACCGACTCAGTGCAAGCATCCAGGCCAGAGGTAGTATAACGTCGTACTTACAAGGAGGTTGATACTGCCAAGTTCTGCGAAAATCTGACTCGATTTTTAAATCAGTGAAATAACATCATGTACCCTCTCAACTCGAGTTTCGTTTCGTTTCCTTCTCCCCTTCTGGGTGCTTCAGTTTTTTTGTCAAGCGATAAACATTCACATGCTTATACAGGGTGGTCCATTGATTGTGACGGGACCAAATGTCTCACGAAATAAGCGTCAAACGAAAAAACTACAAAGAACGGAACTCGTCTAGCTTGAAGGAGGAAAACAGGTGGCGCTATGGACCGTTAACCAATTGCGGAAAAGGTCGATATGGTGTTGATTTATGGCTATTGTGATCAAAATCCCCAACGGGCGTGTGCTGTTCGGTATCCTGGATGACATCATCCAAGTGTCCGGACCGTTCGCCGGATAGTTACGTTATTTAAGGAAACAGAAAGTGTTCAGCCGCATGTGAAATATCAACCACGACCTGCAATAAATGATGATGCCCAAGTAGGTGTTTTAGCTGTTGTCGCGGTTAATTCGCACATCAGTAGCAGACAAATTGCGTGAGAATCGGGAATCTCAGAAACGTGGTGTTGAGAATCCTACATCAACATCGACTGCACCCGTACCATATTGCTGTGCACCAGGAATTGCATGGTGACGACTTTGAACGTCGTGTACAGTTCTGTCACTGGGCACAAGAGAAATTACGGGACGATGACAGATTTTTTGCACGCATTCTATTTAGTGACGAAGCGTCGTTCACCAACAGCGGTACCGTAAACCGAGATCATATGCACTATTGGGCAACGGAAAATCCACGAAGGCTGCGACAAGTGGAACATCAGCGACTTTGGCGGGTTAATGTATGGTGCGGCATTATGGGAGGAAGTATAATTGGCCCCCACTTTATCGATGGCAATCTAAATGGTGCAATGTATGCTTATTTCCTACGTAAAGTTCTACCGATGTTACTACAAGATGTTTCACTGCATGACAGAATAGCGATGTACTTCCAACATGATGGATGTCGGGCACATAGCTCGCGTGCCGTTGAAGCGCTATTGAATAGCATACTTTATGACAGGTGGATTGGTCGTCGAAGCACCATACCATGGCCCGCACGTTCAACGGATCTGACGTCCTCGGATTTCTTTCTGTGGGGAAAGTTGAAGGATATTTGCTATTGTGATCCACCGACAACGCCTGACTACAAGCGTCATTGCATTGTCAATGCATGTGCGAACATTACGGAAGGCGAACTACTCGCTGTTGAGAGGAACGTCGTTACACGTATTGCCAAATGCATTGAGGTTGAAGGACATCATTTTGAGCATTTATTGCATTAGTGTGGTATTTAGAGGTAAACACGCTGTAACAGCATGCGTTCTCAGGAATGATAAATTCACAAAGGTAGATGTATCACATTGGAACAATAAAATGTTCAAACGTACCTACGTTCAGTATTTTAATTTAAAAAATCTACCTGTTACCAACTGTTCGTCTAAAATTGTGATCCATATGTTTGTGACTATTCCAGCGCCATCTATCACAAAGCGAAAAAGTGGTCCAACTATAACATTCATATTTCTTTACGTACTACACGAATATGTAATAAAAAATGGGGGTTCCTATTTTTAAAAACGCAGTTGACATCCGTTTAACCTATGGCAG
This sequence comes from Schistocerca serialis cubense, assembly GCF_023864345.2. Classification (NCBI taxonomy): domain Eukaryota; kingdom Metazoa; phylum Arthropoda; class Insecta; order Orthoptera; family Acrididae; genus Schistocerca; species Schistocerca serialis. Next base: position 439,470,589 of record NC_064645.1, on the reverse strand, counting down.
CGCCAATCTAGTGGGTCAACCATAGCGCCATCCGGTTTCCCCCTTCAAGCTAGACAAGTTCCGTTCTTGTAGTATTTTAGTTTGACGCTTATTTCGTGAGACATTTGGCCTGGTCACGATCAATGGACCACCCTGTATATACAGGGTGATTTTTTTTCCACAATGTACAAACTCTAAGAATTGATCGATGAGAGGATACAGAATAAAAAAGGTCTTATGAAGTTGTGTCCGGGAAAGCATAGTTTCTATCCTACAGACCATTTATTCAATCATACTTTGTTAAAGAGACTGCGGTCTAATACGCGTTGTACCATGCACCCACAGTCACAGTATGCGTCGTTTCCTCATAAAGGGTGCTGCTGGTCCTCATACGTCATGACATAGTGCCCACACCTGCCATATTAATTGGTAATGATCTGTCAGATTCGCTTCTCCTGCTGGCTCAGTTTGTATAGGAAGTGATACAGCGTTGTACACAGTGGTTCCGTATTTGGATCGATAGCTTGCCGACATGTTGTTTACTTTCGGAAAGGCAAATGCCAACGAGCGGTGGGCGGCAAGGCTGTATCAGGAGTCCTAACCCCGCCGACAACATCCACAGCATTCAATGTTTGTAACGGCTTTTCGCGTTTGGTTGAGACAGGGTCGTTTCAGAGCCAGGAAATGATGAAGGACGTACGCGAAATATTCCGACACCAGACTCGGAGGAAAATGTGATGAACACTGTGGAAGGCGACCGCTGTGCCAGTCCCAGGCAGTTGTCCCGCCAGTACAGGGTAGGCCAGACGACCGTGTGGAACATTCTCCATGACAATTATTACTACCCCTATCATTTACAGCGTGTGTACGGCTTGCTACAACATCCTCAGTGGCATTGTAGCGAGAAGGAAGTACTTCTCTGGGCGGTATCACTAACCTTGTGTCTTGCTGCTTCGGTAAGTCCCTCGTAGTACAGTGGTATCACTCAGTCGCCAGGTTCCATGTAGGTGGTGATCCTGCTGAATTGCAGTGTTTAGAGATGCCAGTTGTTAATTGTCAACAACGGTTGTACTATACTTGCTTTAATACAGGAATTGCTTTGTCACACACGTCACAGAATCAGCATTTTCAATATGGCGGCTCTGGACTACGCCGTTATATTCGACCCTTTACACACATTAACATCGTTTTCTGACTTTACATAATGATAGACACTGCCCACGACACGTGGCGTTCTGATAACTAATAACTTCACTTTATATCTTGTTTAACTGCTGAAATATGTAGTAGCGACTGTTCTTTTAGAGCCACCCCAGTTACTCGACCGTGCGTTTTGAGTGGCTCCTCGCGACTGACTCGCTCTGCCTTCCCGAAGTACAGGATAGACCCCTCCTTTCTCCCTCAGCCAATAAGGACACTACACTTTCAGCCAATGGGCGTTCAGATCGCTGTTGCTAGGCGGATCTGACGTCACGTTTGCAGACATTGTGACTGAAGTTTGTCTCGGAACACTGTCTTAGAATATAAGATCCTACTCCCAAATAATCGGGTCTTGTCCCTGCTAAGGTTGCTTAAGATTGCCTCCTATGATTTCATCACTAATGCTCCTTGCTGACGCTTAATTGTTAAATGTAGCCTGGCTGCTACTGAGCATTTCCGATTGCATAAATATGCATAACACTTAGCTTAAACACGCGAAGGGAAGGCACATATGCATTACAAGACTTTTCACATCGGGAGCAGTTGTGTCACCATGTTTCGGAGATTTGTGTCATTTATCCTACTCACAGATAAGGCCACCCCTACGTGGCATCGTATCTTCAACTTTCATAACATTCATCTGTGAGGTAGCATGCAGAGCCCCCATGGTATGGTGACAGCGAAATGTTAGCATCGGTGCAGGCGGTATGTGTGGGCTGGGATAATCTTCCTATCACGTCGCCTAACGAGCCGCAACTATCGACATTTCTTGCGGGTGACTTTGCCTCCGCCGCTGTAAGAGGTGTCATTGATGGTTCGAAGGGTTATGTGACTGCTGCATGATGGTTCTCCAGCCCACTTCGCCATTAACGTGTGGACACTTCTCAATCGTGTCTTCCGTGGTCGACGGATCGGACGAGCGGGTCCAGTTGCATAGCTTGCTCGTTCACCGGATCTCAACCCATGCGATTTCTTGTTATGCGGCCATCTCAACAGTAACGAGTATGCAGAGCCCACTCCAGATGTCGAGACACTGGAACAGCGTATTCATGCTGCCTTTGACACTTTTCAGATGCAGCTGGGCCATTGTGTAAGTGTGAGGCAGAACATGGTACGGCGAGTACACGCATGCGTTGAGCTACATGGAAACCATTTTCAACACATACTGTAACGGTGGCTGCGTGGTACATCGCGTATTAGGGCGCAGTCCTGTAACAATGTATAATGGAATAAATGGTCTCTAGTACGGAAACCATGCATTTCCGGACAGAAACTCATTAGATCTTTTTTGTTCTATATACTCTCATCAATCCCTAGAGTTTGTACGCAGTGGAAAATAACACCCTGTATATGGGGTGTTAAAAAGTGTCGATTTTACTCACAGTACTCTACATACAATTAGGTGATATGCAGTCAGTTGTCTGGTTCGACTCGTGTTGCAGGCTACGTTAGTTTTCATCGCGTTCGTGTGCCTTATTGCACAGCAGTGTCAACCCTGGGAACATATCATAGTGTTTTGCCACCTTGCAAACGCCCATTCACTTATGTGTTTACTGTTACTGCGCTGTTTGCACGTACAAATGGTGCAGTACATATGCATTTTCTCTCTTCCACCACTTGATACCAATGGAAGCCTACTACTCGACAAGTGAAATGGCTGATACGATGTTCTACTATGGCTCAGCAAATATACACTCCTGGAAATTGAAATAAGAACACCGTGAATTCATTGTCCCAGGAAGGGGAAACGTTATTGACACATTCCTGGGGTCAGATACATCACATGATCACACTGACAAAACCACAGGCACATAGACACAGGCAACAGAGCATGCACAATGTCGGCACTAGTACAGTGTATATCCACCTTTCGCAGCAATGCAGGCTGCTATTCTCCCATGGAGACGATCGTAGAGATGCTGGATGTAGTCCTGTGGAACGGCTTGCCATGCCATTTCCACCTGGCACCTCAGTTGGACCATCGTTCGTGCTGGACGTGCAGACCGCGTGAGACGACGCTTCATCCAGTCCCAAACATGCTCAATGCGGGACAGATCCGGAGATCTTGCTGGCCAGGGTAGTTGACTTACACCTTGTAGAGCACGTTGGGTGGCACGGGATACATGCGGACGTGCATTGTCCTGTTGGAACAGCAAGTTCCCTTGCCGATCTAGGAATGGTAGAACGATGGGTTCGATGACGGTTTGGATGTACCGTGCACTATTCAGTGTCCCCTCGACGATCACCAGTGGTGTACGGCCAGTGTAGGAGATCGCTCCCCACACCATGATGCCGGGTGTTGGCCCTGTGTGCCTCGGTCGTATGCAGTCCTGATTGTGGCGCTCACCTGCACGGCGCCAAACACGCATACGACCATCATTGGCACCAAGGCAGAAGCGACTCTCATCGCTGAAGACAACACGTCTCCATTCGTCCCTCCATTCACGCCTGTCGCGACACCACTGGAGGCGGGCTGCACGATGTTGGGGCGTGAACGGAAGACGGCCTAACGGTGTGCGGGACCGTAGCCCAGCTTCATGGAGACGGTTGCGAATGGTCCTCGCCGATACCCCAGGAGCAACAGTGTCCCTAATTTGCTGGGAAGTGGCGGTGCGGTCCCCTACGGCACTGCGTAGGATCCTACGGTCTTGGCGTGCATCCGTGCGTCGCTGCGGTCCGGTCCCAGGTCGACGGGCACGTGCACCTTCCGCCGACCACTGGCGACAACATCGATGTACTGTGGAGACCTCACGCCCCACGTGTTGAGCAATTCGGCGGTACGTCCACCAGGCCTCCCGCATGCCCACTATACGCCCTCGCTCAAAGTCCGTCAACTGCACATACGGTTCACGTCCACGCTGTCGCGGCATGCTACCAGTGTTAAAGACTGCGATGGAGCTCCGTATGCCACGGCAAACTGGCTGACACTGACGGCGGCGGTGCACAAATGCTGCGCAGCTAGCGCCATTCGACGGCCAACACCGCGGTTCCTGGTGTGTCCGCTGTGCCGCGCGTGTGATCATTGCTTGTACAGCCCTCTCGCAGTGTCCGGAGCAAGTATGGTGGGTCTGACACACCGGTGTCAATGTGTTCTTTTTTCCATTTCCAGGAGTGTATGCAGCCCGCCCTCTGCGCTCAAAAACATCCACGGCGCAGAGCGCCCTCTGTTAAGCTGTTCGGCAGGCTTTTCAAGCGTCTGAGGGGCACAGCTAACCTGGCATCTCCAAAGACTGACAGAAGAAGACCCCACATAGTCCGCACGCCTGACATGGAGGAGCGTGTGTTACGTTTGGTAGGAGAAACCCATGGTACCAGTGTGCGACGATTAGCAGCAGCAGACAGTGTGCCTCACTCTCTTATCTGGTAGGGGAGGGGGGGGGGGGCGTAGTGGGAGAGTGTACTTCGTGAACAACTGCTGTACCAATATCATCTACAGTGCGTTCAGGCCCTTAGGCAACAGGATCATCATGGCAGACGGCGGTTCTTTTAATGGCTGTTGCAGAAGTGTTTCGCGTATCCACTGTTCAGATCCAAGATGAGGCAGGATTCACAAGAGTTGGTCTGTGAGTATTGTGAATTTCCATAAGCAGGCTGCATGGGCAGATCTAAATCCATAAGCAATTCAGGTAAGTGGGCACCAACACTGATTCTCAATCAATGTATGGGCACCCGGACTTGGCGATAGTTTTGTAGAGCTACAGTGCTACTACAAAGGTTATCAGGGGCGCACTATCTGGAATTTTTTATTAATGTATTGCCCACCTCACTGGAGGCTGTGCCGTCGCAGCAAAGAATACAAATGTGGTTCATGTATGTATGATGAAGCACCAGCACACTTCCGTCACAATGTGCGCGACTACTTGACGCTGACATTTCAGAAGAGCTGGTTTGGCCGCGGAGGGCCCACACCTTGGCCTGCTCGCTCCCTAGACCTCAATTCCCTAGACTTCGGGTTGTGGGAACACTTGAAGGAATCGATCTACGCCACGCCAATCAACAATGTGCGGACATTGAGAGTCTCGTCTTCAATGCGTGCCATCAGATATAACAACAACTGCGTATACATCAAAGGGTGCGTCGTTCCTTACGCCATAGGCAGAGGGTTGCGTTGGCATGATTGGTTGCCACGTTGAACACCTCCTGTAAGCAAGTGTTTATCGCAGAAAATATACATTCACCCACGTTTATTGGACTTATTTTTCTCGTTTTGAAGAACACTATCACCTCTCAAACTATTCGACACTTTTTTCAATACTATATATGTGGCGTCTTGCTCACTCGTCTCGTATAGGGTGCCTAAAGGATGCTGTGTTCTCGGAATGCTATACAAAAATTCAAGCAAAATCACATTAATAGTTTTTATTAGAAATAAGAAGACTGAAAATACTTAACACTGAATTTACAACGGTGTCGCAAGCGATGTGCGACATGCAAACAATAAAAGCCATTTGCTGTATACAAGGTCCGTGTAAACAACTGATATGGATCACTCGCGACTGCAGTCGTAGTACTCTCGTAGTACTGTGCGAATACTGTCCTAATACAGTGCTGGTCTGGTACTGTGACCCGAGGATGTTTTTTTTCCCTTTATTGTCATTTTATACCATATACAAGGTAGGCCGGCAGCGGCAAGACTACGCCGCTCTTCGGCCACAGACATTACAATTAGGACAGATAAAGATATAGAAAAGCAAACAAAATGATGGATAACAAACAGTAGACACACAAAGTAAGACACATGGAGCCGTTCACAGGCGTAGCGAAAATAAATCAGCACTGATACATGATGACAGAGATGACACACGTGAACGAGGAGCATGGATGGTGAAACACTAAGGTACTAACACGATGTCACACAAAAAGCCGATGGCGATGATCTCCGGTGCGCCAATGTTCACTGGTCGTGTACAAGTCCGGGGACCTGCCAAAGGGGAAATGGTGGGGGAGGAGAGAGAGGGAGGGTGTAGATGCCAGTGGCAGAGGAGAGAGGAGGGGGAGGAAAAGGGTATGGGGGTAGGGGAAGCCCAGGGAGAGGAGGGGGGAGGAAGGGAGGAGGGAGAGAAGGGAGAGAGGGTGCCCTTGGGAAAAAATCACAGGGTGTGGAAGGGGAGGATCAAAGTTGGTAGGAGATGTAGATGGACGGGATGAGGGCATCATCAGGGAGAGGGAGTTGGTGGAAGCCACCTTGGGCGAGGGCATGGAAAGCAGGTGGGATATGGGAATACAGCGGACGGGGGCAAGAGAGGATTGGAGAGACAAGCAGGTGAGGGGGATAAAGTTTGCGGGAGGTGTGGAGGATGTGTGTACATTCGAGGAAAAGGAGGAGGTGCGGGAATGGAATAAGGTCATACAGGATCCGCGTGGGGGAAGGGAGACGGATGCGATAGGCGAGGCAGAGCGCATGGCGGTCTAGGATTTGAAGGGATTAATAAAAGGTAGGAGGGGCGGAGATCCAGGTGGGATGTTCATAGCAGAGGATAGGGCGGATGAGGGATTTATATGTGTGGAGGATGGTGGAGGGGTACAGACCCCTTGTGCGGCCAGAAAGGAGCTTGAGGAGACGGAGTTGGGAGTGTGCCTTGGCTTGGATGGACCGGAGATGGGGGTCCAGGAGAAGCTACGGTCAAGGGTGATCACGAGGATGGCGGGAGTGGCACTTACATTCTCTTCGGCTAGAGGGCGTTCCTGTCGTGGTGCGGTCCTTGTTGGCGCACCATTGCCCGACTTCGTCTCACTGTCTTCTCTGCTCTTGTGTTCTTCATCTTCGTTCTGGCGCTTGTGGTTATTACACACACACACACACACACACACACACACACATATATATATATATATATATATATATATATATATATATATATATATATATATATATATATATATAGAGAGAGAGAGAGAGAGAGAGAGAGAGAGAGAGAGAGAGAGAGAGGTGGATAAAATCAGATGTGGGAGGGGTACAGTAGTGTAGCCAATATTACTCCTCTAAGGGTTATCTCTCGCCCCAAGAATATTATCATTTTTCTTGAAGGGAAATGATTTGTTAATATCAACTTACGTAAGATGAAGTTCGGACCGCAAAAAAAGAGAGAGAGGTGGGAAATATAGCCGTGGATGTTAAGAGGCGCTTTTGCAAATGGTTCAAATGGCTCTGAGCACTATGGGACTTAACTGACGAGGTCATCAGTCCCCTAGAACTTAGAACTACTTAAACCTAACTAACTTAAGGACATCACACACATCCATGCCCGAGGCAGGATTCGAACCTGCGACCGTAGCGGTCGCGCGGTTTCAGACTGTAGCGCCGAGAACCGTTCGGCCACTCGGCCGGCGCGCTTTTGCAATGACTAGCGTTGTACAGTGTTGTAGAGAAAAAGACACGTTTATTCATTGTTGAAGACTGTACGTTTTATTATCAACATTTAACAATTTCTTTAATGTGATGTAGCGAACCTCTTCACCATCGTATGGGAGCCTTCAAAAAGTTACACATTATTGTGGCGGGCAAAGTACCATTCACTGAATACTGCACTACCACCTCAGAATGTCGCTGATGTACGAGGGCAATTAAAAAAGTTCGCCGAATTACCACCAGATAGCAGCGTTAGCGCAACGAGATCCCCTCATAATAACAGGTCATTCCTTACGGGAGAACATGTGACGCGTCAGTGCTCTGGCTAGAGATCGGTGATGTGGACGTCTTTCAATTGTCGTTACCGTGTAGTGATTTGTGAAGATGGAATAATATCGTGATTCTAGCAGTGATAAAGTACTTCGTAAAGAAATGTATGAAAGAAAAGGAAATTCATGCTGATTTTGGGAACACACTGGGGGACACTGCTCCTTCATATTCAACTATTACCAACTGGATAAACGAGTTTAAATTTGGTCGGGGCAGCTTCGATGATGATCCTCATAGTAGTTGGCTAAGATGTGCCAATACCCCAGAAATTATTGCAAAAATGCATAAAATGGTCACGGATTATCGCCAACCGAAGGTGCGAGGAAGCGGTGAAGCTATAGGGATATCATCTGGACGGGCATACCTCATTTTAACATTGGAATTGTATATAAGAAAACTGCGTGGTACATGGTGCCACAACGCTTAACACAGGATCAGAAACTCATCAGAATGGAAAATCTGAACAATGACTGACTCGTTTTCAGAGCAACCAACAAACTTTTTTGCGGCTGTTTGTGAACAAAGATGAAACTCAGGTACACTACTACACCTCAGAGAAGAAATTCAGTCAAAGCAGTGGAAACATGCTGACTCACTTGAGCAAAGGCAACACGCTCGCCCGGAAAGGTGTTTGCATAAGTCTTTTGGGATGCGAAAGGGATTCTGCTGACAGAGTATCCTCTCACTGATCGAACAGTTATGAGAAAACACTACATTAACCTCCTGAACCATCTACAGCAAAAGATACGCGGAAAAAGGCCAGGTTAAGCAAGGAAGAAAGTCATCTTTCATCAAGACAATGCGCGCCCACACACAAGTGTCGTTGCCATGACATACATGAACGTTGATACGAATTGTTCCCGCACCTGCCTTATTCGCAAACAAAGAACTGACAGCCAAAATTGACGGTATTTCGCATGCGAGGAGGAATTTCATTTTCGTGATGGTATCAAGACAATGGACACGCGGTGGGCTAAGTGTGGTAGTGTACAGGAAGACTACAATGAAAAATAAAGAAGTTTCATTGAGGCAAGTCGTTTGTTTCTGTTGCGTTCCGAAAACTTTTCAAACTATCCTCGTATGACTAGTCAGCATAGTCAACAAGTCTCTGTAATTGATGGTTGCAACGATAGAAAAAAAAAAGTTCAAATGTGTGTGAAATCTTATGGGACTGCTAAGGTCATCAGTCCCTAAGCTTACACACTACTCAACCTAAATTATCCTAAGGACAAACACAGACACCCATGCCCGAGGGAGGACTCGAACCTCCGCTGGGACCAGCGGCACTGTCCATGACTGCAGCGCCTTACTCCGCTCGGCTAATCCCGTGCGTCGACGATATAAATCCATTGCTTTGTCACGGAGCCTTTCGAGGACCACTGTGTGAATATCTTCATCGTTGTAAAATAGCACCAGATGTTGCTTCAGCTTGTCTAAAAGAAGGAAATCGTGTGGTGTGAGATATGGACTTTCCGATCAGCGTTGGCAGCCGAAGACTTTCGGCATTAAACGCCACCCTCATTCTGCCAACGGCGTTTTCAATCAGGGCGGAAGATCGGACAGAGGTTCAGGACACTCTCTTGTGCTTGGGGTGGAAAACTGCCCCTGAAGGCGGAGGAATCAGCAATAATCAACGGTACGAGGATGCAGAAGACAATGGGAACGACTGCATTAAAGACACAATGTGTATCCACAGGACTTGTGGCCAGTAATTGAAAATGTTGGTTCGATTGTTGGTGCTAGTATTCTGCTAAAGAAGGCTCAGAAGAATGATACAAAGAATAGCACTTCTGATGCAATAAATAGAATTGTTCCTCATCGTAATTCAACTGATGCGAATCCTGTATGTAATCCTCGATATGCTCCTTCCCGTACTACATCTCGTCATCACTGAATTATAGTTAATAAGGTAATTCCAAATCCAATTATGAATAATTGAAAATGTGACCTGATGATCTCTCCACTGGCAAAAGATTCCGGAATAGTCCCCCATACGGATCTCCGGCAGGAGACTGCCAAGAGGGAGGTGACCATGATAGAAAGATTGACTAACGAACGAGTCGAGGAGAGGAATTTCAAAAGTTTGTACGTGTTAGCGAAACTAGAAAATACGAAAAAGGGAAAGGCAGAGGCTGAATCTAGATGTAGTGGGAGGTCTATGAAGTGAAGTGGCCACATGACTATAGGGTAATATCAACAGAAAACGGTATAACGGAACTAGGATTCGTTATGAATAGGAAGGTAGGACAGAGAGAGTGTTACTGTGAACAGTTCAGTGATAGGATTGTTCTCATCAGAATCGACAACGATAGTTCAGGTATACATGTCGCCGTCGCAAGCTGAAGATCAAAAGAGAGAGACAGTATATGAGGATACTGGTGCGGCAATTAACTACGTAAAAGGAAATGAAACTCTAGTAGTCAAGAGGGACTGGAATACCGGTATAATAGAAGAAGTAGAAGAAAGGATTACGGAAGAATATGGGATTTATACTAGGAATGAGAGAGGAGAAAGACTAATGGAATTCTGAAATAAATTTCTATTAGTAATAGCAAATACCCTGTTCATGTATCACAAGAGGAGGAGGTATACGTGGAAAAGACCGAGACATACGGGAAGATTCCAGTTACATTACATCATGGTCAGACAGAGATTCTGAAACCAGATACTGTATTGTAAGGCGTACCCAGGAGCAGATACAGACTCAGATCACGATTTAGTAGTGCTGAAGAACAAGCTGAAGTTTAAGAGACTAGATAGGAAGAATCAGTGGGGAAAGAAGCGGAATACGGAAGTACTAAGGAATGAAGAGATACGCTTGAAGTTCTCTGAGATTACACATATTGCGACAAAGAATAGCTAAGTAGGCAGTCCGGTTGAAGAGCAATGGATATTTCTGAATAGGACAATCACAGAAGCTGTAAAGGAAAATATAGAGGAAACGAATATATGGAAAATACTGAGGACATCTGTTAAGACGTCAGGGAATGACTTCCATGGTATTAGCGGGAGCTGTAGAGAGTAGAAACCGTAGAGGGAAACAGAGATTGCAATACATCCAGCAAAAAATTGAGAACGTTGGTTGCATAAGTGCTACTCTGAGAGAAAGAGTTTGGCACAGGAGAGATATTCGTGGCGGGCCGCATCAAACCAGTCACAAGGCTGATGACTCAATAACTAAATAAATAAATAAATAAAAGAAAGAATGAAAAGAGGAATCATCCACGTCTTTATAGTCTTGGTCAAACTGTTGGCACCACTTCATAACGACTGAACGCGATATTGGACTTACTCACTTACTCCATACATCTCCAGAATTTCACGATGAATTTGTGTGACGTTTATGCATTTTTTCCAGAAGAATCTTACTTCGACTTTTGGCCATGCGGTTCTAGGCGCTACAGTCTGGAACCGAGGGACCGCTACGGTCGCAGGTTCGAATCCTGCCTCGGGCATGGGTGTGTGCGATGTCCATAGGTTAGTTAGGTTTAATTAGTACTAAGTTCTAGGCGACTGATGACCTCAGAAGTTAAGTCGAATAGTGCTCAAAGCCATTTGAACCATTTTCGCACTTCGACTTTGCCGCGCTATTTTACCAGCACATTCTGATGCACCTGTTATCTGCAGTACTTGCACTTTCATCTAACAATGCGCCACTCTTGCTGGGAAATGGTGGGGAATGGTGAGACGACAGATGAAACTTACTTTCTTAAATCCCAATGTTTTTATACTGCCGCTTCACTGTCCAGTCACACCTTGTGCTACTGTTTTTATTGTTGTATTTTGACTCACTGAATATACACCCTCGAGTAATTACGTCGGGCACACCTTCAAATGGTTCAAATGGCTTTGAGCACTATGGGACTTAACATCTGAGGTCATCAGTCCCCTAGAGCTTAGAACTACTTAAACCTAACTAACCTAAGGACATCACACACATCCATACCCGAGGCAGGATTCGAACCTGCGACCGTAGTGGTCGCACGGTTCCAGACTGTAGCGCCAAGAAACGGCCGGCCACTCCGGCCGGCGGCACACCTTCCGAGGAGGGCGTAGCTCCTCCTTTCGTCCTGACGATGGCGACAGTGCTTCGCGATATGGACACGACAAGAGTGAAAAAGTTTTGGACCACTAGCCTGATCAATACAGCACAGCTGGCCGCAACTCAAGGCGAACGCCGTTGGAGTAGGAACGGAAATCCCATCCCACGGCCATCGCCATCACTGGATCTGACTGCAGTTCATGCCTATGGGGTTACGTGAAGTCTTTTGTGTGTGAAAAACTAGTAAAAACACAAAAGTAACTGGCCGGCAGGGTGCTCGCTGTCCGTCTCACTGTACAGCAGACGACATGGATATTTTAGTGTGCGCGCAATAATTTGTGTGGCAGTGTGATACACTCATTGAGACAGGAAATAGCAACGTTCAATGGATTCTATGGGCTTAAATGGTTTTAATAAATTAGGAGCTGACTGATACTAAAAAGCTATTTGTGGTGTTCGACCATTAGTTGCTTACTTCATGGTACTCAGTCTTGAATCGCCGACCACTTGCATAATATTGACTTTCAAGGATGGGGAGACAAAATATTATCAATAGATTGCTGGAATTAATATGCAGCTTTCATGATGCGTAGGTTTTTGCTAAAAGCCAAGGCTATCACACTTTTTTCTTACACAGAAATGAGAAATGACTCACGAAAGTCACGTAGGTGGCCAGTTTGTTTACAAACTTCTCCATCTTAAATGTCCAAAAATTCACAGTATATACACTGAAGCACCAAAGAAACTGGTTTAGGCATGCTTATTCAAATACAGAGATATGTGAACCGGCAGAATACGGCGCTGCAGTCCGTAACGCCTATACAAGACAACAAGTGTCTGACGCAGCTGTCAAGTCGGTTACTGCTGCTGCAATGGCAGGTTATCAAGATTTAAGTGAGTTTGAACGTGGTGTTACAGTCGGCGCACGAGCGATGGGACACGGCATCTCCGAGGTAGCGATGAAGAGGGAATTTCCCCGTGCGACTATTTCACGAGTGTACCTTGAATATCAGGAATCGGGGAAAACATCAAATCTCCGACATCGCTGCGGCCGGAGCTAGATACTGCAAGAACGGGACCAAACACGACTGAAGAGAATAGTTCAACGTGACAGAAGTGCAACAATTACGCAAATTGCTGTAGATTTCAATGCTCGGCCATCAACAAGTGTCAGCGTGCGAACCATTCAACGAAACATCATTGATACGAGTTTTCGGAGCCGGAGGCCCACTCCTGTGGCCTTGATGAATGCACCACACAAAGCTTTACTGTTCGCCTGGGCCCATCAACACTGACATTGGGCTGTTGATGACTGGAAACATGTTGCCTGGTTGGACGACTCTCGTTTCAAATTGTATCGAGCAGATAGACGAGTACGGTTTGATTTATCGTGGGTTTTCCTGTCTGGTTTGAGTATATCGAAGAAAAACAAATAATAATAATAGTTATTGATAATAGAAGGTGATCAGTTTACATAAATATTGCCCGCTTGACAATGGCTTTTTGCGTACGATCCGTTCATTGTAAATCGACCTAGATTTTTCTGAAAAAATCGGACTTCGTAGTTTGAATAATTCCAAAGCTTTGGTTCGTACTGGACCTTTGGTATAATTTGTAGCACGGAACCTTTAGCTTTCCCAAGACACCATATAATTGGAACAACAGCTTGTAACATAAATTAAACACAAGATTAAATATTAGGACAGTAATCACAAAATACTATGTTATATTAACCATATATACACTTACGCTAATTCTGTTGGTGTGTGCAACTGTGAGTACACCTAGTGAGATTGCGTCTCCTGGAATGATGGCGGTGTGCCAAATAATTATCTGCAGCGATGGCAGAAATGCGTCCGGTTAGGACGGCGTCCAGAACAAAAAAAGAGCAGTTGCATGCCACAATCGATACAACCGCTTATACTAATTAATATCTCATGTAATTCTTTATTTATATTCTGAACTTACATCTACGTTTTTGCTATATATCCACGCCCATCCTGCAAGTGTGCCTTTATAACGGGTATGGAGACAACCTCATGAATCCATGGACCCTGCATGACAGCAGGAGACTGTTCAATCTGGTGAAGGCTCTGTAATGGTGTCGGGCGTGTGCAGTTGGAGTAATATGGGACCACTGATACGTCTAGATACGACTCTGGTAAGTGTCACGTACGTACGCGTCCTGTCTGATCACCTGCTTCAATTCATGTCCATTGTGCATTCCGACGGACTTGGGCGATTCCATCAGGACAATATGACACCCCACACGTCCAGAATAGCTACAGAGTTTCTGTAGGAACACTCATCTGAGTTTAAAAACTTCCGCTGGTCACCAAACTGTCCAGGCACGATAATTATTGAGCATATATGGGTGGGATGCCTCCAAACGTGCTGTTCAGAAGAGATGTCCGCCACCTCGTTTATGGACAGCCCTCCAGCACTACTTCTGACATTAGTCGAGTCCATGCCACGTCGTGTTATGGGACTTTTGCGTGCTCGCGGGGGCCCTACACGATATTAGGCATGTGTACCAGTTCCTTTGGCTCTTCAGTGTACTTTCGCTGTGGGTGCACCGTACCCTACCTCCTCTCCACAGTAATATGAACTGCAGCCGGATGATCTCAACAGAACCTCAACCCGCATTGAGAGGATCGCTGCTTATGGCGGAGCCAGATCTCTGACAGCTGGGTGTAAACGAATGTTGGCAGCAGGAAAGAACTGCAGCTGCTGTCTGCTAAGATCTGGCTCACATACACAGCGTCGTTGTGGTAACTCACTTACATGTCTAATAATAGAATAAAAGATGGATTTTCTTAAATTTAAAAAATTAAATTCTCACACCATAAATTACATGTGACCAAAGACGAATAAAAATGTGCTGTGCAAGGCATTAGACTGAGCAAATCATCGTAGTTTCGCAGCACATACCATGAGAGTGTTTCAGTAAAGCTTAAGTTTAGTGGAAGTAATAGGGTAACAAAGTACTGGTTCGACTATAAAGCCTTACCTGATGGTTCAAATGATGCTAGAAGTTGTGATGTGAGTATTGGGTAGGTTACTAGAGACTGTTGACGTTCTGACTACATGTTGATGGTCGAAACGAGAGCTGTAACTAAAACTTGAGCCCTGCATGGTGATTTAGTTTAGTTCAGTTATAATCAATTAATTAATTATAATTGAAAAAGGTACATTTCTTGTGTGTTACTGATACAGAAAACTGTCATATTAGAACTTTGTAATTATAAAATTAAAATTATTATTGTACTGTGAGGAGGCAACATTTTAGTAAAGTTAGTGAAATCAAATCTGTAAAAATTCTAATCTGTCAAGTTTGAGGCAGATTAAACAGGGGAGACTTAACCAAAACATTTGTTGTTAAACAAAAGTATGATGTCATACAAATCTATAAATTACAATGATCTCTATTATATTAAGTCATTCACTTGTACCAACTTTTTGGTTTTCTCCAGGACTTTAAGGTAGACCTTGTAGTGGAGACATCAAGCGTACAGTAGAAATTTGAAATTCAAGGCTAGTGCAAAACAATATATACTGTGTAACACAAGATTTTCCCTTAAGATTATGAATTTCGTATGAAGAATATGTAATACTTATCAGCTGAAAATTTGAATGAAACTGAGTAAATAAAGAGATCATGAAATCGGCGTTTTGATTTATAGAGTTAGAATATGTACCTCAAATGGCTGAAACTATGCTAGAATCGGTACCCTGATACAATAATTCCAACACCACCAGCAAGACTGCAGCTATTTCGTCAAAACAAGTCTACTTTTGTTTATTGTTTCTGTTACCTACTCTTTCCAAATACCGTAACTAAAATTTCACTTATTTGTACCTTAGCGTGTGCATTTGTTAGAGGAAAGAAATAGATATTTTCAAAGGTAAGAAAGTTTTAGTGACAGGGGAGGAATCTTGGATGAAGTACCAAGTGGTTTAGTTTTAAATCTTGATCTATGTGAATGTCCTTCCACTTAACAGAGATTACACAGAGTTGGTACTTTCTGGAGATAACTAATTTATACAGCAAGTAGTGAATGTGGCAGGATACTTCCATTTTTTAGTTTACATGTTGATGATATCAGCTGGAAGAAAAACGTTATCAAGGTTCTCAAACAGTTTCGTTCAGCAGCAGTTGCTCTTCACTTCACGGTTGGTAAACGGAGTTAAATACGCAACAACAGAAATCTTTGACCGCTTGTCCAACAACACAAAATGTCTGACAGGAAGCAAAAAAAGTTTGAATTTGTCTAAAATAAATTCTTCTGGGTAACTGCATTTATTCTAAACGTTTGTAGTATCTGTACTACAGTAGCAAAGACTTTTACTTCTATTCTAAATTTTTGTTTCAATTGTGAGATGAGCAATGACGAAGACTGATTGTACGCTGTTACTAAATTAAAATCACTGTGCTACCTAATAGTGTGAAATACAGTGTGTCTCAATCCTTTTGGGTGAAATTGAAACAGGTGATAGTGGGTCCACAACCGATTGTATTGAGACAGGGAACCAATGGTCGGAAACGCACGTTTACTGTGTTATCGAGATCGAATAATCGGGATCGCATAACAACAACGTGGCTAATAGTAACTGTTGAACCTGCCGACCACGAGTCTGAATTCATGCATGCTAACGGCGAATGAAATTCTGCCTCACTCTCTCATAGATCCCTGGTGTTTGTAGTATCAGGAGACAGGCAGCTAGGACCGCAGCAAACCGGGCTTGGTACACCAACATTTTGACGTAACGGCAGAGGAAAATGTCCAGCGGTGTGAAATCCGGCGATCGCGCTGCCCATAGGGAGGTACCTCCCCTTCCAATCCAAAGATGAGGGTACGTGATGCTCTGGAGCTTGCTAATACACCATCGTGTTGAAACCACATCCTTCCGCAGACAACAACAGGTACTGATGTGTGGAAATCTTCCGACACATCGAAATTAAACACACTTCTTTATTAGAAACATATTGCTCTTATCAAATTAACAGTAGCAACGATTATAGAAAGGCGTTTGCCACATATTTTTCAAAATTGACTCAACCAAATTTCATTAATTAAAACAATGTTCATGAAAGCATCATTAATCAAATATGACTGAGTGAATTAAATCACACAAACTTCATGATTTAGATGGAACGTTTTTTCACATGATTTACATCAAAACTGACAACTTCCAACAGATAAAGAATGCATTAAGTCCAAGAAACTCAAATCTATCAAAATTTGCTTAACCAACTTTCATTAAATAAAACAATATTCATAAAACCATTATTAATAAAATATAACTGCCATAACTATACCTCACAAGCTACATAACTTACATTTATGCTGTTTTCTTATAATTCACATCAAAACTCTAAAACTACTTCTACAACTAAGGGGATGCATTAAGTCCAACAAATACAGATCTTTCAAAATTTGCTCAGCCAACATTCATTAATTTGTACCCCACCTGGAAGAGGGCGCGTGGGTCTGCTACTGAGAACTGAAAATTAGGGCGAATGAAGGAAGCGAGTAGGAGCAGGTGAGGCAAAGCACTTCGGTACTGCAAGTAAAGTTAAAGCAGCTTTACTGGTGCATAAACATGTACAAACACATTACTTAACTTTTGGTATAGACGAGCACGTAGGTGCAAAGCCGTTAGTGTATCAAAGCTAACAATTACTAGAGGTTACAAAGGCTAAGTCTATATTGGCTACCCCCCCCCCCCTTCCTACGAATAGAAGCTAAGTCGTTTGGTCGTCTGCTCTTGTTCAACTGGGGAGAAAGTAGAGCGGCGCTCGTTGAGCTCCACAGCGTCGGCTAGAGGGCGCTGTGGTCGGCGTAGTTCGTCCCCTCTCGTAGTGCCAACCTGCGAGCGTGAACCTACGATGTGGCATCGGAACTATCGATACCACAAAAACAATATTCATAATACCACAATTAATCAAATCGCAAACATGCTTCAACTAACATAGAAACTGGTTTTCATGTGACTCAGAACCCGGCTAAAAACATTAATCCACTAAACTCAGATCTTTCCAAAATTGATCTTAAAATTTCTGATAAATTAACAGGGTTATAATAAATTCAATATAATAATAACATATGAAATCGTCTTAACATGGGGCCGCCTCAGCTTTACGATAAATTGGTGATGAACGTGAGCAAACCGAAGGATTCTAACAGATACAGGAATATAATCAACTTTGATCTACAAGTAAGCTCGCGGAAAACCACAACGCTCCACCGGCAAGCTCGAATTGCCACACGTTAACAACATAACCTCAGACACCGATCCAGGTCCTTAATTTTCACTCTTCCAGCGTGGTACCCGTTCGGAGCTTGCTCGCGTCGACCACTGCCAATTATCTGAAACATAAACACATTAGCGGCAGGCAACATTTTGACGCAACAGATACATAATGATATTAACCCAACCAGTTATCAATAAACCTTTAATTCTACGTAGCTCAAATGAACCTTAAGAAGACTCAACAAACGTGACAGTGGCTCTTAAGATTTGATTAGACAAGCTCTAAAACAACAAATAAAATAATAAAATAGAATTAGGGAAAATATTTCGGCCCGCTTCTGAACGCCAGGCACAAACTTACGCACTACTTGGTTTGCATTAAACACGGCTTGATGTCTATTGGTTGTGCGTCACTAGCACTCCCTTAAATTCCGTCAACATATCAGGCACCAAGATCAAAGGTAACTGAAACTGCCAAGATAGTTTTCAGTGCACAGGGGTATTCAGTTACCATGAACAGAACCCACCGATAAACACTTCGACAACTCCAGTTCATTGACTTCGAATCACATGCAAGAGACACGAAGGAAATCTGTCCTTCACATATCCAATAAACCCCAATAACCGTCGTCAGCGTATCTGCATTACAACGGCTGAACACGCCGCAGCAGCGGCCCACGCTCCTTCGTCGAACCGACTCGGCCTCTCGCCACACCGGATACAGGCACAATGCAACACGCGACTGTCGCTGACGCAGCTGACACCCGAACTGAAGACCTAGAGAGCACGCGCGCCGCAGTAAACCCTTTCGTGGGCAAAATTATTGAGAAGTTTTTTTTTTTTTAATGAATGGAGAGCAGATAGTAGTTAACCGATAGGTATATTTATCATACAGAATATCAAATTTGCTCCAACTGTGAAAGTGAGGTCACGCAACTATTCTTCCCACTGCCCTTCCTTGGAGTTAAATGACAAACACAACTTTTTCAATGTATGTCATATTTATTTGATAAATTTACTTCTCTTGTTGCAATGATTGTTCACAATTACTTGCTATGAAATTTTATGAAACATGGGTCTATGCAAAGTGGTATTTGACAATATGTACAAACACAGCGAGTGCTCTTTTCCGCAGCTTTGGTACTACAATGACGGCACGCCCAGTAGGTTTCTCCTAAAATGGGTCGATGCTCCCCTACAGTCACATGACGAAAATCTTCAGGTACTTTACCCCTTTTTGCCAGAAAGACAGGTTTTTGTCCACGCCTTTTTTGGGATGAGAAGCCAGAGATCAGTTGTCTGGCTAGATGGATCCTGTATGTGAGCTGATCATGCTGTCCACTTTCTCTTTTATTTTCCACAGGATAAAACTGTTCACAGGAAAGTGACTGGACGGTTATCTACCCATTTTACTGCAGAAATGGCTCCTTTTGTTTCAAACTGGAATTCTCCTCGTTCCAATTTTACGTTTTCCTTCATAAATTTGGGTAACTCAATAGTATTTACCTTATACTACAGCTTTGAGGAAAAAATCACAAAATGTCACAGCACTGAAAGGCTCCTCTACAGAGCAACACTCAGCTATACAATGCTTCTGCGCGAAGGTACAGCAAAACCGGCCGGATCTTCCGATTGGAAGTAGTACCCTATACTGTTCACTAGATGGTAGCACCATACAGAGGTGGGAATTGTGAATCCAACGGGACTAGGAGCGAGTTCATTGTAGTGGGAAGCATGTTTCCCACGGCTCACGAAAGGGTTAATTAGCCATCCGCGAAAGATACGAAGCCAAGCAGGCATCGAAAAACGACTCAGACGATCGCGATAAGAATCGATGGAAACAGGCGCCAGCAGCGCACCAGCTCAGGTACATTCTCCAAGAAATGCGGCAGCACATCTCGTGGGAACACTAGGTTACGTGGATCAGTGAAACGGGGAGGCAGCAAATAAAGTCCTACTAATAATTTCTCAGCAGTTTGAGCAATTGACGTTCGTGGCGTTCGTAACGCCTGCTCCATTCACCGCCTCCGCCTACCAACATGGTGTGATGTCTGAAGATGGTCAGTAACTGACCGAAACTGCTAACCACAAAAATGAAGGTTTCTTGCGATCGGGACTGTTTATGTTCACTTTGAAGTCCTATTAGGAGATTTTGGACAATATCCGCCTACACGTTGACCGAGAATCGTTGCTGGTCTCCACTGATGTGGTTGGCCTGGGGGTTGTCCAACTCCAAACGTGGCTCTTGCGGCTGTTGAGGACATCATGACGGGTAAATAAGGCTTCATCCGTGAACAATACAAACTGTACGAAGTTTGGCTCTACAGCACTGTGGTAGATAAACCATTCACAGGATTGGACGCGGGGCTCAAAATCTTGGGCCCAGTGCTTGCACGTGTTCTGTATGATACGTGTGCAATACCTGTTCCATGGGTACGTTCCACCCTTTATCCTTGCAAGTGTGCGTTTCACGGGCAAGTT
Organism: Schistocerca serialis cubense; assembly: GCF_023864345.2. Lineage (NCBI taxonomy): Eukaryota > Metazoa > Arthropoda > Insecta > Orthoptera > Acrididae > Schistocerca > Schistocerca serialis. Next base: position 439,449,953 of record NC_064645.1, on the reverse strand, counting down.
GAAGGGTGCTTATAGCTGGGTGGTCAGCCACACGATCCAACACCATCTCCTCAAAGTCTGGTGTTCGGACATGTCTTTGGCGGGATCCTTGCCCGGAACTCTTCAGAGTGAACGACCTCGTCTCTCGTAAGCTGGTATTCACGGAGATAAACCTCTTTCAGTTAGGATGACGCCTTTTGGGAAAACCTTCCCACTACATTCTTGCTGCTGCTTAACGGGCACTGCATCCTGCCGTACCGTTCACTACACGCATGTCTACCAAATCTCGTGACGAGTAACGCTGCATCTTTGATTACGTGTCATGCACTGTACACATTAACATACCTCACCATGGACACATCACAAGCTCTCTGATGCAAAGGACAACTGACAAGAGGGATAGTGGCGTGCGTGCGGCACAGGTTAAGATGCCGGTGCGATGCATGCCACATGACACACGTGCTATGAGCTAAGTTGCGTACAGTATGTCTGTTTGGTGGTCAGGGATGTACGCTGTTTATCATCCGCTGCCTGTTCCACTGTACAACAGACAACCAGGATCTCTGCGAGAGTGCAGCTGAGTTGCATGCACCAACGCAGTACGTCTACATGGATACTTTGAAAATCACATTTAAGTGCCTGGCAGAGGGTTCATCAAACCACCTTCACAACTCTCTATTATTCCAATCACGTATAGCCCGCCGAAAGACCGAACACCTATATCTTTCCGTACGACCTCTAATTTCCGTTATTTTATCGTGGTGATAGTTCCTCCCTATGTAGGTCGGTGTCAACAAAATATTTTCGTGTTTGGAGGAGAAATTTGGTGATTGGAATTTCGTCAGAAGATTCCGTCTCAACGTAAAACGCCTTTCTTTTAATGATGTCCAGCCCAAATCCTGTATCATTTCAGTGACACTCTCTCCCATATTTCGCGATAGCACAAAACATGCTGTCCTTTGAACTTCGATGTACTCCGTCAATTCTATCTGCTAAGGATCGCACACTGCGGATAAACATTTTGAAAGAAGACGGACAAGCCTAGTGTAGGCAGTCTCCTTAGAATATCTGTTACATTTTCTAAGTGTCCTGCCAATAAAACGCAGTCTTTGGTTAGCCTTCCCCACAACATTTTCTATGTGGTTCATCCAATTTACGTTGTTCGTCATTGTAATTCCTAGATATTTAGTTGAATTTAAGGCCTTTAGATTTGACTGATTTGTCGTGTAACCGAAGTTTAACGGATTCCTTTTAGCACTCATGTGGATGACCTCACACTTTTCGTTATTTAGGGTCAACTGCCAATTTTCGAACCATTCAGATATCTTTCCTAAATCGTTTTGCAGTTTCTTTTGATCTTCTGATGACTTTATTAGTCGATAAACGACAGCTTCATCTGCAAACAACCTAAAACTGCTGCTCAGATTGTCTCCCAAAATCTTTTACATAGATAAGGAACAGCAAAGGGCCTATAACACAACCTTGGGAACGCCAGAAATCACTTCTGTTTTATTCGATAACTTTTCGTCAATTACTACGAACTGTGACCCCTCTGACAGGAAATCACAAATCCAGTCACATAACTGAGACGATATTCCTTAAGCACGCAATTTCACTACAAGCCGCTTGTGTGGTACAGTGTCAAAAGTCTTCCCGAAATCCAGAAATACGGAATCAATCTGAAATCCCATTGCCAATAGCACTCAACGCTTCATGCGAATAAACAACTAGTTGTGTTTCACAAGAACGATGTTTTCTAAACAAATGTTGACTGTGTGTCAACATTCATTGAGACTGGTGGGCGGCCCTTTAAATTACTATGAGCAAAGTTGTTGTTGTGCGTTGTACGCTGTGTATGTCGGTAACACAATAAGATTGCATTTCCTAGCACTGGTTCAATATCTCAGTATAATCAGTGTGGACCCAGTAAACCTGTTTCAATTTAACCCAAAATATTTGAGACACCCTGTATGGCCATCGTAAAGTGACACAAAGCAATCACGAATTCATAATCTGTAAAGGTATTGTTTCCTAATCGTTTCGGTGGAAATCGCATAAATTACCCATGGAACATACAACATGTGACATCGTAGCTCATGAGAGAGGGAACGCAAGTACATGTACGATGGATCAGCATTACAAATGTGTCCGAATGTTTCAACTAAGGCAATTGAGTTTCAAATGGAGATTCTGTGTGTAAACTAAAAACATAGTTTATTTACATATTTCAATAGCATTCGTACACTGATGATCGAAACGTTATGGCCACCTAATTAATAGCTTGTTTGTCCGTCTTTGGAATGAAATACATCTGATTCTGCTTATCAGGGATCCGACAGTTTGCTGGCAGGTTTGTGGAGGTATGTGGCATTAGATGAATACGCACAGGTTATGTAATTCGCCTAAATAACGGGCCACTGATTTGCGTACGCGGTGATGGCACCCGATAGTGACCCAGAAGCATCAGCGTAGCCAGGATATGACTTAAGGGGTGGGGGTTTCATCAAATGAACATCGTAATAGAGTAGAGTTGTAATAGAACTATATATATATATATATATATATATATATATATATATATATATATATATATATAGTTCTATATATATAGTGTGGATCATTTAACTAACATTAATGAGACATAGTAAAATTCTACAAGTGGTTTCAATTCACACAACGAGTTAGTGAGCTGGACAAGTAACACTATGACCATCACAAAGAAGTGAAGAAAAGAATTTCCGTTTTGCTCAGTGCTGCCAAAAAATGTTCGGTTTCCACTACATAGGCCCATCGACATCTTCTATGGTAGGAAGAAGGAAGGAAGTTTAGTGTTTATGTCTGGTCGACAGCTAAGGTCATTAGAGACGGAGATTTGGCCGTATTTTTTTTATTAACGGAAGGGAAGGAAGCGGGCGTGTGCTTTTCAAGGAAACATTCCGGCATTCACCTAGCGTGAACTGGGAAATCATGGAAAACCAATACCTGTGTGGTCAACTCTGGGGCTGTATCCGGGTCTCTTGAATGTGAGTCTATGATAGAAATGGCAGAAAAAAAGCGCAGAACAGGAAAGTGAGTGTTCAAATGTAATCCTTATCAATGATAATGAATCTGAAATTAAATTATATATGTTGTAATAGTGTTAGATTGCTAAGGTAGGCAATGGCCGGCTACTGGCAAGAAAACATCTGCAAGATTATAGGTCAATTTAGAAAAGTTTATGGACGATTTTCAGTTAGAGTACAAAACTGTATAAATCTGCATAAATCGTAATTAGTGTGAATAAACTTCAATGCTTCCTTTGTCGTGTGAACTTAATAGATCTCATTGGAGGTTCTGCATTTACGAATTGTAGTCCACGTTAATTCGTTCAGTGAAAAAGAGAGAGAACAAGAACTGTGATAGCAGTAGAACTTTTGTTAAGACGTATTGAATGGATACCTTTATAATAGAACTTACGTTAACACATACTGATATCAGCAGTAACAACAAACTGCACAATAACTGTTGTTGCTAGCAGCAGATTTGGCAGAGATACCATATTAGGAAGAAGCACAGCAAAGGCGTAAGTAGAATTTAAGTTATTTTAGTCATAAATACATAACCAGTGTCTTCATGTATTGCTATAGCTACTACAGATGCACTGTGTACTGTGTATGTATTGGTCAGAATGGAAATAGCAGAATTACAAACAAAGTAACAGTTTTATAATTTTTTTAGCAAATACACATTTATATAACAAGTCTTCTACTTTTTTCGAAAAGGAATCTACGACTTCTGATGCATCAAGTTCTATGCTGTAGTGGATGTTCATTAGAGCCAAACCGTTGAGCCTATTTTCGGAAACTGTGTTCCTAAGATAATTTTTTAATCTCCTTAAGCTGGAAAATATTCTTTCTGGAACAACTGTTGAAACTGGTACTGTTACCAAAATCTGAAGTAGTACGTAAATGTTTGGATACAACTTTGAATCACACAGATCCAAGTACTACAAAGCATATTTTTGACTAACTCTCTTTGAAGTCATCTGTGCCTTTCAAATGTCAAATTCTGCTTTTATTACTGATGTGCTTTTCTCCGGAAGAAGTGACGAATACATTGATATCGCCTCATCAATGTCAGTGATTTTATCGAAATTTTCTTGCAGTAGACCATAAAGAGCAGATGTTAATTTGAGATGCTTTGTGAATTTTTCAGTTAACTGTTGAACTGTGTGCTCAAGGAATAGAATAAATAAATTCAATCTGTAATATGTAATTACCTCCACCGCAGGCGTATTAGAGCTGTTCAACTGCTTCCCAGTAAGACGTGGCGACTGCAGCGAAGCACCATTTTCCTCTGCCATTAGCTTTTCTTCTGCAAAAACCTTTGTAAATTCATCTTCAGCATTGATCTCAACAACTGTAAGGCGCTAAGAACATTATCAACAGGGTGAAATGTTGCAATAAGGTCTATATTGGTTCCTTGCAGCTGTTTTGATATCGACAGTGTGTAGCTCATCACTTTTTGAAGGAGCACTAAACTCATCACAGCATCTGAGGAACGAAGTGTGTTTATCAGTTGGACAGCTTGTCTTGACGTGTCCTTGTTATGGCTAGACTGCAGTTTTTCGAGGGCGGCGACGATTGCTGGATGAATTTCCTTGAAACGGATGACTGCTTTGTGCTCGTGAACCCATTGTGTTTCACATAGTGCAAGCAAGTTCTTTTGTTGTCCAGTTGGCAACAGTTCGCGAATTTCGTCTTTTAATATGGCAGGGCGTTGAGCAGAATGGCTGAAGCGAGACCCAACAGACCGCACAATCCCCACGCTATTACTGATTTCTGCTCGTTAACATGGGTCAGCAATTGCAAGGTTAAGCGAGTGTGCACTGCAATGTACATAAAGAGCATGGGCGCATTCCTTACTAACATACGCTTAGGCACCATGCAAGTGCCCACTTAAAGCTGCAGCACCGTCATAGCCTTGAGCAACTACATGGGAACAGTCAAGTCCGTATGATTAACTTAGTAACGCCGAATTCAGTAACATCTGTAGTTGGAATATATTCGAGGAACATTTCCTTAATTTTATGGTGATTATCATTCTCCGAATCAACATACCGTAAGCAAAGTGAAACTTGTTCTACGTGTGCAATGTCAGTAGTTTCGTCAAGAAGAGCACTAAATTTTCTGGCTTTCTTTACCTCATCAATTGTTTTACGTTGTATAATTTCAACACAAATAGCAATAACTTCATTCTGAATTTGTGGGCTGGTATATAGAGTGTTCTTTGGAGCTGTGGACAAATGCCCCAAAATATGTTTATCTCCAGACTCATCAGCATAACGCAGTAACGCTCTAAGGTTGCCATCCATCGTTCATTAGCTGTCGCTGAGGTTCCAATAATGTGTAAATTAGTCCAGAGTCAGTATGTCCTCTTAAAGAATGCCGTTGATTGTCACAAAAAGTTATAGCTTTTGCTATGGACGTCAATTTCCTTCTATTGTCTTATTGCTGTCGTTTTCTCTCTGAAGACAATTGCTCTATAACTGTAGACATCTTTGAGGAAACAGTTTTAAGAAAATTGTCTGCCATTTCCGAATTTCGCTTGTGATAGGAAGTTTGTGTATGCGTTTGAAATACCTCCAACGCCTTTTTCCAATTTGAAAAAGGCTCACACACGAGATTTCCTAATCGCTGATTGTTTCCCTTGCCTTCAAATGAACGACCCATAATGCCACAATTTTTGCTGAAGGCTCCATTTTTTTAAATCAGAATACGACAGCCAAGGGAATCTGTCAAACAATTTCAGTTGACAACTTAAGTTTCGTTTTGAAGAAACATAAAATTTGTAATCATTGGACGGTACCCAAGCGCTTTTTAAAATTTGTTCCTGTAGACAATTATCCAGTAGTGAACTTTGATTTGCAGCAAAACCATTCGAAGCAGATGAGACATCACGGAAAGTTCTAAGTGCCACGCTCGATGTTGCAGGCTGATTGATGCTGGGAGGCAGTGTGCAAGACGACTGCTGAGTGGCCAGAAGTACCTCCGCGTTTGTAGCTCTTTCTGATAATGAGGCCTCAGCAAGCATTACGTCTTCACCGTCTCCACTCGTCACATTACGGCTGGCGGGTTCGACGGTAGAAGATGCCTCTTTAAATGTACCACCTTGTGAGCACCATTTTTTCCCAATATTCCAAGCCCTTAGATTTATTTGTATTCTCAGCTTTTCTTTTCTTTGCCTCCATTTTTGTGATACAGATGACCCTATAAAAAACACAAAATAAAAAAAATTAGCAAACATGCGAGTGGTTATTATTAATTTTATTCTACTGGTTTTAGTCAGATTGCAAGTGTGCTGGTTTAATTTTAGTTAACCATTCTCACTAAATGACGGGCAACAGATACTAGGACAAGTAGGATGACGAATAGAAAACCACCGAAATTTCAGACATTTATTTGGTTCTTCTCAAATTCTTTCGAACTTAAGCATTTAATCGAAAACGTCAAGGTTACCAAATCTGTCATGTATTAAGTTCTGTATCGATTGGGAAAGAATACTTTAGAATTTGAAAAGCTACATTAGAAAACACTAGTTTTTCACTTTTAGATAAACACTGGTTTCGTCGCCATAATACGTGCAATATCTGATATTGGCCAATTTGCTCGAGAAAATTTCGAGGAGAAAAGTTGTGGAGCATCTAAATATATTACCAAAATGTCAAAGGAAAAAACCTATTTTGTTAGTAAATATCGCCAGTTACCAATTTTATGGAAAACGCTTGGTTAGTGCAAGTAAATTTTTGACTTACCATTCATTGGCTTTTTGAAGTATTCATTCTTGTTCTTTCATTTATTTAGCAGTACACTCATTCTCTGGATTTTGTTGCTCCGTTCTCGAAAACGTGTTCTTTTTACCGTTTTTTTTTTAACTGCCTTGGGCGCTCAATCCACACGGTAAGCCACTGCTTCTATTCAGCCGATGCCACAATGCCAGAAGAATGGAAGCAGACACAATATGAACTCCGGCATGTAGTAACACGATACGCAACACATGGTTTTCACAAAAACCCTGCCAAAACAAGAGATTTTACCAGCCAGAATGAATGCAGCGTTTGTAAACTGTGCAATGAACACTGTGAAAGATATCATGCAGAAAACTGCAGGAAATGATGAATGTTAACAATAAAACTAGGACTACAACAATGTTACTGAGTTTTGTATTTGCACACTGTGAGTATTTTCACGAATAATAAATCTGGCAGTGGAGGACGCAACAGTTATCAGCTGAGCATTGTTTACTTACTTTCGTCAGAGGGAGTCAGCACGACGTCTGAAAAGTTTATTTGTAGTGAAAGTGTTATGAACGAAGTAAATTTGACACGGCGAAGCAAAAAGACATACAAACGTTTATTGACAGGACTAAGCCGGCCGAGGTGGCCGAGTGGTTGTAGGCGCTACAGTATGGAACCGAGCGACTGCTACGGTCGCAGGTTCGAATCCTGCCTCGGGCATGGATGTGTGTGATGCCCTTATGTTAATTAGGTTTAAGTAGTTCTAAGTTCTAGTGGACTGATGACCTCAGAATTTAAATCCCATAGTGCTCAGAGCCATTTGAACCATTTTTGACAGGACTAACACGAGAGCGTATCGTAAAACATGTTGGTTTTGGTGAACTGTACCGCTGTTGTTGATAAATGCAGGAAATCTTATTAAAAGCATCTTTATGCAAAAACGGGTACAGACAATGGGAAATAAGTCCTACATTTATCGCTCATCAGTTTGTTTTGTGCGAAAAAGGTATCACAGGGCTGCATGAGAAACGAAATGTAGATTCAGATTAAAAAGAAATCGGGTTCATGACGTTACAAAAACATTTCAAAATCGATAACGGAGTTGGTGACAAAACGGAAGGATGAATGGAGAACTCAAGTAAAATTTAAGGTAGGTCGCATTGAAGATGGTCTTGTTTTTGCGTAAAAAAAATTTAACGTAAGAAATGAACAGTTGAACAAACAGCAAGATCACCGAATATGAATAAAGAAGTTCTGAGTACAAAGAACGGAAGGATATCTGAGAGTGCCACGTATTATCTTCAAAGGATCATTATAATAACGATTAGGGCAGTCGGGCCAACTACTGAGGCATAAAAGCGGTCTTTTTTTCGCGTAATGTCCGTGAATGGAACCGACGGGGAGGAGGTGATGGGGTACTTTAGTATCAGTGTCTCACTTACCATGTCCTACCTTGCGGAGCACAATTATACAAATGTAAATGTAGAAAGAAAACATTAAAAAACAGAGTATGATGTTCCATCCATTAGTCGTTTCTCTTCTACATAATTTTATTTAAAATAAACATTAAAAAAATTCTCACCACGTCAGTAACAATTTCTGCAGTTTCCGGGAAGCGGGATGCCGATGGTAGTAGTAAGCTGCTGCCGTGTGAATGAATGTCTTCTCACTGTGCCCAGCTTCGCAACTGTGACAACTAGGGTGGCCTTGATGCAGTGACTGCACTACCTGGAATTTCCAGGGCTCCAGACAGACCGCATCCTTTGAGGCTCAGTCCAGCCATTGGAGGCAATATTGTCGGGAACGCTGGCTCCTTGCTGCCGTATTCTCCTCGCGAACTACGCCACGCTGGCATAGCAGCAGTTTGAAAACGAGGTAGCTTTGCAATAAAGATTACATTACAATCGATTTTAAGGTCAATTTCCCGTTTTTTTAACTTCGTCCATTTTTCGGGGGGGGGGGGGGGGGGTGAACCCCCAAAACTCTCCCCTTGGCTACGCCCATGCCCAGAAGTGTTCCATAGGATTTACATCAGGCGAATTTGGTCGCCGTGAGTTCTCTATAATGCTCCTCAAACCAGTGTAGCACGGTTCTGGCTCCGAGACACTGGTGAAAGATGACGTCGCTGTTGGTGCCGGGGAAGACATCAAACATGAAGAGATCAAGTGATTCACAGCTGTCAGCTTGTCCCACGACATAAGACTGCCCCCCCCCCCCCCCCAGCCTGTGTCCGTGGCGCGCTGCAACTTTCGAGCCGCCGTTCACCTCGATGACGGCGTTTGAGGAGACGACCATTGATCCAGTGCAGCAAAAATGCGACTTACCCGAAGGGCCGACATGTTTCTATTCATCTACGGCCGAATCACGATAGTCCCGTGCCCAATGCAAACGTAATTGATGGCATTGTTGGGTCAACGCGTGAAAACGTAGGGGTGGTCTGCTGCGGAACTCCGTGTTCAATAACGTACGATGAACGGCGTGCTCCGAAACACTTGTGCGTGCGCCAGCATTGTGCTCTTTAGGCAGAGATGCCAGAGATCACCATCTATCCTACTTTACAGAGCAGACAAGCCTCCGAACCCCACGTTCGGTGAAGAGTTGTGGACGTCCAACCATTTAGCGCCTAGTTTCACTGTCCTTCTACCTCTTTCATTAGCTGCTCACGACAGTAGCGCGTGAACGTTCGAGCAGCTTCGGCGTTTTTGAGACACTCGTTCACAGACTCTGCGTAATAATAATGTACCCTTTGTCAAAGTCGCTTATTTCAAGGGATGCCCCCTTTCGCAGCTCATATCTTCGCTAGGGTGATCCCCCCTTCGTGTCTTCTCCGCTTACACGCTTTTGTTACCGTGTCACGTCTCCGCAAAGCCACCAGGCGGAATCTAAAGTCGCGGTGGACGGTGGTCATAATGGTTTGGCTTATCAGTGTAAAATATAGTGTACAGTTATAAAGGATTACTCAGGGCCGGCCGCGGTGGTCTCACGGTTCTAGGCGCGCAGTCCGGAACCGTGCAACTGCTACGGTCGCAGGTTCGAATCCTGCCTCGGGCATGGATGTGTGTGATGTCCTTAGGTTAGTTAGGTTTAAGTAGTTCTAAGTTCTAGGGGACTGATGACCACAACTGTTAAGTCCCATAGTGCTCAGAGCCATTTGAACCATTTTTTTTGATTACTCAGGAAAACTTACTGAATACCTGTCCATGTTGACAATATCGTACTGATTTCACCATAGAAACAGTGGTGGGGAGATGGTAACAAGGTGACAGAGTACATTCCAGCATTCTTACAAGTGGTGCACTCTCACATGCTATATGTTTGTACGTTAGTGACCTGCGTGGCACAAGAACTAAACACTGACGGAACTTTTGTTTTACACTACTCCTCGCACACCTTGACTGTCACAACATTTATGTGCAGTTAATGTATCTAAATCTAAGTACGATCTGAATGAACTAGGTGTCACTTTAATTCTGATCATTTTTTTCGTAAAAAGCTAATGTAGTATGGCTTTCTTGAAGCTATGTCGTCTCCTTCACACATGATGACTCTTCTGTGACCTCGAACATACTGCTACTACTGTCATGACATGGTTCTTAGGCCCTGTAAAATTAGAATTCCGACGCCAAGAAGATGTGTAACAGGGCTAGACCAGCAGTAGTGCCGTGACTGCATCGCCGCGATGTTAACAGCCACTGCAAATTACGCCACCAGCATTCCACTAAATTGTTTATATTTGACACTCTGTAAATGGACCAGCTATTTGTGAAATTTGGTTGATATTAATAATAATCTTGGTGTTGGTGAAAACTCTATTTTACACACGTGATTATCCCAAATCACAAACCTGGACAGGAATCCTATCCTAGTGAATTTAATTCTGAGTGCCCTAATTCATTATGTGAAGACTTATTCGGTAGCTATAAAAATAGTTGTGATTGCTTTGTAATGTGTGGAGTTACAGTATTTAAAGTTTAGTTTCACAGTTCGAGAAATATTCCACTTCCAGTGTATATTTAAATCAGTCTGCAGCCATTTTCGTAAATAATTTTCCTTACTTGAAAAGCTGCCTGAAAATAGTGGAGTTGTTAGTTAAAAGAATAATGATATTGGTCTGAAGTGAAAAATATTACTAATTGTTGCATTATGCACTTTGATCAGAATTACAAAGTTTTATCAGTGTTCATTTCATGAGAAAGTGTTTGAACTTTAGTGCTGTGTTGGCATTTACACAGCCAACTATAATTTGAGTAGGTTAAAAGACTGCTTATCAAGGCACATTTGTTATTTAAAGGGTTATAATTTGATGTGCTTTACCTGATTAATGATTATTGATGAGAATACTTACCATTTTTCGTAGATAATTGCGTAGTTTTGCATGGTTCTTCAAACCATGAAAGTTTAAGGGCCCTCATCTGCTAGTTCATTTAAGGCACATGTTGGTGAGATGCATATGTTACTGTTTGCTATCTCATTGGGCATTTGTTTGTCTGACTTCAGAGTTAGGAGTACATTTATCTGCAAGATTAGATTACCGTGTTGTAGTATGAACAGACATAAAGGAAGAGTTGTGTGTGTGTGTGTGTGTGTGTGTGTGTGTGTGTGTGTGTGTGTGTGTGAAGGAAGGTGAGGTAGCGTTAGCACTGTTTTCTGCTTTATTATATTGATTAACACAAGAATGCATAGTTATGCTGGAACCGATATTAATACGTAAAATTATAACTTGATTTTGTGTGGGAGAACGTCTGTTTCTGACCCACCTGTTTACTGTTGGTTATACTCTGCTGGAGTGTTTCGAAACGAATCCCAGTCTGATTGTTATGTTTTCCATTAGGTTATCTCACGGTCACAACTTTCTCAAAAATTCCTCGGAGAGGTTTAACGTTAGCATCGATTGGCGTTTAAGGTGGTCGGTGTTACCGTTACACTCTCTCGAAATTTCAGTAGTAAACCTTAGCGCAGCGCATTTCTTGCACTGTCTGCCACTGGAGTTTGTTGATCACTTCTGTAACGCTCTCGCACCGACTAAACGAAATGCGACGCTCTTCTTTGGAACCTCTCTATCTCTTCTGTCAGCCCTAACTGGTAAGAACCCCGCGTTGATAAGCCATACACAAGAATCAGTCGAACGAATGCCTTATAAGCCACTTCGTTCGTGGATGAGTTACAGTTCCTTAAGGTGCTTCCTATGAATCTAATTCTCTGGGCCGTTTTTCTACTATTTGTTTTATGTGGTCACTCCACTTAAAGTCTCTCTGGATAGTTACTGCTATATATTTTACTATAGGATCTGTTTCCAGCAGTGTCTTATCAATAGTGCAGTTGTAGAGTAATGGCTATCTTTTCCTATGTATGCGCAATATGTTACATTTTATTTACATGGCAGTGTTGCTGGGTAACAGAGTGCAGTATTTTGAACTGGAACATGTCTGGACCTAGTCACGTGAGCAAATTAGTTCCCAGCACGCCCGAGTCTACAGTTCATTTTGTCGAGTAATAAAATGTTTCAAAAAGCTCTTACTGTTACAAATTTACTAAAAAACTTGATTACAGACAGTACGCTTATCTTCCTCCCCAGTTGCAAAAGTAAAAAAAATATCGGTTTTATTCGCCTATTTCTCTGAGCACCTCATTACGTACCTCCTACCGTAGGAGCGCTAGTGGTGTTACCTTGACAGGGAAATCTATGCTTTCCTACCCCCACCCTTTCATTAGGTCAGATATTGTCCGACAGTATTATTTTTCGTGTTAGTAAGTCCTATTTTCATCAAATTTGATTGAAATTGCTGCAAAGATTTACAATTACGCTTTACATGTCACTCATTTCTAACTTCACCCATAGCCATGAGGATTACCTAAATGTCTTCGGGATTGTTATACGAGTCAGCCTAGCGACTCCACAAGATGATGGCTTGGACACTGCAACTAAACTCTTTAGTTTTACATGCCACACCATTCGCAACAATAGCCGTTTTCTGGAGGTGATAGGGATGTCTTACCCTAACTCCGAGCACCTCAATCGGCTGGTCCGATGCTTTCTTAATAGCACTTTGTACCGATCATACCAAGGCTTCATTCTTTTCAATTCTCGTAGTTGTTAATCATTTAACGAATAACCCACGCTACTTTCTCTCTGATCAGGGGCTCGATGATTTATCAAAACCCTCACTTACGTTACAATTAGCTTTTCTTAAGTCTTGTCCTGCAGCAAGGCTTTTCTGGGTGAAATGATTAACTACGTATGGGTAAGTCGTAATTTACTTGTAACAGGCTACCTCGCTTTTCCGTGTGTTTTTTGGAACAATATATCCAAATTTTTTATCAGATTTGTCTGGTCTGTGGAAATCCCCTGCTGCCCGATGAAACTATTTCCTTTCGCAGCCAGAAACCCCAGCTAAACATGATGTGGTCCGATGCTGGCCGCGGAAGGGACAGCAATAAATCAGCAGATAAGGCTAAATGTACCTGTTACTGGGCAGTCAGAGGTCAGACAGTTCTCATCAGTTATACAATAATCATCACGACGTTTCTTTAGTAAAACACAGAAAAATCAACAAATGCGTCATATCGACCCCTTTTCAGTTCCTTACTCAGCTGGGATGTTTTGGGACTTGTGATGACTTATCAGCTGTGAATCGTTCAGTAGCATTAGTTCCTGTTGCTGAGCTATTGATTTAAAATTCAGTTGGGGAATTTTGTTGCTTTGTTTGTTCAATTTACCGCTACACTTCAAGGACGAGTATGGCGTCAAATGTAATAGTAATAACAGTTATCGGGTAGATTATAAGGCGAGCTTTATTTGGAATGTGACTCGGTATAACTCCCATTAAATCGACAGCCACGTTGCGTAACCAAGAGGCGCGAACTAGGTCGTCTCTTGTGAGACCCGAATAGGCTGTTATTGATATGCACCGTATCTCTCGGGTTTCAGAAGGCAATTGCGCGAATACTACAAGACGTACAGAAAAAAATGGTACATCTCAGAGTCTCTCTCCAAGATTCTGTTCGTCATAAGAACCGTGGCATTGTTGCTAAGCGCACTGCCAGGGGACAGGCAAGTCAGAACATGTAGACAAATCATCTACTGGAGTTCCAAAGCGGGCTGCTGTCTTTGCGCAAGCAAGCACATACTGACGTTTGCCGCGTCACAGCAGTGCACGTGATAAGCACGTGTAATGCCAGTCAAAAGCTAACAGAAGTGCTCTATCCACTGATAGGTGTTTATTTTCTGTGTGTCTTGTAGTTTTCGTGCTGTCACCTTCCGAACGTTCAGACGTGCCTATGAACAGCCCTGTGCTATTCCTTAGGTGCACGATCGTAATTACATTGGCGTTGGGCAATAGCAAAAGTCGGTAGGTCTGAACACTAGATAACCACGTAGCGACTTCAGATATACTGGAGGGTGCAAGTAAGTCCTTTGCTTCACCTAGATGGAACTGATGTAAATTAATTCTGTTATTTAGGAGTTAAGCCTTGTTCCTTACATTAAAGGCGACAGAATTTGCTTAGCAGTAACAATGGTTTTTATTTTTATGTCGAGGTTTAAAGTGAACATGGCGCAAGAAAACAGAGAATTCTCGGGGAAAAAGGATCGTGATATGATTAAGTATGTGCTACATTGGGTGGTAACTGACCTTCCTACTCTACAAACAAGAATTGGGGTGCCGCGTTGAAATAGAGCATTTCAGCACTGAAGATGAAGGGAGTCCCAGACGGCCAACTCAAGTCGCAGTTCCGGAAACTGTGGATGCTATTTATTCCATCGTCCGGGGTGATTGGAGGAAAACTGCTAAAACTTAAGCACTGACCCCAAGAAAATCCTGAGAAAGTGTGGGTCATATTATTCACGAGATTTAAGACATGAGAAGCTCTCATCCAAACTGGTGCCCCAAAAGAGTTTCCAAATATGTCAATGTAGACCAAAAGCATGAATGAATGGTTGCTTCACAGTCAATTTTGGTCCAATTTGTCCGGGATCCTGTGGGCTTTTTGGATCGTCTCATGACCATGGATGAAACATGGATGTACTGTTATGTTCCAGTGATCAAAGAAAATTCCGAAGAATGGCACAACGGTTCTTCTCCATATCCAAAAAAAGTTCAAAACACAAAGATCAACAGTCAAATTGCACGCATCCGTCTTTTGAGATAAAGATGGAATGTTACTTATTGCCTGCTTACAACATGGCAGAATACTATGTTGCACTTATCGGCAAACTGAAGCAACAGTTTGTCGAAGAAAGTTGAGGAAAAGTATCTTGTTACTGCAAGACAGTGCCCCTTCTAACAAGGCGGCAGCAATAATTGGCAGATTTCACTTTGAAATCCTCAAACATCCACCCTATTCACCCAGCCTTAAGAAACCTCTCAAGGGAAGATAATTTCTGAACACTGAGGAAGCCAGGAAGACTGCGGAAGCGGTTTGAAGCACTGGCCAATTTCTTTTAGGGCGGTTAAAGAAGCTGGAACAAGTGGAGAATATGCTGAGTAAATAATTGTTTTAGAAACCATGACAGTATTTTTTTTTTTTTTATAAATCATACGACTAATCAGAGCCCCTCGTAAAGTTACTCATGTCGTTCTACGCTAACACCACTGTCCAATAACGCATTGTACGTATACTGGATCTCGTACAGAAACAGCTGTGCTGCGGTACGAATAACAGGTGCACCACTGGGTGAGAGCGAAATGGCGCGCCAACTGGAAATGTGCTCCAAATTGGTGTACGCGGGACTCTACGGTTCTTCTGGGCAAAACGTAAAGAAAAAGACGCGTGGAAACAAGGCATTGTTCTCGCACACGACAGTGCAACACCATACAGGACACGGATAACACAAAGTTATCTCCAACGTTCTCGAATGGCTCCGTCACCAAGGACGCATGAGGCGCATGCATATTCAGAGATCTGTGAGCAGGCACAACATGGCCCTGCGATCAGCAACGCCTATATAAGACAGCAAGTGTGTGGTGCCGTTGTTAGATCGGTTACTGCTGCTACAATGGCAACTTATCAAGATTTAAGTGAGATTGAACGTGGTGTTATAGTCGGCGCACGGGCGAAGGGACACAACATCTCCGAGGTAGCCGAGGTAGCGATTAAGTTGGGATTTTCCCGGACGACCATTTCGCGAGTGTACCGTGAATATCAGGAATATGGTAAAACATAAAATCTCCGACATCGCTGTGGCCGGAAAAAGATCCTCCAAGAACGGGATCACCGACGACTGAAGAGGATCGTTCTACGTGACAGAAGTGCAACCCATCGGCAAACTGCTGCAGATTTCATTGCTGGGCCGTCAACAAGTGTCAGCGTGCGAACCGTTCAACGAAACATCATCGATATGGTGTCACTGTAAGGTGTCAGGCAAATCCAACACCTTCCATGAAAACCCTGACATGATAAGCAAATCCAGTAGTATGTCACATAGCTCCGAATAAATCGTGACATTAAATTAACCAAAGTAATACGAGTAACGAGTGAGCAAATGGAGTACCACAGACTAACACAAGAATGCCTAAATGCATGTCATACCTTCCCACTGTGAGACAGACGCAGTTCCGAGGGGAGAAACGAGAACAGAAGCCGAGAGCAGAACCGTGTTAAGCTAGAAGGCCCTACGATAAGGGACGGACACCCATGTTGCCAGCTAACCGACAGGACCAACCCCCAGTCCATGTTAAAAGCTAGAGCCCTCCAGAAGAACAGTATAGATCTTACGATAACACTAAAAGGGTCACACCAGCCGCAAGTTTTAGCGTGAGACTTTTTCGCGTCTCTGTTACGTTGCAAACTTTAAAAACATTGCCCCACCACGAAAAGTATAACGTTTCTCATTGGATAGACAGAATTTTTGTAGGCGGAGCTTAAGGTTGACATTGAGACCCTGATTGGCCAGATGAAAACACAGCCAGATAGTTTTTTTTTTAAACCAACTTCGGTAAATTGTAGTAAGGAGAAGTTAGAAAGAGAGTTGCTTCCGAGACGGTGAGGTGAGCGGAGCTGTGCTGTCCGCCGCCCCCTGACGAACACCGACAAGGTAACGAACGCACGCGACGCCGCATTTGTGAGCGCATAAGGCTTCACTCAGAACTGCAGAAGTCTCATCTGTTACATCCCCTTTTTACGTAATACTAGTGTCGATCGTCAATTGAAGCTCATGGTATTCACATTTGCTACGTAAGTTAAAATCTGAAACGCGATGATTTTTCTGTTGTATAATTATTTAGAAGCCACATCAGCCACTGTAATTTATGACAAGTTAGATAAGTAATTAAAGATAATTGAGGGTCACTGTAGACCATTTTGATAGTTTTCTCTTTTTTGAAACTTATTTTAAACCTAGATTATAGATGTGATATGGTACAGGTCATCCTTCGATCCATTGTAGAGCTTGGAAACCCATTCAGGGAATATTCGTTCACATTTTTGTTGAACGCAGTTGGTTTTTATCATCCTGTATTAAAACATTTCCTTTTATCAATAGTGCAATTTATAAACAATGTTTTGTGAGTAGAATAAAATTTCCAATGGTAAACTTAACTGCTTTTTCGACGTTATTTTACCAGCTAACTAAAAATAGGAAAGCCTTGAACCCCTTCCACTAAATTTAGTTAGTATTAAGATTATTTTACAGGGAGTGCAGTGGAGCTGACGCTGAAATCATTAAGTATTTGGTTATATCATCGCTAGTCTCACTGAACTCTACATGTCATGTGTGGTCTGGCGTCTCCTTACCAGCAACAGGTCCCAGGTTCAAACTAATCAATTCCCTAAAAAACACGCTCAGATCGCCGTTGCGCGAAAGTGGTAGGGAGACAAGACTTAGAACAAACAGACACCACGCAGAATGTTAGACCCCTAGTGTGACTGACTGCATGACACAAAGCTTTACGCCTCGCATGGGCCCGTCAACACCGAAAATGGACTGTTGAGGACTGGAAACATGTTGCCTGGTCGGACGAGTCTAGTTTCAAATTTTATCGAGCGGGTACAGAGACGACTTCATGAATCCATGGACCCTGCATGTCAGCAGGGAACTGTTGAAGCTGGTGGAGGCCCTATAATGCTGTGGGACGGTTGCAGCTGGAGTGATATGGGACCCCTGATGCGCCTAGATACGTGACAGGTGACAGGTACATAATTATGATGATTATAATCATCCTGTTTGATCATCTGCAACCATTCATGCCCACTGTGCATTCCGTCGGATTTCGGCAGTTCCAGCAGGACAATGCGACACCCCACATATCCAGAATTGCTACAGAGTGGCTCCAGGAACACTTTTCTGAGTTTAAACACTTCGGCTGGCCACCAAACTGCCCAGACATGAACATTATTGAGCATATCTGCGATGTCTTACAACTTTCTGTTCAGAAGAGATCTCTACCCCCCCCCCCCCCCCCCCCCCTTACGTATTTATGAAAAGCCCTGCAAGATTTATGGTGTCAGTTTCCTCCAGCACTACTACAGATATTAGTTGAGTCCACGCCACCTCGTGTTGTGCCATATCTGGGTGCTCGCGGGTGTCCTACACGATATTAGGTAGGTGTAGCAGTTTCTTTGGCTCTTCAGTGTATGTCTTCGAGGAGTAGAAAAAGTGGTAGTAATTTCCGAACACTGTTTTTAGAAACTTCGCTATAGGTTAAAAATAGCGTCAGGGATCTATGTGACTAGGAAGTGTAGTGTAGCATTCAACAAAAGTTCTTAGTCTTCGGAGTCCTGTCGTACAACTCAGAGACATGTTGCTCGATACACTCATCAGCGCTTCAGTTTCTGCAAACCATTCTCCGTGAAATTCTCACATTGACGTCGTGCATGCAGGACGTACCGTCACGTAACATGCGCGTACGTGTGCGCAGCTTCGCCCGTTTCCTCCCTGACGCTCTCTGCAGCGTCCCCACAACGCACGCATCGCGGATATTAAATGGCCGACCACTGGTGGCTCTTGTCTCTCCCCCACACATTTCTCATATTTCTTGATAGCTGAGTACGGCTACGTTGTGTTGCGGCCCCTCCCCTCGTTTGCTTCTTCTGTACAGTCCTTCAGTCCCCGGTTCGTATCACAACGGCCATTTCCCCGTCTTTTATACATCTGAGACAGTCGCTGTAGTCCATGAATGGATTCGCTTTCGGACAGGACTATTTTCTCCTAACATCTGTTGAAATGCTAAGGGATAGTAAAATATTGTGCCCACATTATACAAAGAAGCATTCAAACCGAGGTGGATATCAGAGAGATAATTTGCTACTGTGGGTCAGGGATTTTTTTTAAAAAAAGAAAGAAAATTATGATCTGCAAAGAGAGCACTACATTTAAACATAATTCGTTTTGTATTTAACAGAACATTCCCAGTGAAAATCAAACGATTGAAAATAATTTTATTAATATGTTCGATAGATTTTACAGAAAATTACGAGCTAAAAATTGTACAGGTTTATGAGATAACCACTTTTTAAAATTTTTCAATACAGTCAAAATGTATATAAATATATGTAAAATAATATTATTTCAACTACGAGGGATTTTCAAAAAGTTTAGCTAGCTGACAAAGAAATCAAAAGTCTGAAGAGATACTTATGATATTAACGTTTCCAAAAGATTCATTTCAATAGCATCAGTAGAAAAAAATAGTAGAACAGTGAAAAGTAAGCACAGTCAACTAGAATCCCATTTTGTAATATTAATTTTCATCTAAGACGTTATTTCGTGCTTGAAATCAATAGCTGGAATCCAAATGCTACTCTAGGGCAAATGTGGAAGCACTTTGAAGCGAAGGTCATTCAGTTTATGGCAACGATCGTAGGCTTGTGTGAATCTTTATTTTCGTGGTGGAAGAGACCTTTATTTCTTGCAAGAAGTGGACATCTAACTGGAACACAGAACTTCATTTTGTCAACTAAAGAAAATTTCTGAGATGCCCGTGTTTGTCAAAATGAACTGAGCAGGCCTGCAAAGGACATAGAGTATTGCCTTGATACAAATGCCCTTCCTAGACGTGTGTTGACCCATATAATAATTTCGTAGCGTGATCTGACTTGAGGACTAGTTTCAACAAAGGCAAACTTACTTATCGGATAGGTTACTTGGTCATTTGAAATTATTTTTTGCTTAAGAGTGCATGGATTCCATCTCACAGAAGCTACCACGTGAACCACTAAACACTTACCACACACCTCACTCGTAAAGCAAGTGTATGGCGCGTGCTAGCTTCTTGCTTCTAATCTAAAATACGCCTTAATACTAAGGATGAAGACGCAAGATTTCAAGGCAAATTACATGGAACATGTCTCTTCCACCGCTGACCTAAAGGCCTCGACGTAAGCTTACCTTCTGAAATCTCTGACGAGTATACTACAATGCTAAGAGCAATCTTTCGCCTTTGAGAAATTGATGTTGTGACATAACTGTCACGGAAAAAGCGGCTGTGCGGTTGGTACAAGATCACAGCTCATCAACTTCACTTCCTCGAAGAATGAATGCTCGTTTTAATTTGCTGATGGAACTACGTGTGAACAAATGGAAGGCATTTAACAAACCACTATCGAAAAGTCGCAAGATACAAGTACGTTTACAGGCAACATCGTAGATGTTAATACAAGAACCAGTTGCCATCCGATAGGCGAGATAAGACAAAGATCTCACCAACAGAGTAGGTATGGACTTATACAACGCATGAAACTTTGGTGAATAAAAAGCCTTTTCGCTCAACTCAATTATGAATCAAATTCACCGTGTAAATAGAACGAAAACTGCCCCAAATTACTAGTAACTTCGAGACTCCCTCTCTGGCCACATTACCTCAGCACACAAAAGATATGGCTTGCGAAGTTGGTAGTTACCGCAAAATACTACCTCGCCTACCAGAACAGATGGATAGAGAAATGTTGTATGCATTTCTGAGCACAGCTTCACATACAAACCCAAGGCTGTGTTCACTGATCGCTCTCCTTTCTCCTCAATGTAATTCAAAGCAGCCAAGTTTGTTTCTAAACGTAACACACACAAGCAAAATGCACATTACCAACTGCCAGACAGAACGAAGAATGCTTTCCCTTGAACATGCAAGCGATGCGGACAGTAACCATTTTCTCATATCTCACTGGCCGAGTCTGCACTCGCCTTAAAGATCCTAGATGAAAAAAACCATTGCAAGGCTATCTGAGACGACTACACTGATAATCGACCAGTGATGGTAGAAACAATAGCAAACATTGCTCACGAGTAACAGACGAGTGAAACGTGATACATGGAAGATGGCAAATCAAAGCAGACAACTTTCAACGTTAAACCTTCCAATGATGGTTCTTTGATCTGTGAGTACCACACCATGACAAAGTTGGACTGAATCGTTTTTGTGTCACTGAAGCACGATCACTTTTTTTCATCCTCAGTTTCGACTGTATCTTCGTCTCCTATGTGTAGTGATAAATCCATGCGTTTTAAGCTGTTGTCAAACGTAGTTCTTATGACTGGACGTAAGGAGGAATTTGAGCTTGTGAAATAAATAAGCGTATTACGAATTAAGGACGGACAAACATGAATATGATAAAGAACGATGAATACGAATACGACATAGTTGTAGTATTCTACGTAGAAAGCAAGCATAGCCGAGCGAAGGAAGGTAGAGGAAGTATGTGGGATAACAAACATAGTAACAGAGTTTATATGTTATTAATTAATTAAAACTTCCGGGCTGAATTGCCGTGGTCCATATATAAAACTTCTTCTCCTTCCTGACGTTTCGTTGCCTACTGCGGGCAACATCTTCTGAGGTGAGTCGGCGGCTGGCTGCTAGGCGCTGGTGGTCCCGCTTATATAGACCGCTTAGATGGCGCCACCACTCGTCACGTGCTTTCGACTTTAAAACTATCTCTGGCTAGTGCCATCTCTCTCAATTACAGGTAATCGATTGTCAGTTCGTTGGTACAAAGTCGACCGCAATGTCTTGTCTAGTTTTAATCCTTCTTCTTTTCTATTAAAATTATTTCCGTGCTTGTAGATCTCTATAGCTTCTCTATACATGCGAGTATAATAATGTGAGGTCCCAGCTATCACGTTTGTCTCACTAAATTTTATTTCGTGATCACCGTCTTTGAAAACGTGTTCCGCTACAGCTGATTTGCCAATCTGTCCCAATCTACAGTTCCTTTTGTGTTTCGTTAGGCGCGTATTAACACTCCCTTTAGTTGTTCCAATATAAACCATGCCACAGCTACACGGAATTTTATACAGCCCTGGGGTAGCTAAGGGGTGTCGTGCGTCATTCACCTATCTTACACATTCACTAACGTTATAGTCACTAATAAAAAAACTGAAAGTTCCTAGTCAAGAAAACAAATGAAACTCTCAAGAACGTTTACGACTGAACAGTATGTGACACTAATTTATCAACATTGAACATAATGAAAACAAATACCATGGACATTTTGTTAAAGAGTGAAATCAATTCCGTCACATGAAACATAGATGAGAATTATATAAACTGTTTCACAAATACAAAGTTTTTAGGGACGAATATTGATTGTCAATGGGAGTTGAATGAACACACGAAGATACTTGCAAAGATAATATCAGCATTATATCATGATTTTACGGGTCTATCATTTACGTGTGACATCAGCGATTTATGGTGTCATACAATGCCGATTTTCACTTCGTTCTTAGCCGTAGGATTTTTTCTGCCTTTTGTCATGAGTTAGGGGGTTTTGACATGATGGTTTAATTACATGAGTTAGTTGTGTTGGTGCTTGTTGTGTTGTGTGTGTGTTATAGTCTGAAGTGGCGAGTTATCGTGTTTTTCGGATGTTTGTAGTTAACATAGAAGGGATCGGAGCCGAGCGACGATATGAGATAGAGTGGAGATTGTTCAGAGGATGTATAGAATGATTGAGTTTTCTGCTGAATGAGTGTGGTGATTGATTGCAAGTTGGTATCATTGTGTATTGTGTTGTTTGTGACGAACCAGGCCCGTCTGTTATAATTCTCAGTGGCGTATTTTAGAGGACCTGAATTTTCTTTAGGTGACAGTCTGCTGCATTCCCCAGATCACCACAGCCATAAAGTAGTGATGGAAGGACCACAATCTTCCATATCTTTAGTTTAGTTCTAGTGGTCAGGACATTGCCTTTTAGCAGTGGGTATAGGTAATAACCTCTATTACACGCATCAGTAATGTGGGAGTTCCACAGCAGTTTTGCATCGACCTTTAGGCATAGGTATTTTATTTCGTTACTCTAGGGGAGGTCCCTTTCGTCAATGGATATTTGACGGTTTGGAGGCCTCCTTCTGGTGGTAAACATGATTGAGTTACATTTCGTGACGTTTATTTTTATTTTCTAGATATTACACCATTGTGTAATTACCTCTAAGTGTCTCTAAAGGTGATGTGCTGCGTAATTTAGGTTCGGGTGGCTTGCATAGACGGCCGTATCGACGGCAAACAGTGCTATGTGTGTGTTGGGACGTTTCAGCATATCGTTAGTGTATAGACTGTACAGGAACGGCCCCAAAACAGATCCTTGGGGGACGCCTACTTCAATGGACTTAAGGCTACTTCTATTACGTTCTAACATGACATAAAATTTTCGATTATCTGAGAATGAAGCCAGGATTTTAATTAAATGTACAGGGGAGTTGCATTGGTGGAGCTTGTAAATTAGGCCGTCCTGCTAGACACAGTCGAAGGCCGTTTCCACATCTAAAAAGACTGCTCCTGTGCTGTGCCCTTAAGCCCTGGCCTTACATATCTGTTCGATCGCTCGGGTGGCTTGGAAATGGTACTGTCCCCAGCACGAAAACCGAATTGCTCTGGGATGGTTATGTGTTCAGTGAGGAAGGATTTAAAGGCTGCTAGAATGAGACGTTGTAAGATTTTTCGAGGGAACTGAGGAGTGATATAGGGCGGTAGTTCTGTCGGAATATGGGATTTTTGTTGGGTTTTGGAAGGGTAATAACTTTGGCTATTTTCCAGGAAGATGGGAAGTACATCTTCTGGAGACAGGAGTTATAGATTGATGTAAGGTAGAGAAGTGAAGAGGGTGGTAGAGTCTTGACCTGTAAATTCCTTGTGCCATCTGGACCAGGGGACTTGCAGTTGCCGAGCCCTTTAATGATCGAACAGACAGTCTGGCATGTGGCAGGCTGGAAGGACGTTGGTGACGCGCGTCGCAGTATCCTGGGAATCTCCCTCTCTACTCGTTCCTCATGGGCGTCTGCTTCTCCGTCGTCTACTTCGTGGGTCCTGAATTGGAGAGAGTTGGCCATGGCCTCCGCTTTCTCAGGGGGGTCATAGACGAGGTTATTCTCTCCGTGCAGAGGTGGATGCTTCTGGGTTGTTCTCTTCTTTGCTTGACTATCCTCCAGAACTTCTGGGGATTGTTTTCGCTTTGTTGTAGGGTGTCTTCCCAACGAGCACTCCTGTACTCGACTAGTCGGGTTCGGAGTTCTTGGACAAGACTGTTTGTGATCCGCCTATCGATTGGGCCGCGATAGGTCTGTCAGTGCTTTCGGAATCTCCGTTTAGTACTGAGAAGTACTTGGAGTTCGTCTGGCAGGTCCTGTCGGCCCCTCTCGTGGCAGGTTTTTCTAGTTGATTGACGATGGCAGTCATTCACTATGGTCGTGAATCGTTCTATTGCATTATCGGTGTGCCTTCTACTGGTCATTGGTGGAGGTTCTTCTGAGTGAAGGCCCACCAAGTTGGTGTACTGTTCCCAGTATGTCTCATATGTGTAGTATATATTTCTGTCTGACACGTGTCCAGCACCGGCTAGCTCTAGTGTGACAGGATTGTAGTCAGAATCGAGTTGGGTTAGGACCGTGGGGTTTTGTTCCCAGGGGAAGTTTTTCGTCACGAAGATGTCCAGGATATCTGGGTGGTTCATTTCCCTCTTTGAGAAGTGCGTGGGCTTTTCAGGTGCAATTAGCGTAAGTTTGTTCCTTCCTTCAAGGTAGTTCCTAAGTGCAGTGTCACTGGTGTTATTTGCCCTACAGCCCCACGATCTGCTTTTTGAGTTCAAATCCCCACCAGTAACGACCCTTTGGCTTAATCCTAAAACTATATCTAGATCTCCTGGAGAGATACGCCCATCAGGAAGGTTGTAGGCTGCTACTAAAACTACGGGGTGTTGGCGTATTTTAATATCAATGGCCGTTGCTTCCACTCTGGCCAGTGGGGGGATTGTGATAAGTGTATGTGGTAGCCTACTTTAAACTAAAACTAGGGTTCCGCCTTTAGGGCGGTTTATTCTATCGTTTCGGTATATGGTATAGTTTCTAATGGACAGGGATTTGTGCGGTTCTAGGTGCGTTTCTGTGACAAGAGCAACATCTATTCCTTGGTCGACGAGAAAGTACTCGAGTGAGTGTTTTTGATTGGAGATGCCATCAGCATTGCAGTTTAATATAGTGACGTGGTTATTGTGTCTAGGGTCCATTGACGAATGTCATGATACCCTGAGCAAGTACCGTTATTTTAGACATGGTGTCTGGCGCTTGTGTCAACCGCTGCAAGGTGGTCTTCAGAGTATGAAATAAGTGGGTCAGGTTAAAGTTTCCGACCAGGTGGAGAATATCTTGGACTTGCTCGAACGATGGTCCGGAATTGTTTTGCGCGGGAGTGGCTCCCGCAGGAATGTTGCATGCCGAGCGGGGCGGCTGTGGTGCCGCGGTACTCTCGACAGGGTGGGTAGAAGAGGAGGTGGGAGTGTTAGAAGGTCTTGCAGCAGGCCGCTGTGTGGTCGGCTGCTGTTTGCGTTGTCTTAGGTTTGGAAACTTTTGTGTGTTCATTGCGGGAGCTGGTGCTCTAGGCACAGCAACCGCCTGTTGTCCAGTACTTGATCTCATTTGTTGGGTCATTGCAACCCAAGTGGGGCATCTTCTGTAGTTAGCTGGGTGCGCTCCTTGACAGTGGACGAACTTTGGTGGGGCGCATTTTGGTTTTGCGCAGAGTTTACTTAGGTGATCTCCGCCACATTTGACACAGCGGGGGTTTGCAGTACAGTTCCCAGAGCCATGGCTAAACCGCTGGCACCTGTAGCACTGTGTTGGTCCATCTGACTTCTTATACCACTCAATTCTACATTTGAAGTCGAATAACAACTTAACTTTGTAGATGGAGTCCCAGTTTGGCGTTCTGGTAAGCGTGACGCAGTACATGGGCATTTTTCCCACTTCCTGCTTTCCCGTTTACGTTTTTCATGTCATAGCCTATTTCCTTAATTGCGTCCATAACTTGGATGTCTTCCGCCTCAATGGGGAGGTCCCTGACCACGACTTTGACAAATTTCTTGGCGTCTAAGTCGTAAGTGTGGTATTGAATTTGTCTTAGTTTGAGATTTTTGATGACGTATTGGTAGTCACCGGGGTTATCTACCTGGATTTTTATGTCTCCTTCCTGTAGGAGCACAAGATTTTACTTTTAAGACCTGGCTTCAATTATTTTGCAAGTTCTAGGTATCCCTTAGTCATACAGCAGACTATAGCGGGAATCTTGAATTTACGAGTACCCTGAACTTGGGAAGGGCCTGACTGGGAAGCGGGTAGCAGCGTCATTTGGGAGCGCCTCAAATCTATTACTAGTGGGTACATTTATGTCCATATCAATGTTCTCACCGTCCTGGGGTAAGTGAGTAGCGGCAGCGGCCGCTTCCTTCTCGATCGGCTGCCTTTTGGGCTGGCTTGCAGACATTGCGTCTGGTTCGCCTGTTGTACGTGATTGTTTTCGTGTACTATTATGTGATGGCAAGTTTAGGCTGTGGTAGCCCTGCGGGCTGCCACAGCGGACTGGGTTAGGGTTTTGTCCAGGGGCAGTAAGCTCAGACGTCTGGCAGTTTGGGAAGTCCACCAGTCCACACGCTAAGGTTGTCAGATGCACCTTTCCGATTAACGCCGCTGTGTATCTGGGGCAGCACTGACCCTATTCTACTCAAGTGCGGGACACCGGGCAGCGCCACGGCCCCTGACTTGGGTAAGTCCCTATTCTCGGAGGAAACAGAGTGGGAGCTCTGCAGCGTGATGTACTGGTGGTGGTTACGACAACACGACAATTTTGCTGGCTAGCAGAGCGCAAACGCTAAGATAGCATCGCTCCACGTGCTCACAGCAGTGAAGCTGGCCGGGAATTCCCACGGCGAGTGAACAAAGGCGGAGGCAAGTACACGAGCGTCCGTTCTCGTCGGCAGCGAGCGGCTGAATCGGGAGAAAGGCAACTGTGTTCCACTCCGCAGATCACTCCAGAGAGAGGCAACTGTGTTCGGCTCCACAGATCACTCCAGAGAGAGGCAACTGTGTTCCGCTCTGCAGATTACTCCAGCGTCCACACAGGTGATCTGTGTCCCACGCACACTATTGGCTAAGACCAATGTCGTGGATTCGCTAGCAGTTTCAGCAGAGGGCTCAAAGCGTCTCTTGTCAGCAGCATTAACTGGACGGAACTGCCTCGGTTTTGAAAGACAGGCAACTTGTGTCACGTAGGCACAGCATAAGTTGCTCTCAGAGTAGACTTGTAAAGATTTGACTGGGCCTTTGAAATAAATTTTTTAAGCCAATTCCCTTACATATGTACAGTAGCTACGTTACATATTGTTTGCATATACGTTACAAGCATTGTAGAAACGGCAATCGAAATGAATCATTAGACAAAGTCGTCGATCTGGAACCAGTAGAACCATGAACCTGCATCTAGCCTCTTCGCAATATGTCTAACCTCTGGGGCCCTCGAAACACAAGTATGCCTTCTCAGTCCACATGGGCACGCTAACGCAAAATCTCAACCAGCTGATTTAGGATTGGTCTCTGAGGTACCGCCTCCAAAGTACAGCGTATAGATATACTTTCGCTATGCAGCCAGAGACTGTGACATTCCTAGCAGACGAAACCTACACCATGTGATCAAAAGTAACCTGGCTGAAAATGACTTACAAGTTCGTGGCGCCCTCCATCGGTAATGCTGGAATTCAGTAAGGTGTTGTCCCACCCTTATCCTTCATGACAGCTTCCATTCCCGCAGGCATACGTTCAGTCAGGCGCTGGAAGGTTTTGGAAACCGATTCTTTACGGAGTGGTGCACTGAGGAGATGTATAGATGTTGGTTGGTGAGACCTGAACGAAGTCGGCGTTCCAAAACGCCCCATAGATGTTCCATAGGATTCGTGTCAGGACTCTGTGCAGGCTAGTCCATTAATGGGATGTTATTGTCATGCAACCATTCCGCCACAGGCCGTGCATTGTGAACAGGTGCTCGATCGTGTTGAAAGATGCAATCGACATCCCCGAATTGCTCTTCAACAGTGGGAAGCAAGAAGATATTTAAAACATCAATGTAAGCCTTTGCTGTAATAGTGCCACGTGAAACAACGAGAGGTGCAAGACCCCTCCGTGAAAAACACGACTACACCATAAAATCCACCGCATCCGAGTTTTACTGTTTTCACTACACACGCTGGCAGATGACGTTCACCGGCCATTCGCCATACTCACATCGTGCTGTCAGATCGCCCCATGGTTTTCTGTGATTCGTCACTCCACACAGCGTTTTTGCACTGTTCAATCGTCCAATGTTTACGCTCCTTACACCAAGCGAGGAATCGTCTGGCATTCACCGGCGTGATGTGTGGCTTATGAGCAGCCGCTCGACGATGAAATCCAAGTTTTCTCACCTCTCGCCTAACTGTCGTACTACTTGCAGTGGGTCCTGATGCAGTTTGGAATTCCTGTGTGATGGTCTGGATAGGTGTGTGCCTATTACACATTACGACACTCTTCAACTGTCGGCGGTCTCTGTCAGTCAACAGACGACGTCGGCCTGTACGCTTTTGTGCTATACGTGTCCCTTCACGTTTCCATTCCACTATTACGTCGAAAACAGTGGACCTAGAGATGTTTAGGAGTGTGGAAATTTCGCGTACAGACCTATGACACAAGTGACACCCAATCACCTGACCACGTTCGAAGTTTATGAGTTCGGCGGGGCGCCCATTCTGTTCTCTCATGAAGTCTAATGATTACTGTGATCGCTGATATGGAGTACATGGCAGTAGGTGGCAGCAAAATGCATGTAATATGAAAAAAGTATGGTTTTGTGGGTGTCCGTATACTTTTGATCACGTAGTGTATATACAGAGAGTCTCTGCAGCTCGCCAGTGGCTTATAACTCGTGTGTTTGTCTTAGGTGCCCTCATGTACACAAATAACATCTGTTGTTTTTATGCAGTAATGTTTGTAACTAATTGTTTGAAATAGTACATACAATAGTACGTACAGATTAATAGTCGTTGAAAGTTCTGTGTCTGACAACGGCATCACGGCCAGAGGAGTAAGTGTAGTGAAAAACACAACCAATAAAATATGAAATATGAACATAAGTAGGGAGGCAGCCACCTCAGTGAGTACTGTATTCAAGTCAAGTATCATGGCCCATATTTCCAGAAATATTTGGTTCCAGATAGATGTTATAAGGTTTCTCTCTTAGTTTTAACAAGTATTCTTGTCTGTAAGGTTACGGTAAATCTTTCTAAACGTATTTCGTATGTAATATTCCCCAGGATCTATGAGACTTTTTCGGTCGTTAAAAGTTACGGTACTCAACTGTACGTGTTTCGGAGAAGATAACTCACAGTCGCTTTGGTTTACCAAGGCAATTGTCCACAAAACCAGTGATTGAAAAAACATGCTGTTTGTATCGTGGACACAGGCGTCTATTGGAGTAAGCACAGAGAACAGCGAAAATACATTAGCGTGCCGTAATTTGGTAGCGCGTGCGGGACCGTTTCGTCAACAGCGCTAGCTGGCTGTTAAAACACGGGGAGCACTGTGCCCAGCGAGGAGTGGGAAATTAATGGCATCGAACCTTTAAACGGGGGGACAAAATGTACCGTTTACAATTTTACTCGCAAATATCTGATGCAAAGAGTAATGAAAGCGTAATTAAATCGTGGCCCAACTACAAGTGTTGCTTACGCGAGAAGTTCCATCGATAATGAAATCGTGGTTCAAAAGGAAATTCTAATGAAAGGAACGCTTACTGTAGAGAAAACAAGTTCTGAAATGTCATTCTTCAGTGGGACTGTAGTGGTAACTACATGCAATATAAAGAAATTCGTGTTACTTAGTAATATTTAAGAGTACATTGAAATTTAGTGACGTACCCACAAAACAATACAAAGGCTTCCGTATGGCAGAGCGTCTTTTGCTCTTCGAATGGTTTGCTCCGTCAAACATCTTGATCAAATAATTTTGTCTCTACATACTTACGACGTACATCTTCAAGGATCTGCTTTATAAATTCTAACATTCTGACTAATTCTGGTTTCCGTAGTATGTGTCGCTATAACCTGTTTCTTTCGTACCTTCTTGTGTCGTACCTTATTTTTCTAACTGAACTCTGGGCACATTCCATAGCTCTGCGTTTCATGTGCCTGGATTTCTTTCATCTTCTCATTTCCCTTGATCCATTTACAAACAAACTCCGTTTCATAACCAAAAACAATTTTCTGCAGCCCAAGAGGAAGTGTTCAAATCCTTAAGTAGGGGAAACGAAGAAGGAAATTTTTTTAAGGAAATATTGCTGACCCATCTACGTTTTACTGTTACCCCCACTCATGAAGAACTTCAACAACTACTAGAGAAACTTGCAAAATTGTCGAGCAACTTCGAAAGTAGGAAATATAGCCAAAGATCTTGCAGCATGGTAGCCCGGTTCCCGTCAGATTACCGCAGTTAAGCACTGTCGGGGTTGGCTACCACTTGGATGCGTGACAGTCCGAGTCTGCCGAGCGCGTTTGGCAAGCCCTCAGTGGTCACGAAAACTGACAGAGCGGTCTGCTGACCACATGCCCCTCTATATCCGCTTCCAGTGTCGCCTATCGGTTGAGGATGATACAGTGGTTGGTTGGTACCGTTGGGCCTCTCGAGGCTTAATCGGACGCAGTTAGTTATATATCTAAAAATAATACAACAATTAATAATGAAGGTACGAAACCAGATGACGATTCTTTTATGTATGGTTGTTGAGGACAACGACGGAGTGCAAAAGGAATGAACAGAATAATGAAAATGCTGTGGAGTGCTTTATGGAATTTCCAAAACGAATCTTCCGATGAGTTGCTTAAAACCAGTGTCAGTTACATGTTGACTTATGGCATTGAGGCATGGTTTTAAATACGATCACCACTGAAGAAGTGAGGATTGTTAAAGCGTAATGGAGTTATATAAGTTTGGAATTACTAGGAGTGGCAAGAAAGCGATAACATGGACCAGGGAACAAACTACAGATGGTAAAGACTGTAGTAGTTCCGGAATTCCCCTCTGCATTACGACGAAGACTGATGAAATACGAAAACACGTGACATCAGATACATACTATCCAGAGGGTATACGACTTTTTATCATCTTCGTCTTTGCTTTCTTCATTCTCAGAAAACGCTCTATGCTAAGAATGGCTTCAATACCATTTAACAGGTCTCGCTCTTCCTTACATTAGGCATGAAGAGATGTCTTCTAACCTCATCACCCTTGTGAAAACTACAACCTTAATCTCCTTTCATTTTGTTGGACACACTCATGAGCCAAAAATACAGGCTTCATAGCGTTTTGTCCCATCTTTGGAAGAGGTTTAACATCGTATTTGACCTACGTTTGCAACGCTGTACAACAGCGATTCAGCAAGGCATGGGTTCGACAAGTTCTTGGTACGTGTGGCACCATGTCCATGCACAGTTCACGTAATCCTTCTAAATACCATCGCTGAGGGGTAATACATCAACCATGAAGAGATGCAGGTCGTCCCCAGTTGTCATAGTACCATCGATTACTACCACAGGTCCGATTGCCACTGGAGTCCAGTTGAATGTCCGACATGGCGTGTTACTGGCCCCACTGGCTTGTGTCCATGACGTGGTGTATATTTGTTGAGCAGCCCCTCGACTGGATGACACCGCCCTGGTGGAGAAACGCCATTCAGCACGCTATGCGACATGTTTTCACTGATCCATGATCCATCCTCGATGATACCATGCCCACTGCAATTGTAGTTAAGAATGGGGCAACACGTAGGAATCGTCTGATGCTGAATCCCCTGTTCAAAAATGTGCGCCGAGCGTTGTGCTCTGAAACAATAGTGGCTGCACCACCTTTGCACTCAGTGATCAGATTGGCCACATGTCGCCGTCTATCCTGCTTTACAGAGCGGGCAGGCACTCCGTCTTCAGGCCATAAGTGGCCCATCGGGACCATCCGACCGCCGCGTCATCCTCAGTGAGGATGCGGGTAGGAGGGGTGTCTGGAGATCACACCGCACTCCCGGTCGTTATGATGGTTTTCTTTGACCGGAGCCGCTACTAGTCGGTCGAGTAGCTCCTCATTTGGCATCACGAGGCCGAGTGGACCCCGAAAAATGGCAACAGTGCATGGAGGCCCGGATGGTCATCCATCCAAGTGCCGGCCACGGGAGACAGCGCTTAACTTCGGTGATCTCGCGGCAACCGGTGTACCCACTGCGGCAAGGCCATTGACTATAGAGCAGGCAAGGCTCTGGCGTTGACGTTTTGTGATGAGGCTTGGACGTAGAGCACCTTGTTGCCTGCTCGTGTTATCACCATCGATCAATAGTTTTCCATAGACGATCACAAGTGTAGCATGCGAACAGCCGATAGTGTTCGACGTTTTCAGAATGCTAGTTCGCTCGTTCGAAGTCGCTTACGTCGTTGGATTTCATCATTTGCGGCCCTTACCATCGCTAGAATGATTTCCCATATGACGGATCTTCACGAAGTTATGTATAATTCTCGAGCAATTTCTGGACTTCGCAACATTTAGGGAAGAGTGTTGTTCCTTGGAACATTTTTCAAGCTACCTCCTCTAGCAAACTCTGTAAGAGACGTTAAATACATTTTCTTATTCAATTTTTAAATTATTCACTTTTTATGTGTTGCAGTATTTTTCTGTAATTACAAATATTACTACGGAAAAGTAAGTTTTTGCCAAATCTAGAGGCATATTCCAAAGTACAACATGGCCTTGTACCTAGAAAAAAAAAATTCTACTGACATTTAAAAAAGGTGCAACCGAAAAAAATCTTGTCTATACGGTATTAGCCGTCTATCTGTCGCTTTATTACTCTACTACACACCAACAAACGATAAGCAAACCCAGATTAAGTGGAAGTATCATGAAAAACGTGTTACAAGTCAAATACGTTTTGAAACAGAAGCTATTGGAAACTAAAACAAATTTCTATTTTTAAGATAGTTAAAATGGTTAAGGCATTAACGAAACTCAGTTAATTTCGAAATAATCCCATGTTCCAAAGTAAAATATCTTCTTGTGTTTCAAGGTACAGGATGGTGCACGGTCGACAAAATATGGCTATACTATCCTCATGTTACATAACTGGTTTTAAAAAACGTGGAGTTTTACTTGCCACATAGTTCTGTAACTGAATAATTAACAACATACTCCAAACAGCTTTAAAATATTGCATAGCACTTAAATATGCAGAATTCTAAATAATTACAAATGCTACACAAAACACAGCCTCGTGTCATGCAAAAACCAAAACTAAATAAAATGAGGGGAAACTACTTATGGTCGTCTTTAGTGTGTATTCCTTTACGTGATTCTAAAATCAGTCACTAGACTGAAGTACCGACCAAGAACCATCATGTATTCCTAGGTACACTACCCTTTCAAGGTCACTGATAAGAATTTCCAGCGTTAGGTTACACATTTGGGCAATTTATATTCAAGGCTGTCCGCAGCCCGTGGTCTCGCGGTAGCGTTCTCACTTCCAGAGCACGGGGTCACGGGTTCGATTCCCGGCGGGTTCAGGGATTTTCACCTACCCCGAGATGACTAGCTGTTGTTTTGTCGTCTTCATCATCATCATTCATCCCCATTACGGTCAGAGGAAGGCAACGACAAACCACCTCCATTAGGACCTTGCCTAGTACGGCATCGTTCCCCTACGCTCTGTCAAGAAGCATAGCACTTCATTTCCCTCCACTACCCTCCCCCTGGAAAAGTGAGCCAGACGGTTTGGCCGCGCGGTTTGAGGCACCACGTCACAGACTGCGCGGCCCCTGCCGCCGGAGGTTCGAGTCCTCCTTGTTATTCTTAGCGTAAGTTAGTTTACGTAGTGTGTAACTCTAGAGACCGATGACATCAGCAATTTGGTCCCTTAGAAATTCACATACATTTGAACATTTGGGAAATTGATCGAGGTCACAGCCAACCCTCTCCTACCTCTGGACCAGTGAGATTCGAACACCTCCGATTCTCGTCTTTTATAACTGGTGTACATGAGTGGGTGGGTTCACACTGGAGCTAGGTACGATGGAAGAGGACCAGCGTGTGGCTATTAATTGATAACAAATTCAAGTTATTGTTATTACGTTGAGTAGTGTCACTTGAGGTCTAGGGTGGGAGTAATTGTTGATAACAGATTAAATTTAAAATTATGTTAATTTCCTCATTTGAGGCAGCAGAAAAGACGACAACCAGCAGATATACAGGGTGTTACAAAAAGGTACGGCCAAACTTTCAGGAAACATTCCTCACACACAAAGAAAGAAAATATGTTATGTGGACATGTGTCCGGAAACGCTTACTTTCCATGTTAGAGCTCATTTTATTACTTCTCTTCAAATCACAGTAATCATGGAATGGAAACACACAGCAACAGAACGTACCAGCGTGACTTCAAACACTTTGTTGCAGGAAATGTTCAAAATGTCCTCCGTTAGCGAGGATATATGCGTCCACCCTCCGTCGCATGGAATCCCTGATGCGCTTATGCAGCCCTGGAGAATGGCGTATTGTATCACAGCCGTCCACAATACGAGCACGAAGAGTCTCTACATTTGGTACCGGCGTTGCGTAGACAAGAGCTTTCAAATGCCCCCATAAATGAAAGTCAAGAGGGTTGAGGTCAGGAGAACGTGCAGGCCATGGAATTGGTCCGCCTCTACCAATCCATCGGTCACCGAATCTGTTGTTGAGAAGCGTACGAACACTTGGACTGAAATGTGCAGGAGCTCCATCGTGCATGAACCACATGTTTGTCGTACTTGTAAAGGCACATGTTCTAGCAGCACAGGTAGAGTATCCCGTATGAAATCATGATTACGTGCTCCATTGAGCGTAGGTGGAAGAACATGGGGCCCAATCAAGACATCACCAACAATGCCTGCCCAAACGTTCACAGAAAATCTGTGTTGATGACGTGATTCCACAATTGCGTGCGAATTCTCGTCAGCCCACACATGTTGATTGTGAAAATTTAAAATTTGATCACGTTGGAATGAAGCCTCATCCGTAAAGAGAACATTTGCACTGAAATGAGTATCGACACATTGTTGGATGAACCATTCGCAGAAGTGTACCCGTGGAGGCCAATCAGCTGCTGATAGTGCCTGCACACGCTGTACATGGTACGGAAACAACTGGTTCTCCCGTAGCACTCTCCATACAGTGACGTGGTCAACGTTACCTTGTACAGCAGCAACTTCTCTGACGCTGACATTAGGGCTATCGTCAACTACACGAAGAATTGCCTCGTCCATTGCAGGTGTCCTCGTCGTTCTAGGTCTTCCCCAGTCGCGAGTCATAGGCTGGAATGTTCCGTGCTCCCTAAGACGCCGATCGATTGCTTCGAACGTCTTCCTGTCGGGACACCTTCGTTCTGGAAATCTGTCTCGATACAAACGTACCGCGCCACGGCTATTGCTCAGTGCTAATCCATACATCAAATGGACATCTGACAACTCCGCATTTGTAAACATTGCACTGACTGCAAAACCACGTTCGTGATGAACACTAACCTGTTGATGCTACGTACTGATGTGCTTGATGCTAGTACTGTAGAGCAATGAGTCGCATGTCAACACAAGCATCGAAGTCAACATTACCTTCCTTCACTTGGGCCAACTGGCGGTGAATCGAGGAAGTACAGTACATACTGACGAAACTAAAATGAGCTCTAACATGGAAATTAAGCGTTTCCGGACACATGTCCACATAACATCTTTTCTTTATTTGTGTGTGAGGTATGTTTCCTGAAAGTTTGGCCGTACCTTTTTGTAACACCCTGTATAAGTATTCTCATATTTCGTATGTTTCCACATTTTCCACAATGTTGTATATTTTTTCAAAATTTCTGGTATTTTTCAATTTTTGTCAATATTTTTCCATATATTACACAAATTTACATATTTTTCCACTTTTTACAACTTCTTGTATTTTTCCACGACTTTACATATTTCTTCCAATTAGGTGAGTTTCGTCCCACTGCTCTCGACATCACATCAACATTGCATAAGGTCACGTCGCGTCACGTTATTTCGCGCCACATCGACGTCATAATGCTCTCAGCCAATGAAAATGGAGGAGCTTGTGCTCAAAAGTATCCAAATTATTTATTATTGGTAAGCCACCACTACATCGCTATTGTGTGTGTGTGTGTGTGTGTGTGTGTGTGTGCTGTCATAGTGTATGTGTCGGGAATAAACACATTCTCCTACTGGTGATTTGCTATCCAACTTGATACGGAGTCCCAATCCAGTCACAGCGTTTACAAATGTCAATGTACATAGCACTAACTGACAAGAACAGCTCTAAAAACACACGCATATACAGCGATTGTTGTGGAGGTTGAGTGTTGACGTTATTCCGTTGCATACACACACATAGCTCTGTTACGCTATTTTATGTGAAAGCATCCGTCATTACAAATTATCGGTCGGATATAGGTTACACTAGGTGCTTGAATCCATGCGTGATGCATCACCTCCACAATCGTCAAATATAAGGTAAAAAAGCTTATGTTCAGAAAAGAACAGAACACCTTGAACGACTAGCGATGCGACGTTCATATTCACAGGACACGTACATTAGTATGATCTGCAGAAATGATTAGCATTCCATTCACTTCAGCTCAGCATGTGTCCTGTAACCTAGTAGGCTCAGGGTCCACCATGGGACCTGATAACTTGTTCCATGCGTAATGGCGTCGACGCATGTAAGTCGCGAATGGATTCCTGTAGCATAGCCATCCATGCTGCGTTCACCTGGTTCCAAAGTTCGTCTGCGGTGGTTGCCATTGGATGATAGCAACGCACCCGTTGTTTCACCATATCCCATACATTTTCGCTTGACGATATGTCTGGTGGTCTGGCGGCCCAGGACAAGAGGCTGACATCCTGTGACACCAAGAAGGCATGAACTCGTGCAGTAACACGTGGTCGTGCATTCTCTTGCTGAGTCTGGGGTGTTGTGCATGAAGGGTACGGCTACGGGTAGCAGGACGCCATTCACTTAGGTGAAACTGGTCACAGCGGCCTGGAAACGCATCAAGTGCGTTTTGTGGTTGTACCCAACTGCAGCCCACACCATAAGGCCTTGAATTGACACTGTATGTATTGTGCGAATGCAGTCACTGGTATGCCGCTCCCCCTGTTTGTGGCAAACCAAAATGCGGCCATCATTTTCAAACAAACAGAACCCGTAATCGTCCGAAAACACTATCTGACACCATTCCCCATCCCCGGTGACGTCGTACCATACACCGCTGCCGTCTAGCATGTTTCTGTACATTCGTCAAAGGTAGGCGGAGAAGTGGACGACGCGCACGTAACCCATGCCCCTGATAGTGTACGATGTGTTCCACTGTTGCGCCAGAGCCGAGGTGGCAGCAGATCTGTCCTACAATACCTTCCGGGTGAGACGTCGATCTTCTCGTCCCACAAGAGTAGCAATTTCCCTGATGGACGTATCACATTCTCTAATGCCATTAATGCGCCCTCTTTCAAACTCACTGATCTGACGGTACAGTTCCCGCATACGTCTGCGAGACATCCTGGAAGTCTGCTCAAGTCACACTGGTCCATTCATTACCTTCGGCTTATAGCGACAACTAGAGTCGCAGACACATTTTACCTGTAGGTAGCGTTGCACAGCGATATCGATGTTGACCTTGAACCCGCGGGCCAACATGGTTCAAATGCTAATCATTCCTGTAGAACTTACTACTGTCCATGTCCTGTGAATATGAACATGTTATCTCTAGTTATTCAAGGTGTTCTGTTTTTTTTTCTGAACATGAGTGTACATTTTTATGAGAAATACCTTCTGAAACAATTAAATGTTATAACAAACTTTCCGTATTTATGTGCTTGAAGAACCTAACCGGTAGTTTTTAGACAAAATGTTTCAAATGGCTCTAAGCACTATGGGACTTAACATCTGATGTCATCAGTCCTCTAGACTTAGAACTACGTAAAGCTAACTAACCTAAGGACATCACACAAAGCCATGCCCGAGGCAGGATTCGAACTGCGACCGTAGCAACCGCGTGGTTCCGGAATAAAGCGCCTAGAACCGCTCGATCACAGTTTTTAGACAGTCTCACTCATCAAATCATGGAGAAAACCAGTGTGTGTGCGTAGGCTTGCGGTGAACAGGCATATGGCTCCGTAGATAACAATAACTGCGCTGTGACGCTTGTTGGTTGTGACAGCGAGCCACGTACTGATGTGACGTGAATGAACAGCTGATTGTAAGCGACAAGCAATGGTGCTAGTTGTGCCTGGTATGTGGCCATACTTTACATACTGAAAGATAATTAAAAATAATGGTACAAGTTAGTGCTAGAGGTACAAAGCTTAAATAAATTAATAATTATTAAATAATGCCTTGAAAGAAGTTAGAACAAATATGTGAATGAAAATCAGAGGAGTAAATATAAGGTCGTAGTGGTGGGTGACAAACAGCAGTCCTGCTGGTGGTTAGTTAGCACTCGGCTAATGAATTGTTTTTACGCCAACACACTGCATGGTGCAGTTATTGTTTACCGGTGTGTGATATTCCTGTTCAC
Organism: Schistocerca serialis cubense; assembly: GCF_023864345.2. Classification (NCBI taxonomy): domain Eukaryota; kingdom Metazoa; phylum Arthropoda; class Insecta; order Orthoptera; family Acrididae; genus Schistocerca; species Schistocerca serialis. The sequence continues at coordinate 439,411,337 of NC_064645.1, read as the reverse complement.
TGCAAGCCTATCCACACATCGGTTTTATCCATGATTTGGTGAATGCGACTGTTAGATAACCGCCGGTTAGGTTCTTTGTGTCCACCGGTATGGAAAGCCTGTTCTGGTGGTTATCTGTTTTAGAAGATACTGTGCATAAAAATGAATTTATCTTTGCTGGCTTCCGGTTTTATATTTGACGATAGCGTTTACGTTCCATGCTGTGTTTACTTTTTGACTAGTATGTTCATACTCTCCAAGGCAAGTTCTTTTTATATGTCACTTAAGTCACTAATTATTTAGCAGGGGTTGGACGTGCTTGGCCTGACAATTTTATGTAATACATTTATTACTGTTAATTTACAGAAAGTCAGAGGTTGCTCCACTAGGGTAAAATGCGACAATTTTAAAGTAAATACCTTCAACAGAGACTGCCTTTTTGTTTAATAACTGGATTACTGTTGCTGAACCAGGGCGAAAATGAAGAGGAGAAACATATTCGTAAGGGTATGATGGAACAAAATTCCTTTGGGAGAGCGAAGTTCAAGAAGTTTGACATGATGGAGACTGAGTTACAAGATTATAGACTAATGAACGCAACTACATTTCTAACCTTAAACTACTAAGTACGTATTATAAATTGATCACATGATAATGAAGTCACTTCCAGTCATGACTATAAAAGAATTCTCTTATATTGACACTAACGATTAAAAATGCCGTATAATGTGTTTGGTTGGTTCGTGATGGTTTCGTTTTTTGTGTTAGATGCTGCTCTAATCTTGCAACAGGTAGCATAATATTTGGAATATACTGTCATAAAGTATCCGTGATTATCCATCATATTTGATCTAATCTATAATTTATTACAGAACGTGTATACATCCACTTCGGTTGCACAAAATTTTGTCAATTGACCACAGTTTCGATAGCACTAAGGCAATCTTCATCAGAATAAAAAGTTAGATCGAATACACATAATCACACCATGGTTTAAAGCATCTGACGAGAGCACTTTCACTGAGACGTTTCAAACCACGGTGCGATTACACGTATTTCAACTAACTGTTTATTCTGATGAAGATTGTCTTGGCGCAGTCGAAACAGTGGTCAATTGACAAAATTTTGTGCAACCGAAGTGGTTGTATTTACGTTCTGTAATTAAATAGCGTACGGTTGCTGGATCACCGCCAATAAAATGTTTAAAATTTCAATAATCTATAATAATTTATCACGTACATACTACGTTTCGTAAAATGTTTCGACGCGTTTTGCGATGTGAGTTAGTAAAACGTTTCAGGTTACATGATTTGCTCATCAACATGAGACTCTCACCAGGTTACATCACTAGATGTGGTATACAGACTCCCCCCTTCGGCAGTTTCAGGCCCTGAACCTGACTCTTATATTAGCCGGTTTGTGTTATTTAACGTTGGACCGAGCTTTATGTCGTTGTATGCTTGTAAGGTGGTCACGTGGTCACGATGTAGCCCCTTAAATTTTTCGACCACACTTACTCTGCAAGCAAGAATCAGTGGCCGTTGCGCCGTTTGAAATAATAATAATAATAATAATAATAATAATAGTAATAATGATAATAATAGATCGAGACTTTTTACTAAGGAAATGGGAATACTGTTCAGTGTTTACAAGTGGCCGAATGAATATCAGACAAACACTTGTAAACACATGTTGTAATTTCTTGCATTATATAAAGCTGGTCTAAATGGTCAGAACTCTTGGTTGCTGTATGTTTATACTTTAGTCATGTGATAACGATATCCATATCTAAACCTTTTTTAGAGAGCGTACATACTCTGCAAGTCAGCTTGTGGTCTAGTGGCTAGCGTTTCTATCTCTAGATCATGAAGCCCCCGGTTCGATTCCCGGACGGGTTGGGGATTTTCTTTGTCTGGGGACTGTGTGTTGTCCTCATCATTCCGTCATCATTCGTGAATGGCTAGATTGGACTGTGTACAGGTTGGGAATTTGTATGGGCGCTGATGACCGCGCAGTTGAGCGCCCCACAAACCAATCATCACCATCATACTCTGCAAGCCAGTAGCGGACACACGTGTAGAGACGGCAGCATATATGCCTCTGTACGAGTCCAAACGTCTCTTACCTTATACGAAATGTGTGTTGGCTATGAATGTTGTTAATGGTGTTTTCGCAAAAAGATCATTGTCCAGTTTGAGTTCACATAATACTAGCATAGTGATTGGATCTACCAGTAGCGAGTCCAGCATTAGCTAATTGGTTTTGGCAAAAGTCTTCTACTAAGTAAAGAGTGTGTTACAGCATTTTCACGAGCAACAATAGATTAACTGCAACAAAGAGTGGCCAGAAATCTTAGAAATCACGCTGGTTGACTATAACTTTATTATTATAGTCTTTGTTTTTCTTCTTTGTGGGAAGCAGTATTGGTCCTGTCTTGTGATACATCAATCGTACTCGAACAATGCATGGGTGTACTGCCGGTCCATAGTGTCCAACGGGCACAATATTTCGGCGATCAGACATGTCGCCATCGTCAGTTGCGCTGACGAACTGAGCTCCAGAATAGAAACTGCATCCCCAGTCAGCTCAATGTCCGTGAGACTGATGACTGCCTTGCGTGGGGCTTCCAGCCTAGACTTCCTTACACACCTCAACTCCATACATCCGAACATCAAATTCACTATGGAGACCGAAGCAGAAGGAAGGTTAACATTCCTGGACGTCATGGTCAAGATTGAACGGATGGCACCCTGGGCCACAGGGTATACAGGAAGAAAACGCGCATCGATCCTGTATTTGCGCGCGGATAGCTGCCACCACCCTGCGCAGAGGAATGGGGTGCTAAAAACACTGGTGCACAGGGCACGCACCATCTCTGACGCAGAGAGTCTGCCCCAAGAGCTGGAACACCTCAAAACTTTATTCCAGAAAAACGGGTGCTCGGAATGGCAGAGCAGACGCGCTCTCCGCCCCACCTCTACACTACAGCGTGTGGAGACGGAAGAAGTCAGGAAGAAAGAGATAGCCACTGCTTGTATACCGTATACTGGAGCACTATCGGGGAAAATAGGACGAATATTGAGGAAACACCGAGTAGGAACTGTCTTTTACGCACCAAATAAAACACGAGCTTAATTGGGAAGTGTCAAAGACGATCTCGCTTCGCGGCAGCCCGGCATATACCACATTCCGTGTCAATGTGGAAAGACTGGACAGACAGAGCGCACCATCGAAGATCGTTGCCGAGAACATCAGAGGCACACTCGACTTGGGTACCCCAACAAGTCGGCGGCCGTAGAGCACTGTTCGCCCGAAAATCACAAAATGGACTACCAACATACCAGGGTGTAGACACAGACATCTAAATACTGGGACGGCGTCGTTAGAGAGGCTATCGAAATTCGTACCAGGGACGGACTCATCAACCGAGATTGCGGCTACAACCTCAGCAGGGCATGGGAACCAGCATTGAGTCTAATTAAAAAGACGCTCAGCAAAGAAAACGAAGGGGCGACTAGGGCAGACGAGTCAATTACACCGACACCACCACAGACGCCGACGCCGGCGCCTCAGCGACCACTGACGCGCGGGCGCGGACCGCGGAGAGAACGCCTCGCGAGGGGAGGGGAGTTAATACCGCCGCCCACCCTCAGGAGCTCAGTTCGTCAGCGCACCTGACGATGGCGACATGTCTGATAGCCGAAATATCGTGCCCGTTGGACACTACGGACCGGCAGTACACCCATGGACTGTTCGAGCAAGAAATATACAGGTTCAAATGGTTCAAATGGCTCTGAGCACTATGCGACTTAACTTCTGAGGTCATCAGTCGCCTAGAACTTAGAACTAATTAAACCTAACTAACCTAAGGACATCACACACATCCATGCCCGAGGCAGGATTCGAACCTGCGACCGTAGCGACCACTCGGCTCCAGACTGTAGCGCCGTTAACCGCACGGCCACACCGGCCGGCAAATATACAGGGAGAAACTGAAGAATCACAACATCAATCATAGTTTACTACTGCATATCGCGATGGTCAACCTCACACAAGTTACTACATATTTGTCTTAGAACGTTCTTGGTTCAAATGGTTCAAATGGTTCAGAGCACTATGGGACTTAACATCTTAGGTCATCAGTCCCCTAGAACTTAGAACTAAATAAACTTAACTAACCTAAGGACATCACACACATCCATGCCCGAGGAAGGATTCGAACCTGCGACCGTAGCAGTCGCGCAGTTCCGGACTGAGCGCCTAGAACCGCGAGACCACCGCGGCCGGCTTAGAACGTTCTTATTTCTTAGTACAATCGACTTACTAAATTCCTGCTGTAAGGAAAAACTCTGCCACCTTCAGTAGTATGTCATTACTGCTATCATTTTGATATTTAGATCGGCATGTAATAAAAAGCTTTTTTCGACTGTTTCAGTAATGAGCACACTGTTCGTGTCGAGACAATTTCGCGCCACAGTTTGGCTTTCTATATTATTGCAACGGCGTCTCTCCCATTTGGGCGTCTTTACCTGGTAGCGGCAGGTGCGTGTGCGTGTGTGTGTTCCATGCCAGTGAAAGGAATATCATGACAGTCACCTATAGCATACGCGTGTTGGTGATTCGCTGCCTTTTATCAGTCTTGCGTAGGAAGTTCTCCAGCAGGTAACATCAACCAACGTCTGCCGTCGAGGCTCCCCAGCGCTGGATGTTTCACTTACATGAGGATCGCCGTAGCAGAGGTGTCGGGCGATCGCGGCCTGACCGCTATTGCAAAGACTGGCTGGCAGTTGGCAGCGGGATCTGCTGCAGCGGTGACTGCGGCAGTGGCTCTGGCGATAACTCCTACAAAGGCATGCGCGGCCCCGTTCCTTGTACTTAGTTGTTTGGTTCCCTTTTTTCAAATTTTGTTGAGTGAGAATCGATTAAATTGTTATTCGTCTTGGCCTATCAACGGATGGCTTGTGTACGCTGCAGTTCTGTACGGCTGCGTTTTATCGTATAGCAGCAGAGGTGTTGTGATCTCTACTTGGGAAGTAGAAACAGTAGCTTTTGTTGCACTGAGGCCATTACTTAATCTCATTTGGGTGGCAGGGAAGTGTGTATATACCTCGGATTACTTCCGTAGCTATTTACGAGTCTTACAGTTATGTCACACACTGATATTCCAAGAGTTTATTTGGAGTTGCATGAGGTAGGGGTGAAATTGATAAATTCACCAGGGGGAGGTGTGTGGGGTGATCTCGAATATACATATATAGTACGGTTGTAACCTGAAACCAGAAGCGTACTCTAATACTCAAGGTCAATGTCATCTAGAACATACATTTACATCTGCATCTACATACAAACTCCGTGCGCCACTATATGGTGCATGACGAAGGGTTCGCTGTATCACTACTAGTCATTTGCTTTTTTGTTCAACATGCAAATAGAGCGAGGGAAAAACGTCATTCTGTATTTCTCTGTATGAGCACTAATTTATCTTATCTTATCTTCATGGTCTTTACATTAAATGTACGTTGGCGGCAACGTTCTGCAGTCAGCCTCAAACGCCATTTCTCTAAATTTTCTCAGTAGTGCTCCTCGAAAAGAAGGTGATTCTTATTTGTGTTCCTGAAGCATCTCCGTAATACTTGGGTATTACGGAGAACCTACCGAAAACAAATATAACTGCCCACCTTTGAATTACTTCGATGTCTTCCTTCAATCCCACTTGGTGCGAACCCAAAATACAGTACTCGAACATGGGTCGCACCAGTGTCCTATATGCGGCTTCCTTTACGGGATGAACCACACTTTTTTAAAATTCTCCCGATAAACCAAGTTTTTTGTGCCTAGGTATTTAATCGACGTGCAGCACGCTGCTAATACTGTATTCAAACATTACAGATTTGTTTTTACTACTCATCTGCATTAAATTAGATTTTTCTACATTTAGAGCTGGCTGCCATTCATCCCAACACCTAGTAATTTTGTCTAAGTCATCTTGTATCCTCCCACAGTCATTCAACGACGACACCTTCTCATACGCCACAGCATCATCAGCAAACAGCAGCAGACTCCTGCTTACCCTGTCCATCAGATCATTTGTGTGTGTATATTATAAACTCCAGGGACCCTGTGAATGTGGAAGCAATTATACAGGTCACACGATTCGTACCGTTTCCGACCGCTGTGTAGAACACCAACGCCATATTAAAAATAGAGAACTGGAGAAATCGGCAACTGTGGAGCACAGCCTCACGAACCAACATAAAATATTGTTCGATGAAACTAAAATTCTGTCCCATGCCTCTACGTACTGGGATTCTGTTATTAAGGAGGCTGTTGAAATAAGAATGAGCCAAAAGATGTTTAACCGCGATAGCGGATACCATCTGAGCTGTGCACGGAAACGAGCGCTTGATGCAGTGAAGCAGCAGAGACGTTCCTTCCAAGGTTTACGTTCAAACGGAAGCGGTGGCGCCACCGGCGCACACAGTGACACCGTCTGAGACAGCAGCACGTAATCGCCGGCCAATCATAAGCCGACCAATCAGAAGCCGTCTTTGGGCTATATAGAGGCTACCACAGCAGCAGTGAAGACAGTCAGCTCCTGACGATGACGATGGAGGTAATCGTCGAAAGCTCGAGATTTTATCCAGAACTGATGCGGCAACAATACCGAGAATGTTTTATATATAAAGTTGGTGATTGGAATTTCGTAAACAGATCTCACCGCAAAGAAAACCGCCTTTGTTTCAGTGACTGCCACCCCAACTCGCTTATGATATCAGTGACACTCTCACCCCTATTGCGCGAAAACACGAAACGAGCTGCCCTTCTTTGCGCTTTTTCGATGTCATCCGTCAGTCCTACCTGGTAAGGATCCCACACAGTGCAGCAATATTCCAGCAGAGGACGGGCAAGTGTAATGTAAGCTGTTTCTTTAGTGGGTTTGTCGCATCTGCCAACAAAGCGCTGTCTTCTTTTCGCCTTCCCCACTATATTATCTATGTGATCTTTCCAATTTAAGTTGCTCGTAATTGTAATTCCTAGGTATTTAGTCGAACTGACAGCCCTCAGATTTGTGCGATTTATCGTATACCCATAATTTATCGGATTTCTTTCAGTACCCATGTGGACGACCTCGCATTTTTCTTTGTTTAGGGCCAATTTCCACTTTTAGCACCATACAGAAATTCTCTCTAGATCATTTTGTAATTGGAATTGATCGTCTGATGATTTTACTAGACGGTAAATTACAGCATCACCCGCAAAAAATCTAAGGGTGCTGCTCAGATTATCACCTAGATCATTTATGTAAATCAGGAACAGCGGAGAGCCGATGGCACTACATTGCGGAACGTCAGATATCACTTGCTCGTCATCAATGGTTCGCAGGATCTCATGTGAGAAAAGGGCATGCTGAGTTTCGCGCGAGCGATGCTTTCTAAAATGGTGAAGATTTGTGGACATAAACTTTTCCTCTGAAGGGGGGACTGGGAATATGTTCAAGGATTCTGCAGCAAACAGATGTTAAAAACATTGCTCCGTTCTTTAATCCTTCTTATACAGAAGAGTTACCTACGCTTTTTTCGATTCGCTTGGGATTTTGTGCTGGACGAAAGATTCTCGATAAAATCAAGCGAAGTAAAGCGCCAATGCTGCAGAGTATGTAAAACAGAAATGGCTTTTTATCAGGACCTAACGACTTATTTGCTTTCAAGTCATTCAGTTGCTCCTCTACATCAGCGATGCTAATCAGTATGTCTTCCATACGGGAATCTGTGCGATCGTCAAACGACAGTATGTTCGTACGATTATATTGCGTGAACGATTTCTTGAATGAGAAATTTAAAACTTAAACTTTTCTTTTGCTATCTTCTACTACCACAACATACTGGTCAACGATTCACTAGACAGAAACCTTATACCTATTTTGCGATTTTACGTAGGACCAGAATTTTCTCGCATTCTCGGCAAGATCTTTTGCTAGGGTATGACGGTGCTAGTTGTAGCAAACTGATAATCTACTCACTGGGGTGGTTTCTTTTCCCGACGACCAGTACATTGTGTTCTGTTGACATCCGTACCTGGGCGGAACCATTTGCGAAGGTATCAAGAGCATAGAGACTGGGGCAGAGAGTGGGCTCGCATGCTTTTCTCGAATGAGAGATGGTTCAGTCTGATTTCAGTCTGATTCTCGACGCACCCCGTTATGGCGAAATATGGGAAGACATAATGCACCTAGGAACCTTTCCGAATGTTATCATTTTGGTGTGCCAATTGTTGTCGTGTGGGGAGGCATAATGTTTAAGGGGGCAAGTGGAGGAGCTCCTGAAACGAGACGATATCGGCGAATGGACTCGCCTGTCTGTTGGAAAGACGTACTGCAGCGCCTCCACATCGAATGACCATTCAGCAACTGTGAACCGCACTGGTGGAGCAATAGAACGCCGTACCACAACAACTCCTTGCCAAATTTGTGACCATCTAGGGTGTATGCTGCGGAGCATGCATTGCTGCCTGCGGTGATCACACACCCTGTTACATCACTTGAGCAACGAAGGGTACCTAGCGACTGAAACAAAGTGCAGGCCATTCCAGTTTTTAAAAAGAACCGTGGGACAGATGCATACAATTACGGATCCATATCGTTGACGTCAGTCTGTTGTTCATGTTCTAAGCTCACTAATTACAACATTCTTGGAGAATGAAAGTCTCCTCTGTAAGAATCAACATGAATTCCCAAAATAGGGATCCTGTGAAACTCAACTTGCTCTATTCCTCCATGAGATCCACAGCGTCGTAGACTTCACGAATGCATCTGACACCGTCCCGCCGGCCGCGGTGGTCTCGCGGTTCTAGGCGCTCAGTCCGGAACCGCGCGACTGCTACGGTCGCAGGTTCGAATCCTGCCTCGGGCATGGATGTGTGTGATGTCCTTAGGTTAGTTAGGTTTAAGTAGTTCTAAGTTCTAGGGGACTGATGACCACAGATGTTAAGTCCCATAGTGCTCAGAGCCATTTAAACACCGTCCCGCACTGACATTTAGTAAAGAAAAAAAGTTGAAAGTGAGATTATCAAATTACCGAGTATTGGAGCAGATTTGTGGCTGGATTCAAGACTTCCTTTCAGACAGAACTCAGCACGTCGCTCTTGACCGAACAAAATCAGCAGATGTAAAAGTAATTTCCGGATAACCCCTCGGAAGGATGACAGGACTGTTACTGTTTAAAATATATATAAATGATCTGCTAGAAAGCGTCGAATGCTCTTTAAGGCTGTTCGCAGATGATGTGGTTGTCTATAGCAAAGTAGTAACGCCAGAAGATAGTAACGATCTGCAGAATGATCTCCAGAGAACTGATGAATGGTGCAGATTCTGGCAGTTGACCCTGAACGTAAATAAATGTAACATATCGGCGCCTACATAGGAAGAGAAATCCACTACTGTACAGCAGCACTATTGATGACAAAACCGCTGGAAACAGTATTTGCTGTGAATATGTAGGAGTAACTATCTAGAGCGACCTTAAATGGAATGACCACATAAAACAAATAGTGAGAAAAGCAGATGCCACACTCAGATTCATAGGAAGACTCTTAAGGAAATGTAATCCATCCGCAAAGGAAGTGGCTTACAAGGCACTTCTTCGAACGATTCTTGAATATTGTTCATCTATCTGGGATCCCTACCAGTCAGGACTGATAGAGGAGATACAGAAGATCCAATGAAGAGCGGCACGTTTCGTCACGGGATCGTTTAGCGGGCGCGAGAGCGTTACGGAGATGCTCAACACACTCCATTGGCAGGCGTTACAAGAGAGGCGTTCTACATCTCGGAGGTATTTAATACTGAACTTTGGAGATAGCACTTTCAGGAAAGAGTCGGACAAGATATTATTTATCCCCACATATGTCTCGCGTAATGACCACGAGCAGAGAATTCGAGAAATTAGAGCCAATACAGGGGCTTACCAACAATCACACTTTCCACGCGCTATTCAGGAGAGGAACATGGTTAGAGCGCTCAGTTAGTAATACAAAAGTACCCTCCGCCACACTTCATTAGGTGGCTTGCGGAATGTGATGTAGATTTAGGTATAAGTGTTCTGCCTTTTTTAATGCCGAGGGGAGCCCTATAAATCGCTATGACCTCGGTGTCTTCATTCAGAGAGAGTGTCTTTGAATAAAATTGTGCCATTTATGTTCGTCTCATCATGTATTTCTATCAGTTACCTTCTGTACTACGAGTATATTGTAGAAGTTCTTTATATGTATGATCCAAGTTTCATCAAGCTCTGCTGCTTGGCCGTGACACGTCGTCCTAAAGTTACTTTCGTACTTTAGTTTTGCACACCAATGTACTTTTGTCAGCTCGTCATGTCCCGTCTTTGGTATCAGACGGCATTCAGTCCCGCCGTGTAAAGCGGTGATACTGTCTTGGCTCTTCAATACATGTACCTGTGAACTGTTCTTTACGGTAGTGACACGAACTGCGTTGCTGAATAAAGGAACATGATTTCTTCTTACCTTAGGGTCTAGACTACACGGAAACTAGTGCTAGTGGTTTCCACAGAGTTACTTCATTGCGTATGTCTTTAATTTATGAGTCCTTTCTCAGAAGCTATGGCCTAACCTGTTACCGAAATATAATGGAAGGCATTAAGTACTAAGCTCTCTTGCATGCTCAAAATTAATGGTACCGCTGAGAATGAGTTTATCCGCTCTGGTCAAAATTTAATGCGGATCCTGGCTCGTGTGTAATGCTTTCCCGGCCGAAAAGTAAACCCCTTAATGCCACCTGATGCGTGGCGTAAAAAAAGAAAAAAAAACTTCGAAAGTCGGAAAGCAAATGGAAGCATTTCTGTTGTCTTAAATATACGAATGTATGTCGAGGAATAAGACACCAAACATATGAAAGAAAAAAAAATATTTTCGGTCAGAATGCAGATTCTATTAAGTGAAGCTGTCTTCTTGAAAGACAAATGTCGTCATTCTTTCTCAGGAAACGTACAATTCAACAGTCGAACTCAGGCCATGCCTGCAATAACAAATAAAACTGAAAGGATTGTAGAGCAAAAAATGCTAGAAAGCACCTTTACGCAACATGGTACAGCAAAGGCCACCAAAAACATACTTAGCACGAGTGAACATATCGATGTGTGGTTTTCGCTGATTTACAGCGGACAAAGTGAAGAATTTTCTGACTTATAAAAAATGTTTGCTGCTTCCGAATTATGACAGCGACATTGTTTTATTTTCAAAAGAAACTATACAAGTATACTTCCTCTGTGGAATGAAGAGGAGCCATCGAAGAAGACTTAAATAACACACTGTGTATGGAACCCCGTCAAAAAGTAACAAGGTAACAGCGTCGCAAAATCACTTTCACCTTCAGGAGAAGTGGTCCCGCGAACGTCTGCCTTTAACGACAACCGTAGCGTAATACTGTCAAAAGATCCCTCATAAAACAGAAAGACATTATGGTTATATTATAAAGACTGTTAGTAATACCAGTATTAGTGCCCAGGCAGTCATGGGCGAGACAAGGACTGAAGTTGAGGCTAGCAAAGCAAAATAAAACCCAGGATAATTGCCCCAATTTAATTTTAGAACCGCTGAAAAGATGAGTGAAATACATACTAGTGTCATTCGAATTGAGAAACAGCTTAATTCACTAAAGTTGAACAAAGCTCCAGGGCCCAATTTGGAGCCGAGTTCTCTTTTAAACTTACCCCAGATTCCGCGTGTCCAGTAGTGGGAAGAAAGGGCAAATGACATTCGTCTACGAGAACTGTAGCAGACGTCAATCCCAAAACTACCTTCCAATATCCCTGATATCCATTTGTTGTATAATCTTAGATCATATTCTGAACTCAAACGTAATGAGGTATCCCGAACAGAATGACCTTCTATACGCCGCCGGCCGAAGTGGCCGAGTGGTTCTAGGCGCTACAGTCTGGAACCGCGCGACCGCTCCGGTCGCAGGTTCGAATCCTGCCTCGGACATGGATGTGTGTGATGTCCTTAGGTTAGTTAGGTTTAAGTAGTTCTAAGTTCTAGGGGAGTGATCACCTCAGAAGTTAAATCCCATAGTGCTCAGAGCTATTTGAACCATTTTTTCTATAAGCCAGTCAGCATGGATTTCGAAAACATCTGTCGTTTGAAACCAACTCGCACTTTTCTCAGATGACATACTCAAAGATATGGATTAAGGCAGTCATATTTGTCGATTTCCGAAAAGCATTTGACTAAGTCTCATACCTACTTATTAAAAATATGATCGTATTGCATGTTGTCGCCATTACGGTCCTCAGTCCAAAGACTGGTTTGATGCAGCTCACCATGCCTCTGTATTCTGTGCGAGTCTCTTCATCTCCCAGTAACTATTGGGACCTACATCCTTCTGAATCTGCTTACTGTATTCATCTCTTGGTCTCCCTCTACGATTTTTACCCCACATGCTTCCCTCCAGTACGAAATTGGTGATCCCTTGATGCTTCAGGATGTGACCTACCAACCGATCCCTTCTTCTAGTCAGGTTATACTACAAATTTCTCTTTTCCTCATTTCTATTTAGTATCTCCTCATTATTTACGTGATCTACCCACCCAATCTTCAGCATTCTTCTGTAGCACCACATCTCAAAAGCTTCTATTCTCTTCTTGTCTAAGCTGTTTATCGTCCATGTTTCACTTCAAATGGTTCAAATGGCTCTGAGCACTATGGGACTTAATATCTATGGTCATCAGTCCCCTAGAACTTAGAACTACTTAAAGCTAACTAACATAAGGACATCACACAACACCCAGTCATCACGAGGCTGTTTCACTACCATACATGTCTAAACTCCATAAAAATACAATCAGAAAAGACTTTCTGTCACTTAAATCCATAGTCGATGTTAACAAATTTCTCTTCTTCGGAAAACGCTTTTCTTACCATTGCCAGACTGCATTTTATATCCTCCCTACTTCGATCATCATCAGTTATTTTATCAAACTCATCTAATACTTTTAGTGTCTCATTTCCTAATCTAATTCTCTCAGCATGACCTGATTTAATTCGACTACATTCCGTAATACTCGTTTTTCTTTTGTTGATATTCATCTTATATTCCTCTTTGAAGTCACTTTCCATTCCATTCAGCTGCTCTTCCAAGTCCTTTGCTGTCTCTGACAGAATTACGTCATCGTATGGGGTATCAAGCGAAATTTGTGACAGGATTGAGGATTCCTTGGTAGCTTGTTGGCTTGGATGGAGAGTCATCAAAAGACCTAGAAGTAACTTAGGGTGTGTTCCAGGAAGTGTGTTGAGAACTTTGCTGTTTATGTTGTATAGCAATGACCTCCCAGACAGTATTGATAGTAAAATATGATTATTCGAGATGTTGCATTTATTCATAAAGGAGTACTGTCTGACAAAAAGTGCACAAATATTCAATCGAATCTTGACAGTATTTCAAAATGGTGCTTTGAATGTTCAGAAATGTAAAACTGTGCACTTTAGAGAACATAAAATCATAGTGTCCAATGACTATAGAATCATCGAATCACAACTCGAATCGGTTAACACGCGCAAGTATCTCGGTGTGATATTTTATAGGTATATGAAATTGAACGATCACACAATGCAGTGCAGCGATGTGACGTTCTGTTTTGGGACACTAGCGTGTTTAATTTTTTGGAGGTGCATGTCTTATATATTGCCGATTCTAGGTTGACTTTCGCTACTTGGTTCCGAGGTTCGCACCTAACTGACCTCCATAGAACTAAAACAGGCTCTTGTCGCTGTAGCGGTCGTATTGTGGGCACTGATTTGTACCAGTACTAGAGAAGTGTGTTCATTTCAACCGCATAACATGTGGCTGTTAATTTTGTAGTCAGTTAAAACACTTTCAATAGTTCTTGTCACGTAAAACTGGAATGCAGTTATCTGGTATATTGAATTATTTGTTGCTCATACAGAAAGCTCAGCCAGTACTTAATATACAGGTATATAGATAGCGTTATCCGGCGACATCATTGTGAGGTAAGAATTTTTCAGTTTATTCAGGATGATTTCACAGGGGCATGACGCAGCGCTGCTGACGTCAAAACTTATTAAGCTCGATATGCAGTAGTCTTCAATGGAAGGTCACATTAAATGTTGAAATTTTATTATTGGAAAGAAATTTTTCTGTTGGGAACTTAAACGAGATTTTTCTGTTGGGAGATTACACTAAATGTGAATATTATAATTGTTTTTCTGGTTGGAGGTTACACTTGTCGACATCCAGCCAGGACTGTATTTTGAGAAATTTCTGAGAAATAGTCAGCTATATATCTGCTTCTATAAGAAATTTTTGGCCCAGCCCAATGCAATGCTGGCCACTAGATTTTCATTTGTAGGAAAGCAACTGATTTTCTTTTGCTTAATCAACATGAGTATGCACAGGAAAAAATTGTAAGATCTTTAAACTCGGATAAATGCCTAGCTAAAGTTTTCTTCAGAACAAAAGTTATTATTTAAACAGTTCTGCAAGGAATTACATGGGACATTAACATTACAATTGTGGTTAAATCAGTTGTGGAAATTAACATGCACGCAGCAACAAAGAACAATAATTTGTTTTACCTTATACCACATCGCTCAGGCACCGCCATCGTTTTGCACGACCGGACCAACACAAGTCAACCGCTGCACTGCCCTGTCCGAACTCCAGAACTCAAGTGCTCTGTGCGAGCCACAAAACACGACTGCTCTCTGCGAGCTACTGAACTCGACTTACTGCCAACACTGCTCTGACCTGCGATTCTATTTTAGCATGGGTATTCCATATCGCAGGCAGCACTTGAGCAATCCATCAAAATTACATCTGCTCAAGTGCGCTATCGAATAGTAATGAACCCCTAATGAACCCCTTGGTCCCTTAGGAATTCACACACACACCACCAAAATACGTTCCCTACCAGGCAGGCGGCTTGAAATTAATTCTACTACTTTCTGTGAATCAGGATTATCCAGTTTATCACATTCACCTGTAAAAAATGTGGACACGGCAACTTATTCTACTCAACGTTATGTATATCCTGTTTTACTAAATCCATGTGTTGGTTGGGGATCGTACAGACTCAGATTCAGCATTACTGTTGATGATTAACTCTCTACCAAACTAGTCATTAATAGTTTTTGGCATCTGCGTTATTCTCTAGCCTTATGAGACTACTCTCTTACGCTATTTCTTGGTGAAGGCGGCCCCATCCAATATTTTTCACAATGTGGATTGTTCCACCAATTCTCTTATATCACAATGCTATTTTTTTCTTGCGTTTTCAGAGACCACTCTACCCGTCCTATTTTTTGTCTAAACTGGATTTCTTGATACCGTTTGCTGCACTTTTCAGTTGAATTTTGTGTTCCCTGCGGCCCTTGTTACCATACGTTAACCGTAATTTGTATCTTTTAGCATCTGATGTTTCAAACCTTTCTTTACATCCTCCATACCCCTTTCTTCAATTCGCCCTGAAGCCATCTCCTAATATCCCACAAATTAATTCTATGACCTGGAGTATAACTTTACAGGTCTATTATCCCTAAACCCTCATTCGTTTGTTACAGTCCACGATGTATGTTTATTGTTAGCGGTATTCTGTTTATACTGCCCTTGACTGTTATAACCATTCGGGTTTCGATTTCCGTGATTATTGAATTTTGCCCTCTGCACCTCACAGTACTGACTGTTCATCACTTCTGACTCTCTTTTTACATTTTTCCCCGGTTTTCTTGTAAGCCATATTTATTCCTGTCAGCCCACTTGTCTTCCTTCTCCTTCTCTAAGCCATCTAACTGCTCTGGGTAGATCAAGATATCGTTTACTTTACTTATACCGTACTCTTCCATTTTTTTCTCCAACTTAAATGGGTAGGCGATTAATCCGTCCTCTAGTCACATTTACCTTTCATCTAAAGGTTTTTTGCCAATTTCAAGTGATTTACATGACATTCAGAATACAGTACTTGCTACTCTCGAAATATCCTTCTATTAAATTTCGCGACAGACTTGCGAATTCTCTTTAAATACTTATCGTTTCTTTGTCCTTCGTTTTCTCATTAGACCTACTCAAGCTGACATGTAAGCCGATGCTGACTAAACTGTGCTCCACTGACAGATAAGGAAACCCCTCAGAACATGTATTATCTACCTTCCTGCAGAATTTGCATTCTCATCCACTAGCTCCTGGTCCTGATGAACTACTCATTTTCTTAAAATGCGCTTTTAGGCTGTCTAAATCTACCTTGTAACTTTATCGCTGAACTTGAATGTTTTCTACCTTACCCTGTAGTAATGCTATAGGGTTACCTACTTCCCTAAGGTTATTCCCCTGTGTGCAGTACTAAAGCGTGGACTACACAACGACCAGCGCAGCGCTGCAGAACGGTATCAAGAAGGCGCTGACCTGCGTGCCAATGGAAAGAACAGGCAGTGCCACACCTCCAGGCAGACAGAGTTCAGCGCCTCCTGTCAGCGCTGGCTTAAACAGCTGCCTATCACTGGTCGGGCCCTAAGTCGATCGCAGGCTTCGAGAGAAACTGTACTGAGCAATAGGAAGACGATACTTAGCCTGTGTTCTGCGAGTAGTAATAGTGTGTAAAAGCACTGCATGTGGGAGACGCAGAAAGCACATCAAGCCACCTCACAACGAGAAGTTATGTTTCTTTCCTTTTCAGAAATAAAGTGTTTTGTTAATCTGCAAGTGTTACATTCAGGTCATTTACGATTCCTGCCACTAGCCATCGCAACGTTTCTCGTTCCTTGTTCATGTCAGAGCTGACTCTCACAGTAGCCAACACAACATCCTGTTTTTTTATCATTATTAGCTTTATATTTGTCAGATGCCTCTGTTATTTCCTGCATTAGCTCTCCTTTTATTGTGATATTTTCTCCATTTCTTCCCTAGATATTACTTTTAAACTTTTGAGTTCCTCAGTTAACTGGTGTATTCTTTGACTGATTTGACATTTATCCTGTTTCTATTATTGAATGTGTCCATCCAACCTAGCTGTGTTTTTATCTATTCTTTCTAAAAGCTCTCCCATAAATCTGTGTTTTAGTGCCCTCTTGATTAATATGAATCTCTAACTTTTCACTGACAAGAGTTACCTCCTCCTGAACCTCCGTTATTATCTGTATAACTTCTGTCCTTAGATTATTTCTAACTAGCTCTATTTTCCCTACTTATTTCATTACTACTAGCAGTTAATCTTTCACTTCTTTTACATGTGTGTCTAATTTATCATTACATGCAGCTAAATAATTACTCATTTCTTGTAGACCATTATCTATTTTGTCATTACTTGAAGATTCGTATTGGAGTGTAGACCATAGGAGACTGGCGATATGCCATATAACTTTCGGAAAACGTCATTCACAAAATTCCGAAGATGATAAAAGCCAACAAGTGCGAGAATTATGGCACAATCAGCTTAACGGCTCATGCACCCAAGATTCTGACAAAAATAATGTGCAAAAGGATGGAAAAGAAAATTGAGGATGTGTTAGATAACGATCAGTTCGGATATAGGAAAGGTAAAGTCACCAGAGAGGCAATTCTAGTTGAGGTAGATAATGGAAGCAAGACGAAATAAAAAATCATAAGATTTGTCCACCTGAAACAAGCTTTCGGTAATGCCAAATTGTGCAAGATATTCCAAATTCTGACAAAAATAGAGATAAGCCGTAGGGAAAGACGGGTAATATGCGATATGTACAGCAACCAACAGGAAAAAATAAGAGTGAAATATAAGAACGAATTTCTAGGATTAAAAACGATGCAGTCTTTCGCCCTTACTGTTCAATTTAAACACCGGAGAAGGAATGACGGAAAAATAAAAGAAAACTTAGAGAGTGGGATTAAAATTCTACGTGAAAGGATATCAATGTTAATATTCGCTGAGGACATTGCTATCCTCGGTGAAAGAAGAATTACAAGATGTGTTGAATGGAATGACCATGCTAATGAGTGTAGTATATGAACTGAGAGTAAATCGAAGAAAGAAGAAAGTAATGAGAAGTAGCAGAAATTAGAACAGCGAGAAACTCAAGCAGACTAGCACTGGCGAAAACGGCATTACTAGTCAAGAGAAGTTTACTAGTATCAAACATGAGCCTTAATGTGAGAAAGTAATTTCTGAGTATTTACGTTCGGAGCACAGGACTCTATGGTAGTGAAAGAAGACGGTGGGAAAACGCGAAAAGGAGATAACCGAAGCATTTGAGATGTGGTGCTACAGACGAATACTGAAAATTAGGTGGACTTATAAGGTAAGGACTGAGGAGGTTATCCGGAGAATGTATGAAAAACACTGTCAAGAAGAAGGGACAGGATGATAGGACATCTGTTGAGATGTCACGGAATAACGTCCATTGTACTATAGGAAGCAGTAGATGGTAAAAACTATAGAGGATGACAGGGACTGGAAAATATCCAGCAAATAATTCAGCCACATCCTGCGACGCCGTTTCTCGTTTCTCGTTACTAGCAGCAAAGATCTCCTTTTTGTCCTTCATCATACAGAATAGCCTGTCAAAGGTGCCTGAGGTTCCACAATGACTCACTATGTTCAGTAAAGGCTGAATGAAATTTACTGTCCACAAAAAGTTAACTTCAGTAGACAACTTAACAATTAATCTTGTCAATAAATGCTTATGGAAATGGAAATGAGCGTTTGGCGTCATTGGCCGGGAGGCCCCTCGCGGGGCAGGTCCGGCCGCCATATCGCAGGTCTTATTACATTCGGCGCCACATTGGGCGACCTGCACGCCGGATGGGGATGAAATGATGATGAACACAACACAACACCCAGTCCCTGAGCGGAGAAAATCTCCGACCCAGCCGGGAATCGAACCCGGGCCCAGAGGACGGCAATCCGTCACGCTGACCACTCAGCTACTGGGGCGGACAATAAATGCTTATAAACTTTATTTATTCAGTGTTCCCCGCCATAACTCGGCGTGACAACAGTCACTTTAAC
Source organism: Schistocerca serialis cubense (assembly GCF_023864345.2). Classification (NCBI taxonomy): domain Eukaryota; kingdom Metazoa; phylum Arthropoda; class Insecta; order Orthoptera; family Acrididae; genus Schistocerca; species Schistocerca serialis. Next base: position 439,392,357 of record NC_064645.1, on the reverse strand, counting down.
ACTCTCTGAAAGTTTCAAAAACGTTCCAACTATTTACTTGACTCACCGAGCCTAATATTATCTACTGTGAGGTGAGGAGTTGCGAGGGCTGCTGGCAGCTGTTGACTTGAGCCGGAAACTTAACGGTGGCTGCCCCGTAGCCCTGCGTTGGCTGTGGTACCAACTTGGCACTTGGTTGTCTGGACATTGCAGGCGACCCGCTAGCCCCTGCTGCTCTTCGCCCTCGTATAAGGCCGCTTGTTCTTTTCTTGAAACTTCGTGGATCGTTTTACATTTGTTTTCTTTCTTGGGTTTCTTTTCTTCCATAAGTCTTCTTTTCTTCAGGAGGTCTCTTCTCGGTCCAGTCGTTTCGCCTTTTTCTATTTTTTTTTTTAACTCATGCCCTGAATTTTCAGCAGCGCGACCTTCTAGTTTGGCAGAGAATCGTATTTAATTATTTAGCGGGATGTTAAATGAATAAATAAATACAGGGTGTACATAAAGTCCGGGAACACTTTCAATTATTTATTGCATAATAACCAAATATTGTACAGATATCATACATATGTCATTTTGAAGAGAAACCCTGAAAGATTTTTTTCATGTATACTGCCACAACGTAGTTTGGTAATTTGCCGATAGTCAGCGCTAGTCGCAAACATGTCGACAAAAACAAGTGTGCTTCACCTGTTCAACGGATGTTTAGAACCAAGTACACTAAGAAGCCACCAACAAGGAAGGCCATTTACCACTGGCTCAACAAATTCGTTACGACGGGTTGCTTGTGCCCAGCAAACAGAAGCGGACATCCCAGTGTGAGTGAAGTGAATGTTGAGCGTGTTCGACTGACATTCATAAGGAGTCCAAAGAAATCGGTGCATCGTGCATCCCATGAGCTCGAAATGGCTCCAATGACAGTGTGGAAAGTTCTGCGACAGCAGCTCTCTATGAAACCATTCAAATTGGTGCTAGTGCAGAAGCTCAATGACGACGACAAAGACAACGGTTTTGAGTTTTGTTCGCAACTGCAACAATTTAATGAGGATGGGGATGGCATTGTGTGTGGTGGTATACATGAAAAAAAACCTTTCAGGGTTTCTCTTCAAAATTACATATCTATGATATCAGTACAATGTTTGGTTCTTGTGCAATAGCCGGCCGCGGTGGTCTAGTGGTTCTAGGCACTCAGTCCGGAACCGCGCGACTGCTACGGTCGCAGGTTCGAATCCTGCCTCGGGCTTGGATGTGTGTGATGTCCTTAGGTTAGTTAGGTTTAAGTAGTTCTAAGTTCTAGGGGACTGATGACCACAGATGTTAAGTCCCATAATGCTCAGAGCCATTTGAACCATTTTTTGCAATAAATAACTGAAAGTGTTCCCGGACTTTATGTATACCCAGTATATGTAAAAACAGAATATATCCGGTTTCGTAGTCTAATTGTGGGCACTAATTCGTATTTTTAATACACCAGTGTATTCAGTTTGATCACGTAACATGCAGCCACTAATAAGCGCAGCGCAGGTGATTCGGCTGCTGTGACAGCCAGAGGATATTCAAACCCTGCTGCGTATCTGTTTGCAGCAAGTCTGTTCGTGCACTATCAATGTCCACATACAATATACCTATGATTTCGAGTCCATAATTAAGTGCTGACTGGCAAATTTCATCATTTTTCAATAATGGGCAAAGTATAGATCTGCAAACTTCCAGTTAGTGAACTCCATTCGTCGTAAAATAGACAAGAGGATATAATTCATAACTGTGGGTTATCAGTCAGCACACTGAGTGGTAAAGAGAATAAGTCTAGTTAACTGCACTTTTTCAGTTTCATCCTGTATGCAGTATAGTTATTTTGTAGGAACTGCACTCGAGTCACTCTCCACTCACAAATACTGTCTTGTGGCTATACTTCCTAATTTTAAAAATTCAACGTCGGTTTCGACCAGCATAACTTTCGGATGCCCAGAGGTACTAGTCTCCTAGTTTTTGCGAGCCATAATTAATTATTATTTTGGCTTATGTGCTTGATGAGTTTTAAGAATACTTTGGTATATGACTCTGAAAGCATTACCGACAGTAACATGGCATAAAATGGTTTCATGAACGCGTTTATATTCACTGAAAAACACTCAACAGCTTTATTACTGAGGATATTACACAATGTTTGCCACATAAAACATATAATCAATTGTCTGGCATATTGAATTATTTGTAGCTCATACGGACATCGGTAGACAGAAAGGTGAATCAGTACTGAATACATATTGTACCTTATAACATTTTCTTCACAAGTTAACATTGTTCAAAACAGTAAAAAATGTAAATGTTGTGTGACTAGGGCCTCCCGTCGGGTAGACCGTTCGCCGGGTGCAAGTCTTTCGATTTGACGCCACTTCGGCGACTTGCACGTCGATGGGGATGAAACGATGATGATTAGGACAACACAACACCCAGTCCCTGAGTGGAAAAAAGTCTCCGACCCAGCCGGGAATCGAACCTGGGCCATGTGGTATGACATTCTGTCGCGCTGACTACTTTTTTGTTTGTTTGTTGTATTTGGTCGTAGCGGACGTGACATGACATATGTTGAAGTTCGCTGTTGATCCTTCCGCTGTCTTCTTATTGCAGAGGCCAGCCAGCGCTCTGACCGAACACGCTTTGTTGTTTTTTTTTTCTTTTTTAAATCTCATTTTGTTCGTTTTTGTTAGTTCCATCTGCTCTGGGCGGACGTCGCAAGACACCCACTTCAGTTCGTTGTAGATCCATTAATTCAGTTTTTTTTTATTACAGAGGGCAGCTAACCATCTGACCGATCACGCTGAGTTACCGTGCAGGGATCCACTCAGCTACCGGGGACAGATGTTGAAAACAGTGGATATAACATATAAGTCTAGCTTCCGGCATCGTCTTTTTTCCAGCGCCCGTCGCCTCGTTAAAAATGAGAGCCGGCGACATCAGCATCTCGTATATGTGTTAAGGTCACCTTCGGCGGCTACTTAGTTGCTGTGCCTCTCTTGCAACAGAAAATAAAGAAATACATACATTTTTAGTTTTCAACAGAATTTAAAATTTTCTAAAAGAGAAATGTCGTTTAATAACTAATCCTTAAAATTATCAGGCAGTTACTGGTACTTACCACGTGTCGTTGATGCAGTCAGTCTCAAGATGGTACCCTGAGGTGACAAAAGTTCGAATGGCTCTGAGCACTATGGGACTCAACTGCTGAGGTCATCAGTCCTCTAGAACTTACAACTACTTAAACCTAACTAATCTAAGGACATCACACACGTCCATGCCCGAGGCAGGATTCGAACCTGCGACCGTAGCGGTCGCGCGGTTCCAGACTGTAGCGCCTAGAACCGCACGGCCACCGCGGCCGGCAGGGGTGACAAAAGTGATGGGACGTCTCCTAACATCGTGCTACGTCTCCTTTTGCCCAACGCAGTGTAGCAATTAGACGTGGCACGGACTCCACAAGTCGTTGGAAGTCCCTTGCAGAAATATCGACCCATGCTGCCTCTACAGATGTCCCTAATTCGGAGGAGGTGTAACATCAATATCGATTGTAAGTAGGTTTATACTATGTAAAGGTGAATCTGTGCTTATAAAGTGTGTGTTCTTTGTTAGTTACGGTCATTGATTTGTGACAGGAAATTTAAAGTTTGTAATATATATATATATATATATATATATATATATATATATATATATATATATATATTGTAAAAGCTAAATGATGTTTAAAAATAATGAAATTTTATAATATAAGTATATTGATAAAGAAAAATTTGTATATTGGAAGCTGGTCCGTGCTTAGAGAACTTCTACTGTGAATGGTAAAAGCTGTAGGGAAGTCTCTCCGCAACGGAAGTGGCTTGGCGCGATGTAAAATGTGGTTTTGGCGGTCGATCCCACTTGGTGGGAACGGTACGCAGTCAGTGGCTAGCCATGTCACAGTAAACATCGAGAGTGCCAAGGGAGGCATTTGGAAGCCGTTTTGCATGGAAAATAGCCTCGGATGTGGATTTGGCTGTTGCATAGTACTCTCGGCAATACGGAATGGCTCTAACACGATGAAAATCCGTCACCGAGAAGAAATTGTAAAGAGCATTCAAAAATCAAGAGCCGTGAGTACAGTTAGTCACCACGTCGCTTGCCACCACTACTTCGCCACTGCTCTATCAACTTCAGGCACATAGATACGTATTACAGCATGGACCAGTAAATCTGTGTGTTTTCAATAATAATCCAAGTGCTACAAACCCGTGTTTTGAACCCTAACTTTATCCTAATCATGAACCGAAGCAGGATCCCCTCCTAAGTGTTCAGAAAACCGAGTATCCTGTTTCTAACTAACTAGTGATCTGTTTCTGTGTATTAAATGTGCAAAAATTCAGTGCCAGAGAGTGTAAATGTTACTGTCTAAAATACCTGCTTCACAGGTGATGAAAAAGGCAGTTAAATTAAACTTATTTGAAACAGATTTTGTCTTGATTGCTAACATGAACGACTTTTTTTTGGGTAATCGAGCTCAGTGTTGAGTAATTTGCTTGAAAGTATGAAAACATAAATAATTCCAACTAGGGCTAAGAATTAATGTTGATTGAATTGAACTTCTGAAATAATCATAGAGTTTGTCTAGAGAGACAGTATCAGTTTATAGGTCTCCACTATATTCTTCTCATATCAGAAAGATAACTGGGATATTTATTGCTACTAAAGAAATCTGATACTTTTATATAAATGGGAGTATAAAAAGTGTAGATGTAGTATTATTTAATTTTATTTGTGGTATTCATTTGTCAGTTAAGTCAGAACTATTTTCACGCCCAATTTTAGTTCATTCTTTCCTGCAGTAACATCTCAGTACTGAGTTACATAATGATTGTGACCATAATTGTTATTATTGTGAGTGGAGAACAATCTTGCTTTCTATGATAACTTGTCTGCGCATTAGTGGTAACTACTGCCGCCCACATCTTAAATTGCCCTGTAGTCGTGTATAGAGTATACTACTCAAAGGGAATCTTAATGAACGTCACAACTACAAATGTTCAATTTCAAATTAATATGCCTAATTAGGCTGGCGACCGTTTATTGTTTAATTCATATGAACTTTTCTACTCTCATTATCCCCAAAGTAAAGTCTGTTTAGTTTTTCTATAAATTGCAATAGATACAAAATTACTGTCCACATCATCATCACCCTTGTTTCCATTAGACAAACACACGGTCAAAACTCAAAAAATCCTTCCAGAGGGTAACACTAGTTTGTGTCACGACAGGCAAGTTAGTGAAATATGACTAGTGTTATAGGTGTTTGCTGGTGCAGGATTTTATGCATCAACTGACGTCTTGATTACGTCTCATATCGAACTATTTAGGTGTCCACATCATTCGCTCGAACTGACAAAATGTTCTTCAAACCAATCTTGAACAGTTGTGACACGGAGACGTGGTACATTGTTATCCATAAAAATGCCGTGTTGTTTGGGAACGTGAAGTCCATGAATGGTTGCTAATCGTCTCCATGCAGCCGAAAATAACTGAGACGTGGTATTTACTGGTATTAAGGAAAACGTGCAAGGGAGGACCTATCAATGTAACTTTCTTTTCACACAACCTGTTTATTTAACAATATATAATCATAAATTTGTTTTCTTTACACATTAACAAATTTGTGAAATGAATAAGCTTTTGCAAAAGAAATCAAAACAAGAACAACATGACAATAATTACAAGGAATTACAATGAAATAAATACCCTTAGCTGCATACAGGCGTTGATATAAGTCAACGGGGACAGATGAAAATGTGTGCCCCGACCGGGACTCAAACGGGGATCTCCTAAAACATGGCAGACGTTCTATCCATCTGAGCCAGCGAGGACATTTGACCATCATCTTCTGTGCGGATGCACAAATAGTGCCCAAACTCTTACGGGAATCGGCGGTAAAGCCGCGAGTAATGAGTACGATGAGCAGGGCCACTATGAATATAGTGTGGGACAATAAATTGCGAATGTGGATCTCACGGGAGGCTTGCCAGAGATAAGTCCCTGCAGTTGCATTATCCTCTGCGTCCTCGGCGGCTCAGACGGATAGAGCGTCTGCCATGTAACAGGAGATCCCGGGTTCGAGTCCCGGGCGGGACACACAAATTTTCAACTGTCTCCGTTGACTTATATCAACGGCTGTATTCATTTCATTGTAATTTCATTCTAACGGGCTGCATGGGCACAGATGGTATCTGTCTATCGGATATGTCCGAAAGAACAGATACGATCTTCATATACAATAATTACAAGGGCCCGGACCTGCAGCCCACCAGTTATCGGGTGAAACAGCGGTGTTTACTACCGCGCTGGACACAGTTTCTCTTATTAAATTCCCTTCTGGAATACATGAAAACATATAAGGAATAGTGATGACAAAAGTCTTACTGAAACAAATGCAATTTTTTTTATTGAAAACTGTTTGTCGGAAGGTTTGGGATTAAGATGCGCACCTATGGTTAACGGTTAAAAAATTAGGTAACAATTATCACAAAGATAAGGCTTACTTCAAAGCTAGAAACCTTTTCATTTCAATGAGCAAGAAGGTGCGACTGGATCCCAACCCGTCCCTTTGGCCAATCTTATTCTGATTAAAGCCCTGGTGACAGTTGGCTGTTAATATGTCAAAAGTTTAATTACTTCTCAGTTATTTAGGCCGCTCTGAAGGAACATTTTAAAAGATAACGTATGAGCACTTATTACCAGAAAACTCACTCGGTGGAATCACAAGATCCAGTTAAGAATACACCAATAATGACCCGATCTTTGAAAAACAGGAATCCACAGCTTAGTACAACAGGTAGTTCAGTTTATCTCAAATATAGTTACAACCAAGGAACTGAACCGGTTAAACATCTAAATCTAACCACAAGACCCCTGTATGTTTAACGGCAACCTGTGCCTTGGTATAATTGTTCCGACTTTATTTCCGACCAGAAGCTGCTTCATTAAAACATTAATGAGCCGGTATGAACTAGAAAGGAAGGGCAATATAATATCAGAACAAATTTTCAAACGACAACTAGTGCCGAGTAAAACTCTGAGGGTCAGGTAGAAACCAGGAAATGATTACTAGGTCGGGTAGACAATGACACCAGTCACCACGAGGACCACAGAATGTTACTCCCCTTTATCAGCAAGCAGCTCCATGGATCCACAGTGTGTCGCGGCGGTTACTGAGTGGCGCCGATGACAGCCAGGTAGAAGGAGCAGCCAGGCCACGAGCGGTCGTCCGACACAGATGTTGCCATCGAACCGACGGGATGTCGGCCTGCTGCTTGTAGTCTACGCTGACCCCGGTGAAGGACTCCGGTATCTCTACTCGGCGTAGGCTCTCCTTGCGTAGCTCGTGGCTTCGGCCCCTCAGACCTCATGACCACCTCTCGTCGCGACGCGACCTCCAATCCCCAAACTTGGTGCCTCCACACTCGGGCCAAAAAAAAATGGCTCTGAGCACTATGGGACTCAACTGCTGAGGTCATTAGTCCCCACTCGGGCCAGCGAACCCATATACACTCCTGGAAATTGAAATAAGAACACCGTGAATTCATTGTCCCAGGAAGGGGAAACTTTATTGACACATTCCTGGGGTCAAATACATCACATGATCACACTGACAGAACCAAAGGCACATAGACACAGGCAACAGAGCATGCACAATGTCGGCACTAGTACAGTGTATATCCACCTTTCGCAGCAATGCAGGCTGCTATTCTCCCATGGAGACGATCGTAGAGATGCTGGATGTAGTCCTGTGGAACGGCTTGCCATGCCATTTCCACCTGGCGCCTCAGTTGGACCAGCGTTCGTGCTGGGCGTGCAGACCGCGTGAGACGACGCTTCATCCAGTCCCAAGCATGCTCAATGGGGGACAGATCCGGAGATCTTGCTGGCCAGGGTAGTTGACTTACACCTTCTAGAGCACGTTGGGTGGCACGGGATACATGCGGACGTGCATTGTCCTGTTGGAACAGCAAGTTCCCTTGCCGGTCTAGGAATGGTAGAACGATGGGTTCGATGACGGTTTGGATGTACCGTGCACTATTCAGTGTCCTCTCGACGATCACCAGTGGTGTACGGCCAGTGTAGGAGATCGCTCCCCACACCATGATGCCGGGTGTTGGCCCTGTGTGCCTCGGTCGTATGCAGTCCTGATTGTGGCGCTCACCTGCACGGCGCCAAACACGCATACGACCATCATTGGCACCAAGGCAGAAGCGACTCTCATCGCTGAAGACGACACGTCTCCATTCGTCCATTCACGCCTGTCGCGACACCACTGGAGGCGGGCTGCACGATGTTGGGGCGTGAGCGGAAGACGGCCTAACGGTGTGCGGGACCGTAGCCCAGCTTCATGGAGACGGTTGCGAATGGTCCTCGCCGATACCCCAGGAGCAACAGTGTCCCTAATTTGCTGGGAAGTGGCGGTGCGGTCCCCTACGGCACTGCGTAGGATCCTACGGTCTTGGCGTGCATCCGTGCGTCGCTGCGGTCCGGTCCCAGATCGACGGGCACGTGCACCTTCCGCCGACCACTGGCGACAACATCGATGTACTGTGGAGACCTCACGCCCCACGTGTTGAGCAATTCGGCGGTACGTCCATCCGGCCTCCCGCATGCCCACTATACGCCCTCGCTCAAAGTCCGTCAACTGCACATACGGTTCACGTCCACGCTGTCGCGGCATGCTACCAGTGTTAAAGGCTGCGATGGAGCTCCGTATGCCACGGCAAACTGGCTGACACTGACAGCGGCGGTGCACAAATGCTGCGCAGCTAGCGCCATTCGACGGCCAACATCGCGGTTCCTGGTGTGTCCGCTGTGCCGTGCGTGTGATCATTTCTTGTACAGCCCTCTCGCAGTGTCCGGAGCACGTATGGTGGGTCTGACACACCGGTGTCAATGTGTTCTTTTTTCCATTTCCAGGAGTGTATATATATATATATATATATATATATATATATATATATATATATATATATATATATATATCGGCAAGCGAAGAACTTCTGAGGAAACAATCCACAGATACCAACTGTTCCTCATAGATTTGGCAATGGGGCCGCAAGAGGAGTAGTCGAAACTACCCTCGAGCCAGTGGTGCCAGACAGAACAGTCTGCTAACTTAATGGCGACACGGCTCAATAACCTTATCCATTGCTTGGTTCAGTTGAAATGGAGGACCCAGTCTATTCCACGTAAACATAGCCTACATGATCATGGAGCCACCACCAAGTTGCACAGTGCCTTGTTGACGACTTGAATACATGGCATCATGGGGTCTGCACCTCACTCGAACCCATCAGCTCTTACCAACTGAAATCGTGACTCATCTGAGCAAACCAGTCGACTAAGATCCAACGAACCTAAGACAGGCACTGCAGGTGATGTGCTGTTAGCAAAGGCTGTTATTTCACGCAGGGTCTCTTTACATTAACACTGTCAACTCTATGCAAACGCCAAAACGCCACTGCTCTCAGACTTTAAGTCAAGGCATCGGCCATTGCATTGTCCGTGGGCTTCGTTTCTACAGAGTGTTCCATTGATAGTGACCGGGCCAAATATCTCACGAAATAAGCATCAAACATAAAAAAATACAAAGAACGAAACTCGTCTAGCTTGAAGGGGGAATCCAGATGACGATATGGTTAGCTCACTAGATAGCGCTGCCATAGGTCAAACGAATATCAACTGCGTTTTTTAAAATAGGAACCCCATTTTTATTACATATTCGTGTAGTACGTAAAGAAATATGAATGTTTTAGTTGGACCACTTTTTTCGCTTTGTGACAGATGGCGCTGTAATAGTCACAAACGTATAAGTACGTGGTATCACGTAACATTCCGCCAGTGCGGACGATATTTGCTTCGTGATACATTACCCATGTTAAAATAGACCGTTTACCAATTGCGTAGAAGATCGATATCGTGTTGATGTATGGCTACTTTGATCAAAATGCCCAACGGGCGTGTGCTATGTATGCTGCTCGGTATCCTGGACGACATCATCCAAGTGTCCGGACCGTTCGCCGGATAGTTACATTATTTAAGGAAACAGGAAGTGTTCAGCCACATGTGAAACGTCAACCACGACCTGCAACAAATGATGATGCCCAAGTAGGTATTTTAGCTGCTGTCGCGGCTAATCCGCACATCAGTAGCAGACAAAAACGTCGGTGTTGAGAATGCTATATCAACTTAGATTGCACCCGTATAATATTTCTAAGCACCAGGAATTGCATGGCGACGACTTTGAATGTCGTGTACAGTTTTGCCCCTGGGCACAAGAGAAATGACGGGACGATGACAGATTTTTTGCACGCGTTCCATTTACCGACGAAGCGTCATTCACCAACAGCGGTAACGTCAACCGGCATAATATGCACTATTGGGCAACGGAAAATCCACGATAGCTGTGACAAGTGGAACATCAGCGACCGTGGTGGCATTATGGGAGGAAGGATATTTGGCCCCCATTTTATCGATGGCAATCTAAATGGTGCAATGTATGCTGATTTCCTACGTAATGTTCTACCGATGTTACTACAAGATGTATCACTGCATGACAGAACGGCAATGTACTTCCAACGTGATTGATGGGTCAAATGGCTCTGAGCACTATGGGACTTAACTTCTGAGGTCATCAGTCCCCTAGAACTTAGAACTACTTAAACCTAACTAACCTAAGGACATCACAAACATCCATGCCCGAGGCAGGATTCGAACCTGCTACCGTAGCGGTCTCGCGGTTCCAGACTGTAGTGCCTAGAACCGTTCGGACACGCCGGGCGGCCCAACATGATTGATATCCGGCACATAAGCTCGCGTGTGGTTGAAACGGTATTGAATAACATATAACATGACAGGTGGATTGGTCGTCGAAGCACCATACCATGGCCCGCACGTTCACCGGATCTGATGTTCTCGGATTTCTTTCTGTGAGGAAAGTTGAAGGATATTTGTCATCGTGATCCACCGACAACGCCTGACAACATGCGTCAGCGCATTGTCAATGCATGCGCGAACGTTACGGAAGGCGAACTACTCGCTGTTGAGAGGAATATCGTTACACGTATTGCCAAATGCATTGAGTTTGATGGACATCATTTTGAGCATTTATTGCATTAATGTGGTATTTACAGGTAATCACGCTGTAACAGCATGCGTTCTCAGAAATGATAAGTTCACAAAGGTACATGTATCACATTGGACCAACCGAAATATAATGTTCAAACGTACCTACGTTCTGTATTTTAATTTAAAAAATCTACCTGTTACTAGCTGTTCGTCTAAAATTGTGAGCCATATGTTTGTGACTATTACAGCGCCATCTGTCACAAAGCGAAAAAAGTGGTCCAACTAACACATTCGTATATCTTTGCGTACTACACGAATATGTAATTAAAAAGGGGGGTTCCTATTTCTAAAAACGTAGTTCATATCCGTTTGACCCTTGGCAGCGCCATCTAGCGGGCCAACCATAGCGCCATCTGTATTCCCCCTTCAAGCTAGACTAGTTTCGTTCTTTGTAATTTTTTCGTATGACGCTTATTTCGTGAGATATTTGGCCCGGTAACGATCAATGGACCACTCTGTATATTGGCTACAATAATGCATTCACTATGCTGTTCGTAGTAGCTTACTCACGTTCCTATTTTTTATTTATTATTAAACCTACTCCTGTATTACCCCAATTTGATTTTTTATTTATAACCCTGTATTGACCTTCCCAGAAGTCTTGTGTATCCTGCCACCGAACTTCACTAATTCCCTCTGCATCTAATTTCAACCTATCCATTTCCATTTTTAAATTTTCTAACCTACCTGCCCGATTATGGGATCTGATATTCCACGCTCCGATCTGCAGAACGCCAGTTTACTTTCGACTGCTAACGACGTCTTCCTGAGCAGTCCCCGCAGAGATCCAAATGATCTATTTTACCTCCGGAATATTTTACCCCAGAGGACGCCATCATCATTTAACCATGCAGTAAAGCAGCATGCTCCAAGGAAAAATTACGGCTGTAGTTTCCCCTTGTTTTCAGCCGATCGCAGTACCAGCACAGCAAGGCCGGTTTGGTTGATGTTATAAGGCCAGATCACTCATGCAGACTGTTACCCCTGCAACTACTAAAAAGGCTGCTGCCCCTCTCCAGGAACCACACGTTTGTCTGGCCTCTCAACAGATACCCCTCCGTTGTGGTTGTACCTACGGTACGGCTATCTTTATCGCTGAGGTACGTACGCACGTAAGCCTCCTTACCAACGGTAGCTCCGTGGTTCATGGGGGGGGGGGGGGGGGGCGGAATAGTCTGTATGAATAATAGTAAGTAGAACGTAAGAATAATAATAGATGGACAGTGGATGTGGATGCGAGATAAAAAGGAAATGAATTCAACTACGCAGAAGATGGATAATAGACCTCAAAGAAGCTAAGGATTCCAGGAATCTTCAAAAGGAAGATTTGGAAAACGATGATTTAAGAGGTAGAGAAGCCGTAAATGAGAGACAGTTTGCAAATATTATGTTCATCAAATGTCACAATAGGACAGGTGGTAGGGATGCACATACTACAAATAACCGTCTGATTACCGACCAACAAAACTGACAACGCCTTTACTGTATTTTATTGCCTTTATTCTGTAAGGATGATTTAGTGTCAGCTACAGTAACTGATGCGTAAATACAAGTCTGTGAGACTACGTTGACCATGCAATATTATAGTTTATTATTTTAACATTATCGGTAAACAGGAGGAGTGAAACTATGATATAGTGTTTGAACATATTGCACATAATAGGTTCTGTCGATGATGGGTAGACACTTGCACGTAGAACACGCTCTGGCAAAGACTACATGAGTTTGTCTTGAAATGATTAACACTCGATAACAAAAGTTGCACGTGTTTCAGAAGTACAGTTTGCAATGATAGAACTGAATTTATTAAAATAATAGTCGGCGCAGAGTTTTTTTTATAATGTTGAAATTTACAAAGTGTGGATTGAGAGAATTTATGCAAAATATGTGAACTTGTAATACCTTTAATTACAAAGCGTTGAAGTGCAGTCATAGCGTACCTCCCAATTTATCATTTTTTAGGGTAGCTTCCAATTCCATTGACGTGCGGAGCGAGAGTAGAATGACTACCGGGATTCCTGTGTGTGAGCTGTCAAAGCCTGCCTCGCTACGGGAGCGATATGTAGAGGGTTCTGGTGCGTTACACGATTTCCCACATAGTATTGCTGTTTTGAAACTTTTACAGTAGGCTTTTCGCGATAATTGACGTCCATATTCAGGCTGCTACCAGTTCAGGTTTTTCTCGCCCAAGAGCCAAACACTCCTGTCATCTTTCGTCTTCCCCTCTGTGTATACGTTCATTTATGATTCCCAGTGAATGATTATAAAAGGTATTATGATTTACTTGTCAGAAGGTAATAGTACATTATCACAGAAAACGATTCTGATTATAGCATTGTTCTGTATGTTATTGAAAGAATACTCTAGAATCATCAAAATAATTCGTAAAACTGAAAAATAATATGTTTAATTCACTTGGTATTTGGTTGTCCAGGTAGAAACCATTTCCTATAGTAGATCGGAATTTTGTAGATACAACTCAGTTCATAAATGGACTGTTAATGCCTTTTCTTTTGGCTCATTTTAAATTTTAGTTTCAATTATGAGGACATTCACATTGAACAAAATTGGACACTGCTGCCAGCTTGGGGAATGTCACGAAACCATAATAAACATAAGTAAACATAACACCTTTTCCACATGATGTACACAAAGCTGTTACTGCAGCGTGTATTCACATGGCGTGAGCTTGGACGTTGTAGTTCTTAACAATTTCGTTCTCTAATAAACCTTAAAATGTACATACGAGGGTGGGTCAAGTGGAAACCTTAAATTTGTAATGTTGTTGTTGTGGTCTTCAGTCCTGAGACTGGTTTGGTGCAGCTCTCCATGCTACTCTATCCTGTGCAAGCTTCTTCATCTCCCAGTACCTACTACAACCTACATCCTTCTGAATCTGCTTAGTGTATTCATCTCTTGGTCTCCCTCTACGATTTTTACCCTCTACGCTGCCCTCCAATCCTAAATTGGTGATCCCTTGAAGCCTCAGACCATGCCCTACCAACCGATCCCTTCTTCTGGTCAAGTTGTGCCACAAACTTCTCTTCTCCCCAATCCTGTTCAATACTTCCTCATTAGTTATGTGATCTACCCATCTAATCTTCAGCATTCTTCTGTAGCACCACATTTCGAAAGCTTCTATTCTCTTCTTGTCCAAACTATACGAATACTTTCAGAAATGACTTCCTGACACTTAAATCAGTACTGGATGTTAACAAATTTCTCTTCTTCAGAAACGCTTTCCTTGCCATTGCCAGCCTACATTTTATATCCTCTCTACTTCGACCATCATCAGTTATTTTGCTCCCCAAATAGCAAAACTCCTTTACTACTTTAAGTGCCTCATTTCCTAATCTAATTCCCTCAGCATAACCCGACTTAATTAGACTACATTCCATTATCCTTGTTTTGCTTTTGTTGATGTTCATCTTATATCCTCCTTTCAAGACACTGTCCCTTCCATTCAACTGCTCTTCCAAGTCCTTTGCTGTCTCTGACAGAATTACAATGTCATCGGCGAACCTCAAAGTTTTTATTTCTTCTCCAGGAATTTTAATACCTACTCCGAATTTTTATTTTGTTTCCTTTACTGTTTGCTCAATATACAGATTGAACAACATCGGGGAGAGGCTACAACCCTGTCTTACTCCCTTCCCAACCACTGCTTCCCTTTCATGTCCCTCGACTCTTATAATTGCCATATGGTTTCTGTACAAATTGTAAATAGCCTTTCGCTCCCTGTATTTTACCCCTGCCACCTTTAGAATTTGAAAGAGAGTATTCCAGTCAACATTGTCAAAAGCTTTCTCTAAGTCTACAAATGCTAGAAACGTAGGTTTGCCTTTCCTTAATCTTTATTCTAAGATAAGTCGTAAGGTCAGTATTGCCTCACGTGTTCCAGTGTTTCTACGGAATCCAAACTGATCTTCCCCGAGGTTGGCTTCTACTATTTTTTCCATTCGTCTGTAAAGAATTCGTGTTTGTATTTTGCAGCTGCGACTTATTAAACTGATAGTTCGGTAATTTTCACATCTGTCAACACCTGCTTTCTTTGGGATTGGAATTATTATATTCTTCTTGAAGTCTGAGGGTATTTCGCCTGTTTCATACATCTTGCTCACCAGATGGTAGAGTTTTGTCAGGACTGGCTCTCCCACGGCCGTCAGTAGTTCCAATGGAATATTGTCTACTCCGGGGGCCTTGTTTCGACTCAGTTCTTTCAGTGCTCTGTCAAACTCTTCACGCAGTATCATATCTCCCATTTCATCTTCATCTACATCCTCTTCCATTTCCATAATATTGTCCTCAAGTACATCGCCCTTGTATAGACCCTCTATATACTCCTTCCACCTTTCTGCTTTCCCTTCTTTGCTTAGAACTGGGTTTCCATCTGAGCTCTTGATATTCATACAAGTCGTTTTCTTATCTCCAAAGGTCTCTTTAATTTTCCTGTAGGCGGTATCTATCTTACCCCTAGTGAGATAGGCCTCTACATGCTTACGTTTGTCCTCTAGCCATCCCTGCTTAGCCATTTTGCACTTCCTGTCGATCTCATTTTTGAGACGTTTGTATTCCTTTTTGCCTCTTTCACTTACTGCATTTTTATATTTTCTCCTTTCATCAATTAAATTCAATATTTCTTCTGTTACCCAAGGATTTCTACTAGCTCTCGTCTTTTTACCTACTTGATCCTCTGCTGCCTTCACTACTTCATCCCTCAAAGCTACCCATTCTTCTTCTACTGTATTTATTTCCCCCATTCCTGTCAATTGCTCCCTTATGCTCTCCCTGAATCTCTGTGCAACCTCTGGTTCTTTTAGTTTATCCAGGTCCCATCTCCTTAAATTCCCACCTTTTTGCAGTTTCTTCAGTTTTAATCTACAGGTCATAACCAATAGATTGTGGTCAGAATCCACATCTGCCCCTGGAAATGTCTTACAATTTAAAACCTGGTTCCTAAACCTCTGTCTTACCATTATATAATCTATCTGATACCTTTTAGTATCTCCAGGGTTCTTCCATGTATACAACCTTCTTTCATGATTCTTAAACCAAGTGTTAGTTATGATTATGTTGTGCTCTGTGCAAAATTCTACCAGGCGGCTTCCTCTTTCATTTCTTAGCCCCAGTCCATATTCACTTACTATGTTTCCTTCTCTCCCTTTTCCTACACTCGAATTCCAGTCACCCATGACTATTAAATTTTCGTCTCCCTTCACAATCTGAATAATTTCTTTTATTTCATTTTGTAATAACAAATCGAAATTCCGCGCCGTTATCCTGTAAGTTGGCAAGCGTGTTAAAAACAGCGTGCAGAATGGCCTGTAGATGGCAGCATAGTGCAGATGCACACATACCGTCGCAGTATCAGTATAAAGATGGCCGCGCCACTTGCGACTTGTACCAGGGAAGAACAGCGTTCTGTTATTTGGTTTTTGCGTAGTGAAGGTGTGAAATCTATTGAAAATCATCGACGAATGAAGGTTCAGTACGGTGATGCAGGTTTGTCACAGCAGCAAATCTACGAATGGAGTAGGAAGTTTGCAAATGGTGTGACTTCAGTGGAAGATGCTCCTTGTCCAGGTCAGGTCCACAGAACATTGCAGCAGTTGAAGCCATAGTGAAGAAAAACTGCCGAGTGACACTGAATGCCATTGAAGCATGTTTACAGATTACTCATGAGTCAGCACACCACATTGTGCATGATGTGCTCCAGTTTCACGAAGTGTCTGCAAGATGGGTGAGACGGCAGCTGACTCCTGAAATGAGAGAACGACGTGTTGATGCTTGTGAAGAACTTCTTCGCCGCTTTAAACGCGAAGGTGATGGCTTCCTTGCAAGAATCGTTACTGGGGACGAAACATGGGTTCACTCCCACCAACCAGAAACGAAGAGAGCGAGCAAGGAATGGCGCTATTCCTCATCACCAAAACCAAAGAATTTTCGAACAGAATCATCAGCATGGAAGGTTATGCTGACTCTCTTTTGGGAGGAAAAAGGCGTCATTTTGGAGCATTACATGCCTAGAGGGACCACTGTCATCGGTGCATCATACACAGATCTCCTAAAAACTCATCTGCGGCTTGCAATCAAATCAAAGCGACGTGGATTGCTGCCAGTAGGTGTCCTTTTGCAACGTGACAATACAAGGCCTCACACTGCCCGTACAACAGTTGCAACAATCACAGACTTGCATTTTGAGTGTCTTCCTCATCCACCATACTCACCCGACCTTGCCCCAAGTGACTTCCATATGTTTGGACCACTCAAAGACGCAATGGGAGGAAAGAAGTTCCGTTCTGATGAAGAGATACGTCACGCGGTGCATGGGTGGTTGCGCGGACTACAGAAGGAATTTTTTTCTAAAGGAATTTATGCACTTTGTAAGCGCTGGAGGACTTGCAATGAGCGTGGGAGAGATTATGTTGAAAAGTGATGCAGCTTTGTACCATTTCTGCACAAAAAATAATATTAAAAATTTTTTTTAAGGTTTTCATTTGACTCACCCTCGTATAATGTTTTTACAGCAATAATTCTGTTCTCATAGTACTGGATAGAATCGGTGATTCAGGTAATTCAAAGGAAAATTGTGATCAGACTTTAGTTAGATTGTGGCAAGTTACTTGAATGAAAATAATGGAATAGTTAAAATTTAGTGTCTTCATTTCTATGAACATAGGTATATTTCACAGTTTTCAAAAAGTACAAAAGAATAATGATAGCGGTATTTTATATCAGAAAATATGAAGAAATTGGCAATGGTCTTTCGAATCATTTGAAATTTTAGAAACGATGTTTTAAACAAATTTTTCTTTCATTGTGATTATAATGTCTTTTAATTTTGTTGTAAACGCTATATTCAGATTTTCCAAATCAGTAATATAGAAGATTCTAAACAATGTAATATTAGAGTATTGTTTATATAACACTTATTATTATTGTAATATACAATGTCTGTATATTGAGCAAGCAGTAAAGCAAAACAGTTTGAAGTTCAGGGTGAAGAAATATATAATTTGAGGTTTGCTTATGAATTATAATATTGAAAATACAGTTGAGTGGAATGCACTAAAAAAAGCAAATCAGGGGTGATGTAACGTAATCCAATTAAATCAAGTGATGGTGAGAGTATTGTATTATGAAACGAGACAATAGATGTAGTAGACAAGTTTCTCTGTGTGGGCAATAATATTGCCAAAGAAGTGAGAATATAAAATGTAGGCTCGAAATGGCAAGAGAAGCGTTTCTGAAGAAGAGAAATTTGTTAATAGCGAATATAGACTTAAGCGTTAGGAAGCCTTTTATAAAGGTATTTGTTTGGAGTGTAGCCATGTACGGAAGTAGAAGCTGCTGGTGCGTAGAAATATCAGAGTGCCCTGTAATGTAACCATGTTATAGCCGCATCTCCACTAATCGTCTGTCTGTGCTATTTCAATTAATATTACGTGGCTCTTTACACCAAATATATTAAACAGAAATATTCTAGTCCTTCTTCAAAGTAGCTGTGTCATGCCATTGACATGTTTTACATATCTCACACTGTATGTTCAAATCTATTTAGACTACTTTTTGTTTTATACTGCTGGTTGTAGATTACCATATCTCGGTTTATACTTATCATTGTCAGTCCTTGCTCTAATTTTATACACTCCTTATAAAATCACGTTTTTCTTCTTCTGTTTTACTATGTTCTTCATGTATATTTTCCCTCTAACTGCATGTTCAAATCTATTTAGACTACTTTTTGTTTTATACTGCTGGTTGTAGATTACCATATCTCGGTTTATACTTATCATTGTCAGTCCTTGCTCTAATTTTATACACTCCTTATAAAATCACGTTTTTCTTCTTCTGTTTTACTATATTCTTCCTGTATATTTTCCCTCTAACTGCATTTAGTGGTGCACCTTTTTGGCGGTAGTTTTCATTTTACTATATGATAATTTGATTGCCTGAAAACAGAAAACTAATGCTATGTTCATTGCGATTTAATATAATCAACTGTGTTATTTTAGAATCCTCTCTTATGAGAATTTAGTCAATACAAATGATAAATTGTACCAAAGAACAAAGAACCTTGCCGTAGTTTTGCTTCAGGCATGACTCACTATTTACCGCCTGTAGCTACGTGCTTTGTGTTTATTCGAATATTTGCGCTTCTATAAAGATTGCGTCCGCGTAGTTTATGTACACTGAGACATACTATATTTTATTTATTAAAAAGTGTTCGAGGAGGCAACATACCTAGTTTGTCGCTTTCAAAAAGGTCGTAAAAAGATGTAGGACATCACATCGTGATTCAATTTTCTACCGAGAACATGAATCAGTGAAAGGTAGCAGACACATTGTTTTGAACACGCAGTCAGAACAGCAAAATGTAATGGAAAGTTCAATGAAGTGTGGCTGTAAACGTTTAGGTCCTCAGTTTGCGGCTTTTACTGACGGACGAAGAGTTTTGTGCAGCATATGGGAACACTGCAGACTGTTTGAGTAACAGAAGCAATGCGACGGAAGTCAAGCTTAGCAGGGGACGCGTAAACTGTGTTTATTTCGCAACAAGTAAATTCTAGGCTATGTTTGTGCAGCAGCGCTGCAACGGCGAACTTCGTAGCAACATTGCTTTTCATTTTACCGTTGTTTTCATAAACGTATTTAAAATTCAACGTAAAACTGTTCTCGTGCGCGGAAAACTTTCAGTGCTTTTCCGTTATATGTGACATAAAAGTGCAAATAACATCTAATGCCGCTTGAGATAATGGAAGTTAGGCAATGAGTGTAAGTTTCGATGCCTGCGAAATTTCGTTACTATTGTTGTATTTAGTCGACTTTCCATCTCAGTAAATAGGAAGTAGTTTTCTGTAACGTAGTAAACGAGTGTTTGAGGAAGCATCGGGCTATGTGTCATGATATAATTTATAAAATGAATATCGACAGTGCTTTGTGAGTCCGCTTGTTATAGGTAAAAACGCAAAATTAGTATGAACATGGTGTTATATGTTCTCAAGCACGTGACAGACATGAGGTTGAGAAACAATCTGTAAAAGCTGAGCTACGACAATGGACAGAGTAAACACGCGGTCCGTTCTCCAGCATCGTTTCAATGTTTCCATTAGACATGTTTTGCACGTTCTTCTTGCTGCTAGTTAAATAAAACAGAGCCAGTTGCTTGTACATCTACTGGCAACCTACGGTGAAGGACGATGCTACTTCTGGGAGATGAGGATGCTTAAGCAACACGTACCAAATAAATGAACAAGCCAATCAAATGACACTTACTGCGCCGGGAATCTGGAGTAATGTGTGCAGTTATAAGTGGGTACGAATTTATGACGCAGATGCGCTATTTGGACAGCACAAGCAGCGGACACATGGAATGTTTCAGGAAATGAAACTCTTGTGGGTGGCATACGAAAATTTTTTAAATCAGAATTTTCTATCCCACCAAACCGGGTAGCAAATCCTGAGAGTGAGATTCGTAAAAAATTAGTCGTTAATTCTCAAAGTATTGGCAGCGAAGTTCCACATCTGTCCTCTCAGAAACCAGTCGCACTATATTAGGAACTGAGAGTTGATTGAAACCTAGAGTAGGGAGTTTTTCAATAACACGTGAAGTTTATATTCAAAAGACAGATTATACTTCAGGAAGAGAAATGTTTATAACGATAAGCTGAAGTATTAGGTCTAAAGAGGTCCAAATTAATTCAAAGTCAACTAATACGGACAAGTGTAACTGGGTCAGTGGACTCAGGTTTATGATCGGATGTTTCTACCGACCATCAGATTGAGACACGTCGGTCGTAGAGTCGTTGAGAGATGGTCTAAACACGATAACAAAAAAGTACTCCGATCATACGGTAGGGGTAGTTCGTGACTTTAACCTGCCCAGTAGCGACTGGAAAAGTTGCTGCAAGAGGCGGCTTTTGGGAGGGCGGAAGCATAGATGGATCTGTGTCAGGAGGCGCTCTCCCAGTTCACTCCTTCCCAGTTTTCCTCGGAAAGATTTGGTGACCTGTGTCGACAGTAGGCCCAATGAAAGAAGATTTAGAATTAATTATTTAAAACAATTATCATTTATTGTTCCATCTCAGTTTCACATTTTTAATAGTATTGCCTCTTCCTATGTCTCTGGATCATCTTCTGTCATCTTCAGATCTAAGTAGTTGCGTCAGCAACCTGTCTGTCTACTCAGAACCACACATCAGAGTACCGGTTTTTGTTTAAATTTCTGGATGGAATCCTGCTCTCTCTCTTAACAAAAAACAGAAGAACAGAGTTTATGCTACCTCATTCGTTGACCATTCCCTTCACTATGAATAACTTCTGATGTCTGTCGTGTTTGGTTTGAGATCGCGGTGGTGTTTACTGTGTGTTGTTATCATTCCGGAGTTTCCCTGGAAACAGAGATTTTAAATTCCCTTGCACACCGCTTACTAGCTGCAATTTTGCCTTGAAAATGGCAGGGTGTGCTCCTGTCGAAACATCAGCGGTGACCCCATGTCTTCGTGGGGTACGCCACAGTCTAACCCTACCATTAACTCTCACCAACTGAAATCGGGACTCGTCTGATCAGGCCATGGTTTTCCACCAGTCTAGGGTCCAACCGATATAGTCACGAGCCCAGGAGAGGCTCTACTTGTGATGTCATGCTGTTAGCAAAGGCACTCGCTTCGGTTGGCTGCTGCCATAGCCCAGCAACGCCAAATTTCATCGCACTGTCCTAATGGATACATTCGTTATACATCCCACGCTGATTTCTGCGGCTGTTTCACGCAGTGTCGATTGCCTGTTAGCACTGATAACTCTAAGCAAGCGCCACTGCTCTCAGTCGTTAAGTGAAGGCCGTTGGAACCTGCATTATTTGTATTGAGAGATAATTTACTGAAATTTGGTATTCTTGGCACACCCTTGACGCTGTGGATAAGTCCCATGCATTTAACTCCAGCTACAATTACACGTTCCAAGTCTGTTAATTCCCGCCGTGCGGCCATAATTACGCCGGATACATTTTCACTTGAATCGCCTTGAGTATTGTGCGCGGAAAATGCCGAGGCCACCAGGTGCGCAGTCGACAGCGGAAGTGTGGGGAGAGCGCCGGTGGTGGGGGCTCCCTTGGAGCGCTGCAGGGGAAATGCAGAGCGCAGGAGGGGAAGTGCCATTCTAAACTGAAGCCTACACTCACATTTTTTGTAAATATTAAGTGGCCCCCTCCACGTCCACACTTGCATGATGACTATTCAAAACGATCTACTGTCACCTCTGCTTTCGTTTGTATCTAAAAAGAATCCTGCCGAAAATGGAGCTATTTATTTTCACCTTTCAGGGAAGAGTCGTAGGTGCAAATTTTGAGTAAAACCTACACATTTATCTCACTGAAATGTCAAAATTCGCTTCTTTTGCAAAAACGCAGCGGAGATTACGCTGTCCCACCTCACTAACATGTTATGGAGACAACTGCAAGAGAATTCAGAAACAGTGGTTTATTAAGTTTATTAAGAGGGGAGCTGAGGAAAAGTAAAGTCAATAGCTTATGAAAAAGCACATCCTCGGTACAAAAAGATGTTTAATGTCTTAATGTATGTTGTTCCAATTCCCATAGCACTCCTCATTTCACCAGCTATCGATGGCCTTTAAAAATTACATTCTTTCAGTCAAACAGTCTGTAGTCATCGAAATAACGTGGTAGATAACAAAGTTTTACATAATAACAATACGGAAAAATACTCTCCTCTTTGCATGCTATCTTCTGATGAAATATAATTTCAATATCTCAAACCGTTTATGAAATATGAGGAATGCTTTAATGTTGGCACGGTGCGATCGCAAATGAATGTCGTACATCCGATCAATTTTCACAAGATTGGTGGCAGATAGATACCTCTACCCAAATCAAAAGAAAAATTCCGTATGGTAGCTAAATTTCGTATGCAGCAACATATTATGTTATATGCACCAAACCCAAAATCACCTCTGTTTTTCATTGCAAACTTTTCCTAATTTCGTGCAAAGACTTACTTCCACGTAAATATCACAATAAATATGACGATTAACGAAATGATTGGCACATCATCATGAACTTCACATATAAAGCTATAAGTAAAGCAAGAATGAATTTTTTTATCAGATAGTTTCTGTAAACGTTTGAGAAATATTTCAGGGTGCGCATCTCGATTCAGTCAAATCTGACCTGCCGAAAGGTGCAAAACAATTATTGGCCTCCCCTTCTGAACAAACGAATGAGCTCGCCCAGCTTTGGACGAAAACTTGTCACTGCACATCAGCCACCGTATCCTGCGCGAGCTATACAAATCGTAAGCTCCGCCAATGTACTACCCTCTTATACCTTGTGTACAAGTTATTAATGTCAACTGTATATGTGCATATCGCTATTCCATCACTGTTTTCAAACCTGTATAATTCTTGGCTTAGACCCATATGTCAGCACCCTTTACAGTTTTCACTTCAGTAATATTTCACTTATTTAAACTGTAACGTTACACTGATTTATACTGCAATGTTACACTGATTTTAGATACCCTACTGCGATAACTATGATTGCAAATAATCTGAACAGATGCTTCGAAAAAACTGTCCAACACTAAAGAACCCTGATTTTCCTGCCAAACGTCTACTACCTGGTGACATCGCTTGACTTTGTCTGTGATCTGGAGCTCCATATATCAGGAAGATGCTGAGTAGAGTAGCAAATTTAACCTGAAGCTGGTCTTTTTTTAATCTATTTTACATTAAACAGACATCGAGATGGATTCTTAATAAATGCATACACTGTTAAATTTCCACCTTAAGGTGTTTCGCAGTGTGGAACAACACTTTTTTTTTTGAGTCATCAGTCTTCTGACTGGCTTGATGCGACACCCCATGAATTCCTCTCCTGTGCCAATCTCTTCATCTCAGAGTACCATTTGCAATCTATGTCCTCAATTATTTGCTGGATGTATCCACAACTCTGTCTTCCTCTACATGGTTTTGCTCTCTACAGCTCCCTGCGGAAGTCATTCCCCAATGTCTCGACAGATGTCCTATCATCCTGTCCCTTCTCCTTGTCAGTGTTTTCCACATATTCCTTTCCTCTCCGATTCTGTGCTGAACCTCCTCATTCCGTACCTTATCAGTCCCCTAATTTTCAACATTCGTCTGTAGCACCACATATCAAATGCCTTGGTACTCTTCTGTTCCAGTTTTCCCACAGTCCATGTATCACTACTATACAATGCCATGGTCCAAACATACATTCTCAAAAATTTCTTCCTCAGATTGAGGCCTATGTTTGATACTAGTAGATTTCTGTTAGCCAAAAATGCCCTTTTTATCAGTGCTAGTCTGCTTTTGATGTCCTCCTTGCTCCATCCTTCACTGGTTATTTAGTTGCCTAGGTAATAGAATCCCTTAACTTCATCTATTTTGTGACCATCAATCCTGGTGTTAAATTTATCTATGATTTAGCATATCATGTAACTCTTCTTCAGTTTCACTAAGGATAGGAATTTCATCAGGGAATGTTATCGTTGATATCCTTTCACTTTGAATTTTAATTCCACTCCTGAACCTTACTTTTGCTTCCATCATTGCTTCTTCGATGTACGGATTGAACAGTAGGGTGAAAGACTACATCCGTCTTACACCCTTTTTAATCCTACCACTTCGTTCTTGGTCGTCCACTCTAATTATCTCCTCTCGGCTCTTTTACATATTGTGTATTACCCCTATAGCTTCCCCCTACTTTTACCACGATTTCGAACATCTTGCACCCTTTTACATTGTCTAACACTTTTTTCAGGTTGATAAAGCTTATAACAGTGTCTTGATTTTCTTTAGGTTTACTTCCATTATCGACTGCAATGTCAGAATTGCCTCTCTGGTGCCTTTATCTTTCCTGAAGCCAACCTGCTCGTCACCTGGCAAATCCTCAATTTTGTTCTCCTTTCCTCTGTATATTATTCTTTTCAGCAACTAGGATGCCTCAGCTTTTAGCTGACCGTGCGATATTTTTCGCACTTGTCAGCTCTTTGAGTCTTCGGAAATGTGTGGATGATATTTTTCCGGAAGACGGATGGTATATCGCCAGACCCATACATTCTACACACCAGCGTGGATAGTCGTTCTGTTGCCACTTCCGCCACTGTTTTTAGAAATTTTAATGAAATGTTTTCCATCCCTTCTGCCTTATTTGATATGAAGTCGCTCAAAGCTCTCTTAAATTCTGATTCTGATACTGGATCCCCTATCTCTTCTAAATGCACTCTTGCTTCTTCTTCTATTAGACAAATCTTACCCCTCATAGAGGCCTTCAGTGTAGTTTTTCCACCTATCCGCTCTCTCCTACGCATTTAACAGTGGATTTCCCATTGCACTATTAATGCTACCATCCTTGCTTTTTATTTCACCAAAGGTCGTTTTGACTTTTCTATATGCTGAGTCAGTCCTTCCAAAAATCATTTCTTTCTCGATTTCTTCACATTTTTCCTGCAGCCATTTCGCTGTAGCTTCCCTGCACTTCCTATTTATTTCATTCTTTAGCTACCTGTATTTCTGTACTCCTGAATTTCCCTGAACATTTTTATACTTCCTTCTCTCATCAATAAACTGAAATATTTCTTCTGTTGCCCATGGTTTCTTCTCAGTTACCTTCTTTGTACCTATGTCTTTCTTTCCAAATTCTGCAATTGCCCTTTTTAGAGATGCCCACTCCTCTTCAACTGTACTGCCTACTGAGCTATTCCTCATTGTTGTATCTACAGCCTTAGAGAACTTCAAGCAAATCTCATATTCATTAGTACTTCCGCAGCCCACTTCTTTGCATACTGATTCTTTCTAATTAATCTCTTACTCTTCAAACTACTCTTCATCACTATTAAATTGTGATCTGAGTGTATTTGTGCTCTTGGGTAAGCCTTACAATCCAGTATCTCAGTTTTGAATCTCTGTCTGACCATGATGTAATCTAATTCAAACCATCCTGTGTCATTCAGCCTTGTTCCAAGTATACCTTCTCCTTTTGTAATTATTGAACAGAGTATACGCTATTACTAGCTGAAATTTATTACAGAGTTCAGTTAATCTTTCTCCTCTCTCAGTCCCTGTCCCAACTCCATATTCTCCTGCAACCTTTCCTTCTACTCGTTCCCCTACAACTGCATTCCAGTCGCCCGCACTATGAGATTTTCATCTCATTTTACATAGTGTGTTACCATTTCCGTATTCTCACATATTTTCTCTATCTCTTTATCTTCAGATTATGACGTCGCCATGTATACTTGTGCTATCGTTGTCGGTACTGGTTTGCTGTCCATTCTGACCAGATCAACCCTAGCACTGAACTGTTCACAGAAACACACTCTCTGCCTTGCCTTCCTATTCATAACGAATCCTGCTCTCGTTATGTCATATTCTGCTGCTGTTGATATTACTTTTACTCATCCCACCAGAAATGCTTGTCTTCTTTCCATTTCACTTCACTGGCTCCCGCTATATCTAGACTGCACCTTTGTATTTCCCTTTTCAGATTTTCTAGCTTCCCTGCCATGTTCAAGCTTCTGACATTCCACACCCGGACTCGTAGAACGTTATCCTTTCATTGGTTATTCAATCTTTTTCTCATGGTCACCTCCCCCTTGGCAGTCCCGGAGGATGCAACGTATTGACAAGCTACAGTATAAGTGTGTATGTGGTGGGGGGGGGGGGGGGGTGATATCACTTTAATAAATACACGCCACTAAATTTTCCCCACGTCGGTGTGTTGATGTGGATAGTAACAAGGAGATTATTGTTTAACATCCCGTCGACAACGAGGTCATTAATGACGGAGCACAAACTCAGATTAGGGAAGGAAGGGGAAGTAAATCGTCCATGCCATTTCAAAGGAACCTTCCCGTCACTTTCCTGTAATGTTTAAGGAAACCAAGGAAAACCTAAATCAGGATGGCCACATGCTGCTTTGAACCGTCATCCTCTAGAAAGCGAACTCAGTGTGCTAATCACTGCGCCACTTCTTTCGGTGATAGTAAAACAAGTGTACAGAATGTCCGCAGGTGGCTTATTGTAAAACGCAAGTATGATTACAGATCTTCAACCACGAGAATTTGATCTTGAGTAAAAAGTGAAGTTTTCTGCATTATTATTTATCAAAATACCTCATATTTCGAGTAGAAAAAAACGCGTCATGTTACTGTCGTAAGTTATTATATAGCCACAAAAAAGAAAAGAAACGGATGGGTCACATATTCACGCTATTTCTGACAAAACTGGGTAATGTAATTGACTGGTAGTGGTTGACCCGTGAACTAGCCGCAGCAAAATAAATGATACAGTGGATAATGTTAGAAGCGCGTGATACTTGTCAGAGATGTGGAAATAGCAAAGCGGGAAGACTCTGTCGAATTGCACAAAGACCTGCAAAGTATCGATTACTGGTACAGAAAATGGTAGTCAGACTTGGACGCGAGTAAATGTAAGGCAGCGGACCAAGAAATCCAGTACTGTACAATTACACTATTGACAACAAATAACTGGAAACCGTAACAAGTAAGTAGATAATAGACTCAGATTGTTTAGAGGAATCTAAAACAAACGTAATCAATCCATTAAACAAGTGGCTTACAAAGTAATTGTTGGATGGATTTTTGAGTATTACCCATCAGTCTTGGTCCCCTACCAGGTCATGTTGGTAGGAGAGGTAGACAAGGTCGAACTCATAGTTCAGTCGGCGTGAGAATGTTACACGGATGCTAAACAAACTTTAGACGTAAACACCGCGGAGAGGCTTTGTGCATTATGGAAAGGTTTGCTATTGAAAAGAGGTAGTACTTTCCAGGAAGAGTTGTGTGACACGTACACTGATTAGCCAGAACATTATGACCACAGAGATATTATCGCTATAAGCCCGTCCAGGCGATAGCAACTTCACCTGGCGAGAAATGATTGCTAGTCAGACACACGCACGGTGCAAATAGTATCACTGAGCGTGCTGTCCGTGTGCAAAACGGGGAAGGCGCGCGATTTATTTGAGTTTAACAGTAGGCAGATTGTGATGGCCCGGAGTCTCGGTGCAAGCATTTCAGAAACTCACTTGTCGGGTGTTCGAGGAGTGTTGTGGTGAGTATCTACAACCAGAGGCGAAACCAGCGTGAAACAATGTTCAGACGTCGAGGGGTTGGTCCGCCATTCCCCAGTACAGATGTGGGACGTCGTTGTCTGGGCAGACTGGTAAAACAGGACAGGCGGCGAAATATGGTGGAACTAACAGCAGACATTAATGCTGGGCAGAGTACAAGTGCATCTGAACACACAGTGCATCACAGCCGATGACCCATGCATGTGCCAATGTTAACGCCACGACTTCGGCAGCTACGACTGATACGGGCACGTGATCAACGGCACTGTACGTTAGTGCAGTGGCAGAGCGTTGTATGGTTTGATGAATCCCAATGCCTTCTTCATCATGCCAGGGGGAGGGCGTGAATCCGTCGTCTTCCAGGGGAACAGCTCCTTGATACTTAATGCAGAACAGAGAGATGCTGGTGTCGGCATCATTATGCTCTGGGGAACACTCACGTATGCGTCCGTGGGTCCAGTGGAGCGCGTGCAAGGCATCATGGGTACCAGGAAACATCGAACACTGTTTGCAGACCACATACACCCCTTCATGGCGATCAAGTTTCCCGTCAGAAACCTCATTTTTCAACGAGATAATGCGCTGTATTCAGGACAGTGATGGAGTGGTTCGAGAAACACAGTGGCGAGTTCCATTATATGTACTAGCCCTCCCCCCCCCCCCCCCCGCCCCCTCCAGTTCGCCAGATCGGAACACAGTCGAATACATCTGGGATGTGAGTGAACATGGCATCAGAGCTCATGGCCCCCCTCCCCGGAATTCACGGTAATTAGGTGACTTGTGAAACGTGGACGATAAATAGTTTAGACAATAAGAGAATAGAAGCTTTCGAAATGTGGTGCAACAGAAGAATGCTGAAGATTAGATGGGTAGATCACATAAGTAATGAGGAGGTTTTGAACAGAATTGGGGAGAAGAGAAATTTGTGCCACAGTTTGACTAGAAGAAGGGATAGGTTGATAGGACATGTTCTGAGGCATCAAGGGATAACCAATTTAGTATTGCAGGGCAGCGCGGAGGGTAAAAATCGTAGAGGGAAACCAAGAGATGAATACAATAAGCAGATTTAGAAGGACGTAGGTTGCAGGAGGTACTTGGAGATGAAGAAGCTTGTACAGGATAGAGTAGCATGGAGAGCTGCATCAAACCAGTGTCTGGACTGAAGACCACAACAACAACAACAACAGGTGACTTGTTTGTACAGATGTGGTGGCAGCTCCCTCCAGCAACCTACCAAGGCCTCGCTGCTTCCAGAAGACGATGCGTCGCCACTGTTATTCACGGCAAGGGTGGAGGTACCGGCTGTTAGGTAGGCTGTCATAATGTTCCGGCTGATCAGTGGATGTGAAATAAAACGAAATGATTAAAAAATTCGAGACATTAGAGCTAAAGTAATGATTGAAAATAAATCGAGAAATTAGAGCTACTATAGACGTTTACCGACAATCTTACTTTCCACGTGCGATTCGCGAGTGGAACGGTTATGGAGGGCGGTGGGAGGGGGGTTTCTTTTTTATATATGGACTACATGGCAATGAGAGATGCATGATCTTTTAACAAATTCATCAGCATCACCCTTTTTCTATGTAGAGGCGTCAATGGCAGAGTGGCAAATAATTTTTTTTCTTACTGCCAAACTTGACTTTCGTTTTTACATACAAAGTACGTACCAATGGCAGGTGCACGATTTAAAATGGTTCAAAATGGCTCTGAGCACTATGGGACTTAACTTCTGAGGTCATCCGTCAACTAGAACTTAGAACTACTTAAACCTAACTAACCTAAGAACATCACACACATCCATGCCCGAGGCAGGATTCGAACATGCGACCGTAGCGGTCGCGTGGTTCCAGACTGTAGCGCCTAGAACCGCTAGGCCATTCCAGCTGGCCACAATTTTAAAGAAATACGTCAGCGCCACCCTCTTTTTTTATATAGAGAAATCAGTGGCAGTGCTGTAAAATAGATTTCTTTCTACTGCCAATCATAATTTTCCTTTTTAAATGCATACTACTTAGCAATGGCTGATGCATTACACATCGGATTACATTGTTCATTGCTCGAATAAATGATGTGAGTACATGCTATTAAATAAGATTATGCTACAGAATAAGAGAGATATTGTTGTGTGAATAGTTCCGCATAGTCAGCACGTACACAACTTTCCCATTAGAGCGCGCCCCACTAAGCACAATAGCTCAGGCGCAGCGCTCATCCGTCTCCGCGCTACGAGATGGCGCTGTCTTAGAGACGGACCAAATTCTGCTTCCGTCGATCTGTGTATTAAGATGTAACGCAGCCATTGAGATTGCCGCTAATCTTTTCTCCTCGCAGATCACACTCACGCAATGATACCTGAACGCTCGAGGTATTATAATGAGTGTACAGACCTCTGATTAGTCAATCTGCATTAGTCTGCATTTGTCTGCATTAGTCTGTAGTCAAGTTTCAGTCTGTGCCTAATAAGATTACCGTATTCCTATACACAGCCATGAAGATAAATGTATAGACAATTTTGTCAAGTATCAGAGATATGTGAGGATAAGATTAACATACCAAGACCAAAGGAACTTCAGATTGTCAGTTGTAAACAGCATCCAGAATCAAGTTACGTAATATCTATGCTTTTTATTATTTTAATAAATGTGTGTGAAAATTAATCAAGTTCTGTTAAAAGTTGGTCACCATCAATCTGCTACTCTAAGCGTGCAGGTGGCATTTCTATCATCTGACCTAACGGCAGAAGACAAACACGCCATGATAAGACCACGAAACATATTGCTGACACTCACCTACTTCGCTAGAGTGACAAGTCAAATAATCTGATGGTGTGTGTACCGAAGGTCTTACAGTATGCACACCACAGATATATGTGATGGGATGTACTCACATCATTTTTCCGAGCAATGCACTATGTAATCTGATGTGTAGTGCATCGATTATTGATACATAGTCTGCATTTAAAAAAGAAAATTGTGACTGGCAATAGAAAGAAATCTGCTTTACTGCACTGCTACGGATTCCTCAATAAGGGAGAGGTATATAGTAGAGATCAATCACAATTTTTTACAGTTGCAACCTTAGTGATATAGTAATCTTACACTGATTAACAGATACAATTAGAAGAAGGAATTTGCAACACAAGCTGTGGGGCTTCAATACTAAATATAAGAAGGAGACGGCAGCACATACACTCCTGGAAATTGAAATAAGAACACCGTGAACTCATTGTCCCAGGAAGGGGAAACTTTATTGACACATTCCTGGGGTCAGATACATCACATGATCACACTGACAGAACCACAGGCACATAGACACAGGCAACAGAGCATGCACAATGTCGGCACTAGTACAGTGTATATCCACCTTTCGCAGCAATGCAGGCTGCTATTCTCCCATGGAGACGATCGTAGAGATGCTGGATGTAGTCCTGTGGAACGGCTTGCCATGCCATTTCCACCTGGCACCTCAGTTGGACCAGCGTTCGTGCTGGACGTGCAGACCGCGTGAGACGACGCTTCATCCAGTCCCAAACATGCTCAATGGGGGACAGATCCGGATATCTTGCTGGCCAGGGTAGTTGACTTACACCTTCTAGAGCACGTTGGGTGGCACGGGATATATGCGGACGTGCATTGTCCTGTTGGAACAGCAAGTTCCCTTGCCGGTCTAGGAATGGTAGAACGATGGGTTCGATGACGGTTTGGATGTACCGTGCACTATTCAGTGTCCCCTCGACGATCACCAGTGGTGTACGGCCAGTGTAGGAGATCGCTCCCCACACAATGATGCCGGGTGTTGGCCCTGTGTGCCTCGGTCGTATGCAGTCCTGAATGTGGCGCTCACCTGCACGGCGCCAAACACGCATACGACCATCATTGGCACCAAGGCAGAAGCGACTCTCATCGCTGAAGACGACACGTCTCCATTCGTCCCTCCATTCACGCCTGTCGCGACACCACTGGAGGCGGGCTGCACGATGTTGGGGCGTGAGCGGAAGACGGCCTAACGGT